>NW_019091210.1:0-2400000 GCF_002217175.1 Folsomia candida
TTTTCAAGAAAATCGTACGCCGCTGACCCCTTCAAAAGTTGACAAGTTTCTATTTTTATGCTCTTCTGCCGCTGCTTTCACTTTTTTGACGAATTTTGACAATTTCAAATGCAGAATCGGGCGAGTTCTGATTTCTGAAATGTCTTACGGGATACCTAACGAGTATTTAATGAAAGTTTCAAGAAAATCGTACGCCGCTGACCCCTTCAAAAGTTGACAAGTTTCTATTTTTATGCTCTTCTGCCGCTGCTTTCACTTTTTTGACGAATTTTGACAATTTCAAATGCAGAATCGGGCGAGTTCTGATTTCTGAAATGTCTTACGGGATACCTAACGAGTATTTAATGAAAGTTTCAAGAAAATTGTACGCCGCGGACCCCTCCTAAAATGGACAAGTTTCTATTTTTATGCTCTTCTGCCGCTGCTTTCACTTTTTTGACGAATTTTGACAATTTCAAATGCAGAATCGGGCGAGTTCTGATTTCTGAAATGTCTTACGGGATACCTAACGAGTATTTAATGAAAGTTTCAAGAAAATTGTACGCCGCGGACCCCTCTAAAATGGACAAGTTTCTATTTTTATGCTCTTCTGCCGCTGCTTTCACTTTTTTGACGAATTTTGACAATTTCAAATGCAGAATCGGGCGAGTTCTGATTTCTGAAATGTCTTACGGGATACCTAACGAGTATTTAATGAAAGTTTCAAGAAAATTGTACGCCGCGGACCCCTTAAAATGGACAAGTTTCTATTTTTATGCTCTTCTGCCGCTGCTTTCACTTTTTTGACGAATTTTGACAATTTCAAATGCAGAATCAGGCGAGTTCTGATTTCTGAAATGTCTTACGGGATACCTAACGAGAATTTACTGCAAGTTTCAAGAAAATCGTACGCCGCTGACCCCTTCAAAAGTTGACAAGTTTCTATTTTTATGCTCTTCTGCCGCTGCTTTCACTTTTTTGACGAATTTTGACAATTTCAAATGCAGAATCGGGCGAGTTCTGATTTCTGAAATGTCTTACGGGATACCTAACGAGTATTTAATGAAAGTTTCAAGAAAATTGTATGCCGCGGACCCCTCTAAAATGGACAAGTTTCTATTTTTATGCTCTTCTGCCGCTGCTTTCACTTTTTTGACGAATTTTGACAATTTCAAATGCAGAATCAGGCGAGTTCTGATTTCTGAAATGTCTTACGGGATACCTAACGAGAATTTACTGCAAGTTTCAAGAAAATGTACGCCGCTGACCCCTTCAAAAGTTGACAAGTTTCTATTTTTATGCTCTTCTGCCGCTGCTTTCACTTTTTTGACGAATTTTGACAATTTCAAATGCAGAATCGGGCGAGTTCTGATTTCTGAAATGTCTTAAGGGATACTTGACGCTACTTTCTGAAAGTTTCAAGAAAATTGTACGCCGCGGACCCCTTAAAATGGACAAGTTTCTATTTTTATGCTCTTCTGCCGCTGCTTTCACTTTTTTTGACGAATTTTGACAATTTCAAATGCAGAATCGGGCGAGTTCTGATTTCTGAAATGTCTTACGGGATACCTAACGAGTATTTAATGAAAGTTTCAAGAAAATTGTACGCCGCGGACCCCTCCTAAAATGGACAAGTTTCTATTTTTATGCTCTTCTGCCGCTGCTTTCACTTTTTTGACGAATTTTGACAATTTCAAATGCAGAATCGGGCGAGTTCTGATTTCTGAAATGTCTTACGGGATACCTAACGAGTATTTAATGAAAGTTTCAAGAAAATTGTACGCCGCGGACCCCTCCTAAAATGGACAAGTTTCTATTTTTATGCTCTTCTGCCGCTGCTTTCACTTTTTTGACGAATTTTGACAATTTCAAATGCAGAATCGGGCGAGTTCTGATTTCTGAAATGTCTTACGGGATACCTAACGAGTATTTATGAAGTTTCAAGAAAATTGTACGCCGCGGACCCCTCCAAAATGGACAAGTTTCTATTTTTATGCTCTTCTGCCGCTGCTTTCACTTTTTTGACGAATTTTGACAATTTCAAATGCAGAATCGGGCGAGTTCTGATTTCTGAAATGTCTTACGGGATACCTAACGATATTTCTGAAAGTTTCAAGAAAATTGTACGCCGCGGACCCCTTAAAATGGACAAGTTTCTATTTTTATGCTCTTCTGCCGCTGCTTTCACTTTTTTGACGAATTTTGACAATTTCAAATGCAGAATCGGCGAGTTCTGATTTCTGAAATGTCTTACGGGATACCTAACGAGAATTTACTGCAAGTTTCAAGAAAATGTACGCCGCTGACCCCTTCAAAAGTGACAAGTTTCTATTTTTATGCTCTTCTGCCGCTGCTTTCACTTTTTTGACGAATTTTGACAATTTCAAATGCAGAATCGGGCGAGTTCTGATTTCTGAAATGTCTTACGGGATACCTAACGGTATTTATGAAAGTTTCAAGAAAATTGTACGCCGCGGACCCCTTAAAATGGACAAGTTTCTATTTTTATGCTCTTCTGCCGCTGCTTTCACTTTTTTGACGAATTTTGACAATTTCAAATGCAGAATCAGGCGAGTTCTGATTTCTGAAATGTCTTACGGGATACCTAACGAGAATTTACTGCAAGTTTCAAGAAAATCGTACGCCGCTGACCCCTTCAAAAGTTGACAAGTTTCTATTTTTATGCTCTTCTGCCGCTGCTTTCACTTTTTTGACGAATTTTGACAATTTCAAATGCAGAATCGGGCGAGTTCTGATTTCTGAAATGTCTTAAGGGATACTTGACGCTACTTTCTGAAAGTTTCAAGAAAATTGTACGCCGCGGACCCCTTCAAAATGGACAAGTTTCTATTTTTATGCTCTTCTGCCGCTGCTTTCACTTTTTTTGACGAATTTTGACAATTTCAAATGCAGAATCGGGCGAGTTCTGATTTCTGAAATGTCTTACGGGATACCTAACGAGTATTTAATGAAAGTTTCAAGAAAATTGTACGCCGCGGACCCCTCCTAAAATGGACAAGTTTCTATTTTTATGCTCTTCTGCCGCTGCTTTCACTTTTTTGACGAATTTTGACAATTTCAAATGCAGAATCGGGCGAGTTCTGATTTCTGAAATGTCTTACGGGATACCTAACGAGTATTTAATGAAAGTTTCAAGAAAATTGTACGCCGCGGACCCCTCCTAAAATGGACAAGTTTCTATTTTTATGCTCTTCTGCCGCTGCTTTCACTTTTTTGACGAATTTTGACAATTTCAAATGCAGAATCGGGCGAGTTCTGATTTCTGAAATGTCTTACGGGATACCTAACGAGTATTTAATGAAAGTTTCAAGAAAATTGTACGCCGCGGACCCCTCCTAAAATGGACAAGTTTCTATTTTTATGCTCTTCTGCCGCTGCTTTCACTTTTTTGACGAATTTTGACAATTTCAAATGCAGAATCAGGCGAGTTCTGATTTCTGAAATGTCTTACGGGATACCTAACGAGAATTTACTGCAAGTTTCAAGAAAATCGTACGCCGCTGACCCCTTCAAAAGTTGACAAGTTTCTATTTTTATGCTCTTCTGCCGCTGCTTTCACTTTTTTGACGAATTTTGACAATTTCAAATGCAGAATCGGGCGAGTTCTGATTTCTGAAGTGTCTTAAGGGATACTTGACGCTACTTTGCTGAAAGTTTCAAGAAAATTGTATGCCGCGGACCCCTTTAAAAATGGACAAGTTTCTATTTTTATGCTCTTCTGCCGCTGCTTTCACTTTTTTTGACGAATTTTGACAATTTCAAATGCAGAATCAGGCGAGTTCTGATTTCTGAAATGTCTTACGGGATACCTAACGAGAATTTACTGCAAGTTTCAAGAAAATCGTACGCCGCTGACCCCTTCAAAAGTTGACAAGTTTCTATTTTTATGCTCTTCTGCCGCTGCTTTCACTTTTTTGACGAATTTTGACAATTTCAAATGCAGAATCGGGCGAGTTCTGATTTCTGAAATGTCTTACGGGATACCTAACGAGTATTTAATGAAAGTTTCAAGAAAATTGTACGCCGCGGACCCCTCCTAAAATGGACAAGTTTCTATTTTTATGCTCTTCTGCCGCTGCTTTCACTTTTTTGACGAATTTTGACAATTTCAAATGCAGAATCGGGCGAGTTCTGATTTCTGAAATGTCTTAAGGGATACTTGACGCTACTTTGCTGAAAGTTTCAAGAAAATTGTATGCCGCGGACCCCTTAAAATGGACAAGTTTCTATTTTTATGCTCTTCTGCCGCTGCTTTCACTTTTTTTGACGAATTTTGACAATTTCAAATGCAGAATCAGGCGAGTTCTGATTTCTGAAATGTCTTACGGGATACCTAACGAGAATTTACTGCAAGTTTCAAGAAAATCGTACGCCGCTGACCCCTTCAAAAGTTGACAAGTTTCTATTTTTATGCTCTTCTGCCGCTGCTTTCACTTTTTTGACGAATTTTGACAATTTCAAATGCAGAATCGGGCGAGTTCTGATTTCTGAAATGTCTTAAGGGATACTTGACGCTACTTTTCTGAAAGTTTCAAGAAAATTGTACGCAGCTGACCCCTTCAAAAGTTGACAAGTTTCTATTTTTATGCTCTTCTGCCGCTGCTTTCACTTTTTTGACGAATTTTGACAATTTCAAATGCAGAATCGGGCGAGTTCTGATTTCTGAAGTGTCTTAAGGGATACTTGACGCTACTTTGCTGAAAGTTTCAAGAAAATTGTATGCCGCGGACCCCTTTAAAAATGGACAAGTTTCTATTTTTATGCTCTTCTGCCGCTGCTTTCACTTTTTTTGACGAATTTTGACAATTTCAAATGCAGAATCAGGCGAGTTCTGATTTCTGAAATGTCTTACGGGATACCTAACGAGAATTTACTGCAAGTTTCAAGAAAATCGTACGCCGCTGACCCCTTCAAAAGTTGACAAGTTTCTATTTTTATGCTCTTCTGCCGCTGCTTTCACTTTTTTGACGAATTTTGACAATTTCAAATGCAGAATCGGGCGAGTTCTGATTTCTGAAATGTCTTAAGGGATACTTGACGCTACTTTTCTGAAAGTTTCAAGAAAATTGTACGCAGCTGACCCCTTCAAAAGTTGACAAGTTTCTATTTTTATGCTCTTCTGCCGCTGCTTTCACTTTTTTTGACGAATTTTGACAATTTCAAATGCAGAATCGGGCGAGTTCTGATTTCTGAAATGTCTTACGGGATACCTAACGAGTATTTAATGAAAGTTTCAAGAAAATTGTACGCCGCGGACCCCTCCTAAAATGGACAAGTTTCTATTTTTATGCTTTCTGCCGCTGCTTTCACTTTTTTGACGAATTTTGACAATTTCAAATGCAGAATCGGGCGAGTTCTGGTTTCTGAAATGTCTTACGGGATACCTAACGAGTATTTAATGAAAGTTTCAAGAAAATTGTACGCCGCGGACCCCTCCTAAAATGGACAAGTTTCTATTTTTATGCTCTTCTGCCGCTGCTTTCACTTTTTTGACGAATTTTGACAATTTCAAATGCAGAATCGGGCGAGTTCTGATTTCTGAAATGTCTTACGGGATACCTAACGAGTATTTAATGAAAGTTTCAAGAAAATTGTACGCCGCGGACCCCTCCTAAAATGGACAAGTTTCTATTTTTATGCTCTTCTGCCGCTGCTTTCACTTTTTTGACGAATTTTGACAATTTCAAATGCAGAATCAGGCGAGTTCTGATTTCTGAAATGTCTTACGGGATACCTAACGAGAATTTACTGCAAGTTTCAAGAAAATCGTACGCCGCTGACCCCTTCAAAAGTTGACAAGTTTCTATTTTTATGCTCTTCTGCCGCTGCTTTCACTTTTTTGACGAATTTTGACAATTTCAAATGCAGAATCGGGCGAGTTCTGATTTCTGAAGTGTCTTAAGGGATACTTGACGCTACTTTGCTGAAAGTTTCAAGAAAATTGTATGCCGCGGACCCCTTTAAAAATGGACAAGTTTCTATTTTTATGCTCTTCTGCCGCTGCTTTCACTTTTTTTGACGAATTTTGACAATTTCAAATGCAGAATCAGGCGAGTTCTGATTTCTGAAATGTCTTACGGGATACCTAACGAGAATTTACTGCAAGTTTCAAGAAAATCGTACGCCGCTGACCCCTTCAAAAGTTGACAAGTTTCTATTTTTATGCTCTTCTGCCGCTGCTTTCACTTTTTTGACGAATTTTGACAATTTCAAATGCAGAATCGGGCGAGTTCTGATTTCTGAAATGTCTTACGGGATACCTAACGAGTATTTAATGAAAGTTTCAAGAAAATTGTACGCCGCGGACCCCTCCTAAAATGGACAAGTTTCTATTTTTATGCTCTTCTGCCGCTGCTTTCACTTTTTTGACGAATTTTGACAATTTCAAATGCAGAATCAGGCGAGTTCTGATTTCTGAAATGTCTTACGGGATACCTAACGAGAATTTACTGCAAGTTTCAAGAAAATCGTACGCCGCTGACCCCTTCAAAAGTTGACAAGTTTCTATTTTTATGCTCTTCTGCCGCTGCTTTCACTTTTTTGACGAATTTTGACAATTTCAAATGCAGAATCGGGCGAGTTCTGATTTCTGAAGTGTCTTAAGGGATACTTGCGCTACTTTGCTGAAAGTTTCAAGAAAATTGTATGCCGCGGACCCCTTTAAAAATGGACAAGTTTCTATTTTTATGCTCTTCTGCCGCTGCTTTCACTTTTTTTGACGAATTTTGACAATTTCAAATGCAGAATCAGGCGAGTTCTGATTTCTGAAATGTCTTACGGGATACCTAACGAGAATTTACTGCAAGTTTCAAGAAAATCGTACGCCGCTGACCCCTTCAAAAGTTGACAAGTTTCTATTTTTAACCTCTCCAACTTTCTATTTTTTTTAATGAATTTTGACAATTTCAAATTTGATTTCGGGCGTGTTCTGATTTCTGAAACATCTTACGGGATACTTGGGGAGTATTCCCTGAAAGTTTCAAGAAAATCGTACGCCGCTGACCCCTTCAAAAATGGACAAATTGCTATTTTTATTCTCCTATGCTCTCTCTTGTTTAATTAATTTTGACAATTTCAAAAGTGGAATCGGGCGAGTTCTGATTTCTGAAATGTTTTCAGTGATACGTGGCGAGTATTTCCTGATAGTTCCTGATAGTAAGAAAATCGTACGCCGCTGACCCCTCCAAAAATGAACAAGTTTTTCTTTTTATCCTCCTTCGACCCTTCGTTTTTCATTTTCCTTTTTTGATGAATTTTGACAATTTGAAATGTGCTGGCGGGCTGATGGATACTTGGAGAGTATTTCCTGACAGTTTCAATAAAATCGTACGTGGGGGACCCCATCATAATTCGACAAATGTTTATGTTTATCCTCTCCGCCTCTGCTTTCACTGGTCTAATGAATTTTAGCAATTTCAAATTTACGTGCGGCGTGTTGTGATCATTTTAATATGTCTAGAAATGGTTAGCACTAATTCATTGTAGACTTCATGAAAAACGTACGTCGGGACTTTCAAAGATGGGCATGTTTCTGTTTATATACCATCTGTCCCAACTTTCTCCACTTTTGATGAATTTTGACAATTCCAAATCTTCCTGCGGGCATGTTCGTACTACTGAATTTTATAGTCAGGGATATTTGACGCTTATTCACTAAAAATAGAAAGAAAATCGAAGGTCGGGTACCCTTTCAAAAATGCACAAATTTTCATTTTACAACTCCGTCTCAGTTTTCTTAATTTTATTTTGACAATGTCAAATGTGAGTGCTGCAATGTTCAACAATGCTTGCTGATTATTCCATGAAGCATTCAGGAAAATCGTACTGTGGGGATTATTTCCAAGATCAGCTAATACGCATACCTTGGAATTGATATTCGTAAATAAATACATGTCATGATTTTAAGTTATAGTTTGACTAAATTCTTAAGGTTTCAATAATTTAGATATTCTGCTTGCATCCTGAAGTTAAACTTTTCCCATTTTTTGGATCGGGTGAATAAGTGTGAAATAAAGTTTTGACAACTGCTTTAATGTATGTGCCCATGCGGGTATGTTTATTCGAGTAAGAGGATCATGTACTTTTTTTACAATATACACAGCTGTGTTTCTGCTGTATAAAAATACCTACACAAAATTGGTGCACAAATGTTTTTCAACGTTTATTAAAGCCCCTCAAAAACCCGAAAATCTGCATGAGAAGGAGGAAAAGGAGGTCATTTACAGAGCCTTGTTATCCACCACCCGCTCGAAGTACGCACGCGTTTCCTGGAAGATTGGCCCCATATCCTGACGACGGATTTTTTTATGGGTTCCAAAATTGTGTTGGGTTTAGCACATATATCCAGCTAAAGTTTGAAAAATGTGTCATAGTCCAGCAGGTTTAGGTTCGCCAACAGTGAATTTTTTTCTTGATCCGAAATAGAGTCAGGAATTGAGGATTTCAACCACCCAATTACCATTTTGGCCTCATGAACAGGACCCGAGCCATGCTTGATTGCTACGTCGCTATTTTTAAACGGGTACTGGTTCAGTGGTTTCACAAATCGCTCGAGAACTTAAACAAATAATTTCTGACAAGAAATGTCACCCCCTTACTATTATCCGCGCGCTATTACTTGTCCCCGGCTCATACACAAATTAACGGTGTACTCTCCCGTGTTGTAGAGTGTTGAGCGCGTATACTGACTGTGTTGTAGACACCGTTAATTTGTGTATGAGCCGGGGACAAGTAATAGCGCGCGGATAATAAGAAAAATCACTTTTTGCGGCCCAATCCAACCTAAGTCCAATAAAAAAATCATAAAAGCAGGATGGTGGGTCCCATCAAAATTTTTTTATTTTTTTTGTGAATAGCCTAGACTGGTTGGGCGCAAATACAATATTTTGGCAATTTTATTTGGCCTCACCCATAAAGGTGGGCTCATTTTTTTTAAAAATCCTTTTCCATTTTTCAAGCGCGTACCGCATGATCAGCGCCTGGGTTCTGATGGGTCTGTTTTTACATAGCATGTAGCTAGGAAGTATTTCTCCTAATGTCTTGAAGACATAAGTCTAGGGTTCACATTAAGGCTACAAAGAAGGATTTGCAACCAATTAAGTCTTTAGTTATAAATGACGTATGTACCTATGACAAAGTGGTGATGAATGATCATCTTGCAGAATGTTTTGAAGTGAATGATAATTTTATTACAAGTAATGATGATGAAATGAATGAGATGATTGAAAACTATTGTCAAAACTATGATTATTCAAAAAGTAGTAATTCTGATATTTTGCCGTTGGAAATTAAGGATGATGAGATTGAAACATGTATTTCGAAAATGAAAAATAAGCAACCTAGAGATGTTAAAATGCCACCCATCTCTGTTATTAAAAAATGTAGGGAAACATTTAGTGTCTATTTATCAATGTTTTTTATGTTCTTTCTTAACAAATGTATATTGCCGCAGTCCTTCAAAGCCGCAAAAGTTACGCCTTTATATAAAGGAAAAGGAAGTCGATCGAGCGGTAAAAATTATAGACCTATATCTATTCTCCACATTTATTGTAAGATCTTTGAGAGGTTTCTATTCAATAGAATAAGTATCAGAGTTAAAAATTTGTTATGTTAAGAGCAGCATGCCCGAGCTGCCAGATAGGCGTTGATTGGGTACCTGCACCTCTTGGTGCCGAAACAGCAACGAAATGGGACAGGATCATGTAGTGATCGGGCGTTGATGACCAGTAACGAATGAACGAGGTTCGATCTTCGTTTCAACGAAAATCAACGAAATTTCGTTGCCTAATCAATACCTAGTTAACAGCATTGTCTAAATGCCGGTTATATGTTACACAGTACTTAACGAAATTTCGGCATTGAAATAATGACAATGTGTAAATGAGTATTGCAAATCGTATCCAAAAATCAAAATTATTTATTACAATTAATTTGGAACTAGAATCGATTCAAATTTTATATGTACAGAATTATAACATATATAAGCAATAAACATAGCTAAGTATGATTGATTTCATATGAATTACACAATGAAACGAAAAATATTTCTTTTTACAAGGAAGAAGAATACACTTCCTTGATAGAATTGTGGGATCTAATTTTTGTAAAATTCCCAGTTTATGTGCATACCCTATCCCTAATTGTTTGCCATAAATAGGATAAGATTTTCGTTGTGTTTCGTTGCAAAAAAATCGACACATATACTCATTGGCATGTTTCTCAACGACACAAATTTTTCCATTTTGCGTGATAAAACAATTATTTCCAAGTTTTGCAGATGGGGTTAGAGAGGAATTTAGTTTTTGGGCAGAAAATTTAGGGGGGACTGAATCTATTTCTGATAGCCGTCGAACTACTTGAGCTAACGGTGCATTTTTAGAACGTAGCATACGCTTTATTATTTGCATACAATTTTCGAATGGAAATGCACTAAAATTATCTAGGGCCCCATGGAGTTTTACATCGTCAGCCAAATGAGTTAAGGAATGTACATTAAAAACTACAAACTCTTTGTAATATAATTGGGGAATTTTCTCCACAAATTCGTTAGCGAGGCTGCTTGCCATATCTATCAACTCGCTATTTTTGGGAAAATCTGAGGCTAAAATATAAATTGATGTGTGAAGCAATAAAAAATGGTGATATTTTTCAGTGGTAAGCACGTCTTTTAGACACATTGGTCCTAAATAAAGTAAAAAATTTCTAAATTCGATAGCTTTGATTCGGTAGCTTTCCAGTGCTTCACCTCTGATAAAGGTCGAGGTTTACGCGAAAAGTGAGACGGAATTCGATTGCGGAACAGTATTAGTCTATCCGAAATAATTCGAATTTGTTTTTGTGACTATCTGTGAGGAATTTGACCTTCACACCATAAAATTAAAAGCTTCTTCATTACCCCGAGACAACATAAATGCATATAATCAAGTGGGATTTGACTAATCATGTTAATCCCCACCTTTACAAATGGAGAGGTCGTATTTACCTCATGATGGTGTATATGTATTTTATTTTTAAAAGTTTCATCGGTATGAAAAGGGTAACTTTGTCCAACAGGATAAATAACCCTACCCGAAAATTCTCCCTTGCAATAGCATCTTTCACAAGAATAATATCCATTGTGACTCTTAATTTGTTTTAAAAATGCACGTGCAGGCGCATCTGCTATAATTGCTTTTAAGCGAAATTTTATATTTTTATCATGAACCTGAATTCCTTTTTTGTTCAGATTTTCGATTTCATTTACCAAGGGGCCAAGGAAATCATCAATTGATTGGGGTTTTTTATTCCCACAAAATAAGCTAACTATAAAAATATGGCCATCCCAAACATGTCCATTTAATTTACACAGAATTGGCCAAAACTGTAAATTTGAACTTTTACTAACAGGTATGCCATCTATTCCAAGGCTAACTTCCACTTTCTTGGTACATTTTTGGCCGAATTGCTTAAAATTTAAGATTCTACCTAACCCTTTCTCTAAACCAAAGTGATAAAATTGGCCTCCTTCGATATCTTGTAACCTAACCTCTCGCTGAGTTTGTAACAATGTTCTTGGATCAATTGGGAAGCCATAAGTAGGTAACCATTTGCGACATATTTCTAATAAATCTTTTACCGCAGCGTGTGTAATATTGTGGTTTACTGCCCAGTTTCTAAGGGACGATATGTGGCTAAGGTTGGAAATCCTACCAATCTCATTGTGTAATTCATAATTACTTTCATCATCACTACTACTACCATTGTATTCAATTTGAGATGAATTTACAATATTGTCATTTTTATAAGGTTCAACACAACTTAGACTATTATTTATTACAAATGGGGTGGTTTCGAAATTGTTTGAAGATTGTGGCAAGTTTGTAGTTGCACGTACGGTTCTAATCTGATTCAGCATTTGACTCAGCCGCCTCTGGACCCTCCCGTGCTTTGTTGATCTCGGTGCATTTTTCGCCTTCGAACGCTTTTGTTTCCCTTCTTCTCCCTTGTTAACTGAATCCCGAAGCCACTTAGCAATGAATGAATCCAATCTGCTTTCAACTAAATCCAGCTTTATTTTTTCGGAGAGAACATTCCCATCTTTGTAGTAGAACTGGCGGACGGATTCTGTAAATTACACCAAATAAATGAACAAATTAATTTTAATATCTCGTTTTTATATCTCTCGAGACTTTTACATAGTAATAAGGAATTCAAATTTTACCTTTAACTAATTTACAGCACAGAGTTCCACCAAATGCCGCTTTGTTAGAGGAATCTGTGAACCTCAAAATTAGTGCAAACTCATGTTTGATGATTGCCTTTAACGTATTGTTGACAGCAAGCGTCACCGAATCCCCTCCTAGTCGCGAGAAGAACGTAACCTTTAAAATATATGTACATATGATAAGTTAGTAGTACACCATTTCTGATACATAAAATTGCATAACAAGGTAAACTTATTAAAAATTACCTCGAGATTAAATAAAGTATTGTCGGCAGCAAAGATCTCGTTCACTTGTTGTAATTGCTCTTGGTTTTTGATTGGCCAAACGATATTACTTGACCGTACCTGTGAAGGAGTACTGAGAGACCGCAATATTATTGTTTTCAGGTCTTTGATGTCTTCTTGTGAAATCAGTTGATTTTGGAGCGAAGTCACCTGAAATGCTGAAGTTAAAAGCTAAATTTAATTGCAATATCAACTTATACCACGATTTACGATTTATAATAAAAATAATTACATACCTCGAAATTCCTCCATTAAAGTTGAGAGACGCTCATCATAGTTAATTGTGGTAGGAATTGGTTCAATTGCTTGATTCGTGATACTTATTTCTTCATTGCCTAGTAATTGAAATAATTGCTTAAATATTCTGTTAATTTGTAAAATTCTTAAAAATTCATATAAATACCTTCAACATTCACTTGTCCCATGGATTGTGAAGATCCAGCACCAATTTCAATGTCGCTGGTATCAATATAACTTGGCTTTAAATGCTTCTTGGCTTTAGTATTAGCACGATTAAAACTATCTGCAAAAAAATAATTACATGAGTATTTAATCATTGTTTATGTCTAAAGCATTTATAAAAAAGTCTTACCAGAACTTGTCTTGACAACGATCTCCCAGCTCTTCCATAAAGGGTCCGGTAGTGAATGAGGATCTTCTTGAATTTTTTTAAAACCCTTCGGCCTGTTCGATGGAAATGTACACTTTTTGTTGTCTTCTGAAAGCCAAGTTTTTGGAACAACCTCAATAGTCTGGTCAGCAATAAACTCGACGACACAAAATTGCTTTAAAATTTTGTCAGACATGACGAAATAAATGAAATGATAATTTGATTTTATGTGATTCACAAACAAAAAATGAAAGATAAAAGTGGCGGTGGCGTCTCACATACAGGCAATGCTGAGATAGTGTTGATGTGGTGAAGATAATGAGCACCGATCCGGCACTGATTTTTCCGTACGCACAAGGTGCTTGTACAGGAATTATTTATCAACGCCAATATTGTGCTACTAAATCTGCAAGTTTTGAGCAACGAAATTTCAGCGTTGATTAGGTACTCAAAGCTAGCTACCAAAATGGTACTGGGTGTGAGCGCTGTTTATGCCTAATGAAATATCAATACCTGACCAATATTTTATCGCCACTTGCATCTTAACGGTGAATATTCGGTATGCATATGCTACTAAATCAACATTTAAATTTTGGTGACGATTCTTAATTAGCAAATCGTTGCGAGCATCATTACCAAATCTTCACCTCTGTCAGCTCGGGTGGGTATAAGCAGAATAAGTCATGCATTACAGCCTTGAAAGAATTTACGAATTATGTTTATAGTGAGATTGACAAGCCTAAAACGAAGGTTGTTTCTGTAATGATTGATTTTTTACAAGCTTTTAATTCACTTGACAAGAATGTATTAATTAAGAAACTAATGAATGAATTTAAAATAGAACCATGGTACATTTGTATAATTAGAGAAATATTCCGAAATCGTGTATTCCGTTTTTACAATGATGACAAGTATTATCATATGCCTAGAGGTTGCTGTCAGGGTAGTTCGCTCGGGGACTTATATATAGTTTATTCTCTAATGACTTATCGAGGAGTATCATGACTTATCGAGGAGTATCATGTGTAATATGTTAAGTTATGCGGATGATGTAATTTTATATGCAAGTGGCAATAATTCGGATGTTGTAATGGATGAAGTGTTTGCTCAATTCAAAAATGTATGTGACTGGTGTTTAGAAAATGGTATTACAGTTAACTATAGTAAGACAAAATATATGGTATTTTTTAAGGAGCATGATACAACTGAAAAATCTGAGAGAATGTTTTGTCAGGTAAATGGTGAGAATATTGAGCGTGTGTTTGAATTTAAATATTTAGGTATCTGGATTGATCCACACCTTAATTTTAAGAAACACTATGATGTTGTATGTAAGAAGGTTATAGCGAAATTGAAATATCTGAGAGGTGTTAAGCGGTATTTGAATGTTCATGTTTTAAAGATTATGATAAATGCATATGTACACTCAGTTATAAATTATGGTATTGAGATATGGGCTGTACAAACTGATACCCTCCTCATCGAACTCCAAAACAGAATAGACAGATTTATTTATGAATTTTTTGTGCATAAGTACGCTAAGAGGAATTACAGACATAAGACTGACACACAATATATTAATAAATTACGGAAAGATTGTAACTTTATGACAATATTGGTGAGAAGAGATTATGTCCTACTAAAATGTGCATATAAAGATATGATTGCAGGTAGTTGTAATTTCTCATTAAGAAATAATGTACGTACTTTTCCACTTATGAAGGTGGATACTTTCTCCTCTCAAGTTTATAAGAAATCTGTAAAATTTCGTACTACGAAGTTATGGAACGCGTTACCAAAAGATTTAGACGTAAGAAATATGTCATATGGAAAATTTAAAGAATTTTTATGTGAAGATAGGCAGAAATAATTGTTTTAAAAATAACGAAATGAGGATATATTAGTAAGTAGATATAGTTAGTTAGTAACATATTTGTATATTATATGTGTCACTCGTGGAAGAGCATGGTTTGTTACTGTGAACTTGGTAGACACTTGAATAAAGCATAATCAATCAATCAATCAATCAAGGCTTACTTTTACTTGATCCGTTCATTTGTGAGGGTTATTTTCTTAGGGCTGCGCATGGATTCGGGCGAACCTAGTTTTTTTTGCGCCTTGGTCAATTTTGACTCCCCTTTTTGGCCGTTCCCGTCCACTTCTTTTACGGTCTTCGACACTGCCGGTGTCAGTGCACCATTTTATGGTACCGCCGACCACCTTGCGATCTGTTCCGATTTTTGTTGAGCATTTAGAAAATGTCGACTTTTTTTGTTCGCGCAAATGTTGCAGAAAAATTGCAACACGCCTTGTTTGCCTATCTGTCATTTTGGAACCTCGGGTCACAAAAGTTTTCGAAACATGGTTTCTGACGGTAAATTGCATGGAGATTTCAATACAAAATAGCACAACTTTCTAAAAATGGTCTTACTTGCTTAATTTGCCCGGGAAATTATGTAACAGTTCTTTTGCGGGTACTAGGTCAATGGAGATTACATAGTCGGGAACACTCAAGTGTCAACAGCTGATTGCTAAAAAACTACGCCGCAGAATTAAAATCTGATAAGTGCATTAGATTCGCCATGCGATTTACATTATGATTCACTATAGACTTTGTAATTTTTGAACATCTGGATAAATATATAGGAAATTGAAGAGAAGCGGGCGGCGATAGTTTTTCACAAAAAAAAATCCAAGACAAATAGTGAATTTGACATGTGTTGAAAAAGTCAAAGGTGTACTTTAATTTAGCCCAACGGACTATAAAAACGTTCATGGGGACCGAATCGACAAAGAACAGTCGAACAAGAATTTTTTGAAAACCTCCAAGGACCACACCCATCGTTAAGCCTCACAAGCCTGTAATCCGAAGAAATTCAAGAAATTCCAACGGAAACCGGGCCCGCTGCTGACAGTGTCGACGCAAATTATCCAATGATAGCTCAAATTGAAGCTTGGGCTTAAGGCTTTAAAATGCGGTACTTGCCACAGCCTGATCGTACCCCAAAAGAAAGCCAGATTAAATAAATGCAGGAGTCACCTCAAGCGGTACGCTCCAAAAAAGGGAGCAGGATTCTTTTTACGAATGAGGAGATTTTCACATTGGAAAAATCTTTTAACAAGCGAGTTGTCCTAATCTACGCAAAATTGGTCAAACACATCCCCCGATATAGACAAAAGGTCAGAAAGTCACATTTTCCAGGTTTTTTGATGATTTTGGCAGGTGGGAGATAAATGGGGTAATTTCTCTACATTTTGCGGAAAATTGGGGGGAGGTGGGGGAATAAAATTTCTTAAAATATGTTTTTGAGTCCGTGGTACATCCCCTAAGTGAGACCCAATTCAATGGAATCGATGGGACCTCTCAGCAGGACTCAGCACGAATTTATAGTGCAAAAAATGACCCAAGCGTAGCTAAAAAAACAAATTCCTGTCTTTATCTACAATCAGAATTGGTCATCATCCTTGATGGATTTGAACCACCGGAATATGAAAAATGGTCAAAGTTAAGAGCAAAGGTGTGTTCTAAGCCCCGTAGAAGTGCCGAGGCTTGGAAATAATTTCTGACCCTGGAATTCCACAAAATGTCCCTGGAATCGGTGCGTAATTCCATCGAGGAGTGGCCGCCTCGTCTTTAGCGTGGCATTGACGGAGGAGGAGGAAATTTTTAAGACTAAAAATTGTTTTTTAATTGAAATTTATCTGGCTTTTCGGTAAAATAAATCAAAAATTGCTAAGTTGAAATTTACAAAAGTAATAAAGCTATATGTCATTGACACTTGAGTGTTTCCGACTATGAACATATGTTGGAATTTTGGTAACTAGTTATTTGACTAATTTTTAAATCGTTGGTCTATTTTATGGTGTTTTCCACATACTTACGATTTTCTATATTACATAATTCGTAGTATTTTCCACTTTTATGTCAAAAACGGATCGAGGTTTGTAAAGACTACTGGCATTATAACTCAGTAATTGTAATGAAAGATATTTACAGGCATGTAGTTTATAATAAAACAAATCATCACTGTTTGAATCTTACCGAATAATAATTTCGTGGTATTGAAGATGTGTAAAAAATTTCGATGAGATAGGTGTTGAAAGTGACTATAAATTCAGGCATGTGTAAGAGTTCTTTGCATGCATGATATATGTACATAGAGTTAGATATTAGACCACCAACAATTTTCGGTGAATTTGCATGGCCTAGTTAAATTGCTTAAAAATTTCGGGTATGAATGTATTATGAATGGCATGTATCGGGAACTATATTAATTGTTCTCAGTTAATACGACGTGATTTGATCCTGAATAAATCAATTTCAAGACGAACTAGATGTGCAGATGGTGTGATCCCTCCTTTTTTACAATACCTTATCAGCACGGAATGCTAAGTAGAAATTTAAAGTCTGGAGAAGACTTTGAAATTTGAGACCGCTCTGCAAAAGACTTGTTGAAAAGTTAGTTGTGTTTTAAATAAAATGATAATTTTAGAATGGCAACGACAAGTGCAACTACCACTACCACAACCATAGATCGGATATTTTGCGTACTCCGGCCTCCGCGTACTCCGACCTCCGGCTGGCCACGCGTACTCCGGCCTCCGCGTACTCCGGCCTCCAGAAAAAGTCGCGTACTCCGGCCTCCGGCTGGCCACGCGTACTCCGGCCTCCGCGTACTCCGGCCTCCAGAAAAAGTCGCGTACTATGGCCTCCGGAGGCCGGAGTACGTACTCCAAGCCCGGAATTCTCCTATCTATGCGATTGGAAATTTTGCGTACTCCGGCCTCCGTACTCCGGCCTCCGCGTACTCCGGCCTCCGGCTGGCCACGTGTACTCCGGCCTCCGCGTATTCCGGCCTCCACAAAAAGCTGCGTACTCCGGCCTCCGGAGGCCGGAGTACTCCGATCTATGACCACAACCACTGTGCCTTCCAGAAAATTTGATAGTAGTTCAATTACAAAATTGACTGAGAAAATTATCGAATTGGAAAAATGAGAATGTCAACTTTGTTCTTGACGCATGAAATAATGAAACTGGTGGATTTAAATGAAGGGAGACCTACAGCTACTGGGGATCAAGAAGATCTGTGGGATAAAAGAAATAACGAGGCTCCAACCTCTTTATACATGTGCATGAATTATCAAAAAGTGGAGTCAGTTTCGGGCTGCAAATCAGGTTACGAAATCTGGACAAAATTAAATACTATATACGAATCTATCACGGGTGCTTCGAGGCAAGTTTTATTGCAGAAATATGATTCCATTATGGAAACTAGAGGTGAGCCAAATGCTCAGTTGAGCTCGGCTCGGCATGAGCGAGCCGAGCTTTCTCGAACTTTTCTTGAGTCGAGCTTGAGCGAGCCTAGCTTTTCTTGAGCCGAGCTTTCTCGAGCTTAAACGAGCCGAGCTTTCTCGAGCTTAAACGAGCTGAGCTTTTTCGAGCTTCTCTTGAGTCGAGCATTTTTAGAAGCACGTTATTTTCATGAATTTTAACTTGGGTTAAATGATAGATTTGTATTCGTGGAGTTTAAATATTGTTTTGCTCTCATAAGCGTGTTCAACTTCTTTTATTGCTACTAAAAGTGAGTAGCAATACATACAATATTTCTATATACTAGCAATTTTTTTACTTAGCAATTTATTGCTGGGTTGATGTTAATTAATTTCCTTAATTGAATTAAAATAGTTGGGTCCCTATCAGGTAAACAAAATCTGTAAATTTTTAGGCGAATATAATTACAAATGTTTATTTTAAATAAAAAGAAACGGACTCGAATGGAAATCCACCAAAAGAAGAGTTCGGAGTTTCAAAAGATGTTATTCAAAAACTTATTTCACAAAACAGTTCCAGACTCGCTTTCGGAAGAAAGCCCACAAGTTCAAGAACAAAATCAGCAGTTTGGGAGTCCTTTGATTGTGTTTTTCTGGATGGAAAATGCGTGAATTTTGTTAAACGCAAGATATATTCCACAATGTTGCAGCATAATTCGGTGACAAGCACCCTTTTGCGAAATCAAAGTTTGTGCAGCGCAGCAACTGAAGGGTCAGGCAGTCGAAGGAAAACAGTAAAAGTTCTGCCCTTCAACTAAATATGTCTCAGTTCACTGTACTGTGAAGTTCCGTTTATGGGGGGTTCACTGCATTGATGGTGGTGATGAGGCAGATGAGACGATCGCCGTCGTTGTTGTGGTTTGTGCGTAATAATTGTGAGGCGAGATGAGACTTGGTTGCACTTTTCTTATAGAGGTTTTATTCATTACTTTTAGAACTCTGCCTCTCCCAATAATATTGGGAGAGGTGACGTGCAGTAGTACAAAATACTTCCTCGACCGTCCTCTTCTGGTGGCTGCGCTTTCGCTTATATATCCTAGCAATACCTAATTGATACCTATGTGTTGACCGATTATGAACCGGTTGACCACGCTGAATAGAGATATCTCAGATGAGGTTGTGACGAAGCTGGTTTGCAACATTGTCTCTGGTTTGTAAGAGATGATGGAGGTGAGTGGCATACTAATTAGGGGGTTTGGCATCAATGAAGTTGACCAAAGCTGCTCTTTCACAATATCCACCTTTAGTAAGCGGTGGCCCTACCGCAACAAGCGAAAAAATGCGAGATTTAATTCAGTCAGATTCTGTGTACCTACTTGGCGTCAACTTATTCAGAAGAGTCGGGAAAATTCGTCAAAAAATCCAAGTAAGAAAATTTTTTATTTATTTTTTATTTCCATTAAGCATGGAGAGGTATGTATTCCCCCAAGATGGTGGTGGATGCACAATTGCATGTAAACTTTGTTGACGTAAAGTGTGTTCGTGAATGAAATATAATAGGGAGGTATTTTAGCAGAATAAAATGCATGCATAAATGCGTGCATGGCTGGTAAAATTAAAGAAAAAACTAAAACCAAATTTTAAAACTTATGTAGGAAAGTGGGAAGATTATGAACGAAAAATAAAAACTGAGGTAGCAGATTTTGACGGAACAAATTAAGATACTTAGATAGGAAAATTGTTAAAATTGGGATTTTGAAAAATTGTAAAAAATTAAAATTCTTAGATAGGAAAATTGTTAAAATTGGGATTTTGAAAAATTGTAAAAAATTAAAATTCTTAGATAGGAAAATTGTTAAAATTGGGATTTTGAAAAATTGTAAAAAATTAAAATTCTTAGATAGGAAAATTGTTAAAATTGGGATTTTGAAAAATTGTAAAAAATTAAAATTGTTAAAATTGGGATTTTGAAAAATTGTAAAAAATTAAAATTCTTAGATAGGAAAATTGTTAAAATTGGGAGAGGAGGACTGTATGTGTGCAGTCGATTGTGGACCGGATTGGAGCTGTCTGAAAAATATAAATGTGCCCGGCAGGCCGAAGCAGAGTGAGCCAAAGACAGATTAGTGCCAGATGTGAAAACGATGGTGTGATGACGAAAATACTAAAAGTAATAGACGATGAGTTATGAGTGCCAAGAGATATCTAAAATTAGTTCATAAATCCAACAATTAAAATGTCTTAGAATGTAACAGAAATGAATAAAAAGTACTCTAACAATTAAAGAAAAAATTGGTAAACAATAATGGTGATTAATACTGGGCCCCAATGGTGAGGTGTTTTGGTCTTTTGTAGCGCACTGGCAAGTGGTTGTAGTCCAATGGTTGAGATGTGGATAAGTTGTGATGAGTTGTTATTTTTAGTTATGCGGTTGGAGAATGATCGTCGTGAAAAAACTGGATTGGAGCCGATGAGGCGTAGTTGAGGATCACCGATGTGTCGTCACTTTCAGAGTCGGGAAGTCTGGGTTACTTGTTGAAACGTTGAAGTAGAAGGGAGATCGGGAACTTCCAGAGTAAATGGAAGGCGAGAAAATAATGAGGCCAACTTATGGTGAGTGGAACGTGTCCTTTAGATTTAAAAACAATTGAAAGGGGGTTGTGTATGCGGGAAGTATTGACGCAAAGGGGCGTGTTTAGGCAAGGAGGATCCGATGCATGGTGTGGGATAGGAGTCACATGAATCTAGGTGTCTGAACGTTGTCACGCTGGTTGGGTGAGGTGGAGAAGAGGGGTGAGGAGGTGGGTTGGAGCTATGTAAGAGAAAAAGAATCCGTTGTCGTTGGTTGTTGAAGAAAGTGTGATTGGCATATGTCGGCGTGGCGGCGTATGGCAACGGATGGCGCGAAGAAATTATAAGTATTACTATTTATTACTATTGTATTACAGGGATGGTCAAGGGGACCATCCTGGGTTCGCCGTGATACGTATATAATTAATACAGCTAATATGGTGATCGAATTGAGAACGTTGCCGAGGGGCAGAGGTTGGTCAAGCTCTGTCTGGTTTAAAAGTATGTGGGATAGAGAAATTCGTGTGTCGCGAGGCGACGCAATCGGGGCATGAAGGAAAAGGAATGTTGCCACCGGCGGTGTGGGGGGCGAGGCGTTGGCTGGGAGAAGAAGGTAGAGGGTGAGAATTGGAAAGTGTTCGGGAGAGGTTGGTGGGTAGATTAGGTCGAGTTAATAGATCTGGTCGCCAGGTATTTGGGATATGTGAGGAGGAGCGATTTGGATTGTAGTTAGTGTGTATAGGCAGTGAGTTATAACGTGATTGGCGGGGGTGTGCGTTAGGGGGAGAATACAACGAGTGATTATCACTACGAGGTCGGTTAGTATTGGGGTTATAGCGTCGTCGAGAATGGACTCTCCCACCTCCACCAAAATTACGGCCGTCACCATCCTGTATGTGATGTGTGCCTCGGAATTCTGTATTCCTGGATTGCCAGTGATTCGAAGGTGCTGTGATGTGGAATTGGCTATGTACATTCTGGCGGATAGAGAAACCGCCACCACGGTTGATGGAATACGAAGATCTACCCCTATGGTTACGGTTACCCTGTGAGGTGCGCTGTTGGTAGTTATTGTGTCTGAAACCACCCGTGGGTGGGGAATCTGGGAAGGTCATGTGCTGACCCGACGAACGAGGGCGAGGTGCATCTAACATATGAATAGAATCTGAACCTGCAGAGACTACATGAGGCCTCATGTCGGATGTACCAATCCCTTGTAATTGGGAGGGAAGTTGTTGAGCTAAGAGAGAGACGAAGTGCGGGTCGTTGGCCGATCGGGGATTGACGAATGGGGGGTGTGCATTACATTCTTGAATGGAAGTAAGCCTTAAGGCTTGAATGAGGTGGGCAAAAACTGCATCGTAGGAAGAAGATGTAGCGAGTGTGGGCTACCCCGTCAAATTGTCGATGTGAGAGATGTGTGGTGGGCAGGCGCAGAAGTCGCCATCAATGGGCGAGATATGCGAGGGAGGGAAGGGTGGTCGGTAGAATGCGTTGGTATGGTGTGGAGGTACAGGTTGGGAGGAAGGTAGAACGTGATGTAGCACAAAAATGTTAGCAGAGAGAGGTGCCGCGGGGGTTGGTAAAGGTTCCAACTCCGTATTAGGACAGACTTGTGGGAAAAAGGGAGGAGAGTTAGTATCTGTCGGGTGTGAACCTCCTGGAGAGATGGTGATGTCGTTGATAGTTGTCCCCATTTGGAAAAGAGTGGGTGATGCAATAATGAAAGGAAAAATTGGTGGTGGTTGAAGAGTGGAAGGTTGTTTTGGGCACGGTCTCAACCACTGCTGGGAGGTGGAGTAAAAGATGTTGTGGTACCAATAAGGATTGAGGGGTTGATGGGCACGGAGTCGTTGTGCAGGAGGTTTCGTAGACTACGATGGTTGAGATGCGGGTTGTAGTGGAGTGTGGTGGCTGGTAGAAGACGTTGGGGCTGGCGTTTTGTTGAGGATAGAAAGTAGCCGGAGGCAAGATACTAGTTTTGAGATAAAAAGTCGCAGGGATGGATGCTGCAGGTAGTTGATTTGCACTCGAAACTGGATTTTAGCTATCGGGGTCAGAAGAGAGAGGTGATGAAGGAGAAGCAGTTTCTGGTTGGGGTGAACGTCTTGGACTCAAAATGATATAGTGGTGTGGAGCAACAACCTCGTTTTGAGGTGGAGATGTGGAAATTAGAAAGGGGGTGGCAGGTTGGAGAGATTGGCCAAGTGACGTGGCACCAAAAGTATGCGGAACAACCTCGATTTTGGGCTCGAGATGTTGAAATTGGAAAGTTCCTCGCTGATGGGAGAGATTGGCCAAGTGACGTGGCACCAAAATTATGAGAGCCAAGAGTGTGAGATGATGCTGGGGCTAATTGAGATGTAAGGCCGACTCGTCCGCCGAAAAATATGGGTCTAGTGGGCGTGCCGGATGAAAATGTGGATCGTATGTGGTTATAGGTAACCGGTAAGTAGGAGGAGAACGAGGATTCGGAGAGGACGATGTGGAGTTAGTGGTTTTGGATTTGTAATATCGATGTGGAGAAATGAAATTATCCTCAATTCCGTCGAGTTGAACGAGCTGCCGCTCTCTCTAATGACAAAGTGATGTGAGTCAGGTATGGGAAAAATAGCTATAACTACCAACACGCTGAATGAAACGGAGGATGGCCTAACGGCTTGAGAAAACAACGGGGTGCGTACGACTTACGTTCACAGGGTAAATGATTTTCAAAATATATCGGCGCCCCCTCGGAGCGTGAACCGATAATTATAAAAATACGCTTAATGGCGAAAAAATGGCTACTGTGGCCTACTAGGTGCAAAAAGGACTGAAAAACGACCTCGTCCTTGCTGTCTCCGCAGTCAAGGGAAATAAATTCATAAAGTCTTCTATGTGTACTAGAAATGTAGGGGCCCCTGTGGGCAAGAAGTGTTCCCCAAACTTCTCCCCGTCCTTTTTATTTCTGACAGGTACGTGATTCTAGGGAATTGTGGACGTATGGTCGGTGGTGGGAACTCAAAATTTTTTTTCTGTAAAATATCGACGGAGTACCGACCAATGGTGGATCGTGTAAAATGGTGAAGGGGGGAGAGTGTGGTGGGGGTGGTTAGAAGGTCATGGAAATTTTTTTTACTTACTTTGGTGATAGTCTATCACACCGGCGTCGTGAAGATGGGGGGTAGAGAGTGAATGGGGCGTTTTTGTCGTTGTGACACTTCGTCACACTGCAGTTGTGAAGATGGGGCGAGTTGAGAGAGGGGGTGCGGCGTCCTTCTCTCCTTCTGACAAGGAGAGGCCGCCGCGGGTACCAATGTGAAGTTCCGTTTATGGGGGGTTCACTGCATTGATGGTGGTGATGAGGCAGATGAGACGATCGCCGTCGTTGTTGTGGTTTGTGCGTAATAATTGTGAGGCGAGATGAGACTTGGTTGCACTTTTCTTATAGAGGTTTTATTCATTACTTTTAGAACTCTGCCTCTCCCAATAATATTGGGAGAGGTGACGTGCAGTAGTACAAAATACTTCCTCGACCGTCCTCTTCTGGTGGCTGCGCTTTCGCTTATATATCCTAGCAATACCTAATTGATACCTATGTGTTGACCGATTATGAACCGGTTGGCCACGCTGAATAGAGATATCTCAGATGAGGTTGTGACGAAGCTGGTTTGCAACATTGTCTCTGGTTTGTAAGAGATGATGGAGGTGAGTGGCATACTAATTAGGGGGTTTGGCATTAATGAAGTTGACCAAACCTGCTCTTTCACAGTACGGAAAAAATCGGTAGATAACACTAAGCAAACTACTTCTTTGTTATTATCTCTTTCGAAGACATGGGAATTAGAGGAAGGGGAGATTTCGAAAATTTCGAAAGAGTCTTAAGAGGGACCTGCACGAGCTTATTCTGCTAAGAAGCAGCAACATAAGAAGAGGACAAAACCATAACGAATGAAAGAATAACTTGCTGTTCTGAAAAAGGAAAGCCAGGTGTGTTTTATCTGTAAAGAAAAAGGACATTGGAAGTCAGGGAATCCCGACAAAAAAGACAAAGGTGAAAGGAAACCCAAAGAAAAGAAAGATGATGATTCCGATGAAGGTGCATATGCAATAGGATGTATTTCTAATTTTTGGTTCAACGACTCAGGGGCAAATGGACACTATTGTGGTAGGTTAGAATGTTTTTTTTATTACGAAAAATATTAAACTCCAAAACCAGTGTTCATTGCAGATAATTCAAAAATGTAGGTACAACGTTTTGGAATCGAGAAGGTTAAACCCCTAATCAACGATGAAAACAAATTAGAATTAAAAATATTGAATTCATTCAGGGGGCGCCAATTTGTTCTCAGGAAACGTACTCCTAGACAAAGGTTAGCAGGTCAGAAAATGTCGAAAAGATGACATTACTTACTACAAAAACGGGAAACCTATAATACATACATGTGCACATATAATAAATTTTAAAAAAATGTGTACGTTTTCATTTATTAATTTGGTTGAAGAAATTTATTTCGTCAGTTTAAATCGCCAAAAAATTATTAAAACAGTGGATTACGCTTTCTAGCTATTTTTAGTTATAATTGACTAATCTTTGGAACTCTACGTTAAGTCATCCTCGTCCATCTCTTGCGTGGTTGACTTCAGCAAGGTAATTCTTCTACACTTTTTTGTCCCAAACTCATTAATTGTTTCTTTAAATGATAACCTCTCTGCCCGTTCACTCTCGATTGATAGAATAGATAAGTTACTGAGACGTTCTTGCGACAAAAGTAAAGGTTGAACGAAAGTAATTTTTAATTAACTTCAATTTTGAGAAGGATCGTTCGTTTGAAGCCACGCTAACGGGGAACGTCAAGAAAATTCGCAAAGCCGTGTGACAATTTTTAAACTGGGAAGCCAGATTATTTGAAGACAGAATCTTCAGAACCTCCAATGCTCTACAATCCTTAACTTGTTTACCTTCTGGCAAAAGGGTCGAAATTGCTGATTTAAGAAATCCAACTTCGCGAAGTAATCGATCAGGTTCGATATGCATCTTCCGGGTACTTCTCTCCAAAAATCTTGACAAAATCTTCAAAGTCCTCTTCTTTGGCTCCACTTGGTGTTTTCCCCCATAGAAATTGGAATTGAGAGCATACTTGCCCCAGTGCAAAGAATCGCTTTTCAAATTCTTCTATCAGGGAATCCATTATCTTGTCAAAGAACTCCATCTTGAACTTTTCTACATTGGTTTGAGGGGCTGAATTTCCTTGATCCGGATCGCGATATCTAGCAGGGAAGGAGTTTCTTGTAGCTCTGTAACTAGACCCAGATTATAGTTGGATTCCCATTTCATCGCATTTGGAGTTCGCTTTCTGCATACTTTTCTCCCACCCGTCAATCCTAAATTCCTTTATCCAATAAAGTAACAATTGAAAATGCTTGGTTGCGGAGTCCACGTTGCAAGATAGCCTGGATAGCTTTGCTGCAGATATTAATTCGATACAGGATTTTAGCCCAAATGATAAGGCCGAAGATAAAACGGTGATTATGGATGTCGTTCAAGCGGTTGTGAGCGTCAGCGATTGTCTGCATGTTACTGTAGTCAGAGTCCAGCATAAACTGGACACAGTTAATTATTCCTCCAAATTCTTCCAGCAACATATGCACCGCATGGGATTCAGACGACCAACGAGTTACGTTCTGATTTTTCGCTTGACGAAAGTTTTTAGAATATACTCCGTGTCAAAAGTAACTTAACAGTTTTAAAACTCGTCTAATTTTCAAATTACTTCTAAACTTACAAACTAAAATGCAAAATTTGCCCGGAATCCTTAATGCTTCTAATAGCTAGTAATGCAACTCGTAGCTTATCGAACCCATTTGAATCCGACTGAGCGAATTATTTTAGCAGCATGAGAAATACGCTCTTTTCACACTTTCTCGGTCACAGTTTTCAAGGTTTTATTCCAATTAGTTGGAAACTTTGTGTTGCTGTTTGCAGCTAGACCAAGACGTCATAATCCCACAAGGTTTGGGGGCATTTGTAGGCTGTATTTCTTGGGAACGTATTCAGTGATTTTTTCCTCAAAGTCGCTGGTCGCAATTTTGGTGTACTGAGACGGTGATAAGTCCGTCCAAAATTAGACACATCTGTTTTATGATGCTTATGTATGTAGGGTAATAACCATTGTTTCTACAAAATTTCCGTAAACAAAAGTATTCGGCGTTCCAAAATATCCCATAACTCATCCTGATCTAGAAAACCTACAGTGCAGACTTGATATAGCCCGAGTCATGCCTAGTTGATTATCACTCTCATTCGACTTCTTTGAAATAAATTTTATCGTAAATGCATATGAACATATTAAAAGATATAGTGATATCCCCTGGTCACCAGTATTGACCATGACCATAACTTTTTAACGAGCGAATATTTTTTCATAAAACTCTCAGAGTATTATCCTACTAATATATGTAAATTCCAGCCACGCGGTTGACTAGGTTATACTTTTGTTGGTGCACACATTTTCACTCAATCCGACTTTTGCATAAAATTTTACCGTAAATGCATTTCAAAACATTTAAAATTTAGATTCATTTTTCAAATTTAAATTCGCATTCTTCTATTAATAACGACTGGCAGGCTATTTAAGCAATTCAGCTCGATAAGAGAATATTAAAAAATCGGTATGGGTCGCCCAATAAGGTCCTCCAGATGAATTTTTTTCTTATTTTATTTCATATTGTTCCATTAGGAGCTATTACCAACTTGTCTATCAAATTTCAGCTCGATTTGACGAATTGGTATGGGTCACCCCATACGGTCTGCCCAGGTGAAAATGTGTCGAATTTCAATTCATATTCTTCTATTAATACCCATTGACAACCTATGCACCAAATTTCAGCTCGATTGCATGGGTTTTAAAAAATGGTATGGTTCACCCCCTAGGGTCCCTCCAGATGAAAATTTTTGCAATTTTACTTTGCATTCCTCCATTATAAACCATTAGCAACCTCTGTAGCAAATTTCGGCTTTCTACTCCAGTTTTGAAATTTTGGTACATAATACCCCACCCACTCTGATGACCCCCACCGGTCAACCACTTGACCGATTTCGCTCATCTTAGAACTCATCATTTAACCCATACTACATATGTGCGCAATTTCAAGTCGATCGGATCAGTTTTACGACAGTTATCGTAAACCAGACAGACGGACAGACGGACATAACGGGTACATAAGCCCTGACTCGGGCTAAAAATGAAAGTGTTTTTGGGAGATTTTGATATTTTGTTTAATTTATGTCCATAATCCACTTCATTAGGATCTACATAATGCATGGAAAAAGTTGCCTCCAGGAAATTGGGATAGGTCAAATGTGATCTAGGTTTCACTGTCAATGATCAGAAATTTCTCCAATCACTTTTTGTGTATTCTAAGCAACCCTGTTTTCCTTCATTTCTCTTGACCATTGATATAATTTGGAAATTGTTTGGTGGTGAATAAGTTTTTTATGACTTTCACTCTTTTGTGGGTGACTATGACGACAGGTGGTCTAAAATTATTTATACTTCGAAATATAAATGTAGATTTTCGTTTTGGGATATTCTGCCGTTTTAAAGTACTGACACATCTATTCCGATTCACTTCGTGCGACGATTTTGTAGATGTGAAAAACTCGATTCTCGAGGCTTTCAATTTGACCCTGATTTCTATTGAATTTTGTCATTAAAAAAATGCATTACACCTGCTGGTTATTTTGAAATTGCGTTTAAAAAAATAATATAGCTTAAAAACAATTTCAACTAATTGCGCAGTATAGTTTAAAATCCAACTCCCTACTCTAACCTGGGACATGCCTTAATTATCAAAGTATTTCAACTCTTCCGAAAGTGTTTTTGCTGAACGCTTCATGGAATAATCAGCAAGCATTGTTGAACATTGCAGCACTCACATTTGACATTGTCAAAATAAAATTAAGAAAACTGAGGCGGAGTTGTAAAATGAAAATTTGTGCATTTTTGAAAGGGAGCCCGACCTTCGATTTTCTTTCTATTTTTAGTGAACAAGCGTCAAGTATCCCTGACTATAAAAGTCAGTAGTACGAACACGCCTGCACGAAGATTTGAAACTGTCAGGAAATACTCTCCAAGTATCCATCAGCCCGCCAGCACATTTCAAATTGTCAAAATTCATCAAAAAAGGAAAATGAAAAACGAAGGGTCGAAGGAGGATAAAAATAAAAACTTGTTCATTTTTGAAGGGGTCAGCGGCGTACGATTTTCTTCAAACTATCCAGAAATACTCGCCACGTATCACTGAAAACATTTCAGAAATCAGAACTCGCCCGATTCCACTTTTGAAATTCTCAAAATTAATTAAACAAGAGAGAGCATAGGAGAATAAAAATAGCAATTTGTCCATTTTTGAAGGGGTCAGCGGCGTACGATTTTCTTGAAACTTTCAGGGAATACTCGTCAAGTATCCCGTAAGGTATTTCAGAAATCTGAACTCGCCCGAAATCAGAGTTGAAATTGTCAAAATTCTTCAAAATTGCGAATAATGGGGCGGAGAGGATAAATATAGGAACTTGTCCATTTTTGAAGGGGTCCGCGGCGTACGATTTTGTTGAAACTTTCAGGGAATACTCGTCAAGTATTCTTGAAGATATTTCAGTAATCAGAACTCGCCCGATTCCACATTTGAAATTGTCAAAATTCATTAAAACTGAGGGTGAGGGGCTAAATCAGACATTTTTGTATTTTTCAAAAGCTCCCGCCGGTCGATTTGCTTGAAAATTTCTGGGAATTATCTAGGAGTGTTACGGAACACATTCCAGTCATTAAATTATGTCCAGCGGCAGCGGGAAAGCTTAAAATTTAAAAATTTGAAATTCTGGGCTGGGCTGGGCTAACTTCCTATACATAGGACTTTGGACTTCGATGCTTCATCCCAAAGTAAACTCCGGGTCGATAAGACCCCCAAAACCGTTCGGGAATATCCAGCCCTGCACGGACGACTACCTGCAAAAAGTAGCGAGTACAAAAATCAAGTGAGAGTATAGATACAAAATTAGTACTTTCTGTAGAGACGTAAATATTTACTTTAATAATTACTTACTTATTAATATTGAATCAACAATGCACGTCAACCTTCGTAAGCTCGTAATCAAGTAAGTTTACGAAGTTCAGCGACACAGACCTTTTATCTTCGAAAGCTTTTGTAATAAGCAAAAATTACCTTCCAGATGTTTATAAGTTTCGTATAAAGTTTGTAAGTTTCGTAAGTTTACGTAATTGCGAAGGCTGACGTGAAATGCCTCATTATTTAGTTAATTATTTAAGCAATTATATTATAAGGAATTAGTTTTGTTGTGTCATGGATTGAATAGCAGTTTGTAATTACAGTACCGTACCAACCGTGGTATATTGTGGTACCAAATACCAGGCCCGGGGCCCGTAAGGGCCCGGGCCAGGTCGCTTGCTTTACACTAGATATAATGGACTTTTTGTGTATTGAAGATTTTACAAAAAAAATATTTCAAGCACATAAATTTTCTTACATTAAACTGCTTGATCTTATTTGTTTTTCACATGTAATTATTTTTGTATGAATTTTTCGCTTCTGCAGGGTTACACTTTTGTATGAATTTAGAGCAAACATAATGTATAATTTTTAATGCTAAAAGTTTAACTTTCGAATTTTACAAAATTCTGATTTTAGCTGAAACTTCCACACTTCCACTTCATTTAAAAATTCAGCCAAAGAAAAATTAGGTATATTGAAGAAAACCTAAAAGTGTGGGTCGACTTATTTCTGTGCTTAAGCAATTTAAAATTTGTAGGGTAAAAGTTGGAGTGAATCACTTCATGCCTACGCATTTTTAGTTACAATTCCGATATATAAATTTGCATGTGAATTACCTGACACCAAAATTTCTCACCAGTTGGCATATTTCTATTATAATTATTTCGTGGGATTGTGGGAAATTCTGTGTATGTAAAGAGTTGGCACATTCTTAATTTCTTGGAACCGAAAATATGTAAAAGTTCAACTTGAAAGAAGCAAAGATGCTGCTTGATAACCACAAATGTACCTTGTTAGGGGGCAAACTTACCTTAACCCAGTGACAAACTTAGGACCCTTAACTTACAATGCGATGACCCCAAAGGTCTTATTCCGATTTTGGCAAAACAACGATATTATGTAACCTTAGACAAATAATTGAACACGTGTTTCAGGATTTTTCATAATGCTCGGCTTAAAAGGAAATTATAAAGGAATGCGTGACCGAGAATTTCCGTTTTTACCGTGAAATTTTTCTCGCAAGAGAGAAAAATACAGATTCTCGCATGCGAATTCCATCATAATTTTGTTAAAGCTTAAAATGTGTGGGCATGAAGTGGTTTCCTCAAATTTTGACCCGACCAATTTTAAATTAGTCACACACCGAAATAACCCGACCCGTAATTTTCGTTTTCCTGAATGTTCCAAATAAAGATTTTTCAAAAAGCTGTTAATTTTCTAATTTTAATGCTATTTCAAAATTGAAGGAATATGTTTGCTAAAAAATTACTTCTATAAATAAAAACTGGTTTTCAAAAAACTATTAACCATTACATTTTTTATACTATTTCGGAATTTTGAAAAAATACTACAGGCCAGAAAATTCGAAAAATCAAAAGTTTTTGAAATGTGGAAGTTTCTTAAACCCAATTTAATTCCTTTAATTCCGTGCAAAAATGTTCTTCCATTTTTGAAATAGGATCAAAATTTAGCACTTTGAAAAATCCAAATTTGGCTGAAAATGTATTTAAAACTTTCCTCACAGGCGAAAACGTGCTATCCAGGAAAATATGTACAAAAATACAATCCCGCTTATTTCCTTGTGTGAGCAATTTAAAATTTTTCGGTCAAAATTTGAGGAAACTACTTCATGCCCAACCATTTTAAGCTATAACGAAATTATTATAGAATATAGTGTAAGGAAAATTTCACGGTAAAAATGGAAATTCTCGCTCCCGGATTCCATCATAATTTCATTTAAGCATTATGAAAAATCCTGAAATACGTGTTCAATTATTTGTCGAAGGTTACATAATTATAGTGATTTCGTCAAAATCGGAGCGAAACCACTGGAGTCATCTCATTGCTGGTCAGGCTGTAGTCTGACGGCTTCAGGCCCAAATGTGTACAATTGTATATTTTTATATTATTACCGCTTGGTTCAATTTTAAAAGCTATTTTCAGCCAAGAGGTTAGCTTTTCAAAATATTGTATGTCATTGAATTTGTACCTGAATTCAAGAAATATAAAATACGTGTTGTATTCCAAATTCCAAATTTCTCTTAATTTTTCAAACTTTTAAAACGGGCAGAAAAGTAATTAATCGAAAAGGTTTTGTGAGGCATTGGGAAGTAAGCGAAAAGTTCGCCATATGCGCATATTTATTTAACTTCAAGGTGTTTATAATTGAATTTTCTCCACCCCGCCGCTGTCGTCAAAAATATAGCTGAGTTAAAAGTGCAAGTAAATTGCAACTATTTTCCCGTGGAACTGGGAACATAGTATGCTCTTAATACGTAGAATATTATTTCGTTCCAAAATACTATTATTATTCTGGAGCAAAAACTATTACAGAGGGTTATAATTTTGTATAGGCACAGTAGCTTATTTGCCCATATATATATAAAACTGCGGCGCAAATTAAAAATGTTGTAAACGATTTTCAAACTATAATTCAAGTCGAACAAATTTTCAATTTACTCCATTTTAAAATTTCGAAATCTGGGTCCGAAAATTGGGCCCCAAGTGTACCATGCAGTTAAATGACTTTGCACACCTTAAATGACCCCTAAAAAAGTACCTATATAATTTATCAATGCAATTAACATGGTTTCTGATAGAATTGGGCCTAATGCAAACAATTATATCCGAAAATCAACCAGAAACACAAATCTCAGCTTTCCAGAGTCACCAAACGCACCACCCTCAACAATTGCGAAATCAGACGCGTGTGACATACATTGATGATGCTCTCACAAAAATAATTTTTTTAGCACAAAATGAGTTGGGAAGGAAAGAAAACGATCCCTACTTTATAAAAAACTTAATTTTTTGGTCTTGCGACAAAAGTTAAGGATATTACATTGAAAATAGGGGGAAACCATAAACTTTTTCCAACTCTGCACCGTCAGAATCACCACTCACTATTCATCAATGTGGTTGAAGTACTCGAAATTATAATTATTTTGTACAAAGATGTATTAGTTACGTCGACTTATGCACCTTTTTTGTTTTTTTCAAAATGGGAGCTTCAGGACGACACTGTAAAGAAACGTGTGCCTAATTTTTTTTATGCGTTTTGCAAACTTTTGGATGGCGAGTGTAGGAAAGTGACCTATGAAATGGGCCTTAAAATTTTTAATTATTTGAAACGACGACTTTGTTCCTTATCAAAAAAGGATTAGGAACACGTGGAAAACGCCAAAAAATTCACCGATGAGTACTTCGGGCACATAATTAGTGTTGGCAACTGTGCCTATACATAATTATAACTCTCTGTACGTAATATCGGATATATTGAACTTATGAAAGGGCCCGGCATTAAAGCTCATACCAGGCCTGAAAATTTCACGGTACGGCTCTGTGTAATTAACTAATACTTCGATACACTTGAATTAAGAACAACAAACGAACATTGAAACGAACGAATACCTTATCTACTTGCAGAGGAGTTGAAATTCTAGTCTCTAAATATCCAAGATAACCATAATACGCTACAAATGCTACAATTGTGCTTATCCCACAGGTGGAAAGTAGTCTGCAAAACAAAAATACATAATCACATTAAAACCTGAAAACATTCCATCAAAACAAACACGTTTCTTCTCACTTGTTAAACGTGAACGATTTCTGGCGTCCGGTAGCACCGCCGTGATGATTTCGATACCCGGGTTTCCGCAGGTTGACCCAGTTCACGGAAGGTATCGCGGTTTTTCCTTCGCTCCCACTGTGCCCGTTGGACGAAGTAAAGTCATCTTCCTCGGCTTCGGATAGCTTCCGTTTCTGTTGACGTTTTGCCCCCGTGAACATTGTACTTTTGGCTGCCGGGCCGGTTCCTGTCGCTTGCTGGTGACCTTTCCCCCCTTGAACTTGTCCGCGATACCACACCATTCCTGACCTTGACCTTGACGACAATTGATGAAGAATGTCAGCTAGAACGGCTGACCTGACCAGATTTCACCTCAGCTTACCCGCATCCAATCCAACCATCCGGCAGTCTGCTTTTTATTTTCTTATCTTTGGATGTAAATATCGCAGCCAAACGCGCCCATTGTCTTTTTCAAAGTTCACATTAATTAAACTTATGATTGATTATTCCTCAAAATCTCTGACCACATGTTGCGAGACCTCAATTCGCAAAGAATTTAGTTAACAATTTTTACTTACAAGTTAAGAACTACCTGCATCGACAAAAACAAAGCTGGAGCGTTCAGCGTTTCAAAAAATATCTCGGCCGACTTCTCCGTTCCTGCGCGGATTGAGGGGCGCTTCCGTGAGGAGGACGGGATGCTGGGAACAAATATTTCAAAATTATGTTCCTAAAGTTCTCTTTACCTCTTCAGCAAATGTTTGCAGCAGATCTTTGCTGTACACGTCTTGCCAAATTCTCTCCATATCGCTCTTATCCGTGACGATACCATGTTCCATCGGGTAATTGATGACCAACAGGCCCCTGTGCTCTTCCGCCTTGGGACCGACGAAAATGTCACCCTCCAGAGCTCCGGCCATCACTCGAACGTGCTACGGACGGCCCACACTGCCCAAAAAATCAAAAAGTAATTAATTAACTAACTAATTAAGTCGAGGAGAGAACTATCCGTGTGTGTAAGTAAGTTAGTCAGTCCTGTCGTCAGGAATGAGTAGAAATTTTTCTCCTGTGTTCAGTCATTGAATAATTTTTGCAGTGCTCTTGCTTATCTTACTTATCCTTAGCTTAGCGTATCATGGAGAAATCACATCACACTAATATTTACTATCTACTAAATATGTATGTACGATAACAACCACAAAAAAAAGCAGTAGAACAATACTTATCATCTTCTCTAGATCCGTAGACGAGGACGACGACTACACTGCACAAGCCAACAGGCAGAACGTACAGGTGCCCTTCCTTATTTGTAAGGGCGGTTCCTATTGGGAGGGGGAGGGGCTTTGCCCCCGATTGGGCGCCCAGTGACCTGGGCGTCAAGTTGTGGATTGGTCATGGCGTTGATTGGCTTATCCAGAAGATAAGCGTCAAGTTGTGGATTGGTCATGTATTTATTGGCTTATCAAGAAGATAAGTGTCGAATGTATGATCATGCCTAGATATGGATTGAGATAGATTACATACGCAAAAATGTAAATTGTCTTGCAGATTTTGCAGTAATCGAGAAATAACATCAAAACAGCGAATCATTATTGTGTTTACATGCATCCGAGTATGCAATTTTATTTCCTTTTGTCTTATTTTCTTTAATATAAAAATACCATCCAAAATTGCTGGGCTAGATTGGCAAACTAATTTTGTAAATAATGCACAAGAAATTGCAATAATCTTCATGGTTACTTCATAAGCAGATTAGTAAATACATAAATAGGATACGTATCCATAAATGGTTTTGACGCCTGATGAACGTGAACAAGTCGGCTACCAATTAGCAATTGCAACACTGAATATATTAACAATATTGTCAAGAGCTAATCAGAAGACCCGCCTATATTCACAAAACAAATCACCCTTCTTTACTAAAATTACAACACGGTGGCGGGGAAGGGTCACTAAATTACATTATACAATTTCACTATTTACAGGACTATTTCTCTCAAACACACATTTCTGTAATAACGATTTTTTGATTACAATTATACTTAGTAATAAAGTTAGCAAAAGTATTTCTAGCCAATCTCCAAAAATATTTACAAATGGCTTGGGCCGTTGAAGGCCCTCCTTGCAAAAAACAGTTTTTCTAAACACCGTTTGGAATCGATTTGGGATTAAATCTACGCATTCGTCCTGCGTACATCGAGCGTCTAATATTAACTTGTCGCTGGTAGGAAATTCGGCCGTGTCGTTGACACAAGCGCTCTGAACAATTGCAGAATTGGTTGGCATGTACAGTAGATAAACTTTTGACCTTGAGGTGCACATTCTGCATTCAGCTTCAACGTCCACATTTGCGGAAACGGTAGAAATCAATGTCACGACGAGGATTAATTTCAAAAGAGCCATCACGACTAGTTCCTTCTATGCAATCGGCTACAACAAGACTGCTTGCAATCTGTTTGTTCCTCTGCTTTTAATCTAAATCTTTTTACAAATCTTACAACAATACTGTCGTTAAATGGACTAGGAAAGCAAGTAAACCTATTTAAAATTTTTTGTAAATCAACGTTTCTAGACATGTAGTAGGTTAGGAAAACTGCATAGCTACCACACACTGAACTGTCATACATTTGCAAGTTACAATTATTTTCAGTAATTACAGGGAATTTTAATGTAGGAAATTTGTAGTCCGACCAACTTTTGCCATAAGAATCAACAAAAGATCCATAGACTCTGCCGTCCTTTACCTTGGATATCCACAAGAATAACCAGTGACTTCCAGGCTGCGTCCCATCTTGTTCATTGAATCCAACTGCAATTGGTAAATGATCAACTTTAATTTTAATTAATTCATCGCGAGGAATTACGTATACTCGTTGCACTTGTGTGCCCATTACGGCGCAGCGCATGAGACACAGTAATAAGTCAGTATTCATTCTGTCAATGTTGATCTGCTTCTAAACTTGCGATACGATTTGAATCAATAGTAATTTGGCCTTGAAAGAAACCCAAAACCATTACCATAATACTTGAATCAAGGGGGGCAGAAAATCGAAGCTCCAATGTCACATTTCCTTCTCGAGTTCCCAAGTACCTATTAATATGCTGAATAGGGTTCATATCGAGCACAACAAAAAAAGAGCCTTTAAGATAATTTTCACGATTAATATCCGTGCCACACTCAATATCATCCAGAGCATCGAATATAGTATTGTATGCGACTAGTGCAGTCTTGTTGGTTGAAGATACCTCCAGGTTTTGATATATTATTGGATTTCCGTCCACACAAGCTTTTATAGAGGATAGAGTAAATGAATCAAATCTGAATGCAGCTTTTGTGACGTCACCGTGGAAACGATCAGGGTCCAATAGGGTAACTACCAACACTCGTGGTATTGTCGAGCGAAATAACGGCTCTGAAATTACGGTTTGCGCCCCTTTGGTTGCAGTGAAAATTCGTGTCTCACAAATTTGAGTAGGGAAAGTAAATTTCTGGTTTGACGCCAGCATCTTATGGTGCCATGCCATAATTCTAGGATTCACTAGTACTCTTTTCACGTATAATTGACAGCTTTTCCAAGCTAGTTTGTATGGAGGAGGATCTGAAGGTTTCACGGTGCTAATGGCGTCCAAATGAAAATTGCTTTCTGTTCTTTTTAAAACGAGTCTAAATTGCATATCGGTCGGGTAGTAACGGGATTGAAACGGGGCTTCCGTTAGAGGTCCCATTATTTCACAATCAATCCCATTAGCAAAGAAAGATTGGCGCTTTTGCCACCCAACATTATCGGTTGATAAAGTATCGGCCGTGTCCATATAATAAAGTTGATTTTGCAGTTTCGAGTTCTTGTATCCCACACTGTGACTTAGGGTATCAATAATGTGCTTTTTATAGGCGTACAAACCATCATCACTACGAGTCACGCAATTATTAAGTAGCTTCAGCTACTTTATGTGAAGACTTTGTCTGTCTGTCTGTCTGTCTGTCTGTCTGTCAGCAGGATATCAGGAGAACGGATCGAGATAATCGAAATCGGTTTTCGCCATCATACATAGGACCCCAGGGGGAGGATCCTATCAACTTTTGGGGGCAACCGGACCACACCCCCTTTGGCGACAGGGGGTGTGGTCGGGGCAAAATGAGATTTTTAGTGCAATTTAATCTATAGGTGAAATAGAGTAAAATTATGTGTTCCGGAGTTGTGCCACACCCCCTCGGCGCCAGGGGGTGTGGTTGGGGCAAAATGAGATTTTTAGTGCAATTTAATCTATGGGTAAAATTAGGTGAAATTGAGTGAAATTAAATGAAATTAAGTGAAATTAAGTGAAATTGAGTGTTTCCCCGATTTTGCCGCACCCCTTCGGCGCCAGCGGGTGTGGTTGGGGCAAAATGAGATTTTTAGTGCAATTTAATCTATAGTTTGAAATAGAGTAAAATTATGTGTTACGGAGTTGTGCCACACCCCCTAGGCGCCAGGGGTGTGGTTGGGGCAAAATGAGATTTTTATAAAAAATTACTCTATAGATGAAATAGAGTGAAATTAAGTGTTCCCGAGTTGTTCCACACCCCCTCGTCGCCAGGGGGTGTGGTCGGGGCAAAATGAGATTTTTACAAAAAATTAATCTATAGGTGAAATAGAGTGAAATTAAGTGTTCCCGAGTTGTGGTGGGACCGTTTGGGGTGAAGTACGTCTGAAGCTACTTCCGTATGCGCGTTTGCGACGGTTTATTATTAATTTCAAAGGTCAATGAACTAAACAAGGCTGCAAATGTATTGTGAGAACCTGCCACTTTGTCGGCAGCGGTAATTGGTGAAGAATTGGATTTTTGAATACAAAATTTGCAGTATAGAAAGTGCGAATTTGGACCAAAATCGGTGTAATGCTTTTGACTTGAAGGGATGATAAATTCGATTGGAGAATTAGAATTTGCAATTGTCGTCGTGGGAAAAAAACAAAAGTACTCACTGCCCAAGACACTGGTATCAGTGGAAGGAACACCAAAGAGGCTCAATTCTGGGCGATATGTTTGCGCCGATTTTGGAAATGCAGGAGAGGAATCCATTATATTTTCTTCTTCTTTAGTTTTCTTTTTTTAAGAGATGTGACCTTTTTCGGCGCTGCTCGCTTTCTGACTGTTGTCGGTTTCTTTTTAATCGTCCTTTTCACTTTTCCTGCACCTGTCTGCTTTGTTGACTTGCGCACACCAGTGTGCTTTCTAGGCGTACTGGATTTCCGTTTTGAAGTTTTATTACTTAATGAACCAATATTTGACTGTTGGGTGTCGTCATAAAAAACTAATCCTCCACCAGTTTGTTGAGGGTGGCTAGGTCGAATGTAACACACATTCTGCTTTCTGTACAATGTACTTTACGCATTATGGAAATTTGCGACGAATTTGTAGCGTTACAGAAGTTGGAACAAGCTCCTCCAGGAGAGAGCGATTATATTCATCAGTCAATCTGATTTGGACTGACGACACTTGGCTTCTAGTCACTGTATAAAACCTTGGATGATCAAAAGATAAGGTCACGGTTTGGTCCATAGCATATGGGGGTGAAATTATTCTAATTACATTGTACGAGTCTGCGCCAATCAAATGTTGACTACTCAGATCACAGTGTACCCAAATTTGCCCAATCGGTCTCAGGATTGGCGGTGGAATTGGTTCGGGTGGAGGTCCAAGGTCAAATAAATACTTTGGGACAAACAAATCATTAATTCTCTGATTTAATAAATAGTCACTAGGAAGGTCAAATAATTGTGAGAGGTATGAAGAGAATTTAAACTCGACATCAATTGAGATGATAATAAAACGCAACATGTCTTGCTCAGGGTATTCAACGATCCCAATTTTTAACTTCACAGCCTTGAAAGCAGCAGTCATTGCATTTAAAAGTGACTTTAGAGTATATTCATCAGGCTCCAAAGTTGTGATGGTCAATGCAGTCCTTTCACCCAAAGAAATTATGAACGCTGTATCAGGGGATAGGTCTTTCAAATCATCGACCGCAATATCTTGGTCTCCAATGTATGTTCCACTAACTGGAAAGTGTAACGTCGTGAATCCCAAAGCTTGACCCAGAGTTGGAGATAGAAACAATTCTCTATTGTCCACATTGTATATTATTCTTGTTTTATATAATTCTGTGGACTCGGCACCAATCTCAATTACTACATTTAAATGATCTTTGGCCAATGCTGCATTAATTTGTGAGATTAGATCCTGGACAAATATGAGCTCGCCCTTCTTAAAATTATAACTATCTTTTGGTATAAATTCTAGGTATATATTCCCATCTTCTGGTTTTGAAAAGAATTTGGGGGTTGGCTTAGGGGGAGGGGGAGGTGGGGGCTTGGGCGGTACTGGGCATTCTTTAGGTGTTTTCAGTGTAATTTCTGCAAGCCCAATTTCGTACGATTGTGGCGGATTAAGCGGTATTGATTTGTAGAGCCAATTGCGGAAATTTGAGGCATTATTGTAAGGAAATTCTTCCACACAGTCACATGAACGAAGAGTAACAAAATATTCAAATGAATCCATTATTCGTCGTCAAGTTTCTCTTTGTTGTAACGTGTTATTTCACTTTGATAGAACATTCCCTCCAAGGGTTCGGGATTCTCACCTGTGGTGGTCAATCTTATAAATGGAACTGGATGAATGTCAATGATTTCTGAAATCTTATAGACCTCGCGCTCGAAGCGTTCCAGATAACCTTTTACAAAAGGATTTTTATTGTGTCGCAAGCGCTTTGAACTTACAAGCACAAAGTCTCCAACTTTATATTTGACTGGCTCCTTTTTTTGTTTAATAAAGCGATCATATAAATTATGCCACAGCATATCTGCATGCTTCGTTGTGTTTTTGACATCTGCCGGAATGAATTTAATGCCGCTATGATATGTATTGTTTATAGAGTTTACAAGAGTGTCAAGTACATCCACGTAGCGTTTAGTATTCATTTTTCTTTGATAGTGACTGATTTTTGATTTTAAAACGCGATTTTCGGCCTCAATTAGACCAGAGTGAATAGGGGAGTATGCACTATAAAGTTTTATATTATATTTTTTCAAGAGTGTCTTGACCTCGTGGGAATAAAATTCAGTTCCAGCGTCGGAAAATAGGCGCTCACATTTAAATTTGCTTTGCTTAATTATCTTTTCCAAACCAAGAGCAACTTCTGCGCCAGTCTTTGTGCGCAGTTTAATTACACTCATAAATCGGGACATACACTCCACAACGACTAATAAGTAAGAAATGCCAGAGTTATAACGTGAAATTGACTTGTAAAATACAAGATCCGCAGTGCACATGTAACCGATGTATGGGCAGAGGTAGAAACGCCTTTTAAATTTTTTCTTTATAGGTCTATGTAATGCAAAAGTCGAGAGATCACGCAACGCGTGCTCAACATCTTTGCGGTTTTTATAATGGTTACTTCGCATCAAAGCCGCCACTCCTCCGAGACTTCCAGCTCGTTTTTCAGCAAGATAATTCCGTTTAATATAACGCTCACTAGTCATTTTAGCACAAAACGATCTTCAAAACTAATCCACTTGCACACTCCACTTATTTTATTCTTTGAACCTTTGGATGGCAAAGTTTTTTTTCGTTGCTCTTCAGTTAATGGAGGCAGCGGCTTTGGTGATGATGAAGAAGGAAATTCAATTTGTTTGGCCTCTTTGGTTTCCTCCTCAATTACAGTTCCTCCTCCAAGCTGCTGCTCCGGATCGCTTTGAATTACTGCTTGCGCACATTTACTTTCATTGTCACCACCTAAAATGTCTTGTTGCAGGGCACTTGGAATAATGCCAGCGTGCAAAATTAGTGCTATAAAGTCTTTGGAAAATTCCAACTTGTCAAACATTTGGCTTTGCAAAATAAAATATTTTAGTAAGTTTGCGAGATTACTTGCAGTCCACACTGTTCCGTCATAGACAATTTCTAACTTGTCATTCCACTTAAACTTGTCATCGTGTCCTAGTTTTTGCAAAATTTCTTTAGCTCTTGGTATCAGAGCAGGGTCAAGCTTTGTCGTTACCATATCTAATAATGTATTTTTTTCTTCAGGAAAATATTCTGATAGCAAGCCTCTACTTAATAGTTTCTCATATATTTGGTTGTTGATAACTCTGACGTATGAGCTCATTACTTTTGCAGTAAAACACAGTTTGCTCCTTCTGTAATAACGTAGGTTAATGCTTGACTAATTAGTTTGAACAGTGCGACGTTATTTTTCACAAAATATTTGCGGACTTGCATTTCTTTTAAATTTTTCTTTTGGCTAAAGTAACGAAGTAACTCGGTTGTTTTAGCAGTGGGCTTAAAGCTTGGAAATTTTATAAATCTCGAATTCCAACAAATTTCCACAAAGCACTTTAATAACTCGACACTACAAGTTCTTATAATCTTTATTCTATCTTGAGAGTAAAGTCGCGTAAAGTGTATTAACTTGCTATCGTTTGCCACAATTCTTTTCATAATGTGTAAAGTTTAAGATGGAGAATACACTTTAGAGTCCAACTTGTCCCACAAAAAATTTCGAACGCCACCGTTTTCAAGGTTTTCTACGTCCACGACTAAAAATCCGTACGGTGTCTGTGCGACATCCAGAAGACAACTGCGTAAAAAATGCTTCTGCTCTGGAAATACCTGGGAATTTAAGTATTCTATGGAACGCCAATTCCTCCTATTTGGGAAAAGAATAAAAACGTTCGCTTGACTTGTAGCAACGCTGAAATTTTTCGGGTATAAGGTTTGTTGAGAAATAATGGTAGCTCCTTTGTAAACGTGATGAGTGAACTTGGTCACAATCTCATTCAATAACTTGTTGTTTTGACCCGATAAGCGCTGCATTTCATCGTCAATAAGCAAAAGGATTTTATCGGTAGAGTCGTGTGGAATTTGCGGAATCTCTTTGGCAAATTCGACTTCAGGGTTTTCACGAATAAATTCTTCAAATTGTCCCATTGGACCGTCGTAGACAAATATTGTTCGTGTTATTGGCTCTTTGAAAATTTCGTGCCGTTTTTTGTGAATAACCTTGAGTAGGCTGGTTTTTCCAGCGTTTGACTTTGAAATCAGAAAGATGTTACTTGGCAGAGATAATCTGCAATCTAAAATCTGGCCTTCTTGCTCCATGATTTGATTTTGGAGGAATGCAATTTTTCTTCATCTGCCTTCAGGTTTTGTTCTTATGAATACAAATGACACTTTTATCTATTGAATACTCAGTCAATTTCAAGAGTATGCAAAAGATAAAAGAACCCGTTGTACCCACGTACACACACTTCACAAGCCCAGTCTTTTGTACGAAACAACACGAGTAAACGGGTAGACTGGGCTTTATTAGCAATTAATATATTACATTGTGACCATGAGCGTTGGTAGAATTACCATCAGGAAGTAGATGGCGGCGAACATCAAGCGTGCTAGCTGGTGAAAACTGAATGGGACACTTGTCTACTGCGATGCATGTTGGTCGAGGTACTTGGACCAGACCGTCGTTGCGCAGTCTTTTTCGAAAAATATCATGGTTCATTCTTGATTTTACCTGTGGGTGAATATTTATAGTGTCAAAATTACAATTTACAACCAGTTTACACATTCCGCATTCAACCGTGAACGACCCACCACACTCTTGACACGGCAAAAGTAAACTTGTCTCTCGTTGCTTGATTGAAATATATTCAATAATTTCTGGATGAACAATTTTCCACTTCAAAGGCACTAATCCATTTTCGGTTGGACTGAATAGCGAATGGTTTGGTGGAAGCGTTGTGAAATCCATCATTTCTCGAATTAAATCGAAATGTTGATTTAAGGTTTCTTTGGACCCAACGTACTTGTAAGTCAATTCATCAATATTGCATGCAATTAATTCGAGATTTGGGATATTTTACATGAATTTGTCGTGGGCCATGTAGAATTCTACGATTGAATGTTGCAATATAGCATAAGCAGCAATCACACTATATCCAAAAAATGCCTTGTCTCGCTTAAATGAGAAAAGGCTAGTGTTGGAGTTCTCAGTAACTTGAACATTTTCAAATGAAGATTTAGATGCTGCATTAATACACTCGTTTCTAGTTTTGCACATTTTCACTCTCTCATAGTTCCCTGTATTGCTGTATAAATACCCCCACAATGAAACCATGCACTTTTTTGCAAACAATTCTCCAATTGTGTCGCCAGTAAATTTACAATCTCTTCTCAATTGCCATAGGTCATCAATATGCGACTTCAAAAATGCAGAATGTTGGTAAATTATTCCTGAATGTACATGAACTAATTTAAGCTTCTTTTGCAGCAAATATTTCAAATGTCTATGCAACAGAACCACTTTTGTCTTGTTGAATAAATCCACACACACCCTGGCGTGCTTTAATGGGTCATGTGAAGTAACTGGACGGGAGAAAGTTCAAGCGGAGAAATTACCCGTTTATACGGACAATATGGTAAAGCGTTAGTCTGGCCAAAAAGTTCTTTAAATAAATAAATAAATCCAAAATAAATTTAAATAGATTAAATAAATCCATAAGGTCCATCATCGGGAAAATTTAGATAATCAATACCACTTAGTTCATGGTCACTCAAATATCGATATCCATTCTGGGGTAAAGGTAGCCGACAGCAGCCAGGGAAAGCAGAATTAGAGTCTACACTAAATATGACTTCATTTGGGGACGAGGCACAAAATTTGTAATTTGAGCAGCTTATTCCGGTCACATTGTTGGCCTGGATCCAATTGATAATACGTTCGTCTTTGCAAAATTCAAATTCGACCCTACCATTGCACATGGCGGCATTAAATGCATATGAGGAGAGGGATTTGCAGTGTAATGGTGAAAGTAAAAAATGTTTCATGCAATAATTGACAAAGTGCATCAAGACATCCGAATACTGTAGAATTTTTGTAACGGCAACCTTTTCTAAGAGACTAATTATCCTTTCGCATCCCATATTATTGTATAGGCATTGCAAATCGGCATATTCATTTCCTGACATCCAATTGCTCACACGCTCAAATGGGGGAAATTTGTCCCCAATTTCCAATAGTCGAAGTATAATATTGGTTGGGGAAATTCGGTAGAATATGGGATTGGTCGAATCCAGCGAAGAAAATAGCTTGGAACATGCTTTTATAAAACGTGGAAAATAAGTGGAAAGCGTGCTTGTTGAACTCGAAAATGAAGAGTAAAGTCTAGCCACTAAATCTTCTAGATCTGCATCCAAGAATTCTCTTCCTCCAATCAAATTGATCTTGCTGTTTATGATTAATCCAATTGTTCGGTTGCTCTTCATCGTTACATCAAGATTATACAATTTTGGGTGATTCGAAGCCACTATTTTTTCCACATCGTGGTGTAGAGATGAAGGAGTTACCACTATCAAAAAAGATTTTCTCATTTTGTTGTTGCAATTTAAACAACTGTAAGATGTAATTTTGAATGGAATATCTTTTGCCAATTTGTGATTAGCTGAAATGTAGTGATGATGATGTAGAATTTTATAATTTTTATTAGTGTATGTATTCTCACAATAAGGACATTTGTGTTCATCGCCGGATATTTTTGGTTTGATAGCCTTTACACAAGTCTTCATCACTTTGTCAATAAAATAGTCGCTTAATATCAGCAGTGTATCTATAAAGACTTTCATGGCATTATCACCAACATAGGTTTCAACATGGCTAATTTGGCCAAAGGGATCAATCACGGCTAATGCAAATCCAGTCACATGATTCTCGCTTGTCCTCATAAGCTGATACACAATTTTAAAGTAAACATCATGCATCATTTCATAGTTCTTAAACTTGAAATGTGAATCACTGGGAAATTGTATGATTTTTGAGGAATTGCCGCATGTAATTTTATGATGTTTCAGACTTGTAGGAAAATTACCCAAGCATTTGTTGCATATACTCAAGCGATCCTTGTGAGAAGCTTTATTGTAAAACACGTTAATGTCTTGGATGAGCATAAAGTAATTGGCAATGTTCGTTTCAAATAGTAATAAATGGACCACGTCGTCGTTACAATCGCTCAATTTTATAGGATAAACATCTTTTCCTTCCAATTTGTACAGGTTAATACCAATCTGATACATGTTTTTTTCTTCAAAAATTTCAATGTCTTGTATACAAATTTTACGATTATTTAAAAACCCATCAAAGTTAATTAACTTGTGCTTAAGAATGTATTTTAATGGACCACTCCATGTGGAAGGACGTTTCCACAAATTTCTAAGCTTTCTTCGTTGATTGTATGTTAAGCGTTCATACTCTATTTCACTTGATCCCGGTAATACAATCTGCCAAATTCTAAAATGGGCAATTATAGATAGCGCAAACGAATTTCCATCTCGTGACTGAATCGCCACAATTTTCTTTTTCCGCAATGATGCTGGCACATTCATTATTATTGCTACTCTGGTACGGAACGAGTATGTCTCGGTTGATAAGGCACAATTTTTAGAATTAAAGAGTTTAGTTGCTTTATTCTCCAAGATGATCCGTAGGCCTCACCGATTAATTCTAGCGATAGATTTAAATATGAAATTCCAAACGCTAATCTGTCATTAATTTGTGTTACTGAAGTTATTGTATAAAACGGCGTATAAAACTTTCTCTCTTGGATTCTAAAATCTGTGATGCGTTCCAGAGTAGCATCAAAAGTTAGATTGATTTTTACTCCTCTCAGAAGGTCAACATATTGCGTAATAATTAAAACCAGGTCTGGCTTTAAAAGTTCGTATGGATCCATGAACGTGGAAATATTTTCAAAATTGTGATGACTATAAGTGTATGTAAATAGACTTACGCCTCCGTTATTGTGTATAGCAGGAGGTCCAAATTGGCCCGTTTGTAGATTACTGGGGATAATTGCGTCGTCAGAGCTGTTAATCCCGCCACCCACTTGTTGGGTTCACTGTCTTTTGTGGATTAAAAGGTCAGGCTCGCTAAATTCAGTTCCACACTGATTGCATTGGTGTTTTTCATATAAATGTGTTAAATAAGCTGCCACAGTAGAAAAGCTTTCTCCACAATTATCAAAGGTACACAAGAAAATTCGCGTCACTGGTACATTTCGCCTTTGCGAATTAAATATAGTCTGTATAGTTGGGACGTTGGCCATAGTTGTTCAACTTTCACTCGTAGTCGTAAAGCCACGCAATGTCATCGAAAAAATGCGAATTTACTATTTGAATTCCGTAATTATGTCCATTAACGGATACTCCAGCCTTTTGAAAAATTACAGCTTCACTTTCAGTTAAATAATATTTATGGCTTAGACAATTGGAGTTTATTAAACTTATCAAACCTGGCACAGTCGGTTCTTTAAAGAATGATGGTATTATTCGACTTGGTTTGTATTGCAGGCAAATAAGTCTCTCAATCCTCACAATTAAGTCACAATATTGCGAAAATTTAGACGACAGTTTTTCATCCTTGCATATATAAAAATTTGTTGTCCACCACCAAATAATGCACATTGGACACGAATAGTTCAACATGGAATAAATATCGGACGTAGATCCAAATACAAGACACACGTCATTATTATGTAGGTCAGAAGCATATTTCTCATATTCAGAAATCACTAGACTATAATTACAATATTTGCACATTGAATATGGCCTGTCAATTTCAGGCATTGTCAAGGTTTTTTATAATATGGTATAATTCTGACCTTCTCATAAAACTTGATTGCCCTCCAAACTCGTATCCGAGAGGCTGGATTGCGTCTGCTATTTTGTCGGGAAATACGTACCTTCTACTCAAAAGACTATTATTAAGTAGCTTCAGCTACTTTATGTGAAGACTTTGTCTGTCTGTCTGTCTGTCTGTCTGTCCGTCTGTCTGTCAGCAGGATATCAGGAGAACGGATCGAGATAATCGAAATCGGTTTTCGCCATCATACATAGGACCCCAGGGGGAGGATCCTATCAACTTTTGGGGGCAACCGGACCACACCCCCTTTGGCGACAGGGGGTGTGGTCGGGGCAAAATGAGATTTTTAGTGCAATTTAATCTATAGGTGAAATAGAGTAAAATTATGTGTTCCGGAGTTGTGCCACACCCCCTCGGCGCCAGGGGGTGTGGTTGGGGCAAAATGAGATTTTTAGTGCAATTTAATCTATGGTTTTTGTGGGTTTTTGTGGGTTTTTGTAGATTTTGGGGCAGGTTGAACCAGAATTCCTAAAATTATATATTAGAGATAAACTAATTTTATATACAATTTTAACATGCAATTTTAACCGTTATCATTGATTTGGACTGTTACATCGAAAATTTATGTTTGACATGTAAATCTGGATATATGCAATGATATTTGGAAATTCAAGTCGCAAATGAAGATTCTCAAAATTTCAAGATGAAGTAGAAAAGTTAATTAGCATTGATCTACGTAGTAGTTTAAGGGATTTTGTTTCAATCTACCTCAAAATCCTACAAAAACCCCGGAAAAACCCACAAAAACCCACAAAAACCCGCAAAAACCCCAACCCACAAAAACCCGGGGTAGCGAACCCTGACTGGGAGTACGCACCTCTCGTCGTCAATACGCTGCCAGGGCGCACCGTTGCCAATAGGCCGCCAGATAGTTTCGTGGGGCTCAAGAATGGTGGTGCAACGTGGTAAGAAATTCGTAATTTGGGAGGATTTAAGTTTGTTAATTTTGTGGCTTGGTGTAGCTATATGAACTCGGTGCTGCAACAACTCTTCATGGTGGACAATATTAAGCGCGACCTTTTGGCAGTGGAATTGGATGGCGCGGTGTCGATGGGCGACTCTGGGACGGCCGAGGAGGAGAGAAAGACTTACAACGTGTGCATTTTGAAGCAGCTGCAAAATATTTTTGGTCACTTGGCCCTATCAAAGTTGCAGTATCACGTCCCCACCGGCTTGTGGCGACATTTCCGGTGAGAAGAGAATATTGATTACTTTGTGATTGGTTAATATGTACGTATGTATTTGCAGTCTTCAAGGCCGCCTCGTGAATCCTCGTGAGGAGCAGGACGCGGTCGAGTTTTTCACGTCACTCGTAGAATCAGTGGACGACGGGCTGAAGGCGCAGGGAGAGGAACAGATCATGTCGAAACATTTGGGTGGGTTATTCTCAGACCAAAAGATTTGCAAAGAGTGTCCTCACCGGTATGCGAAGGAGGAGCCGTTCTCCATCCTCTCGGTCGAAGTTCGAAGCCATTCCAATCTCGCAAATTCGCTGGAACAGTACGTGAAGGGGGAGCTACTCGAGGGGGCGGATGCTTACCATTGTGAACGATGCAATAAGAAGGTCGCCACGGTCAAAAGGTTGTGTGTCAAGAGGTTGCCACCCGTGCTGGCCATTCAGTTAAAGAGATTCGAGTATGACTACGAGCAGGGCTCCCCGGTCAAATTTAATGACTATTTCGAGTTTCCACGTAAGTTGAATATGGAACCGTACACGGTGGCGGGATTGGCCAAGATTGAGGGGGAACTGGTCGACGCGGAGGAGAATCCCGGAGGAGCTCCCTTAACGACAAAGTACAGACTGACGGGCGTTGTGGTCCACTCTGGCCAAGCGACCGGGGGACATTACTACTCGTACATTTCGTACAGGTGAATATTGCAAATCATACTTTGTGGCGAATATTGTGTAAAATGGAGCATGTTTTTTTGTGCAGATATAGGAACGGTTTGTGGCGATGGTACAAATTTGACGATTCTAACGTGACCGAGTGTCAGATGGATCTCGGAGAGTTGAAGAAACAATTCTTCGGAGGGAACGAGGTGCGTTACAAACAGAAATTGGTTCAGTTTTTGCTGGGATTACGGATTAGTTACTTAAATTTTGGGGATTAGAATTAAAAGTGGAGCCTGGGATAGGATTAGTTCGAATTAGATTACTTTACTAAATGATTTTGGTTTGGGATTATGGGTTGACAAATCTGGATTAGTTTCAAGATTAAGGATTTTTTTATAAGTGTTATGTTTAACTCATTTTTGTAACATTTGTTTTGCAATTTAAGAGCAAAAAGTAATGTGAAGTATTTCATAGCAAAAAGAGGTTAGTTTTTGAGTAAAAATTTGGCAAGAGTCAAATGCACTGGTTAATTGTATAGGAAAACGAATTATAAACTAATCCAAGTTCTATGACCAAATTTGGATTATTAAGTTATATTGGGGATTGATTTGAATTTTCGGGATTGGGGATTACTTTGATTATTTTCACAGCTTGGATTAGGGATTGACCTTGACCAATCCAAATCCAGATTACCTATCACGTACATGAACTGGTGCACTTTTTGCGCTTTTTCGATTGGGGGGAAATTGAGTGGGAGGAGCGAGCGCTCTGGTTGGTTGGAGGGGTGGAGTGTGAGGGTGGAGCTGGGGGACGAGGGGGAGAAGGGGGATCTCTGGTTGGTGGGGACGAGGAGAGGGGGGAATGTAGGTGGGGTTTGCGAAAGAGGGGGATGTGAATGAGATGACGGATGATTTTTATGCACAAATAAATAATTTATAGATTAAGTTGAGGTGTAGGAGGTGTTTTGGTATATTTAATGTTCAATTTTTCCAAAATGCAAATCAAATTGCAAATTTGCGAAATCCGTGAAGCAAATCTCGAGTCATCCGTAAACCAAAGGTTAATTTGAGTCCACCAAATAATACACATTGGACACGAAAACTCCAACATTTTTTCCACATCACACAAATACATTACATAATAGTCATGCAAATCGTCCAAATAGGAATCCCAATCTTCCATAACGATTTCAAATCCACAATATTTACAAATAGATTCAGGAGAAGGCATTATGCTAATTGTCTACGAAATTCCGAGTTTCTTACAAAGGATGAATTCTGGCCAAATTCAAAACCAAAATTCTCGAGTCTATTTGCTATTCTGTCGGGGATGATATATCTGTGAAGCAAAACTTTATTATTCACGAGAAACTTGAACGTATTTGGTGTAACGGGGGCTTGCTTTAATATATTAAGTAACGGTCTTGACTTTACAATGCCAACTGGTTTATAGGCTATTTCGTGTGATGTAATTTTTTCCATCACTCTAGCGGTTAGTCGTAGTTCATAAATCGAGTCTCGTAAAGTTTGGAGTTGATCCATTGCAATTATGCACACGGGACACATTTTTCCCACTAGCCAGTACTGACTTGGTGGGAACTCAGCCACAACATTTGGTGCAAGAATTTCTTCGCCACAAATTATGTTGGAGCATAGGCGACAAGTTTTGCATGGATGGGTTAATTTTCCCATGCTGCAAAGTTTTCATACTTTTGAAAAGAAGAATTTTCAAAACTGCAACCTCCACTCTCTAACACTAAAGAAGCTTTTCTTCCAAATATATATTTCCTCACTAGTAACTTATCATTCACTAATTTCTTCAAGTCTGCAACTGCTAGCTCCGATATGCAACTTGCATTTGTGAATATTGTCCACAGCTCACTTTTGTCAGTAAATACTCCCTTGTATCGTTGTTCCGAGTCTTGAACTGAATCCATCACTATACTAGCAATTCGCATAAATTCGAATGGACTCAAAGTTATCCAACTTTCCAAATCTCGAGCGCATTCGATATTTATTATACACTGCACACAATAATCAGACATCAAATAGTACAAGTCATCAGGAAATACAGCCCATTCATACGAGTCCATATTACTTTCATCACTGGAACAAGGCCAAGCGCACAAACTGCACAGTGATCTAATCATTTCAATCTGATGAAAATTGCATGTACTTTCCAACTATTGTTTGCAATAACACCATGACGGAACAATTGACTTTGCATAATTCTTGTACTGTCTGGTCAGCGAACTTCTGAAATTGAATCCACTGTACAACAACTTTTCAGAGTAGTACATGTGAAAGGGCTCACGTAGCCAGTCTTCAATAAATACGTAGCGCAAAGCAATAAATCTCATGTCCTCGTTATTCTTTACACTTTTTGTAAATAAAAATAATACATACTTATAATGACACCGGGGACACAGTACACCAATGTTTATGTAGCGATACCAATGTTCACGACAACGTCTACATTTAACATAACGTTGACACACGTCACAGCAAGTCGGTGGAGGCAAAGTGTCACTATTCATCATTTTTAATTTTTAGTTGGTCAAGTTTCCGTTCAACACTCTGAAATTCAGATTCCTCAAGCTTATGACTACTTTCCGCCGACTTTTCTAGTTTGTTGCAAAATTTATGCACTTTGTCCACTTTCACTTTATGATATGGTTTAAAGTACTTTATTGTCACTTTTGGAGAGAATGACACTGATTTTTTCAGAGCTTTTTAATTAATTAGTGAAATCAATTAATTTGCTAATTAATTACCAATTTTCAGCTAATTAACAATTATAAATTAGTTTTAATTACCTTACTAGAGTAATTAAACTGAGTCAATTATAATTAATTAGTTTCGTGATATTTTAACCAATTAATTAATTAACTAATTAATTACTTAATTTTTGAGATTTATCTGGTTTGCGCTGTTTCGTTTTCCCAGGTAAAGTGGCGTTTTTTAATCTGGCAACTCTCCTATTCTACATGACTTATTTTCAAGCCCTCATAATTAAATTTCATGCAATAATTTCAACTTTGTTACAATAAATAACTGCACACTGTAAAGTATATAAGTGCCAATAATGGAAGACGATATTCTCAAAAATTAATATGAAAATCTTAACAAACTAACAATGTCAATACTCAAATACCATCATCAGCTCCAGTTGAACTTTACTTGATGGACTGATTATAATCATTCCATCAATTAAAGGATACATAAATGTATCCGAAATATGGGCGATGTTAAAATGTAACGATTATTATAAATTTGAGTTGCCGGTAATTATTTCTGCCGTCCGTAATTTTATATTGTAGCTTGTAAATTTGCGTTGAAAACAATTCTTTTTTTAACTAATTAATTATTTTTCGAGAAGTAATTAATTACTTTTTTTAGAAGTAATTAATTAGTAATTATAATTAATTAGTTGAAGCTCTCTAATTAAAAATTGATAACTAATTAGATTAAAGATGTCAGCGCTAATTATTAATTACTAATTAATTATTCTTTGCGTTAATTAAAAAGCTCTGGATTTTTTCACCTTGCCCATTTTAAAGTTCCAATGGGAAGATTAATTCGTCACCAGCCGAGTCATGATGAATCATATTTTCTCCACAGTTGATAGCGTCCATTTCAGTCAATAGCTGCGTATGTTGATTCTTGAAACCCAAATTAGTGGTAAGTCTCTCCAGCGTCAAATCGTTGGCAAGCAGGAAATCTGCACTTTTACGAAATCTGGAAAGCATTACATAAAATTCATTAAAGAAATAATCGCGATTGCCAGAGCATATCACTCCCGTGTTCAATGTTTTTCCCTGGCATTTGTGTGCGGTATATGCATCTCTGATGCAGATACCAAATTGTTTGATTGTGAATTTGCCATTTTCAGACTTTACATACTCACTGTTAGTTGTGGGAGCGATAGGGACGAGAGGAAGTGTGCTATTCCGTGCATAAACGCACGGGCCTTTATAGTGCGGAAAGTAAATTAAAACCACGACCGGGAGGGAGGTGGATTTATAATTCTTCCGGTACAATGCCTTGTAAAATATACCTTCCGAACCATTAGTAAGACCAAGCTGTACACATACATTATCTAATAAAACTACATTTACATTATCGGAGAGAAATAATGTGTACTCATTCTCTACCCGTGCATTTTTTGGGAAAACAACAGGAACAATCTTTAGTACGGGCTTCCCTTGCTGAATTAAACTGTAATTATTATATGCTTTCACCAACGCACGAGTTGGAAATATTCGTGGTGATAAGCGAAAATTTTGTCGCTCCGTCTCTGAAACTCTGCCCTCAAATCTGGATTTGAGAAAATCAATGTGACTAGGCTTTATATTTCTTGTCCTAAGTGCCCATAGGACATCATTAAACTCGTCATCCTGTACTTGTCTACAATTCTCTTTAAATTGAACAAATTTAAATGACCTAAATAGCAATGCAGCCTCTCTATTGGATTCATCCTGTACCTTATCTGGATTTATGTATAACGGTGTGCTTGCGATTGCAGACATTTGAAAAAAATCACCAGTTATTATAACGGCCTGAATTCCGCCAAAATGAGCATTATTTTTCCTCAGAAATCTTAGCCTCTTGTCAATGAAAGAAAACAACTCCATTCCAATCATTGAGACTTCGTCCAAAACCATTGTTTGTATTTTCATAGCTTTCTCTCGCAACTGAGCAGATGCAGTTTTGTATACTAAACTTTGCCAGTCATTGCCGTCATATTTACGAAGAAAAACTATAAATTGTGCAGGCACCCAGGAGAAATGCGGCACTTCCGGTGAAAGTTAGCACAACAAAACTGTGGTTTACCATACTTCTTCCTACTTTATCAGCCACGTATCGTTGCAAAAATCGTATGTATTCTGTCTTGCCACTTCCTGCGTATGAAATTATTCCTAATTTTAAACTTTGGCCACTTTCATAACTCTTTTTATAAATGCCAAATGCCAATTTCTGAGAGCATGTTAACTTTTCCGAAGTTATCTGTGTGTGTTTATCGAAGATTGTAAAATTAATTTTGTGTGTTCTCACCTGTTTCTTAATAAACGAAGAGTAAAACTGCAGAGGCAGATGAAACTCGCCAAGTCCTGCACTCTTATCATATTGCAGGGAACGTCTTTCCAGCATCGAGTCTGACATATTGTTTGAGGGGAAAGTGGTGAAAATCACTGGGTATAAATACCCCTGCCAGGTAGGGGAGCAAAGGAATGAAAGGATGTCTTGTTCTGGACATTTATTGTCACAAGTCTGAGACACGGTAATTAAAAAAAAGATTCATATGCGCTCATCAGCCAGGTTTTCATACGTAGCGAACCTTGTGGAAAGTAAAAGGGAGACGTCAAATAAATTATTCTAACAAAGTATCCAATTAAATGACTCGGAGCATACTGGTGACAAGTACTGATTTAGAAAAATCAATTTAACATGCTTAATGAATGGACATTGGTATATATTTCCCTCCCTAATAGCAACAGGTTCCCATTTCAATTACTGATGGTAGGATTGGGCGAGTAAAGTCAACAAGGCGCAGTCACTACCACTGATTAAAAGTAATCATGGAACTGTCATTGCACAGTATAAATTACCTTTTTCGTTGAGTAGGGGAATTTAATTGCCCAATCCATACAAATAAGGTAAAAGATACTGTACATATTGAATATCTCCCCCTCGGACTGGCATTTTTATGTAAATTGTGTTTTTTATTAATTGAGTAAAAGAACTTTCATCCCTATCATTGCAACCCTTCACCGCAGTATATAAGTCAGACTCTTAAAAGAGTTAAACCGCAGTGCAGAAATGGAAACCTCCGGGAGAAGAGCTAATAACAAGCGTTCTCACCAACAAATTTCAAAAATGGATAAAGAAAGTTCAAACGAAGATGGCTTGCATCCTGTATCGCAAAGCTTATTTGATTTTGGGAGCCATTCCAATTTTTTGAAGTATTTCGCTTCTACCATCCAAAGTAGTAGTCAATCCATCCAAAAAACTGACCCAAAATACAAAACGGCAGAATTTTGGTTGAATGTCCCAGTATTTAAAAATATTCAAATGAAGAGATACTTTGACCCGGAAGAAAACATGCATTATGCTGTATTGCGGAAAGAAAATACTGGAAGGAAATGCGTGAAGGACTCAATAATTCGCATAGGGGCATTTTGCTTTGACGAAGTTTCACAGAAGATGAAGAAATTAATCAGTGAAATTGAATCAACTCATTGGAGAAAGGAAATCCCTTCTCTAAAAGATAACCCATATGCCACTGAGGATGACATTCTCAGTGAGCATTATTGGGATCCGAGTTTCACCCACGCTTGTCCATCTGCTGGACTAAAATTTCGGCCAATCAGACGAAATGGGCTGTTGCTCATTAAGATTTTAAGCGTGAGGGAAAGTTATGAAGGGTGGGCAGGCCCGACCATAACCACATCCGTAGGTGGATTGCGTATCATTGCAGAGAACCTACAGATTTATGACAAGCAGATTGATTCTGAAGAAGAGGAAAGTTTTGCCTCTATTGCTGCACCACCCAATTCACCAGCACTTCAGTGAGCAGTTCATATATGGAGCAAGAACGTGAAACAACTCGCGCACAACCCCCAGTATTCATTCTTCCACAACATTTGTCATAAAGTTTTAATTTTCGTCATTTTTTGTTGTTTACATCCTTGTTCTTTAAAAAAATATGGAGCTTGATACCTCGTCATCAGTGCCCCCCATCGCTTCTACCTCCGCCGCTGCTGCTGCCCCTCCCCCACCTCAAGAAGTCGTCAATGTTATTATGGAGAAAGAAAATCAATCTCAGTTTGCCTCCGGTTCTCTCAGCAATCCATTTCCAGACTTTCTTGCCATTCCCGACGTGCAACCTAAAATTGGAGAAGAAAGTGACGATAGATATAGTGACATATCCCAAATGTCTCCGGAAAGTGAAACAATCTTGTTACGAAATAAGATTTGTGGGCTTCGGGAAATTTTGGCTGCCGCACGACAGAGTCACGATTCGGTTTTTGCAACCCTTCAAGTCTATCGCCAAGAATTGGAAAAGTCAAAAAAAGCCCACGTCATTGCATATCTAAACGCCAAGGAAGCGAATGCCAAATTAGATGCTCATATCAACAGCAACATCCAGAATACGCAAGTATCTGACGCTATTGTCAAAAGTCTCGCCGCTTCACAAGCTCATCTTTCATCGCAAATGAGAGCCAACGAGAAGACATTGGAATTAATGCAGACCGTGATGAAATTTTTTGTGGCTCACGACAATGTCAAAAACTCACCTCCAAACTAAATTTGGTAAGCATAATCTCCTCCCCATTTTCACGATATGGACGTGTATATATGGACGTATATATATGGACGTGTCGTAATATGTATATATTGACATATGTATACGTGGTACTTTACAGTTACAAACTTCGATCGACCTGGCTGAACCACAATGGAATGGACTGGAACGAACCGTTTTAAAATTACGCGTAAATATACAAATTTTACTTACATACTTGCATGCATTTATATAAAAATATGCCAATTATTAAAATTAATATTAGTTAGTGGCGCTAGTCTTGTGAGATGGGTGGAGCATGGAATAGTTATCATGAAAAATAATGCATGATTACATAATAATTTAATGTATTTTCCTTCCATTTTTGGGCCATGTACATTCTCTTCTGCCAATATCTCTTGAATGTGAAAAAATTAGTACATACATATGTAAGCTGTCAAAAAAGAGTTGATGTAGAAAAATTATATTAGATTAGTGGCGGCGGAAGTTTGACACGTATTGGATGAGATTACGAGATTTAAAACTCGGAGGGTTATATATTTTGTTTAATTTTATAAGAGATACCATGTCCTCCTTCCGCCGCCAATGAATATCTTGTCAAGTAGAATTTAAGTAATATTGTAATCACTATTAAATTGTAAATAAGTACATGCATAGGATAAGGCACAAAAAAATTGTTTCATATAATCAAAATTTACTCATTATTAAGGTCATTAGTGGCGGAAGTTGTGTATATTCAATTGCATAGATTCCGTTGAACTTTAAGATGTCCCCACTTCCGCCGCCAATGATTATTCATTTAATTTGCATTAGTTTGACTTGGTTTTAAAATCAAACACCTAATATATTTTGTTAAATCATATTATGCAATTGGCTAGTAAACTTATTTTTGTTTTAAAAAAATATTGCAAAAGAATTACATTGCATACTTTATGGCTCTGCTCTCACCATATTTGCATATTGCATGTTTCTGTTTCCTCTTTTCGCACTCCATGTCCGCTGTAAATGAAGTAGCACTTTTCTCTTTGTTCCTTTTTGCAGATAATTGAATCTGCAAATTGAACGAATGATTCTGTCATCCTTAGTTTCATGGCATTTGGCATCAACTCGTGGTGGTGGATCATTGGGCAGAGAGGAGGATGAGACACTTCCGTCATCATTCATTCGTCTCGTGCTGGTTGTGATTGCTAAACTTGAGACTGGAGTCGTGTTGTCCAAATCGGTCCAGTTCATTAATTCTCTTGCTGTGACGTCAGGGTCGGAAGGAATACTGGATACAGTGGCTGGAAGAAGACTGGTGGAAGTGGTGGAGGAAGACTTTTCTGGCAGGGGTTTGAGATTACTTTTGTCGACAGTCTGATTGACTGATTTTGCTTGGGGTACGAGTGAAACCTTGCTGTTGCTACTGAAGCTGCCGCTGTCCTTTCCTATGAAATGTGACACAATTTATAGCATTCTCATATTGTTAATCTCATTCTTTCCTACCATTTCGCTTTTGTTGGACCAATGTTGGTGAATTGCTTTTAATTAACGGGATGACAGTTGGCAGGCTGGCTGAACAAATAGAAATAAAATAAATTGGGTACAAAATCACTTCACAAAAATGGTAATAAATCTTACCTGCTGCTGGGCAGCTTGTAATTCTCGTCATCACTTCGTACTCTACTTCGCGTCCATGAGAAAAGCAGACAAATTCTTCGTCAAAGTTTACACCTGGAACACAATTATTGATGCAATCAATGCATGTAGTAATTAAACTGCATTCTTTTCCAAGCGGAAATGCAGCCACACCATGACCAGCACCAATGATGACACTAATATATAGCAGAAAAATTCCCCCCATCATGAATTTTTTTTGACTGACAAGTAGTGTGGGGTGGTGGTGGTGATGGTGGTGGAAGGAAGACTGCAGTGCAAAGTAAATCTACGTCTAAGAATGTTTATGAAAATATCATCTTTCGTTCTTACTCGTGCCGATGAGTCAGGACGAATCTTTACTTATTTCCTTCTCGACTTTGCTCTCGGCCTCTTCATCACAATGGAGGACTGCGTAGCATGTCTATCTAAATTTCCTGACAATAGTTTTGGTTTTTTTTAAACGGCAGTACTCTGTGCTTTAATTCATATGATCCACCAAAAGAGTGGTTCGTTAAAGTGGTATCTTTTCTCAACGACTGCCCACCACCACCACCAAAACCGGAATCTAGCGATAATACGCTTTTAAGTAATTGAATTAAAAAACAAAATTAATCTCTAAACACTGTAAGTCATAATTTATTTCTTATATTCATCAGTTGTCTTACTCATCATCATGTCGTCACTTCTCTTTGTCGCCCTGGCCGTATTACTCAAGAGGAAATGCATTGCATTCGTCATTCGTACTCATCCTCGTGACGAATCTGAAAATTGGGGAATATTCGACATGGACTCGATAAATTTGAATAACTACGGCATTGACACCGCCACCGGATTGAGACCCCCATCGCCATCATCTTCAACCAGCATCTAATTTTCATGGAATTTTCATGCAAATTTTATATAAAGGAAAATAATATGAATTGTAAATTTACTCTAAATTTTTATTGCACAGCATAATCATAATAATCAATTGCATCATTATCAATCACACTCCCCTTCTGTCGCCATCCCTAGCTCCTCCTTCTCTCCTCTGCCCCCATTAATCTCATCCACAAACCATCATCCTCCTTTCCCCCCTCTCCTCGTCCCCACCAACCAGAGATCCCCATTCTCCCCCTCGTCCCCCAGCTCCACCCTCACACTCCACCCCTCCAACCAACCAGAGCGCTCGCTCCTCCCACTCAATTTCCCCCCAATCGAAAAAGCGCAAAAAGTGCACCAGTTCATGTACGTCCTATCCATAATCTAAATTTTCCCAGCTGTGGTTATAAATATATATGTAAACATTTATGGACATAGAAGAACTGATGTTGATTTTTGCATATTTTTCCAGCTATTTGACCACAACAGTAACGCTTATATATTGTTCTACACAAGGATCGACGGTCTGGGACTATGTGAGATTTTTATTTACATGATTTTGAGCTTTCGTTTTGTACAAAATAAGCAATTTGCGTGAATTTTTTGCAGTGTTGCAGGAGCAGGAAAATCTTCCTGCCCCCATCGATCAGAGCGTGAGGCGTCAAAACGTTGAGTTCATGCACATTCGCTCCCAATTTTCGTCGAACAATCTGCGCGGGGATGCGGACGAATGGCTCGACATAATCATGCCTTACCTCAAGGTGTCAAAGGTCGTCAGATTCTGGTTCGCGACAAACGCCCTGTTCAGAGACCCCCACAGGTAAAACCAACTCACTCGTACTGTTTTAGATAAGTATGATTAATTTAAGCATTTTGTGTCCCAGGATTGCCGAGTACCTTTTGGAGTGTCCAAGTTCGGATGTGCGCACCACCTTTTCAAAATTGCTCATCGCCGTCGCCCATTTCTCAAGGAATGACGGGCCATTTATTCCCATGGTCCCTATTGCGGGTCACAGTGAGTGAAATATGGCGAATGTGGAGCAATAATAATTTGAGTATTTGTTTTTTGCGGTTGCAGCACGCATGAAGAATAAATATTTGGCGGAGTATGTCCTGGACGGAGTGCTAAACTTGCTGAGGCGTGACGTGTCCGAATATGGGCGTCATTTGGCCCAGTATTTCGGCTTCTTTGTGAACTATATCAATCTGGGAGACATGGAGAAGAGACATTTGGTCGAGGTGGGTATAAAATCTAATCGTGGCGAATACAAAGCAATTTGAGTGCTTATGACTAAAATTGTATTTGCAGCGCGACGTGCCTGCGACCTTTATCAACCTGGCCTTGGGCGACGGTCCCGCTCTTCCAATCAAATACGAAGGTGCTGACCTGTCGAAGCTGTACAAATGCGTGGGGCTTCTCGTCCTCTTGCGATGTTTCGCACCGCTGCAAGAGTGCGGTTCCCGAGGGGGAGGAAGGACCTGGTCCAAATCCTTTCCAACTCTGTCCCGCGACTCCAGACTTTCCGGCCCCTATTCTCCCTCGAACCGTGGGCGACCTTCTCTACGAGAGAGGGTGAGTCAGTCAAGGCACACGAGGGGGAACGTCGATAAATTATGTCATGCAAAAATACCGATTTTTAAGCCCTCCGTCAGTCTGACAAAACCTCAGGAATTTAGGGGAAGTCAAGACAGAAAGAGTGTCTTTTTGATTTGATTGTTTCCAGGAAATATTTAAAAATTCCTTAAAAACTTTCGAAAATTCCCGGGGGCTTGGCGGAAAATAATTTTAGAGTCGGGGGAACCAGATTGTGTCAATATGACCTCCGTCCACCGTTTTACCCGCTTTTAAATATGATGCAATTGGCCAGTAAGGCAAAACATTCACCCTCCCATGCCTCGGCCGTGACATAATTTATGGGCTCACCCTAGCCTTTTTTATCTATGAAAATACTCTCGTGAATTAAAAATGGACTGATTTTTGTGAAATTATTTTCAGTCCATTTCAAAGATGTTCCCCATATCTCCAGAAGATATTGGACGACGCTTACGCAGCGGAGGACACGGTTCAACTCCTGCAGTTTCTCTCGTGGGAAAACCCCACGTTTTCACAGGACGTCGTGTCTAAAATTCTTGGTCGAATAAGCTTCTCCTACGAGACTGAGTTGAAAACCTTCCTCGAGATTTTGATCAGTTTACTGAGAATTGGAGACTCGTGGCAGTTCCAACGGATCACCAACGCCCTCGAAGGTCAGCAGAGACAACTTTATTGAATTTTGTTCTACTCAAAGTTCCCGGTCAAATAATAATTCGAATGTGTAGGGCTTCCGGAGCACGGTCTGATGGATACGTTGGATAGGAACCAGACGGATCACCCCGAAAAGTCGGCTATCTGCATTGAGAGCCTGAGTGATCTGTTGGAGAAGGACGACCTAGGTCAAAAAGTGCTGCAAGCGTCACCAGAGTTGAGTCGGAAATGGAATTTGGCCGTGGACTGGCTACAACGACGAGCGCGGAGTCACTTGGCGCGGCCAACTTCGATGACGGGGGAACGTGTGGGGCCAGATATTGATGGCGACGTTCCAGGTCACGATGACGAGATGCCTCGAGTGAGGGGACGACGGGCAAGGGGTGACAGGCCAGCACCGATAAAACGAAGCCAGCGTATTATAGATGAGAAAGTTTAACTAGTTCTTTAAAGAATTTTTTCTTCGAACTTGGCGCACGTCGTCTTCTCTCTATTGAAAATTTATGGTGAAAATTTATAGTGAAATGTCTTCTGGTGTGGGTGTGCGTGTGTACGAGTGTATTTAAATGTATGTGTAAATTATTTATAAGGCCGAGGGTACAATATGTATGCTTATTAGTGTATAACTAACACGTGTAATTTCTGAATTAGTACTTACGGTGCTTTATAAAGTAGAGCTTTAATAATTTCAAAGAAATTTATTGGTCGCACGTGCAATTAATTAGCTTGTAAATTATATATGTATTATTATCATGTTACTCGCTTTTTGTAAACTTCGCTTCCGAGGTGAGAGATTTAATATGGTCACCGATTTTGGGCAAACTAGTGTCAGGCGGTCACGATTTTAGTTAATATGAAATTTGGAAAAGACGCGATCTCGAAATGGCAGAGATATTTGTATCCAAAGAGGAGGAAATGCGCTCTAAAGTTGATAAGTTTTATACTGTCCGACTTTACTGCTCGTATCCTCCTCTTTTGATGCAAATATCTCTCCCAGACGTGCCCATTGGGAGAAGGTGCAGTTTGAAAATGTCATAGAAATTAAATTTGGGATCGAGCGAGACTATTTTGCTCAAAATCGGAAAGAATACGGTGGGCTACCTTCATTTTGAGTGATAATAATTTGAGTAATTCGTCCCGTAATTAATATGACTGTTCTTTATAGATATGCAACTGGGAGGACGACGGGCGTGGTGCTGGACGCGGGGGATGGTGTGACCCATGCAGTGCCTATTTACGAAGGTTTCGCCCTGCCACACAGCATCATGAGGGTGGATTTAGCTGGGCGAGATGTGACGAGATATCTGAGGTTGGTTTATCTCGTATTGATAAGGTTTTGATATATTCTATTCATTAATATTGCTACTATTCTACGTAAGGAACGAACAAGTCTTAGAATATTGTGAGAGTTTGAATAGTAAGAATGATTAACAAGGTTTTGATATAGTTATATTGATTTTGATCATTTAAACCAGAATTTGAAGATATGTTAATTGAAAAAGTATACTTATGTAATGCAGACCTTCAATATTCCTACAGAATTGCTATATCAGATAACTTGTTTTGTTGATATATTTTGCTGTACAGGTTTCTTCTGCGCAAGGAAGGAATCAATTTTCGGACGTCGTTAGAGTTCGAAATTGTGAGAACGATTAAGGAGCGAGAGTGTTACTTATCTGTGAATCCATCCAAGGACCCGGATGCGGATAAACGAATTTACAAGTTGCCAGACGGTACTCAGCTCGATGTGAGGACAATATTGTGATATATTTAGTAATAAGGAACAATAATGAAGGGGTATTTTGTCGACAGATTGGCCAAGCTCGCTTCATTGATAAGTTGTCAATGATAACAACATCATCATCGTCCTGATTAATAATCACTGGTATGAATAAAACCAGGGAAATCCTCCAAGGAAACGGGAAAAGGGAAAGGCATTTGCCTGAGGGAAAGTCTCACAGGTCAAGGGTATTGCTCCTTTTCGTATGAATAAACTTTTACCTTTCTCGCCAGGCAAATCCCCTTGGTTTCGGGCAAATCCCCTGACTTCAATTACATGTAATTAAAATAATACCATGGCAACGAACACAAATGCATTTCAAAAATTTCTCTGACCATGATTTTGATCAAATTCTTAAAGAAATGTCCCCCAATGACCCCCACTGGTTTGTGATGTTCGCTAAAAAGGCTAAAATTCGGTATCGGCGCATCTCAGAATTGCAAAAATCAAGGAAATTTCAGCGTTGTTTTGTTGTATATAAGTGTATTTAATTTAATCTATTTTTGATTTTTTGAACACCCTCCAAACTCACTCAGACTAACCTGGAAAAAACCACCTTCAAATGCTCGCCAAAGATCAAATTGTTCTCGGAATTTAAAAACTCTTTTACGATTATTGTCCCACACAGTTATTTTATAATATTCAAGATCAAACTCATTTTTGAATTTTTTATAGATTTTCAAAAATTTCCTAACCAGGAAAAATACTAAAATTCTAACCTCCTAACTTTGTATAAAGCTAAAAATTTTCGAATTTTGAAACCTCCCTTTTTGTAAAATATGCACGACGATGAATGGGTTTCAAAATCGCCATTTATATGGAGGAATGGAAAGTTGAGACACAAAAATTCAAACTCAAAACCCATATGCAATGGACCCTTAAACGGCGAATAAATGAGCGAAAGCAGAATTTAATTAGAATCTTGGAAAATTTTCAACATTTATATGCAACTTGCGCGATACCGGTAGCATGACCAGTTGGCCGAAATCTGAATTTAAAAATATTTCAGAAAATATTTTCAGGTTTTCAATGAAAATATAAAATACATTTTTTCGATGTCGATAGCAAATAAAAATCTATATTTTTGTCGATAAATCTGGTTTTGTGAGTTTCAAAGCCCTAACATGTCCAACTAGTGTCCAACATTCATAAAAAGTACAACAGATGCTTAAAAACTAAGTTTTATTGCTAATTTTGTTAGTTGGGGTCAGCATAGTAGCTGATCGGTATTTTTTGGGGAGATTGCCTGAAGGAAAGGCTTTCACCTTGGTTTTATTCATACGAAAATCCCCGTCTCCAGGGAAAATCTTCAGGTTGAGGGAAAAGCTATTCCCTTTTACTTTCCCTCGGGGAAAAGCAAATGCCCAAATTTTTATTCATCTATATTGGGGCATTCTCCTCAATTTTTTCGGAAAAAGGATTTCCCTGGTTTTATTCATATCACCCAATATATCTACTTTTAATGAATTTACTGTCTCAATAATAATTAAAAACTGATAAAATAACTAATAATTTGTCGGTTCTTAATTTGCGCAGGTGTTACAATTAGATTCCGTTAACTGACATGATAAATAAGTGGTAAATTGTAATTAATTTGTCTAAACCGACTGGAATAGTTAATTAATTCGATTGTTAAGTTTAATTACAAATTATTTATGCAAACAGACTGTTGGATGGCTGGATTGGATGCGGGAAAGCTGAGGTGAGATCTGGTCAGGTCAGCCGTTCTGGCTGACATTCGGCATCAATTGTCGTCAAGGTCAGGAATGGTGCGGTATTGCGGACAAGTTCAAGGGGGAAAGGTCACCAGCAAGCGGCAGGAAAAGGCCCGGCAGCCAAAAGTACAATGTCAACGGGGGCAACACGTCAACAGAAGCGGAAGCTCTCCGACGCCGAGGAGGACGATTTAACGTTGTCCAACGGGCACAGTGGGAGCGAAGGGAAAACCGGGATACCTTCCGTGAACAAGGTCAACATGCGGGAACCCGGGTATCGAAATCATCACGGCGGTGCTACCGGACGCCAGAGATCGTTCACGTTAATAATTGAGAATAAACGGTTTTGATGGAATGTTTTCCGGCTTTAATTAATTAGTATGTTTCAATTAATATGTCTTTCTACTCTTTCTTGCAGACTAATTTCCACTTGCGGGATAAGCACAATTGTAGCATTTGTAGCGTATTATGTTTATCTTGGATATTTGGAGACTAGATTTTCAACTCCTCTGCAAGTAGATAAGGTATTCGTTTGTTTGTTGTCCTCTATTCAAGTGTATCGATAAGTGTTAGTTAATTACAAACTGGTATTCAAGCCATAGCCAAACAAAGTTAATTATTTGTATTATAATCACTTAAATAATTAACTAACTACTGATGCATTTCACGTCAGTCTTCGTAATTACTTAAACTAACGAAACTTAAGAACATCTCGTAGGTAATTTTGACTTATTACAAAAACTTGTTACTGGTTCGTAAGTGAATCTTCGTAAACTTATGTGCTCACGAAATTACGAAGGTTGACGTAAAGTGCCTTATTATTAATAAGTTAAGTAATCTGTCTAATTTTAAAAGTAAATATTTACGTCTCTACAGAAAGTACTGATTTGTATCTATATTCTCATTTGATTTTTATACTCACTACTTCTCGCAGGTAGTCGTCCGTGCAGGGCTTGATATTCCTGAACGGTTTTGGGGTTCTTATCGACCCGGCGTCTACTTTGGGTTGAAGCATCGAAGTCCAAAGTCCTTGCTCACTGGGTTCATGTGGCTTCTCCAGTCAGACAGAAGAACCTACCTTACGGTAATTTTACTTAACCGAAAACAATGTAAATTCAATTTTGTCTTATAAACACGTAATGTCCTTCTAATTTTAGGCACTTGTGCGAGCAAGGTGACGGTCCTACGTAGTAAGGGTGCATTGAGCATGAGATGACGGCGTAAACTTTGTGGTTCAGGAAATCATCGATCATCACATGAAATTGACAACGTCTTTCGTTAAAGCTCATCACGGGAAGAAAGGTGGCGATTGGACGTCACACATCGAGGTTCAACCCCTGGTAAAAGCTTGTAGTGGTTTTAAATGTTGAGTTGTAAATGTTGGACTGGATGACTTATTATCAAAATTAGTACATTTTTAATAATTTTTCGTCCTTGGGAATTTATTTTAAAATTCTGGACGATGAATTTGCAGTCAGTGAGTTGATTAAAAGAGTTGCGTTGCGTTGAGGTTTTTTAAACTAGTTTCGATGAGTTCCAATTTTTATGAAGGCTTCTTCAACTTGAGATCTTCAAAAAGTGTCAAAATCTTGAGTGTGTACATTTTCAAAAAATTGGCAACGACCTAGTCTACAAATTCGTCGTCCAGAATTTTAAAATAAATTCCCAGAGCGGAGAAATGGTTTAAAATGTATTTATTTTGACAATGAATCATCAAATCTCGCGTTAACTAATTAAATTGATTAATTATATAGTTCATTCTTGTATGAATTAACCAATTTTCTAAACATTAGGCGACCACAAATCATCCCCAGTCGACCACGAAAGTGGAAGTCGTGCTCCTCTACTACTCGTCGCTTTGGAATCCGGCATGAGTGGGAATCTCGTTCCCAAATATTACGGCGACATTCTCAAGTCCGTCGAAGGTTACACGCCAGAGTTGGGAAAGTTCACGATAAAGTAATTCCCACTGTTTGACCAAACATGGTAACAATCTGGACTTATCTATATTAAATCTCCATTTTCTGTTCAGGTTCATCAACAACAATAATGTTTTGAAGTCTTCATTTATCCAAACAAGTCTGGATTGTATGACTGCCGCTTCAAACACTGTGCTCTCGAGCATGGCGACCACCTCGGTTTCCGAAAAGCAGTGGTTGTTCTTCCTCAAAAATAGGAATCAGCCAGACTCGAACCCTCAAAACTTTCTTGTTTATCAGGTGCGTGTTTATTGTCAGGGTGGCCAAAGTATTATGTTACAAACGTTGTTGAAATTTACTACTTAGGTACTTTTTTTCGACTCGGAATGGAGGTCTCGCAGCGTAAGCTCTCAGATTTTAACCAAACTAGTGTGAATCGATCACAATTTTAATTATGTAGTATGAAATTTGTAGAAGGCACGATCACCCAATGGGCAAGTTTTGCAGAGATATTTTCATTCGTAAAGAGGAAACGTGCCGTCAATTTGTCAATTTTGCTACGCGTTTTCTCCTCTTCGGATCAAAGCATCTCTGCCAAACGTACCCATTGCGAGATCGTGCCTTTTGCAAACATCATATTCATTAAAGGTATGATCGGTTGACACCAGTTTCACCCTCAAAATCAAAGAGCATACGCTGCGAGACTTTCATTGTTAGCACACGATTGAAAATGATAATTCGCTACACTTGAATCAATCTTTTCGGCCACCCTTGATATTTGTCATGCGACTACATACATGCTTATAGTATCTAGTCAAACGTTAATGAATGTGACCTTTTAATTATTGCAGGGTCACGTAAGGGTCACTTTAGTATGGACATTGTATACGAGTCTGAAAGCGGGGTCGTCCCTTCCAAGAAACTTTTATCTGGGGACATGTACAGCGAGATGTTGCAATCGTACAGGTAAATAAATATTCAGGGTCTCGTTTTTTGTGGGTTTACTATATTTCTTCCATTGCAAAGCTCAGACGACGTGACTATGAAAGGGAGGGGTTGCCGACCCTTCACCGGCTGGTCGTCGCTCGTAGTCTGATGATAGCGGAAGAATATTGAGGCTACGAATGTTTATAATACCGATTCTATGTATAGCATGATATGTAAATACATGCATAAATATATATATTTACGCAGATAATTAATCATTATGTAAATATTGTACCACGCACTTACTTAGTTCCTAAATGATCCTCATGTCCAACAGGTTGCCACCACTTTCTTGTTGTCTTTGGCTTGGCTGAGGAAATTCACAACAAGATTTGCAAACTGTGCAAACCTTGTAAGCTATTACCCAGCCCACGGAACATTTTTACGGGGTTTCTCGTTAGTTCGCGTTAGAGTTAACAGTGAGGCGTAGGTGTCCGACGAAGATTCCATTCCTAAATGTCGGTTTCCTAATTAGTGAGTGGTTAAAAATACGAGATAACTAAGTTGATAAGCAGATTGTGAAGGTTTGAACATTTTTTGTGCAGTGTGGGCCGGCCAAAGCACGTTCGAGTGATGGCCGGAGCTTTGGAGGGTGACCTTTTCATCGGTTACGAGGCGGAAGAGCACAGGGGCCTGTTGGTCATCAAGTACCCGATGGAAAATAGCATCGTCACGTATTTGAACGATATGGAGAGGATTTGGCAATACGTGTATAGCAAAGATCAGCTGCAAACTTTGCTGAAGAGGTAAAGAGAACAAGAGAAACATAAATTGGTCATAATTATGATTCATTTGCTACCAGCACCCCGTCCTCCTCACGGAAGCGACCCTCAATCCGCACGGGAACGGAGAAGTCGGCCGAGATATTTTTTGAAACGCTCCAGCTTTGTTGTCGATGCAGGCAGTTCTTTACTTCTAAGTAAAAATTGTTAACTAATTTCTTTACGAATTGATAATTGAGGTCTCGCAACATGTCATAGATTTTGAGGAATAATCAATCATAAGTTTAATCAATGTGAACTTTGAAAATTTAGAATTAATCAAATTTACGATTGATTCACACTGTTTTGCTCAAAGTCAGAGAGTATACGATGGGCCACCTTCATTTTGAGTGATCATCATTTGATTAATCATTTAATTTAACTATCATTTAACAATTTGGTTTCCTCCCGCAATTAATAATATAATTGTTCTTGGTAGATATGCAACTGGGAGGACGACGGGCGTGGTGCTGGACGCGGGGGATGGTGTGACCCATGCAGTGCCTATTTACGAAGGTTTCGCCCTGCCACACAGCATCATGAGGGTGGATTTAGCTGGGCGAGATGTGACGAGATATCTGAGGTTGGTTTATCTCGTATTGACAAGGTTTTGATCAGGGTTCGGAAAAACCCAGGGTTTTAATCAAAAATTATAAAACCCATGGGTTTTAATGTGTTTTATCATGTTGATTGGGTTTTATTTGGGTTTTGTTGGGTTTAAATGGGTTTTATTGGGTTTTATTAGTTTTAAGTAATAAGTTAACAAAAATAATTCGGAATTTGTATCTATTCGGAAATTATTTTTGTTTTATAACACTTGATGTGATGCTAATTGTTGATTTGTTCCGAATTTTCATATATTAGAATAGTAATAAAATAAACTGCTTTAGAATCAATTGAGATAACGTCTTCTAACGTATAGGAGATGTATTTAACTTTTAAAATGTAGTTTTATGGTAAAACCCAATAAAGCCCATTAAAACCCAAATAAAACCCACTTAACATGGTAAAACCCAGTGGGTTTTATTCATTTACAACCCATTAAAACCCATTAAAACCCAATAAAACCCAGCCCATTAAAACCCAGGTCGGAATACCCTGTTTTTGATATATTGTATTCGTTAATTTTGCTACAATTTTACGTAAGGAATGAATACATAGAACATCGTCAGATTTGAAATAGTAAGAATGGTTGACAAGGTTTTGATATAGTTTTGATGTATTGATTTTGATCATTTAAACCAGAGTTTGAAGATATGTGTTATGTATATATGATTATACATAAATAAGTGGTACACAGTGAGAGGAGACAGAGGAGAGTATTTATTGGAAGAGAGTTAAAGCTGGAGTGATTACATTTTTGCAACAACATTTGATAAAAAATTGGGACACTTTTCCAGACGAAATGAATAAAAATGAGTTTTTTGCATATATTTTGCAGAAGTTTTGCAAATTTTGAACGAATTTTGATGAAAATTTTTCAGAAATTAAATGGAATTTTTTAACAATATTTTTACGATTTTTTAACAATTTGGAAGGACAATTTTGCATATATTTTTTTTGACGTGTTTAAAACAAATAACGGAATTTTGAATTTAGCATATTTGCTCGAATTATGAAATGTAAATTTTGGACTGGAGATTTGGAAATTTTAAGAATGGGGGAATATTTTCAGGGTGGTTTAGAACCAATTTACAGACCTGATAGCATCCGGGAGGATAATCCAATTTACAGACCAGATGACGAAAATTCACAAAAAAAGTTTCACAGGAAAATCACACAGTTTACGCAAGGTTTTGAGAAGAGAGATTTGGGAAGTTTCCCTATCGGAAGCAAAATGACAAGCTCTAAGGGGCGGTGGTCAAGCTGCTTAGTCGTCGCAGTCGTAGCAAATTTGGTAGGTGATATGTCTTGCGAAGAATTTTGAAAATTTTAAAATCCATTGTGAGTGGGAGGAGCGAAAGAAAGTACTCGACGGTCCACCAATGTTATGTATACATGATTATACATAAATAAGTGGTACACAGTGAGAGGAGACAGAGGAGAGTATTTATTGGAAGAGAGTTAAAGCTGGAGTGATGTACAGATTCATAACTAATTACATATACATATCTACGTAGGCATACATATACCTAACATATGTTAATTAAAAAAGTATACTTACATATGTAATGCAGGCCCTCAGACTAGGGCCTCAGTATTCCTACAGAATTGCTATATCAGATAACTTATATTTTGTTCATATGTTTTGCTCTTCAGATTTCTTCTACGCAAGGAAGGAATCAATTTTCGGACGTCGTCAGAGTTCGAAATTGCACGAACGATTAAGGAGCGAGAGTGTTACTTATCTATTCTGACCCGGATGCGGATAAACGAATTTACAAGCTGCCAGACGGTACTCAGCTCGATGTGAGGACAATATTGTGATATACATATTTAGTAATAAGGAATTGCAACGAATGTCTATTTTGTCGACAGATTGGTCAAGCTCGTTTCCCGAAGCCCTGTTTCGACCGGATTTGATCGGAGAAGGGTGTGAAGCTATGCATGAAGTTTTGCTGTTTTCCATACAAAAGTCGGACACGGAAAATTCTCTTTCAAGATATCGTACTATCCAGTGGCTCGACTTTATTTAAAGTAATTCTTAATCAACAAATATTCAATTTTAGTAATTAGTACATCTTCAAACTAATCAATTAGGAAATATTCAAGTTAGTCAATTATCAAATAATCAATTTATTTAAACAGTTAGAAGATATTCAGATTAGTCAACATTAACAAATATTCATGTTAAATAATTAGTAAACATTCAGTTAGCAAATATTCAAATTAATCAATGAACAAAAGACAGTTCCTATTTATAACTTGGTCGTGCTTGTAAATATCTAAATATTTGTAACCTTTAAAATTTTAAAGTTTCCACTGTTAAACATAAGCCATTTGTGATGAAGTTTTTGTTCATGTAAATATATAAATACTCCAAGTTACGCTGATCAAATGATTTATGGATCCTTAAAACTTCTGGGCATCATATTTATCAGTCATAAATTATGACTTGCGTAAGCTTTCCTCTAAGGGGCCTTCATAATGAGTTTTTGAATCATTGAACATCATCTAGAAACAAAATATTGTTCCACTTCCATTTACTATCCATTAGTATGATTGATGCACCGATGCACGGTTATGTTATTTGCATATTTTACTCTCCATTTGTTGTACATATTTTGTTACACTCTTTGAATCAACAACTTTAAACGTCGCACTTTAAAAACTTCCACATCTTCATTCTTTGAAGTTTGTTACTGATTTTATTCATCATAAAGCAAATAAACAAAAACACCAATAAATATTATTTTACTTCGTCAAATCAGTTTTGCAATTTACATCAAATCAGTTGGGTAAGTTTCAAATTTTGCTAATTTTTTTACACCGGTAATTTAAGTGGCTATGTCGAATGCAATTTAAAATGGGGAAATATATTTAATTAAGAAGGGAGGTAGGCAAAGAAATCTGATTCCGGAAATAATTCTGGGGATCCAACTTCCTCTTGACGGCAACCAACCTGGGCAGATTTTTTCCGTAATACCTAAAAAAATTAGAAACAAAGAATTATAGTTTTAATAATATTGTAACATTCAAATTTTTAAATTTTACAAATAACAGTGTGTACACGCTTAGAATTTTAAGTTGTGTGTATCACCCTTTATTGCTGAATTCACACAAGCAATTAACCTTTTAAAATTCTTGAACTCGTGACTCTAGGCTTGATTAGTTTACAAATTTTAGTAAATTTGTGTTTCGTAAAGTTTTATGCATTTTTGAAAAGCTCAGATGAAGGACCTATTTTCATTTTGTAAAATTTGTGAAATTATTTCATAAACCTTCCGGGTTTTACGAGTTGCAAAGGACTGCTTAAATTTTAAAAAAATCTCGTGATTCGCCACATTCAAAGGGCAAGTCCCCTCATTTATTTACATTTTTCAGGACATATTAGATTCGTACTTTTGACTTGTTTCAAAAATTACCTCTTCAAAAAGTCCACCAGTTCCAAATCCGGGTAATTCTGATACGTCTGTGCCCCATCGAAAGATTGCATCGCATCCCAAAACTCTCTCAGCCAGTCCTCCGCCTCACCAACGTCTCCCTCCGTCTCGGTCGCCTCCACGTGGACGCTGACATCAAAAAGTGCGTCCCTGTGGACATAGGCCATCGCAGTGTCTTCAAAGTGTTTCACCGCGCCACCCTCCGAGCTGACTAGGATCCAACATCTATTATTCGGAATTCGGAGCAAAACCTGTCCCAATCTGGAAATCTCTTCCATTGTTAACTTTCTCTTGACGAAGTGCGATTTCGCATGGAAATGTCGCGGCATCGCCATTTCCTTTCGCATTGAGAGTAATTTGCCTAAAATTCCGTTCAATGGGGACGGCGTGAATCCAATCGGGGTCGGAGGCGGGATTGGGTTGTTCCATTTGAATTGAACGGTTCGATCAAGGATGGGATCGTCCAAGCGACCAATTTCGACAATCTTCTTAACAAGGTGAAGATTTCTGAGGGGGGACAGGATGGAGGGGGGGCTTTTCTTTTCAACGGTGACCGTCATTCTGATTGGAGCGTACCCGGAACCGTAGACAAAGGCGATGTAGGGAAGGACGCTGACATCCTTGATGCGATGACCGGGTGGGAAGATTTCATTAATTTTGGCGAGGAAGGTCTCATTTCCGTGGGGGTTGAGGTCAGGGTCGAAAATGTGCAGGGTTGAGATAATAACGCCTCCGATGGGACCTTGCGCCGTGGCGGGGTAGTTGGAACTCCAGTCGTCTGAGAAGTAAATGTAGATTAATTGGAGGGTTTAAATAGATAATAGGGAGGTTCAGGAGGAGTGATTTTTTGTGATTGTGGATTGTAGCTGGATCATTTACTTACAATATATTTAAAGTAAAAATTATTTATAATCACAATCACAAAAAATTAATGAAGGAGGCGCAACCTCACAAATATTTTTTTTACAATACTTCGCCAATTCTGTTAATCGATACATAGGTTAAGCAGGAGTAATTTTATGATTTTGGTTCTAATTTTGACTGTAGATGGATCATTGATGGTATATGTGCAATAAACATTACAATCACAATCGGAAAAAAATCCCCTCGCACACTCTCTCTAATATCAAAATGTGATAAATATTCACATATTCACATACCATTCGTAATTGAAGCCGTCGTAAAAATGGTAGGATCATTATTCTTCGTCCATTCCATCCAATTTTGCATAGCAGTCCCGGCCTTGACAAAGTCTTTAATCGGATAAACAATTTTCACCGCCGTAATCTGAATCTTATCCGCTTTGAAAGTCCTAATCTTAATCTGTGTCACAATTCCGATATATCCCGCAGCCGCTCCTCGAAGGGCCCAAAACACTTCCGGATTCTGCTTCTCTGAAGCAATGACGATTTCCCCGGTTGCATCGACCAGCTCATATTCGACCACCCGATCAATCGTGAGTCCATACATGGCCGAAAAGAACCCGATTCCTCCCCCCACCGCGTGCCCCCCGATTCCCACCGTTAAACAATTTCCCATCGGAATCGCGACCCCTCCAAGCGTCCACAGCTGCGCGTTAATCGGCCCAACCAACGCACCCGGTTGGATGACCGCGATCCTATCATTTCCCACCCTTTCTTGTAACAAAGCCACATTCGTCATTTCTCTAAAGTCGATCACAATCGTGGTATTTGTCCCGTAGGAAATCGCTTCGTACGAGTGTCCCCCACTGCTCGGGATCAGGTGGATATTCGCCGCAACGCCGCAACGTACCGCGGCCATGACATGGTCCTTGATCAGCGGGACGAGGTATGCGACCGGGTAGACTTTTTCGATTCGGGTGTTCCATTGAAGATTAAGGATGTCGTACCCACTCGAGTTTGAGGCGGGATCGACCAGCTGTCTTGGCGGAACGTTCGACAGTTTCATGCAGGAGCGGAATTTAGCGAATTGGATCGGTTTAATGATTTCATCTTCTAAACAGATCGGAAGACTTTGGTCATTCTTGAAGTAATTGGTGGGATCCCATTTCCTCTTGAAGGATATGATCCTGTCCAAATTTGTGGTGTAGTACCGCTTCAGATAATCCTTGACTTCTAAGTCGGGGTAGTTTTGGTACGTTTCGCCACTATCGAAGGACTGCATGGCCGGCCAGAATTGATCCATCCAGCGTTCCGCTTCCCCAATGTCGCCATCTTCGGGACGGGCTTCGATGTGCACGCGGAAATTGACGGTCATCGTTCGGTGCGAGTAGGCTGTGCCGTTAACCGGGATTTTGTGGATGGCCCCGATTTCCGAGGTGACCATGAGGCCGGCTCGGTTCGCGGGGATGGAGGGCATTAGTCGGGCTAAGCGTTGGAGTTCGGTGGAAGTCAGTTTTCGCGAGACGTAGTGGGATTTGGCCTTGAAGTAGCGTGGGATTGCGATGGCTTTGGTCATCTTCATGAAAAGGCCGAGAATGGCGGGCTCTGGGGGGAAGGGAGATCCTGCTCGGAGTGGGGCAATTTCGGATAGTTTTGGTTTGGGAAGAATGACGGGGGAGTAGCTGGTGGCGAAGTGGAGTTCTAAATAGTTTGGGAGGAAGACAGCCTTTGTCTTGGCGGGGGGAAACATTTCTTCGATTTTTTTGAGAAAGGTTGCATTGCTGGAGGGATTTCGGTCGGGGTCAAAAATGTGGATGAAGCTGATGACTATGCCGGGTTCAGAACCGCCCGGAGTGACGGAGTTGGTGGCGTTCCAGTCGTCTGGGAATGGAAAAAAGGTGTGATTTAATTAGTAATTAGCTATACTAATTATAAAATGTAATTAAGCGTTTCATGTCTTGCTACATTTCTTGCACTGCAAAGCAAGAAACTGCAAGAAATTGCAAAAATGTGCTAGAAAATTTCCGCCATCTACCTACCTGCCCTATGAACTAAAGAGACGGGAAATGGTTTTTTCAAGTTACCCGTGGTTACTACCACGATTTAATCTTAAAAATGCAATAGTTAATTTGACTCTTACCGCTATACGCCATCGCCATCGTTCCAATCATCGGATCATTCACCTTCGTCCAAGCAATAAAATCTTGTGTAGCCGTCGCCACCGGGAGAAAATCCTTAACCGGGTAGTTCAACTTTACAATGGTAAACTTCATCCGATCCGCTTGAAAAGTCCTAATCTCATATCTCGTAATAATCCCGATAAAACCCGGCCCGATACCGCGCAAGGACCAAAACAGGTCCGGATTTTCAACCTCACTCGCCACCACGATATCTCCGGCGGCATCCACCATCTCGTACTCGACTACGTTGTCGATCAGGAGTCCATGCACCATGGCGAAAAGTCCGACCCCGCCACCCAGCGCGTGCCCACCGACGCCCACCGTCAAACAGTTTCCGACGGGAAGGCCCACTTTGCCGAGTTGCCATAGCTGTGCGACCGTGGGTCCAAGCAGCGCGCCGGGTTGGAGGACCGCGATAGCGCCCGGTTTTCCCGCGCCGGTCAGCTCAACTTTGTTCATCTCTTGAAAATCGATGACCAGGGTGGTGTTATCCCCCCAGGAAATGGAATCGTACGAATGTCCCCCGCTGTTCGGGACGAGTCGGATTTTTGCAATGACGCCGCATTGAACCGCGATTTGAACGTGCCGCGCCGTCACGGGGAGGAGGAAGGCGATCGGGTAGACCTTTTTGAATTTGATGTTCCACTGGAAGTTTAGGGCGTCATAGCCGCTCGAGTTTGTAACCGGGTCGATAAGGCGGGAGGATGGGAGGCCCTTCTTTTCTGCGCAGGCGCGAAAGGCCGGAATTCTTGCGTCGAGGCGAGTATTTCCGGAGATATCGTCCTTCCGAAGGCCGAGGTGTTTCAGAAAGGAGTCGACCGAGTTACGAATGGCTTGTCGGGCATGGCTTATCCAACCGAAACCGAATCTTAGTCGGCGCTCGGAATTGGCGGCAAAGGCGAAAGTGGGATCGTGTCTGGTCATGCTGATTTGATTTAGTAGATTTCGTGCGGAAGGAGGTGAAGGGAAGGAGCTGGTTGTTTTAATTAGAATAAAATCTTCTTCATAGTTTCCGACAGAATCAGCCTTTCCGGTTCCGCGGACTTTTAGAATGGTGATATCCTCTGGGCGGGTTAAATCCCGGGCGCAAAATGTGTACTCGGTCTCGAAAGTGGCAATCTTTTGAGGAAAAGTAATGAAAAATACGGGGTTATTTGAAATGCTTCAATTATTCAAGTAGTCAAAAAGTTACTGGAATTTGCGTATTTACCGTAGTATTTAAAATGTCGCCCTCTCCAGCCCCCGTGCAATCTTGGGATGTCGTAGTTTTCTTCAATCTATAAAAATTTGTGCCAGGTTGCGAGCAAAACCGGAACAGCTGGGAAATAAATTTATGAATTTAATATGGTCCATTAAAATGAGGCAATTCACGCAGTCGTTTGTAACTTTGTAAAATCCGTAAATTTTGTGAAATCACTTGACAAACCTTTACGCAATCAAAAACAACCTCTGATCTGAAGATAAGTAAGTTTACAAACATTTTTGAACTAATTTTCGTTAGAAATATTTTTAAAATTGAATAAAAGTTTACAAGTTTTAGAACTTCACGGGTTTTACGAAGTTACCAAGGACTGCGTGAATTCCCCCAGTAACATTTAATATTGTCCATTTCAATCTAAACGTTAAATTCATCAGAAATTCATACCATTTGTCCGTATTCTTTAGTCACTCCATTTTCATCACTTTCACTGCTTTCACTGGAAGAGGAGGAAGTGGACGATTCTCGCATTTCCAAAGGTTTCAAAATCTTTCGGAGACTGTAACTTGTCTCACATTCCCCCAGCAAGGACTTTTCCACTTTATCCCAGTCCCCGTTGTAGGTAGTGCTAGCATCAAAAGTTGGAGTCCTTGGTCGTACCTCGTTGAAATTGATACGACCACCTCGTCTCCCAGTGTCCTCTCCATCGTTTAGCGAGCCAGCTGAGAAGACGAGACGGTAAACTTGGTCTTGCTTAATGTTAAGGGCCCACTCAGGCAGAGTCGTGGGGGACTGAACATTCTCAATCGTTCCGTCCTCGTTCAGGTCGACCGTTACGGATGATTCCAGGTGAGTCCGGATGGAATCGGGAACCGTGAGAGGAGTTAAGGCAAAGTTGGTGGTCTAAAATGGTGTAAAAGGATGCAAGTGGTTAGCATATTTTCTAATCAGGTTAAGGAAGTTGAAAAATAAGAATAGTAAACAAGAGGACACTTGAAATCTATGTGGTTCGGTGCGAAATAGTTTGTATGTAAATTATTCCTCTTGGGTTTCATGCAAAATACTTCAGTGGGATATTCAATACGTGTTAAAAAGTATATATGTAGGTACCTACATATATACTTTTTAACAACGCTTTTTTGTGCAACGCTTTTTTGAACTTTTAAATATTTCAAAATATTTACGCTATGATTAAGGAAATGTCGTACAAGATCAAAATTTGAATTTTTTTCACAAAGAAATGGACAAAAATGAATCCGTATTTTTTGAAAGAGCAGTCGTAAAAAGAATTTAATAAATAATTTTGACCATTAGATGACTTTATATTTAGTTGAAATTGAATCATAAAATTTTACGTTAAATATATATTAAAATGTAAATCCCTACAAGTTAGTAGTGACTTTTATTCGCTACAAAAAATGAACGAACGAATTGCATCTTCCAATGCAAAATTCTTGCGATATAATTTTGGAACAATTTAAAAAACGAGCTTAAGATGCACAAATAAAATGTTGGTTAAATCCTTGAATAATTGGTTTAAAATCGGAAAATGTGAGATTGTTTAAATAAATTGTTCTGCCATACGCAGTTCCTTATTTTGCATTTGCTACAAAATTTCATTTCTTCGTTTAAGAAAAAACTATCTGCATTTAAGAAATAAATATCAAAATATTTACCTTCATTGTAAGCTGTCTCGGGCCAGTGACAGTAACTTCGACTTGGTACGAAAATGAGATCGGTGCCACGAGAAACTCGGGAAGTTGGAGTCTTCCAGACGCCGAGAAGACATAAGTCGTTCCCATATTGAACATGTTGCTGCGACCTGCAGTGACTCCATGGCTGGCGAAAACTGAAATGAATACGAGATAAATTACTCTTTCCAATTAATTGGACAACACTTTAATTGATTTGCTAAATAACAATAAAATAAAAATTTATAATCGAGCAATCAAAGCATAAAATTAAACTAAAAACGATTGATATTCAGCAAAACTCTTGATATTTTAATGAGCCACTTAACGCAGTCCGTGGTAACATTGCAAAATTCACCAATTATTTAAAATTATTAAACTTGTACAAAAATTTATAAAAAGTTGTAAAACTATTTTACAAAGCTTAGAGATTTTACAAAGTTATCAAAGACTGGGTGAATTGCGTGAATTATTCCTAACTTTGGAATTTTGTAGAAATAAATTAAATTTAAAAAAGTACGAAAAATAGACCTTACCTAGTAAAACCAGGGGCACAATTAACCCCCCAGAAACTCCCATATTTCCGAGACCTTTAATTCCTCGAAGATATGTAAATATTTATATTGGTGGGTTTAATTACTCAAAAGTGAATCTCCAATTAAAGAATGGTGACAACGAACTACTCTGCGCCTCGTATTTATATCCATTTAAATAATTCATTACATTGTGCACATGATTCCAACGCATTAATTTGCATTTATGAATTGATCGGACTGTGTCCCCCTGTCAGAAATGGTGACACTGATTTGCTCAATAAGCACCTCGCTTATGCAAATCTCGAGCTAAAAGTGTATGCATTTGCGGAAAATGCATGAAAGATTCATTTATTGGGAATTGGTCAGAATAAGAAGTGCAAATGCATGCGGATGCAAACAGTTCATCGACATTTGCTTAATGAACAAATTCAAAATTTGTACAGAATGAAAGCATTATTTGCTAAAAACATGGGTTAAAAGCGTGGCATGTTTTTGCATAATATGGAACACTCGATGTCAGCATTTCTTTGTGGAAGAAATACAAAGTGTCAACGACTCTTGTCTTTTAACTTGCAGAGAATACTTTGGGGTGAAGTGATTACAGATATGTATATTTATATTCCATAAAAAAATTGCAACAAGCATACATAAACATTTAGTCACCGCTTAAATAAAAAACAGCCATTTTTATCAAGAAATTTTTGAAGTTTGGTACACCAAAGAGTTAGAAATTTGAGTAAAATTTTTGAGATATATTTCTAGTAAGGCGTTTAAATTTTCATGCATGCAGCAAACATACAGCACAATTGATACATAAATATATACTCGTGTAACGGTACTTTTTACAGACAGTCAGGTATCTATATATACATAAGCTGGAAATACTGATATTATTTAAAAGTTTCACTTTGTAGTCACATATAAGCATGAGATGCATAAATAATATGGTTAATTAAATACACTCATATATATATATATATATACATAATGCAATCGAAAGAGTGGGGTGAGCTCAAGCTGACCCCTAAATAATTAAATGGTCAGAACAAACACCTCAATGAATGAGTCTTATATACTGATCTATGTATGTATACACATGCATATATGCCACTTAAAATTAGTCTACCTATAATACGTATGGTGGACCGATAAAAGATGCGCATATATATTATAAGCACTTACACATATGCAAATATATGTATCTGCATATTTGTGTACATGTTATATTGGTTCTTATTTTATGCATAACTTTAACGTATGCACGTGTAGATGTGAAAGGTGTTCGCCATTATTCTAACTATCTTGTCATGAATGTGCATGTTCCAATCTAAATATGTTGAAGAATGTGAAAAATTTTCATGCTCTGCAAAATAGGCAGAGCCTATTGTAAGTATGCGCCATGTACATATACATAGTAAAATCATGCAAATAGAAATTGAAAAGGACTAACTTTCCTTGAAAAGTAGCCTTTTACAAAATATTTTACACCTGTTATAATTAACAGAAAACATGGAAATTTGCATGCAAACCAGTCTGGAAGGAGAGATTTTTTAAATGTAAGGAAAATAATTAAAGTAAAAGTATACAAGAGATAGCTTTTAACAAATTGAGAACGGTTTGATGATGCCATTTGATTCGAATTTATTCAATAATTTGGTCAAAGAGAGCACATTTCGTTGAGATTGAAGTTTGTCAATAGTTACACATTCCGTGTTAAAAACTGGACGATACAAAATTTTGAACTGTGAAATTCCACGATTAATTCATTGCGAAAATTTTAACTGTAGAAATTTGCAGTAATTTTTTTGTCATTTTTCCGTGATGATTTCGATCCAAGGGAACTTTATCCAGTCATGAATCCTTCGAGGGAAGGCGGCAATTGGAAGTACGTCATCAGTCCCCCGATTCCGACTCCGACTCTGAGAAGCACGTGCTGCACCCTTCATAATAGTCCTCGCTGTTGCTGGCACTGACGTACCCCTCGCTTTCGTCGTCGGGGGGGACGTCTTCTTGGAACGGGATGTGGTTCAGCTGCTCCAATGGTCGGTCATGGTTCCAGGGTAGGTTGGCAATTTGAACCATCATGTTCACGACGATGCCTGAATTTATGAGAATCAAGTCAATTATGAGAAGGTCAATTACATATTTTTGTAATTATGATGCGGTTAATAAGTAGGCTAAAAATTTGAGATGGTACAAAATAATTATGCATATCAAGCTACATACATGCACACATTTTATTTGCGTAAATATGCTCTCAGATTTTTTGAAAAATTTGTGTAAATCGATCACAAATTTAATTAATATATTAAAGACACGATCTGCAAATGATAACTTTTGACAGAAATATTTGCATCCGAAAAGAAGAAAATGCACAGTAAATTTGGAAAGTGTAAATTTGTCGACTTTAGAGTGCATTTTCTCCCGTTAGGATGCAAATATATGCGAGCGGATGCATACAAAATAATTTCGAAAATTTCGTAACAAGTGCATACGTAATAGAAATATTTCGAAATTAATTTTCCACCGAACAGATTCAGAAATTAAAGCAATATTTCTAAGTTTCAATAGTTACATGAAGGTGGTCAAGTCAATTCACTAAATTCTAATTAGTTAAGTTTTATACGCTCAATTTGCTAACTTACGTTGCAGATCGTCAGCCAAGTTCTGCATTTCCTGGCGAGATCCTTGTGCAATGACGAGGAATGGTTTCGACGCCACTGCATTTGCTGGAATTTCGTCTCTCAAGCTGTGCTCTTCATCGGAAGAAGTGCTGCTCAGCTCATCATCCGCTTCGATGTCAGCATTATAGTTCATCGTTCTAGCCATTGAAATCTATAAGGATTCATCAATAAAATTAATTTCGTGGTGAAAAATCATGTAAAAGGCGTCGTTAAAAATAATGAGACAATTCACGCAGGCCTTGGTAACAATGTAAAACCCACAAATTCGTAAACTTATAAAATTTATCAAAATTTTGGAAAATTAAGGAAAATTAGCTTACAAATTTTTGTAAACTTACTCAGGAGTAGAAGGTCAATATTGTCGAAGATTTTCTGACCAAGGGTATGTATTGAAAAAATTCGAAATTTCAAAAAAATTGAGTTTGCTATTGGATATGATAGAGCAACTATCTGGGATCACAAAAATGTAAATTTCTTGAAAATCTGACCAAAACTCGATTTTTGGCGATGATTTTAGTGCGGCAACTCTGGGGGTTTGGGCGCCTTTGAGGGGGTGTGGCGGGCGTAAATGGGCTCATGGAGTCTAACCCTCCTTCACTTTTTCTACACTCATGTAGTACTACAACATATCCAAAGGAGATCGAAATCGGGGCCCGACAAGTAGTGACCTTCTACTCCTCAGATCAAGGGCGTTTATTTGTAATTATTTATTTTACAAAAGTTACGGATTTTGCAAGTTTACAAAGACTATGTGAGTTTCTGCAATATATAATTATTGAACTTGACTACATGAAGATGTAGAATTAAAAATTGGATCCATAAAAATATCTATGTATTTACTATAAGAAGTATGTTTTTTTATTTTCACAAGTAAAAATTTTAATACTAGAGACGAAATTCAAATTTTACCTGCTCGTGGAAGGTGATAGGCGAAATTTATGTACTTAATAACGGATTAAATTTCAGATCAAAGTTAACTGTTTAAATATTGTGCTGAATAATTATGACTTCGAAATATGTAAATTATTTTGAAAAAACTTGGAATAATTCTGATTGATGGCAGGACTTAGATTTGGTGTATGCTTGAAGAAATCAGAATCGAAACTGATCTTCAAACACTGTTAGTTGTAAAATAAATATGCAAAGCGTTGTAAAAAAAGCTCTCTAATTCTGGGAAATGTCAATGTATTTTTAGGGCATTTGCAATATTGGAAAATTTAAGGGTTCATAGAAGGGTTGTACATCTGTCACCAATGTGAACGGTGATTGGGTCTGGTCTGCCTGTGTCACCGCCCGGTTCTATAAAAGGGTTAGGTTACACGCATATATTTCTGAAATAACATCGTCCTTAATGCTCACAATAGTCGATCGGATTAAAAATCTGGGGTGCATTCTGTTAAGGTCGGCCCAGTAAAGGACTCATGCATACTTAAAAATAATTTACCCCTTTAAAATGAAATGCACCCTCAATTCTACATTAAGGAAACTATACTAAATTCTAAGTAATGTAAATTTTATAAATTGCAAAGGTTACTCGGGATTTACTGTAGTTTCCTAAATATGGAATTGAGGATGCGTTTATGTACTTTCCAAGAAGGCAACATTATTTTAAGAATTTCTTCTAACACATCGTGCAAGATATGTACATACATAATTTCATTCCCATAGTTTATTTATTCATATGTATATGCAGATTTTATAGATATTTATACATATTGTTGAGACATATTTACTTACGTATATGCACATTTTTCATATAAAAGTACTACATTTTTAGAAGTGCTAAGATGTACATATTTATGCTGGATTAATCTTGTTATACATAAATACATACTTATGAATAAAGAAAAACATACATTTTAGTGTATAACACGAACTTAAATTATGATATACGATATTAAGATCTAATAAACTCTTTATATTACTATTTAACTGTATGAGTAAAACTTAATAAAACCCATTAAAACCAAACACAGGTTACTATCTAATTGTGCCCTCGTAAAAATCCAAAATTAAAATACCAAGTGGTATAAATATATGTATATATGTATGGCTCTACTAAAATGGTATTGATAAGTAATAACGTGTGGTAAATAGTTCGGTATTAAAGTTTGACCGTATCCGTAGCAAATTTTTACCGACAGATATTATTTTAGTAACAGGTTATTTGGAAGTAACTTCAACACCGAGAAATCAGTATCTGCCTGACTATACCAGATTTCTAACAGTGTAAGCAGTCGGAATTTATGCGGATTGAGGGTACATGTATGTATATTTACATTATCATCAGAATAAGGAATAGATATGATCGTGGCATAAGGATTAAAAATGTAATGAAGTTGCGTACCAATCGACATGTTTAAATTACTTACGCCTATCCATCCCAACTGACAAGCATCTTTTACCGAGTTGTTTACGTATGTATAGGACTCGATGACTCATCGTCAAAATCGTCAAAATGAGCTCACGCTTAGCCATTTCTCGCTTGTGGGATTTATTTTAAAATTCCGGATGACAAATTGTAGGATAGGTCATTGTCATTCTCTATCAACTTACTGACGGCAAATTCGTCATCCAGAATTTTAAAATAAATGCCCAGCACCCAGAAAAAATTAAATGTGTTGATTTTGGCAAGTTTGGTGATGAGTCATAGAGTCCTTCGTTTATTTTCATATGTCGGACTATTGCTAATAGCATTTAAATATGTCAGTGCATTTTACGATGGGTATTTTAGGGCTTGGCCCAGTAAATTAAATGCTGTTCGTATGAAAGCAATTTTTCGTACGCTTCCGGTTCTGCACCATTAAATTATGAAACCCGATATTTGACCATTTCCTGAATTTTGTGTCAGCTGAACCTGTTTCTTGGGAAAACTTATTAACTAGATAAAAACCTATTATTAAAGGAATCCAATTATGCACGTATCCACTCAATATTGCATCCTCAATATGTCCAGGTATCACAACAAGAATATTTGCTACTAATATTTCTACACTTCTCTGCTGAACAGAATCCTCCCTTTCTACTATTCCAAATTCTCTCAAATATTCAAACTTTCACAAAACAATTTTTACTACAATCTACCCCCAAAAAAACATTCTACCCGTGAATAATGACCAATTCGAATTTCTTCTATTTAATTTTACTGTGCTTCACCGTAAATTCAAGCTTAATCGAACCCACGGTAGCATTATCTGGTATAAAATTAACATCTGTTATAACGCCGCACGCTACTTGTCGATATCATCTCGTCTTCAACAATATTTCCACCTCGGACTTACCAACTACCCGTGATGTCCCTCTTACACTTACCAAACGTGACTTTTCCACCAATTTAAGCCCATATCTCTACATTCTATCCGAAGCCTCGTCAGAACTTGATATCCTGCAAAATAAAGGATGGGTTTGCGAAATTGTTATATTATTTATCACTATAAATTCGCCAAATTTTACTACCCTGCACGCAAAGGCAATAGGATATTGGACAATAGCCCAGAGCAATCATTATTTAACGTTATATAAGAAAATCAATCTGAAAATTTATCCGGATAATTTGTACTTTCTACTAATTCCTAGACCCACAAATATCGTGTATGATAAATCATATTTTTACTTGAAGCCTTTCTATTTTGCGTTTAAACTACCAGTAAAATTTGCAGTTTTATTCCGATTCAATGAAAATGTGGTGAAATTATGCCACCAAACAGACATAGGGAGTGCCCCAATCCTACAAAATTTTGCTTGTACTTCTACCTTTTCAAGTGAACAAGTCGATCCATCGAACCACCCGTCACTCGTGGAACGTAATTGGCTCGATTTCACTGGTAAAGCGAAGAATGCTGAACTCTCAGAAATTTTAATTACTACAGCACTGAAAAAGCTTAACGCAACAAGGCACACCGGACCCTTCGATTGCGGTTCTGTATCTTGTAACTACCCGTCGATTGTTCTTGAAGGTCCCATCTATTCTGGATTTCATGATCAAACTTTAATCACAACATTTCCCGGGTTATCTTTCATCTCTTGCTACATGGTTTCAAGTGGGATGACGTTTTCCTTATATTTAGCACCCTTCGATCCCCTCGTGTGGATCTTCACAGTTATCCAACTTTCCTTATCTGCTTCCCTCGTCTGTCTCGGGTTTTACTTTCTGCACGCTAAATTCTACCCGTTAAAACTTTTCTTATACTTTTTCGGTCTCTTTATCGACGAAGTGAGCACCGTCCCAAAAAAATTAAGAAATTTCGCTCCCTTCCGGTTCTTAAGTATTCCTTGGCTCTTGATAGCTATGCTGTTAAGTTCTTGTTATTTGAGTATTTTCATTACGAATTTGAACTCGCCAATTCCTGGAGAAAAAGTGGATACGTTTGAACAAATTTTTTGCCAGGATGACCCCAACTTCGAGATAAATCCTAGAATGAGAATGGATAGATTCAATTCTAGACGATTCAGAGAGGGCGCAAATTTTAGCGCTTCTATCCCAGGATTTTGTTACACCATTTTGTCTCAATTCGTACCCACTTTTAAGGGAAAATATAACCTTGGAAATTATAAATTTTATGAATTCCTCGACCCGAGTTACTATTATACGGCGTTCGAATTTCCACTAAATTTGCAGCGCTTACTGCATTCCATGCTGGACCCAAGAATTCGCTGGTATCCGGAAAAAATCGAATTTATGGATGATATGAGTACCACAAAAGTAAGTATGATTATCGAGGAGGAAATGCTGCACTGTGACAAATCTGCGTATGTCGGACCTTCTGGTGAGATCGAGGAATACCACGAGTATTTAAAGAAAAATTATCCCGCCAAAAAATGGTATCGGGGCGCGCAAACGATCTTTGATCGACCTGTGGGATTTTCTTTTCACGTTTGGCGAGAATCACGGATGGTTCAATACTTCAAAATGTTTTTGGATGCAGGGATTTATAACCGGGTTTCTAATCAGGTTTCTCTAAATTCGACATTGTTCCGAGAGAGGGAGCTTAAAAAGAGGAAATTTCGCTATGAAACGGCGGCATTCCAAGCGGTCAGGCTAAGCGATAGTATCCAAACCATTTTCATTCTGCTCATGATCGGTCTGGCTGGATGTGCTTGTTTAGCGATGTTGGAGTATGGGATGTACAAAAGAGCAACTATTTCGAAAAATGTTGCATTAGTTTGGACACAAATTACGAAGATTGAAAATCTTCGATTCAGGGATCACCCGCAGGGCAAGGAAAACCTAAGAGGTTTTGTATTGAAAACCCATTTAGTAGGTTTAAGTAGGTTTTGAGGGTGTTTAACGGGAGTTTTAAGATAGTGGGTGGCAACACACTAGAATCTTTATATCCTTACCAAAAATTAATGAAATAGTGAGCGATTTTTTCATTTACTTATCCTCATGTTAACTCTCACGCGTTATTACAGTACAATGTAATGAGGGTATTTATTATTTCCTCGTATACCTAGTATCGTAAATAATTTACGGGAATTTACAATTTCGGATTTTTAATTAGTTGCAATTTAATTAATTACAAATTTACAATTTCGAACACAAAAACAAAGAGCCAAGCTTTCTACAAATTTTAAGCTTACATAGTTTTTGATGACAAAATCAGATGGCGCTTACGTAACCTCGTAATCGTCGTAAATTATTTTACAGTACTAAGGTTACGAAGAAATAATGAATACCCTTAAATGCATATGCGTCTGTCATGATTTGGAATAATACATATTTTGTCTTTTTTATTAACTAGGCAACAATAATTAATTTAAAATGTACATTATTACAATGCAATAATAATACATAGATATCATTCATGCAAATGTTTATTTACCATTTTCGTAAAGGGAAAATTTAAATTTAAATTTTTAATCGATAGCTCAACTCAATGTGAACATTTTGATATCTTGTTCAGTTCTCTACGATTTTTTTAAAGAAAGTTATGAATTTAAAAAAAAGTGAATTTTGAAAAGTTTAACATTGCGCTTATGGGAGAATTTGGTAAAATCCGCAAAATTCACTTTTTTCAAAAATTCATAACTTTCTTCAAAAAAATCGTAGAGAAGAACTGAACAAGATATCAAAATGTTCACATTGAGTTGAGCTATCGATTAAAAACTAATGCCTCCAAGGAAAAAAATAACTGTAAGAGTTGAAAAATGAGCTTTTGGGTAAAAAATTGTGACCTTTGACCTTTTTGAGATTTTTCAAAAACAGGAACGGCATCCAACGACAATCTTTCTGGGGTACTACCTTGCAAAATTTCAAGCCCTTATCTTCATCTAAATGCGAGATAGAACAGTTTTTCTACCGTACAATTTAATTTGCTCCCCACTGTACATACATATTATGTGATCATTTTATGTAAGCTTGATCTTTTTACATGTATTTCAATCCTTATGAAAAGGTATTAAGGGGAAAAACTTACAGTTTTGTCTAGGTATAACAAGGACAACGAATAATGCAGGATGGGAATTACTAAAACCTTATACAAACATTTATATGCATGCAATTTATGTAAACTTAATCCTGGTGGAAGCAATTGTCGCTTATGTATGCTTCATTACCAAGTCTAATAAGTATTTCGGGTTGCATGTTTTCAGAACACGGAACACATATTTACGTGTGTTAATGAGTTTTGGATTAAAACTGTCCTGAGCTTGGTTACCAATCTAAGGCTGAAATTATTTATTCTGAGCCTGTTTCCTGGGACCTTGCAAACTACGAACTTAGCATGATAGGAAATAAATTATATATTTAGTTACAAATACAGTGTCGGACAGATGTCTACGTCCACATAGTCGCGTCAATTTCATTTTCAAATTGTCACTGAACTACTGAACCAATTTTCATCATTGATATATCAAATTCTCACAAATTTAACGTAATTTCATAGCACATTATTAGTTTTCCGCTAAAAAATTTATTTTAGGCCAGAGATGTATTTTAATTCAAAATGAAAACAATTGGATGGACAAAAGTCAACGTCCAGTCAGAGAAAACATACAAAAAAAACTGTAATTTATAAGGAATGTTATAACAATTAATTTTTAATATTTGGTTGGGCCTCCGTTCGCTTTAAGGACGGATTCAAGGCGTCGAGTCATAGAGTTTACCAAATTCTTGGTCACATCTTCAGAAATGGTTTCCCAAACTTCAAGAATTCTGGATTTTAGGCCCGGAATTCCTGAAAAAGATTGTTTTCTTATTTCTCTTTCAATGTGGTCCCACAGATGCTCAATGGGATTCAAGTCTGGAGATTGGGGAGGCCATTCTAGCTTCGAAATTTTTTTTTCTTGAAGTATTCCATGGTGGACTTGGCAGAGTGTTTCGGATCGTTGTCTTGTTGCAAGACAAATCGTCGTCCAAGTCCAAGTTTTCGAACAGATTCCTGGATATTACGGTCAAGTATTCCCTGGTACTTGTATTGGTCCATAATTCCGTCAACAAATTCCATTTTTCCTGCCCCACTTGAAGCCATGCATCCCCACACCATTACCGACCCGCCGCCGTGCTTAACTGTGGGGTTGAGATTTTTTGGATTCAATGCTTCTTTTGGATATTTCCACACTCTACGACGCCCATCTGACCCAAAGACATTGAACTTTGACTCGTCAGTCCATAAAATACTGTCCCAGAATGTTTGTGGCTTGGAAATGTGGTCTCTGGCAAACTTCACTCGTTTGGTTGCATTCCTCGGTACAATAAGAGGCTTCCGGACTGCTCTGTGGGATTTCAAATTTCCCTTGTTCAGTGTTCTTTGGATGGTCCTAGGACTAACTTGTTTGTCGAACATCTCCTTGATCTCGGTAGATAGCTTTGGAGCACTAAGTGAGGGTGTAACGTTGACTTTGTTGAGCACGTGGCGTACTTCTCGGTGAGCCAAAATCGGTTTTCGACCACTTCTGACCTTGTTTTGGACTGAACCATTAGCTCTAAAGTTCTTAATGATTGTCTGGATGGTTGTCCTTGCTAATTTATACTTGGTCCCTATTTGTCTCTGCGACAGGCCCCCTTTTTGTCCACCCTTCCAGTCCTGAATGACAAGATCTCGAATAGCGATAGGAATTTCCTTGCGTGTCGACGCCATCATATTTTTCTGGAAGAAAATTATTTAAAAATTAATGCGGCATATGTTATTGATAGATTTATTAAGTTACCTGATTTTATAAATTGGAGAGATTTTTGTTGTTGACAATTAAAGTGAAGTGGACGTAGACTTTTGTCCGCTCAAATTTCATCCTCTCTCGCTCTGCACTATGATTCTCAGTTTTCCCAGAATTTTCAGAAATAACTCATATGTTTTATGAAATTACGTTAAATTTGTGAGAATTTGATATATCAATGATGAAAATTGGTTCAGTAGTTCAGTGACAATTTGAAAATGAAATTGACGCGACTATGTGGACGTAGACATCTGTCCGACACTGTATATCTACATATTTATTTTTACATCCTCAATTTGTGTCAATATCACAAGAGTATTTGCATAAGTATGTACTACCAATATGTCTGTTTCTCTGCTCACAAAAATTTTCACTTCTTAACGTTTCAAATTTTGTATCGTATCTAAATTAATTTTACAAGCCAACTGTTGTTCCGATCAAATTAAAAATATTTGACACATTAACAATGCCAAAGTCTAATTTCCTCTTTTTAATTTTGCTGTATTACACCGTTAATTCGAGCTTAATCGGAGTTACGATAGCATTATCTGATATTAAGTTGAAATCTGTTCTAACGCCGCACACACCTTGTCGATATCACCTCGTGTTCAACAATATTTCAACCTCGGACTTATCAACTACCCGTAATGTACCACTGACCTTGACCAAACGCACCTTTTCGGAAGATTTAAATCTGATCTCCTACCAAACGACTAACACCTCTTTACAACTTGACATACTTGAGAATAAAGGGTGGTTGTGTGAAACTGTGATCCTCTTTGTGACAATTAATTCACTAAATTTGACAACATTTCACACAAAATCGTTAGGATATTGGATTTTAGCTCATAGCTCGCATTATTTCGCACTTAGTAAAGAAATCGAACTAGTAACTGCTTCAGATAATTTTTACTTTATTCTAATTCCTGATAACGCAAATATTTTTTCGGCAAATATCGATGCACCTATTTACTATCCACCCAGCAACTTTCTATACGAACTACCCGTCAAATTATCAATTTTATTATTTCATGATGAGCACAACGTGATATTGTGTAGCCAAAGACGTCATCTGAGAGTCCCAATTCTGCGAAATTTTGTCTGTACTACGATACCTTCATCTAACCGGACCACGATCCAATTCAACTACCCGACACCCTCTGAGTATAATTGGGATGATCACACCTTTACTTCAACAAATCTGGAATTATCCGAAATTTTGATTATTACAGCAATAAATAAACTTAATGCAACTAGGAATTTCATAACTAGGGGAATTCCGTGTCGTTCTTTCTTAACGGAACCATGCTTCTACCCGACGTTCGACATCGGAACAGCTGGTATCGCACAAGGTCGAAATCAACTTGTAATCACGAACTTTTCCGGTTTTTCCTTCTTCTCCTGTTACCTGGCATTGAACGGGGTGACGTTTTCGCTGTATTTAGCACCCTACGATCTCATTGTGTGGATTGTAATGGTTATCATGCTTGTCGTATCTCCCATCCTCTTGTCTCTAGGATTTTACACCTTGAACCAAAAAATCTACTCGTTGCAACTGTTTTTATATTTTTTCAGTTGCCTTATCGATGAGGTGAGCCACCTTCCTAAAAAATTAAGCACTTTGCTTCCCTTCAGACTCATAAGTATTCCGTGGCTCTTTGTCGGCGTGGTGATGAGTACTTGCTACTTGAGCAGTTTTATCACCAATTTAAACGCACCCCTTCCCGGGCAGCGCTTCGACACGTATGAAAAAGTCTCCTGTGACAAGAAACCCGACATCAGTGTAAATTATAGAGCGGAACTTGAGAGATTTCCAGAGCCGTACCGTGAAATTTACGGGCCTGGTATGGTCTTGGGTACCGGGCCTTTTCACAAGTGCAAGATATTTTTTAAATTTCAAACAATTTACATAATTTTAAAATGAGGGTATTCATTTCGAGTTCGCATTGTTAGCAACGTTCGCAAAACAATTAAGTTCGCAAGTTCGCAAAAAAAAATTGGCTTGAAAATCAATTTGCGGACTTGCGCATCTCCAGGGCAATATTTATGTAGTTCGCAAAATAGTTCACAAATTTTTCAATAGGAAAAGTCCACAAATCTTCATTAGTTACCGAAGGCCTTTTGAAATATTTTATAAATTTCTGATTTGGTAAATTTTAGACGCAAAACTTCGGTAACTAATGGTAATTTGCGAATTTTTTTCACTACAAAATTCGAGATATTTAAATAAAATTTTCATTTGCGAAGCGTGATCACTTCGTTGCTTCGCAAAATTCGCAATTTCGAAAAAGTTATGTTGCGAACATGCGAACTCGTAATGAATACCCTCATTAATGTTTTGCAAATTAAAAATATATCCTTGTCAAAAAATTGCAAATCTTCAAACGAATTAATAATCTTGATCAAATTTTAAAAAACGACAATTTTAAAAATTTGTATCAAATTGAAAAACTGCTTAATTGTAAATTTAAAAAGTGCATGATTTCAACAATTTGGAAAATTATCTGTTTTTTTAAATTGTAAGTTTTGCAAAAAAGCAAACGCCAAAAGTTAAATACAATTTTTAGAAAGGTTGCCACATCTTAGATTTTATGACTAATTTTACCATAAATGCATCATACTTCAATAAAGTTATTATTGAATAAATAAAAATTCTATATTCGAAATTGGCCGAGAATTTAAATTTTTCGAAAAAAATTAAAACTTTTTCCATTTGAAGCACTGGATGTCACGTAATTTTGGGAAGGTTTGCCTAAACTTAAAAGTTGTTGTAGGAACCACAAACTAAATTCTAAAATTTGAAAAATTTGAAAAATTTTAATTTTTGCCATCTTCTAATGACAACTTCAAAACGCTATAGCTGTTTGCACCCTGTCGTGTGTAACCCAAATTTCATAAACTCTAATGCCATGTTAAATTTCTTAACCACCATAAAAAAATCAGGTTGCAGACGACAGGGTGCAAAAAGTTATATTGATTTTTCTGAGACAGATAAGTACATGTAAGCTTATGGACAAGAATATTCCCAAAATCATCGAAAAACAAGAGGCGTAAACAAAACTTTTAGTGACCAAATTCAAAGTCAGATCATTTAAGACTTATTTTTAACATTGAGTTCAAAAAAATGTACATGACAAAAATGTAGCCTTGACCGTCTTGACATTCGAAAAACGAGGCCGTGCTGCGCCCGTAATGTAATTAGAATCAAGTGTTCAATTAAATGTGTTAGTTTCACGAAATTATCTGTTGAGTGCGACCAGTTTTCGCATGGTCCTGGTGGGACCAGTGCCTAAACTAGGCCACCCACGAGAGTGGGCAAACGTATTGATGTGCCCCAAGCCGCTCGCGAATTTTTCTAACAACCAAAAAGCCAATTTAAAAATTCGTTACAAACACGTGGTTTATTATCTTAAACACAATTAAATCAATTGCAATTAAAGTTTGTGCGTATTTGTGTCCACCAAACCGTGATTGTAATTTCGAAGACCAATTTCGTTAAAACAAATGCCATAACTTGCTCCGGAAACTAATGGCCCATCCTCACTTTGTGCAAGTATGTAAAAATTAATTTTCCTAAAGGATAAATTTAAAAATTACTCTTTAGGTACTTCGATCGCACCAAAATAAGCAAACTATGGCATTGTTGAGTTGACTCATCTAGAGGGGCTGCGTGTCCCTGGAAGAATGCTAAATCTGCAATCCCCAAATCCGTTAAGGTTGCACTTTTTCGTGTGCGAGATACGACACATTACAGCCTTAACGGATTTGGGGATAGCAGATTTAGACTTCTCCCAGGGACACACAGCTCCTCTGCGCTCATCATTAAAATCAGCAACATTTGAGAAACGCAATTATTTCGCAGAAATTACTCATTTTATTTTTTAAGGCTAATGGTGTCCATCGAAGGTGGCAACTATAAACCAATCTTTAGTTTCTGCGTTAGTAGATTCCCATGTCAAATCAGGCCCGACAAATATAAGTTAAGGTTGTTTATTACATACACACATAAAAGGAAGTCGAACTATGCAAATTAAACATGAAATTAAGATCCAGCGTCAGATAGTGAGAGTTTTTAGATTACATATTTAAACCATTTCACCCGCATTTCGTTTTCTTGATTTTTAATACAACTAATTTTTAATTTTATATACAAAGGGAACAATTTGGGTTCACAGATCCACTGAATATTTAGATAATGTTATAACGGTTGAATATATGAGTTAAATATTGAGGGAATGGTGGAATTTTCAACGATTTCAATACATACTCCATCCAGGGTAAATAGAACTATAAAATAAATTTGTGGCCATTTTGGTTCATTTTCCAAACCTCGATTTTCGTTGAACTATGACGACCAAAAGCATAAGTTTATAGAGTTCACTATCCGTGGTATTTTTTTTAGAATTAAAAAAAACCTTCCGGGGCTCGAGCATCGAAAGACAATATAAAAGATTAGGAAAATTTGACCGTTTTACCCATGGAGCGCCAATCATCTCGATCATTTAATGCCTTCATACATTTAGAACAAGCTTTGGACCTTCTCTTTCGTCAAAAGGAAGGATAATATGTACGTTCTAAGGAGCCAAGGTGCACATATATGCACAGAATGTTTGAATACAGAAGAGTCTGAAAAGTTTCAGGGTTTCTTATTATGCAAACAGCAATGCATGAAAAGCTTCTAATGCATTTGTGGTTGACTAGATAAAAATCGAAACGTTTATAAAGTTTTTTTTTAATTTTCGATTTTTTGAAGCAATTCAAAAGTGTATTATTACTTGTGGAAAACTCGAGTAATAATCTGTGTTGAGAAGAACGAAGTACTTTATCTTGATGAAAGGAAATATTGATTATGATCGGATGTAGTATTAAATTATGATCCATTAAACATTGGACATTTTTTGAATTCATTAATCTTTCGAACTCATACTCCACAATTGTTATGCTATATTATTTATATTTAAAGTTTTAACAGCAATGTTCTTGCTTTCTGCTATCACCCAAATTATCAATTATATCTCGTGCTTATAGGGACGCCTACCGGCGCCCCCTCTACTTCTGGCGCCCCGGGCAATTGCCCTGCTTGCCCACCCCCAGTTTAGGGCCTGGGTGGGACAGTACTTTAGATTCCCTTCAATAACTATATTTAACATGCAATGTTAAATTGCTGTGGTCGGCTACAAATACAGACTATAAATATGTGATTATTTAGAATTCAATAAAATGAAAATTGTCGAAGTTAAAAATAACTTCACACAATATTTAGCTAATCAAACTCGTGCAAAACTACTCAGAAAGTAATAACAATAATCAACTAAGAAACCTATTTTAGTCGAAATTTAAAATTTTTGTTTCAAATAAATTACTTTAAAATTAAATTTAAATCAATTATTCGTAAAATCGTCCACACAAAAAGTTCATTTTATCTTGTGCACAGCAAGGGACCCGGCCCGGGCCCCTGCGGGCCCCGGGCCTGGTATTTGGTACCACGATATACCACGGTTGGTACGGTACTGGAGATTTCACTTTGATAGAGTCTTTGGTGCCGGGATGAAATCAAATTTTACCACTCTCGACTATTCAAAACATGTTGGAGGATTCTGTTACACAGTTCTGTCTAGATTTGACCCCCGTTGGAAGACACTTAATTTTGGAAATTATCACAATATTCAAAATTTCCAATACTCAAATTATTTCTACTACTACATTATTCAGCAGGCAGACAGCTTTCCAAGCTTTCTTGAAACGTTTAACGTATTCCATGTTGAATCCAAGAATCCGCTGGTATCCGGAAAAGCTGGAATTTTTGACTGATAGGTCGACCAAAGGGATTAACAGGCTTATCGAGGAGGAAATTTTACAATGTGACAAGTCCGCTTATCTGGGACCATTAAGTGAGGTGGACACATATTACGAGTACCTGAAGAGAAACTACCCGACAAAAAAGTGGTACAAGGGAGAAAAATCCATTGTCACTGGGGCGATCGGTTCTGCCTTCAATGCTTGGCGTGAGTCACGGATGGTTCAATATTTTAAACTGTTTCAGGATTCCGGAATTTACAACCGGGCATTAAATCTGGTAACTCTCAATGCTACATTATCCCGAGAAAGGGAGTTAAAATTGGGTCAAGATTGGAAATTTCGATATGCCACGGATGTCAAGGCGGTCCAACTGGGCGACAGTATTCAAACGGTTTTTATCCTGCTCGTAATCTGTCTAGGTGTAAGCTTTTGTTTAGCAGTGCTCGAATATTTGACGTGGAATAGAGGAATAATTCTGAAAAAGGAGACCTTCACTTGGGTAGGATTTGCAAGGATTATGCATCAAAAGGTACGGCGGTAATCAGGTGCTCGAAATGTGACATGGAATAAAAGTAAATATAGAGTCGCAAGAAAATATGTCCTCAAGTGCGACCTAAATGCCTACTACAGGTTTATGTAAATAACTTATGCGTGGATGTACTTATTTACGAAATCTTAATATTTATAATATTTCCGTGTTATTTTACCTACTCGTAAAAAGTCGAGGAAGAATTTTCAGGTCAAAGTTAACTTGAAATCTTGCTTAGTGCTTATGTATGACCTTAACTTATCGATACTGTCGAAAATTATATATTTTTGGAGAGAATCTGAAATGTTTTTAAATTTAAACTTGAACAAGTCTCGAAACCAGCTAGATGGTCAAACATTGTTGCTAACAAGTTGTTTACATTTTTAAGAACTTATAACATTAGGCATTCTATAAATGCTTATGATTAAATATTAAGGAGGAAAAACATAGTTTTGTGTAACAAGGATTCCCAATAATTATTATAAATTGTGAAATATTAAAACCTCGCACATTTATTCGCATGTAAATACATGCATAACAATGCAATTACAGGAAATATATACCTACATATATACTGTTGGATAAAATTGCTTCATATATGTTTCATTGGTAATCAGTCGAAATTTTGTCGATTGCAGGTTTTCACAATATCGTTAAAAGAAGGAATATGTGTGGTGATGAGGTATAGATTAGAAATGTAATCAACTTGGTAGCCAATCTATAGATGTCTAATTTATTTATAATGAGCTTGTTAATTTCGACAGCCTATATTGACTACAAACTTAATACGATAGGAAATAAATTATATATTTATCGTCATGCATTCTTATTTTGACATCCTCAATTTGCTCAAATATCAAGAATATTGACTGCCAATATTGTTTGGTAGGTTTCTATGCTCAACTACATTCTCCCTTCTTACCATTCAAAATTTCTTGGAGTACCTAAAATATTTTTACAAGCCAACATTTACTTCAATCACCTCCAAACCATTTGGGATTTAAAGAATGGCAAAGTCCAATTTCATCGCCTTGATTTTGGTGCACTACACCGTAAAATTGAGCTTAATTGGACTCGTTGTAGCTTTATCTGGTACAAGATTGGCATCTGTTATAACGCCTAATGCTAGGTGTCGATACCACCTTGTCTTCAACAATATTTCTATGTGGGACTTACCAACTACCCGTAATATGCCAGTTACACTTACCAAACGCACCTTTTCGGACGATTTAAGTCTATCTTCCTACCATACGACTAACCGCTCTTTACAACTTGACATTCTTCACAATAAGGGATGGATGTGCGAAACTGTGATTCTCTTTGTTACAATTAATCCACTAAATTTGACAACATTTCACACAAAATCGTTAGGATATTGGATTTTAGCTCATAGCTCGCATTATTTCGCATTAAGTAAAGAAATCGAACTAGTAACTTCTTCAGATAATTTTTACTTTATTCTAATTCCTGCGAACGCAGACGTCTTTTTGACAAATATTGATGTGCCTATTTACCTTGCACCTGTCAACTTTGTGGTGGAACTACCCGTCAAATTATCAATTTTATTATTTCATAATGAGCACAACGTGCAATTGTGTAATCAAAAAAGTAATCTGAGGACACAAATTCTACGGAATTTTGTCTGCAGCACTATACCTTCGTTTGGAGGTACGATACCATTCGACTACCCGACACCCTCAGAAAATAATTGGCAAGATCATACAATTAATTCAAGAAATCCGACGGAACTATCAGAAATTTTAATTATTACAGCATTGAATAAACTCAATGCAACGAGGCATTTCACACTTAGGGATATTTCGTGTCGCTCTGTTTTAACGGAGACGTGCTTCTACCCGAAACTTAGACTTGGAATTTCGGTTAGCGAACAAATTCAATATAAACTGATAATCACAAGCTTCTCCGGATTCTCCTTCTTCTCGTGTTACTTGGCATTAAACGGGGTGACGTTTTCGCTGTATTTAGCACCTTACGATCGCATTGTGTGGATCTTCACGGGGACCATGCTTGTCTCATCTTCGTTCATCTTAACTCTGGGATTTTACACTTTGAACCAACAACTCTACCCGCTGAAACTGCTTTTACACTTTTTCGGATGTCTAATCGACGAAGTGAGCCATCTTCCCGAAAAATTGAGCACCTTCCTTCCCTTCAGACTCGTAAGTATTCCGTGGCTCTTTGTCGGCATGTTGCTGAGCATGTGCTACCTGAGCAGTTTCATTACCAATTTAAACTCACCCCTTCCTGGGGAACGATTCGACACGTATGAAAAAATCTCTTGTGACAAAGAACCCCAGACCAGTGTAAATCACAGATCGGATCTTGAGAGATTTCACTTAAATAGAATCCTTTTTGACAGGAAAAAATTAAATTTTACTACTCTCGACTATGCAAAACATGTTGGAGGATTCTGCTATACAGTTTTGTCTAAATTCGACCTAGTGAATAGTGAAAGTTATCACTACTTTCAAAATTTCAAATACTTACAACACTTTAACTACGATCTTATTCGTCAGGCAGACAGATTTCCAAAGTATTTGAAAAATTTAACGTATGCCATGTTGAATCCAAGGATTCGCTGGTATCCGAAAAAGCTTGAGATTTTGGCTAGCGTGACGGCCCAAGGGGTTAACAAGATTATCGAGGAGGAAATTTTACTATGTGACAAATCTGCTTATCTTGGACGATCAAATGAAGTTGACGCCTACTTTGAGTACCTGAAGAGAAACTACCCGACGAAAAAGTGGTACAAGGGAGAGAACCCCATTGTCACCGGGGCAACCGGATCGATCTTTAATGTTTTCCGGGAATCACGAATGGTCCGCTATTTTAAGCTGTTTTTTGATTCCGGAATTTACAACCGTGCATTAAATCTGGTCACCCTCAATGCTACATTATCCCGAGAAAGGGAGTTAAAATTGGGGCAAGATTGGAAATTTAGATATGCCACGGATGTCAAGGCGGTCCAACTGGACGACAGTATTCAAACTATTTTTATCCTGCACGTAATTTGTCAAGGTGTAAGCGTTTGTTTAGCGGTGCTCGAATATTTGAAACGGAATTGGCGAATAATCGTGAAGAGGGTGGCATTAAGTTGGGCAGGATATGTAAAGCCCGTGCGTCATAAGAAGATGCGGACGTCAATAGGTCGATATAAGTCGAAGAAAGAGGCTGACATCGCTGATCGTACGTCGCCCCAGTAGAATTTTACATGTCGTCGCCTCCACTTTCATAAAACCGATAATACATCATAATCGACCTGAGTATGTGTTTATTTACATAAGTATACGACTCCACCAGCCCTGGGAACAACGTATTTATATTACCGGTTAGCAGTTTCTTTTTGTGCGCACGAAATTATTTTTATGCATGCATGGTGCATAAAAATGCATAAAAACGCCTAAAAATGTACGAAAATGCACGGAAATGCATGAAAATGCATAATAATAAATAAAATGCAATTTATGCCGGAAAATTCATATTTTCAAGAAATTTTATACTTTCGTACCCTGTCAAATGGGGGTAAGATTCAGTTATCTGAACCTTTACACTGGTTTGAAACCTTTCTACACCACTTGGTAGCCCGAGTCGCGGCTTATGTATCCATCATAGTTGCCATTGAATGCGCTAGTAAAACTTATCCTATCTAGTTATTTGGAATTTGGTACACATATCGAGTAACACGGAATTAGATTATTCAGCAAGAAAATTTCGCCTATTATTCAGCAAGAAAATTTCAAACAAATGGCACGTATTCTTTTGCTATAAAATACAAGCCCGTATTCAGCCGCTCATTTTTTGTATTGAAGAATGAAAAATATTTTTATACGAAAAGATACTAAAATGGTGAGGAAAATATAAATATCACATATATTTCTCAATTATTCGAATATTTAGAAAAATTGTATTATTCCAATATTATTTGCATGTAAATTATTTTCGTGCATTTTCGTGCATTTTCATGCACTTTTTCGGATTTCTAGTGGGTGTTATTAAACGTTTAAAAACATTTTCGTGCACTAATTTCGTGCAGGTGTTATTTAACAGCAGAAACACTGCCGGTTAGTAACGCTGTAGCAATAAAAATTACCACTCGGAACCAAACTACTAGCAGTCCGGTAGGAAGTTATTACCAAATCAATACCAGTACGACGTACATATCTGGCAGATTTTTGGCGTGTCGTACAACACTATCGTCACGTCGGCAACTTTGTACATTCACGTCTTCAGAAGCTATCCGCCATGCATAAAGCCTGTTTTTTTACGAATTCTGATCCACCTTGACAAGTCTGCAAATAAATCCCCTCAACATCAATTATTCATATCCCCAACAGTTATGATTATGTATTACACCGACGCATAGTTTGACTCGCTAAATTGATTTAAACTCTCTTTATGTTCATCTCTGCACATAATTTCTCCATTTAAATCACTAAGCACATGCTTGAGCAGTGTGAATCTGGCATAAAGTATGTGAATAAATTCCAAAGATAAAGGTTCGAAGTATTTTACATTTATGTCAGGTGCAACATCCGTACATATATAATACACACAAATGTATTTATGGGTATCCCAAAAAATCAGTCCCATTCTTCACGCAGGGTCCTCACATCATTTTTCATTCATGAATATGCGAACACGAACATACGTAAAAAAAGTTTTCCTCTGATCTTTTCCAGTATTTTCTTCACTCGTAAATGCTTCTCATTCTTACGAAGTTTGCAACTCGTCACGTATCTATGTATGGAATCATGCGTAAATAACGTGATCGATTTCGACACAGTTTACTTACAGAGTTTGACCATCACATCCGGTGTGAACATCCCTCAATAACCTGATGCGCCATTGATATGAGAATAATATTTTGCACGTTCGTGGTCGTGCTATCCGGAGATAAAAATTTTAATGGGTTCCCAGACTGTATAAAAGACCGAGATGAAATCACTCTATTTTGCACAATGAGTACATATTCACATACTTTAAAAAATGGTTTCTATAAAGTTCCTGGTCATGATCGGAGTGATAACGGCGCTGTGTCAGGTCAGCGCTACGCCCCTCCCGCTGCCGCAGAGTTACACTGATCAGGCGCTCTACTACCCGTACATCGGATGGTGGGGACTTCAAGGATCTGTAGGTTTAAGTTGTTATCATTAATTAAAATTTATTATACATCAGCACAGTTGAAATACCAGTGTCATGCCTGTTTAATAAAATCTTGTAGCGATGTTATTTACCGTGTACGTATATAATTTTTTTTAGATATTGAATGCAAGCCTGCAACAACAAGTGTTGACAATTAATCCGAGAATATATTTCTTTTTCAGGCATCTGGAGCTGACCAAGATAATGACGCGGACTTTTTCGAGCGTAATCGTAGGTTTGGATATTCTTCCGTTCTAGGCTGAAGGCTGGAATGAGGAGAAAATAAATTTAGATTTTGGCTGGAAGACTTGCTAAGCACTCTTGGTTACTAAAAATTACGTGAATTGTTACCTATTACGGTACAAAATCGAACGAAATTTTCATTTTATCATTCTACGAATACTACTGCGAATGCGAATTATTTTTTTCCATACTCGCTCACAAAGAAGTACTTACATATAAACATTCGATGACGTATTATATTTTTGAGGATCATTTGTTTGCGTCAAATATTTGTTATGTCATAAATTATTAAATACAAGAACACTTTTGTGAACTACGTGTGCATACAAAGTTCATATAGTTTTACAATAAGTGAAATGAGTTTTGTTTCCAATTTTAATAGATAAGTATTTCCCTCTTATTTTATTCTGCTAATTACTTTTGCATCCTCAATTTTAGCCAATCCAATAACCGGATTAATATCACACGCAAATGAAAATGACAATAAAAATAATATTAATGTCCACATATACTCAGACACAACCATACATATATATATATACATAGGCAAATGTTCGTTATTTTCCTGAGCAGTTATCCCTCAGACCCACAAAAACGCATCTCTGCTGCATGTGTAATAAAGCATCTCCACTACCTTAGTATATTATAGTTAACTATTATATTTATTTCAAAAATTCGCTCAGTGATTAAGAAAAGAGGTTTGCGGAACAATTTTAGACATCCAAAAAAATGGTGCAACCAAATAATTTAGACGCAAGTTTACTCGTTTCTTATTATACTGCGAATTATTTAATTTTTATAAAACCTACGGCTGCATTAGCTGACATAAATTTGTCATCTGTTCTCACAACCCACACCAGTTGTTGGTATCATCTCATCTTCAACAATATTTCCACTTCCGATCTGCCAACTACCCGTAATGTCCCTCTAACTCTGACCAAACGAACGTTTCCCTACGATCGTATTCCGTTGCCCACACCAACCAATATCCCTTCACAACTTTATATTCTCCAAAACAGAGGCTGGCTGTGCGAAATTGTCATTTTCTTGGTCTCCATAAATGCGACAAATTATACAAAATCGCACCAAGAATCTTTAGGATATTGGATTATAACTCAGACCAAATACTATCTCAGACTAAATGATGAAGATCATTTGACTCAGGTTTACCCTGATTTTTTTTATGTTATCTTAATTCCACGTAGCTATAAATTATTTGAATCAAACACGAATTCCCCACAGTACGTACAACCTGCCCCGTACGACCAGCTACTACCGGTGAAATTTTCAGTGTTATTATTTCTCCCTGATAACTGGGTGACATTCTGTTACCAAAAGAGTATTCCCATCCTACAAAAATTCGTCTGTTCTAAGGTTACAACTACTAGTAAAGACACAATCTTATTAACCCGCTTAAACTACCCGACAGAATTGGAGCAGCATTGGGTCTACAAATCTGAAAATCATCCCATCTCAGCAGTTTTATTTACTACGGCGCTAAATAAACTTAATGCAACCCGATATTTCCTAAATGGTACCGAGTGCTACCCGGTTCTCACGGAGGCCTGCTTTTACCCGGTGTATCTTTACGATAGTCGATTGCCAATTAGTGAGTGGGACTATAATAATCAAATTATTCTCACAGATTACCCCGGATTCTCGTTTTTCTCTTGCTCCCACTTTTCAAGGGGGATTTCGTTTTTACTGTATTTCGATCCTTACGATCGTATCGTGTGGATCGTTACAGTTATCCTGCAGCTCTTATCAACTTGCCTTCTTTCGTTAGGATATTACCTTCTGCACCAGCAATTCTACCCGCTGAAACTCTTCTTGTACTTCTTCGGTTGCCTGATCGACGAGATGAGTCACCTTCCTAAAAAATTGAGGATTTCGACTCCCTTCCGACTTTTAAGCGTTCCCTGGCTCTTGATTGGCATGCTGCTAAGCACATGCTACCTGAGTAGTTTCATAATCAATTTAAACTCACCCCTTCCCGGAGAACGAGGCGACACGTACGATAAAATTACTTGTCAGGAGAAACCACTAACAATCGTTGATTCCCGTTTGCTTGAGGCCAGATACATGGCAATAAGTGAACATCACAACGATGCGAATTTTAGTGCAATTTCTTCCAGTATGAAGAATTTTTGCTACACAATTCTGTCTGAATTCACACCAACGCACAGAGAGCAAGAAAATCTTGGCAATTACAAATATACACAATATTTTTATTTCAATATTTACCGTAGTCATGATTACGTTCATTATCCATCGCATTCACTACGATTAATGTATTCCATGATAAATCCAAGGATTCGGTGGTACCCGGGGAAATTAAGACGTTTCGACAGTGATGTAACCACAAACAAAGTAAATCGGATGATTGAAGAGGAAATTTTGCAGTGTGACAGATCCGCTTATGGAGGACCATCGAGTGATGTGGACACCTATTATCAATATCTGAAGAGAAATTATCCCACCAAAAAATGGTATCGCGGAGAGAAAACAATTTTTGAAACGCCGGTCGGATTTATGGTTCAGGCTTGGCGGGAATCTCGCATGCTACAATATCTCAAATCGTTTTTGAGTTCAGGGATTTACAACCAGGTGTCTCGTCAGGTTAGCCTTAATGCGACAGTACTACGCGAAAGGGAGGCTAAATCACGAAAAAGTGGGCACTTTCGCCCTGTAGCCACATCATTTCAGGTGGTCAGGCTAGGCGACAGTATTCAAACCATCTTCATTCTCCTAATCACCTGTCTAGCGGCGTGTTTGTGTCTGGCGGTAATTGAGTATGCAAAATGCAATAGGGCAAATATCGCGAATAGGGTTAGGCTAATGTGGGGACGATTTATTAAAGTTGTGCAAAAACGCAGGCGTCAAAAGAAAATGCAGCATAGAATTAATATACGACGTAATCATGGAGGAAGGGATAATCAAGGTACCTTAAAATAGAGCATTACGTAATGGAAAAAACATACATATCAGGATTCAGATTTTTGATCAAGTGACACCGTTTTGGTAGAAATATGTTAACATACGTTGGGAGACCTCCATTGTTAGTCGGTTAGTTTGTTTTAAGTGTTCCGTTTCCGACCTCACGTCTGATAATTCGACCGTGTATGCAAGTGTGCGAAATTGTTTTATTGTAAATTCGAATTATCTTTATTTCTAAAGAACTAATTTGTATTTGTTCAGTTGACTTGAAACTTCTGTTGTAAAAGTTGTTTTTATTTCGCTTTCCATACCCATACATACATACCTATTTAAATATGTTGAGTGAAACTATTTTCGGACATATTTTTTCGTCAAACATTTGTCACGCAATAAATTATTAAACTCAAGTAAATGCAAACCTAATATTAATTTTTTATTGCATGCGATCCTAACGCTATCAAAATTTCATTTTCCTCTATCAATGTGCATTATTAAGTATTATCGTAAAATTCCAACTTCCTAAGCTAATAAATTTTGCCCGTTTCAAAAATAAAATCGTGTATATTTTCATACATACAAAATTTATATAATTTGGTGACATTCGAAGATTGCGCAATATTGGGTTTGCTCGGAAATATGTATGAACGCATGCTTCATTCATGTACCGATACAGTACCATCTTCTTAAAAAAACGTCATGACTCATTAAATCGTTTGTTAGATATTGGGTATCCAAGAACCAATGGTGAAAGTTAGCATTTCGGTTTTTAACCGTTTTGGGAACGAACTTTTCGTAATCTTCGCATATGCATGCTTATTTATTTATCACGAACTTCACAATCTTAAGTTCATATTCAGCCTTGCTGTCTTTTCATTAACTAATTGTGCCTTGAATAAATAATCCAAGTAAACTGAACACGAACTAATTTTAATCTTGCTAATATCACATGATGACTCTTAGAAGGAGAGGCCCTCTACATACCTCTCTCAGATCTTGATGCCCTTTGCATATCAGGGTGCCCTAGGTGAGTAACAAGTGGTTTTACTCCATGGCCACGTTTGCGCCCGCCACATCCCCTCGTAGATATTAAAATCACGAAAAGGCCTTTTGTCATGTGCTTCAACTGCCACCAAAAATCCAGTTTTGCTCGGATTCTGATTAGGTAAATTTACATTTTTGTGATCCCACATACTTGAGTTATCATATCCAGTAGTAATCTTAAATATTTTGAAATTTCAAATTTTTTAGAACAATTCATGAGCAAAGTAATGTCTATAAATATTCGAGAATTTCAAAAAAGTTGAGATTGCTACTTGATACGATCACAAGAATGTAAAATTTACCAAAATCTGAGCAAAATTGGATTTTTGGGGAATTTTTGAACATGACAACTTTTGTGGTTTTCATCCTTTTGAGGGGGTGTGGCCATGGAGTAAATCCACCCTAGGATTATTCACTACTCACCTTGGGGACCCTAGGTGAGTAGTAAATGCTATATGCTAAGGGCATCAAGATCTGAGAGGGGCATGTAGTGCGCCTCTCCTCCTTAACAGAAAACAATTTGGAAGAAAGCTCCAGTCCTTTTTGGTTATGTTTTTGATTAAACTCTATGCTATTCTGCATGCTATTTAAAATATGTACATATATCTATATGCATGTCTGGGTATTAACCTTAAATATTTTGAGGAGACTTTTTTATCACCTTTAAATATTTAGTATCCTGGAAAACTTATTTGGCAAGAAGTCAAATCCGACGCGACAAGCGAGTATCTTACGAATTTCCCCTTTTGGTGCCGTATCAAATTGTCCGTTGTGATACGTTTCTTTGCTCGACTTTTCTTGTTATTTTGTACGTACTTCCACTCCTAGTAGAATGGTATTGAATCAATACCGATCCGAGTACATATAATATGGTTTCACTGGTACGGAAATAACGTGCATTAGTACTCATATACATACGTGGTAGATAATGTTGTGGTAATGAAAACCTACCACTCACTTAAAAAAACAAACATTACCAATTCGGGAGGATGTGAAACTATGCCAACACGAAGTGACATCACCACATCTTAGAGTGTATAATATATATCAACCCTGCTACTTTCATGAAACGTAGTTCACCATCCTATAAACGAAATATATTCTCATATTCACCACTGTCATTTCTTACATAATATCTATTCGATTCTGATTTTACTAAATATCTCCTTATAAGCACGATAACTCTTGTATTTTCGAGTAATATCTTTTTAACTCATTAGTGAAATCCACTTAAAAATTGGAACCTCGAGCAATGACGAAATCAAATCACCCCCGTTCGACCATTGTGGTATTGTGTTACGCTATAAATTTCAGCTTTGTCGAACCAAAGATGGAATTATCCCCAATAAACTTGGCATCTGTTCTATCGCCCTACCCCCCTTGTCGACATCACCTCGTCTTCAACAAAATTTCCACGCAAAACTTGCCAACCACCCGTAACATTCCAGTCACACTGACGAAACGACCCTTTCCGGACAAGTCTATTCCTTCGGAGATGCGCTCACGAACCAAGACACCCTCATACCTTAATATCTTAAAAAATCCTGGCTGGTTTTGCGAAATTGTCATTTTGTTTGTCACTATAAATTCTCGAAAGTATAAAAAATCCCACAGAAAATCGTTAGGATATTGGATTACTACTCAAGGCCAATACTATCTTAGATTAAACATGAAAAATAGGTTGAATGAGGTTTATCCAGATTTTTTTTATTTCATGCTAATTCCGAGTAACCCGAAAATATTAGAATCACATAATTTCCGTTTATATACACCACCCATTGAGTATGACCTACTACTACCAGTGAAATTTGCAGTGCTACTATTTCTCCCTAAAAATAGAGTGACATACTGTTACCAAAAAAGTAATTCTATTCTACAAAATTTTGTATCCACTACATCAACAATTTGGAATAAAGATACAATTTTATTCACCCCGTTAAACTACCCAATAAGATCGGAGCAACATTGGATCGACGTTTCTGTAGGGGATCCTAAATCTAATTTGGTCTCAAACATCTTATTTGAGTCGGCAATGAATACACTGAATGCAACCCGAGAGGTTCTTACAATGGAACCTTTTCTCAAGCTATACGAGATAAGCTTAGTGACCTATGCTAAAAAATCAAGCAAAAAATTAGAAATGACGTGGTACTTATCTTTCCGTTGAATGGGCACTTGGAGGTCAAATATTTGAGGGCAAAGTTCACAGTAAGTTTTCATATACGTAAATCTTCATATACGTAAGTTTTTATATATTTACGAATATTTTTGCTTTTTAAAGGCCTACTATCCACCAACCCGTAATAAAAAAATGACGGTGGGTTCAATAAATTATAACTCATAATTTAGCATATATATATTTATAGTAAATATAAAATTATATGAATACATGCACGAATTTACGAGATTGTGAAATTTTGTCAAAAATAATATGCATTGAATGAAATGCGAGCGTGTGAGGATAAAGGGAGCGGAGTGACCTCGAAGGAGAAAATTTTCACTCCTCCGCTCGCCCGCTTAAGAAAAAAACAGGCCGCTACTGTGAACTTTGCCCTCAAATATTTGACCTCCAAGTGCCCATTCAATAATGGGATAATTCCATCTTTGGTTCGACAAAGCTGAAATTTATAGCGTAACACAATACCACAATGGTCGAACGGGGGTGATTTGATTTCGTCATTGCTCGAGGTTCCAATTTTTAAGTGGATTTCACTAATGAGTTAAAAAGATATTACTCGAAAATACAAGAGTTATCGTGCTTATAAGGAGATATTTAGTAAAATCAGAATCGAATAGATATTATGTAAGAAATGACAGTGGTGAATATGAGAATATATTTCGTTTATAGGATGGTGAACTACGTTTCATGAAAGTAGCAGGGTTGATATATATTATACACTCTAAGATGTGGTGATGTCACTTCGTGTTGGCATAGTTTCACATCCTCCCGAATTGGTAATGTTTGTTTTTTTAAGTGAGTGGTAGGTTTTCATTACCACAACATTATCTACCACGTATGTATATGAGTACTAATGCACGTTATTTCCGTACCAGTGAAACCATATTATATGTACTCGGATCGGTATTGATTCAATACCATTCTACTAGGAGTGGAAGTACGTACAAAATAACAAGAAAAGTCGAGCAAAGAAACGTATCACAACGGACAATTTGATACGGCACCAAAAGGGGAAATTCGTAAGATACTCGCTTGTCGCGTCGGATTTGACTTCTTGCCAAATAAGTTTTCCAGGATACTAAATATTTAAAGGTGATAAAAAAGTCTCCTCAAAATATTTAAGGTTAATACCCAGACATGCATATAGATATATGTACATATTTTAAATAGCATGCAGAATAGCATAGAGTTTAATCAAAAACATAACCAAAAAGGACTGGAGCTTTCTTCCAAATTGTTTTCTGTTAAGGAGGAGAGGCGCACTACATGCCCCTCTCAGATCTTGATGCCCTTAGCATATAGCATTTACTACTCACCTAGGGTCCCCAAGGTGAGTAGTGAATAATCCTAGGGTGGATTTACTCCATGGCCACACCCCCTCAAAAGGATGAAAACCACAAAAGTTGTCATGTTCAAAAATTCCCCAAAAATCCAATTTTGCTCAGATTTTGGTAAATTTTACATTCTTGTGATCGTATCAAGTAGCAATCTCAACTTTTTTGAAATTCTCGAATATTTATAGACATTACTTTGCTCATGAATTGTTCTAAAAAATTTGAAATTTCAAAATATTTAAGATTACTACTGGATATGATAACTCAAGTATGTGGGATCACAAAAATGTAAATTTACCTAATCAGAATCCGAGCAAAACTGGATTTTTGGTGGCAGTTGAAGCACATGACAAAAGGCCTTTTCGTGATTTTAATATCTACGAGGGGATGTGGCGGGCGCAAACGTGGCCATGGAGTAAAACCACTTGTTACTCACCTAGGGCACCCTGATATGCAAAGGGCATCAAGATCTGAGAGAGGTATGTAGAGGGCCTCTCCTTCTAAGAGTCATCATGTGATATTAGCAAGATTAAAATTAGTTCGTGTTCAGTTTACTTGGATTATTTATTCAAGGCACAATTAGTTAATGAAAAGACAGCAAGGCTGAATATGAACTTAAGATTGTGAAGTTCGTGATAAATAAATAAGCATGCATATGCGAAGATTACGAAAAGTTCGTTCCCAAAACGGTTAAAAACCGAAATGCTAACTTTCACCATTGGTTCTTGGATACCCAATATCTAACAAACGATTTAATGAGTCATGACGTTTTTTTAAGAAGATGGTACTGTATCGGTACATGAATGAAGCATGCGTTCATACATATTTCCGAGCAAACCCAATATTGCGCAATCTTCGAATGTCACCAAATTATATAAATTTTGTATGTATGAAAATATACACGATTTTATTTTTGAAACGGGCAAAATTTATTAGCTTAGGAAGTTGGAATTTTACGATAATACTTAATAATGCACATTGATAGAGGAAAATGAAATTTTGATAGCGTTAGGATCGCATGCAATAAAAAATTAATATTAGGTTTGCATTTACTTGAGTTTAATAATTTATTGCGTGACAAATGTTTGACGAAAAAATATGTCCGAAAATAGTTTCACTCAACATATTTAAATAGGTATGTATGTATGGGTATGGAAAGCGAAATAAAAACAACTTTTACAACAGAAGTTTCAAGTCAACTGAACAAATACAAATTAGTTCTTTAGAAATAAAGATAATTCGAATTTACAATAAAACAATTTCGCACACTTGCATACACGGTCGAATTATCAGACGTGAGGTCGGAAACGGAACACTTAAAACAAACTAACCGACTAACAATGGAGGTCTCCCAACGTATGTTAACATATTTCTACCAAAACGGTGTCACTTGATCAAAAATCTGAATCCTGATATGTATGTTTTTTCCATTACGTAATGCTCTATTTTAAGGTACCTTGATTATCCCTTCCTCCATGATTACGTCGTATATTAATTCTATGCTGCATTTTCTTTTGACGCCTGCGTTTTTGCACAACTTTAATAAATCGTCCCCACATTAGCCTAACCCTATTCGCGATATTTGCCCTATTGCATTTTGCATACTCAATTACCGCCAGACACAAACACGCCGCTAGACAGGTGATTAGGAGAATGAAGATGGTTTGAATACTGTCGCCTAGCCTGACCACCTGAAATGATGTGGCTACAGGGCGAAAGTGCCCACTTTTTCGTGATTTAGCCTCCCTTTCGCGTAGTACTGTCGCATTAAGGCTAACCTGACGAGACACCTGGTTGTAAATCCCTGAACTCAAAAACGATTTGAGATATTGTAGCATGCGAGATTCCCGCCAAGCCTGAACCATAAATCCGACCGGCGTTTCAAAAATTGTTTTCTCTCCGCGATACCATTTTTTGGTGGGATAATTTCTCTTCAGATATTGATAATAGGTGTCCACATCACTCGATGGTCCTCCATAAGCGGATCTGTCACACTGCAAAATTTCCTCTTCAATCATCCGATTTACTTTGTTTGTGGTTACATCACTGTCGAAACGTCTTAATTTCCCCGGGTACCACCGAATCCTTGGATTTATCATGGAATACATTAATCGTAGTGAATGCGATGGATAATGAACGTAATCATGACTACGGTAAATATTGAAATAAAAATATTGTGTATATTTGTAATTGCCAAGATTTTCTTGCTCTCTGTGCGTTGGTGTGAATTCAGACAGAATTGTGTAGCAAAAATTCTTCATACTGGAAGAAATTGCACTAAAATTCGCATCGTTGTGATGTTCACTTATTGCCATGTATCTGGCCTCAAGCAAACGGGAATCAACGATTGTTAGTGGTTTCTCCTGACAAGTAATTTTATCGTACGTGTCGCCTCGTTCTCCGGGAAGGGGTGAGTTTAAATTGATTATGAAACTACTCAGGTAGCATGTGCTTAGCAGCATGCCAATCAAGAGCCAGGGAACGCTTAAAAGTCGGAAGGGAGTCGAAATCCTCAATTTTTTAGGAAGGTGACTCATCTCGTCGATCAGGCAACCGAAGAAGTACAAGAAGAGTTTCAGCGGGTAGAATTGCTGGTGCAGAAGGTAATATCCTAACGAAAGAAGGCAAGTTGATAAGAGCTGCAGGATAACTGTAACGATCCACACGATACGATCGTAAGGATCGAAATACAGTAAAAACGAAATCCCCCTTGAAAAGTGGGAGCAAGAGAAAAACGAGAATCCGGGGTAATCTGTGAGAATAATTTGATTATTATAGTCCCACTCACTAATTGGCAATCGACTATCGTAAAGATACACCGGGTAAAAGCAGGCCTCCGTGAGAACCGGGTAGCACTCGGTACCATTTAGGAAATATCGGGTTGCATTAAGTTTATTTAGCGCCGTAGTAAATAAAACTGCTGAGATGGGATGATTTTCAGATTTGTAGACCCAATGCTGCTCCAATTCTGTCGGGTAGTTTAAGCGGGTTAATAAGATTGTGTCTTTACTAGTAGTTGTAACCTTAGAACAGACGAATTTTTGTAGGATGGGAATACTCTTTTGGTAACAGAATGTCACCCAGTTATCAGGGAGAAATAATAACACTGAAAATTTCACCGGTAGTAGCTGGTCGTACGGGGCAGGTTGTACGTACTGTGGGGAATTCGTGTTTGATTCAAATAATTTATAGCTACGTGGAATTAAGATAACATAAAAAAAATCAGGGTAAACCTGAGTCAAATGATCTTCATCATTTAGTCTGAGATAGTATTTGGTCTGAGTTATAATCCAATATCCTAAAGATTCTTGGTGCGATTTTGTATAATTTGTCGCATTTATGGAGACCAAGAAAATGACAATTTCGCACAGCCAGCCTCTGTTTTGGAGAATATAAAGTTGTGAAGGGATATTGGTTGGTGTGGGCAACGGAATACGATCGTAGGGAAACGTTCGTTTGGTCAGAGTTAGAGGGACATTACGGGTAGTTGGCAGATCGGAAGTGGAAATATTGTTGAAGATGAGATGATACCAACAACTGGTGTGGGTTGTGAGAACAGATGACAAATTTATGTCAGCTAATGCAGCCGTAGGTTTTATAAAAATTAAATAATTCGCAGTATAATAAGAAACGAGTAAACTTGCGTCTAAATTATTTGGTTGCACCATTTTTTTGGATGTCTAAAATTGTTCCGCAAACCTCTTTTCTTAATCACTGAGCGAATTTTTGAAATAAATATAATAGTTAACTATAATATACTAAGGTAGTGGAGATGCTTTATTACACATGCAGCAGAGATGCGTTTTTGTGGGTCTGAGGGATAACTGCTCAGGAAAATAACGAACATTTGCCTATGTATATATATATATGTATGGTTGTGTCTGAGTATATGTGGACATTAATATTATTTTTATTGTCATTTTCATTTGCGTGTGATATTAATCCGGTTATTGGATTGGCTAAAATTGAGGATGCAAAAGTAATTAGCAGAATAAAATAAGAGGGAAATACTTATCTATTAAAATTGGAAACAAAACTCATTTCACTTATTGTAAAACTATATGAACTTTGTATGCACACGTAGTTCACAAAAGTGTTCTTGTATTTAATAATTTATGACATAACAAATATTTGACGCAAACAAATGATCCTCAAAAATATAATACGTCATCGAATGTTTATATGTAAGTACTTCTTTGTGAGCGAGTATGGAAAAAAATAATTCGCATTCGCAGTAGTATTCGTAGAATGATAAAATGAAAATTTCGTTCGATTTTGTACCGTAATAGGTAACAATTCACGTAATTTTTAGTAACCAAGAGTGCTTAGCAAGTCTTCCAGCCAAAATCTAAATTTATTTTCTCCTCATTCCAGCCTTCAGCCTAGAACGGAAGAATATCCAAACCTACGATTACGCTCGAAAAAGTCCGCGTCATTATCTTGGTCAGCTCCAGATGCCTGAAAAAGAAATATATTCTCGGATTAATTGTCAACACTTGTTGTTGCAGGCTTGCATTCAATATCTAAAAAAATTATATACGTACACGGTAAATAACATCGCTACAAGATTTTATTAAACAGGCATGACACTGGTATTTCAACTGTGCTGATGTATAATAAATTTTAATTAATGATAACAACTTAAACCTACAGATCCTTGAAGTCCCCACCATCCGATGTACGGGTAGTAGAGCGCCTGATCAGTGTAACTCTGCGGCAGCGGGAGGGGCGTAGCGCTGACCTGACACAGCGCCGTTATCACTCCGATCATGACCAGGAACTTTATAGAAACCATTTTTTAAAGTATGTGAATATGTACTCATTGTGCAAAATAGAGTGATTTCATCTCGGTCTTTTATACAGTCTGGGAACCCATTAAAATTTTTATCTCCGGATAGCACGACCACGAACGTGCAAAATATTATTCTCATATCAATGGCGCATCAGGTTATTGAGGGATATTCCAGGCTGGAGGTTAAAGAATTCTGTTCAAGCTTATAAGTTTTCAGCATACTATTATACCAATGTTTGTATAAACGACGCTCATAAGCTATATCACACAGACCTACTTCGATTACTGTATTCCATGACGAGTCCAAGGATTCGTTGGCACACGAAGAAATTGGATCTTTTAGAAGCTAATGCTACCTCCAACAGAGTAAATCGGGTGATTGAGGAGGAAATATTGCAGTGTGACAGATCAGCATACATGGGACCGTCGAATGAGGTGGACACTTACTATGAGCTAATGAAGCGAAATTATCCCAGGAAAAAATGGTATCGCGGAGAGAAAACAATTTTTGATAGGCCGGTGGGATTTTGTACTTCAGGTTTGGCGGGAATCAGGCATGCTCCGATATTTTAAAGCGTTTCTGAGCTCAGGGATTTACAACCAGGTGTCTCATCAGGTTAGCTTGAACGTGACAATACTTCGCGAAAGGGAGGCCAAATTAAGAGGTGAGAAATTTCGCCATGCAGCCACCTCATTTCAGGTGGTCAGACTAGGTGACAGTATTCAAACCATTTTCATTCTACTCGCCACCTCTCTAGCGGCATGTTTCTGTTTGGTCATCGAGTATACGAAATTCAATAGGGCTAATATCGCGAATAGTGTTAGCCTAATGTGGACGCGATTTATTAAAATTGTGCAGAAATGCAGGCGCCTCAAGAAAATGCGGTGTGGAATTAATGTACGGCGCAATAATCGAGAAATGGGTAATTATCTTACCTCGAAAAAGCAACAGATAATGGAATAAACCATTGCAACGTTATAGAAGTTGCTCGCCCTGTGACGAAAATTTTTGCAACAATTTTGCAGAGTAAAAGGAAAATGTAGATGTATAATTTTGCTGTAATTTTACGCCAAATAAGGGGCAAAATTTACCCATATTTGGCATAATTTCGACTTTGTCGACCACCGGTCAAGATAAATAGTTCATTATTCTGCACTTTTGGTGCGTATTTCAACATCTCAATAGTATGGTGTTTATTATTAGCTCTTACTTTCATTCCACTTGTAAAAATTTAAAAGAAAAACATGAACGGGACCAAAAATTATAGCTGACTTTGTATCGATTGGGGGGCCGCAAAATGAAGGTTACCGGATTAAATTTACACCCTGTAGGTGTGGATATAATACCATACCATTTTCACTATGTGCATACATATATAGATCTGCATGTATGTACGTATGTACATAGCTACTATATCACAGACTCCAAAATGGTTATTTTTTTGTTCAAAAATATTAAGGGTTGCATCCTACCATGTATATATATATTCTTGACCAGAGTGACTTAGGGAATGCGCCTAATTTTTTTTGTGAGGTCACACCCCCAGGGGGGCGAACCACCCCCCCTGGGGGGGTAAGTTGAGACTGACCCCTGAATATTGTTAAGCAACTATCGCTGATGTTAAATACCAAATTTCAGAATTTTAGCTCGCATGGTTCGGGCGGTTCATGCATTTGAAGGTTGTAAAACAGGCGTTTTGGGGCTTTTTCGACCACACCCCCTACCCTAAGTGGGACGCATGGGGAAGTGAACTTGGTGCTGTCTGATTTACCCCCTCGAGTACTATATAATCCTACAAAGGTTCCTTGGAATCGAGCGGGATGCTCTAGATATTTCATGTCGAAATCGAATATATATAAAAAGAATATAAAAAGAATATATACGTATATACATGGTAGGATTCAACCCTTAATATTTTTGAACAAAAAAATAACCATTTTGGAGTCTGTGCTACATATGTACATACATGCGACACTGACCACAACGCAAATAGGCAGCGGCTAAGAAATTATATTTATTTTAATGCAACTAACAAACTTATGATTCACTAAGCACTAAATAATACCAATTTAGCAAAATTTCCGGGTTATACCTTCCCAGAATAACTACTTTAATTACAACATATATTAAAATAAAGCTTTCCTGTAGGCATTTGCATAAAAGTGAAAGTTGAGAACTTTCACTCGAATTGAATACACGTCTTGCGTGAATAGAGTTACTAACGTTTAATGATAGTGCAGTTCCTCATGCAAACTGTGTAACCATTTCGTTAGAGTTTTTACGACCTGAAAGCCCAGCAAATCGCTGAATTTTTCCAAAAGTTTTAATTTTTTAGTCTGTTGTTATGGGTTTCACTAAAAATACAAAGTTGCAAACGCACATAAAAAAGTATTTAGCTTCAGTCTCTCACCTCTGCCTCGCCCCGGAAACGGGGAAACAAAACAAAAATAAACAAAATAAAAATGTCTAAAACTATCCATTTCAACAAAAATCTCATTTTTCGCGACCACACCGTTAGCGGGGTGGTCCGATTGACCTAAAAAGTTGATTGGAGCTCATTCTATTGGGGTCTCATGAATTTATGTACATATGATGCCCCAAGCAGATTTCGATTATCTCGATCCATTCTCACGTATGTACATAAGCCTACACTCAAAATAAGGTAGTAATGAATCATTACCATGCGGAATCACTATGTGTCTCTACCACGTCGGTTACGATTTGTCGTAGAAGTGGTAATAATAAGTTCAGGGAAATTCAAATTTAATACATAATGGTATTCACTTCCTTAAAATTGGTAATGAATTTGAATTTCCCTGAACTTATTATTACCATTTCTACGACAAATAGTAACCGACGTGGTAGAGACACATAGTGATTCCTCATGGTAATGATTCATTACTACCTTATTTTGAGTGTACAAGTCTTTTTAAATTGCAGCGTAGTAACAGGCATTACCGTTTAGTAATGTCGTGGTAATGAAAGAATTTTTGCAAACACAAAATTAAATTCGTAAACATAAAATTTTCTCATAAGTTTTTAGGTTTATTGTATAAAAAGCTATCCATTATCATTTTATCATCCATCAAAGTAAAAGACCCAATTCAATAATAAGCTTTGATTGCACGTATGTATGTATACGATTTTGTTGAACGTATTTAACAAAAAAAATCACCTGGGTGCGTAAGCTAGTGAAACTCATTTCATATACATACTTTTCATAAATAATTTAGAAATAATTTACTTGTACTATCAATTATCTTTATCATGGCAATAATAATTGAACTCCCTTGCAAAGTTTTTTTGTCATTTGAATCTTCCCAAATTGTAAAAATTTCTTGCAGAATGCTATTTTCTCCCCACATGCAAATAAGCAAATAAGTATGTACATAGATAAGCAGCCCAATTTTTTTAAAGTTTTAGCCAAGCAATAATTCAAATAACTTGTAAACAATTAATCCTAACAAGTAATTATTCAACTTTTATATTTACTTCACACTTTGCTAGTCTATGTATTTAACTGGTTTTGTAGTTTGTTTAAATACTTGGTGAACTAGATTCAAATTGCCCAATGAATTGCACCCAAAAACAAGTAAAACCCTGTCCAACTGCCCATCCAGACAGGGGTGGCCCCGTTGGGAATTGAGGCGCGATTTCCGAGAGTATAATAGTACGCAATCAAAAGTGCGGGACTATTACACATTTCTTCCAATATTCTATCAAATCTTGCAAGGTCATCACGTGTGGGCGAGGTTGTTCGGGTAACGTTAGTTGTTTGAGGGTGGTCAGCATCCGGGGAGGGAAACGTATGTAAGCAGGATTGAGGTAAGGGAGTAGTACACCAGCATGGTTTATTAACTGATAAGGGTTTAGATGCTGTGTACGAATTCAGAGACTTGGAGGGGGTACTTGGAGGGACAGTCTGCCAGGCAGGGTTGATAAGTGGTCCGTGAAACGTGGGAATCTGAGATTGTGGAACATTTATACCGGTGGAAATTTCGGGGACGTTATCAATTGAAGACTTCATGATCACGAAGGGTTTTGGATGTTCAGATACCGCAGACAAGACGAGAAGAAATATCCATAGCACTTCTAAATTAAAAAATACACAATTAAGGTTTATGGGTTAAAGTGATTTTGCATAATTCTGGAAATTGGTAATAAAACAGTATTAAGGTTCTTACTTGTCAATCCGTGACTTGATTTCGTCAAGCACCCAGCCATTCTCAGAATCCTCGCTTGAAAATCTACATAAAACAAGCAAGGGCTTACATTTAAAAAATTCCCTTTGTTAAGTTGTAATTGTAATTTTATATGTGGACATTTTTTTAATTTTGTTTATTAACCATGTTGTAATATTGTTTTGAAAAATTTCTCTAGTATCTAATACTGCATGTGTAACTGACATTATTTCACATTATTGTAAAATACACACGTAGAAACATAAGTAACATAAACTAGTCCATAAACTTATATAAGTCAAAATTGCGAAAAAATAGATTCTCATTAATTTGTGGAAAATCCTAAATAATCAACACTCCCTAAAATAAGAGAATCTACATTAAAATTTTTTAACAATATTGACCAAGTTCGCCATTCACTTTCGTGTTGAGCTTTTGGAGTCATGTTATGATTTTACTTTGTCTAATTCTTTACTAATTAAAATATGTAAATTATAAGAAAGGAAAAAATTACTTACTACCGTTTTTTAAAACTGCAAAATAAATTTTGTATAATTTCCAAGGAAAATTTGTTCCGTTGAAGAACTTGAATAGTTGACGTCTTCCACGTAAGTACAATGCTCAACTTCTGTCCAGCCTTACAAATGGTGGCGAGATGAATCATCAATCACTGGAAAAATCTGCCTTCTAGAAAATGACGTAAATGAAGGCACGCAGGGAAGAGATGCGGTTGCTGGAGGGTTCGAATAAACATGCTCTTAACGTATGAAGGATAAGTAAAAATGTGTATAGATTTAATGCAGCTTATTATGTGAATGAGAAACCCCGAAGAGAGCGAAATAGAAGATATTGCTTTTCTGGACATATGTATATCACACAAAGACATCCATAAAAACGGGTGGAAATGTATATGTGCTAAATATATAACGCATATTAGTATTTCCAAAAACTTTCTACCACCTAATAACTTGGCAGTATGAATACGCGGAACGTATGTAGGAATCTATGATTCATGGTCATGCAAAATCGTAACAATAGGCACATTTTAAAATAATATCTCGGCTCTAGGAATTTATTTTAAAATTCGGGACAAATTTATAGTCAGTAATTTAATTCACAGAATTCATAAACAAATGCCCAGAGCGGAGACATTATTTTTAAAAACCTGCTAATTTAGACTATTTTTTTAGTCCTACACTAATAAGAAATTAATCTAACCGCTAACCATCCATGCTTTTATTGAATGTAGATATGTAAAAGCTTGCAAATTTATTTAGTTCAATTAAACTTTCCCAGTTGCTAGAGGATTTTTCGTAAAGTGAATCGTCTCTAATTCTAGTTTACTAAATTTTTACGACTACTTTCTACTTAAAATATGCAAATTATTATAAAGTAAACGAACTCACTACCTTTTCCAAAACTGCAAAATAAATATTTATCCTTCAAAAATCCAATAATTTTCAAGGAGGATTTTCTGCGTTAAAGAACTTGCAATTGAGTAGCTTTTGTCCAGCCTGAAGAATGGTGGAGAGATGAATCATCACCGGAAGAAATTTTTTCCTTCTCGAAATGAAGACATGCAAAGAAGGGATGGGTTCGACAAAATAATTAAATATACTCTTAACATGCATATGTACTTATGTTGTATGTAATAAGTAAGTATGTATTTAGAAGTTAACTGATACAGCCTTTTAAATGTGAATCCCCAAAGAGAGGAGGGAATAAGAAGATATGGATATGCTGGAGAAATATTCACGTACCTATGTATGTATGTATATACATAAAAACGGGTGAAAAATGCATACTCGTCCATAAACGTTTCTGTTGACCAATGTGCCAGCACAATCTGTGTACTTAACGTGATGGACTCGATGAATCATCGCCATTCAAAATCGACAAAATACTGTAACTGGCATTGTAAAATGATTTCAAGAAATAAATATAAATTTATTTTTAAGTACATTAAAAGAATCATTTCTCCACCCTGGGACTTTATTTTAGAAGTCTGGACGACACATTAGTAATTTGATTCATAAGTAGAATGGCGTCGAGTTTTTTAAGCCTGAGTTCCCATTTTCTGAGGGGTTCGTAAACCTGAGATCTCCTCCTTTGTACATTTCGTTCGTTGTAATATTTAGTTGCAACTGGGTATACCCAGGAATTCTTTAACACGTCTTTAACTAGAAATGTGAAATGTGGATTAACGTATGTATTTAGATAGTTTGTCGTATGTATGCGTCATATTTTTGCAATCTTATCTTTCGCACATTTTTGTCCAGGGGGGAAGCACTTTTACGCAAGACAATCATCCCTTGCATTTATGCTAAATTGTGACTGAGGTAATAAATTTGTTACGAAGCTATCAACATCGTCATTGTTGATATTGATATAAGAATATCCAAGTTTTATGATATGTTCCAACCAAAGATTTGTTTAAGACGTATCTACTTATGTAATTATAACTAATTAAGTGCACGCCTTGCTTTATATACTCAAGAAATTCACAAATAATTATTCCAAGTGGCAAAAGAAAATATCTGGATTGCAACTATCAACCCACAGGTATAAATGTGAGTAATCATGAACTACAGCAGCAAAATAGGGTGTAGTGCTTATCTATGTATTTGTAATAACCAATTACGCAATAAACTACGTATGTATGAGGTAATAAACTATTATTGTTTATAACAAACTATTATAAATGCATACACTGGTTTTCCTTTCATACCAAAATTTACCCACTGTGATATAACAAAACATATTCCCCATTGGATTAACCTTGTCCTATAAATTATCATGTTTTGTCCTTTGAAATCTTGGGGATTTTGAATCTGTCATCAGATTAGCATCAACCTCTTCTGCCATTGCATGCAGTAAATTTTGCACCGAAATGATGACACATCTATACAAACATTTCCTACGTTCACCAACTGACGGAAACTCCGGAAAATGATGCGGAAGGAATTTCCATGACGAAAAAGTCATATAAACTTAACCTTATCAATTGGGGAAATTGATTTCACTTATAAAATAAACTGGTATCATACATATGTATACAAGGACGACTACTCGACATCTTCTCGAATATTAAACGTTGCCTTATGAAATTATCAGGTTTTGCACTCTCACATCTTGGGAAATTCAGAATCTGTAAATTGATTAGCATCAATCTCATCAGCTATTGCACGTAGTGATTTAAAATATTGCACCATAATAATAAGACCTCCGCCCCTCATAAAACAAAGCAATATACTGATTCATATACTACCTTAACCCAATGGCTTACGGAAACTCGGGAAATGATGGAGTTTATAAACTTATATAATTCAGGAAATTCCTTAATCATCATTTGATAAAATTATAATTTTATCAAATGGGAAAATTCTATTTACTTAACGAATAGGGTAGTCGCATATAAAAAGACAACAAGTCGACATTTGGATAAGCACTTTCTCGAGTATTACAATGCTTACCTCATCACCATGAAGCTCATCATCATCCTCGCTACATACAACCATCTCCCCGACACCAACCTTCAAACCGCCGTAAAGAATGGTGAGACATCTGCCATTCTCGAACTGCCACAAATTATGCATGTATTCATTTGTGGAAGTTCGAGAATGACGAGTGTTTCGACAAATGGTGGGCGGGGGAATTCAACTCATGGACCTTAGGATTAGTCATACAGTTTGGACTTAAATACTCCGGGGTATTTAGGACATGTACACGGGTAAAGGTTTTAATAATAGGAAAATTTTATACAACTATCATCACATAAATATCTGACATATGTATGTACATATCTTTTCCCTGTTCAAGGTTTCACACCTGCGATCGAGAACCAAGAAATTCAGCCAAGACGATAATCCAGCCAAGTTGCATATTGTAGAAGGTCGGGACGAAAAGCCAGGAAATGTTTGCCACTGTTTGTAGCAGTGAAAATTACATTCCGCCGACTCTGCCATATATCTTTATATGTCAAATACAAAAGGTATCCAGAGATGGGTTGCACGAATTACTTCTAACTTAATTATGCGATGGTTTTTGGTTGGACAGATTTCTAACGTTTTTATGTATGTGAAAGCCTATGTCTAAAATTATAGGGTACCCTATTTGGCTTCCGGTTTTGTGCACTCATAAATCATTTGTGCACACTAAGGTAGGGGCAAATTAGAAGATGTCTCCTTTTTTCATTTTTTAAACTTCGTTATTATAAAATAACACCAAAAAAATGTATTTTTATTTTGGTACATTTTGACTCAAAAACACCTTTGCCCACCAAAAATTACGTAGATTTTTATCTATTTGGGGACACATTAAAATCAAATGAAATTGTCAATTTATCATTTTACGAACACGAGTCATTTGAATGTTAGGAACAAATTAATACTTGCTCATTTGATTTGTAAATTCGGTTGGCTAACTTTTTTCATACTCGCTCACAAATGTATACAAACATTCAGTTACATATTATATTTGTGAACATTATTTTTTTGCGTTGCAAATAAATTATTAAACAAAAGTGAAACCGGAGATTTTTTTATTGTGCGCAATCCAAACGTGTATCAGAATTTCAATTTGCTCGCTAAATGTGCATAGTTAGTCTATTATTGTAAAATTTCAACTCGGGGTCGGAAAGTTTTGAAGCTTTAAGCTTCGAAGTAAAATCGTGTAGATTTAAATAATTTGGCAACACGCAAGTGTCAACCCAGATAACAATTCGCTCTGAATTCTCTTATGTTTCGATATTACATTCGCTTTGATATCGATATCGAATTCGCCTCGAATTTCCAACTTTCGAGATAAATTCGAGGAGATATCGAAGGGAAATGTCCGCCGATTCGACAGGGAATCGATGGAGAATCGTATATCGATTTCGCCGGTAAGTCTTCGCGATTTCGTCTTGAATTCGATGAACATGTAAGAGTTTATAACGATTTCTAAACGAATTCAATGCGACTTCTCCACGAATTTAATGCGACTTCTATACGAATTCACTGCGAATTAAGTAATAAATCGATACGATTTCTCCTATATTTCGAGTTAATCCAGCTTATAGTTTATTTTATTTATTCTAAATATTATGTAATATACATAACTGTTTCTATTAAAATAGACATAAGTTGAATAATCAGATGACCCTGGTAGTGAAAGTGGCCGCGATGTTAAGTCACTTCCTATTGAAAATATACTAATGTTATTCCCAAAATCTTTTGCAACAGTTATTATCGATAGTATATATTTGTACCTCATACGCTTCCCAACTCTATCTGCGACTTTCTTAAGAGATTTTTGTATTTCTTCGTCAACTGTGCCCTCGTCTGTATGATTTGGAGTCCTAGGGTGAGCTGCTACCGCATCTGAGATTAACATATTTTTAAAATCTTTTAGAGTGTTGCATAAGATTGCATTATGAGGAATTTTAAATTCAAGGGATCAATTTTGGATACTATGTCTAATATCAAAAGTATCAATTTCACCTTCACTTTCTGAGCTAGTAGTTTCAGCTGAACTTACTTCCGACTTCAATTTCTTCCAGATCTTCCTCGAACACTTGTTCTGAATAAATGTTTTCCCTTTCGGCCTGGACTAGGTCACTATTTAAATTTTCCTCGAAAATTTCACTTGGTGTTTTTACAAGTCTTCTTTTGTAGCGAGCACTCAACTGAAAAAGTCGTCTCCTTCCCATGAGGATAGATTTGAATGTGGCAGCTAAAATTACTTAAAAATACAATAACAGCGTGAAAGAGAGAAATCACAGTAAATTCTCTAAGAATTATTTACGAATTCGAGATTCAAGGCGAACAGTTTATAGTCTCCTATTCCTGTAAGAAGAATCCCTATCGAAATCGGGGAGAATTCCTCACTACAATAACAGCGAATTCCTTTAAGAATTCATAGTGAAGTCGTTTCGAATTCGATAGAAGAATTCTCTGAGAATTCGAGTCTAATTCATTACGAATTCTGAAATGAGCGTAATATCGAATTTAGATACGAATAATTACCGAATTCGATGCGAATTCGATACGAGAATAATAACGAAATCTGAGAGAATTCGAGTTCTCTGTTTTAACGCGACATTCTCTGCGAATTCTCTAAGCGAATTCATAGCGACCTGTTATCTGGGAAGCATATCAATTTTGTACCGAAATATGCGTGCACAAATGCTTCATGCATATACACTTTACAGTATCTTCAGGAGCAGTATTTTCATCCTAAAAAATGTAGTAGAAACTCATGACCCATTAAACGCCCTGTTAGATACTGGGCACTGATCTGTATAAAACTTATATACCATTTCTAAATATTTGTAACCCCTTTCAAAATATACTTTTCATTATATTCGCATACGTAAACTCTTATTTGTCATTCATCTATTAAAGAACCTTCATGTTCAAATTCAGCTTTACTGCCCTTTCATCAAATAGGTTCCTTCAATAAATTATTCAAGTCTACTAGGCGCGAACACTATTTTCAATCCTACTGATATCGCACGTTAAGCTTTTAGCAGAGCTAAATTCGGTGGAAAGTTCCAGCTAATTTTTCGATATGGTTTTGGTTAAACGCCATGCTATTATGCTAATTAGAATATGTACATACATGCCTGGGTATATTGTACTAGCCTAAAATATTTTCAGGGGACTGTCCACCCGGCCTGTAAATAAACGCAAGTGACATATCTGCTACACATACATAAACATATACATTGCTTAGTACTTACCTATGTATGTACATACGTTGTTCCATAGCATTTACTTGGCACGGAGTCAAAAACGATACCGCAGACGATATTTATATCTTACAAATTTCTCCTTTCGATGCCATATCAAATGGTCAGGCCTTATCGGTAGTGATACGCTTATTCAACTTGTCTGAGAATTTTGTATTAACACTCTTTCCAAAATGGTACTAAACAAGTAACGGCCGGAATATATAGTCAACTTCGCTGGCACTGTAATAACGCACATTACATATAAATATGTGTAAACACGTAGTATTGTTGTGGTGGTAGTGAAAAATAACCACTCAGTAACAAACAATGCCAATCCGTTAGGAAGTTATTACCAAATCCATAGTGTTACTTTAGGAGATTTTTAACTGTGTAGCCACCCTGTTACTTTCATCGAACTTATTTCAGCCGCCTATACAGGACCAGTTTTTTCATCTTAGCATTTTAATTTCTTGAGCAATTTATGTACATGGGTTTTACTAAATGCCGTGTTATGCATAATAACTTTTGCATTTATTCTCGATACATTTTGATGTTTGTAATTGAATCCTCCTAATAATTGTAGAACCGCGAACAATGACCAAATCAAATCATCCCCGCTTGACGTTACTGGTGTTGTCGTACACTATACATTTTGTCGAACCAAAGATAGCATTACCGAATATAAATTTGGCATCTGTTCTATCACCCCACCCACCTTGCCGACATCACCTCGTCTTCAACAATATCTCCACGTCAGACTTACCAACCACCCGTCAAGTTCCAGTAACACTGACAAAACGAACCTTTCCAGACAATTCTTTTGCTCGGCTGAGCCTAAGCCGACGAACCAATATCTCCTCACAACTCAATATCCTTCAAAATCCAGGCTGGATTTGCGAAATCGTTATCTTATTTGTCACCATAAATTCACCAAAGTATACAAAATCCCACGAAAAATCGTTAGGATATTGGATTATTACTCAAAGCAGATACTATCTCAGACTAGAAAACCAGTTGCGTAAGGTTTATCCCGATGCTTTTTATTTTATCCTAATTTTGAATAACCCCAAAATATTGGAGTCACACAGATCCAGTTTGTACACACATCCCACCCAGATTGACCTGCTACTTCCTGTGAAATTTGCAGTGCTACTATTCCTCCCAGAAAACAGGGTGGCATCCTGTTATCAGAAAAGTTTTATTCCAAACCTACAAAATTTTGATTGCACTATCAAAGCTTGAAAAACAGATGCAATTTTATTCACCCCGCTAAACTACCCGTCAATATTGGAGCAAAATTGGATCGGTCGTTGTAAAGAGGATCCAATCTCAAAAATCCTATTTGATACGGCATTGAATAAACTGAATGCCACCCGACATTGTCTTATTGTTAATTGTTATGCGAGGTTCTCCGAACCCTGCTTCTACCCGACGTATTCCTACGAGCACACAAGCAAACGCATTTTTCGCGGGTTACTGGATGGCAGCCAACTTGTCGTCACAAGTTTTCTCAGCTTCTCATTTTTTTCTTGCTCCATGTTCCCGAGAGGGGTTTCATTTTCCATATATGTTGCGCCTTACGATCCAATCGTGTGGATCGTCACAGTTATCCTGCTACTATTGTCAACTTCTTCCCTTTCGTTAGGGTTTTTCTTTTTAAAAAAAGAATCTTATGTGCTCAAAGTATTCTTATATTTTTTCGGTGTCCTCATCGACGAGGTGAGCAACCTGCCGAAAAAATTGGAAAATTTCCTACCCTTCCGATTCTTAAGTATTCCCTGGCTCCTCGTCGGCATGTTACTAAGCACGTGTTACCGGAGTATTTTCATAACCAATCTAAACTCACCCCTACCCGGGGAACCGGGTGATACGTATGAACAAATTTTTTGTCAAGAGAAACAAGAAACAATAGTAAATTCAAAAATGGTCTTCAATAAATGTCATGAACTGCATTTTATGAACGCGTTAGACAACATGACTACAATTCGCCAGGTTGCGCAGAGTTTAGGGGGATTCTGCTACACAATTTTCTCGGAATACGTATGGACCTCGAGAAAGGCGGGTAATTTAGGAAATTACAAATTTACCGATTACTATTACAACAATATTTGCCATGATGTCGCTCATTCCCTATATCCACTGTATCCACCACATTTACTTCGATTACTGTATTACATGATGAGTCCAAGGATTCGCTGGTTTCCTGATAAATTAAGCCTCTCAGACAAGTACGTAAACGCCAAAGGAGTAAATCGCTTGATTGAGGAGGAAATACTGGAGTGCGAGAGATCAGCATATATGGCACCATCGGATGAGAGGGACACCTACTACGAGTATTTGAAGAGAAATTATCCAACAAAAAAATGGTACCGTGGAAAGGAACCAATTTTTGAAAGGCCGGTCGGATTTGTCGTTCAGGTTTGGAGGGAATCACGCATGCTGCAATCAGGGTTCGGAAAATCCCGGGGTTTTTCTACAAAAACCCAACCCCTCGGGTTTTTCCGGGGTTTTTGGGGTTTTTGTGGGTTTTTGGGTTTTTGTGGGTTTTTGTGGGTTTTTCTAGAATTCTGGGCGATTAGCCGATATTTACATACGTGAACAAACAAAACAAACGAAATTATATTTATTTATTTATTTTTCGTATTTAGTTAATACTTTAACAGAAATTTGTGACAAGAAAAAAATTAATTATGACTTCCGTGAAGCACGTGAAATACATGAACAAAATTTCATTCCACATTAGATCGCTTGGCTAGGCGCTCTGAGTTAAGAGATCGGTAAATCATACATAGCTTACTAGCCTTATCTATCCCAATTCTACTTCTAGTATCAGTCATGATCGACCCCATTGTTGAGAAGCATCGCTCCATGGCGCTGGTTGATGCAGGAAGTAGCATTAGTTTTCTAGCGAGTGATGCAAATCCGGTGGGCAATTTGTTACCCATCAAAGTTCCCATTAAATCCCACCACTGAGAACTTGAAAGACCCAAATCACCTCGAAGAGTTTCTTTCTTCATTAACCCAGGATCGTAAAATGTGTCGTCATTTACTTCCAGCTTTAGTTGAGCACCAAGGAAGAGCGGATTTATGCTGGCAAGCCAGACTTGACCTTGCTCGCGGAACTTGGCAGGTAACCGTTGTCCTGGGATTAACGTTTTTAGACATGTATTTACATACAAATTATAATTTTAAATGATGAATAATACCTCGATAATATGGGTCTAATAAATAGGCCGCACACACTACAGGGGTCAGGGCCAATTCCATTCTCTCCTCAAATTTGCACCGAGCTATTTCGTCAAGTCCACATGTTTCCGAAATTTTAATCCATTGGTGAACAGCGTAACTTACTGTCGATCGTTCATTTTGAAGCTAAAAAAATTGAGAATAAATAAGAGTGAAAACATTGTTGTGACAAAGTAACAAGGCAAGTAACTAACTTTGGAGATTGCATGAACAATAGGTTCCATGTTCTTCATTGTTGACTCACTCACGGATTGTTGTTGATTTGTAAAAATTTAAATCAGTCAGATTCTCGATGATTATGGGACCGGCGTTGCATTTTTCATCTTTCAAAATGTCCAAATATTTTGAGTGGTTGGCTGTAAAATTCTTCAAGCAGTCGTATTGCGTGTTCCATCTTGTTCCTACTGGAAGAACAGGTTGCAAACCGTGATATTTCTTTAAGGACTCTCGGATATTGCTTATCTCGAAAAAAGTGCTGCACATTTTTAACAGTTTTCATCATAGCATCAGGAACAACTTCTTTTCCCACGAGATTTAGGTAATGAGTATTGCATCCATAAGTCCAAAGATCCGGTCGTTTTTGTGAAATTAATTTTCGCATTAATATCATGGTGGAGCAGTTATCCGTGCCTACCGCCCCGATTTGACACCCGAATTTATCCTCGGCATCTTCAAGAGCTTCCATCGCAAGCGTTGCACAATATGCAGCGTCCTTTGTATCTGTAGTGGTGGCGACAGCGTTGACAATTATCGAACCATTCGCTTCAATACTGAGGCAGTGAGAAATAACTGGAGACTGCTGTATTGCGCTCCATCCGTCCTGCATCAATGTTGCGAATTTAGTCTCGGCAGATTTCCTCGCGTCTTCGCAAATTTCTTCATAAATTTTATTAAGCAGCGATCCACCAATTGTCTTTGCTGATGGTGGTTTATAGCTTGGTCTTAATCTTTGCATAAGCTTCACAAATTCTGGATTATCAGCTGTGGAAAAGGGAAGATTGCATCCAAAAATAAATTTTGCTACTTGACTGTCAATCTTTTGATGTTCATTCGCTATTTTCTTAAACATAGTCGGGAGTTTTTGCTGAAATTCCACAGATTTGCTTCCTGTCGCTTCGATTACGGATACATCATTATCATTTACTGAAGGTTTTGCATTTTTTTAATTTTGTTTCGGCAATTGTTGTTCCTGAATTCCACATGTTTGCAAATGCTTCTTCAGCCTCTCCACTTTGGCCCACTTAAAGAAGTCGCCACATTTGTTACAGGTTGCGCTTTTGCTATTACTGTCCTTTTTTATACTAAATTGCATGCATATGTCGTCATCCTTCTTTCGTCCTCCTCCATTGTTTCCATTTTTTGTTGCCTTAACATTACAAAACAAAACGAGTGAGTCCAGAGAAAGTTAATAGTAGTAAATAAAAATAATCAAACAAGAATTGAGCGTACGGATATTTTCGGTTGCTTAATTTGATTGGGCGAATTTTGGTTGTCCACGTCAGATTCATTCGGTTCCAGGTCCACCATATATTCTAAATCTACTGATATGCCTGGCACTGAATCAGAAACGTTATTGTCTGTATTCGAAGTAATGGACGATAAGTCACACAAATCTGTTAAAAAATAAGAGCATCAAAGAATGTTCAGCATGCATAATTTGCATCGTATGTAATTATACCTTCTGGTCTTGTTTCTAAAATGGTTTCTAAAATATATCCTTCAGTTCCATGTGAATTGATATCTAAAAATTAGGAATTTTTAAATAATCATGACGATATATAAAATATTATATTTATACCTGAATTTACTAAAGACAAAACAATAGGTTCGTCTGTCACTTTGCTGCGAGAATCAGTATTATTTTCATCGGGGCTGGAGTCTGAGTATTAAAATATTAGCTAAATTTCTTTAAAAATGTTTTAAATGTGGCCACATACCATTAAACAGTTCGTCCAAGATTTGAGAATTTGTTAACTTATCATTACAACGTGTGTTTACTTTTCGCTTCCTGCCCATTTTCGAAAACGTAATCTAGTGCAAAATTTACAGGAACAAGTTGGAAATATAGAAAATACGACTTCAGTTAATTCTTCCCATTGTGAGTTGCATTCAGTGTGGAGACATTCGTTAACAAAGCCGCATAAACAAGTGCAGTATTTAGTCTCACGTGAGTTTACAGAAAAACCCCGGAAAAACCCACAAAAACCCACAAAAACCCGCAAAAACCCCATTAAGCATTGGGGTTTTTCCGGAGATTTGATACCCCAAAAACCCACAAAAACCCCAAAAACCCCAACCCACAAAAACCCGGGGTAGTGTACCCTGGCTGCAATATCTAAAATTATTTTTGAGTTCAGGAATTTACAACCAAGTGTCTCGTCAGTTTAGTCTGAACGCAACGATTCTTGCTGAAAGGCAAGCCAAATTGGAAAGGCACGAAAAATTTCGCTCTGCAGCCACTTCATTTCAGGTGGTCAGGCTGGGCGACAATATTCAAACCGTTTTCATTCTACTGGTCACGTGTCTAGCAGCCTGTTTTTGCCTGGCGGTCATCGAGTATACGAAATACAATAGGGCAAATATCGCGAAGAAGGCTAGGTTAATGTATGAACGATTTGTTAAAATTGTGCAGAAATGCAGGCGCCACAAGGAAATTCGGGGTAGAATTAATGTACGACGTAGTAATCGAGGAATGGGTGATAATGTTAACACAAAATAGATTAATCGATAGTGGAATAAGGTCATCAAGAAGACCTGATAATTTGAATTTGGAGACAGCCACCTTACAACTTATTTCGCTCGACAGTTTAGAGCTTTCGAGATTATGCACCACAATTATGACATAGGGAAACTCACATGGAGGCAAACTTGCATAGTACATTGGTTAAGGTGCCATTATATGCGGGGTTTTGTTGTCTTAACTTTCCGTTCTTTAATATATTCAAATGGTGATCTTGAAACCCATTCATCTCCGTGTGTTTTTAACAATATGAAGATTTTAATGCACATCAAAATTATCGATTTTTAGGTTTACAAAATCACGAGTGAAGAATTTTGATTTTTTTTCATGAGAAAAAATATATAAAATAGATGGAAAATAATAGGTAAAAACTAAATAATTTCTCATTGAACACAAGAATCAAAATTCTACACTCGTAACTTTGTAAGCTTAAAAATTATCGATTTTTAGGTTCATCTTCATACATATTTCTAAAAACACACGGAGACGCATAGGTTTCAAAATCGCATACAAAGTTGAGACACAACAATTTAAGTTCAAAACCCTGCATCCAATGGACCGTTAACTTGCCATCATTGTATTTCCTTGTCTGCATGATTGAGAAAATTATTTAAATACTTTTCTTACATTTCTTACATTCCACTCTTAGATTTTGTTGGTTCTAACGCTTAGTTATAGTTGGATACGTATATTCTGTAATTTATTTTAGCACATCTTTAATTAGAAATGTGAAATGTTCTTTATGCATTATATATATTTTGCAACCACAGCTAATTTTTGTCCCGGAGGCAGGGGGGGCTATTTTACAGTCACACATCCCTTACATTAATGTTAAATTGTGCTTAAACTAGAGTTATGTACATAACTCTAGTTTAATGCGTTGTTACCTATGAAATTGATTTATTCAATGCATATGTGCATATTTAGGTACTGTATGTGCAAATTTGTGTATCGTATGGGAATTGTTTGCCGGCCTTCATCTCCACGTTATGATCTGCCTTGTTGAGATGATCGAAGTTTTATCTTGCTGAATTATCCAGGCATACTACGTATATCTATATGGTTGTCTTCTTTAATACAGACACACAATCATTTACGTACATACATACATGGACACTTGTGCATACACAGCTCAACAGCGTACATATTTAGGTATGTTACTGTGCTAAATTGAATCCTTTGTAGGTAAATATGTACTTTGCTACATAATAAATACTGTATCTTGTTTCATCACATCAGTCATCTACATACATATGTACAAAAAACATTCACTTTGTATGTATGTAGATAGTTTGTGAAGGAGTGAGAGTATGTATAAGTACGTAATGTAAGGTGCTGATTTAAATATACGGGACACATTAGATCGTAAAAAAATATAAAACTGTATACTAAATATTTTATACGCATATTTGCAATACACAATAAAAACTCTAAAAGTCAAACATTACAAGTATTTGCTTCATGTCAAGTTTTTGTTACTATTTGGACAGCTTTAACAAGTGATAAAATCTACAAATGCACGAAACCTTTGCTACAATAATAATTTCATATCTACAAGTAATTTCTGAACTAAATACTTTTCTGTGTCATAATATTTAACACATGTATGGTTTCCAATTTATTTGATATATTTGTTTCAACCTAAACCTCAGCTGGGCGTCAAGGCCAAGCAAATTGAGAGTGGAAATTAATAACGCAATGGGAATGAAGTTGAACAAAGTGGCGACAAGTGAGGTGTACTTTAATAAAATTGGTCATGCTTTGAAATATTCACAAAACTTGGATATACAAATTACTATACATATATGTACAAAAAACTAAGTAGAAAATCTATAGTGAATTAGCATGTACATACATACTAGATGTGCAATTTTTTTGCATATTTGCATATGATTAACTAAAATTTATGAATAAATACTTGTAACTTGTGGATTTGAAACCCATACTTTGAATCGTGCAAAATGTAATTACAATAATTTAAATTAATTATTTTACTTGTTTAAGTACAAAATTAAACTTTCTTCAAATTAAATGAAATAATAATTTACTTAATCAAAATGAGGAAGTCAAAACGAAAAACGGTTCCTATTTCGCGTGGAAAACCTAAAACATTTGCTCAGGATAAGTGGCCAAAATTGGTTAAACGACCCATAAAAAATAATTTGGTAATTTAATTAATATCAAATTACGTATGCAAGTGAGTTTCAAAAACTGAAATGTATTGCACATAATTTTAGGAATGCCACGTATGCGGGGAAAAAGCACGATCTCATAATTTTGGAGGGATTTCTTGCAACTGTTGTCGGACCTTTTTCCGCTACTATATCTTAACCAATTTAAAAGATAACTTGTGCACAAAGAGTCTGAAGAAGAACTGCAAATATAAAGGAAAATGTAAAATTGACAAATTTTCAAGAAAGAAGTGCAAAACGTGTCGATTCCTGAAATGCATAAAAATTGGAATGGACCCCGCTTGGGTCATGGCGGAATATGAAAAGACGTTAAAACCTGGTTCCACAGAAGGTATCAAGTTGAGTGATGCAGATTCTGAGAAAATTGCAAATATATCAAAATTTTATAAAACTGCGTGCGAACTAATTCCTTACACTTTGCTTACCCGAGAAGTTGATGAAGTTTTGACGATTTCGAAAATTCATTTAATCATGATTGGCACATTGTCGACAGGAATAAGAAGGTTTATAGTAATAATCTTAATTAACAAAATTTGACTAAAAATAATTATTATTTTATGGCTGCTCACAGGTTCGTTTGTTTTGCAAGGATGTTGCCCGAATTTGCAAAACTTAGTTTGCATGATCAAACAAATTTATTAAAGCGATCTGTAATGGAAATGGTCCTTCTCAGAGATTTGATGGCGTATGATATTGAGAACCGATTTTTCGGAGGAGAACAATTTGTCGAAAAGTGTCCAGTCATCACTGTAAGTGACGTTAAGTTAAGAACTCCTACTTGTAAAAGTACAGTAACTACATATGTACGAGGGATGTTCAATATCAAAGTGACACCTGACAACGATACCGTTTTTGAAGAACACAAATAATTTGTGATAACTATTTTGAGCGAAATCAATTGTATTTTTGCGATCTCTAAAATTTTTCCATGAAGATGATACAAATGTGTATCGAAAGTTTGGATTAAATCTATCTGCGTTATTAAAACAATCACATCGTCCAATAACTTTAATACAAGTTTTTATCATTAGAAGAGATCCCCGTTGGGGATATTTATGAACGACCCCTCAATTTAATATTCCACGACTCTTCTTTTTAAGTGTATCTAACTTTAGTAAATACACCATTTTTTAAAAATAAACATGTTAAAAAATAAATTTTCTTATGTTTAGGAGGACGAATTTATATCCGTGTTTCCAGACTATATCACGGCACCCTATATCACCTTGTACAAGAGAATTCGAAGCATTGCCCCCGACGAGGACAGCCTTATGTTGCTCCTCCCTCTCGCATTGTTCTCCGACTCGGGTGGAAATGAGAGCTGCACAGATTTTGACGATAGACAAGCTATTAATTCGGCACAAGAGCTTTATGCCGGATTACTGGAAAAGTATTTAAAATCGACGCAGGGAAACGAGAATGGAAGATTACTATTTCCGAGGGTGAGTTACATAAATAAAAGAGATATATTTCCAGTGTTGAAAAATTTTACAAGATTTTTGACACACCAAATGTAATTTTAGTCTGATAAAACTTGTACTCCACGTAAAGTAATGAAGGTTTAATTTTTGTAAAATGAGGAATCGTTATAACGCGAATTTTATAAATGCGCAATTTTCATAATTAGTGGAAATATTTATCAAGAATTTAATAGTGTCATTAGCAATTTGTTATGCATAAGCAGTTAAATTTTCTAGTTTAAGTGAGAATATGAAAATACATTACACAAGATTATTTTCTCGTAGAACTCAAGAATTTTTACCTAATAATAAAAGATTATATAGACTTTGATTTAATTTTGACTTAATTTACACAGATGCTATCCCAACTCGCTGAAATGACGGAAATCAGCCTCCTCCACCAGGGTGTCCCGCTCAACATGACCGACGACCAAGTCGATAAAATGCACCAACATTTGCACAAACTTAAAAAGAAAAGTTCACAAAATGAGAATAATGCGAGTCGTGAATATTTTAAGGATCCTTTAACCCCCATAAATCAACTCGCAGCGCAAAAGGAATGTTGCAAAAAACATGTAAATTCACTTGAAAAACCACAGGTAGCGAAATCAAAATCAGAAGTACCGACAGCATCGCAAAAAGGCACGCAGCCTTCTTTAATTCACACTTTCGCCAATGTAACGGGTGAATTTGGAATTAAACAAGATTATTTTGAGTCAGGGCCTCATGTCGGCATCGAAAAAGCTTTTATGCGTCGAATGCCAGAACTTTTGGCGTGTCCGTGGGATTCCTTGGTCAATGACGTGGAAAAGTTAACACTTTCATAGGTTTGAGCGTGAAAGAGAAAGCAAAGCCTTCCGAAGTATTAGAGATGTGCACCTGTAATTATGGGTGTACATAGATAGTTGTGAAAATTTTGTCAGATTTATGTACGTCTAGTGTACTAAATATTTAAATATATACCTAATATTCTACGCGGTTAGCTACCTAACATACATATGTATACGTATATATATTTATGTTTACAAATACATACATTTGTCGACCTGCTATGCGAGAAATAAATGCATCTATCCATACAAAAAATATTTATGTATGTACTCATTTAAAATTCATAACAGTGTTTTTTGCACGTTTAGAAGTGTCAATGGAAAATGAGGTATGCACAAGCCAAAAAATATTTTCTGCTAATCTATCAGCCAAATGTATTTGTTCCCAACTTCAATTCTTAATATTCAGTTCTGCCAATCATTTGCAATCGTTAGAATCTATAGTATAAATAAATGCGTCGAAAGTATGTGTGGGACAGAATTGAAGTGTTATTGTATCAAATGAGATGGAAATAAATAGAAATAGCTTCTGGAAAAGTTGGGACAGAAATTTTTATATAAATACAGAGCTGGAAAAGTTTGATTGGCAGTCTTAAGTGGGAATAATAAGCGCAAAGTCAGACATATAATGCCTTCAAGTTCGCATAAATTGGAGTCTTAATAATTTTATACGATACCGTTACCGACAGAGGGACACATATGCAGTTCTTCTGCTTGGGTAACAATTTGACACCGAAGAGGTCTACTTCTTTTATAGGGTAAATCCTACTCAGCCTCGAATATCAACGCTCTGGTATTATACTAAAATTGAACAAGGTATGTACTGTGCGGGTGGAGCTTAGCTCGTCAAAACCCAGTGTTGCGCCTCAGTTCTCCTCAGTTAAGTGAGGCGCAACACTTGGTTTTTCACGAGCTAAGCTCCACCCGCACAGTACATACCTTGTTCAATTTTAGTATAAAAATTTTACCGACACTTCTTACCCCAAGATTCAGAAGATAACAATTGTATCACACAATCAGCGAATGTACGTTCATACCGTATGAATCATACGTATCACGTTTGATTCAATATTAATTATCATTCTGCAGGTCTGACCTGCTCTAAGACTGGTTAATGTCAACCGTGGATCTGCGACAGGCTTAATCGCTAGTTTGAAATAGTTTTACATAATTGTGTATATATATACATACACACGTTGTTATGTCATTTTGTCAAAGTAGAAAATAGCATTAGAGTGGAGTAAAATGATAAGGAGACCATCTGTCATTGTCAAAAGCATTTTCACTCCATTTGAAGAAACTTAAACCTCTTATAAATATATGTATGGTACATAATGTAGCTCACATAGACCTATATGAATTTACATATTTACTAAATGTAAAAAACAATGTCCGCTCAGTCCAGTTTTTGCCCCCTCACTGAAAATTTGTAAGAATATAATGATAATTTTAAAAGCTATTTTCCTAACTTTTTTTCTATTTAATTTTTGTTTGACTATTGACATTAGAAATGTCCAACAAATATTTGGACCCTGTTATCACATCGTGGAGGTTTCAAAAAATGAAGAAGTTATCCCACTACAAAATTTTGTAAATAACGCTATTGTAGTAAAATCGAAAATTTACGACTATCCAGTCTCTAATGCATTCCCAAGTTGGGCTTTGGGAATTCGTCTGGGACTATACGGTTCCGAAATCTGCGTTATGTATTACGCTGAAAAGCTTTATTCTGATTTAAAGCTTGAATTTGATCTGATCCCGAGCAGACTTAAATTTGTTGTGATTGTGACTTCGAGTAAAGTAGAATTTGAAGAAGGGAGCAAGTCTCTTTGGAATCTACCTCTCACAATGGACACATCTTCTTACTTGCCTAAAACAATTTTAATAAAAACTCCTCCTCAAGGTACGAATATTTATACTAACAATAAGTAATTAAATACTTCAGTGTTTGTATTTTAATTAAAAACTTTATTTTCTATTCATTTTTGTAGATTTGTCACTATTTGAGCTATATAACAACTCTAATTTTAAAGAAACCATTCAGATATCATTTTGGTGCGTCTTTTGCATAAACAATCCACTTATTCCAGTTTCCTTACAAAAGTTGAACCCAAATCAAAATCATAAATTAAATCTGCTACAATACTTTTTGGAAATTGAAGCTTCCGCAGTTAAAACATTGCTAAGACCAAAGCTGTTGTTATCACTGATTAAGAAAAAATTTAGGATAACAAAGAACTATGTATCTTTTTTTAAAATTAAACAATATCTCGCTATCTTGTCCAACCAAGACAACTTTCATCTAACAGTTAACACCACTCTAAGCACTTTTCCATCGTTGAGTCTATTAATGGATTATGTAATTATGGAGGCAATCTTTCATTCTGCAAATACCACCAACTTTGTCCCAGATATTGATGTTGTTGTTTTAAATTTTGTGACTCTAAAATCAATCAAGCAGTATTTAAGTAGCGACTGGCACGCAATGACTACAATAGTGGGACAAGAAGAATACAGCTTTTTAACATGCGATGGAATAAATTTATCGCTAAGTTATGCCTTTTATGCCAGTCCTTTTGATATATGGAGTTGGACCTTAATTGCTTTGATTATTACGTTTCTGACAGGAATATTTCTGGCGGTTAGATGTATAGACATCGTTTTCTATATTATGGTACTCTCCTTCGTTCTAACGGAACGACCGATCGAGTTCTTAGAGAGATTTTGGCTTCAGAAACATTGCAAGCTAAAGTTCTTGCTAATTTTGTGGTCACTGGGAGGACTACTTTTGTCAAACTTTTACAAATCGTTTTTCACCTCAGAAATTACATTGCCGATTAAAGCTACAGCTATCTATAGAGAGTTCAAGGACCTTGAAAATTTCACGATTTACGCTCCAATTAAGCAGGAAATAAGCTTTTTATCTTTGTACGATAGTATTGAAGGTGTGAAGATGCTACCCCAATTTTTTGAGGTTATTATGACCCTGTTACGTTCCAAAGTTCCAGAAATTTCGGAATTTGCCAACAACATTCTAGCCAGCTATGATGAATCAAGCCACATTAATACCCTCCTAAGACCTTTATCTTATCATCGCCCTTCTCACTTTTGGGGTAATTTGACAAAGGAGAACTGTAAAAAGAGAGCTTACATCGATACAACGGAAAACGTTAAAAGAGTACTTGAATATGTGAATGAAAAGAAAACCACAATATTTAACAAAGGAACGGAACATCTACGTTTAAATTATATTGGCTGGTATTTCAGAGCTGTCTATATGGACACCAGATTATTTAAGGGAATTCATGAAAAGCTGGAAATAATTATTTCTTCAGGGATTTATAATTACTGGAAAAATTTGTATGATAGATTCCGTTCGCCAAAGCTTTTCAAAGATTATGAAGAGAATGGAATAATTTTTGAAGGAGGGACAGGTGTCTTGTCGTCAAATTTATTGTCTGCATTCGTAATTTATCTTGGGCTCAGTTTTTCAGCACTTGTTCTGTTTGCGAATGAGTGCTGCGTAAAAAGTTTAAAGATTGTAACAGACCGATTAAAATGGGGAAAGCGTTAGCTTTTAAGGTAGGTTTATTTCCTCTCACTCATTAAAACAGAGCATGGAATTATATAAATATTGTATTGTATTATATTACATTTGTATGATAGAATAATATTTACAAATTTTTAACCTCCAAATTTGATCCTATAATGAGGGTTTTGTTTTTAAGCTAGAGTTCCAGCCCGGAGGATGTACATATGTTTGACTGCAAGGCGTTCCAAAATAGAAAATTGGTTAATAAAATTTTTCAATTATTTAGTAAGGTTTCGGGATATTGTATCTGTAGAAAGGTATAGAAAATATTTAAATATTTAATTTCTACAAGGAAAGTGAATATGTATGTATGCGTCTCCAGTACCAAGCTCATGGCTTTTAAATAATTCAAATATTCGGCTTTACCAGGCCACAGTCATTCATTTAAGTCGATCTTATATATACTGTTTGTTTTTGAGGTATATTATTTGATAGAATACATTTCAGTCGCGTAGTTCTGGAAGGTGCTCATGTTACGAAAGTTGTATACTGATAGAAATGTGTGTATTTAGTAACGTGTGCCCTTATGTACTTATGTCAGGACTAATTAAGTGCATACTTATTTATATGCTTCATTCATACACCATAAATGTTGACTAATTTACAAATATAAATATGTAACAGGAAATAAAATTCACCCCGATTTCATTTACTTCATCTCCCGCCAGGGCCGGCCAACCTCCGTTTTCCCCAACCTAGAACACCCACTGGCAACCAACTGTTTCGATTGGGGGGAATGCCATCATAACCTTCGTTAGTTAAGTTTCTTCAACCTAAAGCCTTTAGAATAGCACTTCATATTACAAATTTCTCTTATAAGTTGCCACGTCATTTTAACCCCTTAAAGTCCTTAAGAAGCTATTTTTCCCATATTTTTTTAAACTTTGTTATCCCTTCACACACCCCATTTCAAGCTCACCAGCGTTTCACACTGCTCAGTTCCGCCCTATATTCGCAGTGTATAACGTGGAACACTAAAACCTGGCTGCCACTATGCACCCCGTTCAAGAAATTGGTCCCCTTCTTCACAATGTCCGTCACACTCGTGATGTGGACGTCCCTCATGTTCTACAACTTGGCGAAATTGATTCTTTGGAATCGACGGAGTACAGATGTTTGCGTAACAGTTGGAATATTGCTGGTCTTATATTGTTGTATGAATACCGTGTCGATCACCATGATACTAACGAATATCTATAAAACCGATGAAATTTGCGTTCTTTATATAAATTCCGAAATTCTAAGGAACAAGGTGGATACTGGATCGGGTAAGACTTTTTGATGTTTTGGGCAAAATCGTAGTATCCAGAGTCAGGAAAAATCCCAGGTTTTATTGGGGTTTATACATATTATTCAACGTTTGGGGTAAGATAATGGGGGTTTCACGACTTTCGCAACTTTGGGTTTTGTGTCATCAATTTAAAATGTTTTGATGTGAAAGACCTTCACAAACAAAACTTTGGTAAATGTTTAAAAAAATTCACCATTTGTGTTTGCCCAGTAGTATCGATCGGTAACCATTGGGCTTGATTTACCATAGAAATACATATTTTTTTGCGAAAACGACGCAAAAACCTAGAGTAAGTACATATGTAAATATGTATGTTTTTGCGAAGAATTTAATTTTCATGCATCTGTAAATCTATGCTACATACGACGTTTACCACACAGTTACGAAAGTGACATGAAAACCCTCAACATAGCGATCATATAGCCCCTAAATTGCAAAACTTGTTTCATTAAACTTTCGGAAAAACGGAGTAAATCCTAATTATCCCACATCAGCAAAAATGTTATGCTTCAATCAATTGAAAAAAGATTGGATATTATTTACATGTATGCAAACGTTTCAAAATGGTTCCACTTTTTCAGAAAAACTGGTCCAAACTATACATCCGATGGGGCTGTTTCTCCATTTAATGATTCCTCCAATTCTATTCATACCAGTTCTTGCCACGCTGCTCCCTCTCCTGCAAGAGGGTATCGACCCATCCTACTCTTTATTCAGAAATCTGACCATTTTCCCCAAATATTTCACCCTCTTGGTACGAATGACATTCATATTTACCACTCTACTCCATCCCTTCTGGGCACATTGATACTGGGGGCTAACTGGTTAATAGCATTTAAATCGTGTCTGAAATCCTTGCTAATACAAAGTCAGAAAGTTAACAGAATGTGTTCGAAAAATATATTTCGCAAAACGGTCAGTTTTCGACACCACTTGAAAATCTATCGCCAACTACAAATCGGTTCCATAATTTCGAACCAGGTTATCTACTACATTTTGCCCGTTGCAAAATTGATCCTATTTTTATGCTGCATCACGCTGAGCTGTTTGATAATTAAGTTCTATTACTTCATCCCGATCCCGATGACGGTAATGGGGACCAGCTTGGTGGTCGTGTTGGGGGGCGTGCCGCACTTCATTTTCCCAATAATGGCATATTTAAACGTGAACTCGAAGGGATTAGTGAGGCTGTGGAAATTGGAAGCGTCAAAAAGAAAAGTGATTTGGACGAAGGAGGTTAATAGTTACGGTCCAATTAGAGCGTTCGTTGGACCATTTTATTTTATGGATCAAAATACTAGGACTGATTTTTTTGCGGCGATTTTCTACTACACGGCATCACTAGTAATTAGTGTTAGATTATATGTAGAGTAAAACTTGTACGTAATTACTTGTACGTAATCCGTACGTAATTAGTTAACTTCAATTAAAATTATGCCTAAAACTATGTACAGATATATGATTTTTTCAAAAATTTACGTAACGACTGGTCGTGTTTTTATTTTCAAAATTATTTCGTACACTCATCCTCAAAAACGTTAGCTAGAGATATTACAGAATTATTAGTTTTTATAAGTATATATGTAGATTTGTGAAATCAAGTTTTGTGAATCCTCGACGACTTAAATTTTACGAGCTATGCACACAAATTTGTGAAATGAGTTACGATGCTGAAGAAGTTTTCATGAGTGCTTCCATTATCCATGATATGCGACAACTATGAACCTTTCACTATTAACAAGGTACGCATTTTATAGATGATTTTTTTCATTTTATTATGCTTATTTATTATCCATGGAATATATGTCTACACACTACTTTGAATATTAGAAGAATCGAAATAGATAATTGGACAATGTCAGTAAGAGTAAAATCGTAAGCCGTGTCATAATTGTTTATCAACCGGATGTGTTCGCATTACTCCAGAATCTCCTCCATGGTCCACCGTTGACTTGGAGAATTCCCATTACACGAGGTCCAACTGATCCGCTCACCATTTCTATTTAAATCGTGACCAGATTAATGAGGACTTTCCTTGCTTGCACACATCATTTAAGTATTTTTGCAAATTATTCTGTCACCTACCCATTATTGGTTAAACAAGTTCCGTCAAAATCTTGGAAGGAAATGGTCCCCTTATCGTGCTTCACCAAATTAACGGTTCGACCTGGCGGATAGCAAAACAGGCCTCTGGGATGGAAGCTGAACTCGTTCAAATCACCCCCAATGATATGAAAAGATGCAGATAAACCTACATACAAACAAGGAAGAAGGTGAGTTAAATACAACGGTTGACAAATAATGGTCAAACTAAACTTTATTACCCCACATTCGGTACATCCACTGGGCAGACTTGGCATTTTCCACAGATTTCGAAGCCACCACATGACCTGCCCCCACGCAGTGCTCCCCACTACCGAGGGACTGCAGGATCTATGTAGAGGAAATTAAAAAATGAATATATTAGTGCTTAACTTAATTTTAACAAAATTTTGACCAGAAATTAATTTACCAATCCACCCTGTACGGATCGAATGATAACGGTCCCTGTAAAGAGCTCCTCTTTTTCGGATGGTCGCCCAAAAACCAACGCCATACTTGCCAAAATTAATACAGCAGCAGTAAAGTAAGATGCCATTTTTGAAAGTAAAATTTTCCAAACGAGTCCAAACTTCTGTTTAACTGTAACTGTAACTTCTGTCGCTCAGTTTATCATGTAAGACTTAACTTCGGGCCAGAATTTATATGGTTTTGAAGTTATCAACTACGTCAAAAATTTGTGCAAGAAAAAAACAATTTGTGACGTAAGACAGAATTGATCGATTGAACATCGAGTTATAATGACATCATATGGACCTTACCGGATTTTCCAGACAAAAATACCAATTTATGATGTAAGAGTATCACCAGTTTGTAGCCCCAGAATTTATATCGTGTTGACATTATTAATACGTCAAGGATTTGCGAAACAAGAATCGCAATTTATTATGTAAAACTTAACATGGTGGCAGACCTTATAGTTATCAATTACGTACGTCAAGATCTTACGAAACACGGTTATTACATCAGCAGGATTCACCATACTGGACAATATGTAATTATGACTTATGTACGAGATGATCAGCACGTAGCAGAAGATTAAATTTTTACTTTTTACTTTTGTATTTTGCAGCCGGATATAATGGAGGTATTCATGATTATTTCGCATTAATACAATGCAGAGGTATGAGTTGGTTTTGGGCGATTTGACATTTTGAGTTGTTCACGCACCAAAATTCAGGCATCCCCATTTTTCGGATTACTAAAGTGTGCATATTATCTCTTTTGGATGAAGTTTTAAACACATTTAAGGTCAAAATCTGGACTTTTCAAAATGGATTCAATTCTAGCAGATTTCAGAAATTGTAAAATATGTATGCTGAAACTTACTTTGCACTGAAATTGCAATCATGCATTTCTAAAAAAATGAAATTAGCAGGTTACTTGCGAAAAACCGCAAGAACCATAAATTTTTGAAAATTACAGATTTCTTAGAGTATAATTTTTGTAATTACTCAATGTAATTTTCAGTCAAAATGTTTAATTTTTATAATTCGGTTAAAACTCGAAGAGATAGGACCTTTTTATTAAAATAGGTTTGGACGGTTGCTGAATTTTGTCTGGAAAAATTTCATTACGAGGGTAAAGATTTCTATCCAGCTTAACCCCTCCTTTTTGCTCATAAAGTAGATGTTCTAAGTAGTGGTCTCAACGGTGCGGTTCGGTTCGGTTCTTGGAAGAACCGGTTTAGAACCGAGAACCAGAATTGAAGAACCGAAACAGAACCGAACTTTTTTTAGTTGGAACCGAACCGGAACCGGACCAAACCGTGACCGAACCGGCGGTTCGGGTCAAACCGGTAGTGTTATTAATATGCAATAAACAACAAACAATGCTAATTGACATGTTTCTGATGAAATTTCACATATAAGCCAATAACTTATCTGTATTTAAACAAGCAAATTCTAATACATGTCAACAGCAAAACCACTTATGCATGTATTATTGAAGTTAGAAAACAATTCCAAGTTTGGGGTGCAACCAAGTCAAAATCTCATTTTGGAAACATTGGGGGTGTAACCAAGTCAAAATCTCATTTTGGAAACATTGGGGGTGTAACCAAGTCAAAATTTCATTTTGGAAACTTTGGGGTGTGACCAAGTAAAAATTTCATTTTAGAAACTTTTGGGGGTAAAAATTTCTTTTAGGAAACTTTGGGGTGAAAATTTCATTTTGGAAACTTTGAAGGTGTCATCAAGTAAAAATTTCATTTTGGAAACATTTGGGGTGTGACCAAGTAAAAATTTCATTTTGGAAACATTGGGGGTGTAACCAAGTCAAAATTTCATTTTGGAAACTTTGGGGTGTGACCAAGTAAAAATTTCATTTTAGAAACTTTTGGGGGTAAAAATTTCTTTTAGGAAACTTTGGGGGTGAAAATTTCATTTTGGAAACTTTGGAGGTATCATCAAGTCAAAATTTGGTTTTGGAAACATTGGGGATGTAACCAGGTCAAAATTTCGTTTTGGAAACATTGGGGGTGTGACCAAATAAAAGTTTCATTTTGGGAACTTTGGGCGTGTCATCAAGTCAAATTTGGTTTTGGAAACATTGGGGGTGTGACCAAGTCAAAGTTTCATTTCGGGAACTTTGGGGGTGTGGCCACGTCAAAATTTCATTTTGGAAACTATGTGTATTTCGGGAAATTCGTAAAACTTTTTCGAAAATATGATTAACTTCGCTAATGTATTTATGTATAAAGTTCGGTTCAACCCGAACCGGCCGGTTCGGTTCGGTTCTCAAAGACTTGGAACCGGAACCGAACCGGTAATAAAAGTTTCGGTTCGGTTTGGTTCTCCGTATAAACCGGAACCGAACCGAGCCATCGGTTCCGGTTCGGTTCTATGAGAACCGAGAACCGTTGAGACCACTAGCTCTGTGTTGTTAAAATTTCTTACAACATTGACGTACTTATGACGTTTACTAGTGTAAATCAATTAGTGACGACCATATAAATCAGAATCAATGACGGCATCATGACACATATTGCAATTGAGGGTATTCAAAATTACTTTTGTATCATTAGTATCGTTAATTCGTCAAATCGAATAGTTTGTGACCAAATATGCTAAACATAGTAACAGTATTTTTATGACTAAATCTAAAGATGCTTACAAAATCTCGTAACCTTTATAACCTATTTTTAAAAACGCCGGAACTTTTCAAATTTTATCCAACTTCAACAATTATTCATGTTTTTTTTACAATTGCATTAAATGATTAAAATTCCACTGGAATAGATTTTTAACGTTAAAAAATCTATTGTTTTTGCGTTTTTTAAATTCAGGAATAAGTATGTAGTAAACAAATACCAAAGTTTAACTTTTTTAGGTAACAAGTTTTTGCAATTTCCAATAATCTTGAGCATACATATTGTTTAATTTCTGAAATATGGTTAAAATTCAATAAGAATTGAAAAATCGTGATTTAGGCTGAAACAGATTTTACAAATTTCGCCCTGGGCGAAAACATGCACAAGCTAGAAAATTCCAAACTGAGTGTCCTCCAATTTTTGTGAGTGAGCAATTTAAATGAGTGCGGTTTAATCTGGTCGAGAACCTCCTCACACCTATTCATTGTAGGGACCAGAAACAGTCATGAATACCCTTATTATAATCCAGTTGCAAAATTAAAAAGGACACATTTTATCTTCTGCTACGTGCCGCTCGCCACGTAAATTAGTCGTGCGCTTATTGTTCCATCTATATTATAAGCTGGAAATGTTTGTTGGCAACGGAAGTGAAAGTAATTTTCCGTGACGGAAGTGAAAGTGGAGAAAGTGATTTGCATATCAACTGTTTTGGAAAGTTGATAAGTCATTTATCCAGGATTTGCTGGTTAGCTTATCAGGAAGGGAAGTTAACGGAAACAATTAAGTGTGGTTATCGCTCTGCTGGGGGGAATAATTGGTTGTATCCATTTTGGCTCTGGTTATCGCTCTGCTGGGGGGAGTGGGAGGGTGTGCCCCCCTGGGATAGGGTTACCGCTCTGCTGGGGGAAGTGGGAGGGTGTGCCCCCCTGGGATAGGGTTACCGCTCTGCTGGGGGGAGTGGGAGGGTGTGTTCCCCTGGGATAGGGTTACCGCTCTGCTGGGGGAAGTGGGAGGGTGTGCCCCCCTGGGATAGGGTTACCGCTCTGCTGGGGGGAGTGGGAGGGTGTGTTCCCCTGGGATAGGGTTACCGCTCTGCTGGGGGAAGTGGGAGGGTGTGCCCCCCTGGGATAGGGTTACCGCTCTGCTGGGGGAAGTGGGAGGGTGTGCCCCCCTGGGATAGGGTTACCGCTCTGCTGGGGGGAGTGGGAGGGTGTGTTCCCCTGGGATAGGGTTACCGAAGAAGGGTTATTGAAGTTAGAAAACAATTCCAAGTTTGGGGTGCAACCAAGTCAAAATTTCATTTTGGAAACATTTGGGGTGTGACCAAGTAAAAATTTCATTTTGGAAACATTGGGGGTGTAACCAAGTCAAAATTTAATTTTGGAAACTTTGGGGTGTGACCAAGTAAAGATTTCATTTTAGAAACGTTTGGGGGTAAAAATTTCTTTTAGGAAACTTTGGGGTGAAAATTTCATTTTGGAAACTTTGGAGGTATCATCAAGTCAAAATTTGGTTTTGGAGACATTGGGGATGTAACCAGGTCAAAATTTCGTTTTGGAAACATTGGGGGTGTGACCAAATAAAAGTTTCATTTTGGGAACTTTGGGCGTGTCATCAAGTCAAAATTTGGTTTTGGAAACATTGGGGGTGTGACCAAGTCTAAGTTTCATTTCGGGAACTTTGGGGCTGTGGCCATGTCAAAGTTTCATGTGACCATGGCAAATGTGACCATGGCATCAAACCACTTGGGGGTTGTTGTTCACTCATGGGGTGCTCCAACATATCCAAAGGGCATCGAGATCTGTGGGTGGCAACTAGTGAGGTTCCCCTCCTAAGTACGTAACGTAAATTCATATTTATTTTTATTCGAACTTAGTAATGCATGTGTTCTGACAAATTTGAATACCCTTATTTTGGGGTACCTTGCTTCAGACGGACGAACAGGAGTGATTTCAGCAGGTCTTGATTTTAGCTAAAAATCGGTAACTTGTACGTATGTATAATTAAGTAAGCGGAAAGTGATTACTTGGAATCCATTGTGTAAAAACCTGTTTCACCTTAATTGTGATATATCATACGAACAAGCTTTTTGTCGTCTTTTCTCAAGAAAAAGACATTTATTTAGTCAGCGTGAAGCTCTCCAGTTTAACACTTCGCACTGAGCAACTATGTCACCTTTAGTAAAAAACTTCTTCATTAAACTTGCAATAATTGTGACCGGGTACGCACTGCTTTTACCGGTATTGCTTTTGGTCATTATCATCAACAACATTGTGCGATGTGTCCTGAGAATATTTCTGTTTTGTTCTCGCTCAAATCTCCGTCTAATTTCCAACGGGATAGACAATTTATTTCCAGGCCAGCCTGGCAGCGTTGGTGGAATAATTCTCGGAATTGTAGTATCACCAAGTTCTACAACCGTATACGAAAGTCCATGACAGTATGAAAGTACGATGGTCCATTAGCTGTTTGGTATACGAAACGTTGAAAATGGTGCTTGAGAAAAAGTGGGGGTATGGCTGTCGTAAAAAAAGTGAGACCTTTAATGTCAAGGAACATGTCAAAATGTGGCGTGAAACTGGCCCAGAAAATGGAGAATTCTACACAGAAAAGGAATTCTTTGAGGAAATCGTTCCCAAATTGGCGCAAGATTTTGAGGATTACGCAGCAAAACCTGGATGGGTGATAATTCCAAGTGTGCAAATAGCAAATTTTAAAGGTTGTGGGGACTCGTATTCTTCTCCAGTTAGTGTCCGAGTGCTTCGGTGCCATCATTCTTACATGGATGGACTTTCTGCCGGCTTACTAGTAACCGAATGTTTAATGGACTTTGAATCCTGTAGTGTTCCGTTTGTTCTTGATCCTAAGGTGAACCTTCAGGTCAAGGTTCGAAGGCACATTTTGTTCGAAAATTTTTTAGGATTTCTGCAACTTCCTTTCCATTTAATGCGAAAAGTATTCGATGGAAAGGCCAATACTGGAGTAGAGTTTGATCCAACACTTGGACGAACATCTGATCTGCGTCATTTTGGTGTCACGAAAAATTTAGCATTTGCAAGGGTACGTGATTTGAGATCAAATTTGGAGAGCACTGAAAATCATCGGAATAATACAACTACAAATGTCTTGGGCAGCATAGTTGTTTCTGCATTAGGGCAGGTACGGATGGTGATAATTTTAATTAGTAATTACAGATATTCTGATATACAGGGTGGTTAAAATGTCACGCTACAATGGAAAATTTTTCGATGAGAAAAATTGGAAAATTCTATTAGTTACAGAAATATTGTCTCTAAAGTTCAACATTTTAAGAATTTAGTCATCAGTGTTCCATCAGTTTTTGGTAATAATTATAAAAATCTAAATCCAAGATCTTGTAACTAATGGAGTTTTTTTTTCATTGAAGAATTTTCCATTGTAGCGTGACATTTAAACCACCCTGTACATCTTTGCTATGCATAATTGAGTTATCTACTTTTACTTCAAGATCCTATCCAGAAGAGGAGACTTATTGGATAATTCTTCTCTGACATTCTCAACCCCCACCGCCATTCTGCCATATCCCGACAGTCGGCCCAGGAATGCGGTGGTTCCAAACCACTTTAGTATTCCGTTAGGAGACGTCGCGGACCATAAGGTGATCAAGTTAATTGTTGCCACCCCATCCTGGCCAGCCGTTCCAACTCATTACCTTCTCAACTGTTTGGGGCGTCTTCCGGAACGAATTGCGGGAAATATTGTGAAATTCGCCAGCCAAAGGTTCCCTGCTTCAACAGTTTTCACGTCCGTTCCAGGGACGAGAGTGAAAGGTTATTTAGGTTCATGTGGCAGTTTTGTGATGTGGGAGGATGGTCAGTTTTACCGAGGCAAATTGGTATCAAATCAGCCAACGTCCATTGAACACTTGATCTAAAAGTTTTTGCACGCGTATTTAGAATATAAATATTACACTCTGTCTCAAATGCATTTAATGAAATGTTCTCTATTTGTAGCTAATGAGGGTATTCAATATTTCTGTGTATCCTCGTAAGTGTACTTTACGAAGAAATACTTTACGAAGAAAACAAAGGGCCAGGTTTGGTAAAAATCGTAAGAGCGATTTTCGATGAGAAAATTTTACGACGCTTACAAAATCTTACAAACACCTACAAAAGACCGTCGTAACCTACATATTTTACGATACGAAGAAATAATGAAACCTATCAATATATTTGCATCAAATATTATCCCATTTTTGTATATTAAATACAGCTAATTTATTGCGACGTATCTGCACCAAAATTTCGTATAAAATTCGGTTTTCGATGTGAATGTTTAAATTTTTGTTCGTCATGCAAGGACTGTTAGTCAAAATTTGGAAAAATGGGTGAAGCATATTTTTCAGAAATTCAAACATGGGAAAAGTTTAGTCTTGCTCGTATTTCTCCATTAAGGATTGTTTATCAAAAACATTCCGGGTATATTTCCTAGCTTATCCTTAGTCGGTTTTAAACTTTTTCTAATCCATCCCAACCCGATCCGAATATTAGGGCGAAAGAATATCCATTCTAACCGAATCTGAATTTTCCGGTTGATAAAATATCCAAGCTCAACCTTAAAAATCGTTTTGAACCACACTGTATCAAGCTGACGAACAATGCTACCTCACAATTTGAATATCTACGTGCATGCATATGTATATTCGTTATACATACATACATGCATATATTGTAGACACGTTTGCATTTCATACTTACTTAACGTATTAGATACATATTCGCACCCCGCTATTTTTAATCTTGCTATGGGAACGTCCATAAATCACGTGATCGATTAGAGGGGGGGAGGGGGTCTGAAATTTGTCACCAATTATCACGGGGGGGGGGGGGGGTAGATGGTCAGATGTCACGTGACATGAGTAGTATATACAAAAGTTTTTTAAACTTTTGTATATGCCAATAAATGTCATGAGAGAGTTATGTATAAACTCTCTTGGCATACCACACGCACGTTATATAAATTTGATTTTCATTTTGCATATTTAGAAACTTGCTTCGACTTAAATACTTATGTCTGACTGGCGTATTAAATAGGTATTTACACATGTGTGTAGTGTAGCTCGAATTTGATCAATGATTTAAAAAATATTGTTGTTCCGGACAACATGATTTAATTTGAGCATCTCCTGTCACGTGACCGGTGGGGGGGGGGGGTAGCGAAATTATCACCACCGGTCACCTAGGGGGGGGAGGGGGTCAAAATTGGCCAAAAATCGATCACGTGATTTATGGACGCTCCCTAATCTTGACATTGCCAAATAAAATTAATCTCAGGAACGTTGATAATCATAAATAAGTGAATCATGCTACTCAACCGTCATGCTGAATGGTTATACAGTTGGTCGTGGAGAGATAATGAAATGTGGATGATCTTCAATAAAGTGACTCACTACACGTCTGACGTCGTGTACTTCACAACAAATGGCTTTACTAAATGGCTTTAGTTCAATAGCTTGGTATGTACTTAAACCTGGGGTTAGGGTAAAATCAGTAATTAAAATTAAAGCCATCAACGTCATTTTTTACCAGCTACATACATATTTACTAAAAGGAACCCCATGTAGTTGGCCTGATCAATACTTATTACATATGTATGAATGTGTGCAGTTAAGACAGAATCAAGTTTATTACTTCGAAGTCTCATTATTCATGGGTTTTATTAGTGCAAATTCCAGAAAGTCTCCTATATTTAGCCAAAGACAAAGTTCAATTTAACGTAGACTTAGGTGACACATCGTCTCAAAAAATCTCACGGCAAAAAACACAGCGCGAAAGCATTTTATCTGGTATTTCTTGTTCACCAGAACATATGTTTTGTGTTTTGTTTTGTTTTGGAAGGGGCGTCCATTCACTATGTATTGTATATCTAAATCTCCTAAGATCATTTTTATTATGTTTTTATTCAATTCATAAAAGTCTAATATAATACGCAGTAGGTGGATGGTCCATTAGTGTTAGATTTACATTACCTACATACGCGTATACCTATCCACGTTATAGTTACTCTAATTTCAAATTTGTTTTCTGGGGCAATTAAGAAAAAAAAATGCTAAAATGCTGTCGTTTTACATCGAAAGGACTCAGATGTTCTCTGCTTTTCAGCCTTAGATGTGGACTTCTTGCCTAATAATCTGTGGCAAGTCGTCTCATCCCAACAGAGAACGGAACTCTGCCGGGGGCTGACTCAATGGCATTGCCATTCCGTATGGCTGGGCTCACCCTGCCATGAGAGACAGCACCTACCCCGTACTAACACAGAGCCAAGTAGGATTAGCAATAGCTTCCCGGCTGGTGGAATCGAACGTGTGATTGCGTGGTGACAATCCTACCCTCGTACCACCAAGCCAAAGGGCCTTGCTAAGTCGAGTATAGACAATCAAAGCGACACAACTGTAGCAAGTAAGTTGATAAATAGGATGGCGTTGAGTTTTGTTAATTACGATAAGCCAGTTTTTTTTAAATGGAATCCTCTTTAACAGGAGGTCTTATGTGTCTTCACTTTTTTTACAAAAACTGCAAACACTCCTTCAAAAAGTGGCAAAGTCTGGAGTGTATATTTTTAATAAATTAGTAACGACTTGCTCTACAAAAGTGTCGCTTTATACGTTTGAATGAAATATCAGAGCCGAGAAATGATTAAAAATGTGCTAATTTTTAGGCCTGTGACGTCACAGGCGATGAGTCACCTAAGTCTACGTTAAACTTCAACTGCAATTTAACTGAAATGAAGTTGGTTAATTTTTTAAAGATGACGATTTTATTATTATATAGAATTGGTTTTTATGCATAAGTTTGCTCATGCAATAACTTCTGCAATGGCTTTGAAAGCAATTAAAGTGGTTTAATCAAGCAAATAAACCAATCGCATAAATTCCGAAAGACATGCAACTGCACAAGCTAAATAAATAAGCTAAACCGTAAAAGCAATACATATTTCAATAAATAAATAGCTTCTAAAAACAAATATTGTATAGTTAGAAAATTAAATTATTCAGATATCGGTATTTCCATGATCAAATGTTTTTTTATCGCAGTTCTCGGACGAAGGTTACCTACATATGAGATTATTGACATTGAAAATTTGCCGGTAAGAACACCAAACGATATTTAGAAGTAACTATTTAAATTCCTCATCCAATCCAGACTTCTAAAAAGTACATATTTTCCACCTAAATCCTCAAATTTAAATAAATCCCTAGAGAACAATTTGAAATGGAAAATGCTTGCAAACGGGTGGAAGGAACTCTCCAAGAACTTACCGTGCTATACAAATTTCCTCCAATTTTCTGTGTCCCGGTGAAATCAAAACGAAACGAAAAATTTATCCCGTTCTTAATAATTTCGGTGCTTAACGTGGCCTACGTTTTTGGACTTTGTCTCATTCTAAAACTCGTTTGGGATGGGAAACTTGCCATACATTTTTCGGCGCTTTTTGTCCAATGCGCTATCGGTTTCGAAGCCTTGTCAAATATTTGGTATGACGAACTCTTATATTTTGACTGGTTTCAGCTCAACTGGATTTCTAGAGAGTTGAAGAAATTACGTATGTAAACTTATAATTTTGGTGTGATCCTAAGTTCTTTTATTTATGTGTTAACTTAAAATGTATGTTAAAAGTATTGAGTTGTTATATCGGTTGAAAAATGTGGACAAAGAATATGTAATCCTTGACACCAACACAACGCATCCCATGGAATTTCATTTGTTCTAAACAAGATAATCTATCTGTACTTACTCTCCATTCGCACATGGTAGAACTTTTACCGAAATTGAGATTTCTGAGAAACTACGGCACTGCCAGTCTCAAAGTACCCCGTCAGCATAATTCCAGAGAATTTGAGATTGACAGTGCCGTAGTTTCTCAGAAATCTCAATTTCGGTAAAAGTTCTACTGTGTGAGAATGGAGAGTATACAAAGTTTTTTACCAGGTCGAACAACAATGATCTCTTCCGGCATGAAGGAATGGTCCAGACTGCGCAGCACATTATGGACCTTGCAATTGCAATCAGGTTTCTACGCTATTTCTGCCATGTGGACCATGCTGGCTTTGACTCCATTCCTTGGTCAACGATTTGACAGTGGATATTATTTTATTCAAGCCCTATTTCCCGCATCTGGCTGGGAGGTGACCTGCTTAGGGAAAGTGGCTCGTTGCATACTCATCTTCATTTCGGGCTATCACATGCTCATCGGAGCTATCTCCGTGAGTAAGGACATTATAGCAACCCTCGCTCATTTTCTATTTATAGATTTTATAGCGAATGCATGCAAATTTTATGCATGCATTTTTTGCATGCAAACATTTTTTGCATGGAGTTTTGCGATGCTGGGGGCTGACCCCCCCCAGGGGTTGCAGATAACCCCAGCGCAGTGACCGCGGCGCCGTGACCTTTGACCTGTCAAGCGTATTTATTATAATATGAGCGTTACATGGTGAGTATGTATGTCAAGATGAAAAAACCACACATTGATATTTAACTACAATGATGAAATGTGCATAATAATGGGTGTTAAGTTTCACAGTTTAATAGCTTAATTAAATGTACATGGCTTGCAAAAGCTGGCCAACTTCATTTGACATTCCAAGCGAATTACGCCCAGTTTTATTCTAAAGAAATTTACTTTAAGATATTTATTATTCCACATACAATGAATTGATTATTGCTTAGTTTTATTGATACACACAAAGTGACAATGAATTTGCTTATATTAATTTGTGTTGTGCTGCAGACCGTAAATTCGTATGCGGAATGTTATCGTCATGATAGTTGTGTGCAATGCATTCAAATTGTGGGTTGCGTTTACGGAGTAACAAGTTCAAGTGCTCGGAAATGTTTTCATCGTGACGAGATTCCGGTTGGAATTTTGGCAACCTTTCGAAATCCGACTGCATGTAAAAGAATTTACAGGTTTGGTACGTTCATTTTCATGTTTTCACTTTATACTGAGAACAAAGTGTTTCTTTACTGAATAAATAAGTTGTTTTTTTAATTTTTAGCAACCACCCAGACGAGTGCATTTGATAACCATTCTAAAAGTGGAAACACTATCATTGTTAAAGAAGAGATAATGCACAATGTTTTAACAGGTATGCACTGCCATTTTTCGCAATTTATTCCATTATTTTAACATTTTGACATTCTTAGAGCGGGTTTCAACCTCCACCACAACTGAAAATCAATTGTATACTTCAACATTACCTACTTTCACGACTTTGCCAACGACCAAAATAGTGACGACCAATTTTTATTTGCCGGAAACCTTACATCCCACACAACCAAGTGTTGATCACGAGCAAGACAATACAGAGACCACAACGGAGACAATAATAAACACTGCTGTCGCCGGTATTGTACACATTTTTTTTGTTACGTAATCTCGGTTTTTCATTCATAAATAAAACCATCACAGAAAAACTGGCAATCGAGACTACAATCCTACCAATGGTGGAATCAACTACGCATTTCTCTGAGCTAATTCATCGGCCCACTGATCCATTCCTGTTGCTGAATACGAGCATCACAATTGGGGGTATGCACACCATAGTTAAAAAAATAACACGTAAAGTTTATTAAAATTTTATTTATAGAAACCAATAATACTGCGAATTGGAATAATGGTTCCAACCATAGTGGAAGTTTCAACTCTTCCGTCCCGACAACTACCAATTTAACGATTTCGGTATTTATTAGTGTTTATATGCAACCAATCCCAATACCGTCTAAAGCCACGAGAACAAATTCGTATGCAATTCTTATTTTGTCACTTCTTAGACTTTTCCAGTTGTAGCAGCAAGAAAACGGAAAATGTGGAGCACCTATGACAAAATTGGATTATATGCATGCAGAATTACTAAATTACTTAAGAAGAATAATTTCTTTCATGATCGAGATCTTTCTACTATTAATAATATCATATCGAGGAAATTTGATTATGTATTATGTGATTCGTTACTCAGCGGAAAGCCAATATTTTATGCCAAAAACATTTAAATATATGCAACAAGTTAATTAAGCAAATGCATTTGCAGAGTGTTGGATTTAGAGGAAGTTCTAGCAATAAATAATTATGATAATTTTATTACAATAAATGCATGAAATTTTTTCGATTTATTTTTTTATTTGCTCATTTCCATCAAATCATTTGTTTTTATTTTCAATCATCAACTTAAAATGATTAGAAATCACTACTAAAATCACTACTAAATTCTACATGTATATATGAACTCTACAAATGACTCAATTCGATAAAATCACTACTAAATTACTACTTTTTTTTATTTTTCGTTCGTTTACTGGCGGGGGCGTTTGTGGGGGGGGATGCTTGGACTGCTGCTTGGACTGCGGCTTCCTGTGCCTCCTTTATTGCTTCAGACACAACTGACGAGGTCAGAGGCTGAACCGTCAGCATCTCATTCGGAGCTGAAGACAGTTGTTTTACACACGTTGTAAGGAAGAGAGTATCCTAAAAAAACAAGCATGCTTTGCAACAAAATCGTAATTATAAGAACGAAAAAAAATTGGAAACACTTACCTTTGATGCGTCATGTAGCCTATTAACCAGGCCCATAGCATTGAGATGTTGTAATTTTTTAAATATATTCAAATTTGTCCTAAATTTGAGTTTTAACAAGTCTAATTCCTTTGCCAATTTTGTTCTTTCTTCTTGAGTATTTTCCATTTGCTTTAATTTTTCCTCCAGACTTGAGATTTCTTCTTGGTCCTTTTTTCTCTCTTCGTCCAAGTATTGTAATTCTTCAGTGTGCTCTTCATCAATTGTTTCCATCTCGTCCTCAAGGTGGGCTGCTCTTCTGCATTCTGCTGCAAGAGCTTTCTCAAGAAATTCCACCTTTTTGTGGACCTCTATCCATCAGGAGTAATCTGCATTGGAGCGTCCAGACGGGTCGACGATAGAGTCGAGTTTGGATATTAATTCTTCAATGACGGACGTGAAATTCTTGATGTCTGCTTCGGCAGGCATCTGTAAAATTATTAAATAAATTATTGTTTCATATTATTTCATACTACTGATATATGTATTAGTAAAATTTCTCATGGGTAACATGTCTATTTCGCGAGTGCACGTGATAGCAAGAATTAAAATATTCGTGATTTCCTATAAACGGCGGAATATATATTCCAACATGTTTTGAGTTTTTTGGAGTAAAACTCGAAAAATTCACTGTTTTAACATAGGTCGGTATAGGGAAAATTCTCAAAATTTGTGAAGATAAATATCCATAAAAATCAACTTTTCACCATCTAGTTTTCTAAAAAAAAATACCGAAGAAATACTCTTATTTTTGAGAAATTCCTATGCCAGGATAATTTATGATGTACATACATATGTGTATTTTGTCCTTCATTGAAAATAATATGATACCCATATGGGTTTACAACGCCACCAGGTAGATAAAACTATTACACAAATATGTGCATTTCGTCCTCAACAAAAATAAAATACTACACACATGTATGTACTTCGTCCTTAAGAAGTTAATGTAATTAAAATTACATGTAAATTAATATACACACGTACCCTTTCAGATGTCGTAAGGTTAGGATCCCGGACATCAGAATTAACCGCTTGTCCTTCAGTTGCCTCCACGGAACGGAGACTGCATGATAATCTCAATCTGATGCGGTGGGGGTGGTGCATCCTCAATCTTCTCTAGTCGCACCTGATGTAACTCCCTATTGTAAACTATGAGGGAATGTTGACCGGTTGTATTAGTCAACATTATCGCCAGATCATTTACTGGGATGATGATACGTTCGGCTTCCATCTGTTTTCCAGGATGGAAATTATGATTAAACATTAATGACTAAAAACCAACATTGCAGATATGGCCCGAGCCAGATGTAGAATTTTTACAATTTTACATGGGATTCTTTCATGAGAAACCATTTGTAGCGTCAATGAGCTTTGTATTGAAATTTAAACAGACCAACAGACAGACACGACGGTTCCATAAGCTCCGACTCGGGGAAATAATAATATATATCACAGAAATTTGCTTACCACTTCAACTGATTCTGTTCCCATATCCAAAGGACACATGATTTGATGGGTTATTTGAACACAATGAACTTATTCTGATCAAATTGAAAGTGATCTGAATTGCGACTGGGCGATGACAATATATTTGTGGAGACTTTTATCAACTTAGCAATGCAATGAAAGTAAGGAACAGATACATACATGCCCAAAAAGCATTTACAATTTTTTTATTTAAATTTCGGTTTCCTACTAACTGCTAACAAATAGATAACTATATTTATAACATTACCAAGTATTACCTAAAATCCAGTACGTGTGTATATTAATTTACTTGTAATTTTAATTACATTAACTTCTTAAGGACGAAGTACATACATGTGTGTAGTATTTTATTTTTGTTGAGGACGAAATGCACATATTTGTGTAATAGTTTTATCTACCTGGTGGCGTTGTAAACCCATATGGGTATCATATTATTTTCAATGAAGGACAAAATACACATATGTATGTACATCATAAATTATCCTGGCATAGGAATTTCTCAAAAATAAGAGTATTTCTTCGGTATTTTTTTTTAGAAAACTAGATGGTGAAAAGTTGATTTTTATGGATATTTATCTTCACAAATTTTGAGAATTTTCCCTATACCGACCTATGTTAAAACAGTGAATTTTTCGAGTTTTACTCCAAAAAACTCAAAACATGTTGGAATATATATTCCGCCGTTTATAGGAAATCACGAATATTTTAATTCTTGCTATCACGTGCACTCGCGAAATAGACATGTTACCCATGAGAAATTTTACTAATACATATATCAGTAGTATGAAATAATATGAAACAATAATTTATTTAATAATTTTACAGATGCCTGCCGAAGCAGACATCAAGAATTTCACGTCCGTCATTGAAGAATTAATATCCAAACTCGACTCTATCGTCGACCCGTCTGGACGCTCCAATGCAGATTACTCCTGATGGATAGAGGTCCACAAAAAGGTGGAATTTCTTGAGAAAGCTCTTGCAGCAGAATGCAGAAGAGCAGCCCACCTTGAGGACGAGATGGAAACAATTGATGAAGAGCACACTGAAGAATTACAATACTTGGACGAAGAGAGAAAAAAGGACCAAGAAGAAATCTCAAGTCTGGAGGAAAAATTAAAGCAAATGGAAAATACTCAAGAAGAAAGAACAAAATTGGCAAAGGAATTAGACTTGTTAAAACTCAAATTTAGGACAAATTTGAATATATTTAAAAAATTACAACATCTCAATGCTATGGGCCTGGTTAATAGGCTACATGACGCATCAAAGGTAAGTGTTTCCAATTTTTTTTCGTTCTTATAATTACGATTTTGTTGCAAAGCATGCTTGTTTTTTTAGGATACTCTCTTCCTTACAACGTGTGTAAAACAACTGTCTTCAGCTCCGAATGAGATGCTGACGGTTCAGCCTCTGACCTCGTCAGTTGTGTCTGAAGCAATAAAGGAGGCACAGGAAGCCGCAGTCCAAGCAGCAGTCCAAGCATCCCCCCCCACAAACGCCCCCGCCAGTAAACGAACGAAAAATAAAAAAAAGTAGTAATTTAGTAGTGATTTTATCGAATTGAGTCATTTGTAGAGTTCATATATACATGTAGAATTTAGTAGTGATTTTAGTAGTGATTTCTAATCATTTTAAGTTGATGATTGAAAATAAAAACAAATGATTTGATGGAAATGAGCAAATAAAAAAATAAATCGAAAAAATTTCATGCATTTATTGTAATAAAATTATCATAATTATTTATTGCTAGAACTTCCTCTAAATCCAACACTCTGCAAATGCATTTGCTTAATTAACTTGTTGCATATATTTAAATGTTTTTGGCATAAAATATTGGCTTTCCGCTGAGTAACGAATCACATAATACATAATCAAATTTCCTCGATATGATATTATTAATAGTAGAAAGATCTCGATCATGAAAGAAATTATTCTTCTTAAGTAATTTAGTAATTCTGCATGCATATAATCCAATTTTGTCATAGGTGCTCCACATTTTCCGTTTTCTTGCTGCTACAACTGGAAAAGTCTAAGAAGTGACAAAATAAGAATTGCATACGAATTTGTTCTCGTGGCTTTAGACGGTATTGGGATTGGTTGCATATAAACACTAATAAATACCGAAATCGTTAAATTGGTAGTTGTCGGGACGGAAGAGTTGAAACTTCCACTATGGTTGGAACCATTATTCCAATTCGCAGTATTATTGGTTTCTATAAATAAAATTTTAATAAACTTTACGTGTTATTTTTTTAACTATGGTGTGCATACCCCCAATTGTGATGCTCGTATTCAGCAACAGGAATGGATCAGTGGGCCGATGAATTAGCTCAGAGAAATGCGTAGTTGATTCCACCATTGGTAGGATTGTAGTCTCGATTGCCAGTTTTTCTGTGATGGTTTTATTTATGAATGAAAAACCGAGATTACGTAACAAAAAAAATGTGTACAATACCGGCGACAGCAGTGTTTATTATTGTCTCCGTTGTGGTCTCTGTATTGTCTTGCTCGTGATCAACACTTGGTTGTGTGGGATGTAAGGTTTCCGGCAAATAAAAATTGGTCGTCACTATTTTGGTCGTTGGCAAAGTCGTGAAAGTAGGTAATGTTGAAGTATACAATTGATTTTCAGTTGTGGTGGAGGTTGAAACCCGCTCTAAGAATGTCAAAATGTTAAAATAATGGAATAAATTGCGAAAAATGGCAGTGCATACCTGTTAAAACATTGTGCATTATCTCTTCTTTAACAATGATAGTGTTTCCACTTTTAGAATGGTTATCAAATGCACTCGTCTGGGTGGTTGCTAAAAATTAAAAAAACAACTTATTTATTCAGTAAAGAAACACTTTGTTCTCAGTATAAAGTGAAAACATGAAAATGAACGTACCAAACCTGTAAATTCTTTTACATGCAGTCGGATTTCGAAAGGTTGCCAAAATTCCAACCGGAATCTCGTCACGATGAAAACATTTCCGAGCACTTGAACTTGTTACTCCGTAAACGCAACCCACAATTTGAATGCATTGCACACAACTATCATGACGATAACATTCCGCATACGAATTTACGGTCTGCAGCACAACACAAATTAATATAAGCAAATTCATTGTCACTTTGTGTGTATCAATAAAACTAAGCAATAATCAATTCATTGTATGTGGAATAATAAATATCTTAAAGTAAATTTCTTTAGAATAAAACTGGGCGTAATTCGCTTGGAATGTCAAATGAAGTTGGCCAGCTTTTGCAAGCCATGTACATTTAATTAAGCTATTAAACTGTGAAACTTAACACCCATTATTATGCACATTTCATCATTGTAGTTAAATATCAATGTGTGGTTTTTTCATCTTGACATACATACTCACCATGTAACGCTCATATTATAATAAATACGCTTGACAGGTCAAAGGTCACGGCGCCGCGGTCACTGCGCTGGGGTTATCTGCAACCCCTGGGGGGGGTCAGCCCCCAGCATCGCAAAACTCCATGCAAAAAATGTTTGCATGCAAAAAATGCATGCATAAAATTTGCATGCATTCGCTATAAAATCTATAAATAGAAAATGAGCGAGGGTTGCTATAATGTCCTTACTTCCGTGGTGCTCTATCTATTCGAAATCATCACGCTGGGCACAGACTGTGTAAACGCGGCTTGTCAAGGCAATCGTTCCGGGCAACCCGTCCGCTCTCGCGCGGGCTACAGAGCAGTCTCAATTTTGGTCTATCGGATGAACAAGATATGTCGATGGACCGTGGCGCTTGCATCGATCCTTGGATCTGGGATAGCCATTGTATCAATGGCGGGAGTGGTCAAATACTACGGAAAAGTAGATATCTTCATTTATTTAATGTTCCTGTTCTGTGCAGTTATATTATTTCTCGTTGTATGGTTGGTCGTCCCATTCGCAGCAAAACTGAACGTAGTTTCTGTCCAGTTTGTGGATGAATGGGGGAAAAGAAGTGTTTCCGAAGGAGGTAGAGGTGCAGTCAGGCTTCACTCACGGTATGCAAGGGCCATGAAAGCGGTTGGGATTGAATGCAGCGGGATTGGAATTGTTCAAAAGTTAACGCTAATCGAGACGTATGCGGCATGGTTACAGCACACTGTGACGGTTGCGCTAGGACTGAAGTAATAGCTTAGAAATGCGGATATGAATTGCATCACTTTAACACCACTCAACACACGAGGAAATTTATTTCTCAACATTAATGAGGAGGAAAGATGTTACAAACCTTATTTTTCTCATAATTGAATTAGGTATTTTGTACCCAAAAGTTGTCATATTGAGGATACATAGTTAACACACCAAATATTTAACATCCTGTTTTTGTGGCACAAAGCTACTTGTGTCCATTTAAAATTTAAGCATGTCCTACATGTGAAGCAAATTTCTGACGACCCTCTATTTCCTGCAGCTTGAATCTCGAAAGATAAATTAATGTAGCGAAATTATTGTAAAACAACGCTTTACCGCTCAAAATGCAACCAGTGTTAGTTATCTAATAAATCCTAATTATTTACTTGAGTAAATTTCATTCATGTTCATTGTTTGAGTCTTTAAATATCGCTCGATGTTTTAATAATTGTCATTACACTGTAGAAGATTTTCTAGTATGCATAGCTATGTACATATGTACAAGTTGTCAGTAGAGCTTATACATATTATTCCTGACATTTGTGTTAATTTACTATGAAACAATTTCATTAAATGTATTTCTAGCAATCCCGTACACGCTAAATAAAGTCAATTAGAAAATATGTATTACGTTGCTGAATTAGTGGCATAATTTTTACGAATTGCTGAAAGTTGAAGATTATTTCTGTGGGTTTAGCAAATTTTTCAGAACTTTCGCAAACTATGCACAGAAAGGTATGAGTAAGATTCTGCTGAGTCTGCTGTCAGTTATTTCAAATTCGTATTTTACTTAGAAATGAAATAGAAATATTTACAAGTAATATTTACGAATATTCAATTATCTATCATTCGCTCATAAAAATGGAAATGGGGAAATGACCCTTATATCGATTAAGTATCTACGTAATAACCGGTATTATTCTCTCCATCGATCTTTAAGAAAATACTGCTTCCTTCGGAAACGTCACTAGGCATGTCGTTAATATGTCTGATATGACATACAGAATTTTTAGGATGACAATCCTTTCAATTACTTTGATAGAACCGGCTTCAACTCCGAACGTTTTCAAGCTCTTCATTTGTCTTAAAATTGTTTTTCTTCGACCTGACATGGGGGATTGTTGGTTGATCGAATTAAGCAACTTTTCTGAAACCTTCCCAACTGTGGACGTGGAAAATAATACCAAAAAGAGGACAATAGAGCAATTCAGGACAGCCAGTGGAAATGGGGCATACTCAAAAATGTTTACTTCTCCGTGAAACCGAATGGTAGCAAATCCGGCGATTAGAACGAATCCCCCGGGTCCCCAGTAGCACAGAAATGATAACAATTCCTTCGTGACGGAGTGGTTGAACGAGGCCACAAGAACATTTAAAGTGCGGAAGTCATGAATTTTGTGTCGAATTGATGAATTGCAATTTCTAGAGATACATACATACACAATTGCATTTTTTTAATTTTTGGTGTAGACTACAGAGGGTGAATCAAGATACAAGACTTACTCATTTTCTTAATTCAACTTACACCTACATAGATAGTTTACACAATGGTATTCTTTATAAATCTCAGCTGACTGCCTCCATACAGCAATTGGAAACATACATTGGGACCAAAATATGTAATGCATCCGTTCCAGAGACCAATCCTGTTGAAGCTTTCGAATATATTTCCAAAAGGATAAAACCCGCAAAAACTAAAGGATTTTGAATTCCTTTTTCGAACTGGGATGAAATGTATTGTGGTTTGAGTGGGATTACAAGAAACATGGAGGAAAAGGCGACAACAAGACTGGCCAAGATCCACAAGACTGCCATTATTTGCATTTGAAGGATGTTATACGTCAAAAATGCTGGTTTGTTTGAAAACTGCTGAGGGTACTTCGCTATAATTTTGAATGAAAAGTGATTCATAATTTAATTGATAATGCAATAGGGAATACAAATTTTTAACTTTGCTCAACGGATTTTGGCGTATTCTAACCTCTATAATTTCTTGTTAAACTTGTCAATTTTCCCCATATACATAAGTGCTTCCAAGTGCATGTCTCGTGAGTTTTGCAAAACTACTGACGAAGTTTGCAAAATTCTCGAGATTTCGTAAAACTTTAGCCGGAAAACTATATAATTTTAACCCAAATTTGCCCAGCAACTCGGTATGTTTTTTTAACTTCCCAACATTATTTCGCAAACTCATCGTCTCTAATAAATACATGTGTACTTTAGAAATTTCGAGATTATCTATGAAAATTTAAATTAAAATAAGATGGTTTGTACAAATTTGAAAAATTATAGATATTTTTGGACCTCTTAACTCCACAAAACATGAAATTCCTTCTAAAATTTGTTTGTTACATGCTCCCTCTTATCCACATCCTGGTACACATTTACTGTAATACTAACTGAATACCCGCCTGCTTACCTGCCATTTCCGCAAATAATGTTTTCATTCCTTTAAACAACGCTGTCACAATGGAGCAGGAGACTTGCGCATTTCGAAAACTTATTGCACTCCAAACATAATACAAAATCCAGATAAGGAGCCAAATCACCACCACAAAATCAACATGTCCTGCCCCCAAAATTTCTCCAGCCAGACAAACGATCAAGTAAGCCAAGTAAATCCAAATGTTCCATTTTGCGAGCGACACACAAATCCTTTTCTTAAGATTGGATGACAATCTTAAGCATTTTTCCTTCTTATCCCACTCGTACGGTGTTCCGTTGAAAACATTCACAACTTTTACGAATATACGGAGGGTATTTAACGTCTGGTCGTCTTTCATTTTGAAAAATATTTTAACTTTTTAGAACTTGTAGGTCCATACAAGCAGTAGTGACGTTTTGATACGTTTTTCGAGTCTGATGTATGATTATCTAACTTACGGCTTATATAACTATGACGGGGTGGTACTAATTTCATATAATCCTCCGACTATAATGCCTTTTCAATTTTAATAACTAAATTAAAATGTCATCCTTATTCGTGTAAATATTGGACTGACAACATAATATATATGTGCACGATTTAAGTAGTTACATAAGTCTTAAGTGTCTAAATGACGAATGCCATTTCCTCTTTAGCGACATTTATTTGAAGAGTTACTTCCCAATAGTTTTAAAAAATGCGCAAATTATAGTGCATATGTATGTATACGCGGGTGTTTTATTATTAATTTTCAAAATGTATGTTCCACACTGTTTCTGACCAAACTTTTGATGAAATAACAAACTTCAAATACTTTTAGAATGCTGTGATTTTTTTCAGTTCTGTAGGTTAACATTAACACTAGCAATAACTCATTAAAATTTACCTCGAAAATATGCCAAAATTTACGACTTGATTTCATTATCATCCGAAAACCGTTTTCCCCTGATGTTTTTCTTTAAGTTTCGAAACGAATAATAATCACTAAGGGACAAGTCTGGACTGCACGGGGCGTGGTTTGTGCAGGTAAAGCGATTTTCGTCTGCACTAACCCTCGCAAAAAGCCAGGTATGAGGTGGCGCGTTGTCGTCTAAAGAAAGGCCAACTCTTTATTTTGACCCCACGTTTCTTTTCAACCGGAGCACGCAGCTCCTTCGGGGTTCCTGCATACACGGCCCCATTTATTGTAGTATTTACAGCAATAAATTTTATAAGGAGGGGACCTTTGGTATCCTTGAAAGTGGTCATCATCATTTTTTTGTCAGATTTTTGCACTTTTCAATTCACGGGCGGTGGCAACCCCTCGTGCTTCCATTGAGGGAATTATTATTTGGTCACCGGGTCATAATAGTAAACCCAAGTACCATATGCAACTAATAAAATATTGAGCAGGTTCAAGTCTTCATTTAATAGGTTAAAATTGGCATTGCAAAAGTCGACTCGATCTTGTTTTTGAGATGCTGAAAGCAATTTTGGTACCCAACGGGCGGAAACCATTTTCATACCTAAGTCTTCAGTTAACATGGAACAAATTGCTGGTTTTGAAACACCCATCTCATCTGCTAAATAGGACAGTTTCAATCGCGGATCTCTCATTATTTGTTCCTCTAGTTTCCGGAGCCTTTCTGTGGAAGAAACGGATTTTGAGCGTCCTGGCGACTTTTTGCCCGAGACCTCGTTTCGCCATCATTTAAAATTATTGACCCAATTGAATTTGTGTTTTGTGTTGGGCAGTCTTCATCGTAAATTTTAAGGATTCAACCATAAATCTGCGACACGTATTGCCGATCCAGCATTAAAAATTAAATCACACTACGATATTTAATTTGCAAATCTAGCAATTTTTCCGTCGAGGTAAAGTTTGCCGATTTATTGCTAGTGTTTATGTTAACCCACAGAGCTGAAAAAAATCACAGCCTCCTAAATGTATTTGAAGTTTGTTATTTCATCAAAATTTTGGTCAGAAACAGTGCGGAACATACCTTTTGAAAATTAATAATAAAACACCTACGTATACATACACTGTAAAAAATCCGGTTAAATCAAATATATATACACTTCAAACTGGTTTCGGTTTGGTAGTAATTTCCTACCGGACTGGTAGTAATTTGTTTCTGAGTGGAGAATTTTAGAGTGCCATTGTATTACTAAGCCGTAAAGCTATTTATTTCCATGACGGTAGAGTCATAGGGTGGAATTCAATATACGCTATCATAAGCATTTGCGTAGATAAGCACATGCTCAGCAAGGTTTTTGCTGAGCAAAATTTGGTATTCAATATACAGTCGACTTAGGCATGCGTAAGTTTAAGAATGCTTAAACTTACGCAAATTCTAAGCAACGGCTAAGCAACGAAAATCTGTGACCTCGTGTGAACTGAAAAAAATCATGAAAAATTATGACGGTCGGCTGCTTGCATCTTATTTCATCTCGGTTAAACCATCAACACCACATTCCCTACAATAATTTTGACTGGCTAATTATTGAAGTTTTTATGGTCATTTTCGATTATTCCATTGCATTTCGAAATGGCGTTGACCACTTTAACGGGTAATATCACAAGTAAGTGACCACTTTTCCATAAACTTAGCTAAATTATAAATTTAAAGTCACATTAATTGTCTTAATTAATGTGATTGATAATTTTTTAGAGACCGAAGGTGCCAAAAGGAGTCCAAATTTCACTTCTCTGGAAAAGGAGGTGCTAGTTGATGAAATTGTTGCAAATCTTTCGTTACTTTTTGGCCAATTCACCACGAAAATTACTCCTGAAATTCAATCAGAAGCATGGGGACGAGTCCTTCTCAAGGTCAACGCATTGGGTGTGGTTCCTGGCGGAAGAAAGCTGTCTGAAATTAAGAAGAAGTACCAACAGCTTAAGAGCGAGGTCAAAACTAAAGGGGCCGCAATTAAACGAGAGCTGAATGAGACCGGTGGCGGTGAAAGTGCGTTGTCCCAACTCGACGACCTACAGGAAAAAATTTTGTCGACTCCCTACGGTATCAGTCGAAGGAATTTTTGGAGGATTCGATTCCAGTGGTGAGGCTTAAAACTGACTGACATGATTAGTTGTATACTAAAGTTTGTGACTCGTTTTACAGACAAACCTACGATGAAGACAACTACCGCCCGAAATCACGTCCCACGATGCACTCCATCTTCTCGAAGTGAAGAAGACCCGTCAATAAATGAGTCTCCTCGCCCCACAAACGCAAGCTTCCCGAGACCACGTTGTACCAGCTGCAAACACGTCAAGTTACCTTACTGGAAACTCAAGTTAAGGAACTAGAAACTGAAGTTAATGAACTGAAGCGTATTGGTGATCTCATGCAGCAACGAAACAATATTGAGGAAGAAAAATTGAAACTCAAGCGCAAGAAATTTGAATCGTCCCAATTCCCGAACTATGTGGTCCAATTAACAGATGGTCAATGTGTTCGTTCTTCAGATGTGAACAGCTGCATTTGAATTAATCATCAAATTTCTATTCAATTAATTTCGTGTTCAGTTATTTTTGTTAATATGAGCAATTGTATTTCAAGTTTTACGTTGTATGTAATTACAATTCATTGCAAAATTACACTTTCCTTTACAGAATTCTATTTCAAAACCATCATCCTGAACATGGTTAAATTCTGCAAATATTCACTGCTACCATCCATGAGCCGGTGATTGCATTCCTACCAGAACAATGAGATTCGATGGATGTGATCGGGTGGGTCCTTTAAGTCGGTGGCAGGATTGCAGTGCGGTAATAGCGCGACACATAGATTCATGTTCATTCTTTTGGTGACATACTACTGGCATGTTTTCCTTGAAAAATAATACAACTGAAAACCTGACAGGTGTTTGCATCCAATATCTGAAAGGCTGCGAGTAAAGTGGTGACTTTGTAGCTAGCAAAATTTTTGGGCTGTCGGGAACTAAGAGAAAGTACAAATTATCCGGGTAAGTTTCTAAATTGATTGTACTCTTTAAGCCCAAATAGCAACTGCCATGATTGGTAATCCAATATCCTAAAGATTTTTCATGAGATCTTGTATAATTTGGCGAATGTATGGAGACGAAAAGAATGACAATTTCGCAAAGCCAGTTTTTGTTATGGCATTAATGTAATACATGAAACCGGCTTCAATGCCAAACATTTGTAATGCTTTCATTTCCCTCGCAATTATTTTGCTTGGGCCAGACAGTCGGGATTGTTGTTTCATTGAACTGAGCAACTTTTGTGAAGCCATTCCCACCGACGACGTGGACAGCACCCCCAAAAACACGAGGATCAAACAATTCTGGAGTATAATTGGAAATGGGGCGTATTCAAACATGTTAACTTGTCCGTGAAACCGAATCGTTGCAAATCCGGCGATTAGAACGAATCCCCCGGGACCCCAACAGCACAGATATGAAACCAAGTACTTCGTCACTGAATGGTTGAATGCGGCCACGAGAATGTTTATGGTACGATAGTCTTGAATTTTTTGTCGAATTGATGCCCTGGACTTTCTGGAAGAGTAATAAAAACAGGGAATTGCTTTTTAAATTTTTGGCTTCGTCTGGTCTTTTATCGTTTCAACTTGATAAAGAAAGAATTTGGTATAGAAATTATTTCGCTTTTCTACCGAATTTATATGCTGTGATCATGCCTGTTCACTTTCATTCATATTTGGGATGATTTTAGTATTGGATAGGAATATTGGAAATGAGTGAATTTCCTTTCATTCGACAGAAAATTAGTGAGATGTTCCCGCATTCAGATTGGTCAACGGGATTGAAACGTTTCACCTTTTAATTGTCGTCCAATGCTTAATACATTTGATGATGTAAGAAATTAGGGTAGGTCGATATGATCCGACAGTATCATGAATATATGTACGTTAACAGGTTTGGTTGTGACCATTTTCTTGCAGGTGGCAACCTTTAATACTATGCACACTTAGGTAGTTTTTGTAGTTATTGTTCTACTTACTAAATATGTACCCTCTTATTTAGGCGTGTCACCTCATTAAGATACATCTCAATATGCCCATGTTTGGAGATACGGGCTTTCCATGTTGAATTAACTATGTCTCTCGCGAAGGCGTCGAAATATGCAAATGAGGTGACTAGCTATAAAACGTCGACAATATATCTCACCTGACTGCATCCATACAGCAATTGGAAGCATAGATTGGGACCATGAATGTAAATACTATAGGGATTGGCCAACTTATATCTTAACCAGTAGATTCACAAGAGACAGACTGTGCATCTGATTCCATCTAGCGTTATAAAGGAGATTTTATTTTATTTCGACAAAGGGGGTACCCGCAAAATACGTAACTCTGAAATGGTGAAAAATTTAACAATACTTGTATCGATTTGATTTATTTTATAAATTGATTAATTGCGTTGCAATGTTTTTAAACTAATTTATAATAACATTATGAACATGTATGCATATTTGTGTCACGTTTTGGCTGGATGAGTCATCATCCAGCACCACGACGGGGCTGTCATAAACTTTTGCAGAGTTAGGCCTTTGTGTTGCACAACTTGGTGCCTGGACCCCCTATTTTTGATAATAAGCTTTGTTACAAATATATCACTTGTAGTCACCCCCACATAGGCTCCGGGTGACCATTACTGTAAGAATTGAGTACAGTATTGATTTTATGTGTACAAATATTGTGTTTGTCAGCTTTTTTTCAAATTATCGTTACAATTAATCTAAATACTGGCAAATACTACAATTTTGTTCATTTAAATTTAGCATTTGCTGAAATTATATTTTTGACAGAACTCAAATTGTCACATAACATGATCCGTGCCTGGGTGCAAATCGCGTTACGGTTTACCTCCGGGAATATCAATGTTCAGATATTTTAATTCGTTCGATCGTTGTAATAATTATGAATTTATGTACGAAAATTTATTTACTAAATTTTTAAATTTCCAAAAGCACCCGATCGACTTCAGTAATGGTTGGATTTTGTAAGAGGTTTGGTGAACGACGAAAACTGGGGGAACAGTGATGCCTCCACGGTATGTTCATTGCATTTCGAGCTGGTATCTCGTAGTGTTGGCAATCGAAGTCGTTTATTTCCTAACGCTTTTTCCACCTATTGTGTGCAATCGAGCCCTAACCCGGATTCTCAGAATATGGAACTTTCGGTCCAAACTCGTAAGATTAACGAACACCATTTTTACATGAAACCCTATTGATCTTGGGATTAACCTAAGGATTTTTTAACAGCTCCACACATTCGAGAACGCGGATTTGTTTCTGACCACTTTATGGTTTGCTGCCCCAACTTATCATAAATTTGACAGTTACCACAACGAAATAAAGAACCACTTGGCTAGCCCATCAACAACCCAAGCTTCCCAATCCAACGTGACCTACAGTACATTAATTTTAACAACCTGAAAGGCTAACAATGAGACTAAACATAAATTTTAATATTCTAGAAAGGAAATCTGACACTCTGGCGTCCCCACCAAGCACACCAAAACGACAAGTAAAACCAACGGTTGCCAGAGAATTATTTAGCTCCGCCGTCCCACAGCCAGCTAAGATTTACTCAAAACCAGCGTCCCAAGAAACCCTTACTATAAAGCTCGTGCAATTTTTTAAGGATCAGGTTTTACTTTTATGGTAAACGAAAATTGTTAAACAAACCTCAAATTCGCCAACGTTTAAGTAAACACATTCTATTTAATGGGGACTGATTGTTTTAGATATTCGTGAAATGTATTAATGTTTATTGTTAAAAATGATAGTTCTGTCAAGTATTGAATTTATGTCGCTTTAGGTTGTACAAAACTTGAACTTAACTTTGTACTTCACAATACTTATTTCCAACCCCGCAGCACCTTTGAATATTCCTAAATTCTTTATAATAACTAATTACTCGGATAGAGGCACCAAATTCTACATAAAGCACTAAGTAATCGGGCACAAGCACCAAATCCTATAGAAGCACTATGTATTCGTACACCAGACACCAAATCGTGGCATGAGGCAACATCCCGCATAATCTCTCCCCATTCTGTCTCGCTCTTCTACCCATACAATTCCAATCCTTATAGTATTTACATTCATGATTGGGACTAAAGTATGAATTCCATCTATTCCAGAGCCCATTGCTGCTGAACCCTTTGAATATGTTTCCAGCAGAATAAATCCCGCATAAATTAAAGGGTTTTGAACTCCTTGTTCAAATAGGGATGAAATGTATTGAGGTTTGAGTGGTGCGACGAGGAACATTAAACAAACCGCGGAAATCAGATTCGCCAAGATCCACAAGACTGCCATTAGTTTTATTTGAAGACTATTGCACTTCAAAAATATTGGTTTTCTTAACATCTGGTCAGGGTACTTCGCTATAATTTTGAGAGAAGCGTTATCGATAAGGGAATTAATAATTGTATTGATTATGAAAGTTTTTAACATTTTTGTAACTAAATCAGACACATTCTCAGCTCTAATTTCTCGTAATCTCAATTCTTATATGTTCTCCCATTTTACATACGTGTTGTGTAATAATTTCGTGCAGGTGTTTTTTAACAGCAGAAGCACCGATTATTATATACTCACCTGACATTTCCTCATATAATTTTTTCACTCCTTTAAACAACGCTATCGCAATCGAGCCGGAGGCTTGTGCATTTTGAAAACTTATGGCACACCAAACATATTCAAAAATCCAGATAAGGAGCCAAATAACCGCCACAAAATCGTGATGACCTGTGTCCAAAATTTCTCCAGCCAGACGAACGATTAAGAAAGTCAGATAAATCCAAATGTTCCATTTTGTGAGTGATACACAAATCCGTTTCTTAAAATTGAATGATAATCTTAAACATTTTTCCGTATGATTCCACTCGTACGGTGTTCCGTTAAATAGATTCGTAGCTTTGACGAATATACAGATGGTGTTTAAGGTTTGGTCGTCCATCATGCTGAAATATTGCAGACCGTAATTTTTAGAACTTGAGTACAATCAGTAATACAATTTGGATACGTTTATTCGATTCCGAAATAAAAATTTCCTCAAGCAAATATATGTACGTCGGATTGACAATAATAAAATGTATACGACAAGATTTTAGCTGAAACCACTGAAAGTGGTTCTAAATAAAAAATACCACCTCCTCCTCGGCGGCATTTGTCTGACAGGAATTTAAATGCATAGATATGTATGACACAAATAATAGCACAGCATTTTTGTGCAACGATAATCATTAGCTAAAATGTAATTACGCATGCATGTATGTATATATATGTATATATGTATATACGCATATATGTATGTGTACATACTCTGCGAATACAATTTTTACTCTAATGAATAAAACAAATGCCAACGACATATTAGAACACTAATTATGCAATCATGTCCATATTTATTATTAGGTGCTATTTAAATACGTACATATACCCATGTTCTTTCTGTCCATCATAATCAATCTATTTATTGCACAGCTGTGTCATATCGATTGCAGTAACTGTAATCATTAACAAGCTGTTCCACGGCCATCAAACGGTGATTAGTTAGTGCCGAATCGATAAGCATGTCTGGCGAAAAGTTGTAAATTTCGGAGCCAGATTAAGAAAAAACTTACAGAATTCTGGTTTATGCGCACTTACTCTGCAGAATAGGTTAGGACGAGTATACTAATATGTAAGTATTAATAGGCTAATTTACTCATAGACTATGAGTCATAGTTGAGTAAATTTTATACAAGCTTAATTAGAGTATATAATTACAAAGTCGCGCAAGATTTTTTCAAGCCGAAAATCTTTTTCCCAAAGCATTTATAGAATTAGTTAAAATTCGGTAAATGCTTTCTCCAAAAGGTCGGCCAGATTTATTTTCATAAAAGAAATGTATAACGTTTTTATTAAGGATTAAGTGATTACCTTCTTTAGATCGATCGCAAGAACGGGGGCAAAATAAAATCTTAATTAATTAAAATTATATGGGCATCTATGGAATAATATGAATTAATTCATAACTACACGTATAAATTTTTCTTGTAAATAGGTAAGGAATTTAAAACAAAACTTTTCCACTGTGTAACAACTACGTACTTACCACACCTGCAATAACGATGTAAATGGAAACAAAACTGTTACGAAATTTATATTTGTCACAATTACGGAAATAGAACTACAGCGGGCTTCGAACTAAATGCCACATACATATAAGAAATTAAACGGAAACAATCTATGTATTCAATAAATTCTGGATAATACCAATTAGGTAAAACTTCCAGGTTTCAATTTAAAAATAATTTCGGCATGTGTTAAAATACAACTTTCCAGTAGGGATTTGCATCTGAAACTTAATTAGAACTTTATTGATGTCTTGTGTTTGAAGAGTTGTACAATTTTAGTGATACTGCAGTTCCATAAATTGTGACGAAATTTAGCATATATTTATAATCAAAGTTTTTAACTCTTTTTTTAATTTCAACCCTATCATGGTCAACTTTTGGGGATTCTAACCCTGAAAAATCCTTCACTCTTAGGTAACTGGTATTAAATTATTACCGGGCGGAGTACATATGCATGTATATGACTCTACCGGCATAGTAATAACGATCATTCATTACGGTTTAATTGTTGTTATGCTAATGACATGTTTACCACTAAGAAACAAACTAATACCAGTTCGGATTGATATTATTACCAAATCAATACCAGGGTGGAGTACATATGTATGTGACTCTACCGGATGCATTGCGGTGTAGAGTTTTTCCAGGTTTCAAATCTAGTTTGATTTCAAATGCAAGTAGTTACTTATGTTTGGCTCGCAGTAAGAAGGTATATCTTACCAAATTATGTACGGTAGCTAAAAAGGAGTATTGCTATATTCATTGCGTACACACATATATTTCCACGTTTATCCTATTACAAATCCTGTATTAAAATTATACCAAGCGGTACTCATACTAAGGATAAGCGGACTCAACCATAGCGATGCAGTAGTCAATAAAATGTAAAAATACGAATGGGGAAAACGCCACTTTATTTCGATTATATACATATGTATGTAAATATCTAATAACCAGTTCTCTTCACCCACTTTTAAGAAAATACTGCCTCCTTCGGAAACGTCACTAAGGAGGGGAGCTTGCGAGGTTGATAATAACAGATCCTGATGCCCTTTGGATATGTGGTAGGGTCCCATGAGTGTACTAAAACCCTGAAGTGGTTTGACTCCATGGCCACATTTGCGCCCGCCACACCCACTCAAAAATGCCCAAAAAACGCTTTCACACCAGTTTTCACTCACTCAAATCCACGCCAAAAATCCAATTTTACTCAGATTTTGCAATTTCTTTCACCATTACACTCCCAGATAGTTGCTTTCTTCAATCCAATATCAAACTCAATATTTTCGAAATTTTTAGTATTTTTAAAATTTAAAATTCTGAATGAGCATTGTTGTAGTAATCAACAACGCAAATTATCCCTGCGAAATAATCATCAGCAAAATTGAGTTTGATATTGGATTGCAGAAAGCAACTATCTGGGAGTGTAATGGTGAAAGAAATTTCAAAATCCGAGTAAAATTGGATTTTTGGCGAGGTTTTGAGTGAGTGAAAACTGGAGTGAAAGCGTTTTTTGGGTATTTTTGAGTGGGTGTGGCGGGCGCAAATGTGGCCATGGAGTTAAACCACTTCAGGGTTTTAGTACACTCATAGGACCCTACCACATATCCAAAGGGCATCAGGATCTGTTATTATCAACCTCGCAAGCTCCCCTCCTAAGCATGTCATTAACGTGTCTGAGATAACATATATAATTTTGAAGATGACAATCCTCTCAATTACTTTGATAGAACAGGCTTCAACGCCAAACTTTTTCAACGATTTCATCTTTTTTACAATTATTTTGTTTGAGACTGAAATACGCGATTGTTGTTTGATCGAATTGAGCAGCTTATCTGAAGCCGTTCCCACCGATGAGGTTGTCAGTAGCACCAAAAACACGATAGTCAAACAGTTCTGGAGCATAATTCGAAACGGGGCGTACTCGAAAATGCTGACTTGTCCGTGAAACCGAATCGTAGCAAATGCGGCGATCAGAACGAATCCTCCAGGTCCCCAGTAGCACAGAAATGAAAACAATTCCTTCGTGATGGAATGGTTGAACGCAGCTACGAGAACGTTCAAAGTGCTGAAGTCACGAATTTTTTGTCGAATTGATGATTTGGAGTTTCTGGAGAGCAAAATTTTTTAAAATTTTTGATGTGGAGTACCTATGTACATATTTTGCATATCACGCAAAAACTGGCCACCATTAGGGCATGCAATACCGGTATTCCAGTACCGGTATTAATCGGTATTACCGAATACCGAATACCGGTCTTGAGCTAACCAATACCGGTATTCACTTCATAAATTTTACATATTGAGACTAACTTTCAGTTAACCAAATTCCACTTATTAAATCCAAAATTAAAATAACAAGTTGATGGTCACAATTTGGCGGATTATAATCAATGCATTTTTCGTACCAATCATATATTTGAATTAATTTTTAATTATTTTAATTACTGCATATGTACATATGTATGCAGTATGCATTTATTTTTAAAGTTTCAAACAATTGTGTAAAAAAATGCTGAAGAAATTAGATGTAAAACACTGTAGGTTTTGAGTTTCTGAGAGAAAATACGAAATTTTCAACGGCTGAATAACTGTTGCTGATATGGTAGCAACGCCAAAAATATGCTACCGTACTTTGACAAATAGACAACTAAAAACTGTCAAGTAAAAACTATTTCACGGCTCAAATTTTTAAAATCGCTGAAAATACCTTAGGCAGTTATGAGAGCACACACGAAATGATGATGATGTTAAAACAGTTCAATAGTTTTAGTTTAAGCGCACACGTTTAAAAGTGGATGAATTTGAAAAGGCTGCGATACGGAGTAAATAATCAGAAGTTTGGGGAATACAATGAGTAAAATTTGAATCGGGGGTAATTTTTTGCCCGTGAGCTCTGATAAATTATTACGAAGTTAGGCATATAACTAAAGTTTTTAAGAATATTTATGTTCACTTCTGTAATAATACTTATTCATATGATTACACACAAGCATTTAATTGTCTTAAACGTATGCAATTGCTTTGTGCGAGGATTTTCATTGATATTAGCATGTTTAACAAATTTAACATATGGTGTCGGTAATACCGGTATTACCGAAGGTCTCAATACCGGAAATACCGAATACCGGTTTTGAAAAATGGTACCGGTATTGCATGCCCTAGCCACCATTATTAAGGAGGAGAGACCCTCTACATGTCATCTTCAGATCTTGATGCCCTTTGGATATGTTGGAGTACCCTATGAGTCTACTAAAACCCTGAAGTGGTTTGATGCCATGGCCCCATTTGCGCCCGCCACGCCCACCCAAAGGGATGAAAACCACAAAAGTTACCAGCTTCAACAATCCACCAAAAATCCAATTTTGTTCGGATTTTGATAAAATTTATACTTTTGTGATCCCAGATACTTGTGTGATAATTAGGGCTGACAAATCCGGATACTCCGAATTCGAAAAATCCGGATTTTTCGGATTTCGGATACTTCGAATTCCGAAACTTCCGATACTTCGAACTTCCCTTCATTTAGAGACGAATCCGGATTTCCCTAAATTAAAGACTCATATGTATTAACAATGTAAATATTCAAATCTTGGCGAGAAGTGTGAATTTAAAAAAATTAGCATGCTATACATTCCATATATAATTAGTTTATCATACCCGACATCAAATTCACTTTTTTTAAATTGTCCATTTTTTCAGTTCATGAACCGAGAAAAATGCCCAATAATTGCCCGTATCGTCTGAAAATTTTCAGAAATATTGAAACTTGTAAAAAATCTGAGATTGTAATCGAAATTAATAATTCTACTATCTGACATCTGTCTGATTCGTTCAAATATCGAGGAAATAAATAATAACAATAAATAATTCAAATCCGGATTTAAATCCGGATTTGGGTCCCAAGAAAAACTGATAATCCGAAATCCAGATTTGAAAATTGGGAACGGATTTGTCAGCCCTAGTGATAATATCCAATAGCAATCTCAACTTGTTTGAAATTTTCGAAATTTTTGGACATTCCACTGCTCATGAATTATTCGAAAATTTTCAGAATTTCAAAAAAGTTAAGATTGCTACTGGATATGATCACACAAGTATCTGGCATCACAAAAATGTAAATTTTATGAAAATCCGAGCAAAATTGGATTTTTGGTGACAGTTGAAGTACATGAAAACAGGGCTTTTTTTCGTATTTTTTACACATTTGAGTGGGTGTGGCGGGCGCAAATGGGGCCATGGCATCAAACCATTTCAGGGTTTTAGTAGACTCATAGGGTACTCCAACATATCCAAAGGGCATCAAGATCTGATGATGACATGTAGAGGGTCTCTCCTCCTAAGTAGCGCAAGCTATTTTATGCGATGAGTTAGTTAGTCCGTCCGTCTGTCTGTCAACACGATAACGGTTGAACGGATTGAGATAATCGAAATCGGTTTGCGGTATCATACGTATGACCCTAGGGGGAGGATCCCCCAAGCTTTTGGGGCCTGCCGGACCACACCCCCAGGCGCCAGTGGGTGTGGTCGGGGCAAAATGATATTTTTACAAAAATTGAATCTATGGATGAAACAGAGCTAAATTTAGTGTTCGAGATTTGTGCCACACCCCCCGGGCGCCAGGGGCTGTGGTTGGGGCAAAATGAGATTTTTACAAAAATTGAATCTAGCATGTAGGATATATAAAAAAGTTAGATTGATTAATTAATCAGGAGTGATAAAACTGTAAAACATGTAAGATGCATGATTTTTCAGAATAGCAAGATAGAATAACGAAATCTCCATTATTTTGTTATTTTTAAATAATTTAGATTCGGCAATCTTTGTTTTCTTTATTTTGTATCGGGTTCTCAGCATTCTTGCGCTACTTGTGTACCCTGCGTTGCCGCAGTTTATCTATTATAATATTAATGTGCAGGGTTGTCAATCGAATTAAGGATGGCAATCTGCACTAAAACGTATACAATATCATTGCATGATAGACAATCAGTACGAATGAATATCCTTTCATTTGAATAAAAATGAAGTGTTTCGCATTGAGGTAAGTGGATGTGCATGAAGGGCTTCACTTCTTTCATTTTTCGCTTGATGCCTGATACATCGGGTAAAGTAATGAATGAGGTAAAATAGACTAAAATGGAACGAATGTGAAAGAAAATGATTAAATATAAATGAAAATTTTGATTCAAAGAATGTTTGGTTGCGCCCATTTTCCTGCAGATGGCAACCCTTAACACTATCAACTATATATGCACACTTAGGTAATTTTTCTAGTTATTGTTCTACATAGATCTCACCTGACCGCATCCATACAGCAGTTGGAAACATAGATTGGGACCAAAATATGTAATCCATCCGTTCCAGAGACCAATGCTGATGAAGCCTTCGAATATATTTCCAGCAGGACAAATCCAGCAAAAACTAAAGGATTTTGAACTCCTTGTTCAAATAGGGATGAAATGTATTGCGGCTTAAGTGGGACGACGAGGAACATGGAGGTAGTGGCAAAAATCAGACTGGCCAAGATCCACAAACATGCCATTATTTGCATTTGAAGAATGTTGTACTTGAGAAATATTGGTTTGCTTGAAAACTTGTCAGGGTACTTTGCTATAATTTTGAATGAAATTTAATTGATAATATAATTTATGATGAAAGTATTTATCGGTAATGTATTTTCACTAATTTAAAAACATTGTCACCGTTGTAATCTTTTGGCATGCCAATTTTTCTATTTGTTTCTCAAATACTTCCTAGCTCAATTTGACTGAGGTGTGTTTGAAACGGTCAATGGGTTGGGAGAGCGAGAATAAGTAGCCACATAGATAAAATTTTTGGTAAAGGAGCGCTCGATCATCCGAAAATCAACCAGTAATGAAAAAGAACACAATTTTATGCTGGATGAAGATGAAGATGAAATGATACACATTGACACGGGATGCCTATTTCTGCGTTAAATGTTAACAACAGTTGTTTAGCGATATCTGTTATGTATAACGGAATAGGAAAAAAACCACCTCACTTTTAACAAAGGAGGACAGTATAGCATCTTATCACATAAAGATTTATGGCAATTTCAGTATTAGTCTTACTGAAACATGGGTTTTTTCAGCAATAGTTTCTACTCACCTGACATTTCTTCATATATTGTTTTCACTCCTTTAAACAACGCTGTCACAATGGGGCAGGAAACTTCAGTATTTTGAAAACTTATTGCACTCCAAATAAATTAAAAAAATCCAGACAAGGAGCCAAATAACAGCCACAAAATCAGCATGTCCTGCCCGAAAAATTTCTCCACCCAAGCGACAGATTAAGTATGCCAGATAAATCCAAATGTTCCATTTTGTGAGTGATACACAAATTCGTTTCGTAGAATTGAGCGACAATCTTAAGCATTTTTCCTTCTTATCCCACTCATACGGTGTTCCGTTAAATAAATTAACAACTTTAATGAATACACGGAGGGTGTTTAACGTCTGGTCGTCTTTCATTTTGAATTGGATTTCAGACACAATCAATACCGATCTATGATTATCTTATTTAAATCTTATTTTGTAAATCAGTCACGTCTTTGAATTTGACTTACGCACCGCCAAAAATTACAGGTGCCCTTCATTCCTAATCACGAAGTAGAATAAAATTCTTCCAAATTCGTAAAAATCCTTTGGAAATACAACATAAGATGTATTACACGATTTGGCTAATTTTGAAGGGTTAGTAAACAACGAATACCATTTCTCTTGGGGGACATTTGTTTGAAATGTTTCTTCCCAATAGTCGAAATACAGACATACACAATAATTATACGTATGTATTTATTAACATACACATGTGCATACATAAATTTAAATACATTGGGTAAGACAAACACATGTATATACATATGTCGTTGGTGCCTAACCACCCTCTCTATTCGACAGTTCAATAATACAAAATTGTTGTAATTGTCAGAATTAACAGCTTTTACCATGTCCATCAAATTCTTTAATCGGTAAGCAAGCTCGGGCGATAATTGGATCATTCAGTGGTAATTAGAGGTTATTAAGGCTGGGAGCTGAATGTGTAGGAGGGAGCGTCATGCAAATGTCACAAGGGTGCGGTACAAATATGCTATTATAACGTTAGTTTATGCACGCCCCCTTAATGGAGAAATTTATAACTACTGTGCGATAAATACATATCTATGTACATACATATGTGCACACCTGCAGTATTCTTTCTTAATGTCAAACGATTAGTTTCGTCGATGTACAACTAACATAGATATGCACAATAAGAGCATTAGTGTTGTTTATTTCAGTTTAGTTGGAAATGTAAAAATTGGTTACAACAAGAACATTATAATACTCTGGTATTGCACAAATTTTAGTAAATAAACAGATTGATACACCGTGTACATATTTTTGTAAATTTACACTACTGTTTACAGAAATATATCTAATGGAAAGAATCATAATCTGGAAGGCTTGTTGAAGCAGGTGTGCATCTTCGGTCCTCCGTTTCTACAAATCCAGCATCACACCGACATCCATTACTTCCCTGACAGGACGCATTGTCCACGCACCTCTGGTCAAACTCTGTATCGCCATTGGTACACTTTCCCCCCGTCAGAACAAAACACGCATCCCTCCCAGCATCATAAATGGTATTAAACTGGTTAAAACACCGACAAAGGTTGACGAAGAGATCGCACTCGAGTTGGCGATCCGTATTGCAATACCGTCCTGCCACATCCACGCAGCGCTGTCCGTACCGCAAATAACAGCGATGTCCGGGTTGGTCTGAACTACGGTCAGGCGGACATTGACAGCTGGTCGCATTATTTGCATCAGCTGTGCATTCAGACCATGTGTCCGCAATACACGTGGGACCATCAGCTTCACAAGGATCGCCAAGTTCAGGAAATTCGACCGGTCTGCATCGCCCCTCGTGCGTCGCAATAAATCCTGGATCGCATTCGCACGTTCCATTGATGGATTGTCTCGCCGCGTTCGCAACACAGGGCGCGCCACCGTAATATTTCCGCGCTTTTGTGCGACACGCGCGGATAGATTCTTCATAAATTTGATGCTCGACTTCCTCACACGTGCAAACACCGGGATGTCCGGAAGTGCTGGAGCATCCGATATAATTCGCCGTATCGCAGGGGTCGACTTCCGAACATTTAGCGCCATAGACACGGACACATTTACCAAAGGAATTTGGCACATAGCCACTCCCACATTGACAGGTTCCTTCAAGACAGATGAGATGGTGGACGTCATAGTCGCAGGTGTCACTATTGTCGCATTGTGCCCCGTGGAGCCCGCCACTTCTGACGCATCTTCCCTCCACGTCGGGATCGTAGCCGGGACGGCATTTACAGTTTGGGACTTCAGTCCCGGCGGCGTCGTCGCAGTCGGAATTGGGCACGCAGCTGAGTCCAAATGGGGTCGTGGCGTTCATGTGGCATGACCTTCCCGCCCGGGCGACGCAGGAGTCGATGTCTTCCCGGTACATGAGGGTCGATGGATTTGAGCAGTAACACGTTCCGATGAAGACGGGCTCGAGAAAGCAGGACATTCGGCGGTGTGCGTTACAGTCCAAGGCTTTAAATTCGACGCAACCTGCCCCATAAGTCCCGTGGCAGTAGGTCCCCGCCAAGTTTGAATTGTGGTGGTAATTGCATTCACAGCGATATGAGAATCCATCCTGTTGAAGGGCGCAGTGCATGTTACCCCCGGTGACGCAGTGCAAGTCGGGAACGAGGGGATGGCACGGCTCGCCCAAGTAGGCGGGTTCCACGGCGGAGAAAAATAGTAAGGTTATGCAGAAAATGGGGTAAAATGACATTTTCACGTTGCTAAAAAGTTTGAAATAAAATATTGAGTTGGTTTATAGTAAACCTTTGCTGAAATACTTGAAATACTTAATGGCAAATTTGCTTACCAAGTGAGACGTTGATGGAATTAAAAATACTTAATACTTTTCGCAGTCTGCAGGATATAGAAGTGAGCACGCGTTGGCATATTTATATACAGAAATAGCGTTATCACAAATTTATTATGAGATTGAACACTGTGGCGAGACCGGCCTCCAAAGTATCATATACGTCAATAAATGACAGGTTTAATCGGTTACGTAATATTATGAGTACGTATGTACATTCACACCGAATTTGTATTTAGAGTTGTAAATACTTGTGCCAATCTCCAGGTAAATTATGACAAGCTGAATTTGTCCGATTTTCTCCGGCATATAAATCACTTTCTCCATTATGCTAATGTCACAAGGGGATCTTGTGTCTATTTAGAATTATTGTTGCGTGTCAACTCATTTACATAAACCCCATTATGATTATTTACGTTGACACGAATTTTCCAAGATTCAAACTAAAGAATCAAAATGCATACATATGCAAGTGGTGATCCGCAACAATAATTATACTGATTGTCGTGCTTTTGATGTCGAAAATTGTATGATTTCTATGCCCCAACCATTGTACAACTCTAGATTTTCGTATGCCACACTTTTTGCACACCACACGAACAAAGTGTTTAAAGATTGACAGTTAACAAGGGAAATTATTATTACATCAGCTGCATATAGCAAGAGATCAGTTCATCATGTCACACCAGTCCATCCGATTGTTTATAAATACTTTATGCATATCTGATCTATATCAAATGCATATCTGATACGGGGTGAAGTCCGACTTAATTTAGCTATACAAAATATTGAAACCCCTTGATCATTAGTTGTTATCTGTTTATTTGTAAGTACGAACTATGTAACTATTGCATCATCAGGAATGACAAATTACTCTCCATTCGCACACGGTAGAACTTTTACAGAAATTGAGATTTCTCAGAAACTACGGCACTGCTAGTCTCAAAGTACCCCGTCAGCATAATTTGAGAGAATTTGAGATTGACAGGGCCATAGTTTCTGAGAAATCTCAATTTCTGTAAAAGTTGTACCATGTGCGAATGGAGAGTACATACATAAATAATACAAATATCTAATGTGCGATGCCATGCTGTAGAGGTGAGCTGGATATCCATTTTTTGGATAATGCATGGCCCGATCCAATCCAACTGGATTTGGATGGATTGGATCTGAAATTTTTTGGGCCAAATGGATTTGGATGGATTGGATCTGGGTGGACTGGATTTGGTCGAATTGGATAAATTTCGTCACCATAAAGAATATCAGGAAGTGTTCTTTTTAACACTCCGATCCCATCCTAACAGTAACTGGGCCATACTTTTGTTGCATGGTACACACTGTGACACATATACAGTCCAATCAGATTTATCCCGAACACTAACCATGAGTTTATATATACAATTCTTTGGATAATCCATGCCCTGATCCGATCCAACTGGATTTGGATGAATTGGATCTGAAATTTTTTGGGCCAAATGGATTTGGATGGATTGGATCTGAAATTTTTTGGGCCAAATGGATTTGGATGGATTGGATCTGAAATTTTTTGGGCCAAATGGATTTGGATGGATTGGATCTGAAATTTTTTGGGCCAAATGGATTTGGATGGATTGGATCTCAAAAAATGACGATCCAGCTCACCTCTACCATGCTGCAAGTCTTTTTAGCATGGAACGTATATAGTTCCATAAGTTCCATACTAACTATCAAACGGAGTTGGATAGGTACATTTTCATTCACATACATATATTCGACTCGCCTTCAAGTTATCATAAGTTAGTTTGGAAGATGGGAAATGGGCATACTAAAACTCAACATACATATGTACTTATTTACTTATATACATATATAGGTATGTATATGAGTGAACAGCAGTATATGTATGCACATACATATGCTACACTCAAATAAAGAAACAACTTGCCGCCGTTATTAAAAGTGTGTATTTTATTTAATATTGAAGTATTTATAAGTCATAGTCCGGCTCTCTCCATTATTTTCCCCTCTTTTAAAAGTGTCTGAGGGTTCATGTGACAATTTTTAACTAATTAAGTAAATATGCATATACCAGCAGGTACGTTTAACCTATGGAAGACAAAATAGAGTCAGACTGGTTGGGGATTTTTAGTAATTTCATCGGTTACTAAAATCCAAAGGACTTCATAATCAGGTACTTTTAACCCTATAACTTCACATCCATAGTATTTCTCTCACAGCAGGAAGAGATATGTACATACACATTGCAACATATATATTTATAATTTTATTTCTGAGAATTCTAGTGAAAAATCCCCAAAGTCCTGTTTTATTACCTTTTCTAATAATGAATTATACGTAGTTTAAGGAGGGCAATAAACTGAAATAGGGTACTTTACGACACCTTTGCATAGACAGGTCGTACAGAGATTAGGAAAATTGTACACATTTGAATTTACAACGTGTAAACGTTCGTTAAAAAGGTTTACAACTTTTAACTGAAAAAATTTGTTGAATGATTTTACATGTGCGATATGTATAAGATTAAATGTGATTATGCACACTCGTGGATTAATAAACCGTTGCAAACGAAATGTAGCAAAGGGGTGAAAACACACGGAATTGTCTTTGTGGCACGCCCACAACGTCTTTCTGCACTTTCCCGTCATTGTCTCACATTACCCCAAGTCTCAATTTGGCCCGTTTTGACACCCCCACCCGCGTACTTCAAACGTACACGACAATACCTTTCAATAAACACCCCACATGACAAATCTCATTTTTCGACATTCGACACCTCCCACACGGTCATGGGGTCGTCGCACGTCGAAATGATGGCGATTTCTGAAATCCCCGCCAAAAAATACGTCTAAAACGGTGGCGACAAAAAATTCGACAATTTTCGACTTTGGCGTCGTCTACAGAGTCACACGGTCATCGCACGTCGAAATGATGGCGATTTCTGAAATCCCCGACAAAAAATACTTCTAAAACGGGCAAAACAAAAAATTCGACACCTTTGACCGTTGGCGTCATCACCGTGGCGCCGTGACCTGACGACCTACAACGCCCATCTTCGAACTCATCCTGTCCCCAAAAATTAGAAACACGTTGGCGAAAAGCGGATGTCGAAATTCGAATCCGTTCTAAAGTTATCGTGGATACAGACGGACAGACGGACAGACGGACAAGACATTTCCATAAAGGGGTTTTCACCCCTTAATGAATACACGAGGTGCCAACCACGTGAATTCTATAAGACCCATTCAACCTTTCTGAGTACTCATTCCTTCTTTAAATAGAAAGACGCCAAGTCCACGTTGCAACCAAGATGGAGAGAAGAAGGGCACCTTTTTCTGGCTACTTTCCGCTCTGCAGTCTTCACTTGAAGGGTGACCTTTCATAAGGAAACATGGTAAAGTGGAAGTTCCGTATTCCACGGAGAAGTGAAAATGTGTGGCCACGCTTACACAAAGAAATTAAATAAGTCCATTATCTTCGCCACTTAAGATAAGGCCAGAAATTTGAATCAGTTCAAAGTTTTGAAGACAAGTAAAACTCCAATTTTTAATAATAACGTAAGTTTTTTATCTCTTATCCTGTTACTTATTTAATCGACATTCTACTTTAATTAATACGTATTTCAATATTGTATTAAAAATTTGGTAGTATCTATATTTACCTTACACATGTAGAAATATGGTAAAGTCAGGCAGGTATAAATTTTTCGCTATTAAAGTCGCTTGGTATTAATATTATACCGGTCCGTAAAAAATTTGTCATATGGGAAAATTTTAATACTGAGCTATTAAGTACATACTTAACACTATAGCTTTGCAATGAATAAAGCTTGGTATTATTTAACTGAATTTCTAAGCATGTATTTATGCATACTTTACTTATCACACAATTTCACTATTTGTGCAGTCGAAAGTGATTAATTAACGTATTAAGAAATACATACATACATATTTTAGAAAGGTGCTTATCATGTCGTAAATTTTATTTCCAGGCGATCCAGCAACAACCACTAGGATGTTCTTACATTAGTGGAAAATTAGTGGTAACTGAAACAGGTAAGATGGTTTTTTACGCATTAATAAACATTTAAATATGAGATTTGTTCCTGGATATTAAAATCGTATTAATTACAATTGTATTAATTACAGGATGGATTATTGATGATACAAATTCCTCAACAAATTTTACTTGCTCCGTACGGCCTAACTTTATGAAGCCAGCGAGATATGAATGGTAATTTAAATTTAATTTGAGTGAATATATTTCTTTCGAATTATGTAAATTGACTAGTTTAAAATTAGTAAATTAAAAATTAAACTAAATTAATAATTAGTAATTTCTAACGTTAAGTATTGCCTTATCTTAGAATTTTGGACGAATCTCATCCCCCGTCGTGGATTTGGACGAGAACGAGTAAAAATCTGGATTATCATGCTCACTGAAGAATTTCAAGATGCTGATTTCACAAATATGATGTCATTTCTCCGCTCGAGGGTCCTCTGCCATTTCCATCGAGTATCACCACCAAGTACATCATGAAAAACTGGACGCCACGCCAAACTCAGCAAGACATCGTCGACACACACCGTGGGATCGCACCGCACATAATAAAAAATAAGTAAATTTTTTGGCGAGTATACTTTTACTCATGTATCGAATTTTAAAATTATTTCTTTTTTGCTTACATCATTTTTTTCTTCCATTAGCTTACTTTCAGAGTGTATTTACTGTTTAGAAGGGTAGCAGTATTTTTAAGAGTGTAATATCTACATACATAATTATAAATAGATAATATTTAGGATAGGGTGCGAGATAGGATCTAGTTTGCATCAAATTAAAATTGCTTCATTTGTATTGAAGCAATTTACGCAAGATATATTTCATTAAAGAAATATAAGTTTATTTTAACAAAGTGAAGGGAATTGGGAATGGAATAGGTTCGAAAAATGTATCACCAAAAAAATATGTCTGTCTAGCCCCTAATTTACTTAGGACGAGAAATGTAGCGAATGCGACGCAAACCTGCATAATATTTTACGTGTTCAGGTAGAAAAATTGCATTATTCGTATTAATGCTGTTTTAGTGAAACTTAATCAATTAGTGAGTACAATTTTAATCTCACTTGTAGCAAAATTGAATAATCTTTTGAGGTATCTGCTTAGTTAGGTAGTCCAAATTTTGCACGAGTCACTCAAATCTTGCAACCGCTCAAATACATAAATAAATGATGTGAATACCTTATACTATGGGTCTTAGAATATATGAAGTCTTCTGATAATCTAGCCTATCTACAAAAATAGTACTTACCGATATTTAGTAATTTACTTAGCTTCACATTGAAGCTGATTTGTATCAAATTAAGATTGCGTTAATGGTATTAATTAAATTTTTAAGAAATAAGTGACGAAAATATTTATAAATTTATCCTTTAAAAGTTGAGATGGACATTAAGAAAAAAATGAGTTAGGTTTAAGATTCAGATAGAAAACTAAAGTTGCAAAAATACTGATTGACTATGTCTCCTTTTAAACACGTACAATTATTCTCAACTAGCCAAACACGTGTCACATTGTAACGTTGATATGTGTAGTTTGCAAATATTTTATTAGATTCGTTACGAGAAGTTGAGACTGACCGTACGAAAAAAAACGAGTTAGGTTTAAGATTCAGATAGAAAACTAAAGTTGCAAAAATACTGATTGACTACTCTCGAAACATTGCACAATTTAATTTGCGAAATATTTATGAACCCCACAACAATGAATTAAGTTAGTATTATTTGTATTAATGCAATTTAAAACTCGTCTATATTGTTACGGAAACCCAATTTAAATATCTGCCCACGAAGTCTAAAAACACAGGAGCAATATAGAATCGAAAAATGATACCCTAACCGCTGCTGATTTATAGTATAATATTAATATTTTGGTATATGTCCGTTCTTCGGAGATTTGAACATTGATGTTTTCAAGAACGGAAATGGAATTTTTTTCTTATCATTAATCTTAATTATATCTACACTTAATTAAAGTGGATTAGGACAAGCTGATGCAGATGGGGGATATAATGTAGTACTCGTCATATTTAGTTTTACATTGAAGTCGATTAGCATCCAATTAAGATTGAATTATTTGTATTAATTCAATCTTGAAATATATAAGTTTACCATGAGACGAAAATATTTATAAATTTATGCCCCAAATTCAGACGAACAGTAAGAAAAATGGTTTAGGTTTACCATTTAGATAGAAAACTAAAGTTGCAAAAATACTGATTAAAATTCCAATTGTTCATAACGTAAAACTAGTGTTTGAACGAGCACAGATTACATCGTATCCGTGACATTGCGATTCTTGAAGATTTTTTAACGTTTGCATGAGTCTTTTGAATTTTCACAAGAGATAAAATAATCTATAGGATGAAACACCAACTATGTATACTGTTGGTATAGTATTCTTTTGCTTATATACATAGCTTAATATAAAATTGAAATTTAGGTAAAATTTATTACACGCGTCACGTAATTCTGATCTGTTCACTGATCAGAATTACGTGCAGAAAGCTAGGATATCAATAGGATCGATAAATCACCAATAAAAAACAAATGTCTATAAGCATCCACTAACTTTACAAAATTGTTTTATAATATTTATATCAGGGTGCCCTTGGTCTACTTTTTAGTATTTCGCCAACATCCGGATGCATACGATTAGGTGCCGATTTGCATTTTATGATTGCATTATTTGTATTAATGCATATTTTAGCTACACTTTTTTTGCTAGAAAATATGATTAATTGACTAACCGGGTAGACATGTAAGGATCTCAAAATGATCACCAACAAAGAAAATACGCACGATCAGCCCCTTCATTGATACTTTTTTCAAATGCTTTAAATCTGTTAGTTACGCCCACGACGTATTCAGACAACTCTCGACATTAACAAAGATTAATCCACATGGTAACGAGCCATTAATTAAGTTTGTATTGTTTGTATTAATACAATTTAAAACTCGTTAATACCGTTCAGAAAACCACATTTTAAAATTTGCTCGCAAAGTATTCCGAAAAAGGTGCAATAATTCCCTACTTGCTACTTATTTACTCTACAATTTAGCTGATCCTCAAGCTGGACAAATAAAGTTTGTTAATATTGTGTAAAAATAATAATAAACCATTAAGCCGCATTCAATGCGTAAGATACTCACAAACTATCCCAAAATGTCCCTTTGAGACAATAAATGCTAAAATCATTACATGCAAGCGGCTACAGAGTTCATTTCAGGTTCACTGTATTTTGTAACTATCGCACACTTGTTGGCTTTATTATACATTTGGGGAGTTTGATTCTTCAGGCAGATCATTAAGAAAATGATTAATTTTAGGCAATTGGTTCCCTCATAATTAACTAAAGATTTCTATATGAATTGCAATTTTGCAACATGTATGTAGTTGTTTCAACAAACTTACTTGGTTTTATACTCTCTATTATATTTATAACATATAGATATAGGTAATTATATTTATATATTTATAACATGTATATACTTACAAATAAGCGATCATTATGTATGCGTAGTTTAGGAAATCACATATGCACATTAATTCTTACATATTTATGTCTGATAGTAATATAAATAAATGTATTTTTGTGATAAAGTATATGTATATGTAATAAATGTAGACTTCTGTAATGCTTCGTATTTAACCCAATTATGTATTCATACTCTTTTTGTGTATTTAATGAGTATGTACATGTTTTATAATAAAATGAAATTCCCGTGAAAAATAAAGTGTCGCTTATGAAATACTAGCGTATAAGCCCGTCTCCCGCCGGGCAACAGTATATTTAATTTTCAAAATTCCACCAATTAAATTTTTGAAAATATTAACTGCAACTCTTTGTCGCCTGTGGAAGTGAAAGGAATTGAGACGAACGTTAAAGTGAAAAAAATCAAGATTCCCCTCGTCTGCGGTCGTATACTAGTCACTACCTAGCTTTTGGCTATTATGGAATAAATGATCGCAGGATATTTTCGCGCGAAAATCACGTGCCCACTTGATTACATTGGGCGGGATGAAATTCAATTTAAATCTGCGATCAGTTATTCCTTACTAAACTATTCAATTCTGGTGATTGCAGCGGGAAAGTCACGTGCCCATGTTAAGTAACTGGGCATGTGGCTTTCCCGCTGCAATTACCAGAATTGAAACAGAGTTTACTCAATATTAGCGATTGGGCTGGGCTGAAGCCTTGCATGACTCGTGATACGATCCTTCAATATACAACCCGAATATCTAGGAGTCCTAATTCCAATATCCCAGTATCCTTAGATCCTAAAAGAGTTGAACCACGGAAGTACCCCAGTATTTTAAGATCGGATAATATATTCGAATACCGGGACATGGGACGGGATATCGAGTTGGGAGGCTTACCTAACCTAGTTAACCACAATGCCCAGATAACCAGATGCCCAGATGCGTACATATATATGTATGTACATGCACACCGTGTGCATGTACATAAATAATTATGTATTTATTTAGAAAGTTTCTCTAACGGTGATTTTCTTCCAAGATGATATAGAAATATTTTCTTTACGATTCAATTCCAATATGTTTATAATATAAAACCACTACATGCATATCATTCGGCGGCATCGTCATGCACTTAAAGCATTTGGAAATTTATGCCATTTATATTAGAAATTTTTAATGGCCCGATAATAAAAGTCGATTCTTTCTTTTTAATGCGATTTCCTTTTCCATAACATCCATTCTTTGATTTTAGTATGTGTTGGAAGTTTTTGTAAACAATTCGCTCGTATTTCTCCACCAAATTAGAGGGGATCACTCACAAAGTGAGATCATGTAATCAATTTTATTTAATAATTGAAAGGGATTTAGTTTTTACGTACAGTCTAGGGATTGACAGTGGGGCTAGGCCCGCAAATTCACTGCCAATCCCTAGACTGACGTAATTGTTTACCTGAATAAAATAATAATAAAATACATAATAAATTTTAAATATAAATCTTTTCAGCGACAAGATTTTGCATGGTCCTACAATTATTGTGATTCTTGAACAATGAGGTGACGCATCGATGTCTACGTGACAAGATAAATTCTGAAAGTTCATTTAGCATCCGGACCCTACAAAATGTGGTCAAACTCGTAAACTTTAATCGAACTAACTATTTCAAAGTGAAGGATTAATTTGATACGGATTACGAACTATTTCTAAAAAACACGAAGATTTTTGTATTCAAGATCCAAGTAAGATTGCCCAATTTTGAAATATTATTTTCCAGTATTGATTTATATAAATTAAATTACAGTGGAACTGAATTTTCCACTGGGTTAGATGGAGCAGCCATATGGAATTAATTTTCGGACCTTAGGGTATCCAAAATGTAATCGAAAATTTAAAAAGGAGGTTTGAAAAGGTAACTTATATAATGACCATGATAAATTTGTCGTTTTGCCATTTTTATAAAAATTTATGAGCAAAATTAATGTGTTTATTTCTAAGTTTTTTTGTCTAATTTGCAGATGTACGACTCTTCACTCAAGTATCTCCATATTTACATACATATTTAATTCTAATCTGGAAAAAGTCAAGGTACGTACATGCCCAGTTAAAAAGCCGAAAATAGGCCAAATCATTTCAACTTGGTAGCGTAACTCGTTTAGCCATTAATTTATTAAATGGTAGTATTTTAAATTTTAAAAAAGTGAAGACTTGCTTTGTAAATTTATGAAGAAAAATCCCAAACAAACAAATTGCGAAATATATTCCATAATTTTTTTTATATATAGTCATGCCCACTTCAAATTTTGCAAGTATTTACCATATTTAAGTTGAGATTTGCCACGGAACTTGATGCGAATGCCACATTTTTTGCATGTCTCAGAGCAGACGTATTTAGCAGCTTTTTAAAACTGACAATTTTAATTATGACGTATGTATGTATCACGTGTTTAGGAGGGGTATGCTTCAAGTCATGATGACCACCATTACGTATGTATTTTCAGTCCCACGGGTAGAACAATGCCAAAGGAAGGATGAAGATGTCCCTCAACTGCTAAATATCGTCTGCGGAGAAAATTAAGTTAAGATGACAACTTTAGTTAGAAATTAAAAATATATAAATTCATATTGCGTTAATTTTAATTGCATTCAATACTAGTGAATTAGATAACGTAGATAAGTCGATACGAATTAATATGTATTTCTCCTAAATTTGCATACCGAATCTATTTAGGTATGTACATATGCAACTTGTCGTTAACTAAATCTTTACAGTATTGACAGTTTAGAGCAAAGTATGCTCAGCATACATGCATGCATACAAATGTCTTATCTATTTATTTAAATGAATGTACTTACTAATATGTACATGTTTAATTGTACGCTTTTCCCAAAGTGGAGAGTTTTTACTCGGTAATGCATGTACATACGTAAATATGTATTTGTACATATGCCTATTTAAACGTATCACTAATTTTTCTGCATTTCGGTATGATGCGAAATCTTATCAATAACTATATAGTAATGGTACAGGCCTGGCTATTCGTAGCTAATTAATTATCGACTAATAGAACTAAATCTACAATCAGTTCAAATTCTGATTAAGAATGAGCGATGACCTGGCCTGGTATAGGTTAGAAATTGGAGGAAGGAAGGACTGACAATTGAAAGAACCTGATATTGCAGCTGGTTCTGATCAGAGGTTTCGCATATGAAAAGGTTACAAGTGTACGCACATAGAAATGAGTAAAGTAAATCTTCTAAAGTGGACACATTGGGCAATGAATGTTGCATGATTTTTGCCCCACGAAATGCTTTCTTCATTAAGAATAGTAATGGTTGCATTCATAGTTATACAAAAGTTATTAATGAGCAATTTTATACCCACACGTCAACTCACAATTTGTGTTTGTGCAGTTTTTTGCTTTTGCAAATTCAGAGCAATTTGTGAAACAAGAGCCGTAACGAAATATGCAAGTAATCAGTAAATTGTGCCTGTGCTCAGACTAATGAATTTTCAATTAGATGCATATTTATAGTTCATAGAAACGATAAGACTTGGAATTAGTCGAAATATGCATACGTCCTGTCACGTTTTTTTCTGTAGAAGCATTCCGTATTTAATTTTCTCTTTGCCCAACTTGCATTCTTTAAAGAAATAATTAAATAGGCATACATTTCTTGTAAAAATGTGGCTTTAGATTTTATCTGGATAGGAAACACGTAGAATACCCGGCCATTTGACAGTAAATATACTTTAAGGTATGCCCTAACTTGACTTATCAGTCTGATTTCTGTACTTGTCAGCGGATAAAGACTTAAACACACACCTGGACGTATTTTTGGCAGTCTCATTTTGTTCATTTTAGGTTAAGCATGGAAAGCTTCAATTTGTCATTTGTAACAGATAATTTGTAATTTTATAAAATGAACCTTTAGATCCAATTGTTTCCTCGTTTAAGTGCAAGCTACAGGCAAACTCATATATATGCCAACTGCTTAAAATTAAACAATTTTTTCTGAAATCTTGAATAAATCTAAATAGTACGATAGTTGTCATGGTCAGTTGTTGGGTCTAAAAATTGAAATTTGGTAGATCCTACCTCTGAATATTCCTAGATTGCCAGTGTCTGATTGGGAGAACTTTGTCTGTCATCCACCACCATATTTAGTCGAATCGCTCAAAAACATGTTGGCTGGGAGCAGATTAGGCTTTGCGGCGAAAAAAAGCTCTCTACTAACAAAGCTTAAACTGTAAGCTGCCTTTACCACTTGGGGAGGGGTACATAAATTATTGCATTTCAGGCAAGAAGTGTGTGTCTCAACATTTTGCATACCAATTTTTTTTTTACATATTCATGTAGTTTATCTCCAATAGCAGTTCGAATTTGTAGTTTCGTACGTGTTCCTCAACCAGTTAATATAGAATTCAGACCTGTAAAACTAGCGATAATAATAATACTAATGACTGAATATTGTTATGAAAGCGACAACATCTTAAAGTTTTGTGCGTATAAGTAAAAATTAGCAAAATTTAGACAGAGTTGTTTAACCAAGGAACCCTTATAAGTTTATTCCACAACTAGATAGGTTGAAGCTTAAATTTGACATTTGTAAATGATATTTTATAAAATGTACAGAAAATTTGAATTGTAAGTCGTATTCCAAAATCCATGTTGCGTTCTTCAGAGAACTGGCTTGCGTAGAGTCACGCTTGTAAATGTTTCCGATTTTTTCGTCACTTCGTCGAGTTAAAATGTTGAGGACCAAGTTGCTGGCAATCCAAACTTCCATTCTGCAATTTCACACGGAAAATGCATGTGCAAAGGGATATTCCTTAAATTGTGGCAAGGATAAGTACTAAATGGCAATGAATAATGTATATATCAATAATTAATGCTAGCCTAGCCTAGCATTCCTAGGTAAGAATTTGTGCAACATGTAAAGGTATACACATTGTCTGAAATTCTGAGGTGCAAATCGTTTCTAGAAAATTATGTGCTTGCTCCTTAAGATGTAAATATAATTGAATATTTTTGTTTTATATCTTATGGTTTGTAGAAAATTTCCCAAAATATTTATGTAAAAAACTCCTCGTTACTATTTTATAAATTCTCATTTGACCTTTACAACTTTTGGCTCACTATGTGTAGCAGAGAAATTCTTCTAATGTAATGAAAAATATGTTTTAGGATTTCTTTGGCTTCGTTTTTGTAAATTTTTTAACCCAAGCCGTACATACTCTATAGGAAGTAATGTTGCGTCATTTTAGGTGTTGCTGCATTTTATATAAATTTAAAAAACCCAGATTTTCATTATTATCTTCTCAAATAGCAGTTGGAATTGGTAATTTTGAACTTGTTATATAATTTGTTTACTTCTTAAAAACCGGGTCTCTGTGTAGATGAGCACCAAAAATATGCGACATGAACAAAGACACTTTCTGATTTTCACTGGAAATCTTGGTAGCCTGGCATCAGTTGAATGTCTTCCACCAAGAATAATAGAAAAATGTGGCGGGATTTATAAATTGTTTCTCGTTCGCCAAAACTAATTGTCTAATTCGGTACTTTTAGATTTTCTATTCAAAAATCCAATTCTTTCGGTCTTTTTTAATTATAGGTTGTGGCAATAAGGAAGGTAATTATTATTTTGGATATTTCGTGACCACAGTATAGCTATGTAACTATACATATGTGAATGAATGGCCAGTGGGATTTAATTATACCCCATGATAGCCCACTTCGTCTGGTTATGAGGACCAAGTGTTGACCAAATGTTGAACACCAAGTAACTGGAAATGCAGAGGGATAATCTTTAGCTTGTCAGAAAGCCCGGTCGAAATTCACAGCATCCTTTTCGTTAAATTAAGCAATTGACAAAATTGCATGGTCCAGTTCATCGGAAAGATCCACCCAGGCTATGGATATTGTATCGAAAGTTTGGCCTTTCCGCCTGGAAAAGCTGACATGGATCTTTCCCATCGTAGTCATCTTGACTCCTAAATTTGCAATAGAGAAGAAGTAGCGAATAATAGTATGAATCTTTGTCGGTGATTGGGTTAAAATAGAGTGTTTGATAACAGCAGGCTTCGTCCTCCTAAATACTCGCCCCAGGGTCAAATCATTGGCGTCGCGGCATTGGTACAAGAGTATATTGCTAATGTCTTAGTCGGGTTGCTCGTTGCTCTGGGACTTCCAATATGTCGTCATCATTTAACGTCAGGTCCGATTGTTTCCTTGGCAGGAGAGCAGATTCTGAAGCAAATTCGCAAAGACACAAATCCTCAAATATTGCAGGCTTACCCATATAACGGTCTATGACGTTTTGTGCGATCGATTTTTTCTTGAAATTTCGCATTCTATTTTCCTTACGAAAAGTTGGCAAGAAGACCGTAGCTCGGGAGGAGTAACGAAGAAAAAGATGACAAATTCTAAATGCCGCCTCTTCGGCATTTATTTTCCGGTTTCTCATTAAGGTCATAGCTACATGAAACATTTTCTGCTTAGCAGGCAAGTTGGATAATTTTTTTTAAATAGCGTCACTAATTTTCTCTCTAATTTCTAGCGGGTCAGAGTTGGACATATATTTTGCAATATAGTAAGCCATTCGAATGGCTATCGGAATGCATTCCGATAGAGCCGGTCACGGGCTGGATGTAAAGCTTGAATCGGAAGAGTCAAAACTATTATTTGACTATTTTGTTGTAATCTAAATCCATTTTTAATTTAAGCATAAGCTCAGAAACAAATCTCACACACATAAATAGTGTATATATATAGATAGTTTAAATTATGATGCGAAGACTCAATAGTGAATAATGTATGTATACAAATTATTAATGTGACAGACAAGATACGAATTTGTACAGCTAGTTACAAATTGTTTTAGGCAAATTTAAAATCTTCAGTAACTATAAAGTATAAAGTTATTAAGTTAAACTTAATAAAGTAAAGCTATGCTACGTACAGCTTGTGAATGGTGAATAACCTGCCTATATCAATAATTAGTGTAAAAGACTAGACGAGAATTTGTACAGGTAGTTACAAATTCTTAGCTCCAAGGTGAGGTGCAATATATTTCCAGAAAAATTATTATGGAAGTTTCATATGGGAAATTTTTTTTTTCTGAAATGTTAAATAAATTTGTCAATTGCCAAATTATACACATGTAGGTTGTCATTAGGGTTGCCGCGGGTAACGGGTCGGGTACCCGTTACCCGCATACCCGCACGATTCTTGCGGGTACCCGTTACCTGCGGGTAGCGAGAACTACCCGCACGGGTAACGGGTAATTCAGTTTTTATTTAATTTTCGTCATAACTGAGGGTTCACAAAGAAAGTTAGCAGTAAGTTAGTCCATTTACCAACAAAAGCGTCAATTTATAATTTTTCTATGTCAAAATTTGCCATTTGCCAGTAACAAGCGTTTATAACGAGCGTGTCTTTACGGAAGCCACGGAAACCTATGCCGGCCTCAAATACATTTCACGACCAGAAAATGCGGAGAAATTATTGTTTCTCAAGTATAATTTGCTTAAAATATCAGTAACAATTTGACTTGTATTTGTTTGTATTTATGTAAGAATGACGAGATTTTAATTTGTGTTTTGAAGATGAAAAACCTGAATCCGATTGAAAGAAAAAAATGTATATGTAGACAATTTTTTTAAATGAAAACTTCATTTCAATCAAAATTTGAAAAAATCAAACTAAAAATTGAACCTTTTTCAATCTATATGAATATTGCCCAGCGAGTATATCAAAAAGTCAGGCCAAAATTAGGAATCGTGTGATACTTATCTATCTTTCCGTTGAATGGCCCCTTCGAAGAAAAATATGGCGGCAACGTTTAATTTTGAAATGTTCTATCTTTTCCTCCACTGAACGAAAACCATGGTGAACTTTGAACTCTGTCCCCCAATAGTTTCCTTTCAACGGGTCATTCAACGTAGAAATAAGTCTCATGTACATTTGTAATTTCTATTTGGTGGCTTAATTTTTTGATATATATAAATCGGTATAGCTTGAAGAACGATCCAATGTATGAATGTAAGCCACAAATTTTGGTTTAAAAAATAACGAGTGATATCTACGAGTAAATTATGGCATGCGTAACCTGCATAGCATTTTCTCAAAGTACATATCAACGCAAATGAATAAATAATTGATCAAATCAAATTTATTCTGAAGTTTGGTTAGTTTTTAACCTAATTCTCATAACGGGCAGCGGGTAACGGGTACCCGCACGGGTACGGGTAGTTGTGCTGCGGGTAGCGGGTCGGGTAACGGGTAGCATTTTTGCTACCCGCGGCAACCCTAGTTGTCATGATCCACTATTAGTAAGCTGTGTTTCCCCCTTGGATGGCAATTTAATTACTGTGATTTGGTCAAGGAATGTATATGTATAAATACACCCCGCATTCTAATTTCCTTCGTGGTATTTCCAATAACCGTTCGAATCGGTGATTTCGAACGTGTTATTAAAAAACGCTCGGTTCTGTTGGAATCCTTGTGCTTAAATCGTAACTTTGTATGTGTGGGACTCAAAATTTTTTATACGTACAAGCAAAAATAACCCAAATTTATTTGACAAATAAATGGCCTGATTATTTTATTCAGACACCATATGGCATCAAGTTAGAGTTACTTGTGTAACTAAGGGACACGTACAAAATTATTGAGCAACTAGTTGTAATCTTGAATTTATCATCTGTCAGAGATACTTTTGAAGTGAGAGTTTATGTAACTCAATTTTTTTGCCACACTTCAAATCCTCGTTGCACTTTTTACAACGGGCATATTTAGAGTCCCACTTTGGATTTTTTCAATGTCCCACTTCCTGGTTTTAGAATGTTGGGCCAAGTTCCTGGCAAACCAATGCTTTCATTTTGAGATTTCACGGACCAAATGTACACGGCCAATTTCTAGCCCAAAATTTCACTAAATGTGGCTACTAATTTTTAATATCAAGGGAAGTTAAAAAATTTCACACACGGAACCTACAAGTATTTACAAGGATATTCTTTAAATTTGGGTGATAACACTTAATGGCGATGAGAAATGTAAATAAATAGGTAATTAATGTCCCTCACTTGTTACATTTGATATATTAATTAGTTATTGTGCTTTGGGCTACGAAATTTTCGCACTGCAACTTTTTCCCCTAATAATAGTTCGAATTGGTAACTTCGAACGTATTACTAAGCAAGCGAACATGAAATTAAGAACTAGAAAACGGGGCACGTGTTAAAGAAGGGCGATATAAGAATAACAGTTGTGATTGAATATTACTACGAAGAGGGTTAAGGCTTTAAATCTTGACATTAATATTTCTTACGTTCTTAATTTTACTTCTTAATATTTTGGAAGAAAAATTACTTAAATTTTCATTTAGACAGTTAACATAAATTCTTACCTGTCTAAACTCCTTAAGCGTTTTGTCATAATTCGCATTCATTTTGTCCATCGTGTTTTCCATTGTTTTGTAACTTGCCGGCCATCCCAGTTTGCTGAGAATGCCGTATGTTTTTACTTTTGCTCATCCCTGGAAAATTGCAAGAGCCAAGAGTTTTGGAACAAATTTGCTCGTCTGCTCATATTGCTGACCATTAATGACACTGCATGGATTGTAGTTGAAAGATTTAGTCGAGCTATCATTTCTTCGAATCGCGTCTTAGATGATATAGAAAAGAAGTGGGCTTTAGTCTTTCATCACTTGGTGGTGTGGCACTTGTATTGTCAACGAACAAGGATGATGACCTGAACTAGAATGCTTTTTTGCACTTGCTGTGAGTACGATGTACTCGGTTTCCGTCGAGGAGACAAAACTGTTGTGTGCGAAAAACACAGACAGTTATGCTTTGTCTGATGGTCTGTTCAGTTGCATCGTTCCAATCGCAATATCCTTGAATTGTGATTTCTTAACTTGGTCGAATTTGATACCAAGATGTATGGTACCACTTAAGTAGCCCAACATAGCTTTAACTTCTCGCCAGTGAGGCTCTGCATAGCCACAATAAAGTTTACAGCGAACGTAATGTCTGATCTGGTGGTGCAGGAAAGAGGTGACCCTACATAAATCGTCAACCGTTTTTCGTAACAAAATGGCCTCCTTTGCTGCTGATGCAAATGCGATACATTCTGCTTCGATTGAGCTCAATGCAATCACACACTGTTTGCGTAAACTACCAAATCGGGTTCCCACTTAGAGTAAATGCGTCCCATTCTTTGAGTCTCTGTATTCTTATCCGCCTAGAATTTTCGAAGGATTTCGATCTGGAAGATAATTTCGGTTTTCGATCTCGATTTCGAAGCATGACAAGAACAAACAAGACAAGACAAACGAACGAACAAAACAAGATGCCAGCATGACGGATAAGTTGTAGAGTGTGACAAATGAGTCAGTAATGAGGGTCATTGAGGGTGTCCAAAATGACATTGACGAATCCTTTTACCACAGAGTTGGCCATTTTACCACAGCATTGTTGATCTTTAGCACATAACTGCGATTAATTTATGCGTTTTAGTCAAGGCATGTATATGTATAAATACATCCCGCATTCTAATTTTTCTCGTGTTATCGCTAATTAGGGTTGCTTATCCGATCCGATCCATGTCATCATATATTGTCGGATCGGATCGACCAACCCTACATATCTCCAGTAACAGTTCAAATTGGTAGTTTCGGACGTGTTACTTAAAAATTCCTTATCTTAAATTTATTTGGCATTGAAATTATCAATTTATTACTTCTTTAACTGTTGTTTTATTTAATTGTTAATCTCAACATCATACAATGTTTATTGCGTTCAATATGCAGTACATATTTTCTTTTTCGCTAATTCAAACCCATGCCCATAAACTTATGGGGCTGGAATTGGTCCATAGGTCACGGAATATGATCCATTGAAGCTAATCAATACATAATATATATTATAAAAAATACAGTTAAAGTAGCAGCTTTTATGATTACTTAATTTAAATTTCGGATGGTTTTACGTCATTCCGTATTCTATTCTAGTTTTAGCGTTGGCAGCATGCTCATATTCAGACAATTGTGATTCAAGTAGGTCCAACCTAATCTTAGCCTGTTCTAGTTCCTGTACTGTGTTGATTGCTCTTTTTTCTGCATTTTTGGCTTCTTGAATTGCTTTTGCCGTTCCAACTCTTATTTCCACCTTTTTTTCCTTCATTTTTTCTGTTTCTGATGTATCCTTCTGAAGGATTTTTTGAGGCCTGTTTTACTATTTTCGGCACCATTATTATTATTAACTCCTAACCGCAAAATACAGAAATCCTTTTCATAATATGCGATGATATCGTTCAGAAAATGTACCATGAAGTATGCAACTAACAAACACACTACTGATAGAAGTTCAGTATTGTTGGTATTATAAATGTTTTTCTCATCTAAAGTGCCAAATGCCTTGAGATGTATTACAAGGTTACTATAAAAACAAGCTTGCAAGGAAGCACCGCGGTGTTTCCTTGCAAGCTTGTCCAGAGCGAGGGCATCAGTTAACGCTTCAATGGTTTTAAAAGCGCTGGCTGTAGGAGTGGGAGCATAACTGATTTGAAACCTTGCCTGTTACAGTGGATCTAATTATTTATAAGCTTTTCGCTCAGGTCTGTATATCCATATCCGCCTGTAAAAAAGCTCTCAAGTGTATTCACTACGAAAAGAAGTTAAATGAATATTCTGAAATTCACCAGTTTCAAACTAATTTTTTATGATCTATGCCTTCTAACGAAATGTAAAATTCCTTATGATCATGGAGGATAAAAATAGTTGAAGTTCGAAGAAAAGGGCGAATTAGCGATTTATGGTAATTTTTATTTTCAAAAATCAGATTCTTCACACACCCAATCAATGATATCTGTTACCAAACAGAAAGGTAATGTATAATTTCTGACAATTATAAGGCTCAGGGTATAAGTAAATTAGTGCTCTCCAAAAATCATCTGTTTCAACTTTTACATGCAGGGTTTTGTCAAATTATCTTCAAAAAACGTGACAAGTGTAATATCATTTCTTATTTATTTTTAGGTCAAGCCTGGTCGGGGAACAAAATGTAGTTGTTTATCGAAAAAAATCGATGTCATGAATACGACGATTTTATTACGGTGATTACATAGTGTCTGTTTTAATAGCTTGTTTTATTGTATAAGGTAAAAGCACGGGTGGAATTTGAATCGTCCCAAACTTATTTATGTATTTTAAATCTACCATGCATGAAAACTGTATCAAGTTATATTTAAAATAATCCAAAACTTTAGGTTCGTGTTAAGTTTATATAGTCTCCCGCTTTTATCCGTTTAGGGTCTTAGAACTCGGACAAAATCATTACTAGTTCTGAGAGGGGCTGATGGATTACCAATGAGCACAAACCATAATATGGTTTCCCATATATTATATGGTTTGTGGAATATATTCCTTGAGTCTTCATGAAGTTAATGAACTCCATATGGCAATAACATCTTTGAAACATTGGCGACCTCCTAGTTTGTGCAATTTTTTTCAAACAGTATCGAACATCAAGAGACAAAACGAAATCTGTATCATTATGAAATTTATAATAGCAAAATTAAGTACAAATTACATTCTCAGCGATTACATAAAACAATAAATGTAGTAAAACCTGCCTCTTAACTACATTCCTACGTCAGCAGACTAATTTTGCTGAATTTGTTGGTAATTTTGTCGCATTAGTTGCAATTGGTATTTGTTGTCACTTTCTGGTGGAAACCTTAATACCTTAAAACCTAACAAAATGTTGCTACAAATTTTTCATGTCGGGAGAGAGGATGAAGTCAAAAACCAATTTCGCACACAAAATCTACATATACAGATACATGGATTTTGTTTAAGTTAGGGTAACAATACTTAATGGTAAAGAATAGTTAATCTTATTTACGTTTTATACATTAAGTACTTAATTAATATTTGTCATCATTTTCTGGCCAAAAGTTTTACCAATTACTGGTATCAGTTGTTCATCTTAGGAGAGAGGATAACCAAGCTTTTTTCATGTAAGGATAAGCTCAATGACCAAGCACACACACAAAATTTACTTGTACATACAGGGACTTGATTTAAATTAAGGCGCACGAGTAATCTCTATAAATAATTAGTGTCTGACACTGTCCTCTGGCGATGAGTAATGTAAATAAATAATTAATGTCTCTGACTAGTTAAAATTTTGATGCATTCATTATTTATTGTACTTTGGGCTACGAAAGTTTCGCACTGCAATTTTTTTCTCTAATAACAGTTCGAATTGGTGACTTCGAACGTATTACTGAACAAGCTAACATGAAATTAAGAACTAGAAAACGGGGTACGTGTTAAAGAAGGGTTATATGATAATAACGGTTGTGATTGAATATTTTTATTATGACAGCGATCACGTGGGCTAAATCTTTTAATCTTGACCTTAATCCTTCCAACGTTTTTAATATCAGTAAATTTTAATATTTCTAGCAAAAATTATAAACATTTTCATTCATACAGTTTGTGACATTAATTTAGAGTGGATTGTACAACTCTAATAAATTTATTGCGCATATAGTTTAAGAATGTAAAGTTTGTAGTTGTTCGGAGGTGTCGTTTTTCACAGGGGTTCTATAGAATCAACGTCAACGTTAATTATTTTTGTGTCGTAGCTCATATTCATTTGGCCCGTTTTTTAGGAATTAGCCAATGTTTGACATTTGTAACTGTCGTATTCGGTTTTACCAATGTTCCTATTCGTTGTAATAGAGAGGACACATTTAATTACAATTTTAAAAACCATAATGTATATGTAGGTTAAACATTGATGATGCATTATGGAATTTCGGTCATACTCCACGCCCCCGCAATGGTACTACGGTTTTAGCTCAAACCTTGTAATGAGGTCGTTCCGCTAAACAGCATACATTTTTCATGGGTTTAAAGTGAATTAATCTGGGATGAGATTAATGCAAATTGAGCACAGGGTATACATATAGGCCGCACATGTTTTTGTCCATGATTTCAGGTGAATCTGATCTCTTTTAAGCTCAAGTGGAACATTTTTATATTAATATAGTGAGTTAATGCTTATGGTACGGGCTCATTAACTCAATTCTAATTGTTATTTGTATCAACATAATTTACATAATACGAATATTTTCTTTGGTCAACTTTTTTTCTTTCAAAAAATGTGAAATCGTGCCTTGTAAAAATGAGTGTGGCTATAGCCATTATCTGGGTAGAAACACGAACATATTCAAATTCAAACCCCGCATAAAATGGTGCATTAAGCTCAAGTGGGACCTGTTTTCATTTAATACAGTGGCTTCGCGAGGCGTTGTTGTTCAGTAGACAAGCTTCCATGAAATTTATCTAATTACTCCAAGTTTTTTCACCTGTTATAATCGAAAGGTTTGTCAATTTCTGGAACCCAGTATCGTCCTGCCTGCATATTCCTTAAAGATTCTCAATGTTGTAATCCTAATAAAATTAACATGGATGATAAGTTGTATGAATCAATGTAAATATAGCTCCTTACACACTAAAATCTATAATACACTCTAAAGCATCCGGTAGAGTCACATATTTACTCCGGGCTGGTATTGATTTGGTAATCATTCATTACTGGATTGGTTATAGTTTGATTCTGAGTGGTAGCGATTTCCGCCACATTACATACTATGCCGTAACGATCTATATTACCGATGCCGGTAGAGTCATATATGTACTCCGTACGGTAATGATTCGTAATAATTCAATATCAGTTGCCTAAGAGTGTAGTTTGTTTAATGAGGTCTATGATTAATTCGATAACTGATTGATGTAGTTTGGCTAGAGTCCCGATGCCACTAACAAGGGACACTCACGACCTGTCGTTTGAGTCCAGGGTACCCACTATGTTTTTTAGAATCTACTAGGACCCCAGATAAAGGATTCATTCATATTTCCGTGTAAAACTCTTATTTGGCGCCATGGCGTGGCGCCAAATTCGCCAAATTTGATGGTTTTTAATTTTAAAACCGCCGTACCTTTTGAAATCCTGGACGGATTTTCAAAATTTTTGGCAAAAATCATGACAAGGAGTTCAACTTTCGTATTCTATGAAATTTTTTCCAAAATTATCGCTTTTAACTTTTCGCAAAATTTCGAAATTTCGGGTTCGTCGAAAAAATGCTAAAAATATCTCAAAAATTAAAATATTTTTAATTTTTATTTTTTTCTCTAAAATTTCGACTTTTCTGATCATTTTAAGCATAAAATTTTAAAAATCCGACATAAACTGCAAAAGTTATGGGGGTTTGAAATTGGTCGAAAATGCAAATTTTTAAGTTTGGCGCCACGCCATGGCGCCAAATATGAGTTTTACACGGAAATATGAATGGATCCTTCATCTGGGGTCCTAGTAGATTCTGAAAAACATAGTGGGTACCCTGGACTCAAACGACAGGTCGTGAGTGTCCCTTGTAAGATCATTCGTGACATGTGACACGTCTAGTCTCATTTCTTTCTTAATATTTTCCAGATACGGTGGGAAATTTGCAGGTTGTGGTGGAGGCTTCTTAGGTCGCATTGCGCATGGTTGTGGTGACCTCTTGTTTATTTAGTTGCATACAAATTCATGGTTACTAAGCTCAACCTTAATTTACTACGATCAATTGTAAATAGATTACTTGAACGGGTCAAATTCTCTGCCATTTTCAGTGTCCGCAATAGGCTTATTAGCTGACTGGCTAATAATATCTATGCACAAAACTTTTGCCATCATGATATTTGTTAGTTGTACTTAACTATATATTTGTGTTAAACTATAATTGTTGCTAGATTAATAATCTTATCATTTAGCCGGAAAAAGTGGAACTCGTGTCCAGTAACATAGTGAGGGACTTCATTAGTCACAACTGTGATCAAGAACTGTCGTTCAACTTTGGTACCACGTCACCATTATAATGTTGCAGAGTTCTTAGCTACAAATTCTGAACTGTCACTTTGATCCGTTTACATTATGACCATTTTTCTAAAATTTTACCTAAATACATGGATTAAATACAACTTCACACGGGTTATCATGATCCCCATTATTAAAATGTCTTTCGCCCTGGGATCATAAGGCGAAAGAACATACCTACAGTTTAATCCCCCTCCCCATGAGAGGGGGGATTAGTGAATGCGTTTTAGTAAAGGCATTTGCATGTATAAATACATCCCGCATTCTATTTTTTCTCGTGTTAGGGTTGTTATCCGATCCGATCCATGTTATCGTGAATGGTCGGATATTTTTGGATCGGATCGACCAACCCTACATATCTCCAATAACAGTTCGAATTGGTAGTTTTGGACGTGTTACATAAAAACTTGCTCGGTTCTGCTGGAATCGTTGTGTATACATAAATCGAAACTTGGTTAGTTTTCGCAAGATAATTTCGCATTTGTTTGAAAAGGGTACCTGGAAATTGGAGAACAGTACCAAAACTTGGATGGTAATCCTCTACTGTATAACTGCATTTGCATTCATACATAAGTACATCACTTAGAGATTTGATTTTATGTATTATATTATCTATCTTCGGTGTAATGAAAAATAATCCGCAACATTTCCTTCGTTCAATCCCCACTAAATTGTTTTTAAAATTAAGCAGTACTCTGTATGAAGTAATGTTGTTCCATTTGGGGAAAGGTGTATGCATACGTATTTAATTTCCGTTTTTTATAGTTATCTCCAATAGTATAGTTGAAATTGGTAGTTTCGAATTGGTTATCAAATGATTTGCTTTGCTGCATCTTTGCATTAAGATCATTATTTAAAAAAAAACTCAAGAGAACTACCTTATATGATGGTAGTTGTATCTCTTGTATTATAATCCTTCTACTGAAGAAATGCATTTACATACATCACGAGGAAATTCGAGTTAATTATTGTATTTGTGGACGAAAAAAAAATCACGGAAAATTTCCTTACTTTAATCTCAGCATTTTTTTAATCCCAGCAGTACTCTGGAGGGTTTAATGTTGTTAAATCTTGAGCATGGTATGTATCTACGAATGTACGTTTTTAATCCTAGATATATTTTACTAGCCAAAGTAGTTTATGATTACTTAATTTAAATTTCGGATTGTCTTACGTCATTCCGTATCCTATCCTAGTTTTTATTTGGCAGGTCACCCAATGTTTCTTTGCAAGTTTCTCCAGAGCAATGGCATCCATCAATTAAGGCTTCAATGGTTTTTCTATAGAATCTATGGCTGTAGGAGTAGGAACATAACGATTCTGAAATGCAAGAATATTTTTTAAATATATTATGATGGGTCAAATATGTTAGATCCCCCACCTCCGCTAAGGAAATAATTTAGAATTTCAGGTTTCCAGTCGCTTGATCTGAGCAGTTTGGCTGACTTTTCCCCCGTTTAGGTGTACTAGATATAAGATATTAATTAACTTTTTGATCAACTTCATTCTTACAAAAATTACTTACCCATACTTTGCTGGTAAAAATGTGGGTTTAGAATTTACATATCTGGGTAGTAAACACTTGACAGTAAATATGTACTCTTACATGTATGACGTTACCTGACTGATTAATCTTACTTCGGCAACGGATAAGCTCTTCATCTCGTGAGGTATTTATGGCAGTGCAATCTTGTTCATTTTGCTCGACATTTGCAGGTATACCTGATACCTTGCCATTAGCGGCACACAAAGAGAAAGCTTTTATAAAAGTTGGGTCGACAGGTAGAGGCAGATCTAGATAGTTCTAATTCTCTTGTCCAACTTGGCAAAGATTTATGTGATTATGCATCATCATATCGCTAATGCTGATACTGATTTTAGTATTATTCATGTGTTCCCGTTAGAAAATTCTTTAGCGAGTAAGGTGGCTTTACCCTTTAATTAGGTAAAAAGCATACATGTATGTATTTACATATGTGTATGCGTACCTTTTGGTGTTTACAACAAATTAGGGGGTTTCCCCATGCATTAACTTTTTCAGGTGAAATATAGCCTGAAGTTCTGGCTCACTGGATATCTGCGGCATGGAGAAGTCTCGTATTTTTATTTAAAATCATCCTTCTACTTGCATCAGTTGGATAATAGCCCTTCTACTGCATGAACGCAAGGACATTTGTTTTAATTATATTTTTATGCAATGAGAAATATATTGCAGAATTTATTTCATAGTTTACATACATTTTCGCGAATTTCTTTTTAAATCAAGATGTAACAGATTGTTATAATTATCGTGAACAACAGTTGGAATTGGTAATTTCGAACTTGTTATTAAAATTTGTGTACTTGCTTAAAAAAGCGTGCTATGGGTCGATGGGTGCTAACAAGTTGTATCGTTCGAATAATTTCATTTAAAAAAACCTTTCTCATGGTTATTGGAAATCTTCTGTGCCCTTGCCTAAGTTAAATAAATAGAAGATTCTTTCTATCTAAATAGGGCAACAGAGAAAATTTGGGGATTTTAAAAATTGTTCGTTCACATCCAATTAATTGGAATATATAGTTATCTAATTCGGTATTTGCTCCTTTTTGTCTCATTTTGTTCGATTCAAGAATCCAATGCCTTCGTTATTTTTTTAAATTATATATTGTGCTAGTGGAGAAGGTAACTATTATTTTTGGACATTTCGTGACCACAGTATAGCTCAGTACACGTGTATACATACATTTGTGTACAGCATCCCATACAAAAATCTTACCTTGGATTTTTGAAATATTGGAGTGTTCTGTTCTGCCTATTTCATACGTTTGCCTTGTGACGTGTCCCTAATATACATACATTTAATGGCGCATTACATATTGGTGCAGGGTGTCGACTAATTTGTACGATAGTAAACACAAATTTTCCAAGCGAAAAGATTTACTCTGGTTCGGGGGAGTAGGAAATTATTTTCATTACACCTTGAGTACTGCTTTGAGAATTGATCACTTAACAAAAACCAGTAATTTTGACAGGTCGTAAAATACGAGATATTAATCTAATGTCCTTCATAATTTAATTTAATTATCTCATCTGGGTCCACTCCACCACCTCATTTATGAATTCGTTAATTGCACCGAGGTTACGCAATCGGTCAGTTAGACTTTGAATAGAATAATGTTTTAGCATAGTCATTGTCGGCATATGGAAAATGTATCGAAATCTGTTTGAACATATTGATGGTTAAAGTGATGAATTATTGTCCGCATTATGGCTTCATGGAGGGTGGTTTGTTGTTACACTTAATTTCATTATGATCTCATATGCATGTAAATATGTAGATTTTATGTCACTACTATTGCATTTTTTGTAAGAATTTCGTGTTGAGTTACCCATTGATATTGGAGTTTACAATTTTTGGCGCACATTCTCCAAGCTGCGACATATGTTCGCCATGAAGAACATGGTCGCACAGATAATGGTTACATTTTCACTTCGACGACCTTCGAGGTATTACTTGACTATTAGGCCTACAATTGAATGGGCAATGTTGTTTAACTTTCTCTATTTTCGTTACTCTATTGATAAGAGTTTCTGCACACATAATCAAACGCTGCAAAAAGCCGGTACTTAAATACTTGGCAAAGCCCAAGTTGACCGTTCTCATCTATTGGACGACAAGGTGTATCGCTGACTGCACAAAAAACTAATGAGAATTTACGTTCTCGAAGATTTAGCCTACGCATTGAAAAGTAACCACGTGGATTTTATATATGTAATTCCTGTTCAAATGTTTTATTTTTCCTTCTTCGGTATAACACTTAATTTCATTATGACCTCATATGCATGTAAATATGGGGTCATATTTGTCTCAATGATATAGCATTAATTGTAATAATTGTGTTAAATTTTGCACTGGCACTCAACAGCACCTTTTGCATTATCGAACTGGGTATATAGATTTTCGAAGGTGGGACATATGTTCGCCACGAGAACGCAAGATCGCACAGGTTCATAATCACCAACATTCACTCAATAAACCATACATATATACTAATATTGTATCCATTAGTATTATGCAAACTTAGTACATAGTATTTCAATAACACAAAGGATACTCAATTACAAAAAGAGGTGAGTAGTCACGAAAATTTCCCCCAAATTTCGGAGTTAGTTTCGATGTCAATCTGGTTGATGGTCACCCCCGTTCACAAAGTCACTAATATTGTCATCAATTTCTCCTTTGCCCCTAGGTTGGCGAGATCAGTATGGTATAAGTCGACGAAGTTTGCATCGTCCACTTTGTGGGACCCCCCCGGATACTGGGGGGCCGAGTACTGATGTACGAGTTATGTTTGGGTTGCAAACCAATGGCATTTGTCTTCCTGCGTATCCAGCGATTACGTACAATGATATTTATGAGCTTCATATTATGGAATTCGTATCGTACTCTACTCATCCGTACTGGTACCAAGCTTTTAGCTGAAACTTTGTATTGAAGGAGTTCACGTAACAACCAGTCCATGGTTTTGATAATTTCTGACTGAATAACTTTAATCTCAGGTATTTCTTTTAAACTCAAGTGAAACGACTTTTTCACGAATATTTACGGTGATTAAATGTTTAGGGTACGTTCATGCGAGTTTGCATATTTAACGAAATCCTACTTATGATCTGTCTTTAATTTAGTGGGAATGTTTTAAATTTTTCTTCTTTAAAACAGACCTTATAGCGATATCGTGTAAAAATTTGGCTTGGTCTGAGTAGGAAGATGATACCAACTTACTACCCTCATCATGCTTTGATTCCAGCCAATTAGGGAATTTTCCTAATTTATAAACCTTTACAAAAAATCTTTCCTGGTTAAGTGAATTTTTTTCTGAAAAATATCGATGGTCACGAAACAATAAGGAAATATGTTCATGAAATATGTAACCACAAAGTACCTAAATAAGTGGATTGAATCATCCTCGAATATATAAAGCATATCATAGATAAACGTTGTAAAACCTACTGCTTAACTATGTGCATATTTATGTCTTTCCTTCATTGACAGAAGGATTCTGTTGATCGCATTATTCGCGATAGATCGCGGTAGAAATCCTTTAAATCCTGGTCATCATTTTCTGGACTGAAAGCATTACCAAATTTTGGTACCCTTTTTTCATATAAGGATAAGCCCAATCTCAAGCCACCACTAAACCCACGCACAAAATGTCCGTGTGCACGGATATAGTTTAAATTAAGATGTGAATACTTTATAGTACTTTATAGCTCCATAAAATTAAATAGTTTTCTAAAATCTTGGATAAAAGGGTCAAGCATGTACTATTACATCCAGGTTGTTATGATCCCCTATTATTAAACCGTCTTGGCCACTGAGAAGAAAATTAACTAATTTGTTTTGGGCAAGGATTGTACATGTATAAATACACCCCACAATCTATTTTTTCTGTTTTTCTCTAGAATAACCGTTCGAATTGGTAGTTTCGAACGAGTTACCAAATAAATTTGATCGGTTCCGTTGGAATTATTTTGTATATATTAATATCGTAAATTTACGTGTTAAAAACTTACATGATTCAAGCAAAGCTAATTTTACATTTGTTTGAAAACGGTACCTTGGATGGTAATACTTCTACTGCAAAATTTCATTTGCATATGCACATTCATCACGTAGAAATTTGAATTAATTATATTTTTGAAAAGAACTCGCCAAATTTCCTTACCCTCAGTTTCACAAAATTGTGTTTAAACTCTAAAAGTATGTAATACATTCCAGACTTTGCTTATTATCTCCAAAAGCTATAGGAATTGGTAGTTTCGAACTTAAAATTTGCTTACTTTCGTAAAAATCAATATGATTTATGGCTTCTGTGTAGACGAGAACCGCTTAAATAATCTAATTAAAGATGAGAACGTTCTCATTTTTATTGAAAATCCTTGACCCCGCATAATTTTTACTGTAGGTACCTTCGTCCTAGGACAACAAAAGGTGGGGCTGGCAGGATTTTAGAACAATTCCCCAAAATATATCAACTTAATCGAAATATTTGGCCAAATCTGCATTTATTAGTTTTTTCTAATTGGTTTATGCATACATCATGTGTCACTGCAATTATGATATTACACGATGATAAAGTAATATTATTAATCATAAAACTCGCTATAAGAGGCAAAGCAAAGATAATTTCAGGGCATGGCATTATTATGAGCAATAAATGTGATTCATGCCGTGATGTGGTTTGATTTGGATGAAATTCCTCTCATCATGAAGAGCCCAATTCTTTCGTAACTTTTTAGTTATAGGTTACGTTTACATGGAAGTAGGATCAGTAGTTATGAATGGTTTAGGGCATTTCATGACCGCAGGATCAAGCTGATACATACATATTCATGTATTTTTTTACATACAATGTCGCCTACGAAAATTTGCTTTTGTATGTCTGAACGGTTGGAGTGTTCTTTGTAATGAATTGCAGGCTTTCACTTTGATCCGTTTACGTTAAGATGTGTAATGAACGTAATGAAGCATGATTAATGTAGCGTGTCAATTAGATTGTGTATGTACATAAAATGCAAGTGTGTATCTATGTGTGAATATTCACATTGCGGAAGGTTTCCTTCAGTTGGGGAGGGAATTTAAGAACACAATTTTTACTTCTAAATGTCTATGTTTCCTTTAAAACAAGAAATATTCCTGCTAGGCCCACGTAAAAATCTGTAAAAATACTGATAAATTGTATAAGTCAAATTTCAAAGTTAGTCCAGAGTAGTTGTACCTAAATTAGTGTCGTCATAGTCACATCTGTTTCAACCTTATGTACATAAATATGCATACTTGGTTGTAAAATTGTCTTGAAAAAACGTGACAAGTGTAATGTCACTTTCTAATTTTGGAAGACAAAAGCTGGTCGGAGAACTAAATGTACTTGTTTTTCAACTTATATAAAAACTGTACCCAACAAAAGTTAAGCGCTTGAATTCATTTGGTCATTTGTAGCAAAACTGCAAGCCGTTTGTAGAGAATATAGAATGCAATGTTGTACGTAATTTATGACAGAAATTCACGCTTAGAGACTGCAGCGTAAATAGGCCTCAATTGCAATTGAAAACTCATAATTATCGTAGTGCATGATACTTTGCTTCCTACATTTTTTTTACTAATGACTCTTCTGAATGATTATGAGTTATCTTTCCAAATATGTATGAATGGAGGACCTACCATGATTGCTGTTTTACCTGGGAAATGTTTTTAATATAGCAATACGCTACATCTTAAGATTAAGAAAATAATATGCAAACCAGAGTTGGTGAGCAGCACAGTCATAATATCCTTTCCTCCATGATATTAGTAAATCGCCTTAGCATGTGTTGGTCGTAAAGTCTGCAAAAACTGGACAGTTTGAGAGTTGATTGCCATCTCAAACATTCGTTATACATTTTTATATCCGTACATTTCGCCTAGGTATTCATTCAATTGGAATGCCTGGCTAACAATGTACATTTTGGAATGTTCGACGTGCCTCAATTATTGTCGAAAATTTCAAATTACCTACGTAGGAATTTCATTTAACTATCTGTATATAATTTGTTTTCCATTAAGCTGTCTTGACTCATGAAGGGCAAGTTAATTAATAAGTTTTGGAATAGGAGTGTCCATGTATAAATACACCCCGCAATCCAATTTTTCTCTCAGTATCTCGAATACGTAACAGTTCGAATTGGTAATTTCGACCATGTTACCAAAAAAACTTGCTTGGTTCTGTTGGAATCCATGTGTAAAGATAATTTCGCACTTGTTTGAAAATGGTGCTTGCATCTGTTTGATAGTAATCTGTCTACTGCATAATTGCATTTGCATACGTACATCCCGCAGAAATTTAATTTAATTATATTATTTTTGTTTAATGGGAAAGAAACCTCAAAACGTTCTTAACTTAACCTCCACAAAATTTATTTTCAATTCAAACAGTACCCTGGAGGAAGTAATCTTGTTCCATTTGGGGCAAGATATGTACATACATTTCTAACATCAAATTTATTAATTATCTTTAATACACTAAGAAATGTGGTTACAATTATAATCAGAGATAATTAAAAATGGTAAAATCTGCATTTTCTCGATTTTTTTAAATCCAAGTAATACAATTCAGACTTTGTTTGTAATCTCCACCAGCAGTTGGAATTGGTACTTTCGAACTTGCTATTCACTAACTTGTAAAAAATCATACTGTGCACCACTGTATAGACGAGTTCCAATTTTGAACCAATTTAATAAATACCTAATTTGAGCAAATATGGAGACGTTCCCATTTTTATTGCTTTCTGCTAGGACTACAATGAAATGTTGTGCTGGAGAGATTCATAACTTGTTCTCGTTCCCGAAAATATATCCACTTAACTTGAAATATACATTTTTCTAAATCAGTACTTTTTACCTGTTAGTTTGTCAATTTATAACGAAGAACCCAATTCTTTCGTTACCTTTTGCCTAAAATTTGTGCCAATATGGAAGGAGTCTCGGTGGTTGTGGTTTTGGACATTTCGTGACCGCAGTACTAAAATGTTCCTACATATGTTTGTACTGTTGGAGTGTTCTTCGTGATGAATTGCAAGCTGTCTCTTTGATCCGGTTAAGTTAAGATGTCAAAATTTGAATACACCGGATCCATTTATGCAAATTAGTACATGTTTTGCACAACGAAAGGTTTCCTATGGTTGAGGAGAGAATTTTATTGTATAAGTTCTTACCTCGAAATATATTATGCACATTCATAAATTTTACCCTTAAAACTTTTGTTTTCTGACGCGTGCCGGAATTATGTATGTATGCGCTACGTTTGAAACGAGATAGATTGTTGCTAGGCCCACGTAAAAATCTGCCCGGCGAATGTCTTTAAACTCATTTGGTTGTATCTCGGCAAAATGTAAATAGGTTGCTTATTGATAAATTAGATAAGTCCAATTTGGAAGTTACTTCAGTGTATGTACATAAAGTAGTTCCGTCATAATCCTGACTGTTTCAACCTTGTGTACAGGTATACTTTGCTGTTAAATTGTCTTGAAAAAAGAAGTGTGACAAGTGTAATGTCATTTTTTTAATTTTGGAGGATAAAGCTGGTCGGAGAATAAAATGTAGTTCTTCTTCAATGAAACAGGGGTCTTTGAGGCGAATATTTTGTACCGGTAATTAATAAAGTATCTGCCTTAATGATGGTTTGATTTCGTGGTTAAGATTAATTACAGGATGGTAGTTAAAAAAATCAAAATTTATATCGATTATGTTTGAGCCCCTCTAATTTGTGCTGTTCTGAATAAATTATTCATGTACAGTTTGAGAATAGGACTAGTTTCTTATTCATTCAGCGTGATGTTCTCTATCCTTTCTAACGGGTTAAAGTTTAAACATTAAAGAACATTCGATCGTGAAGACTTTGTACGAGTTTTTAAAATTACAGTTGCTTCGGGTATTGTGCATACATATTTCGATTCATCCAAGAATTTGGCCGAATCTAAAACTTTCGTAAAATCGACTCTGTTTCAGAGGTCAACGCCGACGGTTTACGCGGCGGCGGCGGCGTGAAAATGTATATTGGTCGGGGGTGATCAGCGCAGTGATCAAATATCTTCGGCGGCGCCTATATAAATTGCTAAACGTATATACGCTAAATTGGAATGATCTGAAACTAATTATGACATGACATAATTTGTGACTGCATACGCATGCATTTGAATGTAATTTCTGTACTAATTTTGTAGCTAACGGTGCAGAATTTTGTATTTTAGTTATGGTAGATTAAATTATAAAAATGAATGTACATATGTACCTATTGAATTCACATGCAGTTGAAATTGTTGAATTTATTTTGCTAAGAAACTATGTAACATATCAAGTTTTGTAAGTACTGAAGAAATAAGTTTCTAAACATATGTAATTAAGATGAAATAAACAAACCAATAAATTGAAACTGAACATTTGATTTACGATATTTTTACATAAACCAGATTGCCACCGATGTCTGCGTAATTTATCTGGGCACAATTTAAGCACAAAACCATGATTTTAGGATAATCGGTTCATGAGTGGCTAATTTTTGAACGAAACTAAATCGTAGTTCGGTTGCAGCAAAATTTTCAGACTACCATTGACCTGATCAAGTTAGTGTTGCCTTTAAAAAAATATCTAATTATTTTACTCCAACGTTGCTTCAAGAGTAAAATTTTCAAAATTACATAAACTGTCGAAATCGGGCGGACAAACCCAACCCGTTTCTAGGGGACTTCTTCTGGTACCTTAAATGTCGTAATTTTTATGTATATACAAATATTGGTTAAATTGTGAAATAAAGTTTTGTATGTGACTTCAGAGTGTGTAAAATTTTTGTAATCGCGATCGCAATCGTGCTAATTAAAAACATCGTAATAAACTGATAAGTTTGTTTTTGTTATAAACCATACGAATTTTCTAAATTGGCTCAGTGAGCGGGGATATTTTATTTTTCTTAACAATCTCCCAAACTTTTTAGTAAATCAATTTTAATGCGTAATTCATGCATAAGATGTTGAAGTGTGTAACCCCAAATTGTGCATACACAATTCTTGCATATGTATGTATGATGTAGCAAATACTCTCGACCCAGATTAAACTTGCAGCAACACAAGGTAAACATGTAGATATATCGACGTGTTAAACTTCCCAAAAATAAAAATCTTGATAAAATGAGGTGCAAATTGTCCAGAAAACTACAACTTCCATGCATTTCTCATCATCAGATCGAAATGAGCATCGTGATCGATTGATGAGCTCACACCGGCATAATAGTCCATAAATTCGTCAAATGTGACCTGTTAAACAAGGTAAGGTATTGATTAATTTTATGCAAATGACAGGTGTAAATATGTATTTTCCATAATTGAAGAATTTAAGTAGTGAAATTATGTAAGTAGAATATTGGCCACCTTTCCATCACGGGTCCCATTTTCTTCAAAAGTTTTCAAAAACTTGGTCAAAATTTCACCCTCGGTTTGTTCCCCGCTTTGAAACTTTGGATTGCTTCGGACGCTGTAGACGTTTTTCAGATCGTCCACCGTGACCACGCCGTCCCCCGTTTTGTCCAGTTTCTTAAAAGCGGCGTCGATCAGCTTCTTCCGTCCGTTGTTTAGTGCGGGCTAAAATTCATACATAAATTGTAGATTAATGTTACTTAGTATTTTTATTGGGGGTACTCAGGCAGTAATTGGTAGCTTGTAAAATCCGTCCGTTTTGCAAAATAATTTTGCAAACTTTTACACAATAAAGAGAATCTAACTACTTACGTTTACAAAAATTTGGAAGCTATAACTTTACTTACAGTATCGGCAGAAAGTCATTATACCCTCATACTTTTTCTACGTCAAGTATGATATTGTTCGAGAAGCTTGAGGGGTTGAACTGCAATTTTGCACAATTACTTATCATGACGCAAGGTTTCCGGAACCATACTTTAAATGACGGTGTGGCACAAGCAACGACACGGTGGAATTATATCCAAAATTCCGACTGGAAAAAAGTCTTTACACCCCTATTCAAGTTACATGAAAAATTGGTCCAAAGTTTTCTGTGTTGAATAGCAGTCAAACTAGCAACTGGAATGTCCACCTCGATCCTCGAGGAAGGCAAGGACACGTCTTTGAATCGACTAAAAAAATGAGCTGGTGAAACAGGTGTCAAAATTCGCCAATTCAAGCTTTATAGCTTCGACCAGACTTTGAGGTTTGATCGCATGTGCTGAAAAATTTTGAGTTTCACCATTGACCATAAATGTTTATTGGCATGCTGTCCGATGATTATGCCAGGCAGTTCAACTATTAAATCTCCTTTGTTCTAAACCAAATCCTCAATAATTTTGATAGGAGCATAGAATCACCGTCCTATTTAAAAATACAATTATTCCCCAGCGGTTATTTCCTTCCGCTACCATCGAGTTCCAACCCAAAATGTCGCAGTAATAGTTTTTGTACATCATTACTTCGGTTGTATCAAAATTTATGACGCCCTTCCACTACGTGACGCCCAAACAATTTGGTTTTCACCAATAAAATTAATGGGTAGCATACTGTCGGTGGGTTTGTCAGTATCTCTTTGCTGAATCCACATTCCACTGGTCCCAATTTGAACCAAACAGGTTGATGTTGACGTCGCCGAACAATATCAGGAGTTTCTAACAGTGGCGGATAAAGCCAACTCGGGGCCCCTAGGTGGGGATTTTTTGTGATATGTAACGGTATTTAATATTCTTAACTATGTTTGATTTTGTAATATTTTGTTTCTGTTATTTTGTGTAGAATCTTTAGCACGCATAGTTTGTCAATTAAATTAAATTATGCGCTCTGACTTGATACGGGAAATGGCTTCCCTTAGAACTTCGATTGGCGACATTTTTTAATGTCTGGTAGTGCTATCGAACTAGGGTTGCCGCGGGTAACGGGTCGGGTACCCGTTACCCGCACGATTTTTGCGGGTACCCGTTATGTGCGGGTAGCGAGAACTACCCGCACGGGTAAAGGGTAGTTTAGTTTTTATTTAATTTTCGACATAAATCAGTTAACAAAGAAACTTAGCAGCAAGTTAAATAGTCCATTTATATACCAACAAAAGCGTCAATTTATTATTTTTCCATTTCAAAGTCATTTGCCAGCAACGAGCGTGTCTTTGCGGAAGCAACAGAAGCCAATGTCGACCTCAAATGCTTTTCACGTCCAGAAAATGCGGAGCAGTTACTCTTTCTCAAGGACACTGTCCTTGAGAAAAGGACGAGAAAGCGGGCCGGGTAACGGGGGCATTTTTGCTACCCGCGGCAACCCTATATCGAACTACCTATTTTAACTTCATAAAGAAAGTATTCAGTTTTCACTACGTTGCACCGCTCCCATAAATAAATTTAAGCCAGACAATATCGCTGTAGAAATGACTGAAGTTATTAGCGAAATTAAATTATTTACCTTTACTTTTAATCCTAACCACTTACATATTAACTAGCTATGAAATTTCTCTAGATTCTTGAGGAATTGGGCGTTAATTGGGAATCACCTCGAACTAGATTAAGACACCGATTAATATAATTTGTAATGAGGGCAACATAATTTTTTTGTGACAATTTTTGCCTGCGATTCCGCACACCTAGGGGTTCCAGTCCCGGGATTTTTCGGGATTTTATTCCCGGGAATTCCCGGGAAACGGGATCCCGAAATCCCGGGATTTGAAGAACTGAAATCCCGGGATTTCGGGATTTTTCAATTTGTCAATCAGAAGTGAAATTGCTTATAATTTACAATTTTAATAGTAGTTTTATATAATTTTCGGTTATATGATTGGTAAGAAAAAGTTTCGATGAGCATAACCAGTCAAAATTGATCCTGAACTCGAAAATTTAAATTTGAAACAATATTGATAGCCATATTTTTCGCACATTGATCTAAATTTTGTATTTAATTCGTAAGCAAAATTTTTAATACAAGATGGAACTTAAAATTTTCTAACTTCGATGTCAGATTTTAACTTGAGGCAACAAGAACACTTTATTTTCGGTATAATTATGGAATCTGAAATCAGTTATGCCAAAAAATACTAACACATTAGAAGTGATTTCGAATTTTAGTCGATGAATTTAAGGCTGAATGAAAGGCTTTTTGAAGGTAGTTCGTATATTTGAGCTTGAAATTTTTAAATTGCCAAATCCCATGTCCAATTGTAGTTTGTGAATAATGGTTCACAATTTAGGCCAAATAATACTGACGAACGTAAGTTTGTGCATTTCTGGTTAACATGCTAGCGAATCCTTGATTAATTATTTATGTTTTCTGGAATGAAATTATCAAACTTTTTCTCTCAAAAAAAGACGAAAATTGAGTATCACAATACATCGAAATTGTACATTTACTATGGCAGGCAAAACACTATAATCGCTAATTTGTATTGCTATCCTATATGCATTTTGTATAGGCCAGAAAGTAGCATACTTTATAATACTTATGCATGCACAAATCTCTAAAACACATCATTAGGTATGTAAATAAGTATTATAAATGAGTAAGAATTATAGGACTCGACAAAGACATCCAACGAGTATTTCAAAAGTGAAATTAAACTATTTTATTATGTTCACCTTATAAAAAGAAAAAAAATTGCAAAATATTTTAGGCGCCAAAATTTTCCCTGGGGAGTTATGAGACTTTTGGGATTTTAACGTGATGGCATAGGGAACAACTTATTTCAGGAACGGGTTGATGGAATTGCACAAAATTTTTCTCCTACACTCTTTGGATCAATACCTTGGTGCGTTCTTCGAATTGAGTCGAAATTCCAACTTTAAAGCCAAAAATTTTAATTTCGAAAAATTGGTTTTAGTTGTGACGCAAAAAGTATGGCGAAATGTTCGTCGATTGGATTTACCCCAATTTTTGATATGTTGCAGATCTTTGGTAGTAGATTAATAGTTCAATTACCCTAAACGTCGAAATCGACATGCGTGACCTTTTTCCGGGAGTCGAAAGGTCGCGATGTCAAAGGTCGCCGACCTTAATAAATGGGATATCGTTGGAAAGGTCTTGACGAGAGGATTCCGAAAATTTATACTTTGTGGGGTCTGGGACCACCCCCTGCAAAGCTAGAGCCAGGAGAATATTTTTGAGTTTTTCCCATTCGGGCTTCCGTGTTAGCTCCCTATCCACTGCTATGTTAAATTCTGGACAACTGCATATTTTCGTTCTTTGCCCTCTAGACTTGCATAGGGTCATCCCAGACCCCACAAAGTATATATAATCCTCTCGTCAAGACCTTTCCAACGATATCCCAGTTATTGAGGTCGGCGACCTTTGACATCGCGACCTTTCGACTCCCGGAAAAAGGTCACGCATGTCGATTTCGACGTTTAGGGTAATTGAACTATTAATCTACTACCAAAGATCTGCAACATATCAAAAATTGGGGTAAATCCAATCGACGAACATTTCGCCATACTTTTTGCGTCACAACTAAAACCAATTTTTCGAAATTAAAATTTTTGGCTTTAAAGTTGGAATTTCGACTCAATTCGAAGAACGCACCAAGGTATTGATCCAAAGAGTGTAGGAGAAAAATTTTGTGCAATTCCATCAACCCGTTCCTGAAATAAGTTGTTCCCTATGCCATCACGTTAAAATCCCAAAAGTCTCATAACTCCCCAGGGAAAATTTTGGCGCCTAAAATATTTTGCAATTTTTTTTCTTTTTATAAGGTGAACATAATAAAATAGTTTAATTTCACTTTTGAAATACTCGTTGGATATGTCTTTGTCGAGTCCTATAATTCTTACTCAAATATGCTCAGGCCAGGTACTTTTTATAGCCATGTACCTTTTTTTCCACCAAAATTGACTAATTTCAAGTTATATGGTAAGATTTGAATTTCGGGAAAAAATCCCGGGATTTGTCACGGCTAAAACCGGGATTCCCGATTCCCGGGATTTAAAAAATCGTCCGGGATTGGAATCCCTACGCACACCTTACAATGCACATGTCAGACATGTTTCGCACAGGGATCTTCTTGAAACCAGCACTAAAATATCAAGAAACTAAACAACAATTGGTGTGGAATTTGAGCACTTCTGCAGAATTCGCGAAATGGCGAAGGTTTTAAGTTTGCAAAAACGCGCATTTTCACCATGCGAAACTATACAGAGTTCACCTCTCCGCTTTACGATTTTCTCGTGCGCTTCTCTTCACCAGGTCATCAGTTTTCACATTTCGTCCAAAATTGAGTTTATTAATTTCTCAACCAAGTTCTCATCCAATTTACCATCTGTGGCTTTTAAATAATTTGCTAGCACTTTTTAATATTTAAAAATTCAAATAAGGTCTAATCTGTGGAATTTAAAAAAATTGGTTCAGCATATTGCATTCGATTTTTTTAAATTTCTTTCACAATGCGTATATTTGTAAACCTGTTTGAACATACAAAAACCGAATATACGAAGTTTCATGTGTGCTAAGGGCCAACATCATCACACAAATTCCTAAGATTTTTGTCATCAAAATCTTTAAACAACGCAATGCGAAAAATATGGAAAAATCGAATCCACTACTCAGCACAAATATTTTATTCCCTTCTGAATAAGAAGTTAAGTGAATTCATTTGAAATATTAAAAAGTGTAAACAAATTATTTAAGAATCACAGATGAAAAATCGGATGAGAACTTGGTTGGGAAATTAATAAACTCAATTTTGAACCAAAGGCGATAACCGGAGGCGAGAAGCGTAGGAGAATAGCAGAGAGGCGAACCCCGTTCGCTGGATGAAAATTCGCGTTTTTGCCAACTTCAAACGTTCGCCATTTTGCGAATTCTTCAGATGTGCTCAAGTGTCACACTAAATGTTGTTTGTGTTTAGTTCCTTGATATTTTAGTGCTGGTTTCAAGAAGATCCCTGTGCGAAACATGTCTGACATGTGCATTGTTAGTAGTTTGATAATAAATTTGGGGGCCCCTTAACAGATATGGAGACTTTTTTCTAGCCAAATTTTCTGGAAATATAATTTTTGGCATATATTTCAAGAATCAGTTTTTGTCTAGAAAAAGTCTCACCTCTGTCGAGGGGCCCCCACATTTATTATCAAGCTAAGTATGCGACGCCAAGTGTGCAAAAATTGTGCGCAATCGCATGCAAAAATTGTTCGAACCCACAAAAACACCTTCCAAGATTAAATAATCTACACTGGAAATAACTCGGTTACGATTATACCCAGAATCGAAGATATATATTTAACTCTACCACTGACTGGTTATCAATTTACATACAACCGACCGGTGAGAAATTTATTCCAAATCGGCAATAAATAATCGTAACCGAATTACCTTCAGCATATATACATAAATACTTAAGCACCTACTTGTTGTTTCCCCAAACTACTTGTTATGCGAGTAAGTACTTAATAACAATTAATCTAACAATAATTTATCCGCAGTATCAGTGAATTTATTTTTCGAAACTCGTTGACCAAACTTTAAGTATAGCACACCACGCCGAACCCGGGGGCCCCCGCTACGCGGGGGCCCCTATGTCACACCTACCCCACATACCCTATTTATCCGCCACTGGTTTCTAATGTTTTTCCGTCCAATCATCATGATTTTTAGCCCATTTAGAGCTACCTACAATATTGGACTTGTGGAGAAATGGATTTCTCCATGTTGCTCGCTATTCAAATCCATTTGAAGCGATCCGATTCTTTATAATTCGCACAGAAACTCGAAGAATATATTCTTGGCTAGTTTCCAAGCTGATTCTTGGTGAAGGTTACCGTGGAGTCATTGGCTTTTGCCGAAGTTGCCGTGATCCGTCCATGCGCGCTTGCTCCATGTCTATGAAAAAGCTGTTAAATTCTATCCCATCCCAAATTTTTTGCAGTTCCAGACTATTCTGGCAACTGTACTATTCTTAATGGGTAGTTAATCGGAAATTCTTTGGTGTCGAAGCCTTTTATCATCAAAATTAACAACTTTTTGCCCCAGGACGGGGTTAAAGTGTTTTTGAGTCAGTATGAGCTAATATTGATAACATATAAGTAGTTCAGCGTTGCAAAAATGTTATTAATCAAACAATAATACATCACCTGGTGGGTGAAGACACATTTAAGGGTATGTTTTTAAAAATTACACTGAAAGTACCAACAAGTCAGAGGGTGTAAAGACTTTTTTCCGGTCCGAATTTTGGATACAATTCCACCGTATCGTTGCTTGTGCCACGCCGCTATCCAAAGTATGATTCCGAAAACCTTGCATCATGATAAGTAATTGTGCGAAATTGCGGTTCATCTCCTCAAGCTTATCGAACAAAATCAGGCTTTATGTGCAAAAAGGATGAGGGTATAATGACTTTCTGCCCATACTGTAGAAATATGTATCTGTCAAATTTTGTAAAAGTTAGTAAATTTACAAAATTGACGGATTTTGCAATGTTACCAAGGACTTTGTGAATTTATGTAGGACAGCTGACGGGGGTAATGATTATGCATGTAAATGTAACATGCGACGTATGTATGGGTGGTCAAATTAGTGGTCAAGATTTCCCGGAAATCGATGACATGCTTTAAATAAATATTAACAAACCCGTAATTTCAATAGAAACTCGTCAATCGACACGGATCCACTCTTATCTTTGTCAAATGCATCGAAAAGTGCCCGCTTTTCCGGTTTTGTCATGCCCATTCCGGTGTCGTTCATGCCTTCCTCGAACTCTTCAAAGTTAAGGGACCGATTCTTATCGTCATCCATGCGTCGAAAGATTCTGAAAAAAATGAAATTTGTAAATTTGTGTTAAACGAATGTTTTGAAATTTGACCAACTTTCCAATCCCTGAAATCCCACTTGTCCCTCGAGCGAGACAAAGTAGCCTAAATTTTTCGACAGGATCGGTCGCCTTGGCCGCGGCGAGGCGCGCCTTCAATATCATGTTATCTTCGTTACGGTCATCGGTTGATCGACTCATCTGAAAAAATCGTTTGAAATTTGAAAAAATAAATTCCTGAGATTTGTCAATTTCTGAGAAGTGTGTGATTTCAAAACTTTCAGGGAAAATATAAATATTCATGACTGCAACTTCGCATGACAAATATTAGTTTAAAAAAATACCTTAAAAAGTGTGAAAAAACTTGATAACTTTAGATTTAGCTTGTTAACACTGATAAATTTCGTAAAATTTAAAATTTTGAAGTAAATTTCAGATGCGAAATATCTCTTGGACTTGTATTCACACAATTTTGTCTGAATAATGTCGTGGATAAAATATGAATGTAACAACACCTGCCCAGTTGTCATGTAAACGTTTTGCATACATTTGTATGTATGCACAGGAAGAAACAAAAGTTGTCCTGCTTACTTAGAAAAATTGTACTTGAATAGAAAACACTTTCAAGTTTGTCTCACAGTAAAGTACAAATAATGATATTCGTGTCAATGATGAACTCACGAATCGTGTTTTGTGCCGTATCGATTTCTTGCCCAGTGATGGGTGCTGATACTACACACAAAAGTTGTGTCGATATATTTGCAATTTATCAAAGGTTGTATATGAATTAGTAAATATGTACTTTCTATTCCGATTGCAAACGACAACGTTAATTAAACTTGAAAATATGGTTGGGGCATTTACGACGAATTTCCATGTCCACATGGGAGCACAATTTTGAAAAAAATACAAACGAAATATTTGCCTTAAGGATTAACAAGCTTACAAATTAGATAATTTTCAAGTCAAAATTTTTTACAAACATGCGAACTGTTTCTTACGATATGAACTCGTAGTGAATACCTCTAGTATTAACTAACCCGGAAATACTTTATTTTTCTAGTTTAATAAGACACTTAAGTAATGCATACATTGAGAAATGATTATGTCTAAGGAAGAAATCAATAGAAATATTACCCTCCCCAATTGCACATCAATACATAAATAGCCAATAAAGGGTATTGAAACATTGACAAATTGCAGTGGGACGAGGGTTATCACGCTGACATATGACAGACAGACAGACAAAGTATGGACAAATTGAGTACTAGCATTCCAGCCCCTTCCATAGATCATGTAAACTGCTTAGATATGACGGTGGATTCCTTTGTTAGCGAAGGAAGGAGGGTGGCACGTACCTCTCACAGCATGTTAAACCGTTAAAGTTAACTTACACTCTTAAAGATCCGGTGCTAATACATAGTTACAGCATACATATGTGACTTTACCAAGTGAGAATATTTTTCACCGCATGGAGATAAATCTTGTCCGCATGGTGTCAAATTGTCACTGAATGGTGTTAATTTTGTCACCATTAGGTTAATAAACATTATCAGAGCGCGCGCGGTAAAATGACATGTGCACACCGCGCAGTGACGATTAACACCGGGCCTTTAAGGGTTTTCGTGCCCCCTAAATCGTGGGGGTAGGCAATCATCTAGCCCAAAATTGTTCTCACTGTTTTCCTCAGAGTTTTACGCAATTTTCTACTTGGCCATACAGTTCCAACCCATTGGTTCCTTTTAATAATGCACGCACACATCTAAGGATAAACCCACGCGTCACACACCATCTGTCCCGATGTATGTATGCCAAGTCACATTTTATGATAAAACGACTGACGAAATATTCTGACCGAATTACTCATCAAACTGGAGAAAGCCCATATTGACAATGTTTCCTTGATAGATGATCCAACACGCCCAAATTATCTATTGGTGTATATATGTATTTATCTGGCTAATGAAATAATTGCCTAAATTATCGGGAATAATGTGCCCATTTCTATTAATTTTATCTTCTGGCGTGGGCAGAACGCTTTTGTCATTTTCTTATACACGTACATATGTAGGTACATCTATATTTGCATGCATACTTAATACCTGCGTACATGCATATGTCTTTACTTTACGCTTTCACAATTAACAGCCAATTCATTAAGAACATACACACATACATACTGATTAGTACATATCGAAATTATGTATGTATTTAGCTAGTCGAGCCAGAATTATGTATCATAAATTGGTCAGTCCCGGCCAACCTTTTGGACCAATAGAGTCGCCACTTTTTCCGCAATGTATCCCACTAATGAGCTAAAAATTCAAAAGGACACGAAATATGTGCCCACTTGCGCCAGTGTGCACGTTCCATTCTTTAAATTATTCCGGTATGGAGGAATTTATCCTTATTCCTTTGAATTTTATCCGGTCCCGGAGAATTTCAAAGGGGTCCGTCCGATTCGCAAAATAGGGACAGAAAAGTCCGGGACGTTTGTAGTGTTGAACAGAATCGTGGTGCTGATCCATATTTTGCAATGGGCCTATCTCGTAGGTCAATTAGGGTGGGAAATTTTTTCTCAAGATACCGATGCCGGCACGTTGCTGAATTTAGTTGCGTGGACGGGCACTTGCAGTTTAGGGCTAGTCATCGTGATAAAATATTATCGAAGTGGGGAGTCCATCTGTGAATTGATTACGGAAGTTGATGCGTTAGAGGCGGAAATATATGGTGAGTTGTGGTAGATCCACTATTTCGGATCCATCGGATTTTTTATCCGACCGTTTACTATAACATGAATCTGATACGATTCGACTGGTCTAATCGGGCCCGTTGGATAGAATCGGATCCATTTTACATTTAATAAACGGTCCGATTGGGTTATATCGCATTACCAACTTTGGATTACATCTAAATGATAGATTTTTTTACTCCAAATTTTAAATTTTAAAGTTAAAATTTTAAAAATTTTCAACTCTATGGTCCTCCCATGGCTTAAAAGTGTGGTGATATTTATTATTTATAAACCATAAAACAAAGGGCGTCAAGAATCAATGCATATTTAACAGTTCTGGTATTCCATGTTGAAAATTATAATGGGCATGGAATTTTTGGATAAAAAATGTCCGGATAAGCTAGCATACGCTGTATAATGAGCGTATTCATTACAAAATCGCAACGTCAGCAACTAATCAACGTTCCTTAGTTCTCTAAAAAAAATTGCTTCGAAATTCATTTTGAAACTAGAACATCTCCAAGGCTGGTATCCAGCTCTAGTTCGTGATTTCAAAAAATTGCTCTGCTGGGGGTAATGACTACCTCAAATTTAATTACGTACTCTCATTGTCAAACCAACAAGCTCAGTGGAAATTAAAAAAATGCTCGAACAGTTCGAGTCGAACTCTAACCTAACATGAACGTATACTGTACATGATATTGATATACATATGTATCCTATTAAAGAAAGTGTCTCAATATGTACCTATTTTTCCAGAAAAATACAAGGCCTTCATCCCATCCGGTAAGAAGATTCATAACCACAAAGCCGAATTTCGTTCTCTCGTCCTTCAAATGTGTGTCTTCTCAATTACGGGGGCTACTGTGACGATAATGAAGCACTTGAAGGACCCTATGTCACCCGTTTTCATGTACAACGTTTTCTCCAAAATCTCATCATCCCCTTGTTACCACTCGGTCTTCCTCACGATCTCCGTCACGTTTCAAGGTCTCTATATCATTTACGATTTAGGATTCATGGTCCAGCTCGTCGCCACGTGTCTCAACTTTTGCCGAATAGTGGGAACCTGCATCGGCCTGATATCCTATCGGGAAGAAAAATCCGGGAAATTTGAATTGCTGGGGGAAATGGAGCAATCCTTGAAATATTATAAACGCTTGAACGAACTAATGACGCAATCGAACAAATTGTTTGCTTGGGTTTTAGCAATTTCGATGGGCGGGTATTCCTTGATGGGATGCGTTGTGGCGTATTTGCCAATATATTATTGGACTTCGTCAAGCCCGTTGAGTTTGCTGGGATATGTTTTCCTCTTTTTTACAGTGGTGTACATTTTTTGCCGCGTAATTCCTCGCATGGGCGAGGTTTACGAGGTTACGAAAAATTTTAGGATGTCGTGGCTGAGAGGGGTGGCGTACTCGAGGGGAAGTTTGAGTCTGATTGTGGAACAGAGGAATTATCTGGAACTATTAAGATTGAGACTGGACACGTGCGTTCCCTTCGGATTCAAATGTGGGAACTTTTTCATTATTAATACTGTTACGATTTTGACCTTCTTTTCAGCAATTTCGACATATTTGATCATCATGTTACAGTTCGGTATTAAGTAAGAACTTAATGCGTACAAGGTGATATTTTTGTGGTAGTGAAAATATTGTGAAGAAAGTGAAAATTAGTATATGAAGTAATTTATTTTCAAAAATATTTACAATTATAAAACTTAATCATAAACTTAAACTAGTCAATAAAATTGTGCGCGTTCGTATGTACACAAACATATTCATAGTTTAATTACATACTAAAACAAGTTGAGGAGATTGCTGGAGTATTTCCGGTTCATTATATCGTACATACATATTCATATTTACATATTTTCGGAGAATTTTAGCACGATCTCGAGATTCGAAATTATTATTCACTTAATGAATATAGATGTTTTTATTCAATGAATAAACTGACATGCAAAGAAGTACGATTTGGCAAACCTGCTCACATCGCTTGCACAATTGTATCTTGGCACCCAGTATATTTTTCTACTACCACGATAATACCCGCCACTCCCAAAAAGGTGGTCATAACCAAGAGAAATGCACTCATGTGGGAAAAATTGAGGGCAACAGGTCCCTTCTTACCCCCACCTACTAAATTACTCACCCCGCCCAAGCTAATATTCCCTTGATCCCGCTTCCCTTTCACAATATCCCGTCCAATCCCTGCCCTCTGCTGGTCTCTATGAATCTCCAAATGTTTCTGGATCAACCCCGCTGCCATCATTTTCCTAAAAACGCTTAGAATATCCTCCTCAAAAATATTTCTGAATAACCTTATACACAATTTACTTGATATAAAATCCCTCGAAAAATAGACAAGTTCTCCTCTCAACTTGCCCCGTAGACCGTGTAACTCTTGCATTTCTGCAATAAATATGGCACAATCCTCCCGAACCATCTTTTCATACGCGATATAATAACCCTCCACTTGGTTGGAACAGTTTCTTAATGTCTTGGCAATCATAGAAATGGCGGGATCTCTCGTTAAACGTGCTTCGTATCTAATTACCCCAAGCACATACGCATTTGAACGAACACAATCGTTAGAATGGTTCCTATGTGGCTGTTTTATGTACGGCGATATAAAATAATTTCTAGTTAGCGCCAACTCCTTAAACGTAACGGGGCCAATTGAGTAACCCGGAGTGACAAAGTGCCCCGCTAAATCTCCCTTGAAAAATTCCATGAGCACGGTACAGGCTAAAATCCAGGCGGAAAATGCAATTCGAAAGGTTGCTTTAGTCTCCAATTTTTTAATCACACTTTGCCCCAAGGCCGATCCTATCAAAAGTTCAATCCCGCCAAATAAACTGTTCCAACATTTTTTCGATTTTAGCAGGTAAAATAGCGCCGAATTTGAAATCGCCGATATACAAAAGGTAACAAGGACTTCACCCTTAAACGCGGCCGTGATCCAGCTCCACCCGATCAGAGTGGTCTTCTTGACGCCGATAAATCCAACGCGGGCCGTGTCTCCATGGTCGAATGTGGTGAAAATCAGGTTCGAATACCGGTTCGAGGAGCTATAGATTAACGAGGTGGCCGATGTATATTTGAAGACAATGGTAACGTTCAACTTGGATTGGAGGAGGAAGGGTATAAACTGTTTAATGTTAATGTTTAACCCGGCATAGGTTCTAGATTTCCGGGAAAAATAAATTTCTGGAACGGTGCCATGATTCCAGAAGAAATTGGAAGCGTACAGCGTTGCCCCGTGATAGTTTGAGGATGGGGGAACATAAGACCAGAAGGGTGACCAAGTATGGACACTCTGCCCAAGGCAGAAGCGACACAGGACACAAATTTCGGACGGGGTCAAGAGATAAGTACGACTGGGGAGAAAGGAATCCCGAATGGTGGGACTAATTGCGCCGGAAGAGTTAACAATTTGGTATAAAAGTAAGACGTTGATTCCTTCCTGGATTCTGATTTGGCAGGAGTACCAGTATCGGAAAAAATTCGGGGATGAAGTGGTTAATGGGGCAACGAAAAAGTGGTTAATTTCAGCCAATGTGTGTCTTCGAAGGTCGCGGTCTTTCAAGAAATAGGTTGGGTCGTAATATGTCATGTTTTTCATGTGGCAAAATTTTAACGGAGTGTAATGCTTGGTTGGGAAGGAGGTCAGAAATTCGTGCAGAATGTATTGGGGAGATTGCGAAGATAGGATTGTAATTGTTCCGGGAGAACCGATTTCTTGAAGAAGGGTGTTCGAAAGCTGGATAATATTTTCGTCGGAGTATTTTGTCGTGATGGAGGAAGAAATAAGGTGTGATTTGGGTGAGATGTATAACAACGTAAAAATAAGCCAGGTGCTAGATATTGAACCCGGCCAATTCATGGTTGTGTGGTAGCTAACTTTTTACTGGGAGTGGAAACAAAATGGTTATGTATGCTGGGGGAGAAAATATTATTGAATAGAAATTATTTGGCTATTTTTGTCCTGGGGAAGATTGGAGAGATAAACGATTTAAAAAAACATGTAATAGGTCATGTTTTTTGTAAGACAAAAATAAGTACATATCGCGATAAGCTATGTTAAATAAACAGTTTACAATTTTGTTCTGTGTCGTAATATCGCACATAACTAAAACTTAGGAACCCGATAAACATACTTATCGTTACCGGCTCCAACGCTATGCACCATGTTAAATTTACAACTTTTAATTAGGCCGGAACCAGTGGTAGCGGTAAATTTTCCTGGACAAACCATTGTTAGGGCCATGTTTGCAAGGTGTTTTATCGTCACGGCAAATCATAAATATAAAGTTAGAAGCTTGAAAATTGATAAGAGTCAAATTTTTCCTAAAGTTTTGAGATTATTCATACATGCACCCTTAGAAATCCAGTATGTATTAGGGTAATACTAACAAGCGGGTTAAATTTAATGCACCACCGAATTAGTTGAAACTTGCCACAATTTTTAGCCAAATTTGCCACTGGATGAAATTTTTCTAACTTTGGCCTTTTTAGCCACCAACTTAGATGGTGGTTACCACAAAATTAGACGGGCTGCCATTAAGATATTTGATGACGTTGAATATGGATATAGGATACAAATACAATGCATAATTTACAATAATCTCTAAATAATTTAATTATCCTGATTTGTGTACATATATTTGCACAGCATATGCAACACACATATGAACTGACGTACATATGTATTACCTTTGATATTATCTTAGGCATCAGCCAAAGTGTGAAAGACGAAATTGTTAAATTATTAGAGTGGGGATTACTAAAACTAATGATTCTGACCGAGTTACGCATAATTGTCTCAACAGCTCAACAACTCAACTAAAAAGCTTTTTGGCCTATCATCGTTCATAAACCATCCATCAATTGTTTCCCTTGGAGGCCTCCAGGCACTGGCAAACAACAATTCACAGATCCCAAGTTTCATTGATAAATCTGTAGTCCACTCAATGTTTAATTATAAGCACAAACGCTTTGGCATACTAGTGTCAACTCCAAGATTATTGACAATTACTCGACTTACTTATAGATGACTCGTTTGTCATCTCCTATATGTTAAGTCAAACCAAAGATTGGTCGCAGCAGAGAGACCCTGCATATAAAAACCACAAAATATTTGTACAATTTCCAAATATTTACCTCAGACTTGAGACCGATGCTTTCAATTGGAATAATTCAAAACCAAGCACCAGGTATAATAGATCTAAAGATGAACCAAACATTAAGCATTATTTTGTCTCTGTTTCACGCCAACGTTCTTTGAAAGAGGATGGTGTAAGAAGAAAATTTACAAATTGCGGATTACATTACGGGCACTCTTAGCAAAATGGTATTGAATCAATTTGAATCATCACCAAACGGAGTGCATATATGACTTAACCGGAGCGGTGATAACGGGCAACACCGCTTGCTAAGATTGGGTGAATACGGACAGGTCATCAACAATTTTCGATTCCTGCGTCACTAGCGTCACAAGATTATGGATGGTTCACACCAATCAATGGACTAATTCTACACTCAAAATAAAAATTTGTCGAATCAACACCGTCGGTGTCAATATATGACTTAACCGCCTTGGTTACAATGTTGAATCCGAGTTTTGATGATTTTGATACCGGTTGCTATAATGTTATGACCGGACGGAAAAAATTCATTACTACTCGGAATCATAATTTTAACCAAGGCGGTTAAGTCATATATTGACACCGTTTTGTTTTGAGTGTACATGTTCACGTCCCGCCTGTATTTAAAAGAACACGTTTGGCCTATAATTGGCTTAGCAATCCAGAATACGCTTTAGATGTTAGTCGACCGGAAGCTAAAACCGTTCCATTGGGTGAAAAGTGTTAAAGCTGTAAAACCAAAAAAGCGCTCATTATTATTTCAGTTGCATGTTAAAACGATATAGGCAAATAATTATAAATAAGTAAATCATAGTATTGTAAATTGTGCATTGTTTTTGTAACCTATATCCATATTTAACGTCATCAAATATCTTAATGGCAGCCCATCTAATTTTGTGGTAACCACCATCTAAGTTGGTGGCTAAAAAGGCCAAAGTTAGAAAATTTCATCCAGTGGCAAATTTGGCTAAAAATTGTGGCAAGTTTCAACTAATTCGGTGGTGCATTAAATTTAACCCCTAACAAGCGGTATTCATACATATATGTTTCAGCCAAAATGGTATTGATAAGTATCTGCAAGACGTGTAGTAGTAGCTCAGTATTAAAATTATACTATACCGGTAGCAAATTTTTATTGATCGGTACAATTTTACAGATAATACCACGTGGTAGAAACTTCAATGCAGAAAAATGTCTGCGTGACATTACCATATTTCTAAGAGTGTAGTGAGAAATGTGCTATGTAGCTCACTTATGGATAGTAATCATAGTAATTATGTCTTAGGTAACCTAGTTGAGGGTTGAGTTGCACTTTAAACATACATGCACATGTTTAAATAGTTAAATTTTTGCAACTCAGGTTTTACATGTTCTTTATTCAGAAACGTGGATATCTTTGATTCGTTTGTTACACTGTATGCACAAACATAAACTCTAAATAAAGCTTTGTAAAATTTTACGATGACACAACTAACAGTCTAAAACTTACCCGACTAATGTAAAATCTACTCTACGTTGAGGGTAAATTCTCCAACGTTTGATCAATTTTAATTTTCATACGGTAAATTTTACACAATTAGGTGTGTCATCACAAATTTTACTTAACCATGGGAAAATTCTAATCAAATTTATTCAAAATGCGATGGTGTGAAGTGTAACCGTCCGATTTGTTTGAAATTTTGAAATTATACGGTCCGGGTCAGTATAAGCAATGTTTCTTGAGGAAGTTTGTGCGATGGTTGAATTTAGTAAATATTTGAGGTCAAAGTTGAAAAGATGCTACTTTTAGCACGAGAAGAGAATTGAAGTTGAGTTTACTTTCTCTGCCAGGTAAAAATATCCCATTCACACCATCGCATTGGTAGTCATTTCCCAATCAATAGGGTATGTACGTCTGCGGGTGACGATTTACCCCCAAATTATGTACAGCAGAGGTAAACGCCAACCAATTTATCGGCGGCGACGGCGCCAATTTTGCAAGCTTTTTCGGTGGCGACGACGGCGCATAAAATACTGCCAGAGTGTGGCGGCGCGGCGGCGTGCAATCGGCGGCGTTGATCTCTGATTTAGATTGTAAGTTACTGTGCATAAAATCTTATGTATACCATGCAAACCTAGACAATTTTTTAAATTATTGTTCATTATTGCCATCCAATAATATAATGAAACCATAATAATTACGCAGCCTAAATTAAACATATTTGTGGATTTCCCATATTGCTCAGTTGAAAATAAATTATGATGGAATCGGCAAGTGAGGATTTGCATTTTTTTCGTGAAATGTTGCTTTGCTGGGCTGTATTTATACATAAAGTTATATAACTACATATGTACACTCAAAACAAAACAGTGTCAATATATGACTTAACCGCCTTGGTTACAATTTTGATTCCGAGTAGTAATGAATTTTTTCCGTCCGGTCATAACATTATAGCAACCGGTATCAAAATCATCATAACTCGGATTCAACATTGTAACCAAGGCGGTTAAGTCATATACAGATATTGACACCGGCGGTGTTGATTCGACAAATTTTTATTTTGAGTGTATGTATGTAGTTTGCTCAATTATTCACACGTTCAGCTTATTTTTGGTGTTGCTTATCGCCAGATATGTGCTCCACGATCTAAATGTAGAACCTAAATTGGCTCGACGAAATAAAATATGTAAAAACTGGAAACATAAACGACAGTGTTCAGTTGGAAAAACGAATCCGATATGAGCACGGTATTCTAACCCAGGGTTTTATTGGTTGGGTTTTTGGGTTTTCATGGGTTGTAAATGACTAGGTTTCACTGGGTTTTATTCGGGTTTTACTGGGTTTAAACTGGGTTCTAGCTTGAAACTACATATGTTCTAAAAGAAAACTATCTCTCATACATATTTACGCTAAGTGAGGTTATTTCAACGCGCTGATTTATTGCCTTAATATCGTTATAATTGTGAATGCAGAGTGAACCAATAATGAGCAAATTTATGTACGCCTTTACCATCATGGGTTTCAGTCGAGATAAATATTAAAAAATATATTTCGGAACTGAAACCAATTACAATGGATAAGAAGAATTTGTACGATTAGAATTGTATTTGTATGCAGTAGTTTCGCCGAATAGGTAGTTGTTGAATTTATTGCTAAACTCTCAATATAACCCAAGAACCCGTTGAAACCCTGTTAAAAGTTTTTAATTCTTGATTAAAGCCATGGGCTGCTCCCAACCCTGGATGTGAATCCCACTTAGCAGCTGATACCAAGTTAGTACCTTGTCTTCTATATTAAAATTTTAAACATATTAAAACGCTGTCAGTCGTTGACAACTCGAAGGACTCAAGTTAAATTCACCCTCCAGAAAACAAAACAAACGAGGCTGTATTGATAACAGATGTATGAATTAAAAACCATGCACAATCCCGGCAGCACAGTTAAACGGGTCTAAAGTGTTCCAAAATAGCGTTCATATTACACAATTTTCATGCATATTATTTATACGATTATGTGACGCTAGATGACGTTCGCACATGCAAAATTTATAAGTGGCGGCATTACTAAAAAATAATTCAGTAGTTATCTACCCATATCAGTACCTCTAGCCAGGGCCCACGCACTGATTCAGTTCGCAAACAAATAAAGTATTTACTCTGCTGATTTCATGAAACTGAGCTTAATTACATTCGTAGTCGGACATCTTTAGTTATTCATTCATATCTAATACCATAAAAACCCCTTTTAATGCGTGCTAACTTTAGTCAGTCGTTAAATACATCAATGAAAGTAAAGCAACAAATTTCATTCGCAAATTTCGCCTGTGCAATTTTTTTCATTAAACAATGAGTCATCCGGATTTCTGACTGAAGATTTTCATTCATTTCATTATAAAAATTATAAAAATCCTGAGTAAAAATTTGAACGGTTTTCCTGAAAAGCTTTATGGAGGCCGATTTCTGAAGAATCCTATGCAGAACTATGCGGAATTATGCACATACAGTTGTGCAGAGTTATAGCGACACAAATTTGCTGCAGGATTATGTAAAAAAAAATATGCCGAATACGCTATGCATAGAGTTTTTGTGGATTACTGCAGAATTCCAATGATTTCTACTCGGGAACCCCGAGATTTTACTTAATCACTTAATTGGTAAGTTTTTTAAAACTTTCGGGTGGAGAGTACAGTTTGTGATAGATTAAAGAGTGAAATTAAGAGGAGATGGATCAATGGTATGCGAAGCTGCGGTATGCAAAATGACCTTGTATGCAAAGTGACTCTTTAGGTTAAATGGGGTAGGGGATAATTTTGTATGCAAAATGCGTTATGCAAAGTGACACTAGACCTTTTGCAAAGCATTGCAACAAATGTGGAAAATGTGCAGGAAATCAAGCACTATTTTTAGGTACTGTGCCAACAAACAAATTGTACCTCAGTCAAGATTTAGGCACGTGGAATTACATCCATGGTGCCGAGTGGGTTTACATATTTTTTTATCCTTAATTGGCTGCGGTAGGTGCAGAATTTTACTAACGATACGCCACCATTAATTACAAACATTGTAGTAGTAATATTTTTATTATTGTAATATTATGCAGTAATATTATTACATTGTAATAAGAATATTACTATACATACATCTTTTAGACAATAAAATAGATACATACATAAGTACGGTATACCGGATTCGTTGTTAAGCCAAATACCAGCAAAACTTAATGATTGCCATTGTTCCCTTGTACCAAAACAAGTGTGAGCATTAAAATAACCCACTGTCGGACCCAGGGTATGTACAAGGTGGTTTAAATCAATAGGAAAAATTATCAAATCTCCATTATTTAGTTATCGAAATTTTCCCTCTGAAATTCAATATTTTAAGAATTTTGTCATCAGTGTTCCATAAGTTTTGAAATTAATAAAAATCCCAAATCCGTAACTAATGGAAATTTACGAATTTTTACCATTGTACCCTGACATTTAAACCATCCTGTACACTCTTAGGCAACTGGTATTGAATCATTTCGAATCATTACCGGACGGAGTACATATATGACTCTACCGGCAGCGGTAATATCGATCGTTACGGCGTAGTAATGAGGTGGTAATGAAATCTATACCACTCAGAATCAAACTATAACCAGTCCGGTAAGGAATTATTACCAAATCAATACCAACACGTAGTACATATGTGACTCTACCGGATACTTTACAGTGTATTAATGTATTTATCTTCGAATTTTTCATTTGATGACGATCGAGGGTCAAAAAACATCTAAAAAAGTTAAAAAATAAGGACTTAGACAAATCGAAAAATTTTAGCTCTAAATATATTTCTATTGTGAAAGTTGTCAAGTTATGTACAAATTATAAACAGAGCGTAAATTTTTCGATATCACCAAGTTCAGATTTTCTTAATTTTTTTTACTGGCACAACCTGTATTTATTAGCATCGAAATAATCCCTATGCAACCCACCCAAACGCAAAAACCTTGCACACGGCGTAAAAATTGCATCCAAGGTTTTCCCAGTTCTCAAGACGGGTAAAAAATTTCCATGTATGGGATGTTTGATTATATCGTTTGCTTATACAACTCTTTCGCCCAGACGGAAAACTGCATCAGTTAAATAACTGGTACCTTAACGCATGGTTTTTTATTAGGTCGATCGCCTTGTTTATGCATCTGCCAAACTTGTTTACTGATTTTGTAGAAAGGCTGAATTATCTTCATAATAACCTTGTAAGACAAAAATCGATGCAAACGAAATGTGACAAATGGGTGAAAACATAGAGAACCTTGTGGCACACCCACATCGTCTTCCACAATTTTCCCGGCATCTATAATATTGTGTGTCTCATATCACACTGAACATGTCTCATTTCGCCCCATTTGGATACCCAGTATGAACGTACATGTCGATAGACACCCCACATAACAAACAGTTACGGGGTCATAGTTCGTAGAAATGATATCGGTTTTTGAAATTTTCGCGCCAAACTACGTCTAGAACGGGTAAAACTTAAATTTCGGCATTTGTCTGGGTCAACACGGTCACTGGGTTCCCGTACGTGAAAACTATGTCCATTTCTAAATTTCCCGCCTCAAACTGTATCTAATCTAAACATGAAAACAAAAAATTCAACACTTTTTATCATTGACTAATTACCGTGGCGCCGTGACCTTATGACCTACAACGCCCATCTTCGAGTTTGTCCTTATATATAAAAAAACTAGAAGCCTGTTGGTGAAAACCGCATCACATCTAATAAAATTATCATGGATATAGACAGACAGACAAGACATCCCCATAAAGGGGCTTCAACCCTTGATAAAAGACGACCACTATAAGTTGTATTTTTGGTCTCAGTTTGTTCTCAAAGAACCAGTCTGATTCCTAAGTCTTTGAAGCAACCAGTCTGACTCTTGGTTTCAAGTTTTCGTTTTTTCATACACATGTATTTCAAGAAAAACAAGATTCTTCGAGTTGCAATCAAATTTTGAAACCTTCCTCCTGGCAGGACTCTTTTTTTGGGTATAACGGCCCGAAAAAATTCTACCAGATTCAGGTGAGATGTCTTTATAGGTACTCTTCATCCATACAGGTTTGAACTTTTAGAGAAATTTAAGAATTCTAACAAACTACGCCACTGTCAGTCTCAAATTCCCCCGCTAGCATAGATAAAATTCTTCTGAATCTAATTAATGTAGGTTGGCGTGGAAGTTGTTCAAAGTCAAATTAATTTTACAAAATCATCTTTAAAACTGTTGGATTCAGAATATTAGCTAGAATCGTTATTTACTGCAATAACCAAACTAATTTACTCTGAGGTGTTTGAAATTAATTAATTCAGCAATTAATTTATCTGTGAAGATGATTAGTAAAATTTATTCTACTTCAACGCTAAACTTGCGTTGATACATTTAGGAGGATTTTAATTATGCTGGCAGGAAAATTTGAGACTGACAGTGGCGTAGTTCCTCATAATTATCAATTTCTGTAAAAGTTCAAACCTATGTACGTAAATGTAGACTACTTTGCGCAGCTCAAACGCAATATAGTTCGTTTCGAACCCCGTTTACACTGTGAACTTCGGAGTCAAGTGAGTTGCTAAGGAATGCGTTTTTGCGTTTTTCGGACACTTAATCTTGTTGCCAATTTTGGTTTGACCTGGGAATATGCGTTCGGGAATGGCCATTGACATTTTTAATCCAAAGATTGACTCAAATGTGTTTATGTTCTGTAAGGTTGCCCGTGTTATTCTGCAAAGTCAGTAAACATGTCTGGTGTTCGATTAATTAATGCACATTCAATGTTTTTCTCGTTGCGAGTCGTAAATTGTGGCGAAATAATTGCAACTTACATACATTCCTTATTTTACGAGGCTGTCTGATCCGGCTGTTAATTAATTTAGGAAACGCTTGCAATGTGTTGAATTTACATACAAGCCGACGACTTATGTGGAAAGTTAAAAAAATGTCGGGTAAGCTTGCATTGTTGATTGTTTGGTGGAAATTAATTGGTCGTTAAAACTGAAATGCAAGGTTGAATTTGTACACTTTCTGAGTGCAGAGAGTAGTATGTTTATTGCAAACGGTGACAAAAATCTGGGTGCATTTCTTCTTAGTTATTGCACCATAAATATTTACATACTTCAGGTCACAGGATTTGGGTACCTTGAAATTCCAAGGCTTCGGAATGTAGTTAGTTCTAATTTTTACGGCTAGAAAATATATACAAAAATACGTTTATTACATAAACTATGCGAATCTACGAGTCTTTGCATATAAAGGTGAGAAATATTAATTGTATTTGTGTAGAAAACGTTGTAATTATTAAGCATTATTTCAAGTCGTAAGATTATTTAGAAGGTAAGAGTTTAAAACTTTTAAATTAGTTAAAGTAAAAAATAAGTTGACGAGCAATGCTAAGTTATTCGAGACACACCCAGATTTCGAAACGACCAAACCTATAAATTGTTCAGAGTGGTCCCAATGAACAGAGCTTGTGTATCAAATGGGTTTGTAAAATATTTTGGAGCATTAAATTTCCGTCACTTCGTTTTTTTATTTTGAAAATTCTAAGACAATTTGTGCAGGAAGAAATGCAACCAAAATGTAACTTTTTCAAATTTTTTTTACATAATATTGCCCCTCGACAAACTAAATAGATTGGGTTTGCTCGAAATCTAAGTTTAACCGCTGACACCTTCCCCTTGTATATGTACATATTTATACATTCATATGGTACTTAATTCACCATAATTATACCTTTAATTGAACTCGACGAGTGTGTAATGAGGGCAGAATTTTTACAGACTCCGACTTTCTTATCTCTATCCATCACAAGAACTTGCTATATTTATCAGGAGATATTTATATAGCCGACATCATTACATACATATATATGTATGCATCCAGCACATGTTTACAAGATATGTACGAACATATGGATCTAGATAAATTTATGCAATGTTTTTGTAACTGTTGAATAATACAAGGTTTTTGTATAGAACTTTCTTACCTTGTCGTCGTACATGCATGTGATATGCACATGCAAGTGTATCATATCGAGTCACGTAGTCAGTTTTATTTTACGTAAGCCTTAATGATTTCTTCCCTCTTATGGAAAACCTTGTTGGATGGACAAAGTTCAACCCTTTATGCAACAATATGCAAATTAAGTAAACAAACTCAGACATGATCCCGACGAGTCTGTCATGTAAGAACTTATTTATTTACAGATATTGTTACATATTAGGGGTTTCAGTCCCGGGATTTTATTCCCGGGAAACGGGATCCCGAAATTCCGGGATTTGAAGAATTGAAATCCCGGGATTTTCAATTTGTCATTCAGAATTGAAAATTCTTTATATTTGAGTTTTATACAATTTTCGGTTATATTATTGGTAAGAAACAGTTTCAATGAGCATACCTAGTAAAAATTCCCTCGAAAATTACTTTCAACATCTTTGATAACTTATTTCTTTTTTGGCATAAAGTTGCAAAATATTTTGATCTATGTTCCGACCAATAATTAATTTTATTTATTTTTTACAATATTACGATTATTAATATTATGTAACCATTCATGATGTGCAAAGGCTGTTGGCTATGATGCAATAAATCAATTATTATTATTATTATTACATCATTGGTAGCCACATTTTGTTATATGGCGTACATATATCTAAATGAATTTTATAATTCGCAAGTAGTTCCTGCGAGGACTCTAACTGAAGCACAGTTAGAGTTCCTGGAAAGTGAAAAAAGCACACGTAAAACAGATGGAAAAGTGAGATTTTGGGAGCACACACGATTTCGTGTTTTCTGCCGAACGTGGTGGCTGCAACTCTCACCGCCACTATCGCTCATCCCCACATATCCTGGCATCAAAAAATGAGGTTGGAATCACATAGGTGGCGTCTGCACCCCTATTTCTGCACCAGACCCACCATCGTAGAACCTAAAATTTTGGAATACGCGACTCCGAAATTGGGGTGCGGACGCCACCTATGTGACTTCGACGTCATTTTTTATGCAATATATGTGGGGATGGCGGTGAGGCACGGTGGTGCACCACCGTCGTTGAGTGAAACACGCACTGCTTGGGCGTGCAGCAGCCACCACGCGCGGCGTGAATACTACCGATTAAGGGGGAGAAATGGACCCTCTATCGATGCGATTTTCCTTATACATTTTCCGCGAACCCTTTCTGGCACCCCCAAATCTCAAATGCCAGTTGGGTTCGCCGCGTGAACTAGGTCGCAAGTAAATTTTTTTTGTGCAGGATGGAACTTAAAATTATCTAATCGCAGATTGCAGAAAGATTGAAGAAAGAAAGAAACCTCACCCTCGGTATAATTATAGAATCTGAAATCAGTTATACTCAAAAAAGCTAACATGTTAGAAGAAATTTCGAGTTTTAGTCAATCAATTTAAGGCTGAATGAAAGTCTTTTTGAACGAGGTAGTACATAGCAGGTGGTAGTATGTAAATTTGAAATTGAGGTCCAATTTTAGTTTTTGTATAATGGTTCAGTAATAATAAATGTAAATTTATGCATTTCAGGTTAAAATTCTGGCAAATCGTTCATTAGTTATTTAAATTTTCTGGAACGAAATTATCAAAATTTTTCTTTATGACTTCTCCAAGACAGAGGGCGAAACATTAAGCTGCCACATTTCACCGAAATTTTAAATTTACCATAGAAGGCAAAACAATTAAATCGCTAGTTTGTATTGCTATAATATGTACCGTAAATACTCTATTTATAGCCGGGGCTAAAATCCAAAATTGAGTGTCACAAACCCGGCTATAATTGGAGACCGGCTATAAATAGAGACCCGGCTAAATTTTGCTTTGGTTATAATTTGGATTTCATATTTCAAATTTTGAAACAATATAAGTTAAGCTTACACAATTTGAGTGATGATTTTCCAGTTTAAGCAATTAACAAAAGATCCTATAAGTACACCGGTAGATTTTCTATGGCTGAGAGGCTGGGAATACAGATGTTATGCGAAGCCAAAATTTTAGACCCTGCCATAATTGGGGACCGGCTATAATTAGGATAGGGCTATAAATAGAGGTTTTACGGTATTTTAAGTATTTTCAGTATGAAATTCTATACTCCATAATAATACTTATGGATGTACAGAGCCCGAAAAAGCAAGTAGGTATGTACATAAGTATTATAATATGCTCGTGATCTGTACTTTTTAAAGCCATGTACATACAGTATCCCACTTAATTGTAGATGCAGTGCATGCATGCATTATACAAATCAGAAATACTCCAAGACGGGTTAATATTTCAAACTGATTCTTACACCAATTATCAACAATATTTCGTACTACAATCGTGCAAAATTTCAAATGAATTCGTCTAAAAATGATAAAGTTATAGATATTTAAATGTCAAACAATTGCAAATTGCACGCCACAAAATTGTAGATGCAGGCGAGCTTAATTGTGATAACGACCCAGTCTGTCACTCTAAAGGCAAACTTCATTCGGGATTGCTTATTATGGGTAAGAACAGTTATTTGAGTTGTCAATAAAAAATATTTTGTGGAAATTGTATATCAAAATAGTAAATAAGAACGAGGTCAATCTAGAAATTCTGGCAGAAAATGTTGCGTGTCATTAAAATGTGCAAAGTTATGGAAAAATTGGCCAAAAACTTTAAATTTCAAGACAACCTGTACCATATATTGTGCAAAAAATGGGATTAGATTCCAACTCATTTTTGCCATTACGACCAGCGTCCAAAAAGCCGTACATCTCCGCGTCATGACACGAGACATATGAGAATTGTTAGGATGGTCCTCGTCTGTTCACACCAAACCTTGCGAGAGGTATCCAAAGGGACCTTTTTACAGATGTTCACTTATAAAAGATTAGAAACAGGCCGCTATTCGCTGAATTATCGAGAGATTTGGCAAAATAAACACCTAAGATCTCAGTGGGATACCACAAGAAATTATTAGCGTTAAGAAGGCAAACTACAGAAGTTCCGCTCGTGACAGGAAATTTTTTTTCTTCTTGGATGAATCAAAATTAAACTTCCTGGTTCAGATAGAGTTACCAGAATGTGGAAGAGGCCAAACAAAAGTGCGAACAATTGATTTCTGAGGCAATTGTTAAAAATACACGTGTCAAGGAAAATCTTTGCTGCCTGTACATTTAGTATGTGGTGTGAAACTTTCGAATTCTTGCCGGAATGTAATGGTTTGAGGCAGTTTCCGATAGGACGGGGTAGGAACATTGAAATGAGTCGCTGACATCATGACAAACGAGGCTTTTCTTGATTTGCTAAAAATAAATCCTTGTCGATTTGCAGCGAAAGAGGACTTTTGTCAGAGATTTATCTTCCAATATTGCGAGAATTTGATAAATATTACAAAAATTGTCTGAAAATGTCTCAAGGAAAATAAAATGAAGATTTTGGACTGGAATTCCTAATTTCCTGACCTCATCCCGATCGAGCATTCATAGGTACGGTGAACATGTTTGGCGGCATGATGGAAACCCATAAATCCAGCTAATCTGAAAACCATAAGCACGGAAGAGTGGGGGAATATCGACCTGAGTGTCACTAAAAGATTGGTCGAGTCGATGTTCAGACGAATTCAAGCCGGTATTGCCGCTAAACGTAGGCACACAAAATATTGAATGGGCTATTTAGCTGCATCCACAATTTTGTGGCGTGCAATTTGCAACTTTTCGACATTTAAACATCTATAATTTTATCCGTTTTAGACGAATTCATTTCAAATTTTGCACGATTGTAGTACGAAATATTGTTGGTAATTGGTGTAAGAATCAATTTGAAATATTAACCCGTTTTGGAGTATTTCTGATTTGTACAATGCATGCATGCACTGCATCTACAATTAAGTGGGATACTGTACCTTTTTGTATACCCAAATTTGACTAATTTCAAGTTATGCGGTAATGTTAGAATTTCCGGAAAAAATCCCGGGATTTTGCACGGCTAAAACCGGGATTAAAAAATCGTCCGGGATTGGAATCCCTAGTTACATACATCTGTTGGTTTCTTTCTTCAGGTTCAATTAGAGTTTACCCAGACTGGATTGAGGATGGTCGCGTTGTTTGTTGCCATTTTAGTCAACCAGATTGAGACTGAACTTTGAACGAGAGAAGAGAGTATTTATTTTTTTAATGATGCGGATTCGAGATTACATAGATACTAATTGCTTTCTTTGTTTGTCCGGATGAAGGTGTTGTTCAATTCAATCAGTCGTTTAGCTTTACTCCAGGCAAAGTCCGCATCTTGTGACGAGGTGAGAATAACTTTGTCTACTGTGTACCCATATTGTCTCAGGGGTCAAGGAATTTTGAACAACTCATTGTGCAGATTCTAGTAATTCAAAATTACTTAAATTCAACTTTTAGAAAACATTTAATGCCGAATTTATGCTGAAAGAAAAAGTACACATATTTCGTAAGTTTTTTCTTACTAATGCACAATTTTAAACTTTTTCGCTATTTAAAGTCAGTGGGGCGTAAATTTACGAAAATAAAACAACATAGGCAAAGACTTATCTTGAAAAGTTAGTTAGATACAGTCAATCTGTATCATTTTGAAAAATTTAGTTCTGAGAAATTAAGAACATTTATTTAATAGGCCCAAAATTATATTATTAACAATGATGGTTTTCCAGCGTATGCTCTCCGATTTTATCCAGACTAGTGTCAACAAATTTAATTAATATGAAATTTGTAGAACAGTATCTCCCAATGCGCTGGTTTCGGGTTGGTGTTACAATAGCGTCTATACCTGTCTAGGTTGATTTATGGCATTAGAGATACCCTAGTTTTATGATCCTAGCCTTTAGGTAGAAATACGCCTCTAAAATCTGTGTGAGAGGCAGATGAGATTTGTACTTACTAGCACACGGTTTCTACCTCTGGAACTTGAGCTAGGTAAATGTTTTAATAAATGCAACTACATAAAATATAAAATGAATGCGTTGCTTTCTTCATTTATCATCATCTAATGCGTAACATTTGGTGCCGAAACTAAAATCTTTCAAAACCTCTTTTTACATAATTCGCTACACATTTAGAAAAATTTTCAAAAAATTATTTTGGGTATTTCTTTTCCTTTCACGATGTTCTCTTGCTTATCTCCTAAAAAGAAGGATAAAACTGCTACTAAAATTAAGGAAATTGACTTAACACAAGGCAAAGCTACTCTCCAAAACCAGGATTGTAAATTCGAAATCGATCTGAATTCATCTGGTGAATATCAAACGAGTCAGAAAAATTCAAAAAATTCGAAAAAGTAAAATAAAATCCCAAATTTTAGCATTTATTTTTTGTCTCATTTTTTCACAATGTTTTCCTGTTTCAAAAAAGAAGGCTCAAAGCCAACATCTGAAACTCCTAAAGTCGAGCCCCAGCATAAAAATATCACTATGCCTAGGACTACGTGGTATGTGGACTTGCCACAAAAGAACAAAAGCAACCCAAAAAGTAGGGCTCAGTTGACCTTTTCTATTTTCATTACTGATCGTAAAAACACTCCAGTGACAATGACTACAACAAAACCTGTTAAGTTAGGGGTTATTCGCTCTACCTTTTCTGGTCGTGCAGACCAAGACCCATATAAGTATTTACAGCGCTTTGAGTTGGCTGCACAGGCCAATTCATGGGACGAGACGATAAAAACGGCTCAACTTCAAAACTATTTAGCTGACACAGCGCTTTTATGGCTCCACAAATATTTGAAAGAGCAAAATGCTCAGGCAACAGCCGCTGCGAGTGGTACCCCTACGATTGCTAAGATCAAGTGGAAAGATATCACAGAGGCTTTACAAAAGGCTTTCCGGACAGTGGCCTCGAAGGAGGTCGCTGAGGATAAAATGCTAGCTAGGAAACAGCGTTCGGGCGAAAGCCCAGAAGATTATGTCCATGCCAAGATAGACTTAATCTCAGATTTTGAATCTGACATGGATGAAACCACCCAGGTTCGTCACATTGTCAGAGGCTTAAAACCTTTGTACTTTGAGAAAATTTATCCACAAAATTTAAAAACGGTCGAAGAGGTACTCAACCAGATTTGTAGAATTTCTGACACACAATTTCTCATTACAAAATACGAAGAGGTAAATTCTGTGGAACCAGCCACAAAAGCTGTGGCAGATTTATCTAAGATTCTAGAGCTACAAAACAAGCAGCATGCACAACAAATGGATAAAATGATGGAAGTTTTTACGACCCAATTCAAATTTCAGAACAATAAAACCCAAAATTTTTCTCAACAAAATAACCTGGTACAATGTGCCAACTGTGGTAAAAGGAATCACAATGCAAACCAATGTAGAGTCAGAAAGCTCCCAGAATCCAATGCATGCACTGTGGTAAATTCGGCCATATAGCAGGGGTTTTTTGGTCACAACAATCTTCCTCTATTACTTGTGGCACATGCAACAAGGTAGGCCATATACTTAATATGTGCCTATCGCAGGTTACCTGCAACCAGTGTCAACGAAGGGGCCATTTATCACGCAACTGTCGGTCGGGAAACCAGCAGGGGCGGAGTTCAACCAACCCAACACCGAACAATCGAACTCCGCCAACCCGAGGCAGTACAGTGAATGCTGTGGAATTGACAACCCCCGACTTGAATATGGCCTAGCCATAAATTCTTCAAATCTCACTAGAACATGTGGCATTGTCAATAACCTTCCGGCTCAAATTCTTTATGACTCTTGCTCCAGTGCCACAATTGTAAATTCTAAATTTGTTACTGAAATACAGCCTTTGTCATATACTGTAAATGTTACTGGAATTTCTAATAACCCAATGAAAACTATAGGATATGCCAATCTTAAAATAAAACTGGATGGGCAAAGTTCAGCGATTGATTTCAAGGCTTACGTTATAGAAAATTTTAAATATGAATTGCTGCTTGGTTTAGATTTTCATAAGCTACATAAAGTACATTTAAATTTTGCGAAAGAGGAGATTACTGTAGATCAGAAAACTTTGCCGATGGATCCTATACAAGTAACAGATTTAAATACGCAAGCAGTAGAAACTAACGTAAAGGAATCAAAGAAAATAATTCCGGTAATTTGTAGCCGAGACCAGTCTATTACAAATAGTACTTGCAAAAGAATTGAAGTTGAATACCAAGGGGAAATTAATCCAATAAATATGATATACATGCACACAAATTTAGCAGAATTATCTCTTTATATGCCAACAATCCTACTCAGGAAAGAATTTTCAGCCAATTTATACTTGCCCATTATGAATATAACAGACAAAAAGATACTTCTCAAAAAAGGAACTAAAATAGCAGAAATACATGTTTTAGCAGTTATCCCCATTGAGGAAACTAGTTTTACAACAGATCATGACATTACAAAAAATAAACAGGAATCCAATTTACCCCAGCCTACACACACAGACAAAAGCCATTTAGAAAAACTTTTAAGCAGAATACACCCAGAAGCACCTTCAGAGGAAAAAGAGGAAATAGCTAAGGTATTAACTGAGTATCAAGACGTTTTCTCCAAACCTGGAGAGATCGGTTTAGTAAATTGCTATAAACACAAAATTCAATTAATTGAAGGGGCAAAACCTGTTAAAAAAGCTCCATATAGAAAGCCTGCACATTTGGAGAAATTGGAGAGAGAGACGGTACAAGATTTGTTAAATAAGGGAATAATAAGACCGTCACATTCACCTTGGGCTAGTGGAGTTGTAATTGTTACAGAAGGTCATAAAAATTCAGAAGGTCAAAAATCGCCAAGATTAGCGGTGGATTACAGAAACTTGAATTCGCAAATTCAGCAAGATTCTTTTCCATTATTAAACATTCAAACCGTATTAGATTGGATAGGAAGTCGTGCAAATTTTATTTCAGTGATGGATTGTTCTAAGGGATTCTGGTCTATCCCACTTGAGGAGGAATCTATCCCACTCAAGTTTTATTTGCAGTTCTGGATTATTTGAATTTTTGAGATTACCATTTGGAATTAGCACGGGAAGTCAAGCAATGCAGAGAGTAATCTCAATTATATTATGTGGCTTAATGGGGGAAAGTGTTCTTGCTTTCATAGATGATATTATTCTTGCGGATAAAACCATACAAAATCATGTCCGCCATTTGAGAGCCACTTTAGCACGCTTCCGAGAATATGGTATCAAGCTAAATGTGGAAAAAAGCTATTTTTTAAAACCTAATATAAAAATTTTAGGTCATATAATTTCAAAAGAGGGAATAAGTGCTGATATGTCCAAAGTTTCAGCAATTTTGAAAATTCCACCACCACAAAAATCAAATCAACTTAAAGAATTGCAACATTTCTTAGGATGTGCAAATTATTTTAGGAGATATATTGCAAATTATTCAACCATCTCTGAGCCGTTAACAAAATTAACTCGTAAAAATATTCCTTATATTTGGGGAACTAAACAAGAGCAAGCCTTTCAAGCTCTAAAATTCCACCTTACTAACCCTCCTTTACTTGCATTTTATGACCCAGACAGGCCAATACACATTCAGTGTGACGCCTCTGGAGTGGGAATAGGAAGCTGTTTAATGGAACTAAATGAGAAAGGTCACGAACAACCTGTTGCTTATGCCAGTAAAACCTTGAATGAATACCAAAGAAGGTATAACAATACTGAGCGAGAGTTTTACGCCATATATCACGCTTTGCGAGTATTTCACCCATATATTTACGGAAAGAAATTCAAAATATTCACCGACCACCAAACAATCACCCAAATAAAGTTTGCCTCGCAGACGGAAAAGACATCGAACCGTCTTACCACATGGGCATTACTACTCCAAGAGCATAACTGTACCTTAATGTACAGAAAAGGGTCTGAGCAGAAAATAGCCGATGGGCTTAGTAGATTGCCCATCGAGGACCCAGAAAAATTAGAAATTCCAACCCTTTGTTTAGAAAGTTCGCACCTTTTGGAGCTTCAGCAACTAGACAAAGAATGCCAGGCGATTCTTTCTAGCCTTGCAACTGGTTCAATAAAGTTCAAAATAAAAGACGGTATTTTGTATAATATTTCACTTGGATATGCCAGACTAGTTGTGCCTAAAATCTTGAGACAAGAAATTTTAAATGACTTTCACTCCATCCCAATGTCTGCACACTTGGGACTGACTCGTTGTTATCAAAAATTATCACTCAGATTTTACTGGAAAACTATGAAATCTGATTTATATGATTTTATTCAAGCATGCGCTTCTTGCACAAGCATTAGGCGAAATTATGACAAATTTCCTGGATTATTGCATCCTATTCCAGTACCTAAATTCCCTATGCAATTTATTTCCACTGATATTTTGGGTCCATTCAGACTTACGAAAGTAAAAAATGTATATATTATCAATGCGATTTGTTTATTCAGCAAATGGGCTGAATTTAGAGCCATTACTGATCAATCTTCACAAACAGTAGTAAAATTTTTGCATGAAGCTATCTTTTGTAGACATTCCGCACCGCAATTTCTCTTATCTGAGTGCACGATTGTCATAATATCGTGTATAAGGACATTGCTCCAAATGGACAAAAATTTAAAATGATTGCCGATGGTCTATTCTGGACTGGAAATACTTACCCTTCGCTTGAATATACATGGCCCAAGACACAAGAAGTGCTAACCGTGAACTATTTTTTCATTAATATGAAAATCTCCATAAACAACGAGGACGATACAATTATTACAATGACTAATATGTTGGATACGTGCAAAGCTCAACAAGGACATTGCCCTACACAAGATGGTATATTAATCTGGAAATCGGAGGATGTGGACCACTGCAGACTGGCTGAAGGTGAAACCACAGATTGTTTATACACGGACAATCGCATTTCATGCCACGCTCTCAACCTCGCAATTTCCGATCCTAAAACAATTTCAATGTGCAAACGAACTATCGGCTATTCCAAGCAAGGATTAATGTTCACCCCCATAAACAATTCAGAAGTAGACTTTATCAGCCTGTCTACGCACAAGTTTCGTGAAGTGGTACAAGGAAAAGTGAAAGTGAAAAGAGATATTATGAAACCACTTCTCTTTCCCAAAGTTAAGCTTGATGCGCAAGTGAATGGAGAATTGCAATTTTTATACGATGCGCCACGTGATGATGTTTCGTATGCTTTGCAAATTATTCATCGGGACACGTGTAAAAGCCAGCAATTAGAACTCGAATTGGTCAGAGCTTTGCAGAATTTGGACAAAGTTCAATTACGGTTCGTGCCTTAACTCGTGATGGAAGATACAGATCTACTCTGCGTGGTGATGTTTTAAGTGTGTTTAAGTGCACTGAGATTTGGGAGTACATGTTCTTGCGGCAGACAAATTGCACGCTCGAGTACCCCGTCTCCTATATGTACCAGCATCAAAAACACGAAGGATGGATTCAAGGACTGAGTCATGAGATCGTTCAGTCTCCGACAATGACATCATGCCCTGCTCCAGTATGGCTCTTTGACATGGGAAATAAGGTTATAAAACTTTCCAATCACTCGTTGCCTGCATCAACTATTCCTTATTTGCCTTCCCCAAGAGAAACAGCAGAATATCCAACTATTCGTGATTTATCATTTGACCAGACTGGAATATATTCCTTAAAGCAAATATCTGGAGAAACCACTATTTTAGATCTAATGCAACAACTGCAAGAGAGAACTCGCATTAGTGATCTAATTAAAACTAAGGAGGAAGGAGCATCGTTCAACACGGAGCAAATACGACTCTCACGATTAATTCAAGATATCACTGTGGATCCTATTCGCAAATACTTCAACATCACTATTACCATCTGTATTACTTTGCTTATTGTCTACATTCTTTACACTACTAAAATTTCATCGTCTCCGTTTAGGAAACGAATTCCCATTTCTCAGAAATTTGCCTATTTTTGGCCATATTTTTACAAATCAAGAAATTCAAATTGAAAATTCGGCTACTGCACCTAATGATTTGCTTCTTTTTTCAAATGAAACTCAATCTGATTCTGACTCGCTGACGCAGGAATCTAGAATTCAAATGGAACCACTCATCTCAAATCAGTCTTTGGAAGTAAATGCCATCCAATCTGAATATCCCAATGCTTCACTATATGCACTAAAAAGAGTGAAATACTAATAAATTGATTTCTTTCCAGATCCGGTTACGAACTATGCATTTCTATATGACTAGTACATAGTGGGGTCATAAGTTCTCGTGAATGCATTTCCGGTAATAAATCCCAAAGTATTAGAGCTATCTGTTCGAAATTTGTATGGATTAACAAGGTATTAATATTGTTTAGAAATCATAACTTCTTTGTCAAGATTTCGTCCACGGGCAATTAGACAAGACATAACTCGTGACGGCCACAGGTCGATCGTGGTACGCGCCAATTTTCGCCGTTGGCAAAAAATTTAATAGAAAAAAAGGCCAGATATTTGTTGTACAGAAGTCTGACATCCGTTTAAGTATGCGGAAGTCAATACGAAGTCATCACCGTGGTGTGCATGGGAGCAAGTTGGCTGGAGAAATGAAATCTCTGTTTTTTACCGCAAAGGGTACAAGTTGAAGCCAAGAATTATTTTCAGAGTGTCCTAAAGCCAAACGTTAATAACCTGAACCCTGGACCCTCCGAAAATCGACATTGGACCTTTCAACAAGACCCTGTTCCTGCGCAAGGTGCAAAATTGTCCAAAACTGGCTTCAGACGAATTTTCATGACTTTTTTTCATCGTAGAACGGTGCTCAGTATCTGCAGACCTTAATCCCCTAAATTATGACTGGTGGTGAAAATTATAGGTACAAGTATGCTCTAAATTTCACCCAAGTGTGGAAGGGCTGAGGTCGCACTTACTGAAGATCTGGCGCTTTTCCCTGGAAATCCGTGCGTGCCGCGATCGAGCAGTTTTCGCCACGACTTATGTCTTGTGTACAAGCCCGTGGAGGAAATTGTGAAAACGAAGTTATGATTTCTAAACAAGATTAATACCTTGTTCATCCACAAAAATTTCTACCAGATAGCTCTAATACTTTGGGCTTTATCACCGGAAATGCATTCACGGGAACTTATGGTCGGACTATGTATATAGTTATAAATATTATACTTCTTAGTTTTACGTATTAATTATTTCGATATTATTTAAATTATTTCTCTTAATATTATTAAGTTTAAGATGGGTAAAACACAAGCTAAAAATGAAAAACGTAGGTTAAAGAGACTTAGAAATAGAAATGATAAATTAGCAAATAAGTTAGAAATTATACCTTCAAATTCTCCAAATTCACAAGAAGTTACAAATCCTATCACAATTCACACACCAGCAGTATCCTTTTCCAACATTATTTCATCCGAACAAAATACACATTCAACCCCAATTCACACATCAACAGTATCTTCCAAATTTATTACACCTCAACAAAACACAAATTCAATCTCAATTCGCACACCACTTGTTTCTTCTTCCAATATTAATTTACCCCAACAAAATTGTCCTTCCCCACAAGCAAATACTACACCGAATGAATTGGACAGACTAGAAAAACTACTGGACGAGAGATACAACCAGCAAACCCTTTGGCTCCTAAATCACCCCAATCCCGAGTTAATAATAGACACACATTCCACAACTTCAATCCTTCAAGCACCGACTAGCCCTTCTGAGAAACTGAATACTTTATATGATAATAAAATTCCATGTAAAATTTGTTATGAGAAAAATGAACTAAAAATGCAGAAAAATATTGAGAAAGAATCAAAAAATATTATTAATCATAATGTAGGATTAGGTAAATTGATGTTTAGTATAAATAATTTAAAAATTGATTCTTCAACAAAATTTAAAAAATTATTCACTAATCCATTTTATGGTTATTCATTCCCTACTAGTATTAAAATATCTAAACCTAAAAAGTGAAAAAATCAAATCAAAAACTATTAAAAGTGACAAATAAAATTAAAGAAAAACAAGCTAAGCAAAAATTGTTAGATAAAGAAATAGTTCGTACAATTAAACTTACTGATAGCCACAATGATAAAATCAAACCTAATTTAAATGGTAAAATTGACAAAAAGGTTAAAATAAAAAAGAATAATTCATATATGTCTAGATTTAAAAAAGGAAAATTTATAGAATTAGAAAATCAAATGAATGAAATTTCAAATCATTTAAATTGTAAAAATGTTCAAAATTTAGATGAACTTCAACAAAAAATTGATCAGTGTCAAAATATTATTAATAATTTATTATTTCACTAAAAATTAAATTAAAAATTAAAATTAAATTAGAAGGGGTGAGATATGTTACAATAGCGTCTATACCTGTCTAGGTTGATTTGTGGCATTAGAGATACCCTAGTTTTATGATCCTAGCCTTTAGGTATAAATACGCCTCCAAAATCTGTGTGAGAGGCAGATGAGATTTGTACTTACTAGCACCTCTGGAACTTGAGCTAGGTAAATGTTTTAATAAATGCAACTACATAAAATATAAAATGAATGCGTTGCTTTCTTCAATTATCATCATCTAATGCGTAACAGTTGGTAACAATAACATCCGTCAAACCAGCAAATTTGAGATAGTGGTTTTTTCAAATTTCATATTACTTAAATAAATTTGTGATCGGTTATCACTAATTTGGTGAAAATTGGAGAGCATACGATTCTTATTTTCTCTTACTTATACTTATGTTACTTTGTTTTTACTTATTTTTTCATATTGTAGAACGCCACGCAACCTCCTACTACTCAAAATACCTCAAAATACATTTGAACTCTTCCCAACAATGAAGAAAATTTTGCCCGTTATACTCACAACGGCGACTTCGGAGCCCTGTTTCGCAAATTCAGATATTTTAAGCGACATATTCCATTATACTGCCCCCTCATGCCACACTCCGACTTTCAATGAGGCCGACTTGTACCGAGAATATCTCGATATTTGTGATCAAATTGATGACATCCAAATTATAGATTGGGATGAGATAATCGACGCCATTCCAGTCCAAGAATCGTCACTGCTTATCAAAAACAATGAAGCTGAGATAAACACCATCTTATTGCAAAACATTACCTCAGCTGAACCAGTTACCGCAACTCATAATAAACCGGGAGTATGCATAGTCAAACCGGAAGTGGAGACAGTTGCTGCACCCAAACCCAGATTATTCAAATGTCCCCAATGTGGACAAACTTTAACGACTAAAACCCATCTAAAGCGACACATGCACCTTAAACATTCCCCCGACGATATTTCCGTCCAGTGTCCCACGTGTTTGAGGCGGTTTGCCAATCAGGTCAATCTTGACAGGCATCGCCGCTCCGGAGTAAACAATGCCGTCAGCAGGCTCAGAAATCTGTGCAGAGAGGATCTCGGTAATGTGGAAGATACCAGAATCCGATGTGATTTGTGCGGACAGCGTTTCCACCACAAGAGCGGCTACACAAGGCACTGTAGAAAAATGCATGGCGGGATGTTCAATTTGTAAGGGGGCGATAAAATTTTAATATTTATAGTGTAAAAATATGTAAAAATACCTTTATATTCACGTATATATTACGCGATTTTTAAGCAACATTGATTTAAGGTGTCTGAACAGGTTTTATACGCAGTTTGAAACGAAGGTTCGAGTGGGTTAAGAAATTTATACGTTTCAAATAAAATAAAAGTTAACATTATCAATCAAGAATGGGAAAATTCTTGCAGGAAAATGTATTTCTAGGTTAACTGTGTACATAAACTGCATTGTGGAAATGGGCAGAGTTGCATTCCCCGGTATGGAAATTCAGGGTGGGAAACTTTAGTACATATATGTACATATTTCTCACGTATTGAAATGTCTGCATCGCCATTATTACGAACGTATGTAGGTAAATGAGTACTGTTATTTCAAAAAGATTTGGATTAAGTTTTACACCGATTTAACTCTCTTTTAGATTTGATTCATTGATTTGAGATTGAAATAGGTAGTTAGAAATTTATTACGTCTTAACTAAAATAAATATTCATTAAACAATCAATTTACTGCGAAGCTAATGTTCCCATAGAATTTATTATGTGCCGTGATGCGAATCATGACTAGATTAAATAATTATCCATGTTATTGATTATTGCATTAGTGACAAAGGTTTGTTCGAGATAAAAAGGAACCGGTTTTGATTACATAAGCTATCAGGTCTCTGGACGCATAGTGCTTTGTCGAAAATAATGTTTCCCGCGAAAAAAACAACAATTTTTTATGTAATTTCGTGTTGGAAAAAACAAAGACAAGAAATTACTGGGCAAAAATTGTTTTCAAGGGGACACACTCAAGCGCGAGTATACGAAATGCAAGCTACATAATCTAGGAAGACCCGATCCGCACCATCGGATCGGATTTCTCAATCCGCCCGTTTGCTATTTATTCAGGGTTGGCCAAGATAATTTAACAAGATACAAGATATCAGATACAAGATATGTACAAGATATATCTTGTATCTTGTGTAACGGAGTTTATCCTATCTTTTATCTTGTATCTGAACGTTTCGCAAAAGTATTTTGTATCTTGTATCTTGTATCTGGAGAATTTATTTGAATCATATTTTATTTGAAATACTAGTCAAGATACAAGATACTTTTTTTAGTGAAAAACCGAGAATCTTGCATATTTGGCAGCATTAAACCGTGGAATAATGATCATTTAAAAACCTTAGTGCACAGCTTTGCCGAGTCAGATGCAAGGTTCTGTTGTATAACGTCGCTATATTTATTTATGCACAGTAAATAAACCCTCGCCGTTGGAAAATTTTGTAATCTGCCTTTATATTCCTAATTTGTACCACCATTAGAGCAATTATTCCTAATTTCAAATGAATATACTGGTAATAATAATTTCAGCTCCATGGAACAATTAAAAAATCAGTATGGGTCACCACATGAAATGTTGGAAATTCTCATTTGTTTATAAATTATAAACAGAGGGTGAGGGCTTGCATTATAATTTATAATTTATAAATTATAATGCAAGTTATGATTCGTATACTATTCTTATTAACAAGTTACTCGGCTACAATACAAAAAATCATGTGGTGCTTAGTTATTTCTTTGCAAGCTCCGAATAAATTACCTTGTATCTTGAAAAAATTATTTCAAATAAATATCTTGTATCTTGTATCTGGGATCACAGCAGATAAAATCTATCTTGTATCTTGTATCTTGTGTAACTCTAAGTATTTGTATTTAGTATCTTGTATCTTGGGGTTTCGTTCAAATATTTTGTATCTTGTATCTTGTATCTTTGAAACAAATTATCTTGGCCAACCCTGTATTTATTACGCGGATCGAATATTGCTGGATCGGATCCGATCCGATCAATGTTATAGTAAACGGTAGGATAATCCGGTGGAATCAGATTATGTATACCAGATTACCAACCCTATGTATTTAAGACACAGTTTCCTATTAAAAATATGAAAATTCCAATAATTATCTGTAATAAAGAGTGTGAGCCGCCAGGTGGCTGCTACTTCTTGCGCTTTCCACAATTTATTGTAGAAGAAATGTGGAAACTGTGCAAGAAGTCGAACATTATTTAGGCACTGTGCCGACAAACGAATTGTACCTCAGTCAGTATTTAGGCACGTGGAATTCTTTGCATACATGGAGCTGAGTGGGTTTACATATTTCTTCATCTTTAATTGGCTGCGGTAGGTGTGGAATATTTTCAAGCGATACGCCACAACTTATTACTCAACTTTCCGTGATATTTCATTATCATATTTTGGACAATAAAATGTGTTTGTTGGTTCAGTATACCGGAGTACATAACGAAATTCAGCATTATTATCGCCTTTGTTCTCTAGCAACTTGCGAGCATGTACATACATACATACATATGAATGTTAGACCTCGAGTGTACGCATGTATGCTGTAACCACTCAGCCCATACTCGCTTGTGTGCTCCCTCTGAGAACGAGTAGTGCATCTACGTGCACAAGGGGAAGAAGTAGTGATGTGGAAGTGAAGGAGGAGCAAAGCAGTAGCCATAGTTGTAAAATATAAAGTCGTGTACATTTGCCAAATGACAGTCAGTAATAAAGTAACCTTCGGACCAGCAACAACCTTCTCCTTCTTCCAGACATTGCTTATTGCCTGGCCAACCCGTCGCCAGCATTTCATCATCACATTATCATCATCGTCATCGCATCATTATCAGCATCAAGGGTCATAGGGCGAACGAGGACTGGGTCAAATGGTAGTAGAGTAAGGGGGACACTGGGACTGAGCCGACCAGTGAAGGGAGATGAGGTTTCAATGCAAAACATAGCCATAAAATGACCCAGTGGGCGGATGTGTGTTTATTTTCAACTTTTTCATTTGATAACGATCGAAGGTCATACTTTGTGCGTTGTTCCACAACTCTTATAAATTACAAAAATTGCAAAGCATTTTTAGATTGTTGTACATATACATTACATATTTCTAAATGGGTTATATTTCAGCCATACATATCTACATAAATGTTCATAAATATTTCTACTATTGGTTAAAAAATGCGTACATTTTTTAAGACATGTTTTCATAAAATTTATAGTTACTTATTTCAACGATTGACACGTCAATCGTTTTTGCTCAGATAAATTGAATCATAAAAAAGTCTAGTGAATTACAAATGTATATTTAAAAATGAAAATTGTGTGAAAATTATAATTATTTTTATGTTTTAGTGTAGCTACATCTTTACCTATATTTCCTCTGGTCAAAGCTATACGACAACTCTTCGGATATTTGACTTGCACTTAAAAATGACCAGTATAAAATTTGATAATATCTCTTATGTATAATAATAAATACATTTTAAAACCAACATCCTTGCCAGAAATGGAGATGAAATTAATCATTACATCATTACTTTTGCATGGAGATGAAGTTAATATTAGGTAATTAATATTAAGCTAACTAATAATAAGATTAATATTACGTACATTTCACCCTCCAAAGTAATTAACTTTATTACGATATGCATACATATGCACATATTTACGACGCAAAACTTGCACAGAAAGTTTTCCCAGTTCTGAGAACGACTAAAAAATTTCCATGCATTTGAGTGATGTTTTGCTGTTTTGCTTGATTATATAACTCCTCCACCCAGATAGAAAATTGCATGAGTTATATAACTGGTACCTTAATGCATGGTTTTTTATTGGTTCGACTTGTTTATGCATTTGTTTACCAAACCTGTTTACTGAGTGTAAGGTTGAATTATCTGCATGTTAACCCCACGTAATACAAAGCTACAACTGCAAAATGTATTTTTGGTCTCGATTTGTTCACAAGGAACCAGTCTGATTCTCGAGCCGTTCAAGGAACCAGTCTGACGATTTTTTTCAAGCCAGACAAGATCCCAACTTGTTGAAGAACTTCACAGTTTGATACATTCGTCCCTTTGTTCGGTATTGCAAATACCGAAAAATAATCCACCGGATTCGGGTAAGATGATTTGATAGGAATTTATCTCTGAATCAGGCAGAAAGGTGATTTCGGTCTTGGGGGTTATATTTGTCTCTGGTGCTCTGTGAGGGTATACACACTCTTACAAATAATGCTACCTTTTTCAGTAGTACATATTTAACTACACTCTAAATTCTATATTAAGGCCCTGATCTACTGAGAGTAGTACATGTCCGTGGAAACGTTTTTGACCTTGAATAACCCCGAAACGTTTTGTCGTAGCGGGTCAAAATTTTGAACAGAGGAGCATGTTATCCTCAGATAGTTGTGTGCAAAAATTCAACTCTCTACTTTCAAAAATGCCTCTCCCATAGCCCCCAGAAGTCAAAACACTCATTTCAAATCTTTCCAAACTCCGTCTAAAAAGCTCGGTCTCTGCAGAAAAGATTTTCTTTTCAAGTATCCGAACCCAGACAAGTCAATTTGACTTACATTGGGGGATTGTACCGGTATTTCACTATTCGAAGTAATTTTTATCTCCAATCCAGCTTCAAGGTCCTTTGCATTATCTTAGGTCAACTTTGCCGTCTGGGAAGACGTTGCGTGATCATAAAAAATCACCTCATTTATTTTTTTACCACACAATTTAGGAAAATGTTGTTCTAAAAGTGGTTTCAATACACGGTCCACATAATACTTTGCAGGTTCCTTCACTTTTTGGGGGACTTTGATAAGTGGGAGGACACCACGACCCGACATTGCACCCACCACCATAAACGTGTTGCAAAAGTTCTCCTCATGGGAAAGCACAAACTTGCGTGAATTATTTTCGGCATTTGTCGTGTAGTAAGCGCTTCAAACCCAATTAGTAATTTGTAGGCAAAATAGTGCTTCGTAAAATGTCACCAACAACACACTCTTATTTCCTAACAGAAATTTTGAATACATTGTTTTGCAAAGGCGGGCGCGATTTTTTTCTTGTTTTTCGGTCAGCTGATGCACACGAGCTTTCCGACGAAGTCGTGTTTTCAAAATCTTAATTTATCTTTTCACTCAACGCTTAGACACCCTAACCCTACGAGAAATTTCCTTCTTGGTCGGTGGATTGCCTTTTGAGGTCAATAGGTAAATTTTCCTAAGCACGGTCGGAATTGACACTATTTTTGCCTTCTTCTAGGGGGTGGTGGTTGCCCTCTACTCAGAATTTCTCGCTTTTCACCTATATTCTTAAATACCTTATTGATTCTGGATTTCGAAAATCTTTTTCCTTCACTTTTAAGATGTTTTGTTATTAGGCTAGACGAGTACTTAAGTTTGCAACGAGTTTTTATGACTGCCTCACCTTCTGGGGGCTGTGGGGGAGGCATTTTTGAAAGTAGAGAGTTGAATTTTTGCACACGCCTACCTGAGGACAACATGCTCCTCTGCTCAAAATTTTGACCCGATGCGACAAACCGTTTCGGGGTTATTCAACTACAAATTTGTTTTCAGATACACAAAATACTCTCACAGTGGAGGCGCAAACCATGTTCAGCCCAGATAATTTTTTGACCCTATTAGTTTGAAAGAGCAAGTCTTTACAAACAATATTTGGTTCGGCACTTGGGCAGATGCGTAAATTTCAGCACGTTATGGGCGCCGCAAGTTCGCAAAAACGCACGAAGTTGAGCTCGCGCTGGGCATTGCCCGAAAAATTATGCGTTTTTGCGAACTTGCGGCACCCATAACGTGCTGAAATTTGCGCATCTGCCCAAGTGCCGAACCAAATGTTGTTTGCAAAGACTTGCTCTTTCAAACTAATAAGGTCAAAAAATTATCTGGGCTGAACATGGTTTGCGCCCCCATTGTCAGTATATATTTAGCCGATTCTAGAGGCCGAGATTTTTAAATTTAGCTAGGTCTCTATGTACCTATGATGTGTCTTACCTGTGGTTTGTATTCGTACATAGAGTGTGCAGGAAAATGTCGCGCTTTCCGTTTATCAGCGAATAAGGCTGGTGGTTGCAGGCCCCGTTCTAGGCCGTCTGGCGCCTTAGGCAAAACTATAATGGCGCCCCTGCATACGTGCTCATGCCATCGGCGCTAGAAAGCACTTTTACTGCACCTCACTATATAATCGTACACATATTTTGGTTTTGCACTAATTGCATTTACACACATGACAATTGTTTACATAGGTTTAACTACAGATTTTTAATTCCAGAAAAATGATTGACTCTTATTATGAAACAGAAGCTTCATACTAACAAAGGAAAGGCGTAACGTGGTCATCTCCGCGAACTGAAACATGGGTAATTTCGATATTTCGGTATTTCGATATTTCGATATTTGAATATCGAAATCCTGCAATTTATGAATTAATTTAATAAATTTCGGGTGTGCCAAGTAGGGCATGCAATACCGGTACCATTTTTCAAAACCGGTATTCGGTATTTCCGGTATTGAGACCTTCGGTAATACCGGTATTACCGACACCATATGTTAAATTTGTTAAACATGCTAATATCAATGAAAATCCTCGCACAAAGCAATTGCATACGTTTAAGACAATTAAATGCTTGTGTGTAATCATATGAATAAGTATTATTACAGAAGTGAACATAAATATTCTTAAAAACTTTAGTTATATGCCTAACTTCGTAATAATTTATCAGAGCTCACGGGCAAAAAATTACCCCCGATTCAAATTTTACTCATTGTATTCCCCAAACTTCTGATTATTTACTCCGTATCGCAGCCTTTTCAAATTCATCCACTTTTAAACGTATGCGCTTAAACTAAAACTATTGAACTGTTTTAACATCATCGTCATTTCGTGTGTGCGCTCATAACTGCCTAAGGTATTTTCAGCGATTTTAAAAATTTGAGCCGTGAAATAGTTTTTACTTGACAGTTTTTAGTTGTCTATTTATCAAAGTACGGTAGCATATTTTTGGCGTTGCTACCATATCAGCAACAGTTATTCAGCCGTTGAAAATTTCGTATTTTCTCTCAGAAACTCAAAACCTACAGTGTTTTACATCTAAAACATTTTTGCTAGAAAACTTGAGCTTGTCGGAAATTTTTCTAGAGGACAATCTGCATGACAAAACGATTCGATGTTCTATTTGGGGAATTAATTTCTTCAGCATTTTTTTACACAATTGTTTGAAACTTTAAAAATAAATGCATACTGCATACATATGTACATATGCAGTAATTAAAATAATTAAAAATTAATTCAAATATATGATTGGTACGAAAAATGCATTGATTATAATCCGCCAAATTGTGACCATCAACTTGTTATTTTAATTTTGGATTTAATAAGTGGAATTTGGTTAACTGAAAGTTAGTCTCAATATGTAAAATTTATGAAGTGAATACCGGTATTGGTTAGCTCAAGACCGGTATTCGGTATTCGGTAATACCGGTTAATACCGGTACTGGAATACCGGTATTGCATGCCCTAGTGCCAAGAATTCCAACCAAGTAGGGTGTAAAAAAGAAAAATTCAATTTAGCAAAGTTGGGGGTGTAAGTAAGAATTCAATTTTCGAAAATCTGAGGTACAACCAATTCAAAATAATTAGATTTTCAAAACTTTGGGGGCGTAACCAAGTAATAACTGAATTTTGGGACGTTTGGGGGTGTAGCCAAGTTATAATTCATTTTTGGAAACCTTGGAGGTGTAACCAAGGTAAAATACAAAATTAAAATCTCGAAATATCGAAATCACGTGCCCTAGGCGCGACTACTTTTAAATTTTTAATCTCAGAAATAAGCGGTCCAACTTTTTCGTTTTGAACGAAAATAAAATTGCAGCCAATGCCTGGATTTTTAAAAATTCAGTCATGTTTCCAATTTTACCCACTTAAAGATTCAGCACAGCTTTTGCTTAGAATTAGTTCCCTTAAATCATAATAATTTTTTTCACTTTCAAAAAGCTGATATTTTCGTGCTACGAGCTTTTCTGAAACTTTCAAGACTCAAAAACCATATGTTTTAATTAAAAGTTAAAAAATGAGTTTCTATCAACTCCTGACCTAAGTAATTTTAAACACAAATTGTGCATAATTTTTTAGATCGGGTAAAAATGTCATAAGCTAAAGCGTTTTGACTAAAAATTTACCAAAAAATTGTGCCACTGCACTGGGTAAAACAATGGAATTCAAGAAAACGCAAAAATATATGACATATTTTTGAGTTTTCTTGAATGCGATTGTAAAAGAATAGTAATAATCAGAGAAATTAGTAATAATAAGAGAACAGTTCTCTTATTTCTGAGGGTGAACAATTTAAAATCGGCCCGGTCAAAATCGGAGATAACCACCTCACACTTTTGTTTTTAACTTACAATTTGTCGTGGAAACTTAAAATTTGTAAGAATCCACAACAATAAAAAATTCCGCAAACCTGTTTTTATCTAGTGTACAGGGGCGTCTGCTGGCGCCCCTCAAATTCTAGCGCCCTAGGCGGTCGCCTAGCTCGCCTATACCTAAAACGGGGCCTGGGTGGTTGTATAAATATGAATTTATTTAATGTTTTAATAAGAATGCATATAATCATGACAAAAATTAAAAACTACTAAATTTCCGTTGTTTAACTGCAAGATGCCACGCCAACGAAAATTCTCGAAGGCTTTGTTATATAAAAATTAGTCAACGAATGATCCTATAATGTCTAAAATTAGGATGGAAACAAAATTTACCCGGGTCTCTAATTACATAGAGTCGGTCTCTAATTGTAGCCGCGTCTTCTGTGACACCCAGTTATGGATTAAATAGCCCCGGCTATAAATTGATTATCTATTTACCGCATACTAAATTCAGACTAACGTTAACTTGATAAAGAGTAAAGTTTACCTTAGATTTAGTATAGTTTGCTTAATATAGAATTCAGAGTGCATTTACTTTTTCAAAGGGTAGCATTATTTTTAAGAGTGTAATCTGACAAACTATTTATACTAAAAAGTGTACTATTTCGTCAACCTTATTCCGAAATCCAGAGTAACGATAAAGGGCAAAGTTTGTGACCAAGGTAGTGGCTACTATTCAGCCAGTATTAATAGTCTCAATTCTTTAGAAATTTGTCTGAGAGGTTATTTTTTTTTTTTTAAATAATGTATATTATCGGCCAGGAAACCTTTCAGATTGTTTTCAGACTATAAGTATCGGCTGAACAGTAAGTTTAAATAGAGGTAATTTAAAAAAAATAACAATTCGGAACATGCTTTGGGTATAACCTACGACATTATGAAGGCCACGATTGAATTCGCGGGCCAGGGATCAGAAAATATAGCCATTAAGGCGACAATCGATTGGTGCAAATTTATTAACGGGACACCCATGTAATTGTCATTCTTCAAATTCAGTAAACAAGTTTGGTATTTGATTAATTAATGCGACTTGAATGTTTTTCTCGATGCGGGTCGTAAATTGTGGCGAGACAATTGCACCTCACATTCCCCACTTTACGAGGCTGTCTGACCCGACTGTCAATTAGTTTAGGAGAAAATGGCAATATGTGAGTTGTATAAGCCGACAATTTATGTAAAAAATTTCAAAACAAGGCTTGGTTAGACTGCATTGTTGATTGTTTGGCGAAAATTAAGTGGTCGTTAAAACTGAAGTGTGGGTTGAATTTGTCCAGCTTCAGAGTGCATAGTGTTGCATATTTATTATGGTGAAAAAAACTGGCTGCATTTCTTGTTAGTAATTGAAGCATAAATATTTACTTGATGAGGTCACAAGATTTGGGTACCTTAAAATTCCAAGGTTTTGGAATAAATTGTTTTAGTATCTGTTTATGCCAACTTTTCGATACACGAGTTTAAGTAGACACAGGTAAGAAAAAATAATTACATTTGTGTACAAAGAATTTTTGCAATTATTAAACCTTTTTAATTAAAAAAATATGTAGACCTTTAAACAGTTAAATTTTTCGTTGACAAATCAGTTAAGGTATTCAAAATGTAATTTGATCAATAATTCGAAGAAATTGAGGGCCACACTAATATTTCCAAAGAACAAAATGAGGTTATGTGTACATTAAGAGTTCGCATGTTTGCATCGTAAATTAATTTTAAAGCCAAAAGTTTTTGCTAACCTTATTTTTTTGTGATCATTGCTAACAATTCGAACTCGAAAGGAATACCCTTATTGAGATTCAGGGATGGAAAAATTCTAAACATAGAAATTTAAATAAATCCATGTTTTCAAATTTTTGATAAATTTATCAAACTAACTAAATTTTGTTTGGTCGAAATCTGAGTCTACCCACTGAAGTTTACCCCTTGCATGTGCATACTTACATAACTCACCATAATTACACCTTTAATTCATCTCAACGAGTATGTACGTAATGCGAGTAGAATCTTTACAGACTCGAATTTATTATCCGTATCCATTACAAAAACTTGCTACAATAACCAGACTTGATTGCCGTTTACTCATTTAAGTATAGAATTGTTCATATTCGCAACACTTGCTACACATATGCATACATAAACACATATGTAGATACCTGTGTAGACAGATATTTTATGTAACCGTATCTACATATTTAATTACGTCCATACGTTTACATCCAGCACCTGTTTTTATACCAGACCTGTACCTAAGTACATTTATGCAAATGTACCGATTTACGTAACAGGCGAAGAATACAAGGTTTTTACTTATTATGCAGTGACCGCAAAAGCAGAGGGGACATTAAAATTGTATAGGATAGGAGAGAGAAGGGGCATTAAATATATAGCATGGACAGATAGTGGGGACATCAAATAACCGTGATCTTGACATTATCCCTCTCTCCCTAACCTTCCGCGGCCACTGATATTATGGATGCAAGTTTCTTGACTTGTCGTACATATGTACATGTGATATGCACATGTTATCGAGTCACGTAATCAGTTTTATTTACCTACATAAGCCGTAATGATTTCTTCCCTCTTATGGAGAAACTTGTCGGATGGACAAAGTTTCAGATTTTATGCAACAATATGCAAATTTAGAAATAAAAATCAGACATGATCCCGACAACGAGTCTATCCACGTAGGCACTTATTTATATATTGTTACATTTCTTTCTTCAGGTTCACGTAGAGTTTACCGAGACTGGATTGAGGACGGTCGTTGTTTGTTTGTTGCCGTTTTAGTCTCAACTGAAACCAGATTGAGATTGAACTTTGGAGAGAACGCAGTATTCACTTTTTTAAGGATGTTGATTCAAGATTAGGTACTCATTAATCTCTTTTTTGTCTAGTCGGTCTTGATTAAGGTGTTTCTTTATTTAACCAGTTGTTTAATTTTAGTCAAGAGGTGAAGGTCCGCAGGGGGTAGCGAGGTGAAACTAATTTTGATATGTTTGCTGATTTTTTTTTATTTGAGGTAATTTAAATAATTTCTCGTGTTATTTTAGAAATTCAAAACTATTTAAATTACATAAACCTTCTGAACACACGAATTTATGCCGAGATAAGAATTACAGATATTTCGTAAGTAATTTTATGCTATTTCAAAATTTAATTTTGTTTATTCTTTTCGGTATTTTAAAAGTTAGAGGGGCATAAATGTTTTACGAAATGAAATTATTTACATAACCCAAAACTAGTCTGGAGTACGAGTTAATTTTCAGTCCATCAGTATCGCATAATACTGACGAATTAAACACATTTATTCATTCAGTCCAAAACTATATTACTAGAGGTTTCCCAGCGTATGCTCTCCGATTTTTGTTTCCAGACTAATGTTAATCGATCAAAAATTTAATTAACATGAAACTTGAAAATTGCAATATCTCCAAATGCACTGGTTTGGCGGAGATAGTTGCGTTTGAAGAAGAGAAGACGCGATAAACGTAGCGAACTTTGCTCTTCCCAAATGGACTATGCGTTTTCTCCTCTTCGGATGGAAATATCTGTGGAAAACCTGCGAATTGGGAGGTCGTGTCTTTTGTAAAAAGGTTATTTGTGATCGTTTGACACCAGTTGAAAATAGGAGAGCGTACGCTTGGAGGGTTCCATTGTAAGAGAAGAAGTCAGGATAATAAATTTATGTTTCATATTGCAGAACGCCGTGCAACTTCTCACTTTAGAAGGATTTGAACTTCCCACACAAATATGGAGAAAATCTTCCCTATTATTCTCACAACGGCGACTTCTGAGCTTTACTTAGCCGATGTGGACATTTTAAGCGACTTATTCTACACGACCACCTCCCGTCAGACCCAGACTTCCAATGAGGCCGACTTGTACAGAGAATATCTCGATATTTGTGATCAAATTGATGACATTCAAGTTATCGACTGGGACGAGATAATCGACGCCATTCCAATCCCAGAATCGTCACCGCTACACAAAAATAATGAAATTGAGATAACTACCATCTTATTGCAAAAGATTACCACAGCTGAACCAGTTACCCCAACTCGTACTAAACCGGATGTTACAGTCAAACCGGAAGTGGAGAAGGTTGCTGGACCCAAACCCAGATTATTCAAATGTCCACAATGTGGACAAACTTTAACGACGAAGACCCACCTAAAGCGGCACATTCACCTTAAACATTCCCCCGACGATATTTCCGTCACGTGTCCAACGCGTTTGAGGCGGTTTGCTAATCAGGTCAATCTCGACAGGCATCGCCGCTCCGGAGTAAACAATGCCGTCAGCAGGTTAAGGACACACATGCACAATGCATTTTCGAGCATAGAAATTCCCGGTGGGAAACTTATTATGTATGTACTTATTTACATATTTCCCACCTATTTAAATCTTTGTCTGGCTGAAGTAGTATGTACATATGAACATATTTACTTACAGATTGAGGTGAGAAATGAAAAATATACTACGCAAAATATATCATGAGAATAAATATATTAGGTGAAAATGTACGTCACGTTAAACTGTTGAAGATAAAATTGTCTCATTAGACATTTTAAAAATATGCGAGTTTAGAAAACGCTGATCATTTACACTCTTAGAAAACTGATTTCAAGTCCTGACTTCAAGTTTGACAGTCTATTCTTATCTTCTGTTTCGTTCCAATTAAAAAATCGCTAACATTATTAGAAAATTAAATTTTCATAACGATTCATACTATGGGTCTGATGACAACTTAGGCCCAGTAACACAAAATAGGAAACCTACAATACAGACTTCATTTAGCCTGAGCGAGGTACAGAGTCCGCTTCTAAATTGTTATCCGAATTGACCGGCGGATTGTTACCAACCTCCGTTGTGGGGATGATTAAATGTTTGTTAAATATTCTCTATTATTTGGCAACAAATTTTTAAAGTATTAAGAAGTCCTTCCCCTTGACCAGTGGGTTTTCATTAAAATCTTAAACTTCCAAGACTGTATGTGCTACCCAGAAGTAGATTTTATCTACCATACTAAATTTTTTAAGGTGAAAATAACAACTTTTAAGAAGGCTATAGGTTACCCTCTAGGGACTGCACTGTTAGCAATCCGGTATAGTCACGCAAGTATTGATTTCTCGGTATTGAAGTTGCTACCGCTTGGTATTAAAATTATACCGGTCCGGCATTAAAAATTCGGCATTATCACGTATCGATATTCACGTTTTTAAGACAATTTCTGAAAATCGTAACCCTTTAGTTCGATTTTACTGCACTGTTTGGAATGGTTGACATGCACGTGTGCCAGTTTTTTTAAGAACTGGTACTGTATATTTGTAAAGATGTACTTCGGAAAGTTCAAAACATTTTTTTATGTTGTCCTGAAGCCAAAACTGTACCACTTTGTATCGAGAGAAACGTGGGTGGAGGACCTTTTAAGTCCACAAAAGCCTTGATTGCCATGTAGTTTTTAAAAATGTATGTTTTTATGGAAGCGTTAACTAAATGATTTGGGTTTTACATAAAATTCCAAAATTATATGTTGCAGATACGTCTATTATTTTAAGAGGTAGTTTGCCACCAAAATCCTAATTCAAAAATAACATTAGGAGGTAGGGTTCAATGGAGGGTATTTCTGAAATATTGGGAGGGTACTTGCCATTTTTTGGAAAGGCTTTAAATGCATGCCTAAATCCACGGGCCATGATGGACCATTTTGGTTCAGTGCTCCATGGCTATGAATGATAAGCTACATCCATAGTCCGTGATTTGTTAGTGATTTGGTGATGCTTTCACGGGTTCATAATTTCAGCATGTTAATCACCATAACAATTCAAAATATCGACCAATCAGAAAATCGGAATCAAATATTTTTTGGAAGTTATGGAGTATGGATGCGATAAACCATCAAATCATGACGAAATCATGAACAAATCACGGACTATGGATACAGCTATACATTGTTGTTGTTTAATATTTATCTCACTTTTTGGCCGCTTTGCTTCATCCCTCCCAGGATAACTTGTATTGAGTGAATGATGGAAATAAGCGACAAACAAGCAATTGAGATAGCACATAGCTCATTTTCAGCTACGAAAAAAAACATATCCTATGGCTTATTAAATATTTACTAATACGAGCAACCAGCACATCAACCCGTAATGGTTTGGTTATATGAGATTTTCTTGATATAGAGTTCGGTCGGAAAGTAAAGAAACACTTGAAAAAGTATATTTATTTGTCTGAAAGAAAAATTGTCACTGAGTTGGAACGCGGTAGTTTTGTAGTCCATGCGATTGACTATCCAAATCAGGAAACCGGAAGTCGATATCTCGATTAGTTCAAAAATGAGAACAAAAAATTCAGAGGAACTCGCAAAAAAATTTTGCCACTACTACGAAAAAGTGTGCGAGCGCGTTCGGATAATGGTTAATAGCCACTTCGAAAAAGAAAAAATTCATAATGGGGCAATTTGCAGAGTTTTAGATATGTATGAGGGGAGGAGGAATGCTGAATTCAAAAAATTAAAAAATCGTCCTGCTCGTGTAGCGACCCCCAAAGTGATACGTAGAGTTCAGAAAGAAGACAAAAATAACCTTGGGATATCAGATGGTAATTTGGGCTACAAATTGAAAATATCAAAATTAAGTTTACATGACATTAAACCTACGAAGTTGGGGGTCAAATCCTATAAGGCGACACCTGTACCAAAGTAGAACCAAGGTCAGCAAAAAAGAGCAAAGCCCAACTCTCGGCAGATTGTTGAAAAACGAGTCAAGCGAAACATGCCCGTGATTCTGGTCATGAATGATGAGACCAATTGCTCGAATGATCCAGATGAAGTCCCTGGGAGGAAGCACTACTCATGTGCTAATAAGAAAACGCTTAAGGATTCCTTCAAATACACGCCGAAGTCAAAATTCCATTTTATGCACAGTTTGGGAAATTACCATACATTAATAAAAATCCATTACTATCTAAGGTGGAAGAAGGCATTGACAGCTGCGATAGGCCGGACCCGTCCCCAACAACACCTTCGACAACGACTTTACCTCCCCCGACGACCATCACGCCACAACCGGTTGGTCCAACATCCACTGCTCCACCGACCGAGATGAGTGGACAGTGTAAGCCCTAAACAAAATATATGTAGATATTTACAGGGTGGTTTAAATGTCAAGCTCCAATGGAAAATTTGTCAATGGGAAAAATTCCTAAATTTCCGTTTATGACTGAAATTTTATCTTTGAAATTCAACATTTTAGAACTTTGTCATCCAGTTTTTAAATAATTAATAAAAATCTCAATCCCAGATCTTGTAACTAGTGGAGATTTAGGGGTTTTCTCTTTGTAAAATTTTCCATTTTAGCGAAATATTTAAACCACACTACATTTTAAATTGATGATCTGAGAAAATTGTGATATTCTTAGCGGCTTGGATTATCGCGCTTGGGATTATTAGCAGTTTCCTCCTAGTCTTCTTACTGTTTGTCATGTTTCGACAAAAAATTACACGGATTGTGAACGTACGTAAATATGTATACATATTTACACATTTTTAATCATTTCATGACTTTTGGAATTTATGTTAAAATCATTGGCCGACAAATTTATCAGTAAGTGGATTAATTGAATGGTAGTGATCTTTTCTTCGATTAAGATCAGCGAGTTCAGTTGAGTTCCAATTTTTCTGAAGGATTCTTTAACTTTAAATCTCCTTCAAACGTTGTCAAAATCTGTAGTTTATATTTTTTGACGACCCACTCTACAAATCTACAAATTTGTATTGTAGAATTTTAAGATAAATTCCCATAGCCGAGAAATAATTAAAAACGTGCTTATTTTGGCCATATGACACATTGAGTCCTATGTACATACATTAATATAAATATGTTTGAGAATATGTACCAAAATAATTCACCTCGTACAATGTTTTCAGTGTAAGGTTGGGAATTTCTTGGGTGACCGTGGTGCCACTAGGGGATTCTACTTTCGGTAAACAAGAAACCTAACTTTTTAACATACAAATGGAGCTACTAAAGAACTTCTTTAGAAATATAAATTAATAACTTGTCCGCCTCTTAAACAGTTTTCTGAATCGAACTCCCGACGAAGAAAGTAATGAGCGAATTGCCTTATTGGATCATGAGGAGTCTTGCATCTCTATATCGTAGCCGATTCGCATTACAGGAAATAATTTGCATAGCGTACATATTTATTGTTGACGTACGTACATATTTGCATCATGTATATATGCATTAAGTTGTGGGAACATGTGGGGACATAAATATTGTTGGGTAGCAGAGGGAGGGGCCAATGTAACATGGGCAGATGATGGGACATTGGCCACACGCTTCCGGAGGCAACTGTACATATTTAAATATTTATGAAAGCATGAGCTTATTTTATTCATGCGCGTTGAATAATACACTCAATGTACACAGGTTTGTACATATATATTTACTATGTATTTTTAAATTTTAATTATATGTATGTAGTAAAAAACTAGTTAAGAAAAGCATAATCAGTTGCACATTTATATGTACTCAATAGAAATTCTTACGCTCGATCAGTGAAAAATGTAAACCAGATGATAAAGACTTTTTGAATATGTAATTAATCATAAATGGTCAACCTAATGAGTTGATACATAATATGCATACATACGTACATACATACATAAACTCACTCCTAATTAAAACTTATAAGTTTTAACGATTTTAAGGTAAGATTCTTAACTATGTACATAACTAAACAATAAAATATAAACATATAGGTATATGTACTTCTGTGTAGAAATCTATGCATAAACTTGCTTTATAGATTTGAGGTAATTGCACAAATATAAATTTTATACCAATTACACACCCATTTCTAGATTGATATTTATTCATGCATGAAAAAGCTAATACATATTTATAATCACGAATACTTGCACTTCAAATATTCGGCTAGCATGTCGGTAATAACCTATCTACTATCCTCTTCCGTAGGCTTGGCAGTTGGCACCTCATTTGCATCAATCTCACTATCCCTATTTTCGGCGATACGGATGAATCATGAATTAACTATGTCTCTCGCGAATGCGTCAAAATATTAAAACGGGGTGACACGCTCAAATAACTCGACCGTATATACCCGACGCTCAAACAAAACCCTGACCTCGCCTGGATGCAAAAAAAAATGTCTGGAACATTTTTATATTCAGTGAGAATACTAGTTCTGGTTATCACGCTAAAAGACAATCCATAAAGGATGTGATCGATTTAAGTGTGCTATATATGAGTCATCTCATCATATTAATTATGTGCCCCACAGTAAAAATGCGAAATTCCTTCAGTTAAAAATCTGTAAAGACACAGATATATGTACATACATTCTTACTGGTATTGATGTGGTAATAATTTGATTGTGGTAAATATTTATTTCATTGTCATAATACTACTAAACAGTGTAGTCCGTATTACCAGTGCAGGCAGATTCACATAAATATTCACTCCTGTCAGTAATGATGCAATATCATTTTTCTAAGAGTTTAGTAAAAGCACATTTTTAATGCAGGGCCTTATCTGACAAATGCATCACTTTTTCCTAAACCAGTTTCGTCTCTGCACTAAACTGATCCAGAGGTGATTTCTTTCGAATGTGTAGTTTTCTCAGAAAAGTGCAACGTTTCACAATTTAGTTCATCAGATTCTTTCAAGGTGACAAAATGCTTGACTTTGCTCTCCTTGGCGTGTGCCTGGCTATGCTGGCATATTATTTATTGGCAAAGGACCATCATTCCGATGGGCCGCCAGGTAAAGAATGTGACGATTTTTGCACGAATTGCTGCTAAATCTTTATTATTAATCCAATCCAGGTCCACGGGGTTTGCCAATTTTTGGAAATTTAATCGATTTAGTGAGAGCATCGGACAACATTACGAAAACTTTGGGCGTATTGGGGGAAAAGTATGGAGAAATTTTTTCTGTAAAGATGGGATTTAAAAGGACAGGTAATTTAGTTGGAGACGAATATTTGAAAATTTAATAATTTTACGGGTAAGCGTAGCATTTACCTGAATAGAAAGTGAGTAAATTGTCCATTCATTATTCGCTGAGTTCATGACTAATGAGGAAAAAAATTCGGAATGAATTTTGTTGAATGAATGAAGATTGAATGAACATTTATTCACCCATTTATTTATTAACGAAGAATGAATTGTATGCATTATTCATTTTTCACCCTATTCTTAATACATGGGAATCGTGGGAGAAAGAGTTCCATTTCAGGGCTCACTTATCCAGTCTCGTTATCTGACGTTGCCGGATAACTTTTAAGGTTATAAAATTAATACGTAGGGACACACACATATCTTATTAGAAATCTTATTAGAAGCAAATAAAATTATCGTGAAAGTTAATGGGCAATTTTAATCTTTAACTTGTTCGAACGATAACTAACTGCACTACTGACTTCCACCAATTATCTCGGTAATTGTTCATCAAAAGTAACAATTGTGTTACAATTTCTTTTCCTGGTTAAAATTTGATTTTAAATGTTATGTATCAGCCTTAAAATGACCACCATAACTCCATATCCTCTAGTCGTGCTTACTTCAAAAGAAGCGATGCAAACCGTCCTCACCAATGAGGCAACGCTCGCACGTGACAACAGTGGAATGTATTCTGATTGGAGTTTCCATAAAAATCTTGGAATTATAACATCCCACGGAAGCGTTTGGAGCAAAACTAGAAACTGGACTTTTAAAATGTTACGTGAATTCGGATTCGGGAAATCTTTAGCTATGGAAGGATATATCCAGGTAAAAACGATAATTAGGAAATTTTCGACGGAAAATCAAATTTTCCCCGAATTAATTCCAGATCGCATTGGATTTATTGTTTGCCAAAATTGACGATAAGCTAGGCACTGAGGTAAATGTTGACTACTTTTTTCATCAACCGATCCTAACCACGATGTGGCTCATGATCGTGGGTCGGATATCAGAAGATGATAAGGCACACCTTACACTTATTTCGGAGACGACGGAGCGTTTCATAAAAAGTAGCGTTTTGGGACCCAGCCTAGTGAATGCGTTTCCGTTTTTGAGGTTCGTCTTTCCAAATTGGTTAGGCCACAAGGTACAGATGGACTTTTTCCGGACGTGTACTTCAATCGGGAAGGTATTAATGGGAAAAATAGTCCTGAGCTTTGGGCACGATTCCCTCATCCCAAATTATGCATGATTCCCTGAATTCAATTATGTCGATTCTCTCAGCTAAAATTATGCATGATTGCTTTATTTTAAATTTGCACGATTCCATCATTCCAAATTATGAGCAGTTACCTTATTCCAAATTTTACATGATTATCTACCACCCACATCACAAATTATGCACCACTACCTCATTGTAAATTATGCACGATTCCCTCATTTTAAATTATTTATGTATATACAATTACCTTGTTCCAAATTGTGCATGATTCCCCCATTCCAAATATTGCACGATGTTACTGAATAGTTCTGAATAATAATTTAATAATTGTATAATTCTAATTTGAACTATTTAATTAGAAACTTTTTGACGAGATGGGGCAAAAATTAAAGGCGTCACCGCTCACTTCCCAACCTGCCAACTTATTGGAAGCGTTCGTCCAAAATTGTGGCAAGGACGATGAGATATTCAATTGTAAGATTATTAAATTCAAAATTATTAAATTTCTTTATGATTTTTTACCTTTCAATGTATGTAGGCAAAAATTTCCAAGTGGTCTTCCAAGACCTTCTAATGAGCAGCTCGGACTCATCCAGCTCATTCCTCGAGTCGGTTGTTCTCTACTTCATAGCATTTCCTGACATACAAGAGAAAATTTACAAAGAAATATTGGATGTCGCACCGAACGGGAAAGTTATTAATTTTGAAGACAGGAAGCGGTAAATATCGCACCTGAATTGCAATTAATTTTAATTAATTCTGGTGTGTAAGATAGGATAGTATTTACATCTTTCGAAATAAGTACTCCTGACTGCTTTTATCGAATTTCTTGGGTACGATGTTGATTTCATTACTATAGGGTCTTTCTATTTTATAGTCCGAGTCTCTATTTGTACTTCGGCGAGAATCAGTAGATATGTGCTGTTCATGAAACTTTTTCACGATAACTTTTAATTATGACGAATGTATGTATATAGCTGAATTTGTGATAAATTGATGTTGACGCGTAATGATGTTGTAATTTTTTGTCGTTTAGTATGCCGTACACCCAAGCGTTTATCCTCGAGACACATCGAAATGCCAGAACTGCACAAAATTTGGGACCGCGGCGAGTCCTGTGGGATTTTTTGTATAAGAATTACAAAATTAAGAAGGTATTTATATCAGTTAATATTTTCTATTCTCTTATGCAGCCTGCTGACTTGGCCCTAGGTCACTTTTCATAATGTGCATTTGCATAATGACGACATAGTCTAATGGCATTGTTTATTGCATAAAACTAATTTTACATAACTATCTACATAACTATTTCAGATATGCAAATACAAATTGCATAATTGACAATTATGTAAAATGGTAATTATGCAACAGAAATTATGCAAAGTGACTAAAGGCCGTTGACTACGCTTTCACTTGGCTATTTTATAGGGCACCATCATCGTTGCCGATACCCGCCTGTATTGTGAAAATAAGCAAATTTGGGGTGACCCAGAGGTCTTCCGGCCGGAGCGATTTATTGGCGAAAATGGCGAAATAGAAAATGCCTCGAGTGTTATTTCTTTCTCATTTGGTGAGCCAAAAAAGTACATGACTACTTTTTGAACTTTTTGAATTATTAATCCGGCTCTTAATTTTGAGCAGGGAAGAGAAACTGCCCCGGTGAATTGCACGCCAATATTGTCACATTCTTGATACTGACCGCATTGCTGCAACGATACAAAATATCCAAGCCAATTGGACAACCCACACCGAGATTGGATATGAAGCCAGGCCTCGCCTTGAAGCCACACCCATTTCAAGTGGTGTTCGAAAAGCGAAATTCGAAAATATAATTATTTGTACATGTTTATTTGCAAGACAAGTTTTGATGGATTTTCGGAAAAATTTCAATCATCTCACCCTGTTTTTTGGCCCAATGTTAAAAACTTGCTTAAATAAAGCTATATATAGATAGATAGAAAATCATGCCCTGCAACCTGTTCAAAACCCATATACATAAGGATTCTGATTCAATATAGGTACTAAATATGTAAACAATAATAAGCATAAATATGCGTAGATATGCATATATTTACATAATATGTATATATACATATTATGTATGTATACATGTACATACATATGTGTACATCTCACTTACATATGTACTTCTATATGTCCGAGTATGTATGTACACAGTTTGTACTATTCGAAGGTGCATTAGTACCCGAAGTGTCAAGAAAATCCTGACCTTGTCTAACGAATTAATACATAAACAACTAGAAATTAAAGAAAACGGGTTCCTCAGATAAAATAAAATAAAGTTAAAGATTTAAATTTAAGCAACCTTTTGGCTGCCAAACTACATACACGCATTCCGGCATTCGTGTAGAGGAATTACATCCATTGACTATTAAAGTATGTACACATATTCGTCTAGTATTTTGTTTTCTATTCACGGCGAAGTTCACAAATACATATGTGTACCGCATATATAAATTACCTTGACCCCAAAATTTCTTAAAAACGAGTATTTGCTTGGTATTTTGTGGAAAACTCGATAGTAACAGGTGGATTTTTTTCAATATTTCTCTTCTGAAATTTTCCTATGCCAACTAATGTTAAAAAGTGGATTTTTCATGGTTCTTGAAAGAAAACTCGAAAATTAGAAACTCATTGAAAGTTTACTTGGTTTGGTTGTAATCAGGTGAAATCAACATCGTACTGAAGGGAAATTATGATAAAAAATTAGTAGTACGAAACAGGTTAAGTGATCTAAGCATATTTACAAGAAAACCCTGACCTTGCATACATACAAAAGATTTTGAAGAACATTCTTCCGTGCAGTGAGAAGACTGGATTATGCTGAAGGACCATGCATAGAAGATGTGATAGGTTTGAACGTGCTATCGGTCATCTTTCCTCGTCTGCATACTAATTATCGCATGTGTTCTACGCTGTTAAAAATGTGGTGAAGTCATATACATACACACTCTAAATATACTGTTATAAATTTAGTAACAGTTTGTTTCGGAGTGGTAAATTTTCATTACCACAACGTTAAGTACATGTAATTCATTACTATATGGTAATTCCCGTTATTACAGTGCCGGTTAAGTCATATTTACATATTGGTTTGCACTCCGGCAATCATTCAGTACAATTTTGCTAATAGAGTATGTACGCATTCCTTGTGAAGCGAACACATCCTTAGAGTAGGACCTCATCCGTCAACAAAGAGCAAAAAATCACATTTTGCCAAACCTGTTTTGTCCTTGCATCCAGCAAATCCTGATCCAGGGGTGATTTCATCCAGATAACATTTGGATGTTCATACATATGCAGTTCCATCATAAAATTGTTTTCACAGTTCAGTTCATCCATTTCATTCAGGCTGACACAATGCTTGAATTTGCTCTCCTCGGCTTGTGCCTGGCTGTCCTGGCGTATTATTTATTTGGTAAACACTGTCATTCCGATGAGCCACCAGGTATTAAATTTCTGGTAAGAAAATGTAACGATTTGTTTCATGAATTTTAAGAAATCTGTATTTTTGATCCAATCCAGGTCCACGGGGTTTACCAATTTTGGGAAATTTAATTGATTTAGCGAGAGCATCAGACAACATGGTGAACACTTTGGGCGTATTGGGGGAAAAGTATGGGGAAATTTTTTCAATAAGGATGGGTTTTAAAAAGACAGGTAATTTATGTCGTTAAAGATAAATTTCTGAAAATTCAGTAATTTTAGGTGTAATGAAATTCATGTCATGGATTGAATTCAGTATGAGTGAATTTTTACAAGGTGCACTGTTAGAAATCTGGTGCATCAAAGTTGTTACCGCTTGGTATTAAAATCATACCGGAGTATGTATTATAATTTGCTATCGATTTGATACAATTTAATGGCGAGGTATTACTACGCAGTATTACTTATTAATACCACTATGCCAGAGTCATATGTATATGAATACCGCTTGGTATTATATTAATACCGGATTTCTAAGAGTGCATTTAAGTATATGTACGTACAAGGAAAATATCAGACTTAGGATTAATAAATATTTATCCTTTAGTCGTGCTAACTTCGAAAGAAGCGATGCAAACCGTCCTCTCCAACGAGGCCACGTTCGCACGTGACAACACTGGAATGTTTGCGGATAGAAGTTTTCACAGAAATCTTGGAATTGCAACATCCCACGGAAGCGTTTGGACAAAAACGAGAAATTGGACGTTTAAAACGTTACGTGAATTCGGATTTGGGAAATCTTTAGCTATGGAGGGATATATCCAGGTAAGCATAATAATTAGGAAATTTTCAAAAGAAAATCAAATTTTGCACGAGCTATTTCCAGGTAGCATCGGATTTATTGTTTGCCAAAATTGACGAGAAACAAGGCACCGAGGTCAATGTCGATTACTTTTTTCATCAACCCATCCAAACCACGGTGTGGCTCATGATCGTTGGTCGGTTATCGGAAAATGATAAGGGACACCTTAAGCTGATTTCGGAGAAGGCAGAGCGTTTCATAAAAAGTGGCGTTATTGGACCAAGTCTCGTGAATGCGTTCCCATTTTTGCGGTTCGTCTTCCCAAATTGGTTAGGCCACAAGGTTCAAACGGACTTTTTCCAGACGTGCAATTCCATCGGAAAGGTACATAAACAGCTTATTGTTATTGCAAAAAATTATTATGCACGATTTTTCGCGTTACAAATTATGCATGATGATTCCCTCATTTCAAATTATGCATAATTTTCCTATCCCAAATTTTGCGTGATTCCTTCGTTTCAAATTACGCAAAATTCCCTGATTCTAAATTATGCATGCTTTTTCTATCCCAAATTATGCATATTTCATTTACAATTTAACCAAAAAATGAATGAGTAAATTTAATTTGACCTAATTAATTAGCGACTGTTTGACGAAATGGGGCAAGAATTAAAGGCGTCCCCGATTACTCACCAACCTGCCAGCTTATTGGAAGCGTTTGTCCAAAATTGTGGAAAGGACGATGAGATATTCAATTGTAAAATTAGTACTTCTGTTTTAAATGAAATTCTTACTGAAAAAAGTGTTAAATAAATTTCTTCATGGTGTGCTTACCTTGTAATATATTTAGGCGAAAATTTCCAAGTCGCCTTCCAAGACCTTCTACTGACTAGCTCGGATTCAACCAGCTCATTCCTTGAGTCTGCGGTTCTCTATTTGATAACATTTCCTGAAGTACAAGAGAAAATTTACCAAGAAATATTGGATATCGCACCCAACGGCAGGGTTATAAATTTTGAGGACAGGAAAAGGTAAATATGTATATCGCACTTAATTGTAATTAATTCTCGTAGCACACCAGGAATTATTAACCTCTATCACTGGTTGCTTTATAAAATTTCTCTTGGTTCGATAATGGTCCACAATGTAGTTGAATTCTTACTAAATTAATGTTGCGGATGTTGATTTTTTGTATTTTTTAGTATGCCATACACCCAAGCGTTCATCCTTGAGACACATCGAAATGCGAGAATTGCACAAAATTTTGCACCACGGAGAGCTCTTTGGGATTTTTTGTATAAGAATTACAAAATTAAGAAGGTAGGATGCGATTACAAAAGAAAGAAACTTTTGAAAAAATGCCAGTAAAATCCGAAAAACTTAATTAATTCCAAAGAAATTTTCAGGGGTTATAAACAAGGTCTCTACAACTCAATTTTTTGCTTGATACGGGCCATAGACCCCCATCCTTCCTATCTGGCGAATTATTTGCCTCGCGGTCCCCAGAAGTGCTTTGCCACTCTTTCTCGCTACCACTTTTGAGGTGTGTGTCCAAATTTGACGGAATCTTACCAAGTTTTTGGTTGGTTTTGTTCGACGACTATATTGTCTCTTGCATAATGCCAAAAATCGTTCAATTGGTCATGCCCGAGGGACGTAGGGAGCATATTCCTTTTTTGCAACAAAATCGATTTTTTTCGACCGCAACAAGTCCAGAACAACTTTTGAAGAATGACATGTTGCTGTGTCCGGTCAGAAAAGTACATTACGATTATTGATAAAGGGGATCAAGATCTTCTTTACACAATCGTTCAGATATCTCTCCGAGGTCATGGTGGCTGTGGTCACGAACGGCTTTGAGACGTCCCCCAATGAGTCCAATCCTTGCCTGATTATGTGCTTTGTGGGGAATTTTGACTTCGGCGTGTATTTGAAGGATTCTTTACATGTTTTCTTATTAGTACATGAGTAGTACTTCCTCGCAGGGACTTCATCTGGATCAATCGAGCACTTGGTCTCATCATCCATGACCAGAATCACGAGCATGTTTTGCTTGACTCGTTTTTCAGCAATCTGCCGAGAGTTGGGATTTGCTCTTTTTTGCTGACCTTGGTTGTACTTTGGTGCAGGTGTCGCCTTATAGGATTTGACCCCCAACTTCGTAGGTTTAATGACATACAAACTTAATTTTGCTATTTTCAATTTGTAGCCCAAATTACCATCTGATATCCCAAGGTTATTTTTGTTTTCTTTCTGAACTCTACGTATCACTTTGGGGGTCGCTACACGAGCTGGACGATTTTTTAATTTTTTGAATTCAGCATTCCTCCTCCCCTCATACATATCTAAAACTCTGCAAATTGCCCCATTATGAATTTTTTCTCTTTCGAAGTGGCTATTAACCATTATCCGGACGCGCTCGCACACGTTTTCGCTGTAGTGGCAAATCTTTTTTGCGAGTTGTTCCCGATTTTTTGTTCTCATTTTGGAACTAGTCGAGATATCGACTTCCGGTTTTCTGATTTGAGTAGCTAATCGCATGGACTACAAAACTACGGCGTTTCAATTCAGTGGCAATTTTTCTTCCATATGAATAAATACATTTTCCAAAAGTTTCTCTTTTGTAATCGCATCTTAGTTATGACAATTATTTAGGACCAAGTTAACTTTTTGTACTCTCTGATGCAACATTCTGACTTGCTCCTAGGCCACTTTACATACTGGTCATATTGTCTAATTTGTATGCATAAAACTCACTTAACCAGCCATTTCATATATGTATGCAAATACATTTGCATAATTGACAATTCCGTAAAATGACGGTTATGAAAAATGGCAACATAAATTTTTTGAAGTGACTAAAGGCCACTGACTGCGCTTTCACTTGCCTACTTATTATAGGGCACAATTATCCTTGTCGATACGCGTCTGTATTTTGAAGATAAGAAAATTTGGGGCGACCCTGAGGTCTTTCGGCCGGAACGATTTATTGGTGAACATGGCGAACTAGAAAATGCGTCGAGTGTGATTTCCTTCTCATTTGGTGGGTCATGAGAAAATAAGTATTTAAATGAGGATTTTTTAAAAAATTATAGAATTGTTAATTGAGTTTTTAATTTTTAACAGGGAAGAGAAATTGTCCGGGTGAATTGCACGCCAATATTGTCACATTCTTGATACTGACCGCATTGCTGCAACGATACAAAATATCTAACCCGGTCGGACAACCCACGCCGAGACAAGATTTGAAACCGGGCCTCGCCTTGAAGCCATACCCATTTCAGGTGGTGTTCGAAAAACGAAAATAAATTTGAACCTGGAAATATACTTGTGTCATAAGTTGTGATAGATTTTCAGATAATTTTGACCATTTCACCCAAGTTTTTAGTCCAATGCTAAAAACTCGTGTTAATAAAATATGTGATGTCACGACCTTCAACTCGTTAAAAATGATTTAAATTTTACGACGTAATAAAATATATACATTGATATGTGTACCTGTGTGTAGAAATATACATAAATTGTATTGGATTTATCGGACGACCTGGTTGTTGTGATAATGCAGATATTTATTCCTAGCTTTCGATACACACTAGTATCATCTTCAGGGACAATATTGGAAATCGAGAAAACACGATTGATTTCACTCACAAAACTAATCATAAATTATTTTGTTATTCAAAAAACGGTATCGTTGTTAGGGGCGCTTGATCAGAGGTAACATTAGTGAAGACCAGATTGGATTCAGGTTCATGCCGTGGTCTTGATTCATGGCGTCAGAGGTTTTACGGATGTATAGACTTTCAAGACATAAAGAACGTCCGGGAATGAATGGGAATGGTCTGAAAATGTGGTCATAAAATCACAATGAGTTATCGGAATTTTAAACTTTTTGCATATGTATAATACCAAATACGTACCTACATAATTTAATTAATAGCTAAGGCCGCCACACCCCCGTTGGCGACTAGTTCGATTTTCTTGCGAAGATTTTTCATTAAATTTTTTCCCGAAGTTTTTGCCACTTCCGAGGTGATTTTCTTCCATCGTCCTTTGAATTTTCGAAAGGTGTCAGGCACATCTTGAAGCCGGGAGTATACTGACTTAGAACGTGCCCAGAATTTTTCGATTGGGCGGAGTTGGGGTACATTAGGTGGGTTGATATCTTTTGGTACGAAATCAATATTTTTCTTTCTGAGGTACTCGGTCACTTTCTTTGCATAGTGACAAGTGGCGAGGTCAGGCCAAAACAAAACTTTATCATTTTTGTGAAACCTATTAATAAATGCTTCCAATCCAGCCTTGACGCAATTTTTCAGATAAATATCTTGATTGATATTCCCTTCGAGAACTACCGGGTCTGATACATGTCCGTGACTGGAGATGCATTGCCAAATGCAATATTTCTTTGGAAATTTGTCTTTTTTTCGTACTTTTTCTTCATAAGCCACTTCAGAGGGATCCGAGCTATGAAAAAAATGACGCCCTGGAAGATTTGAAGGGTCAACCGGAACATACGTTTCGTCATCCAGGATCACTACTTTTCCACGCATTTTCTTCAACAATTTTTGACAGCAATCCTTGATCCGACTTTCTTGTACGGGCTTGTAATTTGGTGCAGGTTTTTTGGTCCTTGCTTTGATTCCTAATTTATGGACCTTAATTTCCCCCAGGTAGCTTTTGGAAATTTTGACTTTCCTGGCAGCTACAGCTACTGACGTTGATGGCTTGGTTTTGAAAATTTTTTCAATTCTATTTTTCACTCGAGTGGTCGCTAGCTTCGCCGGACGACCAGCTGGCTTCTTGAATTGCACATTTTCGGAATCCTTGAACTTTTTTATGTAGGAATACACATTTGAACTTGGAATTCCTTCCTGCTTAAAAAAGTTCCAGGTCACCTTGGAGTCTCGGTTGGCTGTCGTGTTGTAGAACTCCATCACTCGTTTTGCTAACAGCTCCCTTTCAAACAAGCTTCTTCTACCCTTATCCATTTTTGAAATTTAAGAGTGATATACCAAATTGACCCTAATGAAGTGGGCTTTCAGAAATTTAAATTATTATAGTTCGCGGGTTTATTGATTTGTCAATATACTCGCTAGAGCGTGCATTCCAATTCATTCCCGGACGTTCTTTATACATAAACTTGCTTCATAGTTTTGACGTAATTTGCACAAATATAAATTTTTATACTAATCATGCACCCTTTCTAGATTGATTTGTATCCATGTATGAAAAAGCTAGGCTATAAACATTTATGGTAACGAAACCTTGCACTTTAAATATTGGGCAAGAATGTCAGAGCCTAAGACCTATCTAAAAAAATGATATGAATATGTAAATCTTGGGGTGTTTAACGCAACGTAAAACAAGTACCTCACTATCCCCATTTTCGGCCGGACGGGCTTTCCATGATGGACAAGCTGCCTCTCACGAATGTGCAACAATATATTAATATTTTATATCACCTCGTTAAAACGAGATGACACTCGCAAATAACGCCACCGTATGTACCCGAACCTGCAATAAAACCAAAACGCTGACCTCGCCTGGATACGAAAAAATGCTTTGAAAGACATTATTGCATGCAGTGAGAAAACTGGTTCTTGTTTTTACGATAAATGACAATGTATGCAAGATGTGATCGATTTAAATGTGCTATGAGTCACCTGATCATATTAATTATCGTATATACTATACTCGTACAGGGTCAGGCGCGTAAGATATAACGAATTTGTCGTTGAATAACCCCGGAACGGATTGTCGTAGCGGGTCAAAATTTTGAACAGACGAGCATATTGTCCTAGTCAAGAGTTGTGCAAAATTTTGACTCTCTACTTTCAAAAATGCCTCCCCCACAGCCCCCAGAAGGTGAGGCAGTCATAAAAACTCGTTGCAAACTTAAGTACTCGTCTAGCCTAATAACAGAACATCTTAAAAGTGAACGAAAAACATTTTCGAAATCTAGAATCAATAGGGTATTGAAAAATATAAGTAAAAAGCGAGAAATTTTGAGCTAAGGACAACCACCACCCCATCCAAGAAGGCAAAAAAAAGTGTTAATTCCGACCGTGCTTAAGAAAATTGACCTATTGACCTCAACAGGCAATCCATCGACCCAAAAGGAAATTTCCCGGTAGGTTGGGGTGTCTAAGCATTGAGTGAAAAGAGAAATTAAGATTTTTGAAAAACGACTTCGTCAGAAAACTCGTGTGCATCAGCTGACCGAAAAACAGGAAAAAAATCGCGCCCGTGTTTACAAAAAGAATTATTTGAATTTTCTGTCAAGGAATCAGAGTTAGTTATTGGTGACATATGACAAAGCACTAATTTCTCTACAAGTTACTAATTAGGTTCGAAGAGCTTACTGCACGACTAATGACGGAAAAAATTCACGCAAGTTGGTGCTTGAGTGTGAGGAGAACTTTTGCAACACGTTTATGGTTGTCGGTGCAATGTCGGGTCGTGGTGTCCTCCCACTTATCAAAGTCCCCCAAAAAGTGAAGAAATCTGCAAAGCATTATGCTAACCGTGTATCGAAACCACTTTTAGAGTAACATTTTCCTAAATAGCACGGTAAAAAAATAAATAAGGTAATTATTCATCGTGACGCAGCGTCTTCCCAGACGACAAAGTTAACCCAAGGTTATGCAAAGGACCTTGAAGCTAGATTGGGGATAAAAATCATTTCGAATAGTGAAATACCTGTACAGTCCCCTGATGTAAGTCAAATGGGCATTTTTGAGTTCGGATACTTAAAAAGAAAATCTTTTCTGTGGAGACAGGATTTTTTAGACGGAGTTTGAAAAGAGTTGAAATGACTGCCTCACCTTCTGGGGGCTGTGGGGGAGGCATTTTTGAAAGTAGAGAGTTGAAATTTTGCACACAACTACCTGAGGATAATATGCTTCTCTGTTCAAAATTTTGACCCGCTACGACAAACCGTGCCGGGGTTATTCAAGGCCAAAATCGTTATATTTTAAGCGCCTGACCCTACTGTATTTAGGCTTGGCATCTCATTTTCATAAATCTCAGATGGCCCATTTTCGCGATACGGGCTTTGCATGTTGGATAACATCGCGAATCCGTCAAAATATGCAAAGGACCGATTATAAAATTCGATAGTATGTGCCCCGCAGTAAACAGGAGAAATTCCTACAGTAAAAAATCTAGTACATGGTCACATATATGTACACTGGTAGAAATCTGGCATAGTCAGGCAGGTATTAATTTCTCGGTATTAAAGTTCCTACCGCTCGGTATTAAAATTATACCAGTCAGTAAGGATTTGCTACTGGTATGGTAAAACTATAATACCGAGTTATTACTATACGGTATCACTTATCAATACCATATTGGTAGAGTCATACATGAATACCGCTTGGTATTACTTTAGCACTGGATTTCTAAGAGTGTACATATATACTGGTATTGATGTGGTAATAACTTCCTACCGGATTGGTAGTAGTTTGTTTCTGAGTAATAAATATTTCATTGTCGTAATATTACTTAACACATTGATTGACAATACTTTCCAAACTATAACTATTTATTGCACGTTCATGGGCCCCAGCCCCCAACAACCTTCACAATGATTGAATAAATTCTTATCTTATAATATTATTATAAGTTTATGTAGTCCGCATTACCAGTGCAGGCATATTCACACAAATATACACTCCTGTCCGAAATTATGCAATACCATTTTTCTAAGAGTTTAGTAAAAGTGAGCACATCTTTACTGTAGAGCCTTATCTTATAAAACCTACAGTGCAGACTTGATATAGCCCGAGTCAGGCGTAAGTCTGATTTCAAATTAAAATTTTTAAAACTTCGAATTCTTCAATACGAGCCTTTAATAACCCATATACCAAAATTTATCCACTATCACTAAATGTAATCGGCTATCACAAAATTTTTGTTAGTGCACACATTTTTTCCCTTGGTCACCAGTATCGACTGTGACCATAACTTTGAAGCGAGTGTATGTTTTTTCCTAAAAATCTCAGGATATTATGTTACCAATATTCGATGCAACATATATAAATTCCAGGTATGCGGGTGACTATGTTTTTGTTGGTGCACACGTATTTTTCTCGCTGGTCACAAGTATTGACCATGACCATAACTTTGAAACGAGTGTATAGTTTTTCCTAAAACTCTCAGGGTATTATCCTACACTCCGACCAGTAAAACCAGGACACCTATCATTTTTTCCAATTTCTCAAAGACCCCTCAAAATATGTAGCTGTTTCTTTCACCATTAAGTACTACGGGGCTTAGTAGTCTTGTCGTAAATTTTCGTTAAAATTGGTGCAGGGGCGGAGAAATTATCTGATATGTCAAAATTAGGTGGCCAGTAAAACAAGGACACCCCATAATAAATTAATTGTTCACAACGGAATTAATCAGAATCTGATTCATTTTGGTAGGAATTTATAATTTCAGTATATTTATGATATTTTGGTCAATAGATGACATAAATTAACCCCTTTCTTCGGTAGATACCCACAGTGAGGGGTAAATTCCGAAAGTTGATGTAGAGGGGTAGGGTAGAAGCTCAACTTGTATTATAATGGAGTATTTAAAACACGTACAATAATCTAAATGTCAGCCGACACTCCGTAACACCGTTTAACGTCAAGGGGAGCACTTCCGGCGGAACAAGGATGCGAGGACGCCAGCCTTAAACGATGCAAACATAAAAATTCATCATTTACCGTCGCTATTGGAACCTCTGTGAAACAATTAGCCAAATTTGAGCGGAGTTCCAGCTTCCTAGTTCAACATCTGAAAGTAATCAAGTCATATTTGCTTGCTCCAACCTCGGCAAGAGGAAAATCAAGATGAAACAGGTGCCTCCTCAGAAGCAAAATGATGCTCGATTCCAATGGGCTCGAGATCGAATGACGTGGACTTCCAAGAGGGATACCACAGTATTTAACTACGAGAAACGAGTTACCTGCGATAGCACTGATAGCTACAAGTATTATTTTGATGACCTTGGAAAAGCAAACATTGCTTTCTGCCATAGACAGTAAGGTGCATATGGTGCCATGATTTAGGTTTCCGTCGGGCGCGAAATAAGGACCGAAATCGTATTTGTTCCGACAAATTTTGACTTACACGGTCACAAAGCATCTCAGGAATAATTTACTTCATCCGAAACACAACTTCGCAAAAAAAATGGCTGTTTCAACCAGAAAATACCCCATAGTATGAATTTCGGTAAACAAAGAAACGGTTCCAAGACAACGGTATCGACTTTCTACCTTAGTAACTAAGGAGTTCGGGTCAAAATACGATAAGAAATGTTCAGGGATACTTATCGCGTAAAGTTTATGCTAATAGGCGACCATGTTCAACAGTTTTAGAAATAAAACGAAGAATCATTGATGCATGTGATTTAATGCCAATCAGTGGCATTACTAAGCACGTGTTGTCGATGAAAAATTAAATTTTGGCTACCATCAATATAGGGGATACCTATTCTGAGTAATCGTGCGCAAGAGAATTGACAAAGTTCAAAATAAATGACTCAAAAAGCAATAATTCGAAAAGTGTCCTTGTTTTACTGGCCACATAATTTTGACATATTATCAGATAATTTCTCCGCCCCTGCACCAATTTTAACGAAAATTTACGACCAGACTACTAGGCCCAGTAGTACTTAATGGCGAAAGAAACAGCTACATATTTTGAAGGGTCTTTGAGAAATTGGAAAAAATGATAGGTGTCCTGGTTTTACTGGTCGGAGTGTAGTAATATTAGACGCAACATATGTATGTAAATTCCAGCCACGCGGGTGACTAGGTTCGTATACATTTGTTGGTGCACACATATTTTTATTTTTCTCCCTGGTCATCTTATTGGGTCGCCCAATAAGGTCCAACGGGTGAAAGTGTTTCTTATTTTAGTTCATAATGTTCCATTAGGAGCTATTACCAACTTGTCTGCCAAATTTCAGCTCGATTTGACGAATTTGAAAAATTGGTATGGGTCACCCCATAGGGTCTGTCCAGGTGAAAATGTGTCGAATTTCAATTCATATTCTTCCATTAGTAGCCATTATCAACCTCTGAACCAAATTTCAGCTTTCTACGACAATTTTGAAATTTGGGTGCATAATACCCCACCCACTCCGATGACCCCCACCGGTCAACCAGTTGACCGATTTCGCCCATCTTCGAACTTAGCTCCTCATTTGACCCATACTACATATGTATGTGCAAAATCTCAAGTCGATCGGATTAGTTTTACGGCAGTTATCGCAAACCAGACAGACATACAGACAGACAGACAGACGGACATGACGGGTACATAAGCCCTGACTCGGGCTAAAAATTGGCAAATGTATCACATTATCCCCAACCAGTTTCGTCCCTGCACCTGATCCAGAGGTGATTTCTACCGAATGTGCAGTTTTGTTTGGAAAGTGCAACTTTTTCACAATTCAGTTCATCAATTTCTTTCAAGGTGACAAAATGCTTGGCGTTGCTCTCCTCGGCTTGGGCCTTGCTGTGCTGGCGTATTATTTATTGGGTAAATATCATCATTCCGATGAGCCACCAAGTATTAAATTTGCAATAAGAAAATGTAACGATTTGTTTCATGAATTTTGAATTTTAGCAATTTTTTTATTTTTTATTTCATCCAGGTCCCCCGGGTTTACCCATTTTGGGAAATTTAATCGATTTAGCGAGAGCGTCGGACAACATTACGAAAACTTTTGGCGTATTGGGGGAAAAGTATGGAGAAATTTTTTCGATCAGGATGGGATTGAAAAGGATGGGTAAATTAGTTAAAGCTAAATTTCTGGAATTTTGATAATTTTACAAGTTATAAAATTCGTGCAATGTGTTGAACTCTGACGTGGCACAGGTATTGATTTCTTGGTATTAAAGTTACTTCCGCTTGGTATTAAAATTATGCCGCGTCGTAAAAACTCTTAACTGACACGATATAACTTTTATACCCAGGTATTATATATCAATACCACTTTGGTAGAGTCATACATATAAATAAATACTGCTCGGCATTAGTGCTGGATTTCTATGTAGGCATTTAAGTCTACATACAAGAAACATACGAGTTTTAACAACTATGTTTATTCTCTAGTGGTGATAACTTCAAAAGAAGCCATGCAAACCATTCTCTCCAACGAGGCCACGTTCGCACGTGACAACACTGGAATGAAACCACCATAACTATTCTATAGTCGTTCTTACTTCAAAAGAAGCGATGCAATCTATCCTCACCAACGAGGCCACTTTTGCACGTGACAACAGTGGCATGTTTGCTGATTGGAGTTTCCATAAAAATCTTGGAATTGTAACATCACGCGGAGGCGTTTGGAGCAAAACGAGAAACTGGACCTTCAAAATGTTACGTGAATTCGGACTCGGGAAATCTTTAGCCATGGAGGGATATATTCAGGTAAAAATAATAATTAGGAAATTTTAAACAGAAAATAAAATTTTGCCAGAATTAATTCCAGATCGCGTCGGATTTATTGTTTGCCAAAATTGACGATAAGCTGGGCACTGAGGTCAATGTAGATTACTTTTTTCATCAACCGATCCAAACCACGATGTGGCTCATGGTCGTTGGTCGGTTATCCGAAGATGATAAGGAAGACATTAAGCTTATTATAGATACGGAGGAACGTTTCATAAAAAGTGGCGTTTTGGGACCCAGCGTCGTGAATGCATTTCCGTTTTTGCGGTTCGTCTTCCCAAATTGGTTAGGCCACAAGGTGCAGATTCTGGCAGAATCTGCACTGCAGATGGACTTTTTTCAGACGTGCAATTCCATTGGAAAGGTAAAAATCTGAATGAAAAAAACTAATCCTTCGCTTCTATATACTTCATTCCAAATTATGCATGATTCTCTCAATCCTAATTATGCATCTCACTTCAAATTAAACATGATTCTCTCATTCTAAATTATGCACAATTTTTTCATTCCACTTTATGCACAATATAGCTGAAAATTACTGCATAATTCTAATGTAAACTAATTAACTAGAAACTTTTTGACGAGATGAAGCAAAAATTAAAGGCGTCCCCCCTCACATCCCAACCTGTCAACTTATTGGAAGCGTTCGTACAAAATTGTGGAACGGACGACGAGATATTTAACTGTAAAATTAGTACTTATTCTTAAAATACAATTCTCAATCGCAAAAATTCTTCATGGTTTTGTACCCTCTAAATCTAGGCGAAAATTTCCAAATCATCTTTCAGGACCTTCTAATTAGCAGCTCGGACACATCCAGCTCATTCCTCGAGTCCGTTGTTCTCTACTTGATAGCTTTTCCTGAAATGCAAGAGAAAATTTATCAGGAAATATTGAATGTCGCACCGAACAGGAGAGTTATAAATTTTGAGGACCGGAAACGGTAAGTATTGCACCTTAATTGAAATTAATTCTCGTTTACAAACAGGGTATTATTAACCTCCTGCCACTGATTTGTTTTATAAAATTTTGTTTGGGCACAGCGTTGAGTTCATAATTATGGCTTATAATCTTTATGCATGATTTCCTATAAAAGACGATGTTTGTTTCATCCAGTTTCCAATTTATGATTTTTTTAGAACCACGAAGATTCTACTTTTAAACATTGGTTGGATAAATTTCAAATTTGAGATCAACTATTTAAAAAATACAATTTTGACCATGATTTTTTCAATAAAATTGAAAGAAACTCTTATTTTTGAGAAATGTTTGTATCATAGGGAAATTTATGCAGCACACAAATACAGCACACGTGTGTATTCCGTACGTAAGACGTTAATAACTTGCGACGTAGATGGATTTTTACTAAATTAATGTTGCGGATGTTGATTTTTTATATTTTTAGTATGCCGTACACGCAAGCGTTCATCCTTGAGACACATCGAAATGCGAGAACTATACAAAATTTTGCACCTCGACGAATTCTGTGGGACTTCGTGTATAAGAATTACAAAATTAAGAAGGTATTTATGCCAGATACTTAGGTTAATGTTTTGTACTCTCTGGTGCAATATGAATCCTGGGTCACTTTGCATAATGCACCTTTGCATAACGGACAAACTTGCAAAATTTGCATTGCACAAAACTCATTCTACATAGTGTGCTCAATAATTTCGAGAATTGCATTATTTTAGATTTCCCTCGGATGAATTGGTAAATTTACAAACTTCCATATACATGAAATGCCCAAACTATACAGCAATAAGAAACTGAAGTTACATCGAGAAATTTCCATCTATGAGAAAATTGTGAGCCCAGACTATACAGTATAGGCGGAAAGTCTTTCCGCCCTCATAATTTTTTCACTTAAAGCGTTATATTTCTCGAGAAGCTTGAGGAAATGAACTGCAATTTTGCACAATTACTTACCATGATGCAAGGTTTTCCGAACGATACTTTAGATAACGGCGTGGCACAGGAAACGACGGTGAAATTATATACAAAATTCCGAATGGAAAAAAGTCTTTCCACCCAGACTAAAGTTTAATGTAACATTCATTTTAAATTTTGGTTTGTTATGTAATAGTCAAATTATCATTTGGAATGTTCATCCAGGTCCTCTAGGAAGGCAAAAACACCTCTAGGCATCAACACAAAAATTAAGATTATATATGAGGTGTCTGAATTCTCCAATTCAAATTTAACAGCGTCCCCCAGGCCATTCGGGTTTGATAAATTTTGGTACGAAATTTTTAGCTTCACAATTGTCAACAAATGTTCATTAGCATTCCTACCAGTGATTTTAGAGTACAATCCAACAATTAAATCTCGTTTGTTGTAAATCAACTCCTCAAAACCTTTGATCTATGCTTAAATTCACTATCCCGTTTGAAAATAAAATTGTCACCACACGGTGATTTCTCGCGTCACCATCAAATTCGAATCCCCAATGTCGAAACAGTCGTTGGGGTCCATGATTCCTTTGATTATCTCAAAATTTCCGACGCTCTTCCACGACATTCACGCCCATACCTTTTGGTTTCCACCCCTATGCTTAATGGTTTATTTACGGTACTTCGTTTTGTCTGTATCTACTGGTCATCTCCTTATCCGAGTGATCCGATCTGAACCAAACAAGTTGGTCTTGGTGTAGTCACTCTATGTTATACATTTCCAGTCTTGAATGTATCGATTTCGATACTTTTTAGCCAATTTCATAACCCTGATCATATGGGCCTAGGAAATAAATGCTTTTGCCGCACTGCTGGGTCTTTAAATCTAACTTATTCCACTCAATTCTTTACAGTTCGCACAGAAATTTGAAGGCTGTAGTCTTCCTTCGTATCCAGTTAGTTTTTGGTGCTGCAAACGAGGGTTAAGCTGAATTGAGAAGAGGATGGCGTGATCGATCCTTGGGGCCGTAATGCTTGGCCGTCCATGAGCTACGAATTTCGCCACCGTACCAATTTTTTGTACTCTTGGACTATTCTGCCAACTATGTACTTCTTCACGAGTAGTTTATCATAAATTGTTTGGTATCAAAACCCCTCCTCACGAAATTTTACGACGTCTTGCCCAAGATCTGTGACAAGGCGATTTGCTCTCATTATGAGCTAATATTGATAACAATCAATAATTTGAACATTATACAAACGTTATTTTTCAAAGAATGATATACCCCCTGGTGGGTGGAGAACAATTTTCAAGAATGTTTTTAAGAATTGCACAAAAAGAAGGAAAATGTCAAAAGGTGGAAAGACTTTTTTCCAGTCGGAATTTTGTATATAATTTCACCCTGTCGTTTCCTATGCCACGCCGTTATCCAAAGTATGGTTCCGAAAACCTTGCACCAAGATAAGTAATTGTGCAAAATCGCAGTTCATTTCCTCAAGCTTCTCGAGAAATATAACGCCTTAAGTGAACAAATTATGAGGGTGGAAAGACTTTCCGCCTATACATAGTCTATTCATAAGTCCCCGCACAAGCATTTCTGGTGATAAATCCCAAAGTATTAGACCTATCAGTTAGAATATTTTTTATGGATGAACAAGGTACTAATATGGTTTAGAAATCATAACTTCTTTTTCAAGATTTCCTTCAAGGGCTTATACAAACGACATAAGTCGTGACGAAAACTCCACGATCGCGGCACGCACGGTTTTCATGGGAAAAGCGCCCAGATCTTCAGTAAGTATGACCTCAGGCCTTTCAGGCTTTTATCAGACTTAGAACATATCTGTATCTATAATTTTTACCACCAGTCATAATTTATGGGATTAAGGTCTGCAGATGTTGAGGGTCGTTCCATCAACGTAATAAATTCATAAAAATTCGACCGAAGTCAGTTTTGGACAATTTTTGCACTATTCTCATTAGCAGAGCATTGTTGAAAGTCAAATGCTATTTTTCGAATAGTTCATGGTCCAGTGGTTTAACAATTGGCTCAGGAGCATTCTGAAAATAATTCTTTGCCTGAATTTTTACTCCTTCCGGTGAAAAACAGGGATTTCCTTTCTCCAGCCAACTCGCTCCCTTTTACACCATATTGGTGACTTCTTATTTACTTCCGCGTCCCTAAAGGGATGTCAGACGTCCGTAGAGCAAATATCTGTCCAATCAAGGAATCCTCACTGAAGGAATCCTTTCTGAAAGGCATGGACACTTTCCCATAAAAAAGGTGCGTGCCAGGACCGATCAGCCGCCGTCCCGACTTATGTCTTCCGTATGAGCCCCTGGAGAAAATCTTGAAAAAGAAGTTATGATTTTTAAACCATATTAGTACCTTGTTCGTCCATAAAAAATTCTGACCGATAGCTCTAACACTTTTGGATTAATCACGAGAAATGCTTATGCGGGGACTTATGAATGGACTATGTACTGTAGATACAGATCTACACCTTGAGCCTCAAGGTTTGAGGCACGATCGCATTTTGCTATATATTAAATCAAAACTTTTTAAAGCGTTGTTTCAGGGGCTCCAAAGTTATATGAGATTTAGAGTAGACCCTGGCGTCCAACTTTAATCATATGTCACAGTTCAGAAAAATTGGGTCGGGTGAGACGAAAGGCAATAGTTGGTAAGAAAAAAATTACAGAAAATTGTCTTGCCGCTCGATTTGGACAACTTTTGCTTCGTGTGCCAGAATAGAGCCCTGTTGAAGGTCAAACGTCAAATTTCGAATAGAATGGACCACAGAGGCTAACCAACCAGCTCCATGACCCCGTCGGTGTAAGTAATCCTTCGGATTGTCACACTTTGGCGTAAAAACTGCGAATTTGCTTTCACCACACGATTTTTTCCAATTCGCGTCATCTCAGACCGAAAATAATAATTTTTTTTAAATTTCTTTGCGCACTAGGATTGTCTGGTTCCAGATGCGTATAATTCCGGCCATTTCGTCGGTGGTATATTTTTTTGACGTTTGAAACAATATCATCCATAATGATGATATTTTTGTAACTTCCCCTACCGTGCCTCTTAATAGGAGCCCACAATCCGATTGCTTTTTTCTTCTCCACCTGGGTTTTCAAAATATGGCATATGTATCGACGTATTCGGGGAGGCCTAAGGTCTTCCAAAAGTGTCACTTGAAGATTCCTATTTAACACACTCAATAGGAATTTTGAATTATTTTAAAATCGGCGACGATTTTCCAAAATTCTCACTTCTGGCGCTTTCCCCATGGTTTTTGTCCTTTCTGTGCGAGATCGGCTGGATCTTTTTCTGTCAGTAAGGGAGGGGACCTAAGGTTAATGTTTAGTGGTGCCATACACCCTTGATCGCATAATTCCTCGAAACTATGAAATTTTGAAAATCAAGCAGTTGTGATGAAAATTTTTATGCGTTCTGTTTTTGCGCTACGTCAGGTTGTCCCGTTCGATATTATTAAAACTACGTAACTAACCAAAACTTGCTCATAGTATGTTGTTCATGATAAAATTACCTTTCTAGTTTGATTCCAACTGAATTTTTATCTCAACGGGTTATCCTAATATGAAGGCTGGAAAAAATTCTCGAATTTATTGAGCACACTATGTATACGAAAAGCCTAGTTATGCAACAGAAATTATGTGGAGCAAAGGGAGATCGACAAACGGAGCATATGTATGCCTTTACTTGTCGAAGGTACACAGCGAACTGCTTAATTCTTTATTCCTTATGCATATTCTTTATGCATAAAACTCAATTTAGATGATATCCCTGTTAACATAAGTATGTCATATTGCAAATTTAATAATTGTGTACATAAACTGGTCGTTACGTATATGATGATTATGTAACAGAATTTATGTCAAGTGATCGAAAGGCACCGACTTGATTGAGGATGCACACTTTCAAATTTCTATTTTAGGGCACCATCGTCATTGCTGATACGCGCCTGCATTGTGAAAATAAGCAAATTTGGGGTGACCCTGAGGTCTTTCGGCCGGAACGATTTATTGGCGAACATGGCGAACTAGAAAATGCGTCAAGTGTTATTTCCTTCTCATTTGGTGAGTATTACTAAATTAGTAATGAGAAAATAAGCAAGTATCTAAAATAAGGATTTTTTATTATAAAATTGTGAATTCGGTCTTTAATTTTGAACAGGGAAGAGAAACTGTCCCGGTGAATTGCACGCCAATATTGTCGTGTTCTTAATACTGACCGCATTGCTGCAACGGTACAAAATTTCCAACCCGGTTGGTCAAACCACGCCGAGGTTGGACATGAAGCCGGGCTTCACCTTGAAGCCATATCCATTTCAACTGGTGTTCGAGAAGAGAAATTTAAAAATTTAATTATACATGTTTAACTGGCAGACAAGTTGGGATTGATTTTCAGAAAATTTTGACCCAGTTTTTTTAGTCCAATACTAAATAAATTCTCCTGTTAATAAAATATATGATGTCATGATCTTCAACTCGTTCAAAATGTACTGAAATATTCTGACCAAATAAAACATAGCCATTTGTATGCTTGTACTTGTGTTAAAATATACATAAACTTGCTTCATAGTTTTGACGTAAATTGCACAAATATAAATTTTTATACTAATCATACACCCTTTTCTAGATCGATTTTTATTCATGCATGAACAAGCTAAGCTGTATTTATGATTACGAAAACTTGCACTTCAAATATTTGACTAACATGTCAGTAATAACCTACCGTAAAACCTACATACTTACCATCCTCTTACTTAAGCTTGGCACCTCATTTGCATAAATCCCGCTATGCATATTTCCGGCGATACGGCCTTTTCAAGTTTAATAAGCTTTATGTCTCTCGCGAATGCGACAAAATATGCAAATCAGGTGCCCGGCTATAAAAATTCGACAGTAAAGCAATAATGTGAATATGCAAATATTTATTTGTTTTAACGCAACGCAAAATAAGTACACATATACATACCTATACATATGGGTATATATTCATATAGTAGAATTATTTGTACGGGTCACCCCGTTTGCATATTTTAATCTTACATCCCCATTTTCGTGGATATGATTTTCCATGTTGAATAAACTATGTCCCTCTCGAATGTGTCAAAACATGCAAACGAGGTGACACGCACAAATAACTCCACCGTATATTCCCGACGCTCCAACAAAACCCTGACCTCGCCTGGATAAAAAAAAATTAGGATATTTTTACATGCAGTTAGAAAACTAGTTTTCTCACTGCAAATATCCTAAATTTTTTCTCTCGTTATCACGCTAAAGGACCAGGCATAAAGGATGTGATTGATTTATTTGCGCTATGAGTCACTTGCTCATATTAATTATCGTATGTATGTATATGCCCCACAGCAAAAATGCGAAATTCCTACAGTTAAAAATTTGATAGAGTCACATATACGTATACTCTTACTGGTATTGATCTGGTAATAACTTCCTACCGGATTGATAGTAGTTTGTTACTGAGTGGTAAATACTACTTATCTCATTGCCTTAATATGACCAAATAGTGTCGCTCGTATTATCAGTGCAGGCAGATTCATATAAATTCATATTAACTCCGGTCAGTAATGATACAATCCCATTTTTCTAAGAGTTCAGTAAAAACGAGCACATTTTTAATGAAGGACCTCATCCGGCAAACAATTGGCAAATGCATCACATTTTCCCAAACCAGTTTCGTCTCTGCACTTGCAGATCCAGTGGATTTTTCTGAAAGTTTAGTTTTATCTGAAAAGTGCAACTGTTTCACAATTCAGTTCAACAATTTCTTTCAAGGTGATAAAATGCTTGACTTTGCTCTCCTTGGTGTGTGCCTGGCTATGCTGGCATATTATTTATTGACTAAGAACCGTCATTCCGATGGGCCGCCAGGTAGATATTATTGGTCAAAAGAATGTGAAAATTTCTTGCTGAATCTTTATTTTTAATCCAATCCAGGTCCACGGGGTTTACCAATTTTGGGAAATATAATCGATTTAGCGAGAGCGTCTGATAACATTACGAAAACGTTGGGCGTGTTGGGAGACAAGTATGGGGAAATATTTTCTGTTAAGATGGGAGTTAAAAGGACAGGTAATTTAGTTAGAGATGAATTCCTGAAAATTTTATAATTTTACTAGTAAGCATACCATTTTCCTGTTCACATTCATTATTCAATAGAGATTGAGTAAATTGTTCATTCATTATTCACTAAAATCATGAGTAATAAGTGAAAATACAAATTCGGAATGAATTTTTTTGAATGAATGAATATTGAATAAATATTTATTCATTTCGTATCAACGAAGAATGAATTTTATTAATTATTCATTTTTCACCATATTCTTAAACACATGGGTATCGTGGGAAACAGAGTTCCATTTCACGTCGCACTTATCCAATCTCGTTATCTAACTTTATCGGATAACTTTTAAGATTTAAAAATGAACATGGGCACACAAATATACTTGAAAAAAAACTTTATTAGAATCAATACAAAACTACACACTAATGGTAATGGGCAATTTAAATATTGAATTGTTTAATTTGTTCCAAGTCTGGGGAGAGAATTTCTATCAATAACACGAAACTTCGAATGAGGTCATAAGGTGAATATTTGTACATAATGAATAAACCGTCGCAAACGCGCATACGGAAGTAGCTTCAGACGTACTTCACCCCAAACGGTCCCACCACAACTCGGGAACACTTAATTTCACTCTATTTCACCTATAGATTAATTTTTTGTAAAAATCTCATTTTGCCCCGACCACACCCCCTGGCGACGAGGGGGTGTGGAACAACTCGGGAACACTTAATTTCACTCTATTTCATCTATAGATTAATTTTTTATAAAAATCTCATTTTGCCCCAACCACACCCCTGGCGCCTAGGGGGTGTGGCACAACTCCGGAACACATAATTTTACTCTATTTCACCTATAGATTAAATTGCACTAAAAATCTCATTTTGCCCCAACCACACCCGCTGGCGCCGAAGGGGTGCGGCAAAATCGGGGAAACACTCAATTTCACTTAATTTCACTTAATTTCATTTAATTTCACTCAATTTCACTTAATTTTACCCATAGAATAAATTGCACTAAAAATCTCATTTTGCCCCAACCACACCCCCTGGGGCCGAGGGGGTGTGGCACAATCGGGGAAGCACTTAATTTCACTTAATTTCACTTAATTTCATTTAATTTCACTCAATTTCACCTAATTTTACCCATAGATTAAATTGCACTAAAAATCTCATTTTGCCCCAACCACACCCCCTGGCGCCGAGGGGGTGTGGCACAACTCCGGAACACATAATTTTACTCTATTTCACGTATAGATTAAATTGCACTAAAAATCTCATTTTGCCCCGACCACACCGCCTGTCGCCAAAGGGGGTGTGGTCCGGTTGCCCCCAAAAGTTGATAGGATCCTCCCCCTGGGGTCCTATGTATGATGGCGAAAACCGATTTCGATTATCTCGATCCGTTCTCCTGATATCCTGCTGACAGACAGACGGACAGACAGACAGACAGACAGACAAAGTCTTCACATAAAGTAGCTGAAGCTACTTAATAATGAATATCCATTTTCAAATTTTGAATAACTGAATAATAACTGAAAAACGAATGAATAATTTTCTCTGTTTTCAAATTAAGTGAATTTTGAATGAAGTCTTTTTTGGTCGGATATATTTACAACTAATGAAACCACCATAACTATTCTATAGTCGTTCTTACTTCAAAAGAAGCGATGCAATCTATCCTCACCAACGAGGCCACTTTTGCACGTGACAACAGCGGCATGTTTTCTGATTGGAGTTTCCATAAAAATCTGGGAATTGCAACTTCACATGGAAGTGTCTGGACCAAAACGAGAACTTGGACGTTTAAAACGTTACGTGAATTCGGATTTGGGAAATCTTAAGCCATGGAGGAATATATTCAGGTTAATAAAAGAACAAGGAAATTTTAGACAGAAAATCAAACTTTCCAAAATTAATTCGGATTTATTGTTTGCCAAAATTGATGAGAAGCTAGGCACTGAGGTCAATATCGACTACTTTTTTCATCAGCCGATTCAAACCATGATGTGGCTCATGATCGTTGGTCGGTTATCTGAAGATGATCAGGCACGTGTTAAGCTAATTTCAGAGAAGGGGGAACGGCTCATAAAAAGCGGCGTTGTTGGACCAAGTCTCGTGAATGCGTTCCCATTTTTGAGGTTCGTCTTCCCAAATTGGTTAGGGCACAGGGTACAGATGGATTTTTTTCGGACGTGTAATTCTATAGCAAAGGTAAATAGCTCAACGAAAAAATAGGAATTTATGCAAGATTCCCTTATTAGCTAGCCCTGCGTAGCACGGGAGCTATTGAATTCCTCTTGTCCGTCCGTCCGTCCGTCTGTCCGTCTGTCTGTTAACGACTTTTTTGTATCAATTGAAGCTAATTAAAATGTACCAGGTCCATCTTTTAATAAATTATTAGCACCGTTGGTATCTAACAATCGCTAACACAAAATGATGCGAAATAATTGGTGGACGCGATGTACTACGCATCAATAGTGCAGAATCTCCGGGAGAAAGAGTCATACAATTTTGACATAAAGTTTGCAAAATAAATTTTGGACGATTGGTCGCTCATGCTCCGCAGGTGGTGCATACTAATTCGGCCTTTTGATCATTTTTCCGTTTATATTGCACCCTTGGTGCAAGAATATATAAAAATTATGATCTCCTTTGTCGGCTTATTCCTTTGCTTAAGTTGTCTAAATCATTATGAACCTTATTTTTTGTCGCGTTAAAAATCTCAAAATTCTACACCTACATATTCCGATTATAATGCACCATTGGAACCAAATTATAGAGTTTTATACTTGTTTTGTGCACTTATTCGCCACCATTGGTGCAAAATTATATATCTACATCCTATTTTATATTGCAGGGTGAGCTACTTCTAACGTTACTACGGTTTATTCCACTTTATGCAGAATTTCCTGTTTTGAAATTATGCGCGATTAAATTCTAATTTAAACCAATCAATTAGCAACTGTTTGACGAGATGGGACAAAAATTAGAGGCGTCTCCGCTCACTTACCAACCTGCTAACTTATTGGAAGCGTTCGTCCAAAATTGTGGAAAGGATGATGAAATATTCAATTGTAAAATTGGTTCTTACTTTTTAAATAAGATTCTTACTTTAAAAAAGTCACAAATTCTAAAAAATTCTGTATGGTTTGTTATACCCTTAATGTAGGCGAAAATTTCCAAGTTGTCTTCCAAGACCTTCTGATGAGCAGCTCGGACTCATCCAGCTCATTCCTTGAGTCCATTGTTCTCTACTTAACAGCTTTTCCTGAAGTGCAAGAGAAAATTTACCAGGAAATATTGGATGTCGCACCGAACGGGAGGGTAATAAATTTTGAGGACAGGAAACGGTAAGTATCGTTATTAATTGGAATTGATGATCGTGTGCAAAATAGGATATTACAGATTACAGATATTAACTTATTTCGTTCATTAATTTAATCATAAACTTTCTCTTGGGTACGATACAGGTTCATAACTGCACCTGATAATCATCATGGTTTAATATATGTAGGTAAAACGGTAAATCGGTATAGGTAAAACTCCAAAATTTGGGAAGAAAAATACTCATATAAAATCAACGTTTTTATACTATGGCGTTTGCCACGAAATACTGCAGAAACTCTTATTGCTTGCAAGTTTTAGTGTCAGGGTAATTTATGCAGCACACAAATGTGCGTAGGGTTAATAGATAGTTCACAATGTACATAGTTGAGTTTTTACTGAATTAATGTTACGAGTGTTTCAATTATGTATTTCTGTATTTTTAGTATGCCGTACACCCAAGTGTTCATCCTTGAGACACATCGCAATGCGAGAACTGCACAAGATTTTCCGCGCCGAGCCCTAAGGGATTTTTTGTATAAGAATTACAAAATTAGGAAGGTATGTATTTATGGTAGATACATACGTTTAGGCTAATATTTTGTATCCTCTGATGCAACTTGGTCAGCAGGCACTTGGTCCTAAGTAATTTTACACAATGTACCTTTGAATAACGACCAAATTGCCTAGTTTTCATTGCATAAAACTCATTGTGCATAACCAGCCATTTTAGATATGCAATTACATTTGCATAATCGAGATTATGTAAAATGACCGTTATACAAAGTGGTAGTTATGCAACAAGTCAAGAAAGTATGTCAAGTGACCAAAGATCATTGACTTCCCCTTCAATTGGATATTTTAGGGCACCATTATCCTCGTCGATACACGGCTGTATTGTGAAAATAAGCAAATCTTGGGTGACCCTGAGGAATTTCGGCCAGAACGATTTATTGGAGAAACTGGTGAACTAGAGTGTTAAAAATAAGCAGGTCATTTTTAGTAATGCATAAAATATGCCTTATGCATCATAATCATGGTTGTACTGGTATTTGGAATGGTATTTGTTATGATTAGTAAGATCCGGAGGATGTTTAAGTATATGAATTCATCATGTATATATAGAGGTTATGCCCAACATAATAAGGTAATTCTCAATTCACAATTCTGAATTCAACACGTTATCAGCACGGAGCTCTCAAGAAAGAGTTTCAGTGAGGAAAGTGAGACGAACAATTAAATAAACCGTTTTACTGATAATTCTGAAAATTATCTTTAAAAGTTTCCACCATGTCAAAAGTGATAAAGATTGACCACAGCAACGTCAAAAAGCTTGAGGGTGCCAGGAACTTCTCGTTATGGAAGTTGACACTAGAAAATATTTTCTGGGCATCGGGAATACAAGAAATAGTTTTCGGGAAGGAAACTAGACCGTCATCCGATCCAGACAAAGAGAAAGCCTGGGACATGAACAACAGGGCCGGAATGGCCATAATTCTGCAAACTGTTGACGAGAAGTTAACAAGTTACATTTTTTCTTCTACTACAGCTGCAGCAATGTGGACCACTTTGGATCAGACTTTTGGTAAGTCTAATAAGTGGACAAAGCAGCAATTACTGCAAGAGTTTTACAAAGCAAATTTGGGGGAAAAGACTCCCACCGAATTGATAAATAATCTGCAATCCATTAGTGGGCAGCTAAATGCAATGGGTTACAAAAGCTTGGATGCAGATGCAATCCTCAGCAAAGTTTTACATGAACTCAGTGGGCCGAGATTTGATAGTCTCGTGGCATCCTGGGATGTAGTTCCTGACGCAGAGAAAACCGTAGAAAACCTAGTTCAAAAATTAAAAATCCATGAATCTCGTGAAGAGATGTGGGATAAAGAAGGACAGAGTCAAAGGGCTTTCTCTGGCAAGAAAAAGGTCAACCCAGTGAATGGGGGTGGCAAGAAACAAGGAACGTGCCATGTTTGTGGTAAAAGGGGCCACTATAAGGCTGACTGCTGGAGCCTTTTGAAGAAAAACGAAAAAGAATCAGGCGAAGAAAAGCAGCCAGTTAAATCGCAGCCAGGGAAATCCTTCATGGTAAAAAGTGGAACTCAGACATCACGAGATAATTTTGTCTGGTTTTGTGATAGTGGTACGAATGTCCACGTCACTGGGAGAAGCGATTGGTTTACGTCTTACGAGAAGTTTGATGTACCGAGAAAACTTCAAATTGCTGCAAATAAATTTGCTAAATGTCCAGGGGTAGGAGTTGTAACTCTCCAAGCACTTATTTTGAAGAAATGGGAAATAATTCAGATCAAAAATGTGCTTTATTTACCTGGTGGTAGTAATTTATTCGCAAAAAATTGTGTGCTGAAGAAGGGTTTTTACACTCGCAGCACAAGAGAAGGAACAATTTTCTTCACTTCAGATGGAGAAGAAAGTCTACGAGCCAAATTAAACGACGACAACATGCAAGTGATGCTGTTTAAGCCAGTTGAGAAACTGGACAAAGCTAGCTCGGCCGAGAGACTTGATCCAGTTAAAAATGCAGTTGACAGAAAAGCTGTATTTTTAGGCCATAAAGAACAACTCGCAGGGGAGTACATGTGTGATAAGAAAAAGAGTGAAATTGGAGAACAATTTCATAAGCAGTTTGTGCATTCTGTGTCAGCATCGGCTCCAATGAACCCGCAGAGGAAGAGAGAAGAGCCTCAAAAACAGAAGGCAAGTAAGAAGTTTGACTTGAACCTCATGTCGATTATTACAACAATAATTTACATGCTGACTTTGGGATTCGGGGGTTGTCATAAACTTCAAGAGGGGAGTCCAGTAATTTGGAGAAGAAATGGCGAACCAGCAGTGATCGGTCACAACAGTGTCACGGTCAAGATAAACCTTGTATCGCCTTGCGAACTTCTTCCGCTGGAAGGACTTTCTGCAAAAGTCGTCATGAAATTAAGGCAGAAATGCGACGAGCATTATGAACTTTTATTTCGAGGAGAACTCGAGAAATTGTCTCGAAAAAATTTATGGGCCCAATAAGAGTAAGAAGGGTCGTACCTATCGTGGTGGGCTGGATATTCCTTTCTGTAGCTGCTAGTGCAGGGATAGGAATAGGTGGATATGCCATTCATAAAACTGACCAACTTGAAGTTAGTCAGCTTGAAATTGAAAGAACATTGGATGATATGGAATGAAAGGCACAGATTACAAGCGAGGAGTTGATTTTTCTCAAAGGGGAAGTTAAGAAACTCAGTGTGACTGTGAACTCGTTAATAGACGATACCAACTCCTTCAAAGAAAGATCCATTCTGGTTCAGTACATTGTTTCCTACATAATTTCGCGTTTATTAGTAGGAAGGGGAGTAGTACAACACACAAGGGCTTTGTGGAGGAAGCATAAGATGGATGATTCATTCTTTGACTTTATGAATATTACACTGCCGTGTGATGCAAACTGTCCTTTGGAATACGGAGAGTTCAAGCGCTGTTCCATGAACGGAGATGGAAATGCACTCACGCTGGAGTTTGCTGTTCCAATTGTAAATACGAACTTGACAATGCTACAAGCTGACGCATTTTTCCTTATGGTGAAAGAGAAAGGCAGGACTTGCACTGCTACATACCATGGGCCAAGGCATGCAATTATATCTCTGGGTGAAGATTGCATTTATTCAGTGGCGTTGGGGCAAAAAGACATGCTCGTACCTTCTGCCCGTTGCATTAGTCAGTCGCGTCATTTTAATGAGGATGTTTACAAAATGACTAAATGTATGGAGAGCAAGGAGGGAGATGAGTCGGATTTCATTCAAGTTAAAACATACAACAATATGTTTCATATATACTGTCCAGGTTTAGAGTTCATGTACGGTTCACATAGGAATGTGAAGTGTCCAAATCATGTGTTTAAGTTGCCCTTGACGGGAACTTTTACTCTGAATAATATCACGTACAAGGGGCAAGCACTCAATTTAGTATATAATGAAAAAGAGGACCCCTTGATGATGGAAAAGCTTGCGTGGCATCTTACACCATCGGTAAAATGGGATGAGTTGAATCGGACCATGGAACTGCTCACACCTTTGGATGAGAATCATTGGTACCGTTTTAATGACACCAACTTTTGGATCATCGTCGCCTTGATCGGTGGAGGATTTACAATAATTCTGGGTTTGATTTTATACACAAAACTGACATTGTGTTGTAAACAGAATTCTGATAAGGTTAGCGAGGACAAGATCATAAATCGGACTGGAATTCAACTACGGGATTTAAACAACGACGCGGAGTCTTTGGAAGAGAGCATTCGCGGATAATAATTTAGTTATTTTATGCCTCAAGGAGGGTGTTAAAAATAAGCAGGTCATTTTTAGTAATGCATAAAATATGCCTTATGCATCATAATCATGGTTGTACTGGTATTTGGAATGGTATTTGTTATGATTAGTAAGATCCGGAGGATGTTTAAGTATATGAATTCATCATGTATATATAGAGGTTATGTGCAACATAATAAAGTAATTCTCAATTCACAATTCTGAATTCAACATAGAGAATGGGTCGAGTGTTATTTCCTTCTCATTTGGTGAGTCATGAAAAAAAGGTAACAAAGGATAATTTGAAATTATTAATGCGGTCCTTAATTGGTAATAGGCAGGAGAAACTGTCCCGGTGAGCTGCACGCCAATATTGTCGCATTCTTGGTACTGGCCGCATTGTTGCAACGATACAAAATATCCAAACCCGGTCGGACAACCCACGCCGAGATTAGATATGAAACCGGGCATCGCGTTGAAGCCATACCCATTTCAAGTGGTGTTTGAAAAGCGAAATTCAAACTTGTGAATATATTTGTCTAACGGTTTTACTGGATATTTTCGACCATTTCACCCAGTTTTTTGGCCCGTTATTAAACTTCGGGTTAATAAAAGATAACGTTTCATGACCCTCGACTCGTCCAAAGAGCATTTAAGTTTTCCAATTCACTATGCTAAATATGTATGTAAGAACAAACATTTATTTTTGTTCTTACATAGTTCATACCCAGTTACTAAGAGAGTACGTGTACATAAGTATGTAAGTATGCATATAATATACATACATCCCAATTATTTAGATACATAGGTACATATGCACACAAAATATACATATTTTTGTTTGTAGAAACACATACAAACTTGCTTATACTTTTGAGATAAATTGCCCAAACATAAATTGGTACACCATTTATACAACTCTTTCTACATATGTAAACTAATTTTTTTCATGCATGAAACCGTTAAACTATGTATATTGAAGATAATGAAACCTTGCAAATAGTTATTCGGCTGGCATGTCGGCTGAAACTGTCAATAATAACCTAACTATTGCAAGAATGTGAATATGCAAATATTGGAATGTTTAACGTAACATAATATGAGTACATATATACAGTTTTGTTATTTTTGCGGGTCACCTCATTTATTTGCATAGTACATAAATCTTACTACGCCCATTTTCGGCGATACAGATTTTCCATGTTGAGTATATACATAAACTCCGTCTCTTGCGAACGTGTCAAAATATGCAAATGAGTTTATCAACACAAATAATTCCACTGTATGTACCCGACGCTCCAAAAAAACTCGATCTTGCCTGGATACAAGATATCTACATAGATACATAGTAGCATATTTTTCCATGCAGTTGGACAATTGGTTCTTGTTATCACGCAATAGGACCATTCATTCAGGATGTCATCGATTTAAATGCTATGAGTCACCCTATAATAATAATTATCATACATATGTATGTATATTTATGTATTACAGTATTACAGTTACAATTACTGTCAACTATACAAATGCGAAATTCTGACACTGCAAAAATCTGGTAGAGTCACATAAATATGTATGTACATACTACTTCATTACTATACGGTAATGACCGGTATTATCGAGCCTGAGGAGATATATATACATACAATCCGGCTGGTAATGAGTCAATAAAATGTTGCGAAATTCTCAGCACACCCAAGCACATTCTTAATGCAACACCTCATTCAGCAAAACAAAAAACAGCAAGCTGCACTTTTTTGCAAACCCGTGTCGTCTTTGCATCCAAATCCTGATCCATGCATGATTTCATCCCAATATGTACATATGCAGTTCCATCTGAAAATCTGAACTGTTTCACAGTTCAGTTCATCCACTTGTTCCAAGTTGGCAACACAATGCTTGAATTTGCTCTCCTCAGCTTGTGCCTGGCCGTGCTGGTATATTATTTGTTGGATAAACACCATCATTCCGATGAGCCACCAGGTATTACATTTTTTGCTATAAAATGGGACGATTTGTTTCATAAATCTGTATCTTCGATCCAATCCAGGTCCACGAGGTTTACCCATTTTGGGAAATTTAATTGATTTAGCGAGAGCATCGGACAATATGGTGAACACTTTTGGAGTATTGGGGGAAAAGTATGGAGAAATTTTTTCCATCAGGATGGGATTTAAAAGGACAGGTAAATAATTTATGTATGTTTTTAGTTAAAGATAAATTTCTGGTAATTTACTAAGTAATTTGACAAGTAATGAAATTTATGTTATGAATTCAATTATTTGTCATTTTTACCATGTACCTACACCGTTAGAAATCTGTTATAGTCGCGCAGGTATTGATTTATCGGTAATAAAGTTGTTATTCGTTGGTATTAAAATTAAGATGGTCTAAAAATTTGCAACTGATCTGGTACACTCAAAATAAGGTAGTAATGAATCATTACCATGCGGAATGGATATGAGGCTCTACCACGTCGGTTAGGATTTATAGTAAGAAATGGTAATAATAAGTTCAGGGAAATTCAAATTTAATATATAATGGTATTCACTTCCTTAATATTTGGTAATGAATTTGAATTTACCTGAAATTATTATGACCATTTCTATGACAAATCGTAACCGACGTGGTAGAGCCTCATAGTCATTCCGCATGGTAATGATTCATTACTACATTATTTTGAGTGTAGAACTTTAATATCGAGCTACAACTACACCGAATTATTTATCAATTCCACTTTGATAGAGTTATGTATTAATACCGATTGGTATTATCTTAATACTGGATTTCTATGAGAGCATTTTTAAGCGAACAAGAAATATATTAGTCTTATTAAAATAATAATAACTACTTATGTATTTATCCTTTAGTCGTGCTCACTTCAAAAGAAGCCATGCAAACCGTCCTCTCCAACGAGGCAACGTTCGCACGTGACAACAGCGGTCTGTTTGCTGATTGGAGTTTCCATAAAAATCTGGGAATTGGAGCATCCCATGGAAGCGTTTGGACCAAAACGAGAAATTGGACGTTTAAAACGTTGCGTGAATTTGGATTTGGGAAATCTTTAGCTATGGAGGGATATATCCAGGTAAAAATAACAATTAGGAAATTTTAGGCAGAAAAGAAAATTTTTCCCGAATTAATTTCAGATCGCGTCGGATTTATTGTTTGCCAAAATTGACGAGAAGCTAGGCACCGAGGTCAATGTTGACTACTTTTTTCATCCACCGATCCAAACCACAATGTGGCTCATGATCGTTGGTCGGTTATCTGAAGATGATCAGGCACACGTCAAGCTTATTTCAGAGAAGGGGGAACGGTTCATGAAAAGTGGCATTCTTGGACCAAGTCTCGTGAATGCTTTTCCATTTTTGAGATACGTTTTCCCAAATTGGTTAGGCTACAAGGTGCAGATGGATTTTTTCCGGTCGTGTACCTCAATCGGAAAGGTGATTAGATCAAAAAAAATATGGATTTATGTAAGATTCCCGAGATAATTCCACTTTAAGCACGATTTCCTGTTTTGAAATTATGCCTAATTCCCTCGTTTGAAATTTTGCCTGATTCCCGCGTTTGAAAGTATGCATGCTTGCCTCATTCCAAACTATTTATGCAGGGTACCACCATTCCAAATTATGATTCCCTGATTCGTACAACTTATGCAAAATTACCTCATTTCAAATTATTCTTGATTCCTTCATTTCAAATTATGTATGCACAATTTAATTGAAAATTCCAATTTAAACTAATTACTTAGCAACTTTTTGACGAGATGGGAGAAAAATTAAAGGCGTCCCCGCTCACTTCCCAACCTGCCAACTTATTGGAAGCGTTCGTCCAAAATTGTGGAAAGGACGATGAAATATTCAACAGTAAAATTAGTTGTTACTTTTTATTTAAAGAATATTTTACTTTAAGAAGGTGTACAAATTTTTAAAATTTTGGATGATTTGTTATCTCCTTAACGTAGGCGAAAATTTCCAAGTCGTCTTTCAGGACCTTCTACTCAGCAGCTCGGACTCATCGAGCTCATTCCTCGAGTCCATTGTCCTCTACTTGATAGCATTTCCTGAAGTGCAAGAGAAAATTTACCAAGAAATATTGGATGTCGCACCCAACGGGAGGGTTATAAATTTTGAGGACAGGAAATGGTAAATCTTGAAATTGTAATTTTCATATGCAAAACAGGGTTGTACAGTGTTAGAAATCTGGTATTGTCAAGGAAAGTATTGATTTCTCGATACTAAAGTTACTACCGTTTAGTATTCAAATTATACCGGCCCATAAAAATTTGCTACTGGGATTTATGTAGTAAACTTTAATATCGAGCTTTTATTATAACGTATGTGTCACTTATCTGTGCAATGTTGGTCGAGTAATATCAAATTATTCTAACTTCAGATCATTTTTATACTGGATTTTTAAGAAAGTATTAATAACTTACGGTGTATTTAGATTAATTTTTATTAAAATTATACTACGAATGTTTTGTTTTTAGTGTTTTGTTGACTTGGTATTTTGTTGACCCGATTTTAATTTTTTAGTATGCCGTACACCCAAGCCTTCATCCTTGAGACACATCGAAATGCGAGAATTGCACAAAATTTCGCACCACGGAGAGCTCTTTGGGACTTCTCGTATAAGAATTTCAAAATTAAGAAGGTACATAGATCACCAGCCATTTTACATGTGCAAATACATATACATACTAAAATGACCTTTGTGTATAATCGTAATTATGCATTAGAAATTATGTAAAGTGACCGATGGCTTGAGTTGGATATTTTAGGGCACCATCATCCTTGTCGATACACGGCTGTATTGTGAAAATAAGCAAATTTGGGGTGACCCTGAGGTCTTTCGGCCGGAACGATTTATTGGCGAAAATGGGGAACTAGAGAATGCGTCGAGTGTTATTTCCTTCTCATTTGGTGAGTCATGAAAAAATAAGTAAATGATAATTTTTCCGAAATTATAAAATTGTTAAATAAGTCTTCAATTTGTAACAGGTAAGAGAAACTGTCCCGGTGAATTGCACGCCAGTATGGTCACATTCTTGATACTGACCGCATTACTGCAACGATACAAAATTTCCAACCCGGTCGGACAACCCATGCCGAGATTAGATATGAAACCCGGCCTCGCCTTGAAGCCATACCCATTTCAAGTGGTCTTCGAAAAGCGAAATTTGAAAATGTAATTATACATATTTAACTGTCAGACAAGTTGTGATGGATTTTCGGAAAATTTTGACCATTTCACTCGGTTTTTTTATTAAAATGCTAAAAACTCGTGTTAATAAAATATATGATGTCACGACCTTGAACTTGTTCAAATTGTATGTATTTAAGTTTTCCGACTAAATAAAATATAGACATTTGTATGCACTTGTCTGTAGAAATACGCATAAACTTCCTTCATACATAGTTCAAGATAAATTGCATTGATTTTTACACCATTCATATCCCCTTTCGAGATTGATTTTTATCCATTCATGAAAAAAGCTAGGCTGTGTTTATGGTAAGGAAACCTTGCACTTCAAATATTGGGCAAGCATGTCAGTAATTACCTATCTATAGAAATAATATGAATATGTAAATATTGGAATGTTTAACCCATCGTAAAATATGTAAAAATACAGTGGAATTATTTGCACGGATAACTGCATTTGCACATTAGAATCTCACTATCCCCATTTTCGGCCGTACGGGCTTTCCATGATGAACAAGCTGCCTCTCACGAATGTGCAATAATGTTAAGGTGATACGCACAAATAACTCCACCATATGTACCCCAAGCACCAATAAAACCCTGACCTCGCCTGGATGCGAAAAAAGGCTTAAAAGGATATTTCTCCATGCGGTGAAAAACTGGTTCTTGTTGTCACGCCAATGGACCGTGTATGCTATGTAGATGGGATCAGGTTAAATGTGCTTGTTAAGTATCGTGTGGATGTATGTGCCCTACAATAAGAATGCGAAATTCCTAGAGTTAAAAATCTGCTAGAGTCTATTAGGGTTGCCGCGGGTAGCGAAAATGCTACCCGTTACCCGACCCGCTACCCGCAGCACAACTACCCGTACCCGCACGGGTACCCGTTACCCGCTACCCGTTATGAGAATTAAGTTAAAAGCTAACCAAACTTCAGAATAAATTCGATTTAATTAATTATTTGCTCACTTGGGTTGATATGTAGTTTGAGATAATGCTATACGCAAGTAATGCATGCCATAATTTGTTTTGGGAATGTCACTAGTTGTTTCTGAAACCAAACTTTTTGACTTGCAATGGAACGTTTTTCAAACTACATCGGGATTTCTTAACGAATTATATCAAAAAATCAAGCCAAAAATTAGGAATTATCAGTTATCTCTTCCTTAACGCAAGCTTCCATGACGCGCCGCCTACGTCATAACAGTGACGTCACAACCCTACATTTTTAATTAAATCTCAGCAACTAGGACGAATTTCGAAATTCTGGTCGACGATATTGTAGACCATCCCGTTGTCGTTGTACTCGAGCCGACATCAAACATTTTGGTAGCTTGAGAATGGCTGGATGCCACAAATAGTGTAAATTCCATAAGAACACATGCTAATCATCAGGCAAAATTGGCTTAGGGGCCGTCCATAAATTACGTAACGCAAGAGGGGGGGAGGGGGGGGTCATGGGAAGTGCGTTACGAATTGTTATGAAGGGGGTGGGGGGTATAAAAAATTTGTTACGTAACACATTTTATAAACTGGACTAAAATTCGCCAAATATGATACGCCGAGCATATTGAATTCATGTCATCCCAAAGGTTTCAGTGTACGCATGTAGTAAATATACATTTTTCATTAGTTTTCCAGGTGTAAATTGAGAAAAGGTTGCATTACAGTGGGGAATTTTAGGGCGGAACCGGTCAAGGAAGGGGGGGGGGTAACGAGTCCATCGTTCGTTCTGTTACCAAGAAATATACGAAAAAATCTAGTTTATTTTTACATAGATATGTACAACCAGATCAATTCATTTGCAAAAGTTTGCGGTCAAACTTTGACCTTACATATCTCAAAATGGAGTAACCGAAATGATCTGGTTGTATAAGTAAAAATAAACTGGATTTTTGGCTCTATTTTGTGGTAACAGAATGAGCGATACCCCCCTTTCCTTTCATCGGTGCCGCCCCAAAATTCCGCACAATGCATTGCGAGTGCTAAGTAAATCATCTGCGGTGAAATCAAATTTATGTTACGTTACGAAGGGGGAGGGGGGGTAGTCGAGAAGCGTTACGATGCCGTTACGAGGGGGGAGGGGGGGTCTAAAAAATGACGATTTTTGCGTTACGTAATTTATGGACGGCCCCTTATCCATATCGATCAATTTTAAATGCATATTTTTGAGCAGCTAATCATCAACAATAGCGGTGTACAGAATTTCGAAATTCGATTTCTAAGTCACGAAAAATTAGTTTGAAATTTATTAATATTGCTGTGTATTTGTGTATGTAAACGTATGGGAAATCTTGCGATGAGTCCGTGGATCCGCGATTACATTACCCGAATGAGCCGAATTATCCTATTATTTTACACCAGTTATTTTTATTTTGGCGTTCAAATTATACGAAATCATACGAAATTGAATAATTTGAACGCCAAAATAAAAATAACTGGTGTAAAATAATAGGATAATTCGGCTCATTCGGCTAATGTAATTCAAAGTCCAGAGGGGGTGCAAATTTCGCGCAGTTTAAATTACTCAATGATTTTTTGAGACGACCACGTCATGGAGGCTAGCCTTAAATAGCCCGTTTAAAGACAGCTATTAGGGGCAGAGTTCAAGGACCACCATGGTTTTCGTCCAGTGGAGGAAAAAGTTGCTGAACATTTACTTAAAAATAGAACTTAGCCGCCAATATTTTCTTTAAAGTGGACATTCCACGGAAAGTATCACGCGATTCTTAATTTTTGGCTTGACTTTTAAATACTTATACTTGCTAGACAATCTTGGTGTAGCTTGAAAGAAGGTTCAATATATAGTTTGATTTTTTTAAATTTAGATTTAAATGAAGTTTTAATTGCAAAATCGTCTATAAATAACATTTTTGCTTCCAATCGGATTCAAGTTTTTCACCTTTAAAGTATAAATTAAAATATCGTCAGTCTTACATAAACACATACAAGTCAAATTGTTACTCATATTTTAGAGCAGGCAAATTATGCTTGAGAAACAATAATTTCTCCTCATTTTCGGGACGTGAAAAGCATTTGAGACTGAAGTAGGCTACTGTAGATTCCGAAAAGACACACGCTATAAGCCCTAGTTGCTGGAAAACAGCAAATTTTGAATTGGATAAATAATAAATTGACGCTTTTGTTGGTAAATGGACTAACCTGCTGCTAACTTTCTTTGTGAACTGATTTATGTCGAAAATTAAATAAAAACTGAACTACCCGTTACCCGTGCGGGTAGCTGTCGCTACCCGCAGATAACGGGTACCCGCAAGAATTGTGCGGGTATGCGGGTAACGGGTACCCGACCCGTTACCCGCGGCAACCCTAATCTAAACTATTAGAAATCGGTATGGATACCCCTAAGTGCCCCTCTGGTTACTTTTTGTTCATCTTTGACTTCATATAATTTCATGAGAAGCCATTTGGTATCAATCTTCCAAATTTCAGCTTTTACAAGTTTTGAAGATAGGCATGGAGTTCTCCGGGCTTGGAGTACATACTCGCGTACTCCGCGGAGTACTGAGGATGAGTACGCGGAGTACTGAGTACGCAAAATATCCGATCTATGCATGGGTCACCCCAATGGTCGGAAATGGAATCAATTCCACGATGGATTTTTCTAAAATATTTGTGGATATTTGGCTGTTTTGGGGCTCACGCACAACATTGCAAAAAAATTTGGGTTAAATATTTTAGAAAAATTCATCGTGGAATTGATTCCATTTACTAACATTAGGCCGCCGCATTGTGGCTCCGGTTAACAAAATTTCCAATTTCACTTCATATTCTTCCAGTAGGAGTTATTATCAATCTCTGTACCAAATTTCAGCTTTCTACGACAATTTTGAAATTTTGGTGCATAATATCCCAACCACTCCGATGACCCCCACCGTTCAACCACTGGATCGATTTTGCCCATCTTCGAACTCGAATCCTAACTTTGTCCAATATGCATATGGTAAAAATTTCAACTCAATCAGTCAACTCGTTCGAGAGTTATCGAAAGACAGACGGACGGACAGACGGACATGACAACTATGTATGTACATAAGCCCTGGTTCGGGCTGAAAATTAGAAACACATTGGCGAAAACCGCATGTCGAAATCCGTTTTACAGTTATCGTGGATACGGATTGATGGACAGATAAACAAGACATTCCCATAAAGGGATTTCGCCTCGCTTCACCCCTCAATACGTGATCAGTAGGAAATCTTGAACAGAATATCAAATTTTGTTTGAATTAATACCAGATCGCGTCGGATTTAGTGTTTGCCAAAATTGATGATAAGCTAGGGACTGAGGTCAATGTAGATTACTTTTTTCATCAACCCATCCAAACCACTATATGGCTCATGATAGTTGGACGGTTATCTGAAGACGATAAGGCACACGTTAAGCTTACACGTTACGCCGTTTTTGCGGTTCGTCTTCCCAAATTGGTTAGGCCACAAGGTGCAGATGGATTTTTTCCAGGCCTGCAATTCCATCGCAAAGGTAAACAACTGAATGCAAAAAACTAATCCTTCGCTTTATTCACGACTACCTGATTGCATGACCCCTCGTTACAAATTATGCACGATTTCTTTATTCAAAACAATGTATGCATCATTTTCCTATCCCAAACTATGTATGCATGATTCCCTCATTCAAATTATACACAATTCCTTCATTCCACTTTATGCAAAATACAACTGAAAATTGCTGTATCATTCTAATTAATTAGAAACTTTTTGACGAAATGGTGCAAAAATTAAAGACATCCCCGCTCACCTCCCAACCTGCCAACTTATTGGAAGCTTTCGTCCAAAATTGTGGAACGGACGATGAGCTATTTAATTGTAAAATTAGTAACTATTATTTAGATACAATTCTTAAGTCCTTCTTCATAATTTTGTACCCTCTACATCTAGCCGAAAATTTCCAAGTCGTCTTCCAAGACCTTCTACTGACTAGCTCGGATACATCGAGCTCATTCCTTGAGTCCCTTATTCTCTACTTGACAGCTTTTCCTGAAGTGCAGGAGCAAATTTATCAGGAAATATTGAATGTCGCACCGAATGGGAGAGTTATAAATTTTGAGGATAGGAAACGGTTATTTTAAAATTACTATGAGGGTATTCGTTATTTCTTCGTATCGTTAGTATCGTAAAATAGTTTACGAAGATAAAACAAGGGGTCAGGTTTCGCAAAAATCGTAAGCGTAATAAAGCGATTTTCGATGACAAAATCTTACGACTATTACAAAACTCTTAAGCGTTGTGAGTAATTTTACGATACGAAGAAATAATAAATACCCTCCATGACAATGTATAATTATGAAATCATCAACATTGATCCCCGAAGAAAAAAAAAATTATAAACAAATAAACCGTAGTAACGTTAGAAGTAGCTCACCCTGTCATATTGACTTGGTTATAACTTTGCACCAAAGATGCGGAGTAACCCGCCAAGCCATACTTACAATACAATTAGCGAGTAAGATACGCATATACAATGATTTGCTATAACTTTACCAAAGGTGCCGAATAATCGCGCAAAATATACAAGTATAAAAGTTATACAATTTTGCACCATTGATGCAGGATAATTGAACAAATAGATATATTATTGTCATATAATTTTGCACCAATGGTACAGGATAACCAGAAAGAGCAGGCATATAAAAATGATATAATTTTGCACCAATGGTACAGGATAACCAGAAAGAGCAGGCATATAAAAATGATATAATTCTGCACCAATGGTACAGGATAACCAGAAAGAGCAGGCATATAAAAATGATATAATTTTGCACCAATGGTACAGGATAACCAGAAAGAGCAGGCATATAAAAATGATATAATTTTGCACCAATGGTACAGGATAACCAGAAAGAGCAGGCATATAAAAATGATATAATTTTGCACCAATGGTACAGGATAACCAGAAAGAGCAGGCATATAAAAATGATATAATTTTGCACCAAGGGTGCAGAATAAGGAGCCAAAATAAATATCTAATTTTGAAATAATTTTGGTTTTTCCCCGGGGCCTTGAACTCGTGGTGTTAAATTTTTGACACCACCTTTCATCCAGTTATTCTAAACTTTTGGTGCATGTTGCATCGATTCTCCCAATTATTTAGCATCATTTTTGATAACCGGTTGTTTGATACTAACGGTGCAACTTATTCCAATGTTGGAGTACTTTCTCGATCAACTTTCCCAATTGATTCGCACCATTTCCGTTCGGATTGTTTGATGCCAATGGTGGGACTAAGTTATTCAATAATGGACATAGGGATTATTAATTAGCATCAATTGATGCAAAAAACTCGTGAACACACAGACGGACAGACAGACGGACAGACAGACGAACAAGAGAAATTCAATAGCTCCCGTGCTACGCAGGGTGAGCTAATAAGTGCCCAGAGGTTAATAATACCCTGTTTTGTGCAGAACAAATTGTACGTAATAATAATCAAAGGGTTAACCTCTTGCCACTGATTTTATAAAATTCTTCTTGGATGTAATGTTGATTTCATAATCAAACCTGATAATCTTCATGCATGATTTCCTATAAAAGACGATGTTTATTTCATCAAGTTTCCAATTTATGATTTTTTTCCGAGAACCACGAAGAATTTACTTTTAAATATTAAATATTGGTTGGTATTATTGGAAAAATTTCAAATTTGAGATGAACAATTTAATAAGTAAATCAACTTTTTAATATGATTTTTCGGATAAAATACAGATCAAACTCTTATGTACATAGTTTTGAGAGGTGTTGGTGTCAGGGTAATTTATGCAGCGCACAAATGTTGTATTCCGTTCGAAAGAAATTAATAACTTGTGATGTGTTGAATTTTTACTAAATCAATGGTGCGGATTTTTAATTTTTTTGTTTTTTAGTATGCCGTACACTCAAGCGTTCATCCTAGAGACACATCGAAATGCGAGAAATGCACAAAATTTTGCACCTCGGCGAGCTCTTTGGGACTTCGTGTATAAGAATTACAAAATTAAGAAGGTACATATTTATGCCAGATACTTACGTATAATATTTTGAACTCTCTGGTGCAATATGAGTCCTAGGTCACTTTGCATAACGGCCATACTTGTAAAATTTTTATTGGATTAAACTCATTTTACATAAAAAGCGTAGACACATATTTATATGTGTAATATGGCATAATTGATAATTTTTCAAAATGACCCTTATGAAAAATGGCAGTTATGCAGAAGAAATTATGTGAACTAAAGGAAAATAGATTAACTGATTGAGAGTATATGCCTTTATTTGGCTACGGTACACAACGAACTGCCTATTTTTTTATGCATGAAACTCAATTTAGAATCTTAATTAATTTAATTAATTTAGAATCTAAATTAATTCTAAATTCTAAATTAATTCTAAATTAATTTAGAATCTAAATCTAAATTGAGTTTCATCTAAATTTTAGATGAAATCCCTTTTCACATAAATAAGTCATATTGCAAATTTAATAATTGTGTAAAGTGGCCGTTACGTATATGATAATTATGCAATAAAAATTATGTAAAGTGACCGATGCTCACTAACTTCATTGAGAGTTGACGCTTGAGTTGGATATTTTAGGGCACCGTCATCCTTTCCGATACGCGCCTGCATTGTGAAAATAAGCAAATTTGGCGTGACCCTGAGGTCTTTCGGCCGGAACAATTTATTGGTGAACATGGCGAAATAGTAAATGTGCCGAGTGTTATTTCCTTCTCATTTGGTGAGTAATGAGAAAATAAACAATTGCTTATTTAAGTATCTAAAACAAAGATTTTTATTACAAAATTGTAATAATTAATTGAGTCTTTAATTTTTAAAAGGCAAGAGAAACTGTCCTGGTGAATTGCACGCCAACATTGTCACATTCTTGGTACTGACCGCATTGCTGCAACGATACAAAATATCCAACCCGGTGGGACAACCCACGCCGAGATTGGATATGAAAGCGGGCCTCACCTTGAAGCCATACCCATTTCAAGTGGTGTTCGAAAAACGAAATTAAATTTGAACGTACAAACATGCTTATGTATTTTCCATTAGGAATGATATATTTTGGGAAATTTTCGAGCATTTCACCCATTTTTAGGTCCAATGCTAAAATTCTCGTACCTAAATAAAAGATTTGACCTTCAACCCGTGCCCAAACCGCATGTAAATTTTGCGACATAATATGCATACACACTACATGCATACACACTTCCCATTTGTACGAAGATATGTATTTAGGTACACAAGTACCCGAAGTTTCCAGAAAATCCTGACCTTAATCAACGAATTAATATGTAAACAACTGGAAACTAAAGAAAACTGGTTCCCAAGACGACCGTACACAATCCATGTGATCAACTTGATTCGGGTTTGTATTAAGATATCTCATAAAGTTAACTACTTAGATATGTATACGTTGGTGGCATGATATTTGTAAATATATCGCGTCTCGGGTGATTACATAATAAAAGCGATAACAATATTACGCAAGATCCTTTCAAACTTTGTTGCCTGAGAAATTTACCTTGCAGTAAACTTTACCTTTTATGATTGGATTAACCCAAAAAATGGACACTTATATACACTCTTAGAAATCCAGTATTAAAATACATAATGTCACTTTAAAGTGGTATTGATGAGTAATAGCTCAACATTCAAATTTTGCCGTATCGGTGGCAAATTTTTACGGCTGGTTGAAATTTGCATACCGAGTGGTAGCACTTTACAGCCGAGAAATCAATTCCTGTCCGACTATATCAGATTTTTAACAGTGTACACATCCATATATAATTAAATTCATGCTTCCCAACACGACAGGAATTTGATATCGTAAAGGTGGTTTAATACATAGGTAGGTGTAAATATATAAGCATTTTTATTAAGGAGTACAGATTATGTACGTATGTATATAAGATTGCAAATATTTCTTGATTTAGTTTGTATTTACGTTGACTTCACCAAGGTAGCAAGATGTTTGTGGTGTTTGGATTCATTGTGTTTTGCATTGGAATGCTGGCACGCTATTTCTTCTCTACCGACCGAGATGTTAATAATCCCCCAGGTACATAATTTTTTTTAAGCAGTAGCTGAATTTATGCAAATTTTTAAATTTCCAATTGATTACGTATTTGCGTATCCAGGTCCAAAAGGTTTTCCGATTCTGCGAAACTTGATCGATTTGGTGATGGCATCGGACAACATTACGAAAACTTTGGGCGTACTGGGGGAAAAGCATGGAGAAATTTTTTCGTTGAAGATGGGAACGAAAACGAGAGGTAGTTTTATACATATGTAATATGTAGAATTATTCTTGCGGATCACCTCATTTGCAGAAATCTCACCATGCCCGTTTTCAGAGATAGAGGATTTCCATATGTAATGAGTCAAAATATGCAAATGAGGTGCATAACCGGAAAAATCCCGGGTACTTATTTAAATACATTGATTGTACCTGAACAGATAAATTACGCGGATAACATACATATGCACATGATAAAATTTGCATTAAATTTGATACAATCTTGGGATTCAGTCAATCGTTTACACGCATATTCCCAGATTCAAATTTCTGTCTATAAACAGGACATCGAAAATTGACCCCATAATGTAGCGTCAAGAAAAAATACGTACCGGAACTGTTTTGAACATGAAAGTTACACACTTTTGTGTAAAGAATATGTACTTCTTACTCTTAAAGTTTAGCCGCTGCTGTTCGTAGACAAAGCCAGATACCATGGAAATAAATTACATATGCCAGATAACCCCTCAGATTTTTTGTCTCCGTTTTTTAAAACGAACCGAAAATATTATTTTTTATTTGGAAATTATTTTGGAAATTATTTTTTGGAATTTTATACCGGCCAGAATTTAAGATGTCAATAAAATTCACGTTACTACATTTTATTAAAATTACATACGTGTTGAATTTAATAACTTTGACTTTGGTCTAAATACATAGTGGGGTCATAAGTTCTCGTGAATGCATTTCCGGTAATAAATCCCAAAGTATTAGAGCTATCTGTTCGAAATTTTTATGGATTAACAAGGTATTAATATTGTTTAGAAATCATAACTTCTTTGTCAAGATTTCGTCCACGGGCAATTAGACAAGACATAACTCGTGACGGCCACAGGTTGATCGTGGTACGCGCCAATTTTCGTGCCAAAAGTATTTCAGACTTTTCACCGTTGGCAAAAAATTCAATAGAAAAAAAGGCCAGATATTTGTTGTACAGAAGTCTGACATCCGTTTAAGTATGCGGAAGTCAATACGAAGTCATCACCGTGGTGTGAATGGGAGCAAGTTGGCTGGAGAAATGAAATCTCTGTTTTTTACCGCAAAGGGTACAAGTTGAAGCCAAGAATTATTTTCAGAGTGTCCTAGAGACAAACGTTAATAACCTGAACCCTGGACCCTCCGAAAATCGCCATTGGACCTTTCAACAAGAATCTGCTCATGCGCAAGGTGCAAAATTGTCCAAAACTGGCTTCAGACGAATTTTCATGACTTTTTTTCATCCGTAGAACGGTGCTCAGTATCTGCAGACCTTAATCCCCTAAATTATGACTGGTGGTCAAAATTATAGGTACAAGTATGCTCTAAATTTCACCCAAGTGTGGAAAAGCTGAGGTCGCACTTACTGAAGATCTGGCGCTTTTCCCAGGAAATCCGTGCGTGCCGCGATCGAGCAGTTTTCGCCACGACTTATGTCTTGTGTACAAGCCCGTGGAGGAAATTGTGAAAACGAAGTTATGATTTCTAAACAAGATTAATACCTTGTTCATCCACAAAAATTTCTATCAGATAGCTCTAATACTTTGGGCTTTATCACCGGAAATGCATTCACGGGAACTTATGGTCGGACTATGTACGTAGTCGTTCTTACTTCAAAAGAAGCGATGCAAACCGTGCTCACCAACGAGGCCACTTTTGCACGTGCCACGACTGGAATGTTTTCTGATTGGAGTTTCCATAAAAATCTGGGAATCGCAACGTCACATGGAAGCATTTGGAATAAAACGAGAAATTGGACGTTTAAAACGTTACGTGAATTCGGATTTGGGAAACCTTCAGCTATGGAGCATTATATCCAGGCAAAAATATAAACTAGAAAATTTTTTCTACGCTTCTAGGAGAAATTAATGCCAGCCTTACTATACCCAATGTCTGCCTATGTATAAAATTTTGCCCTCCTGATTTCCAGGTCATGTTGGACTTATTATTTGCCAAAATTGACGATAACCTCGGCACTGAGGTTAATATCGATTATCTTTTTCATCAGCCAATTCTAACCATCATGTGGCAAATGGTGGTTGGGCGGTTAACTGAGGACGATAAGGCACAAGTTAAGCTAATATCGGAGAAGGCGGAACGCTTCGTGAAGAGCGGCGTTGTTGGGATGAGCATTGCCAATGCGTTTCCATTTTTGAGGTACGTCTTCCCCACGTGGTTAGGCCGGACGGCACAGGTCTACTTTTTCCAGGCGTGTAAAACAATTGGAAAGGTGAGCAGTGTATGCAAATTGTAAAAGCTTCCCGCAAAATAAATCACGTGCTTACATACCTAAAACCGGAAAAAAATTTCCGCTTATGGTTTTAAAATTTTCGCAAAACTGGTTTTATACCAAATTTTAAAAGACTTGCAAATAACGCCAGGAACAATTTAAAGCAAGTTCGTATAGGCAGGCCAGACTCAGTTTTGGCGATGTACGTGTTTACGAAAACTTTTTGAATTTAAAATTTTTACAAACATTTTCCAGAAACTTTATCACGAGAGCCAAGAAAAATTGAGAGCGTCTCCGCCCACAACTTTCCAACCTAACAATTTGGTTGAAGCGTTCGTCCAAAACTGTGGAAATGATGAAGAAATATTCAACTGTAAAAATTTTAATAAAGTTTCACTCAAACCATTTTATCAGCTTTAAAATTTTCATGGTTCTTTTAGGCGAGAACTTTCAAGTTACTTTTCAAGATCTCCTCGTGGCGAGCTCGGACACATCGAACTCATTCCTTGAAGCTGCGGTTCTTTATTTGATCGCATTTCCGACCGTGCAAGAGAAAATTTACCAAGAAATTTTGGATATTGCAGTGGACGGAAGAGTTATAAATTTTGAGGATAGAAAACGGTACTTACGTAATTTTACCTAATCCTGACGATATCAATGAATACTTTGCTTTAAACTTTGGTTTCAATTAGAATGTATCTAATTGAACTGTGAAGCTGCGTTTATACTGCACTCCTTAGCAACTTGTGCTAATGTTATGCATAGTTTAGCTATGGCGCAAGCTACCAAGTATAAACGCACCCTAACTCAATGGAATTATGTATTTCTGTATTTTTAGTATGCCGTACATCCAAGCGTTCATCCTTGAGACACATCGAAATGCGAGAACTGCACAAAATTTTGTGCCACGCCGAGTCCTTTGGGATTTTTGGTATAAGACCTACAAAATTAAAAAGGTAAATTTAGAAATAAATTTTTGGGAGTTTAGGACAAGGACAACTTCACATTTATACAAACATAAAGATATAAATTTATGGATCGAAACCTGAATTTTGCTATCATTTATGTCATTTTAGGACAGCATTATCATGGTCGATACGCGACTTTATTTTGAAGATAAGACAATTTGGGGAGACCCTGAGATGTTTCGAGCGGAGCGATTTATTGGTGAACATGGCGAACTAGAAAACGCGTCGAAGGTTATTGCATTTTCGTTTGGTGAGTCATAGGGAAATTTGGAATTTTATTTCGACATTCGAAATTTTCGAAATCTTGAGGGCTTTTTGAAGTCGTGTTTCCATTTTGTATGTATGTACATCATTTTCGACAGGTAAAAGAAACTGTCCCGGTGAGCTGCACGTGACGATGCTTGCATTTCTGGTACTGACCGCGGTACTGCAGCGGTACAAAATATCCAACCCGGTTGGACAACCCACGCCGAGATTGGACATGAAACCGGGCCTCGCCTTGAAGCCATATCCATTTCACGTGGTGTTCGAAAAGCGATGATACGTTTGAAATTTGGGAATGCTTTGATTTTCAAGGTACAATTTCAGAATAAAAAAGTTGCTTAATTTCAGAAAATTTTTCAATGAATTAGTTTAATGAATGGGTTTCAAAATTTTGAGAAATTTTCAGCAGTCAGCACCTTCTGAGTACATCAGTATAAAATTTGTATTTTATGAACACCTGAATAACTTACAATCGTAATTTTAATTATATTTAACATACATAATTATTTGTTTTAATGATTTTCAAAAAATAGATAATTTTTTTTGACATTTTTATCTTATTTCTATTGTTAAACATAAGCCTTTGAGGTTTATGTTTATTACAATTTACCATGCTGGTTTGATAATATCAAACTAGCATGGTAAATTGGTCCAACAATTTACCTAATTGGTATATCTCTCAATCAATTAATGTATTAAAAAATGTAATCTTTGTATACATATTTCCTCCTATGTATCATTGACCTACAGAATTTCAGAGTACACATTTATGTACATTTTTTAGATTTTTTTCATGTAAAAGTTTATCCCTTACCAGAATTATTTAAATACACGAATTTGAAATAACATAACGGACCTCATTTTGCCCTTCTTCTCCTCGAGTGCACCTCGTCAATGTGATCCTTTACCTTTCCCACCGAATTAAACATTATGCCACAAACCCCACAGCAAAATGCTTTTTCGGTCGTGTGTTTTCGCATGTGGGACATCAAATCGTACTCCAGCTTTCGAACCTTCTCCCCACAAAAGTAGCAAGTCTGCATGTCATCCTCGATTATTGGGGGATGCATCCATCTCACGTGCGATACAATACAAGAGCTGATGGCCACCCGGTCGAATACTTGCACTCGGTACAAATGAACGATTTTTCGTGGGTATGAAGACGCACGTGCGTTTCAAAGTTGGCCTTATAATTTTTCACCACTTTGGGACAAAAGTAGCAGAAAAAGGTCCGATCGCCGTGGTTGAGGCCGACATGCCTTAGGAGGCGGGTCCGGTTCGGGAAGGTTTTTCCGCACGTGGGACAATCCGAGGGGGCGTGGGGGGTGGAGGGATGAACCAATCGGACATGAGCTCTTCGCTCACCTGGGCGTCTGAACTTTTTGGAGCAAAATTCGCACAAAAACTTGTTCTCTGCTCGATGGATGTATTGGTGAGCTATTTAGATTTTTAAAAGAATGTTAAATTTCTGAAACATATTTACATAAATTAGCCAAACATAAGATTCACATTTTAACGAACTACTCGTCCTAAATCCGGCAGAACATGTTCCACAAGAATACGGTTTCTCCCCAATGTGCGAAGTGATGTGGATGTATAAACCTTCCTTTGTCTTTAAAAAACATTTACATTTTTTTAAAAATGTATCGTTTTGATTTCTTACATATAAATATGTACTACATATTTCTGATCTTCAGTTTATTACCTTGAATTTCGTGGTGCATAAAGTACACTCGAATTTAGCCTCTATAGTTTCGTGGACCCCTTTAACATGTCGGGTTAAGCAGGGCTTGGAAAAAAATCCTTTCGAACACGTGGAGCATCTGAATGGACGGGCCGCCACGTGGACAGCGGCGTGGTGCTGGGTCACCGCGCCCTTGGTCTTGTATGCCTTGTTGCAATTGGGATGACCGCATTTGAAATTCTTTACTCCTGTGTGCGTCACCTGATGCACTTTTAGCGCGGTTTTTGATTTGCACGTGACCGGGCAATTTTTAAAATCGCAGCTGAATCGTTTCGCGCATTTGTGGACTCGATACACGTGTCCGCGCAGATTATTGAGCGTGTAGAACGACTTCGTACAAGGGGTCACGTGGCACTGGTAGGATTTCGAAGAGTTGGGGTCGTCACGGATGTGAGATCTGATGTGGCGATTAGCTCCGCCTTGCGTGGGGAAGGATTTTGGACAGTATAATACATTGGATATAATGGGGGGCAGATCATCTCGGGTAGCATATAATGGGTAGCATTTCATGGGTAGCTTTTAATGGGGGGCAAAGATCCGCACACCCCGGGTTGTACGATATGAATGATTATGTCAAAGTCGTAATCACAAGGGTGTGATTAAAATTTACCGGTAATACATATGTATTAATTATTTGAGTAATAGCTCGTTAATAAACTTTCACTACACTTGGAACCAGTTCAACTTCACCTCCGAACCCATATTTTCGAAACGCACGATGTCCACACCGAATTCTTTCCACGCCCAACCACACTAAATTAGTTGCACAAAGTGGTAACATGTTACCCCCAATTGGTGAAAAGTTTAATGCCGAGAAATCTTTATCTACATATTTATCTACAAACCTGCATATAAGCTACTACACCAAATTTCTAAGGGTGCATGTTATTCGCTCACCGTATTGTTTGTTCGACACGATATATTAATATCCCATCCTCTCTTTGCACGACATGTTTTCTTCATTTAGTCTGGATCAAACTGACGCCAATATTTTAGTCACATTCGACTTAAGTTTTCAATCTCAAAAGGCCCAGAAAAAATTGGATTACTTATCTACTTGCATAGCTGCCTCATTAAAAAATGTATCCCTTTTCGATATTACTTATCATCCTGGCTCTAGGAATTAGTAACACTGTAGCCACAGACAAGTTTGACCTCCATTTCATCCTGGACAACGGGGGGGAGAAGAGTTGGGAATCTAGACTACAAAACTTTCCATCCGTTTCGTATCATCGCAGTGTAAAAATTATACGAACTTTGACGAATAACACAGCCTTCATGAAAAACATTAACCATAAAAGATCCTCTTGTTCACAAATATTATTGATTTCAAAACCGACACTATATTCTGTCGAATTCAATACTTCTATCAGCTCAAACACTGAATACATCTTTGTCCTTCTGTCTCACTCGTTGCGTTTCCAGAGTAAGCTTTCATATCTTATCAGGACGTCTAGGATAATATTTTTCGGAAGAGGAGGCATTTTCATCCCGTGTTTTCCCTGTCACAATTTTACATTTATAAAGAGTCAGATTTCTTCGTTTGATATGATTAACTCGATTTGGCACCGGCAAAACGAGATCGACATGCAAGGAAATATTCTCCTTACGACGTTCTTCGCCTGGGATAATTTAGTTTTTGACAAAACAACTTCGTGTGGCCCGAACTTAAGTAAGTTCCGGGTCACGGGGTCTTTCAAATATTGTCTGAGTTATATGATAGGAATGCAACTCAACTTCTCAACAGTGCACTTTTCTAACGAAGGAAAACTTTCCAAGAACTATAGCATTGAAAACATAATGTCAAACATCTATTTAAATTTAATTTCTAGACGATCATTTTTTTGAGATATATTACATAGACAGAGACAACATTGTACTCACCCTAACTTTTCGTAAGTTTAGATTTTCCGTAGTCACCAAATTTCCGATAGCGGAAAGTAGTTTTGGCAACATTTTCACCCCATTTGATGCCGGGACGTGGACCTTAATTTTAGCGGCTTGCATTATAATAACTGGTGTGGTTCAATTTAATCAGGATATGCGCAATCTCCCTAAAATCAAGGCAGAATATAGTGCCATATTCCTCCGTGATTTAATAGCATTTACCTCAATTTTGCTCAGTCAGTATGGAACTGCTATTGTAAACTCATTACAAAAACAGAGAAAAGATGTTCTCATGCTTTTCGTGTGGTTCTTGATGTGCAATATCCTCATGCAAAATTTGTACCAGGGATCAGTCACCTCAGATTTGACGGTTGTACCATTTCCCATTGTTCCCAGAAATTTGGAAGATTTAGTGAAATCCAATCTTACCACAATTACGACCATCGGCTGGTCAGGTCAGGGTGGAAGTTTACACCGTTCATACAAGCTCTATTAGCACCACTGCTTGCATCTATTCGGGCGGATTCGTCATCTTCTGGCAGTAGAAATTTTTCTACCCTTCTATCCACCTTTGTTCACCGGTTGATCTTCGTTTCGCCCGCAATATATAATTTGAGCGCCATAGCGAGTAATGTTTCCAACTCGGAAATCATCGCAACCAAAGAGGGGGAAATTCCGAAGCGTGCCACGTTTGGGGTGATCCATAAATTATGTCACGCTGAAGATGGGGGGGAGGGGGTCCAAGGATCCGTGACAAAGTGTGACATATGGGGAGGGGGGGTTCGGCCGATCTGTGACATAACGTTTTGGAGGCCTAACTTAATGCAAACTTTAACTCACATTTTAATTCTTCGACTACGACCAAACTACAGTTTCGCAATTATTTAGATATATACCCGAATATCAAACAGACCTTTGATCCAAAGCATCCAAAATTTCAACCAAGTTTCAGATTTTGAGATTTTAAACCAGGTTTCTACATTTTGTTCAAGCCTTCAAATAATTTGCACAATATCCAATTGTTTGCAAATTAAAAAAATTCATGATGCCATAAAGTTTGCATAATTTCAAAAAATCGTCATAAGTTTGCAACAATTTAAAACATTACAAAATCTCCAACAATTTGCACAATTTAAAAAATTCCTCCGAACCCTATTTTTCATGGTTTCAACAACGTAAACTGATTGAAGACAACTTTCTGCATGATTCAAAAATGTTAACAATTAAAAAAATGTATAACAACATTTTCAGGCGTGACGTGACAAGAGGGGGGGAGGGGTCACGACTAGCGTGACAAAGGCGTGACAACAGGGGTGGGGGGGTCTTAAAAAAGGGCTTTCTTGCGTGACATAATTTATGGATCTCCCCTTTGCAATTGTTGACCCAAAACATACCTTGATCCTACTTACGTCACCAATAAAAATACTGGGGAAGCGGTTAGTCCTCGACAACCTGCAGGATATACCCTTTCAATACATTATAGTGACCCTTGTCAGCAACAATCATATTTGGCCGAGGATATATAACTGTATTGTGAGATTAGCGGAATCGGGTATATCTGAGAGATTGGAAGCACTCGAAATGATGACTCTGAAGCTACTGTCTATCAAGTCTTTTGGACCGGATTTGACCAAAAAGTTATTTCGTCAATTCAGTTCCAACTTTAAAGAGGGCAACGTTCTAATCTCTAACTCTAAGGAGGGAGCGTTTCCCGCCCTGTTTTATGTCTTGGGTTTATGTGCCACGATTATCGCGGTGGCGGTCGTAATTTTGCTGGTTGAGTGCAGGTTTGGGATCAAGAGGGGTTTAGAAAGCGCCAGAGATTTCATGCGACACCTTGGCAATTATGTGGGCTACTTGGCAAGGGGCGTGTTGTACTATGTACAAGTTTACAAGGTGGGCTTTTGTAGATAATTACATACATATCTATAAATAATAATAGTTACAATTAATAAGAAAATAATTAGGAAATATATACTTGTTAAATATTTAGTAATAAAATAGGTGAAACTCAAAGTATCTATGTATGTATTACCCAAGATTTAGCCACATTAATTAGGAATTATGTAAATGGAAATTTTCGTTGTGTAATATTGTAAGCAAAATGCAATGTCAATACTTCTCATCCACCAGTTTCATATGAGTCGAAAATGCCTCCAAAAACACGTCCCACGCACCCGCACTCTCTGGCGTCGACCTCTAATTTGCACATGTCTCTTTGTATGCTACCCCTATTTTATTTATTGAAAATTAAGAACATAAAATTTATTGAAATATTTCATAAATAAATACTAATTAGATTACACGGAAGTTTCAGAAATGATGAAAAAGTTTACTTTATTTGTAAACATTTCCAATGCTATTTGTACTTCATTACCAAGACATTGAAAATAGATATGTATCGAAAACACATTGTTGTACATAAATAACGAATAAGTGACCATGTTGACGTGGAAGTCTGAATTTCTTAATCTCAAACTTATCAGCGAACCACTCCTCCCGTGACCTGAATTGGAGCACCGCTGCGTTCAAGGATTGGTCGTATTTTGCCCAGAATTTCCGGCACCTGAATTTAAGATAAAACTTTAGTACGCCCATTTTTTTTAATCGTACCAATTGCTATTCAAACTAAAAAGTCGCGTACCACATCGCCGCAGATTTTGACACTTTTAAATCCTCTGCTGTGTAAGATGAGATCTTCAATGCAGGAGACGAACTCGTCTTCTAAAATTTCAGCATATTCGAAGTGGACCCTTTTAACGCCTGAAAGACATATATATGTACTTATTCAAAATTTTCTTAAATTACAAATAAATAGAATTTGTTTAAAATCTTAATTTGTTAAATTAGATATTTATCATCATGTTTGTCTTTAAAAACACCTTTGCCTTTAAAAAAATTAGAGTAATAATTTGTTTGCAGGTTATTTGAGGTTATTTTAATCCACGACAGAACGAAATACTAGAAATAAACGCTATCAAGCGGACAGGGCATATAGTCAAGCGTAGGGTAAACCGCTACTGACGCCAATTTCTTGGACCATGCATATCTTCCAAAGAAATTCGACCACGTGGAAAACATACAAGAAATTAACAACTATGTAATTGACACAATTTTAATCCTCACCTTTCCAAGCCGCCATGTTTTCCAGGACTGCGTCAAACATGCAGGACGCATTGACATAGATACCGCGAAAGTTGGCCTCCTCCAGATCCCAGGTTCGGTACGGCGTCATTATCTCGTTTACCTCCTGGATGGAATTTTTAAAACCGAGAACTGCCCAAAGGTCGAATTTCTTAACGGCAGGAAATACTTGGACAATCTGTTGCCCGATTGAGTTCGCATCCTCCAAGAAGTGTAGGCCCAGATCTATAAATTTAACTCCACGATGTCGCTTCCATAAATTGAGATGCTGCGACAAAAGGAATCCCTCTGAGGGCGTCATGACGCCAAGACCCAGGCTCTTCAGGGCTGGGAGGTGACCCTCGTTAAAAACATCGGGAAATAAGTACATCACAGCTTGATGGATGGAGAGAGACGTAAGTTTTGACATCACGGGAACGTCCAGATTCTCGATTTGCTACAATAATTATTATATTTATCATTTTATGCACTCCATAATATATTTTTAGTAGAAACATGTGTACGAAAATATTTACAATGTCAACTCATTCACTTCAAGAGGGTGTAATTTACACCCTCTTGGCGTGAGTATTTACAAACGTAACCCAGTTACATATATGTAATTACAAACTGACGTGAAATCTGTTATCGATTAAGCAATTTATGTAATTTTTTACCTGTGCCATGATCTCATCCGACCCGCCGCAGCTTAGTTTCAACTCTATCAGGGAATCCTTTACCTGCACCAACATTCCGATTGCATCGACCATATCCAAATTTCTGGAATGGCCGGACCTCATCAGGCAAAAGTCGAGATCTTTGAGATTTTTGCATCCCTCCAGATTCGGGTAGTAAGGCGAGACGACGTTTAAAGTGGTCAGATTGGGTGCCGAGTCCAGCAGGGTTTGAAGGAGGGGCTGAAACCCGTGCACGTCGACGCCCGTTTGTCGCGTCAGGCCGTGCAGTACAAACTTGATGGAGGTCAGGCTAGTTAGAAAGGGTAGTTTTTCAGTATACGCTGGATACTCCTCGATTGACGGGATCCACGAGACGAATATATCAATCTGTTGGATCTTCGTCGCGGATTTGTCGAGTTTTCTCATCCCGTTGACAAAAGCGGTCGCGAATTCAGTCTGGTTAACGAGAAAGCGGATTTCGCGAGTAAATTGGGACAGATGGGGGAGATCGGTGAAAATTTTGGTGATCACGGTGGCTTTCTTTGAGGTGGGGACGGAGGGGTCAAATTTATCGGAGATGGTGATGCACCGCATCAGATTTTGAGTCACGGGGGTCGCCTGGTATAAGTTTGACCCGTTGTAGCGGAAAAGCTGGGTGACGGGGAAAAAGGTCCGCTTTCCTAGCAAACTGCCGCCGACTTCCGCCCAATTTCGACACACAAGGCGACACATCTTCAGGTCGGTCAGATTAAGAAGGGCGAGGATGTGGTCGAGAATCTGGTGGAAATTCAAGATTTTATTCTAAATCAGGAAGGTATTTTAGAAATCGTGATGACTAACCAACGGATTCCGTAAAGCTTTCGACATCACGCTCATATTGTCGACTGATGATTTGTTCTCGACTTGAGAATCTGTAATTAAGCAAATAAAGCGGAACATGAATTAGCTCCTAATAATATGTAATAAGAATGAAGAAACGATCTTAAGTTTTTAGCTTAAAACACGCCATATTTAGAATTACAAATTATGAATTAAGTTTTGAATCATTTACTAAAATTAGGAGAGATTTTCCCCTCTAGTGAAGAGGACGTCCCCACCTCCATCCTGGGTGGATTTATGTTACGTCTAAAATCAGAAACACAAAAATACAACAAATATAAAAATGTGCGCTGCTTAATTTTATGAAAGACAATCTATTTAAATTGAAACGATTGGAGTCAATTTACCTTTCAAATACTTAAATCGACACTTCAGCGAGATTGGCAATCTTTAATTAGAGTAAATTTTAAAATGTAAACTTGGAAAAACAATTGGAACAACCAAAACACATTGAAACACGACTATAAATGTGATATGTGAATTTGTAAACAAAAACCTGCTGATGCGTCGCGGTTCCCCTTTGTTGGCTGCGTCGTGTATGAATGTAAATATATGTTCCATGAAAAATGAGCCACGAATTTACATGAAAATGTCTCGTATGCCAGTAGATGAACTTATACTTTACAGATCTTTACCAAATTACTCTCAAAATATATATGTACATATGCTTTGTCGAGACCTGTATGTATACTTGAGGAATAAATTGCATAGTCATGCCAAAAATGATAACAGAATCGACCAAAGTGGAAATTCCCGAAACCTTATTTCTTTATTTTTGCAGCTGATTAGACGGATTAGCTGGCTACATAGGTATGTCAAACAACTTTCAAGATTTCATGTACATTTTTAATGTAATTTATATGATGCAAAAATTGTAACTTTTTATTACAAGAGTGTACATAATTCAAGATTGAAGCATATGTAAGTACGTATTTTCCAAGAAATTAGAAGTATGTACATAATCCACCAAATACATAAGTACATATGTAAAATTGCCTTCATTTCACCCTCCGTCCCCTCGAGTGCACCTCGTCAATGTGACCCTTCACCTTTCTCACGGAATTAAACATTTTGCCACAAACCCCACAACAAAAAGCTTTCTCGGCCGTGTGTTTGCGCATGTGGGACATCAAATCGTACTCCAGCTTCCGAACCTTCTCCCCACAAAAGTAACAAGTCTCCATGTCTTCCTCGATTATTGGGGGATGCATCCATCTCATGTGCGACCCGAGACCTGGTTGCGACCCGGTCGAATATTTGCACTCGCTACAAGCGAAGGGTTTTTCGAGGGTATGAAGGCGCACGTGTGTTTCGAGGTTTACCCTGTAATTTTTGACCACTGTGGGACAAAAGTAGCAGAAAAAAGTGCGATCGCCGTGGTTGAGGCGGACATGTTTCCGGAGGACAATGACGTTCGAGAAGGTTTTTCCGCATGTGGGACAATTCGAGGGGGCGTGGGGGGTGGAGGGATGCGCCATTCGGATGTGGGTGCGTCGATCGCTTGGGCGTTTATATATTTTGGAGCAAAATTGGCACGGAAAGGAGTTCTCGGTTCGGTGGGTGTATTGGTGATCTATTTAGATTTTTAAGAAATTGCTAAATTTCTGAATTCTTTGCAAATATAAATAAATCAAGTTTTACTTCTTAAAGAACCACTCGTCCTAAATCCGGCAGAACATTTTCCACAAGGGTACGGCTTCTCGCCAACGTGAGAAGTAATGTGTGTGTACAAACCGTCCCTTTTCTTAAAAAAAAATAATTCCCGAATTCAAAATTTTGAACAAAATCACTTAAATTTTAATTTCCGAAATGATTTTAATTTTAGTACCTTGAATTTTGCCGTGCATAAAGTACACTCGAATTTTCGCTCTACAGTTTCATGCACCTCTCTCACATGTTGCTTTAATCCTGGTTTGGTAAAAAATCCTTTCGAACACGTGTAGCACCAGAACAGACGAGCCGCCACGTGGACAGCGGCGTGGTGCAGGGTCAACCCGCCTTGGGTCGTGTACGCCTTTGTCGCAGTTGGGTTGACCGCACTTGAAATTCTTTTTCCCCGTGTGCATCACCTTGTGCACTTTTAACGCAGTTTTTGTTTTGCACGTGACCACACAGTTTTGAAAATCGCAACTGAATCGTTTCCAATTTTTGTGTACGAGATGCAGATGACGCCGGAGACGTTCCAGAGTGCAGAATGATTTGGTGCAAGGGGTCACATTACACTGGTACGATTTTGATGGGTGGGGTTTTTCCGGAATGTGTGATCTCACGTGAGCATTAGCTATTCGTCGTGTTGGGAAGAATGTCGAACAGTGGGGACAAGTGAATTCCCTGGTGGGTCGAACTGGGGACATTTTATTTGGGAAGAATTACAGACTGGAAATATTTATTGTACTTGTGACTCAAATTTCCGGGAGGTAAAAATTGTATGTATTTATATATGTAAACGTTTTCTGAGGAGATTTAGTTTAGAAATTGTGCATGTACATATGTGAAGAGATTGGAAGTAACTACCGTAACTTCGTGGTAAGTAGAAGTAGTAAAAGTGAACCGATATATACATATATGTACATAGGTACCTTCGCAAAAAACTTAACCGGTGACAGATGCATTTATGTATACATATGTATACATATGTATACATATATATGTATTTACATACAGAAATATGCTATCTATTTACGTACGTGGAAATGTGTCCTATTCAATGCGGTACAGAACTTTGTTCTCAGGGAGTGCATTGTGATCATTTTTCATATATCACATCATTTCATATATCAAACAGCCAGTACATACATAGGTATGTTGTATGTAGTACAAAAGGTATCCTACCTGACAATAAAAGTCCAACCCAATTTTGTCACCTTTAGTTTGTCGGATCTCGTTAACCTTTTTTCAATATCCCTAGTTTTTTGTAGGTACGTATGTATGTATGTATACATACATACATACATATTTAATTGATGAATGTTCCCTTAGGTTCACTTTATATGTAAGTATCTACATAATTACGTAAATATGCATGTACTTAGGTGGGTATCTGTACTAAGAATAGATCTTTACGTAAACTCTAAGGAAGGTTGCGTAAAATTTTCGATGATACATATAACTGGTTTGTGCAAAATTTAATCATGGTTGAGGGAAAATTCTGCACCGTTGGATAAATTGAAATTTGCATAGGGTAAATTTTACACGGTCAGTAGTGTCATCCAACATTTTACTATTAGTCATTCCTGAGAAAATGTTTATCACATATATTTAATTTAGTGTACTATGTAGTAGTATATGTAATACTACTAATATTGATTTGATAAAACATTTTTCCGGGATTGGTAGGTTCGTTTTTGAGTAGTAAAATTCTCATTACCATGACTTTACTAGACCAGAATGCTCGTTATTTCCATGCCGGTACTAAATATATACTATTAATATCATATGCATCTGTACCACGACCAGATTTCAATACCAGTTTCCCAAGAGTGAGCGTGCGTAAATTTTGCTAGATACGTAACAGAAAAATACATATGTTAAAGTGGTTTGAAATCGTGTTTAGCGGTTGGCACGAAACCAAGAAAGTCAACAAAACACAGTTCCTATCACGAAACCAACCCTTTAGGAAAAATAAACCCTCCAAACGAATATAAAAAAGTAGCGTCAGAGCGATTCAAGTTTCCTATAAAATTATCACACATCCCATGACAATTATGTGTTGACTTTTGAACTTGATCTCAAGGTCATGAGGTCAAAAATAATAACGTCCTTGAAATCGCCGTCAAAATTCCTTTAAAATGACACCCCATATGACAATTATGCATTTTTTGACCTTTTACCTCGTCGTCAAGGTCATGAGGTTACAAATATTAACATATTTGAAATCTCCGTCAAATTTCCTTTAAAATGACACCCCATATGAAAATTAAAGTCCAATTTAATTTCGACCACACCCCCTGTCGCAGTAGGGTGAGGTCCGATTGACCCCATTTTCGAACTCGGCCGAGAACTAAAAATTAGAAACATAATGTCGAAAACGGCGTTTGATTATGTTAACTCGTTCTGGAGATATCCTGCTGACGGACGGACGGACGGACAAAACGATCACAATAAGTACACTCTTAGAACTGTGGTAATAAAAATGCTAAGTTGTTTGTTACCGAGCAGTTGGTAAACATTGATTTTCCCATTACAGTAATAAAATTGTTTACCAAAATTCATTATAATACAAAAAATGTATTTATTATTGTTTGGTATTATCGAGAAACCTCGAACGGTAACGTAAAGTTACCAAGCTATGTTAAATTAATACTGCAGTGAGAGAACATGAATAAGACTGCGCCGTATTAAATCATTTAGCCAGCGGGTAATGACTTAAAACTCGAATGCGGTGTATTTTTATTATTACTCCGGTAAATATTTTTTCAAACTCAATAATAAAATTAACGCGCACTCACACCGCAACATACAAAAGCACGACTCGCTCTCAATAAAATTTGTTTGTGTTTAGAATTCTTTTCGAGCTGGTTCTTAAAGGTAAATTTCAAGGTAATTAGATTAATACTAATTAATTTATTTGTGGCAAAGCGTAACGTATTAATTTTAAAAATGTAAATTTCACTTTTAGTCACTGCAAAGTTTGCTGCCAAACTGGTCGAGCTATAACTTATAGGCAACAAGGGTGAGTTTGTTTTAAAACATAAAACATCGTTCATTGATTAATTAATTTAATTTGTTTGTCTTGTTCATTTAGGAATTCATCAGTAACTCAAGATCAGAAGTCATTTGCTGCAACCATTGTTGAGATTTTGCCATTTTGAACACCTCCTGCGACTACTGATGGAATTGTAAATTTTAAGTTTAATTTACTATTTACGAAATTTTTACTAAAAAATATTGTGTATAATTTTGACGTGCTAAAAAATATGATTTAATAAAATATTTCTTACGAATATTTACCAAATTTAGTGTAATCATTACCACAATAATAATTAATATTCCCCCAGGCAGTAATAATATTAATACCAGATTATATGAGTAATACACAAAGCGGTAACAATGGCATTACACAATGGTAACTATTTATTACTGCAAAGGAGTTTTTGTTATTACTCAGCAAACCTGTTTTTAATACCGCGTTATAATGAATCAATCCCGGGTCAGTAGCTTTGGAAATAGTTACCGCACGGTAAACAAAAAGTTACCACGGCAGTAGAGTCACATAGATACTCCGCCCGGTAAACATTTCGGTAATGAAATTCTTAAGAGTGTAGCTACTTAATAATCAACGTCTATTTTAAGCTTTACCAGTTCTTCCAACTACACGCACAAGAAATATTAATCGAATACTAGAGAGTGCATGTCATCGTTCAATCTTGTGATACGCTCTAAAAAGTTTAGTAATAAAATGTCAAAGTCGTAATCATACATGTCACATATACAGTCAGGTGCAAATCTTTACAGCCACCCTGATTTTCGTTACAAATTCCGGTCGCGTCATCAAAAAATTACCAAATTTGGCTATTATGCGTAGAACACTATCCTTTATACTATTATAAGCCATAAAGTCGAAATCCGCCGCACACTATTTTTTTCATACTAAATTCAAAAATTACGGGGTGCAAAACTTTACAGCCACCTAGTTTCTCTTGCAGATTTCTTCTTTGTTTTTTTAGTCTGGGAAGGATTTTGATGAATTTACATTTTTAACTAGTTTAGAACAAGTTTCTAAGCCGATCGGCATGCATTTTGGGATAGCTTAATTTTTTCTCCGCATTTATTAAGTAGCGCAAGCTACTTTATGCGATGACTTAGTTAGTCTGTCTGTCTGTCCGTCCGTCTGTCTGTCTGTCTGTCAACACGATAACAGCAGAACGGATCGAGATAATCGAAATCGGTTTGCGGTACCATACATATGACCTTAGGGGGAGGATCCTGTAAACTTTTGGGGTCAACCGGACCACACCCCCCGGGCGCCAGGGGGTGTGGTCGGGGCAAAATGAGATTTTTAGTGCAATTTAATCTACAGATGAAGTAGAGTAAAATTAGGTGTTTCCGAGTTGTGCCACACCCCCCGGGCGCCAGGGGGTGTGGTTGGGGCAAAATCAGATTTTTAGAAAAATTGAATCTATGGACGAAATAGAGTTGAATTAAGTGTCTCCGAGTTGTGCCACACCCCCCGGGCGCCAGGGGGTGTGGTTGGGGCAAAATGAGATTTTTATAAAAATTGAATCTAACATGTAGGACAAGTAAAAGGGTAAGATTGATTAATTAGTTAATTAAGATTGATTAATGAAGATTGATAAAACAGTAAAACATGTAAGATGCATGATTTTTCAGAGTGGCTACATATAAATGAGGAAGTTTAAATTATTTTATTATTTTGAAATAATTCAGATTCTGCAATCTATATTTTGTATCGCATTCTCAGCATTATTGCGCTACTTGTGTACCCTGCGTTGCCGCAGTTTATTTCAACATTAGAAGGTAATTATGAGCATTTAATTAGGCAGCTAACGGAATATCGGGTCTGAAGTCATCTGACACTCCTTCACACCAGATTTAGTAATAAATAGGTCAGAATTGCTATTTTAGACAAAATCCTCCAAAATTTGGTGAATATTATGGTAATACAGTGGGGGATGGATGGGTTCTAAGGTGGAAGTACGCGATGAATCTGAAAATTTACTGCATCAATCAACCAGAATGCCTCACTAATGCAAATTTCAACTGCCTCACTGCAAGTAGGTTGCTGGAGAAGTTTTTGAACTAACCCCTTCCCTCGAAATCACGAAGGTAAGGAATCAAACCCTAATTAACCACTATAGACGAACTAGCAATCTGGCGTGAGCTAATGGGTATATGGTTTCGTCCACCCTGTCTTTTGTAAAAATGTAAAATACATCCGAGTGGATGCCTTCGATGTTCTCCTTCTATTTTTGTCCACATAATCTTCCTCACAGGGAAAGAGTTTATTCTTCACATAGCCCCATAGCATTGATGGATAGTGTGCACATTCTTATCCCCGCAATGCTGTGGGGCTATGTGAAGAATAAACTACTTCCCTGTGAGTAAGAGTACTTCCATAATACATATATACGTTACTAGCCCACATTTCTAAGAGTGCATGTTATTCGCTCACCGTACTGTTTGTCCAACTCGATCATCCCATCCTAGCCTTGCACCGACTTGCACGACATACACTTTCTTCGGGTAGCCTGGACTAAACTGACGCCAATATTTTACATTCGACTAAAGTTTTCAATTTTGTCACATTCGACTAAAGTTTTCACTATTACGACACATAAAAAACCGGATTACTTACCTACATAACTGCATCATTAAAAAATGTATCCCTTCTCGATATCACTTATTTTTTTGGCTATGCAAATTAGTAACAGCGTGGCCTTGGATAAATTTGATCTTCACTTCTCACTGGATAGAGGGGAGGAGGATATTTGGGAACATAGAATTATACAAAGTTCCTTACCCCTCTTGTACCATCAGAGTGTTAAAATCATGTGGAATTTTTATCTTCCAGCATATAACAGCCCCCTCACGCAAAACGAAAAACATATTGCAAGATCCAATCGTCCAATAATATATTTTTTTTTCAGAAAAATCATTCCCATTCTTCTTTTATTTTATCCATTTCCAGGCGGACTATATCTTTCTCTTTCGGTCTCACTCAATGTACTTCGTCAATGAACTTACATTATTTATCCGGACGTCCAAGATAATATTTTTCAGCAAAGATGGAATCTTCGTTCCGTGCTTTCCCTGTCGCAACGCTCCACGTGGAACATTATTCAATAAGCACGTTTTCTCGTTCGGTATGATTAACTCGATATGGCACGAACAAAACGAGATCAACATGCAGGGAAGTATACTCTTTGCTTACAATGGCATACAATTTAACGAAATCACGTCTTGTGGCTCGAGCACGAGTACATTTCACACTTGGGAGAGTTTAAATTAGTGTCTGAGCTATATCATTGGAATCCGGCTCAATTTCACTACGGAGCACATAGAACATTTCAAATATTCGAGCGACTTTATTGCCACGTATATCAAAATGAATTTCATTTTAGACCATAATCAAATAACAGAATTTGATAACCAAGAGCAAAAACTATTCGCTCTGTCCATTAGAAAGTTTAGATTTTCAATCGTTACGCAATTTCCAAAAGCAGAAAGTAGTTTTGGGAACATTTTCACCCCATTTGACATCTGGACGTGGACATTAGTTTTAACTTTTTACATTGTAATAACTATTCTAATCCAATTTAACCGAGATATGCGCAATCTCCCCAAAAACAAGGCAGAATACGGTGCGATATTTCTCCGTGATTTGATAACATGTACGTCAATTTTGCTAAGTCAGTATGGTAGTGATATCGCGAATTGGTTACAAAAGCACAGGAAAGCTGTTCCCTTGCTTACCGTGTGGTTTTTGGGGTGCAACGTTCTCATGCAAAATTTGTACCAGGGATCAATCACGTCAGATTTGACGGTTACACCTTTTCCCGTGGTCCCCCGAAGTTTCCAAGAATTAGCGAAATCTAATCTCACCATCATTACGACCAGCACAGTGCACCTTTTACAGATATCCGAGCGTGGATCTCTCCTAAAATATCTCCTGCAACAGCTTATTGAATCTATTAGGACAGATTCGTCACCAGGGAGTGAAAAATACGCCACCTTGCTGTCAACCTTTGTGCACCGGTGTATCTTCGTTTCGCCAAGGACGAATTGGCCCCAGGCCTTGGGTAATATTTCAAACTCGGAAATCATCACAACCAAAGATTTGCAAATTCCGACACATAACACGTTTGCAATTATGGACCAGGAGGGCTTGTTGATCAAGAGCACTTCGTCTATAAAAGCAATTGGGAAGCGGTTAGTCCTCGACAACTTGCACGATCTACCCTTCCAATATACTTTCGCGACACTAGGAAGCAACAACTACATTTCACCGACAATATCCAACTGTATTGCGAGACTAACGGAATCAGGAATTTTCGGGAGATGGAAGGAACTCGGCGATATAAACCTACAGCTACTCCATATGGAATATTTTGGTCCAGAGTTAGCATCAAAGTTCATTCGAAAAATCAATTCCGGCTTTAAGGAGCCCAAGGTTCAAGTCTTGAATTCGCACGAGGATGCATTTCCCGCACTTTTTTAAGTTCTCGGCTTATGTGCCACGGTTATTGCTATGGCGACGGTAACTTTATTGGCTGAGTGCAGGTTTGTGATTAAGGGGGTTCTAATAGCAACCGCAAGAGCTTTTATGCGGCACGTTCGCAATTGTGTAGGCTACATGGCACGGTGCATGGTAAATACCAGAGGTCGGATATGTATGTACGTAAATTCCGCAAAATATGTATGTAATATGTGGTTAAAAACACGAAAATATGCACGTAAAAAATGTTTTTCTACTTAAATTTTCTACTATATTTTCTACTATTTATAAAAGAGTAAGAATTATAGGATTCGACAAAGGAATCCGCCAAGTATTTCAAAAGTGAAAATTATCTCTTACATTATGTTCCCCCATATGAAAATACTATGATTTGACCAAAATTTAGGGGGTCAAAATTTTCCCCGGGGGGTGGGGGCATTATTGGATTTGAAAATGATGAAAAGTCGGCGCAAAATATCGCTGGAACGGGTGGATGAAAATTCAAAATTATTTTTTTGTTACACTCTTTGGATCAATACCCCCAGGTGTTTTTCGAATTACGTTCAAATTCCAACTTTCAGGGGTTTTCCGCAACGACGCAAAAATGACATGAAAATTATAATTTGTAGATCACTCAAAAAGTATGGCGAAATGATCGTTGGCTAGATTTGCCTCAATCTTTGATATCGTTTAGATTTTATGCAGTCAAACAAAAGTTAAATTACCCAAAAAGTCGAAATTGGCCAGCGTGACCTTTTTCCGGGGGCTGAAAGGTCACAATGTCAAAGGTCACGGAGCAACATAAATGGGGTATCGTTGGAAAGGTCTTGACGAGTGGATTTAGAATATATATACTTTATTGGGTCTGGGACCACTCCATGCAAATATAGACCCGGGAGAATATTTTTGAGTTTTTCCCATTTGTGCTTCCGTGTTAGCTCCCAATCCACTACTGTGTTAAATTCTGGACAACTGCAGATTTTAGTTCTTTCCCCACTAGACTTGCAGCGGGTGGTCCCAGACCCCATAAAGTATATATATTCTAAATCCACTCGTCAAGACCTTTCCAATGATACCCCATTTATGTTGCTCCGTGACCTTTGACATTGTGACCTTTCAGCCCCCGGAAAAAGGTCACGCTGGCCAATTTCGACTTTTTGGGTAATTTAACTTTTGTTTGACTGCAAAAAATCTAAACGATATCAAAGATTGAGGCAAATCTAGCCAACGATCATTTCGCCATACTTTTTGGGTGATCTAGAAATAATAATTTTTATGTCATTTTTGCGTCGTTGTGGAAAACCCCTGAAAGTTGGAATTTGAACGTAATTCGAAAAACACCTGGGGGTATTGATCCAAAGAGTGTAACAAAAAAATAATTTTGAATTTTCATCCACCCGTTCCAGCGATATTTTGCGCCGACTTTTCATCATTTTCAAATCCAATAATGCCCCCACCCCCCGGGGAAAATTTTGACCCCCTAAATTTTGGTCAAATCATAGTATTTTCATATGGGGGAACATAATGTAAGAGATAATTTTCACTTTTGAAATACTTGGCGGATTCCTTTGTCGAATCCTATAATTCTTACTCAAAATATAATTTTGAGGAAACCTTAATTTCTGAATGAAGAAAAATATTTTCCCATTAAAATCTTCGAACGATCTACTAAAATATTTATATTTAGAAAAATACTAGAAATATGCAGGAAAATATGTATATGTACCAAAAATCCTCAAGATATGTGTGAAAATATGCAATATCTATGTACTAAAACCCCAAAATATGGAAAACTATGTTCAATTTTTGCGATCGTGCTTAGATGAGATGTCAGTATACGAGATCTGATTCGGTATGAAAAAGTTATAAATCTATATTATAAGCTGGAAATGTTTGTTGGCAACGGAAGTGAAAGTAATTTGTCCGTGACGGAAGTGAAAGTGGAGAAAGTTAAGTTTCGGATGGCGCGACAATTCAAAATAAATTCAAAATTCAAAAATTTGGAGTCAGATGTTAGTTATCTAGGTGCGGTTATCTGATGGTGCTTATCTGGGAGTGGTTGTCTGATGGTGCTTATCTGGGAGTGGTTGTCTGATGGTGCTTATCTGGGAGTGGTTGTCTGATGCTGCTTATCTGGGAGTGGTTGTCTGATGGTGCTTATCTGGGAGTGGTTGTCTAATGGTGCTTATCTGGGAGTGGTTGTCTGATGGTGCTTATCTGGGAGTGGTTGTCACCGGTTGTCCGGTTGAGTCAGACATTGAATTTTTTTAATTAAATTTGTTTTTAATTCTCGCGCCATTCGAAACTTGACTTTCTTTACTCTCCCTTGCGTTGCGGAAAATGTTCTTTCACTTCCGTTGCCGACAGATATTTCCAGCTCATAATTTTCAATCGCCCGGCGGGAGACGGGCTTATACGCTAGTACATACATACCCGCAGTCTGGTAAATACATATGTATGCTGGCAGAATGCATACAAAAGCGGTGGTTAGGTTTGTGTAGACATTTGCATATTTAAGGTAATTCAAGTTCTATGTAGGAACTAAGTATTAAACATTTGTTTATTTTGTTCACTTAATTCTGTGAATGAAAAAATACTCTTTGTGAAATTATCAAACTGGATGTATGTACATATCAACTTTGATTAATATTTTTTTAAATATTACGCGTAGATTTTCTAATCAGCAAAATTATTTACTTATGTTTTATGTCTCTTATCGGTTAAGTAAGTCAAATTGGAATTAAAAAAACATTATTTTGAAAAACATTTATGTACTACATAGTAATCCTGTGTAGTAATCTTCCTGTTACCGATTTGAAAACTTTATAATTTTAACATTTTAAGTGTCAACCACCAAAGGTATTTTGGGTCCACGAGTGGACCCTTTCTTTCCCGTCGGACGGAAGTATGGATGTAGGATTCTGTGCAAATTATTAAGTCACCTATTTCTCATCGCAGAAGGTGGGGTTGTGTGAGGTTGGCAGTACTATGGGGTGTTCCATAAGTATCCGGAATTTTTGCGTTCTCATATATCTATGGGATATCAGGTTGCCCCAAATTCGAAATGACCGAGGTCGTGTAGCACATACATCCATCTACCAAGATCCGAAAACCAGAAGTCGATATCCCTATGGGATCAAAAACCCTGGAGCAACTAGAAGAAGCTGTCCGCCACTATCTTGACTACCTCGAAAAAGTGGTTACGCGCTCCAAGAAATTGCGCTGTAGCAATTTTAAAAACCAAATAATTCAAAAACCGAAAATTTTGTATGCACTACTGAGGTACAAAAAACTGCTAATCACAAAAATATATCTGATCGTCCCATTCGTATGGTAGTACTCAAAGCTAGAAGAGTCGTAAAAATAGAAATCTGCACTGTCGGAGAGTAATTCGGTTCCGTACTTGAAGTTATCATCTAACATAATACATTATTTTAAAGCTTAGAAGTTGGACATTAAATCCTATAAGGTTCTATATGCTTACAAATACAGTGAAGAATAGCTTAACCCAGTGTGGACTCCTACCTAATTTGCATTAAAATGTGTATCCCATAAGTTGCATAATAAAATAGCCATTTAAATACTGTTTCATAGTTTTATGTCTTTATTTCTCCAGCCAATTAGACGGGTCAAATGGTTGCCCGAATTTGTTGCTCGTGCAATGAGATCACATACAAAATTTCGGGGTACATTTCAAAATCTAAATATTTTAACTTTTTGCGACAAGTATATATAATAATATCTATTATATATACTTATTATATTATATATTATTTATTACATATTATGTAATAAATAACTTTTTACATTGGTATTATAGGAGCAAACATACACCTCAGCATAGAAAAATGTGAGAATTTTGAAAGAAAATTAAAAATTGTAAATATACCATATAAAATTGACCTCATTTTGCCCTCCGTCCCCTCGAATGCACCTCGTCAATGTGACCTTTCACCTTCCCCACCGAATTAAACATTTTGCCACAAACCCCACAGCAAAATGCTTTCTCGGCTGTGTGTTTTCTAATGTGGGACATCAAATCCAGCCTTCGAACCTTCTCCCCGCAAAAGTGGCAAGTCTCCTCGCTAATTGGGGGGTGCATCCATCTCACATGCGATACGAGACATGATGGCGACCCGGTTGAATACTTGCACTCGGTACAAACGAACGGTTTTTCGAGCGTATGGCGACGCACGTGTATTTCAAAGTTGGCCTTGTAATTTTTCACCACTTTGGGGCAAAAGTAGCAGAAAAATGTGCGATTGAGCCAATTGGATATGCATGCGCCGATCGCCTGCTCGTTTATAAATACGTTTTGGAGCAAAATTGGCATGAGAACGTGTTGTCTGCTCGATGGGAGTATTGATGGGCTAATTATATTTTTGAAAAAAATGTGTTAAATTTCTGAAGCATATAAATATTCGGAAACTTGAAATTAACTAAAAAAGATTCACGTCACATTTTAACGAATCACTCGTCCTAAATCCGGCTGAACATGTTCCACAAGAATACGGTTTCTCCCCAATGTGAGAAATAATGTTGGTATATAAAACATTCTTTTCCTTAAATAAAAATTGAAAATTAAAAAAAAAAATATACCGTTTCAATTTCCTTAAGGCAATATTTATTTCTGGAGCTAATTTTATGTAGTACCTTGAATTTCGCTGGGCATAAGGAACACTCAAATTTAGCCTCTACAGTTTCATGTACGTCTCTAACGTGTTGTCTTAATCCTGGCTTGGTAAAAAATCCTTTCGAACACGTGGGGCACTTGAACAGGCGGGCCGCCACGTGGACAGCGGCATGGTGATGGGTCAACGCGCCCTGCGTCGTGTACGCTTTGTCGCAATTGGGTTGACCGCACTTAAAATTCTTTTCTCGCGTGTGGGTCAATTTATGAGCCTTAATCCCGGTTTTTGATTTGCACGTGACCGCACAGTTTTGAAAATCGCAACTGAATCGTTTCCAACTATTGTGGACACGGTTAATGTGATCGCGCAGATTTTTGGGTGTGTTGAATGACTTGGTACAAGGGGTCACGTTGCACTGGTGGGATTTTGAGGATGGAGATTTTTTCCGAATGTGAAATCCGATGTGACTATTAGCTCCTCTTTACGTTGGGAAGGATTTTGGACAGTGGGGACGGGCGAATTCGATGGTGGGTCGGATTGGGGACATTTTTTTGGAGGAATTATTAGCTCAAGTCACGCTGGAAATATTGTACTTGTGCCTGAAATTTCTCTAAAGGTAAAGGTTTTATATATATTTATATACGTGAACCCTTCTCAAAGAGATTTAGTTTAGAAATAACTTATGTGCATATGTATGTGAAGAGATTGGAAGTAACGATCTAGACGACGTGGTAAAAATACTTAAAGTGAACCAAAGTGAATGTACACATACGTATGTACATACATATGTAGATACATATGTATTAATATATGTATTATATGTATTAAAGATAATTAAAATATAGATAATATATAATGTATATGTAAATGTATTAATATATAAGGATATACCTTCACGAAACCCTTATGTATACAGGAATATGCCTATGTATTTATGTAGGTACATTCGGAGAAATGTATCTTATTCAATTTAATGCAGAAATGTATGCTCAGAAAGAGGTTGTGATCATTTTGTACATATCCTAATTTAGAAGAAGCAATATATGTACATACATATGTAAACGGCCAGCACAGCGCAAAAGGTATCCAATCCAACTGATAATGGGCCTCCTCAGACACGAAAAAATCGTCGCTTCGAATTTCGCTTAGTTTTTCGCTTACTTCCTGATAAGCGAGCTCTGGGGTAAGCGACCAGAAACTCAACTCAGAAGTGAGGTTAAGGTCGGTTAGCTCCAATCGGAACAAAATTTTGAAAATATCATAATTTTAGCCATGCTATCGATAAGCGAAAAACAAAGCGAAATTCGAAGCGACGATTTTTTCGTATGTCTGAGGACGGCCAATATATTTAAACCTAATCAACTTTCGTCGCCTTCGAGTCGTGGCATCTTTTTCACCTTTTTTCAGTCTCCCCCATTTTGTACCTATGTAAATAGGTACGTGTACGTACGTATGTATGTATGTATGACGGGGGTGTTAATAATACTTAATTCGGACTGTACAATGTGAACGGTGTTTGACACATTGGATAATCTTAGTTCCACTTTGTAAAAGTGTATATGTACGTAGGTGTTTTATTATTAATTTTCAAAAGGTATGTTCCGCACTGTTTCTGACCAAAATTTTGATGAAATAACAAACTTCAAATACATTTAGGAGGCTGTGATTTTTTTCAACTCTGTGGATTAACATAAACACTAGCAATAAATCGGCAAACTTTACCTCGACGGAAAAAATGCTAGATTTGCAAATTAAATATCGTAGTGTGATTTAATTTTTAATGCTGGATGGGCAATACGTGTCGCAGATTTATGGTTGAATGCTTAAAATATACAATGAAAACTGCCCAACACAAAACACAAATTCAATTGGGTCAATAATTTTTAATGATGGCGAAACGAGGTCTCGGGCAAAAAGTCGCCAGGACGCTCAAAATCCGTTTCTTCCACAGAAAGGCTCCAGAAACTAGAGGAACAAATAATGAGAGATCTGCGATTGAAACTGTCCTATTTAGAAGATGAGATGGGTGTTCCAAAACCAGCAATTTGTTCCATGTTAACTGAAGACTTAGGTATGAAAATGGTTTCCGTCCGTTGGGTACCAAAATTGCTTTCAGCATCTCACAAACAGGATCGAGTCGACTTTTGCAATGCAAATTTTAACCTATTAAATGAAAACTGGAACCTGCTCAATATTTTATTAGCTGCATATGGTACTTGGGTTTACTATTATGACCCGGTGACCAAATAATAATTCCCTCATTGGAAGCACGAGGGGTTGCCACCGCCCGTGAATTGAAAAGTGCAAAAATCTAACAAAAAAATTGATGATGACCATTTTCAAGGATACCAAAGGTCCCCTCCTTATAAAATTTATTGCTGGAAATACTGCAATAAATGGGGCCGTGTATGCAGGAACCCCGGAGGAGCTGCGTCCTCCGGTTGAAAAGAAACGTGGGGTCAAAATAAAGAGTTGGCCTTTTTTTAGACGACAACGCGCCACCTAATACCTGGCTTTTTGCGAGGGTTAGTGCAGACGAAAATCGCTTTACCTGCACAAACCACGCCCCGTGCAGGCCAGACTTGTCCCTTAGTGATTATTATTCGTTTCGAAACTTAAAGAAAAACATCAGGGGAAAACGGTTTTCGGATGATAATGAAATCAAGTCGTAAATTTTGGCATATTTTCGAGGTAAATTTTAATGAGTTATTGCTAGTGTTAATGTTAACCTACAGAACTGAAAAAAATCACAGCATCCTAAAAGTATTTGAAGTTTGTTATTTCATCAAAAGTTTGGTCAGAAACAGTGCGGAACATACCTTTTGAAAATTAATAATAAAACACCCACGTATGTAGGTACATAAGTATTTAAATATGTATGTGTGAAAGTATTTGTAATGTACATATGCTATGCAACGATCATTTCATGCATGTTTTTTCACGTTATTAAACTTAGAATTGATAGTATGTAGCTGTGTTGATTAGAAAGAACAAAAAGGGACTTAGATTGAAATTTGCATATTTTTTTTAGATATTTTCGTTATTACATAAATATAAACCCTATAAAATTCATAAACTAAATTCTATTAAGAAGTGTCTGCAATTTATTGATGGATTAGTAACAATGTATTATTTGTGTTCTACATACTGACCCATGGGCACTCTGTGCGATTCTTCAACCGAGAGGGGCGATGCATGAAAAGCTCACCCAGATACCACGTAAAAAATTTTAAACTTTGCCACAATTTAGAAAATATTGATAGAAAATTATTTTCCCTAAATTATTTTTCGATATTTCACCTCTGTGACCTATTATTAAGGGGTGAATCTCATTAAACACGTTTGCTTGCCTGTGTGCACGATATGTTGATAACGATTTTTAGTCTAATTTAGTGAGGGATCGGGTTTATTGGGCTGGGAATTGAAAGTTGACAATGTGTACAATATGTATGTCAATTTTTTTAAGAATTACATCACCACAAATAATGCAGAAATTAGAAAACAAGGGATTTCGGTGGAACTAGATTTCGGGCTGGCGGAGGAGAAGAGGCGTGATTTGTCGATCGCGCCGCGCAGGGCAACAATAATAAAATATTATTTAATACTAGTTTATTTGGGTTACGGGTAAATCATCGTTGGATAACTCGAAGGCGGGTAGGGTGGTAGTTGGACAACTTGTAGTAGGGTAACTCGTGGGGGCGAAAAGTGTCGTAGTAGGACATTTTCGTCGAATCCAATTTTATTTTAGAGCATTATTTGGAGTGTGCATAATAGGGTAAAAAGCAATAGAGCTTGAACAAATAATTCGCCAGAAAATTGAAACAGACGTTTCAGAATTTTGTGTGAAAGCTCTCATATCCCCCCTTACAGACTACTGAAGTTTTTTCAAGTGAGGAGCACTTCACCGTGGTAACGTCACGGTCGAGTGTCAAAATTTCTAGCAACCCTCCCGCAGCTAAACGGTACAAATTCAACTAAATCGGCGGCTATTGAATCTGGTTGAAAATTATCAGACGCTCGAATTAAATGACTTTGTAAAACGTGTTGCATTAAAATGCTACTTAGCATTTTACCTACGAACTTAAGTTGTTAGGTAGAGTTACGTATGTCGATAAAAGACATAGTGACGCTGTAGATAAGTCAAAGAAGAACTTATTATTCAGGCGCTTATCGCACAATGTTCAACTGCTTTTGCTCCAACATATACCGATGTCCCATGCTTAAAGCGTAGATGGACTAACGCATGGAAATTTTCAAAAAGACAAGAAACCTAATTTTTGACAATCTTATACACAATTTAATTTGAGTGTAAATTTTAAAGCTAAAAAACAATTCCATATTTTCGACCAAATATTCTTCTTCGAGTTGTCCTCTTTATTTATTTGTCCTCCAGTGAGTTGTTCTTCCCTCGACTTGTCCGCTACCAAACTTCCGACGACGATTTACCACCAACCCGTTTATTTCTATTTTGACGTTAAAATTATTCAATTTCCTAAATTCAAGGAACGAAATTGTGTAAGTTGTACGTCAAAATAAAAACAAACTGGTGTTAAATAATATTTAGTGTAGCCCTCCGCGCTCCCAACCAAATAACCTTTTTTCTTCCGCCAGCCCGAAATCTAGTTCCACCGAAATCCCTTGTTTTCTGCATTGTTTGTGGTGATGGAGTTGAACAAAATTGGCACACATATTGTACACGTTGTCACCTTTCAATTCCCAGCAAAAATAAACCCAATCATCCACTGGATTGGGATATTGAATTTTTTGTTACGGGCTCATTCCATCTGAACCCACACGATCGTCGTCGCACCCATATTTGATATCTTGTCCACAATCTTATCATAGATGCATAATATCAAATAAAACATATCATAACAATCAAAATTTAAAAATTAATTTTTTTCGCAAAGATATAGCAGTCAAAAGAAAATTTGCAAATGCATTGAAAATGCTTTCGTCGCCAAAGTGTTGGTTCAAAGGGGTAGGTTACATTTGCAGATTTTATTCATTGATCATTCATTGATAGGAAAAATTTTAAAAAATTCACAAATTCGAAAAAATCAGAAATTTAAAATGTATTGAAAAACTCGATTATCGAGAAGACGGACAAGAATCGCTCATTGAGAGATAAGCCAATCGATGCCTTTGGGCCTGAGGAAACAAAAAAGTTTAAAACCCCATGCGATTTTTGTCCGTCTTGGAGTTATGGCGATTTTTCGAAAAGGTAAAATTAACATGGGCTGCTTCTGTAGACAGTAGTAAATAATTCTGTGTTCCTACGTGGCCGGCAACATTGCCTATGAATAAGTTGTGTAGTGTTCTCTTGCAAAAGCGAGAAAAATACATGGTCAGGCAGCCACCACCAGCGAGCAGGGTTTAGTACCTCTAATTCCTCGATCAAACGTGTTGCTTACAAATGGAATGAGCCTACGTGGTATCTGGGTGAGCTTTTCATACATCGCCCCTCTCGGTTGAAGAATCGCACAGAGTTCCCATGGGTCAGTATCAGGTACAAAAATAATTACTATTTTTTTGTATTATTTATCCCATAAGCTACATAGCAAAATAACTATTTAAACATTGTTTCATAGTTTTATACATTTCAATAAATATTTCTGCAGCCAATTTGATGGATTAGCTGGTTAGATTTTTACTCCCGAATTTGTTGCAGATCTACACTCACACGTATTTACATATTTAGGTCTATAATCACGTACAAAATTTCAGGGTGTATTTTAAACCTAAATTTTTATACATTTAATTATACGTAGTTTAGCATATATGCTGCATATATGAACATATTAAACATGCTAGAATTTTGAAAGAACTTAAGACTAATACTTCAAAAAAATTATCTGAAAATGATCTCAATTCACCTCCTCCGTCCCCTCGTGTGCACCTCGTCAATGTGACCCTTCACCTTTCTCACGGAATTAAACATTTTGCCACAAACCCCACAACAAAAAGCTCTCTCGGCCGTGTGTTTGCGCATGTGGGACATCAAATCGTACTCCCGCTTTCGAACCTTCTCCCCACAAAAGTAACAGGTCTCCATGTCCTCCTCCATTTTCGGGGCGTGCATACACTTTAAATGCGAAATAAGATCGGCCGGTGACCCAGTCGAGTACTTGCATCCATCCGCACTTGGACAAATGAACGGTTTTTCGAGGGTATGGCGACGCACGTGCGTTTCAAAGTTGGCCTTATAATTTTTCACCACTTTGGGGCAAAAGTAGCAGAAAAAGGTGCGATCGCCATGGTTGAGGCGGACATGTTTTCGGAGGAAAGTTCCGTTGCGGAAGGTTTTTCCGCACGTGGGGCAATCCGAGGGGACGTGGGGAGTCGTGGGATGAGCCAGGAGGACGTGAGCGTGTCGATCGCCTTGACGTTTGTATGTTTTTGAGCAGAAATGGCACGGGAAAGACTTATCTGTTGGGTGGGAGAATTGGTGGTCTAAATTTGGGGAAGATGTGGTTAAATTTCTGAATTTTTGGAAACCTTAAATTATGTAATTAATGATTTATCTATTTACTTCTTAAGGCACCACTCGATCCAAATGCGACTCCGCATTTTCCACAAGGATAATGTTTCTCTCCAACGTGAGACACAATGTGTCTGTGTAAGCCATGTTTTTCCTAAAAAGAACTTTCCTTTATGGCGAATCTTTTTCTAAAATTGTTATCTAATTTTTGAAATGCTAACCTTAAATTTTGCATCGCAGAAAGTACACTCAAACTTGGGCTCCACATTGTCGTGGACGTATTTCACATGTCGTGCTAATGCTCCCTTGGTAAAAAATCCTTTCGAGCACGTGTAGCACCAGAATAGGCGGGCCGCCACGTGGACGGCGGCGTTGTGATGGGTCAACGCCCCCTTGGTCGTGTACGCCTTGCCGCAATTGGGTTGACCGCACTTGAAATTCTTTTGTCCCGTGTGCGTGACCTTGTGAACTTTTAGCGCGGTTTTTGATTTGCAAGTGACCGTACATTCTTCAAAATCGCACCTGAATCGTTTCTCACTTTTGTGCACGCGGATGATGTGACCTCGCAGATTGTCCAGGGTGTAAAACGACTTCGTGCAAGGGGTCACGTTACACTGGTAGGATTTTGAAGCGTTCGGCTTATCACGAATGTGGGATCTGATGTGGCGAGTAAGACTGCCCTCCGTGGATAAGGATTTGGAACATTTCGGGCAAGGAAATGTGACGGTGGGGACATTTTTAGGGGGGAATGACAGAAATGTAGCACGTGTGGATTAATTTGTGATAAACATTGGAAGGTTTTGGATTTTATTTTATACTTTTCTCTCGAGATGCAATTTAGAAGAGATGGTACAAAGTTGAAAATATGTGTATGTAAATATGTGGTAACGACTACTGGATAGTTTTGTTTGGTTGGCTTTGTACATACATATTAAAATGTGTAGCAGCGTAGTCATCGTGTGGTTGTAAAGGTGAAAGATAAAGGTATGTATGTATGTTTATGCAAAAAGGTAATGCATGTCTGTGGGACCGTCCATTAATTATGTCACGCGAGAAGAGGGAGGGGGGGTCTAAGGCTCCAATGATATCGTGCCTATGTGACACATAGGCACGATAAAAGGGGGAGGGAGGGGGTCTAAAAAAATTGTGATCTTTGCGTGACATAATTTATGGACCACCCCTGTACAAATATGTATGTAAGTATTTACGTACTGTGTATGTATGTAAATATGTATGTACGATGCAGGGAACATTGACAGTTTGTGTGTGTGTTTTCGATGGGTATTAAATAATTTGAATCGGACTACCTACATACATATCTACAAAATGTGGAGGTAGTGGAAGATTTATGTATGAAGAATTGGTATGTGTTATTGGTGTTGGCTATGGGTATGGTACAAATGTACATATGTGCGTATGCTGCAGATTATTACATCGTATTTCACTTTATTAAAGTCAACTATACTTGTTAGCTGGACATATGCACGGGCATGTATTGGGAATATGGGGATTATGTATACTTAACAATTTTATTTATGTGTTTATTTATGCATATATTTAGGATAATGGGCAAACTAAGTCAATTAATGCAACCTTGATTCAGGTTAATTTTTGATGCTTTGGGCCGTATGTAATAATTTGCGATATTTTATCTATACAATTGTCACAAGTCGATCTGGTAAAATTTTTGTTTGAAAATGCTTACAAAATCTTTAAATTCTTTAAAGACAATATAAACCATTTAAAGATTGGATTTGGGCGTCTCTTTATTTTGCAAAAGTTCGTAAATTAAAAATACGAAATTTATAGATTGTACGATATATCTATCTAACAACAAGTTGTCTCAATAAAATGTTTCATGTAATATGAAATGGTTGTGCAGACGTCTTGAAATATTTTGTGTGTTAGGCACGAGAGACTGACTCGTACAAATATATTAATTTATGAAAAAAATATTACTCGTGTTTTGATTCCATTTTATCATTTATTTCCGTAAACTCTGGAAACACCTTATATCATACATTAGACATGCACCGAGTACTCGGCGCTGCCGAGTACTCGGCAGGTTTTGGCCGTGATCTCACTACTCGGACTCAGCCGAGTATTTTTCCGTGCTCGGCCGAGTATTTCTTAAATTTTTATATGCATTCAATACCACTTTACCCGGTACTTACACCGCGCAGTTCAAATTATCCATCAAATTATCCATGTAATTTTTGCAATCAAAATCAAACTTACTTGAAAAATACACTCATGAAATTTGTTAATTCTATCCGGTAATCAACTTTAATCGAAATGTTGGAACATGAAGAAGAATCAGTAGCTTCACGTGATTCCGTCCACCAGTTCTCAAAATAAAGGTACTAGTAATTAAATCTTCTGCAAACAATGATTCTTTTGATGATTTTTTTGACAATTTACTCGGTAGCCGAGCCTTGCTCGGTACTCGCTTGCCGAGCTGTGCTCGGTGCTCGCAAACGAGCAGAAACGAGTACTCGGCAAAAATATGGCCGAGTACTCGGTGCTCGGCCGAGTCGACTTTTTCGGTACTCGGTGCATGTCTATCATACATAGAAAAAAATGACACATTTTCCTCTACCAAATGTGCCGTCATAATAAAATATTCCGGCCGGAGAGTGAGAGTGAGACGGAACGTGGAATGTGAATAATGCAAAATCTGTGTCACCCATGCTAATTTTGCAGATATGGCAAAATCCGCGTATTGTATCCTGACTGATATATGTGAAGCATAGATGCGCGTTTGAGCTAGACACTGACACTTTGTCCACTGACACTCGGACAAAATCAGTGGCACTGACACTGTGTCCACTGACACTCAGCCACAGTGGCTGACACTGACACTGTGGACGACACCCAGTGTCTGACACCCATGTTATATGGACACTGTGTCCTATGACACTCGGACACAATCAGTGGCACTGACACTTTGTCCACTGACACTGACACTGTGTCCACCGACACTCGGCCATAATGAGTGACACTGACACTGTGGACGGCACCGAGTGTCCGCGCATCTATGATGTGAAGTACAAAGTTTCAATTTGCTTATGTATGTATTTATGCATGTCGTAATACGTGCGACGGACTTTTCTGATCAGTTATTTGCGTTATCTTGTCATATCTCTGTCCTGGTGTTCCAATCAATTCGTATTGTTCCGTCAATTTATCTGGATTTTTCAATTAGCAAATCAGGACGGGACAGTGTGTCGCCGTACAATACACGGATTTTCACAGTGTGCCTAATTTTATCTGAAATTATAAATCTTGCAAACCTATTGAACTGCATTTTATCTAAATTCAGATTGACATTGGATAATTGTAAGATACATAAATTCCGAGAAATTAGATATAAACATTTCCAGACATTTGCACAGACTGCGAGAGAAAAATTTACGGAACAAAATTTTTTGCTAAGTTACGCCGTTTCTTTATCAACTTATCCAGTTGATTTACTTTTATATAATACAAAGTTTAGTCTCGCAATTAGTGTTATGTAACCCTGGTAATGTATCTGACAAGTTAAATAGTTGTCACCCAGTTGTCCATATCTTGGTCACATATTTAGTTGAGTAAGTACTTAACCCGAATTTAGAGTGAATTGTGACTCGATAAGTTGTGGCCTGACTCATATCATACCAATTACGTAAATCCTCATCACGGGACGGATTCACTTTCTGCATCCTCCGGAACTATTGTTTGCCAATTAATTAAAGGTACAAGACAGGTAAATATATACGTCACAATTTAGACACTGCACAGCACTCGTCATTATTGACGCATTTTTTTCGGTTAAAAGCTGAGGAGTCCTGCCTGAGTGCAACACATGTACATATCCTGACCGACAAATAAACAGCGTGCAGAAAGCATGTTATTGGTTTAGAGGCAATTTGTACATACTCATAGTTGACATGCGAAATACATATAGGGATCATTCTTTATGCATGATCCCTATGCATTTAAAAGTGCTGATTAGAGAATTGTGTCCCGTCTGACTTAAATGTTTGCACGTTTAGTTTCATTTCTTTGTTTGGAAGAGTTACATAGTCAAAGTGGTGGGCAATTTTGTCTCAAATTTAAGTGATACTTATTTTTAATTTTTTAAGATTTCTAAAAATATGGGGTCTCGTGGTGGTAGTAAATTGTACTTGTTACCGCTCGGTGTAGCGATCATCTTCCCACTCACGTTTATCATCACGTATGCAAACATACATAAAATATAATACACCAGAAAAGGCTGGACAATTTACAAAATTTATAAAAATAATAACTTTTTTCCAGATTTTCTGTCGCAATCTCGAAAAATCATGTTAACTTTTTCTTCTCTTACATTTCCGACACGGGCGCAATTCCCCAGGAAAGCTTGATATTTGCCCAACTTCTCAACATTGCCGGAGTTTTGAGTAAGTTTTGAATAATTTTATCCGGAATTTGGAAATATTTTATTTTCCGATTTTTATTTTAGTCGGATTATCGGCCTATGTCAGATTCAAACAGGTTGAAACCTTTATCAAGACGGAGGGCAAAAACTCGTCCAAGTCGTCGCCGAATTTAGGAAAATTTAACAAAATTGGGATAATTTTTGGCATGATTTGTGCCTTGGGGTCCAGCGTTGTGGGAATTTTTAATGAAAAGGATCAGATTTTTATACACGTGGTGGGAGCATGGATGGCGTTTGGTGGGGGCTCGGTCTACTTTATTTTCCAGGTGGGTATAAAATAAATTTTGGTAGCGGTTCAAAAATTAAAGAAATCTTAATAGTACTTCAAAAACATTCTCTTCGAATCTTGGTGGTCGTTTAAAAAACTAACTCGGAAATTTTTATGATAATTTAAGGCACTGATCTCATTCCAAATGGTACCACTTTTTGGGACGAAGGCGTTAGCAGGGTTTCGCATGGTGCTTGGATGTGTGTGCTTATCTCTTTTCTTGATAAGTTTCATGACCGGAGTTATGGCCACGAACAACTGGGTGGAGACTGGAAATAGTAATTATGCATATTCAAATTTGTTGATTTTTTGCCTATGCTAATTTGCCAATTTGGCGCTTCACATGATATGTAGTGTACTTTTCTAATATGGCAAACGATCTAATGCAAGTTTTTAACGTTTACTTGTTATTTTTTTCTGCTAGACAAGATAATGTTGAAATGGCTTCCGGAAAATGGTGGTTGGGCTTATCGTGTCACATCCGTAACGACAGAATGGATAATGGCTGCACTACTGGACATTTATTTCATAACTTTAATCGACGATTTTAGAAAGATTCGCTACGAAACACCAAAGGTAGGAAATATTTAAATTACTGTTTACTGTTTACTGGAGTTTATTAAAATGTCGCAAATATTAGAGAGTACTAGAAGCATAAAATCATCACTATATTTAATTCAGCCAATATTAATAGTCTCAATTGTTTTGAATTTTTCTGACAATGAGAGGTTATAAGGTTCTTGGAAATTAATATAAACAATCTGCCACGAAACCTTTCAGAATTTTTCCGACTATTAATATTGGATGAACAGTAGATAATCTTGTGACCATAATTTTTAGTTCTCTTTCATCACCACGGACAATCGACGAAATGGAGCCGGTGTCCACATGGACCGCATTGGATCCGACGATGTTTAAGCTCATGGCGAAAATATTTATTCCGAAAATGTACAATTATTGGACTTTTGTAGTAAAATAAAAACGTTTAATTTAGTACCGTTATTGATTTTTCAGAAATCAATTTTTCTAGAAACTTTTCCATGACAATATTCACGTGTCTTTTTTGACAATTTGATTACTTTTCATCCCTCTTGAGTGAGACACTAGGCTCATTCCATTTGTAAGCAACACGTTTGATCGAGCACCAGGAATTAGAGGTACTAAACCCTGCTCGCTGGTGGTGGCTGCCTGACCATGTATTTTTCTCGCTTTTGCAAGAGAACACTACACAACTTATTCATAGGCAATGTTGCCGGCCACGTAGGAACACAGAATTATTTACTACTGTCTACAGAAGCAGCCCATGTTAATTTTACCTTTTCGAAAAATCGCCATAACTCCAAGACGGACAAAAATCGCATGGGGTTTTAAACTTTTTTGTTTCCTCAGGCCCAAAGGCATCGATTGGCTTATCTCTCAATGAGCGATTCTTGTCCGTCTTCTCGATAATCGAGTTTTTCAATACATTTTAAATTTCTGATTTTTTCGAATTTGTGAATTTTTTAAAATTTTTCCTATCAATGAATGATCAATGAATAAAATCTGCAAATGTAACCTACCCCTTTGAACCAACACTTTGGCGACGAAAGCATTTTCAATGCATTTGCAAATTTTCTTTTGACTGCTATATCTTTGCGAAAAAAATTAATTTTTAAATTTTGATTGTTATGATATGTTTTATTTGATATTATGCATCTATGATAAGATTGTGGACAAGATATCAAATATGGGTGCGACGACGATCGTGTGGGTTCAGATGGAATGAGCCACTAGCCCTCGCTTATATACTTGTGTAAATCTGTAAACAAACAAATGCACACAAAATTTACAATTTATTTCAATTTTTACTTAAATACGAATCCCAAAAACTTTACATTCGACTCCACTTCTTTTTGTTGTAATAGAGCACGGATTTTGTCCTCAATAAATGAAAATTGTGGTCTGTCTTCCGCCACTTCCGCCCAACATTTCTCCATCAAGCCAAATCTGTAATGTTGAATAATTACTAAATATTTGTAAATATGCATTTCATTATTGTACAAATTTCGAAAACATCTACATACATTTCTGGTGAAGCCAGTGCTGGTCGTTGTAGTCTCAGCCCTTCATAAAGTTTGTCCACAAACGCAACATTCCATCCAAGTCCGGAATATGGTACGGATCCTAGGGAAAAGACTTCCCAGAGAGTGACCCCAAAAGCCCAAATGTCAGAATTTGTGGAGAATTGCATTTCAGATAACGCTTCAGGAGAAAGCCAGCGCCAAGGGAGCGCTTGCTGCAAATTGCATACATATGCAAATTAATAAAGAGTAATCCCTTATTTACTTATACTGTTAGAAATCTGGGGTAACCAGGTAGATATTGATTTCTCTGTATTTATTCAGAAAATATCTACATATTTAAACAGTTTTGGAAATACATATTCCGCACTGCTAAATAAATACCCAAATATTTTCTGCATACTTATATTTTCTAAAAACAGGAATATTGTTTCCCGCAAAAAATCTTGCAAATTTCGCAATTATTTATATTGAAAGGTAAATTTCCGACATTTTTTTTACCGTTGATGAATAATTTGTCACCTACATTTTTCGTCTTTTTGTAAATCGCATAGTTATGGAGTTGACGCGATAGGCCAAAGTCCGTGATTTTGACGGTATTCATGTCAGCGAGGAGGACGTTTCGACAAGCCAAGTCGCCATGCACGACTTTTTTTCCTGTGAGATAATTCATCCCACGTGTGATCTGAAAGCACCACGACAAGAGCTTGTTCTCGTCAAAGTCGTTCGGATTTTCTCGTCTAGCGTTTATAACGTTCCTTGTGTTCAGCGGGGTTCGGCGAAATCTTTGGGTCTTGTCGCGAAGAAACTTGAGCAGGTTTCCCATCGGGCAGAATTCGACGAGAAGAAAGACGCGTCCTAAACATGGTGTTAAAAGTCAAGAGGTAAGTAATTATGAGTCAATCAATATAATAAAAATGGACGAGATGCGTAAATATGACATATGTATGTACATATGTATGTGCGTACTCACGACTGCTGAAAATCTCACAAAATTGTCCATGTTTACTTGACTTGCAAAGTTTTACGCGATTTTGAAAAGTTTTTTTCTTGGAAAAACTACCCAGAAAAAAATTTACATGTTTTTATCTCTGACTATTCGGTACATTTGGTAAATAACTTGTGAAAACTTAATTTACGAAGGGATGTACCAGATTTTGCAAATAGGGATCCCAATCCCGGACGATTTTTAAAATCCCGGGAATCGGGAATCCCGGTTTTAGCCGTGAAAAATCCCGGGAAATCCCGGGAATTTTTCCCGAAATTTAAATATTACCTTATAACTTGGGTCAAGTCAAATTTGGGTGTACAAAAAGGTACATGGCTCTCAAAAGTACCGAGACTGAGCATATTTATAATTAGTGCTCGGCGCGAGACGAGACTATCTCGAAAATTTCTAGACGAGACGAGATACGAGACGAGACGAGACCAACTTTTTCGTCTCGAAAGATTTCGGGACGAGACGAGATCGAGACGAGACCAACGCCATCTCGTCTCGACAAATCTCGGTCGAGACGAGACGTCTTGATACATCAAAAATTTAGAAATTTAGCAGCAAAGTCTCCGTCCTCTAGCCTTCTGCAAGGAGCGAGCAGCTTTGGGAAATGCAGTATCCTTCAAAAATTTTTTTAGAGACAATAGATAAAACGAATAATTATGATCAAAACTTTAACCAGTTTGCAAATATCCTGATTTTTACGTAAAAGACACTCAAATATGACACTAACTATATAACTCCAATTATAAATTGTATATACTGCGGGTAACGATTCCTTCGTATCCATATCCCAAGTATTCTATGTATATGTAGTAGCATAAGCTATGACGGTTACGAGTCATTCAGGTATTTCATGTTAGCCTTCGTAAGCTCGTAACTACCTTCATAAGCCTGCGAAGATCAGCTTACGAACCAAAAATTTGACTTACTGGGTAAAAGAGATATTGGTACGTTTTGTCAAAACCTCGTAAGGTTAGTAAGTTTACGTGTTTACGTACTAACGAAAATTGACGTGAAATGACTCAATGGAAGCGTCGTAAAATTTTGTCGTCCCGTTACTAGCTTACGATTAAGATTTATCCTTTATTTTTTGTGTAAACTACTAGTATGTAGTTTACTATGAGGCAATTCACGCCCTCCTTCGTAACTACGTAAACAGCGTAAAATCCGTAAACTTACAAACGTTTACAAACTTTTACAAAAATTGCCAAGGAAAATCACTTTACAAACTTTTGTAAACTTACGCAGCTCACAGGCGTCTTTTAATTTTGTAAAGTATTTTGTAAACACAATTTAGGGAAGAAAAAAATTGTTCGACACTTGCACACGTTTCATTTTGTAAATTTTCTACAAATTTTCTATAAATTTTCTACACTAGCAAGACTGGTTCTGCGACATATCATCGTGTCAATTCTCATAAATTATGGCACCAAGAGGAAAATTGACGAAAACTAAACCAGTGACCTCGACGCTGGAGGAAGTCCAGGACGAAACTCAAAATTCTGGAAGCACTGTGAAGAAGAAACCCACGAAAGTCGTTCTGAAACGCCGGAACTGGTCCGAAAATGAAAACCGCAAAGTTTTAAAGCATTTGTTGGACGTAATTCAAAAAGGGAAACAACTGGAAAAGCCTAATGCTACGATATTTTACAAAAATATGATAGAGTTATTGAAGTTCGAAAGCTGCACGGATCAGCAACTAAAAAATCAGGTGCGAAATTTGAAAACGAAGTACAGCAAAGCTTTGGATTGGCGAAATAGGACTGGTCAAGGCGTGCTGGAATTAGAAGGGGAACAATCTGTTAAAAGTACTAAACTATTTTTTGCTCCTATACATATGTATGTATACTTTGACATTCTTGCTTTCCCCAGGGACGTTGCTCAATATGTGTCCACTATTCGACGAACTCGATGAAATTTATGGTGAAAAAGCTACATTCGACCCACCACATCTTCACGATTCCTCCTCGGGAACTCTTCAAGCACAATGGTGGAGTGATTTTGGACGAGATGATGAACTGAATGCTGAAGATGCAGAAATACCGGAAACCGAAATTAATGTGGATGTTGAAACTGTCCCCCAGAAGCCATCAACTCCAGGGAAATTGATCGCAAATAATCTTACTTCAGCAAGAAAAGACCTCGGAAAACGAAAGCACGCTGATTCCGGAATATCTGCTTTAGCTGAAGCGTCCATAATTCGAACTGAACTTCAAAAGCAAGAGATAATTTTAGCCAGGGATAAATGGGAAGAAGAAAAAAGACTAAAAAATTTGGAATATGAACTGAAATTGAGGCAGTATGAAGATGAACAAAAATTGCAAGAGAGAAAATTAGCTTTGGAAGAATTGAAATTACAAAATGAGATGGAAATATCGCGATACCGAATCGATAAAGAATGCAGTTTGAAATTGGAGTTGGCACAGATTAAAGCAGAACAAATCTAAGGTTTATTAATGATTAAAATGCTTTGAATTATTAAAATGCTGAGGTAATCACATCATGTTGAGTTTTCCATTAACAAATTGAAATAAAGCGTTGCGTTTGTAATCATCCCCTTGGTCATGATTTCCTTCTTGGGCATCATCATCAACTTCTATATTAATTTCCTCCGATTCAGTAAACGAGTCCTTCAGAATGTTGTACAAAATAATACACCCCCTGATCCACGAACAAGCCAGCGTGTGTCCATTTGACCTATCCACACGAATTCGCAATTCCTTTAAACTCTCAAAAGTTTCTTTAATAATTCCAAAGCAGCATTCTATCTTGACACGAAATCCCGAAAAATACTTGTTAAATCGCCGTCTCTCCGCAGTGGTTCCAGTTGACGCATTATTTTTGAACGGTGTTATCATGTAGTCCGTATTTTTGTAGGCTGAATCCCCGGCAATCCACTGACCTCTGTCCAAAAATTTTTCTGGATTTTTCCCGATTTCTGAGTTAGCAAAAACTCAGCATCATGAACCGAGCCCGGATATCCGAAAAAAATGCTCCTGATCATCTTATTGTTGTCACAAACGGCTTGCAGTTGGATGGCGTAACGCTGCTTTCGCGTAAAATATGACTCGGGGTCATCCAGTGGTGCTTCTTCAAGGTTGATGTGAGATCCGTAAATATATCCAATACAATTTGGAAGTTGGTCAACCATATTCCTTGCAATTTCCAATCGTTCGGTTTCGTCTGGCCATCTTATCCAATCTTTTTCTAATTCTAAAATTGCCTGAGAAATACATATTTTTTTAGACACTCCTATCAACTTCATACTTGTGAAGTCTATTGTGTACCTTTAGAACTCGAGTGACCACTTTCAATATGGTACCACCCCCACCAACTCCAAACAACGCTGCCGTAGTAGATACCCCGCTTCCGGTTCCGTCATGCCCTAACTTATGAAGTGTTATGGCGAGTTGCTGGTCGACTTTTAGTTGTTGACGACTGTTGGACTTAAAGACGTTGCTGTTTTCTATCATCCGCAGAATGAGAGTGAAATCCTTTCGAGAGACTCGCATAAATTTTTTGAAATAGTCGTCGGAGTAGTTTGGCAAGATTCTTCGGAACCAATCATCTGACTTCGGGACAAATAATCGTGGAACAGAAAGACGGTACGTAGAAATGGTCAGAACATCATCTATCGCGTTATCGAAAATGATATCTGCCTGTGTAGGACTATTTATTATATCAATAAATGCAGCTTCACAAATTTCTTCCATTAATTTCCGTTTTCTGGAAATGATCGGCATTTTGTTTCGATTATCAGATAAATTTTTACGAAAATAATTACAAAAGTGAATTCACGGGAAGCTGTTTGTAAACGTTCGTAAGTTTACGGATTTTACGCTGTTTACGTAGTTACCAAGGGTGCGTGAATTGCCTCTATATAAGGAATACAAGGCCAATTATTAATATTCTAAATATTTGCAGTTTGTGTATTTGTATTTTGTAATTATCTGAAGAATACAAAAGATATTTTGAAAAACATGGATGAATGTCGAGACATCTCGTCTCGTCTCGACCGAGACGAGAATCGAGACGAGACGAGATGACAAAATCGTCATCTCGTCTCGTCTCGATTACTTCGTCTCGAGTCACTTTCGAGACGAGACGAGACAAGGCAATCTCGTCTCGTCTCGTCTCGTCTCGTGCCGAGCACTATTTATAATACCTACTTCTCTGTTTTTGGGATCTGTGCCTGCAGAAATACTTAAAGTATGCTATTTTCTGGCCTACACAAAATAATATTTTGAAAATACATACATATTTATGTACTGTAGCAATACAAATTAGTAATTATATTGTTTTGCCTACTATGGCAAATTTAAAAATTCGATGTATTGTGGAAGCCCAATTTAGTTAAAATTCACTATTTTGGAGAGGTGTGAAGAAAGAGTTTAATAATTTCATTCCAGAAAACTTAAATAATTAATCAAGGATTTGTCAGCATGTTAATCCGAAATGCATAAATTTACGTTTATCAAATATCAATATTAATTGGCCTAACCTGCATTAACATTAATATTGAAAAACTTCAATTGGACATGGAGGTTGGTAATTCAAAAATTTCAAGTTTAAATAAGTACATATGTATATGAGCTACCACGTTCAAAAAGCCTTTCATACAGCCTTAAATTCATCGACTAAAATTCGAAATCACTTCTAACATCTTAGCATTTTTGATCATAACTGATTTCAGATTCTATAATTATACCGAAAATAAGGTTTATTTGTTCCTTCAAGTTATAATCTGACATCGAGATTAGAGAATTTTAAGTTCCATCTTGTATTATAAATGTTACTTGCAAATTATGAAATTTGGATAAACGTACGAGTACATTAAATGTGGCCACTAATATTGTTTAAAATTTATATTTTCGAGTTCAGGATCAATTTTGATTGGTTATGATCATCGAAGCTTTTTCTTACTAATCATATAACCGATAATTATTTAAAACTGCTATTAAAATTTTAAATTATAAGTAATTTTCAATTCTGAATGACAAATTGAAAAATCCCGAAATCCCGGGATTTCAGTTCTTCAAATCCCGGGATTTCGGGATCCCGTTTCCCGGGAATTCCCGGGAATAAAATCCCGAAAAATCCCGGGACTGGAACCCCTATTTGCAAAGCTCTTTTAGGAAACAATGCGATTTTAAATCGTAAATTTATTCATAAAATGGACGTTTCTTATTTTCCAATATGAATTTCGTATTAAAATTATTCACAGGCTAATCCTAAGACGCTGACGTGAGTACGTCCAATAAACCCTTCTGCGAAAATGGCGCATGATGTTCGCGATTGTCTACATCAAGTTTTCGGTAACATGCATACTTACCTTTCTCAAGTCCCTTAGTATCCGAACCGACAAGTTCAATCAGATTTGGATGACTTCCCAAGTAAATCATGACCTTAATCTCGTCCATGAATGATAACAGAGATTCACGATCCACATTTCCCTGAACAGTTTTGACTGCAATATCCTTCCCCCTAAGCTTTCCTCGTAGAACGACGCCAAATTGTCCACTGCCCAGAATTTTGTTGTAATCTGGGCATAAATTAGTACTTACATGTATAATTATTGCGTTAATGATATAAAATGTTAAAATTGGAATAGGTATTTATACAAATCTTTACCAATTTCGTAATCTTTGCTGGAAATCTCATATTCCGTGTTATACGCAATCATTTTAAAGTTATCAGGAATATCTTCGCCACTTTTTTGTCCTTCGTCCATGGGCACGAGACCCTCCCCATTTTTGAACTTTTCTAAATCGTCTTTTGTAAGTAGAACATACTTACTTTTGTACACTTTGTATAAAGTAAGAATAGTGATAAGGATTAAGGATCCCATTACGGAAACGGAAATTATCCAATAAGTGCTACTTTGCGGAGTTGGCAGGTCCTCATCTGTAAGAATAAATATTTATGTGGTTACACGCAGTTATGGTCATAGATCGGAGTACTCCAGGCTTGGAGTACGCACTCCGGCCTCCGGAGGCCGGAGTACGCAGCCTTTTCTGGAGGCCGGAGTACGCGGAGGCCGGAGTACACGTGGCCAGCCGGAGGCCGGAGTACGCGGAGGCCGGAGTACGCATGGCCGGCCGGAGGCCGGAGTACGGAGGCCGGAGTACGCATGGCCGGCCGGAGGCCGGAGTACGGAGGCCGGAGTACGCAAAATTTCCGATCGCATAGATAGGAGAATTCTGGGCTTGGAGTACGTACTCCGGCCTCCGGAGGCCGGAGTACGCGACTTTTTCTGGAGGCCGGAGTACGCATGGCCGGGCGGAGGCCGGAGTACGCGGAGGCCGGAGTACGCAAAATATCCGATCTATGGTACGGACAGCTTCCTATTACATGTGGGAGTCTTAAATCGACATCATTTTGTATACACAAAATATATTCACTCTAAATAAAGTTGTGTAGAAGTTATGTAAAATTTTGAGCGAAGTTGAATAAATTTTGCGCAAATGTTGTGTCATCCTCTATGTATCTTACTCAACTTTAAGTAAATTTAGGATAACTTTACATATTTTGAGTATATATTTTTTTACAATAATTTTCAAAATTGAGTTTGATTTAGTCTGGATGTTTTTAAAAATAGATTATAAACTGCGACCAATTGAGAAATTCTGGGCACTGACTAAATCCAAACATTCTAAGCTTTCAGAAACGCCAGACACCTTGCGAAAATTTAAGAACAGATGGAAGAAAATCAGCTTGAAAGTGGGTGCAGTCTATGGGCAGAATTTGATGCGAAATCTGACAAAGAAAATGCAATCTGTAGCACATAGCGGAATTGAATCATTAAAATTTTAACTGTATGGTAATCCAAACCCTTTCGTAGTAAACATATGCAATTTTTTTTTTAAATTACATTAACTGTGTATAAAGTTCTGAGCATTTTATTGCGTCAGTCCGCGACGTTAGTGGACGTTCTTTATTTACTAAATACTTGGTTTAGAGCCCCATTAACAGTAATTTATCTACCTGGTGAAACACGATAAACCTGGGAGACTGTTCCCCTCGAATTTTTTGCGGTGCACACGTACTCTCCGGCTTGTAACTCGTGATGTGTCCCGTTTAAGGAGTGAGTTGTGTTTGAAAGCCGTAAATCTAAGTGGATAACGTCACCATCGACGATACGAATTTCACTGGACGTTGTAAGGAGCTACATGTAAATAATATTGGCACACAAATATGCATTAGACTCGTAAAAAAACATGCTTCAAAAATACAAACCTCGTTATCATGAAACCACGACACTTCGGGTAACGGGATACCGAACACGGAACACCGAATAGCTAAAGCGGGACTCCTCTTCGCAAAGGTAATGTTGGTTTGAGTGAAAATAAATTTCGGAACTGTTTTATCTGGATTTGTACAAAAAATGTGAAGTAAAATGTACGTTAATCGTTGTACGATATACACGTACATATGCATAAACTTGTATTTACACTCTGGATAAAGTTCTGTAAAACTTTACCCAAAGTTTAAAATAGAGGATGACACAATAATTGGGTAAAATGTATCCAAGCTCGTGTAAGATTTTACCCAATTGTTGTATCATCCTCTATTTTACTCAACCTTGAGTAAATTTTACTCAACTTTATTTAGGATGCACAAATAATAAATATTAGTCACCTTTTACTGTTAAGTCCAACTTGACTTTGAACTTTTCATTCGACTCGGACGTATAGAAATTACAAGTCAGAGATTCAACATCGGAACTAAATTGGAGCCATACGTTTTCATGCCGGATTCCTTTAGCTTTATCGACCCCGGCTAAATATACACATGCGTAAGAACAATTAATCGCTGGATTTTACAATGGGCATACTCATGTCAATCTTCGCATATGTATGTATCTCTCAAGCATGGCAAAATAACTTGCTAAGTATTGCGGAATTTCCGAGATTTCGCAAAACTTTTTCTGGAAAAAACTAAGGATTTCTTTTCGCAAATTTACCCAGCAATTAGGTTTGATTCTATTTAGGAAAATTATTTCACAAACTCATCCCCACCATAACCAGCGAGGGAATTTATAGAAATCTAAATATGTATGAAAGAAGCCTCAAACTTCGTGTTAAAAAGTACATAAGTTTGCGAATTTGCGAAACTTAAATTTTGTGGGCTTTGCAAATTTGCTAAATGAGTTGCGATACTAAATAATACGTTGTGTCTTGAGTACGCCCCATGTATTTTTTATGTCCTAAAAAACACGGAATCACCCCATTCTTGAGTAGGAGAATTAGGTCCAAGATTTTCCACCGTGGTCCCATTTCGAAATTTCGAGCTCCATGTGTAGCCAGGAATGACTAGAAATGGAACTGCGCTGCACATGAAGGAGTAGGTCACGTCAGAATAGAACACGCGAGGATCTTCTTGTGGGTCCGTTCCACGAACCGGGATCTGACCCACGTTAAATCTTAGGGTTGCAAGTGCTTCCATCGGAACTTTGGATGCGTGCAATTCGCTCATTAAATCTAAATATTGTATTGGCACAAATTAGTACAAGTTTTCTGATAAGTTGTAATAAGGGCATGCAAGATCGGTATTAGTACTTTTGTAAAATGGATTAAAAACCGGTTTTCGATTTAACCGGAAACTGGTACTGTATAAAACTCGTTTAATCACGTTTGGAAACATGTTACCGATTTTTGTGTAATCAAAGGTTTTAAAGAAAATCGGAAATCGGTTTTCAAATCTTCCGATATTGGATGCCCTAGAGTATTTTTATACAAATGTATGTATTTTTATTACGCACATGGCTTGTTGTCCATTCCTGTAAAATATTGCTCTTTCTGGATGAGTGCACCATTTTGAAAGCAGGCAACCATTCCGGATCGAAAAATGTCGATAAGCGCGCATGGATAATTGACCGGGTCTGACGCACAAGATACAACCCGCCTGTTGAGTTTCGTTTCTTCTAGGACGCGTTCCCCGCTAACTTCCCATTCCGTGTTCCAGTCGCACCTTACATGCTGATAAAAGTGGGTGAGGGATTCGTATAAATTATTTAGAATGCAAATTCAGCTTCATATTTATGTACAGATCTCAAAATTCCCACTTTGAGCTAAACTACTTTTCAATATTCATTAAGAAACAAAACCTTGAATGCGTCAAAACATGCGGCATTCGAAACATGAACAAGGATAAATTTTCTTCATTTTAATGAAAACCAATGAAATTTTCCTCATTTCAGATGAGTGAGCGTGAATGGAAAGTCTCACTCCGTACATTTTTCACTATATTTAAATATGCTTTACATAATACTCCATTTTTCATATTAATTAGTTTTCACTCTATGGTAAAGTAAGAATTGAATTCCAATGAAGTGAAATAAAATGAATATGAAACGATGAAATGGCTGAATTTTGATGAAAAATATCGCTTTCAACCGGAATATGTTAAAGCGCTCAATACCGCTATCTTCCAATTATTAATATTCATTAGTAATGAATAATTACCCTGTACAAGCAATCCTGCAACATGTCCGCTTCCATTTGTGTGGTTGCATAAATGTTGGAAATATAATCCCACGTGCGGTTAGTCAATATCGCGCAACCCAAAGAAAGCTGCTGAAACTTTTTAATTATCCCGGTGTCATTTACAATCTTCGGAGGTGTTAGGGGCGAATCGTAAATGACTTCCCGGTCGCGATGTGAGCCTTGTTTGCACATAAACTTGTGGCTTTGATTTTGATTTACAACGCTCCTATCGACTGTGAAGCCTTCGGCTGGATTGTAAGTGATACCGGTGCCATTAATCTCTATAAATGAAGGTCCCTGCAATATAGGCACAACTTTTTGAGGGGTAACTTGAAAATTAAACGCATATACATAAACTATTGAAGTGTTAGTAGATCCGGTTAACAATCCGATCCGACACTATCCGATCTAACAATATCCGATCCGTCAGATCGAATCGGATTTTTTATCCGACCATTTATAATAATATTGATCTTTTCCGATTTTCGGATCGGATGGGACCCATCTTATATAGTGGTCAGATAATGTGGTAAGGTCGGATCGGATCGGATTACCTACATCCAAATTATGAACTAACCCATTTGCTTTCGGGTACCAACAATTGCATTTCCGACGCAATTTCAGGATTCGTCAGCCTACAAGGGACTAATATATGGGTTTTTCCAAGATGTGGATGATTTTCCCAGTACACGCTTCTCCGTGTTCTTTGACCAATGATGTAAGGTGGTGATGTTTCTAGCAGTTACATATGTAATTTTAAACGAAATTAAAATTTTACGGATATGTAAATGCCACTTACTTTTAAAGTAAATGTAGATCCAATCTTCGGAAAATATGCTATTGTTGTTTGATTTAATGCCACTTGAAAATGTGTAGTTTCCCGTTTTATCCCCGACATATGGGATTGTAATAGTTAAGCGGAACCTTTGCATGGCCATGTCATAATCTTGTAAAGTGTTCACTTTGGTCAAGGGCTGTGTGGAATAAGAATGTATTACAACTTCGTACATACATAGCTGCGTATCGCTGCGTAGCCCAGGAATTTTTTCGTGATTACATAAATTCGCACTTACGCTGGCGCCACAAGTATTTACACCTTAAAAAATGCTATATTTCGCATATTTTCGGAATAAAAATCAAAAACATAGTAGTTCCGAAATATTGTGAATGGACCATGTTCCGTGTTTGAAAAAGGTTATGATTCATGATTTTTTTTAAAAGCTAACTTTTGAAGCTCCAGAGCGATTTTTATTGTCTCATTATTTCTTGATTTATACCTCAAATCAATATTAATATTTTTACATTTTGTACGATTAGTTACGATTTTTTAAGAAAGCTATGAATTTTTAAATAAAGAAAATTTCGAGGATTTAAGAATCATCATAACCTCAGACCTTTTAAAAACAAAACAGGAAGGATGTCCATCTGCTATCTTATTGCAGAAATCGTGCGAAATAGATAACTTTTAAAGGGGTGTAAATTCTTGTATCGACAGTGTCGATTCGACACTGTACATATTTCTGACTAAAAAAACAGCGACTGATTTTCAGTGGTACCTGAAGTCCAATAAACGTGAACTTAATTGGGGACGGTGATGCACACAAAATACTGACAAAATATTGTTCCTCAGTCCAAGGATCGCCCAATTTTTCTGTAAATTATTAAATTATAGCGTGCACTGTTACCAATAAAACTCTCATGTATGTAGTCACACAGTTATAGATTTCTCTTTTTAAAGTTGCTACCGCTAGGTGTTAAAATTATGCATACCGGTCAGTAAAAAATTTGCTATCGATATGGAAGATTAATATCGAGCTATTACTACACCGTATTACTTATCATATCAATCCCACTTTGGTAGGATCACATATGTATGAATACCGTTTGGTGCTGTTTTAATACTGGATTTCCAAGATTGTACAATAAACCTCAATTTTTACACAGGGAATGGATATGGTTTAAGCTTTATTTAATATCAGAAATTGGAAACGTTAGATTTATAAATTTCATTTGCGTATCCGTAGATGAGTCAAAGTGACAAGCCACATTGAACGGAGAGTACAAATACTTACGCTTGTCAGGTCTCCCCCCGTCAAACATGAGAATATTCCTGCTCGAACAGCTTGCATTTGCCCAGTTGATTTTTTCATTGTAATTGTACTCTTGTGTCTTACCGATATGGTAATTTATGACGGAACGCTCTCTCACACCGCAAAATATGCCGTTGGCAGATCTGATAAAATATAAAATCGTACCTGTTCACCCAGTTTTTGAAACACAAACAGTTTCCAAACTAAAAATTATTTTTTACATATGTAAATACTTACGCTTTCTTCGCTTTCTCAGAAACACTGATCCAGCGAATGCCAAAAATTTCGGCTCTGGCATCAAAATTCAGTCGGCAATCGAATTGAGACAAAGCCAATTGAAAAACAATTGGCCAGACAGCCAGTAATATTTTGAGCTTAGTAAAACGACACATTTCTAACATTAGTTATATAGGTACTTCCACTTGAAGGAGATAATTTATAATGAAAATAAATTTGAGTAGTTAAATTAATCGAATATTTAAATTAATTAGCTATTGGACCGGATATTACAAACGTGCTCGTGTAGGAATTTGGTTTTGGTATCGCGTAAATAAATAACCGCATTTATAAACAGCTCTTATTCTAAATACTACTATTTAAATAGAAGGTAAAATGTTAAGCCAACCGATTCGTAAACCACAAACCGCAACAAGTTGAGATGAGAGCATTGTGAAGTTCTTTCATTAAAGGATGTCATTATAGAGGAACATAAAATGACTTTTAAATGTATGTACAGTATGTAACTTATTTAATGATACGATCGCATTTTCTTTATATCGATATGATTTCGTAATTTAAGAATTTGAAACTCTGTCCAAAAATCTAGAAGGTACATATCTACGGTCAATTTCCTCGTCGTCGATTTTTAGGTAATGTCACAGACAGGTCAAAGGTCAAACTTATTTTTCCAAAAAAATTTGAGGGGTCGAAAGAAAAACTTTGTGGATAATTTTTTTTGAGCTTTGCAATATTTTTTATCGAGTGCGGCATGCGTTTTGAAGAAAAATGAGTTTTGGTCGGACCGTGTACGATTTTTTTGACCCCACAGGAATTTTTCGCCAAGGACAGGTTTGAGGTCTAAAATCGCCACCGCGGCGAAAATTCGAAAACTGAAATATACGTTGGAATATCTTTATTTTAAATGTCCTGATAATGAATTAAAGATATAGCATTCGAAATACTGTTAAATAAAGTAAACTTTACTCCTCGCTTTTCCACTAAAAACTCCATGTAACATGTATGTAATATTTTTTGAAATTTTTAGTAAATTAAATGTTTATCTTTAAAAACTAAGGCTTTTAGTATGTTAGACAAAACATTGGAATTTTTTCTGATATAATTTAGGGATGTTGCCTCGTCGTTTTTGTTTGAGTAGCAAGTTTTAAAATTTATTTTTAGCAAGAAAAATGTCACGAGTTTAATAGTGCGTCATAGAATTCAAACCAATTTTATAAACAGGTTTCTACTAACACTTGAATAAAAGTTTATGTAAATCACAATCAATTTAATAAATACATTCACAAATTATACTCAATACTTGATAATAAAGGTTGTTACAAATATGTACAAAAATACATATGAAATACATACGTGAATCATACATACCGTAAAAACTCAAATAGTAGCCGGGGGCTACTATTTAAAAAATCAGTGGCTGGGACCCGGCTACTATTTGAGCAAGGCTACTATTTGGGTACAGTCACTATTTATAAAATTATGAAAAGATGCACGGCTACTATTAGAAAACAGCTATTGTAATTTTGTTTCCAGAATCAAACTAAAATTAAATTTTAATAACAGCACCAAATTCTCCCTTAGATTTGTATTACATGACAATTCTATAGGTTAGGCCTGCTATGAATTTTAGTTATTTCTCCGATGAACTGAATTTCGTGTTCAATTCGATTTGTATAACTGAGATTAAATTGAATTATGATTTAATTACTTAAATGAGCTGGCTAAGAGCTGTCTGGTTGTATGTATGTACATTAGAAATTGACGAACGGCTATAATTCGAATAAGGCTACTATTTGGACAGGGCTACTATTTGAGCAGGGCTACTATTTGAGCAGGGCTACTATTCGGGCACGGCTACTATTTGAGCAAGGTCACTATTTATAAAATTATGAAAAAAGGCAGGGCTACTATTTGGGCACGGCTACTAAACTCCGTTTCACCTTACATGGTGTTACCGCCACAGGCAAGGAACATGAGAATCCCATGTTATTTTCGTGTGGCGGTAATACCATGTAAGGTGAAACGGAGTTTATTTGAGCAAGGGCTACTATTTGAGTTTTTACGGTAAATACGTAATAAAACTCCGTCATGGAAATAACCAAAAAGTAAAATTAAACGATTATTATAATCAGCATATGCTACATGATTAATAATTTTTATAGGAAATTTAACTGGTTTATTCCCACAAATGTCATGTGCCACACTTTCCATGTGTCATATAATGATGTTTGTATTAAATACTTTGTATGATCATGCGAGATTAAGGAATTGAATACACAAAATCATGAGTCATTTTATTGTATTTCATGCGAATTCATATCCACATGTGATCCACCCCCAAAAGAAATTCCCTGTTATGAATTTATGCGCGGTTATTGCCACCAACAAAAAAACAGACCTCAATAAATCCATAAAAATTTTTAATCCATTTCTTTATATAAAATAAAACCTGTCCCGTATCTCTTCAATTCGCCAAAATGTCTCTCCTCAACCTCATCTGGGCTCTTATCCTTGTCATCGCTTCCCAGCATGCGTCGGCCCGTAAGCAAAAAAATAAATAAATTTGCAAAATTTTCTCTCCACTATTTTCAACTCACATTGTTAGAAATCTGCTGTATAGTCAGGCAGATATTGATTTCTCGGTAGTAAAATTGCCACATCTTGGTATTATGTAAAATCAGTGGCCGCAGAATCCGTGGGGGCATCTCGGAACATTAACGTTGTAGGGGAGCAAGGGGTTTGTGTATATATGTAACATGGGAGATATTTATGTATAATGAGGACATCAAATAACCGTGGGAACATTACCCCCCCCACGCTTCCGCGGCCACTGATTAAAATTATACCGGTAATTAAAAATTTGCTGCCGATGTGGTAACATTTTCACACCGAGTTATCTACGATACGGTATTTTATTTATCAATACCATTTTGGTAGTCATACATTTTATCAAATTATTTTAAATTTTTAATACTGAGTACATATGCAGTAAAAATGTATAATTTCAGAAAAATGGCGTAGAGCCGACCTCACCAACTACTGGTCGTACCCGCCATGCTGTGACGACCCGAATTATCCTGACCAGAGCGAATGCAGGGATTACAGCGGGTGCAAATATCGCGGACAATTCGCCTTCGTTTCCGGGACAAAGTCGGAGGCCTGGGTCAAGGCGAACAACATTATCGCCATTCACCACAAAGACGCCGGAAAGTATAAGTTGAAAACTTTGGAGTTACGGGCGAACGGTAAAACTATCAAGGCGAAGGTTTACGACGAATGCAACGATAAAGATTGTAACAATTGCTGCACAAAGAATTCGAAGAGGACGAAATTTCTCATTGATATTGAACGAAATACGATGAAGCATTTCGGTGGTAAGGGGGACGGTATTGTTGAGTGGAGGTGTCTCGATTGTTAAATAAGTGTAATAATTTGTTTATTGATTAATTGGGTATATAATTTGTTATTATAAAACTTGTCGTGTATTAAGAAACCGCATAAAGTGTGATTGAATTACAAAAACCTACTCCGAGCAACTTTGCGGGGCCTTTTAAGATGGCATTAATGCCATCTTGGTAGTTAATGACAACACATTTGGGTGGAAAAGACCCCCACCGGCCAACCACTCGACCGATCATGCCCATCTCCGAACTCATCCTTACTTTTGACCCGAAGATGAAGTGTGCAAAATTTCAAGTCGATAGCTTGTGTTTAAAGAGAGTTATCGTGCGCACAGACGGACGCACAGACGGACGGACAGACAGACATCTTGATAAATCTATAAGGCCATCTTAAAAGGCCTAATAAAAGGCCTAAAACAGAGTATAATTCGCACAAGTTATTCATACATAAATACATAAATAATATGCATTTATTCATACAATATTTTAAGGAGATTAAATAATTAATTGTGACGTATGGAAATCATAAATACGGTTGAAATGAAAAACACAACTAAATAATGGAAACTAACATTTTAAAAACCATAATTTCTTTTACTAACTTTGAGCTACTAAAATCTTAAAACCTATACTTTCGTCAAATATCGTATCGTTCATCGTCACCCATTCCGGGATAATTTGGGCCCTTGTTGCTCCTTGTGTAGAGGGGGTTGCCCCCCTTATTTGGTGCATACCTTGGCGCGGGCATTGCCGGATTTAACGGGATGGACTTCTTGCTCACTTTATGTTTCGGTTTTCCGCCTCCCAAATAACCCGAACTGCTTCTTCTCTCCAAAGTCACAGGATCCTTAAGTGGTATCGACCAGCCGGGGAGTGGGGGCGAGGGAACGACAGAATCAGACCACTCATCCCCTTCCGTCACCATTTCCGCGGTGGACTGATCCGAATAAGGTGGCGTGGCGAAAAAGGGTGCGGTTGGAGTTTGATGGATAAAATTGGCTCCTAAAATTGAATTTGGAATGATAAATCCCATTTCGTTGGGTGGTTCTGGGCCACCTTTGTCTAATTTGTCTCCCCCAAGGGAACCCTGCTTCGGGGCGGGTGGGGTAGCAATTACGGGGTTGAGTTGTAAAAAATGATTTTTAGTGGTGGCCATGGTTCGTATAAATTCGCGAAATTCCCATTCTTCCAAGTTACGTTTTATGAAGGAGAGGACCTGCGGAGGGAAAAATGTATAATGTATATTTTGTAATTACTAGTTGCTAGTTCCAATATGAATGAAATAGACTTTGGGTCGTGTCATATAAACACATATTTACAAATGTACAAATGTGCATATTTCGCAAATTTTTTTATAAAACGATTTTAACAAGTTGCTAATTTCTGCACATAACAAATATTATAGTGCAAATTTTCTGATAGAAAAAGGTTTATTATTACATAGCGTCACACTAAAGGTTTGGATGCAGATACATATGTACGCAACCTTGATTAAGAGTAAAATTTACTCTGTATCTAATATGAAAGTCTGCATGCATTTACATTTCAAAAGGGGTTACCTTATTTTTAAGAGTTTAACTCACCAAAACATCTCCAAAGCTCAACTTGACGAGGACAATCTCCTTTTTACTAAACTGCTTATTTATCACGGCTCCCTTCTCTAGGAAGACATAACTCCTCGCCTTCTCCACATCGTCCCTGCACGCTCGGGAGACAAATCTCCGGTAACTGTACTTCCGGTATGGACCACACATGAACAAAGATATCCTGAAAAGTGAGAGCAGATTGACCACAAAGGTGAACGCCAACCACCACCAAAACACGAAGAATGACCACTGCGTCAAGTTGTTCATGGGGAGTTGACACTGGGCCGACTTGATTTCCGGGTCGCCCCCAAATCCGTACTGGATCCAGTTACATTTCGCCATTTTTGGGAAAAGGACATCCATTGGATTTGGCCAGGGAGCAGAATCGTCGAAGAAATGGGCAAAAACTGACACGCCATAGTATCGATAAGGTAAACCGATGATGCCGCTGAGGTAAAAGTATTCCGCGACTGGGGTCAAGGTTGCGAATATTTTGCAAAAAAAGTAATAAACTGCGAAAGAATCGTTAAATCCGGCTGTTTCTAAGAAATACTTGACACGGATGTCATGCTCGGTAATGTCAATGTCGCCGGGGGAGGAGGACACGTCCAAGAGTGGTTTCAGCTTTGTGACTCCGCGTGCCTAGGATTTATTTGGGAAATATTTAGTATAAATTATTTCGTAAATTTGGCAAGAATATATGTATGCATACTCAGGTAAACATTCTCATTTTATGCATCTCGTAAATTGAGCATATCAACGTAACTTGCAAAATTTGCGAGATTTCGCTTAACTTTTGCAGGAAAATTATGAGATTTTTTTCATAAGTTTACCCTGCAAGTTTGCATGTTTTTATTGCGCAAAATTATTTCGCAAATTCACCCAGATAAACTACAGAAATGCATTTAAACAACATAAAAATAGGTGCACTAGAAGTAAATTTGCGAGATTTGCGAACTCAAATTTTGCGCATCCAATCACGAATAAAAATTTCTTGAGCTTAACAAGTTTGTAAAGTGAGTCACGATTCCAATAAAACGGTATCGTGAGTATGCTCATTATTTAGAAAATTTTGCAAAAATAGTAAGTATGTATAAATTATTTCGCAAATTAAAAAAAAATTAGTCCCACCTTCCAAAAGAAGTACGGCAGAAATGAGAACACCGCCATTTTCGCAAGGATCATCCACACAAACTTGTAGTATCTTTGTCGAATTACGGCATCTCTATCTTTCCGATATCCTGACACACCCGGGTAGCTGACCTCTCCCCGCATTTCCGGTTCCAGCGCTTTCACCACGAGAAAAGTGTCGTGGTTCCAACAGTAGTCGTTCAAATCGGAGATTACACTTCCACCCACGCTGACCCCACCGCCGCGACGATTTCCTCCTCCGCCACCTCCACCACCATCGTCAACATTTGTGACACAATCAATTTCCAAATTGCGGACGAACTGGTTCGCAAAAGAGAGACAGATCCCGACCGTGAGGAGGGCGGGGGTGTACTTGGTCGATATTTTGAAGGCGAGGTCAAACGTGATGATGCCATCTCGGGTAAGAAATTTTTTCAAAGGGGACCAGATGTTGTTGGGGATGAAGGTCAGGATGGCGGCGGTGGTGAGTGGGGGCATATTTTGGGAAGAATTCTGGGTTTGTACGTTTTTTTTAATTGAGTGCAATTTTCTTGGCTGGGAAATCTATTTATCAAAGTCTGAAATAAATAATTAGCACACAAAATTGGTCAATTTTTAATCCTGAACCTTAATTCCGTCCAGTTTTTTGTAAGATTTTCTGCCCTTGTTTTGAGACTGACAAGATAATGCTAGTGTTTTGTAAAGTGAAATATGCACAAGTACTATAAAGTATTAAAGTGACTACAAAACTGTAAATATCCAATTAAGTACATAATTACAATAATTACGTATTTCTCTAAATAAACGTTGTCTACCAAAAATACCATATGTGTGGTTTAGTCACATTGCTTCTTAAAGATCATTTAATTACTTGGTGTAATATGAATTGGTTATATGGATTGGTGACAAATTTGCTTCTTACATGTATAAATTGTGGAAATTGATATCCTACATACATACTGCTGTACATACATACATTATTGGTTAAAATAAGTCTTGATACGATTTTTATGACACGGCTTTTCTTAACTTTTACAGAAATACATATTTACATGGAAAAGATAGGTCAATATTTAACTTGTGCATTTGTCCAGCATACATAAGAACATGCTTATCACAATTCACCGCACTTAAGTTTATCCAACTGTTAACGGGACGCTTATCATTGTGTAAGCATCGTGACTTAACTGCGTAGTGGGCAAGATGACCTGTATAAATACATACAGATATACATGCACATATTTCCATACAGCCAGTAACACAGCTTTTCTATGATACATATGTATTTATGTATGTAGCAGTGACTGAGGAATTCTGGAGCAGAGGTCGACGCCGCCGATCTCACGCCGCCGCGCCGCCATACGCCGATGATTTTTCCGCGTCGCCGCCGCCGAAAAATTTGATTTCCTATTCCTTTAGCATTGCGACGCCGCGCCGCTGACGCCGCCGAAAAACCACCAAAAACTGGCGCCGCCGCCGCCGAAAATTTGTCGGCGTCGACCTCTGTTCTGGAGTGACGTGGGGAAAGTATGGATGGCTTATTTTTTTCATGAAAGACTTTTTATGTACATGCAAAGCTAATGTCAATAATATATATCTCTTAATTAGGCGTGTCACCTCATTTGCATAAGTCGCACTATGCTCATCTTCCACAATATGGCTTTCCATGTTAAATAAACTCCGTGTCTCGCGAATACGAATGAAAATATGCAAATGAGGTGACCAGCACAAATAATTTGACTATAAGTCTCTTAGATATTAAAAAAATCAAACCATAACCTATAACGAACGAAATTGCAGGGATGTGATATCCGCATAGGATTTTCGATGGATTACGGAATAATTTGTTAAAAATTGTCTTTGGATTAAGGGATTACTTTGTTTGCTCAGCTCAAATGCATATCACTTAATTTCAATATGTATTTAGTCACCGGAATGCGTGGGGTATGCATGCGTGTTTCTTTCTCTTCGGATGCAAATATCTCTGCCAAACCTGAGCAATAGTCTTTTTTGCAAATTTCATATTATAGTAATACAATTTTTGACCGGGTGAAACTAATTTGGTCAAAATCAGGAAGCATGCATAGTACGCTGGGAGAGACCTTCATTGTAAGGCATAAATATTGCAACCCAATTCGTGTTACTCGTCATCTCAAAGTACCCCCCGCCCCGGCTGATTGAAATTGCCCACTAGAAGTCAGATCAGAGACGCAGTAGCAAAATATTTATTTGTCGCCAATTAATTGATCCGCAATTTTCCTTCGCCTTCCTCCAATTCACAATTTCTGTCCACAAATCTGTGAGTTGGATTTGATTCAAAGATCAAGAAAGGTGGGTGACCTTCGAAATTTACCTGACGTAATTTAATTAGCGTACATATTTTATCCTTAAACTTTGAGAGTTGCTTGCGGTTTTAGTTTCAATTTAATCAAATTAACAGTTTGGATCGGAATTTTAGACACACAATTTACCAAGATGGAGTTGCGGTCATTCTCTTCGACAAGGCAGAGAACCAGTCTTCCAAATTTGAGTAAGTTGCGCCTTCAATATTTCATCTTAATTAAAAAAATGAGGTTTCCAAAATAAAATATATATTTATTTTCCATTTCATTCATTTAATTAATTCCACGCACGACAGCTCCCCGCAATTTTACCGATAATAGCAGCGCCATGTCGAAAGCTCTGAGAAATCCATTGGTGAGTCATTAAAACTCCTAAATTTTAAACTTTCTTGACTTAAATATGTAATTGTGAATTGAAATTCTGAATTTCCACCAGATTCTCGACATTATTTTCTCCCAGCTTAACAACTTCGACTTGAGAACGGCTCGTCATGTGTGTCGCGAGTGGGGCGACGTCGGCGCAGGTTTGTTGGGAAAACGAGCCTTTTTCCACGTCAACCAACTTTTCCGCTACAACGGCTCAGAATTGTACCAGGTGATCCCTGCTAACGACAAACTGATGCGAAACCTTATCATCTGGGACGATTTTAACCCCTCCGTCCCCAGCAAAAAGACTGCCAGCGTCATAACCAAACTTTTTTCCGAACTCTCCTCCAACGTGCGCGAATTCACGAGAGAAATCGCGTTTTACATCACGCTGAAAAAATTCGCGATCGCGTTTCTGAATGGTTTGCGAACCCTGAAATCAACCACGAAGATCCAACACATTTCCATCTTTATCCAATCGACAAACCCATTGGTGGACAAAGGTCGGATTCAGACCCTTCGGAAATTGCCCCTTCAAAGAAACTTGACTTCAATAACGTTCGAAATTCCTCCACCAATTCAAGAAGGGGGATCTGGCATTCACGCGTTTCAGCCTTTGCTCCAGGTCTTGATCGACTCTGCCCCCAAACTGACCTCGTTGGACGTGACGGCCTCCTTTTTGAGTTTAGAGGGATGTAGAAATCTCAAAGTTTTGAAATTTCTCTTCGCAAATTGTAATCACGAGGAGTGTCATAACTTCAAGTTGGCCTCCGTGGCCACCATGTTGACTTCCGTGAAGGATTCGTTGATCGAGTTGGAACTGGGCTATGCTGACGTGCACGTATTTTCTATTGGTCTCATTCACGATCCGCAAGTAAATTAATGAGATTAATTTAATCTAGAATTTTGAATTTTACAATTTACATGCAATTCTCACAGGCCGGCCGTTATCTTGACGTCCCCGTCATGCCGAACCTTGTCTCACTCACCATCACTCCGCTGTATGTCTACCCAATCCAGAATTTCTTTGATGAGAAGCATTTCCCAAAACTGAGAAACGTGTCGCTCAAAAAGCACCAATTCGAGGTGATCCAGTTATCAAGTCATCTTCTAAACCTATGGAAGCCACACCGAGGAGTTGAATATTTGGCGCTGGAGGCACGCGACTATTGCCGGGATGACAGGAAATTTGGGGAAACGATTGTTCAATTATTCCCGAAAGTTACGAAACTTGAGGTGGCATTGAGCCAATGTGAAGATGACGTAAACGAGGTGGTGGAACCGCTGAAAGTATTGAAGTTGGAAGAGTTTAAGCTTGTCTTGTGGCATGTGAACGTTGCCTCCAAGCTGGTTAAAGTTCTGAGAAGTTTGGCGATTTGGAAAGGTATGTATGTATGAAAATATTGGCGAAAATTGACCTCTTTAGGAATTATAATTATTTAATTTTACATAGGCGTTAAAAGTGTCTACTTCAAGTGGGGTTGCATAGAAAAGGCCGACTTTTCTGCTTCCATTCAAGACATCATCTTGTATAGTAGAGGATTTAAAAGAGTGGAAATCTCGGGATTTGTGGTAAGTTTTTGAGTCATAGGATTTTCATGAGGTAATTTTTTTGTACATGCGGTTTTTTAATAAATTCAGGCCCGGGATATTGTGAAAGTCATCCGACCCATTTTTGAGGCCAGTGGTGCACCCGTGGATTTTAGGGGAGGTGTGTACCGTAATATGAATTTTGTGATAATGGTAGGAGGAGCGGTGGATTTGTAATTTGTGTGGTTTTTGAGGGTTACACTGTTTTAATGTTTTCCACTTAGATAGATACAGAATTTCATAAATTAATAGTACTTAAGGGGTGATCTGATACAGTCTCACCGCTACCTGACGGGGAGTGTGTAACTATGTCCTCCCATAAGCTCCCATGTTATAGTTTTAAAAACTTTCAGCGTCGTCAAAAGACAATAAATTTCCATTTTTTGCACCAATCGACGCGTATATTTAGTCCCCACAAAGTTACTGAAGTTTTAATGGATACGTGGAGTATACACGGAGAAATGAAGCTTTTTCTGATTTTTTTTGTGAAAAGAATTATGGTGTGACCATGAAAGCGACTTTAAGGTCAAACTCCAGTAACTTTGGGAGTTGAATATTTTGACACATTTTGCAACAAAAAAATCCGATATTAATGCAAAAATAAATGTGCCCAAATGTTTTGAAAACCTGGTTTTTAGAAATTACGAAATAAACATGCCCGTCAATTCCAGTTTCCCCAATTTTTATTATGTTGTAGGTCTTTAGTAGTAGAACAATAGTCAAATTGGACTTATAGTCGAAATCGACCTTCGTGACCTTGTTTCGGCGTCGAACGGTTGGTAGGTCAAAGGTCACCGATCCCCACAAATGAGATATCATTGGAAAGGTCTCGGTGAGAGGATTCCAAATATATATACTTTGTTGGGTGTATGACCACTCCTTCATGTTCCAGAAGCAGAAGAATGAAAATCTGCAATTCTCCACAATTTAACACAGCGAGTAGATTGGGAGCTAACATGCAGTAGATGGGCACAAACTCAGAAATATTCTCCGGTCTCTGGAAATTTAGGGAGTGGTCATACACCCAAAAAAGTATATATATTCGGAATCCTCTCGTCGAGGCCTTTCCAACGATACCTCACTTGATAATAAATTCCATTTACAGTTTCGAAAAATTAATTTTAAAATAAAATGAAAATTGTATGAGTTGAACGCCAAATGACTAGTGAAAATGTTTAATATTATTAGAATCTACACCTCGCTCTTACCCCTCCTTATGACTTGGCCACGAATGGTTTTGTAATAAATAGTAAATAGTTGAATTGAATAATGCAAAAATTTAGCGATAATGTATGCAAGTGTGACATTTTCATTACAATTTGTTAGTCCGTATGATTTTGAGAGAATGTAATTTAGAATCACGATTTTGAATTAATGATGTTTAATAATAAATATAGATTAATAGATTATATAGATTATAGATTATTATAGATTATTAATGATAGATTATTAATAACAAATAATAGAAAATATGCATATCGCTACAATTAGTGATCCAGTTTTTCAAACCGAATAAAGCAGATTTATTTCAGGAAATGATTTCGTAAAATATTTTCCATGAAAAAAATAAATTCTGAAAGTTTATAATTTCCTACATACGGTTATTCGTTAGTAAAATAGAAACCACCCACACTTTAGCGTTAGTAAATTCTTTTTCTCAAGTCCTTAAACTCTTCCTCTTATCGAACCTCGGTTTGGCGGTGGTGAGCATTTGCAGTGTCCTATTATTCATGGAGCCTAATCGCCCATTTTGCCCCCGAACTTCGAACGATCTTCCCGACGGGGTTTGGTTAATCAAAAATCCGAACGCGATATCTAGTCCGGCTGCGATGAAGGGAGAACCAAAGCAGCCGATAACGTATGGCGTCATCGCTTGGATAACGACGGTCCCGGCACATTGCGAAAATGCGGCGTAGGATTTGCAATAATATTCTTTCCCGTTAAAAACCTCTGGAAAATTATGTATTGACAAAATGTATTCGAAGTGATTAAAGCTAAATTTTTGAAAACATACCGGCCAATTTGAAACAGGGTTCCGCCTTTGGAATAATTTCATTTCGTAAAGATTCTGGAAAGTTTTCGCCAAAAAATATGGCAGCTGCGACTTGATCGAGTGCACCCTCTTCGTCGAGCTAAATGGATATTTAATTCAATTTTTATATAATGGGAAAAATTTGCAAAATACTCTTATTTTATTTGCTGTAAAATCTCGCGGTAAAAGGGTTTCCACCTGCCCCATACAGTTCGCACCCAATTCCATTCAAAGCTTATGGCAACTTAAAACTTTAGACATAGGGTTTTGAATGGAAGTGGGTGCGAACTGTGTGGGCCAGGTGGAAACCTTTTTACCGCGAGATTTTATAGCCAAAAAAACAGGAGTATGTGCATAGCGAGCTATTACCACACAATATTACTGATCAATACCACTTGGGTAAAGTCATACATACATGTATGGACACCGCTTGGTATTATTTTAACACTGGATTTCTAAGAATGCACAAAATTATTAAGAAAGTTTGCTCACCAAGGCCAACTCGGTTAAGAGGCATTTTACAAAACACTGTTAAAAATTTTGACACCAATTAATTAAAAACAACACTTAAGTAATTCCAATTATATATTAAATAGTTTCTCACAAATAGTCGTGTAACAACTTCGCCGAGATTTTGGATTTTGAACGAATTTGCTAAACATGGTCCAACCGCGTCAAAAACGATACTGAGCAGGTCAAAGATCCATTTTTGACACGATTTCTGCACCGGAGCTTCAACTTCACCTTCACCACCCTCGTCTTGACACAGGATGGGAGCAATTAGCTGTTATTTTAAATAGTTTTAGAAGTTTCATTTTTTACTCTAATTTAAAATATTTATGAAAATTTAAAAACAAATTCTCACCAAGATAACGATTGCCAAAGTGTAAACGAATTTCATTTTTATAAAAAATAAATTTCCCAAGAAATGAGGAACTTATACACGTTATGAAGCTGGTCAGCTACCATAATCCGACAACAATGGTCGAAATGTGTACCGAACTGCCGCTTAAATTTCCAGGTTCAAGGTATAAAAATTGTTACGACAATGCGGAAGCGTCAGTTTTTTGACATTGATCTTGATTTAGAAAATGCATACGTTCGAGAATTAAATAGTTACGCAAATAACCTAACCTTCATCACGATAAGCATTTTTTAAATTTAAAATTTGTATGTTTGATTTAAATAGAATCGTTGCATAAAGTCTGGCTGTACACATGAATATGTATTTGTGTATATATGTATACCTAAAATTAGCAAAAAATTGTGAAACGAAAGAGGATAATTTAGTGAGTTACGTACATAAATCCTATCGTTTATCTGTAGTTACATACATATTGTCAACAGGAGTGAAGCATAGCATATGTACATATTTATTGACTTGATAAGGATTAAATACATCCATACATACATAAACGAATACGAGAGATATGTACATATGTACATACACAGTTGCATGTCCTAGTTGTGTGTCCAATTGTTTTAAAAATGGTTACGTCCGCAATTAAAAGTTAATTAGGGGTTTACTTTTTACTTTCTAAATACCTATGCTTGGTTGGTGCACATGCAAAAATAAATCTTTGCTGTCAATCATGCCACGCTTTTGCATGGGAGACCCGCCCCTGGGTGAAATTTTTGATCATTTTCTAAATTTTGCTTAAAAGAAATTTTGCCCAATTTTCTGCAGTAACCTGTATCCAGAAATAAAACCCATATCAATGGTTTGCAGAATTATGTACAAAAATGTATTTAGCATATTTACAATATTTATGTATGCATCGAGCTTTTGTCGATTATTATTGCTTACTTCGACACAGTGATTTCTACCAGGGGCAGGGTATGGGTGCATGGGTAAATATTTGCTATACTTAAGGCTATAGAAAACTAATACGTATGTATTTATTTGATTATGTGGTCGGTAAAAACTTATTGCAACAATATAAGTAAATAATACTGGTATTTAAGTCAAATAATTTATGAGAATGCTAAATAAACAGGAAATTTATGTTAAAATATTTCGCCAAGTAGTTAACTAATTAATACATAAGTAATGCAGGTAACTAAACACTACGGACATTCAGGTAAAATAATGTAAGAGAGTATTAAATCAAAAATCAACTAGAAAATAATCTCAAGTAATTCGTTAATATGTAGTAAAATAATCCATACTAAGGTAACGTAAATTAATACTGTAGGTATTTCAGTCAAATAATGAGGGTATTCATTACGAATTCGCAACACTAGCAACGAAATAAAATTCACAAGTTCGCCAATAAATTGGCTTGAAAATTCCTTTCCTAGATGCGAACTTTCGTATCTAGGAAATTTGCAATTTTTTTCAAGACTATGTTGCTGAACATGCAAACTCGGAATGAATACACCCAATATAAGTGGCATGGTGAGAGGCAGACTGCTTAAGATTGTTCATTTTCTGCCGGTGGGACGAGGTCGAAGTTTGGAAATGCGCGAAAGTCTATTACATGAACGCCTACGATATCCAGAACGTTGTGACGGGATGAAAAGGCCATCATCCTTGTAGCAGTCAGAATATTGACGCGGTGTGAGCGCTAAAAATAAGTAAATTGTAATTAAATAAGCAGATGGATATAATTAATTAATTAATTCACTTTCTGTGTAGACTGGGAACCGGAAGGATGGGATGTAATCGTCATCATTAGCGTCGTCGTCGTCTTCATCAATTGGTTCGTCGACGTCATTAGCGTCGTCGTCTTCAATTGGTTCGTCGACATCATTAGCGTCGTCGTTTTCATTTTCGACACCCTTTTCATTTTCGACACCCTTTTCATTTTCGACGTCGTTATCTTTATCGCCGGCGTCATCTTTGGCGAAAGGATTTGGTCGCCCGCAGCCTCTCTTGCTCACTATATCACCTGGCGGGGGAGCTAATTGGCTTTAACTTAATTGCAACCCACTTAAATTATTCATAATTTAATATAATTTCCCTCACCGTAGTAGTGGTCAGAAAAATCGACATCATCCTGGGAGTCATCGATGATTTCGATATCCTCGTCGCCAGAATCAGACTCCATGAGTTCCTCAAAGGCGTCATTCTTCAGATTGGGTGGAGAACAGGTTACAAGCTTAACCGTCTGTTCGTCAATTTCTGAGAAAATAAAAAAATAAAAAATTTAAAAAACGAAGGACGAAATCGTGACGGGAATTTAAATTGAGACGATTTACCACTACAAATGACGGGTGAATTGGATTTTGATGGAGGAATGAAGAAATGTCGCATTGGGGTTAACTCGTATTCATTTCCGGGCGTCGTGTTGGCCTTTGAGGTGGAGGCAATGATGCCTGCGGAAGTTGAGGGAAGACACGCTGCAGCACTTTCAGCTACTAAATTTAATAATTACAAATTATTGTACTAACGTATGTAGGGCTTATCACCAAAATCGTCAACATTAATACGTTTTTGTTAATCATTTTTCGCCTCAGGGAACTTATTTACTGTTACTGTTATTTACTGTTAAAATCTAGAGTGTATATTTTTATAAAATTCGCAAGGACCTGCTCAACAAATTTGTCGCCCAGCCAGAATAATAAAATAAAGCGAAGAAATGATTTAAAATGTGCTGGCTTCCGCTTGGCGATTAATCACCAAATCCAACATTAAGTAAAATATTATAATTTCATCTTGCTTAAATACCTTGACCTTGCTTGTCCTCGCTCAGTTTTTCAACTTTTACGGCTCGCAGTGCTACCTCCTGCGTCGCGGCGTTTACGACGACCTGAATTTGTAAGTCGTCATCCAGGGGGATAAATTCATCCGCTAATTGTAAAATGGTTAATAAATTTGGTTGGAGTCTAGGAAAGGGGACCCCCGATTTTTTCTAAGTTTTTCTGTGAAATTTTTTTTGCACTGGCCAAAAAATTTTTATTGCATATTTGCATCGATCATGATGTGTAGATTCCAAAAAACATGTTTTCAAAATTTCGAAATTTTGGGAAAAAGTTTTCAACATTGGGTCCCCCTATACCAAAAAACGACTAAGTTTTTTTGTGTAACATGTTGGGACAATGTGATAAAACAACGGGGCAACGTGAGATCAACCTGGGGGAATGTGAGAAACTCTAGGGGAATGTGAGATACGGCTGGGGGAATGTGAGAAACACTGGGAGAAGGTGAGATACGACTGGGGGACTGTGAGAAACTCTGGGGGAATGTGAGAAACTCTGGGGGAATGTGAGATACGACTGGGGGAATGTGAGAAACACTGGGGGAATGTGAGAAACACTGGGGGAAGGTGAGATAAGACTGGGGGAATGTGAGAAACACTGGGGGAAGGTGAGATAAGACTGGGGGAATGTGAGAAACACTGGGGGAATGTGAGATACGACTGGGGGACTGTGAGAAACACTGGGGGAATGTGAGAAACACTGGGGGAAGGTGAGATAAGACTGGGGGAATGTGAGAAACACTGGGGGAAGGTGAGATAAGACTGGGGGAATGTGAGAAACACTGGGGGAATGTGAGATACGACTGGGGGACTGTGAGAAACACTCTGGGAATGTGAGAAACACTGGGGGAAGGTGAGATAAGACTGGGGGAATGTGAGAAACACTGGGGGAAGGTGAGATACGACTGGGAGAATGTGAGAAACACTGGTGGAGGGTGAGATACGACTGGGGGATTGTGAGAAACTCTGGGGGAATGTGAGATACGACTGGGGGAATGTGAGAAACACTGGGGGAAGGTGAGATACGACTGGGAGAATGTGAGAAACACTGGGGGAAGGTGAGATAAGACTGGGGGAATGTGAGAAACACTGGGGGAATGTGAGATACGACTGGGGGACTGTGAGAAACTCTGGGGGAATGTGAGAAACTCTGGGGGAATGTGAGATACGACTGGGGGAATGTGAGAAACACTGGGGGAATGTGAGAAACACTGGGGGAAGGTGAGATAAGACTGGGGGAATGTGAGAAACACTGGGGGTAGGTGAGATAAGACTGGGGGAATGTGAGAAACACTGGGGGAATGTGAGAAACACTGGGGGAAGGTGAGATAAGACTGGGGGAATGTGAGAAACACTGGGGGAATGTGAGATACGACTGGGGGACTGTGAGAAACACTGGGGGAAGGTGAGATACGACTGGGAGAATGTGAGAAACACTGGGGGAAGGTGAGATAAGACTGGGGGAATGTGAGAAACACTGGGGGAAGGTGAGATACGACTGGGGGAATGTGAGAAACACTGGGGGAAGGTGAGATACGACTGGGAGAATGTGAGAAACACTGGGGGAAGGTGAGATAAGACTGGGGGAATGTGAGAAACACTGGGGGAATGTGAGATACGACTGGGGGACTGTGAGAAACTCTGGGGGAATGTGAGAAACTCTGGGGGAATGTGAGATACGACTGGGGGAATGTGAGAAACACTGGGGGAATGTGAGAAACACTGGGGGAAGGTGAGATAAGACTGGGGGAATGTGAGAAACACTGGGGGTAGGTGAGATAAGACTGGGGAATGTGAGAAACACTGGGGAATGTGAGAAACACTGGGGGAAGGTGAGATAAGACTGGGGGAATGTGAGAAACACTGGGGGAATGTGAGATACGACTGGGGGACTGTGAGAAACACTGGGGGAATGTGAGAAACACTGGGGGAAGGTGAGATAAGACTGGGGGAATGTGAGAAACACTGGGGGAAGGTGAGATAAGACTGGGGGAATGTGAGAAACACTGGGGGAATGTGAGATACGACTGGGGGACTGTGAGAAACACTGGGGGAATGTGAGAAACACTGGGGGAAGGTGAGCTAAGACTGGGGGAATGTGAGAAACACTGGGGGAAGGTGAGATAAGACTGGGGGAATGTGAGAAACACTGGGGGAATGTGAGATACGACTGGGGGACTGTGAGAAACACTCTGGGAATGTGAGAAACACTGGGGGAAGGTGAGATAAGACTGGGGGAATGTGAGAAACACTGGGGGAAGGTGAGATACGACTGGGAGAATGTGAGAAACACTGGTGGAGGGTGAGATACGACTGGGGGATTGTGAGAAACTCTGGGGGAATGTGAGATACGACTGGGGGAATGTGAGAAACACTGGGGGAAGGTGAGATACGACTGGGAGAATGTGAGAAACACTGGGGGAAGGTGAGATAAGACTGGGGGAATGTGAGAAACACTGGGGGAATGTGAGATACGACTGGGGGACTGTGAGAAACTCTGGGGGAATGTGAGAAACTCTGGGGGAATGTGAGATACGACTGGGGGAATGTGAGAAACACTGGGGGAATGTGAGAAACACTGGGGGAAGGTGAGATAAGACTGGGGGAATGTGAGAAACACTGGGGGTAGGTGAGATAAGACTGGGGGAATGTGAGAAACACTGGGGGAATGTGAGAAACACTGGGGGAAGGTGAGATAAGACTGGGGGAATGTGAGAAACACTGGGGGAAGGTGAGATACGACTGGGAGAATGTGAGAAACACTGGTGGAAGGTGAGATAAGACTGGGGGAATGTGAGAAACACTGGGGAATGTGAGAAACACTGGGGAATGTGAGAAACACTGGGGGAAGGTGAGATACGACTGGGAGAATGTGAGAAACACTGGGGGAAGGTGAGATTACACCGGGGGAATGTCAGATATGACTGAGGGATTGTGAGAAACACTGGGGGAATGTGAGAAACACTGGGGGAAGGTGAGAAACACTGGGGGAAGGTGAGATAAGACTGGGGGAATGTGAGAAACACCGGGGCAACGTGAGATTACACCGGGGGAATGTCAGACATGACTGAGGGATTGTCAGAAACACTGGGGGAATGTGAGAAACACTGGGGGAAGGTGAGATAAGACTGGGGGAATGTGAGAAACACTGGGGGAAGGTGAGATAAGACTGGGGGAATGTGAGAAACACTGGGGGAATGTGAGAAACACTGGGGGAAGGTGAGATAAGACTGGGGGAATGTGAGAAACACTGGGGGAATGTGAGAAACACTGGGGGAAGGTGAGATAAGACTGGGGGAATGTGAGAAACACTGGGGGAATGTGAGATACGACTGGGGAAATGTGAGAAACACCGGGGCAACGTGAGATTACACCGGGGGAATGTCAGATATGACTGAGGGATTGTGAGAAACACTGGGGGAATGTGAGAAACACTGGGGGAAGGTGAGATAAGACTGGGGGAATGTGAGAAACACTGGGGGAATGCGAGAAACACTGGGGAATGTGAGATACGACTGGGGAAATGTGAGAAACACCGGGGGAATGTGAGAAACACTGGGGAAGGTGAGATAAGACTGGGGGAATGTGAGAAACACTGGGGGAATGTGAGAAACACTGGGGGAAGGTGAGATAAGACTGGGGGAATGTGAGAAACACTGGGGGAATGCGAGAAACACTGGGGAATGTGAGATACGACTGGGGAAATGTGAGAAACACCGGGGCAACGTGAGATTACACCGGGGGAATGTCAGATATGACTGAGGGATTGTGAGAAACACTGGGGGAATGTGAGAAACACTGGGGGAAGGTGAGATACGACTGGGGGAATGTGAGAAACACTGGGGAATGTGAGAAACACTGGGGAATGTGAGATACGACTGGGGAAATGTGAGAAACACCGGGGCAACGTGAGATTACACCGGGGGAATGTCAGATATGACTGAGGGATTGTGAGAAACACTGGGGGAATGTGAGAAACACTGGGGGAAGGTGAGATAAGACTGGGGGAATGTGAGAAACACTGGGGGAATGTGAGAAACACTGGGGGAAGGTGAGATAAGTTTTTCTGTGAAATTTTTTTTGCACTGGCCAAAAAATTATTATTGCATATTTGCATCGATCATGATGTGTAGATTCCAAAAACATGTTTTCAAAATTTCGAAATTTTGGGAAAAAATTTCTAAGTTTTTAACATTGGGTCCCCCTATACCAAAAAACGACTAAGTTTTTTTGTGTAACATGTTGGGACAATGTGATAAAACAACGGGGCAACGTGAGATCAACCTGGGGGAATGTGAGAAACTCTAGGGGAATGTGAGATACGGCTGGGGGAATGTGAGAAACACTGGGAGAAGGTGAGATACGACTGGGGGACTGTGAGAAACTCTGGGGGAATGTGAGAAACTCTGGGGGAATGTGAGATACGACTGGGGAAATGTGAGAAACACTGGGGGAATGTGAGAAACACTGGGGGAAGGTGAGATAAGACTGGGGGAAGGTGAGAAACACTGGGGGAATGTGAGAAACACTGGGGGAAGGTGAGATAAGACTGGGGGAAGGTGAGATAAGACTGGGGGAATCTGAGAAACACTGGGGGAATGTGAGAAACTCTGGGGAATGTGAGAAACACTGGGGAATGTGAGAAACACTGGGGGAATGTGAGATAAGACTGGGGGAATGTGAGAAACACTGGGGGAATGTGAGAAACACTGGGGGAAGGTGAGATAAGACTGGGGGAATGTGAGAAACACTGGGGGAATGTGAGAAACACTGGGGGAATGTGAGAAACACTGGGGGAATGTGAGATAAGACTGGGGGAATGTGAGAAACACTGGGGGAATGTGAGAAACACTGGGGGAATGTGAGAAACTCTGGGGAATGTGAGATACGACTGGGGGAATGTGAGAAACACTGGGGGAAGGTGAGATACGACTGGGAGAATGTGAGAAACACTGGTGGAGGGTGAGATACGACTGGGAGAATGTGAGAAACACTGGTGGAGGGTGAGATACGACTGGGGGATTGTGAGAAACTCTGGGGGAATGTGAGATACGACTGGGGGATTGTGAGAAACTCTTGGGGAATGTGAGAAACTCTGGGGAATGTGAGATACGACTGGGGGAAGGTTAGAGTACACTAATTTCGGCCTGCCATGGCCTCATCAGTACGGGGGCACCCGTATATTTGTTTTTTACCCTGTTTTAAGCCTGTGGTCGGCTGAGTTGGTTTTTACCCTGTTTTATGCCTGTGGTCGGCTAACTCTGCTGTTGTAATTTAAGGTTCACACTCCTCGCAACTACAATCACCCAGCTCAATTTTGCGTCCATTTACCCCTGGGTAAACCCTGACGCAATCACGAATATATTGTAAAAAACGTTCCTCTTGGGTGGGGATGGATCGAAGGGTATTGGTTCTATATAGATATTCTGCAATATGGTTTTGTACCATGTCCACCCGCCTAACATTTCTTAGATACGTTTTCAGGTATCGCCACGATCTTTCACAAGTATTAGTATGAATTTTGACCCTGACGTACCTTCGGCCTACAATGGGGCGACCCAATCTGGGTTTCGCTCCACGGATTAACACCCTCCGACGATTAACAAATCTTCGACTATGGTTAACATTAGCGTGCCCAGCAAAGCCGAGGGACTCGCATGTTAAATAAGCCCGCCATTCGTCAGTAAACACCCAGGATTTTTGTGCAATATGTTTTTGCATCAGGCGAAAAAGTGTGTCACGGTCCTTTGCTCGAATTTGAGCCACAAATCTCTTTCTTGTGGTTCTACTTATCCCCCCGAATACCCACAGACTTCGTTCCAATGGCCTCCCACGATGATATTTCGGGGTAAATAGGTGGGTTTCATCGCATTCAACGACGTCACCCGGCCCCCCAATTTGTTGTTCGTCGTGGCCATGGGCGACGGCACACACTTCCCGACAAAAGCTGTAGAAGTCGGTCGCCGTTTGTCGATGTATTTGGGCATGAATTTTCGCTTGCGTTACTGGGATACGAAAAAACCACATCACGAGTAATTGCATTACGGTCAGCAATGGTAGCTTGACATTTTCAAAAATGTATTCGCGAGAGGACTTCGATATATCTTGCAGCCTTTGCATCGGAATCGAAAACCTAGCTTGTAGCTAGGTTTAGGCTGCATTCCCATGTTTTGCAGACAATTGGGACACTGCAATTCATGAGGAATCATGTTTAAGGCTAAGGCAAACTGTAGGGCTCTTTCTTCATCGTGAACGGCTGCTGCGAAGGTAAATAAGGTCAAAGGTTGACCGTTAAGTAGTGGAATTGCCATTTTGATTGCCAGGAGCAGTTCGAAACCTACACTCCTAAGAAGTATGCGATTGGCTGGTCTATTCTTGCCTACACAACTGAAACTGATCTTGTACACTTAAATTTTGATGGCATTCAGACAGCTGATATCAGTTTGTGTCATCATACATATCGTCCTACTAATTCCGAAAAGACATAAGTGCACTCGATGGTTAATTCCGAAATAACGTAAGTGCACTCGATGCTTAATTCCAAAATAACGTAAGTGCACGCGATGCTTAATTCCGAAATAACGTAAGTGCACAGGAAAAACTGGTAAAAAGACATAAGTGCAATTCCGACTACGGCATGTAAAATCGATATCGTTTTCGATATTTCAATATTTCGATATTACGATATGTCGATATTCAAATATCGAAATAGAAATATTGCAATTTATGAATTACTTTAATTACTTTTCGGGTTTGCCAACAATTAAGTTGGTATTAACCACACATAAAGAAAAGATATCTTCTACGGAAGACTGGAACGACTTGTTTCCCGATAGCATGGCCTCCCACGTGGGAAAGAGATTGACCACTTTGGCCATAAAGGTGGTTAATGTCTACCCCTCAGACTTGGAGGGACGATGGGACGTCGTTATCTCCCTGATAACCCGAATTCTTAAAATTTTCCGCCACGTGGGCAAGCTTACCTTGACAAACTTGCCGGGCGGGCTGCTTGAACAAAACGACGTCACATTACCCCGTCTCGAATCAATCCCACTGCAAAGAAATATCAACTTCACGCATGTACACGTGCAAAATCGGTATGCATTGCAATTCTCCAAATTCGCGACACCTCTGAAAGTAAATTTCGCAAATGTGACCCGTCTCGAGTTTAACGTTCGTAACGATGACGTTGTCCAGCTTTTTCGTCTCCTCGCCCCACAGTTGGAGCAGGTGTGCATCTCCGCGGTGGAAAACCTAGCCCCGGCGGAAACTCGACCCACCCCGTCATACATTTCGATCCCGATTCTCCCGAAGTTGAAAGTTTTCGAAATTTTGAGACAAGAACTTATACGACGTTATGAAAATGCGCAGAATCTCGTATGGTTTCGGCCAAATCTTTCCTTAAACTTTGAGACGGGGACGGATCAAGTTAAGTTAGCGTATGGGAGACAATTTCCCGTTTTGGAGAAACTAATTGTGCGGGTGGTGCCGCAAATTATTCCCCATTTTTTGCTCGAGAGGGTGAAAAAGCCGCATGAAAATTTGCAGTTTGAGGCGACCATGCTTTTCTTGTATGAAACGTTTTTGGCGGAGGGTCTCGAGCCGTGTGAGACTTTGAGGAATTTGGACATTTTCATCCCCTCGGGGGTGCGGGTGGGAGGGATGAGAATGCGGCGACGGTGCGGGTGTAATGATGAAGGAGAGGTTTGTAAGTCTTGGGGATGGAAGGAAAAAGAGACCGATTTTTATGACAGGATTTCCACCATTTTTCCTAACGTGGATTATGACGTGCTCGAAAGAGGCAGGAGAAGTGTGAGGATGGAGAAGTTTGAAAAGTTTAAGGAGTTGGGGGTGAATTTGGGGATTTTTGGGGATGAGAATGTAACTTGTGGAAATTGTGGGAGGAAATTCGGATGAAGGATGAAAAACCAAATTTCGAGTAAAATAATGTTACGCTGAAACAATTTTGCTAAATAATTAATAATTATTAATTATTGTTTACGGGCTGACCAATGTTGTCATTATTCAACATTCTTTTTTTTAATTTTTATTAGCATTTCCCACCGTAGAGTGTTTTTATCAAAATAAATAATCTTTAAACTGCATTTTATGATTTCTTTAAAGTGCATTTTATTTTTATCTGTAGTCATAAAATGACTATACAGCTTCATAAAGCTACGTACTTACATAAGTTTTGCATAAACTATAAAAACACCTAAAGTTTTACTTGCACTTTTGGAAGATTTACTGCTTACGGTATTATTTATTTATGTATCAGGAAAATAAATCGCCTTTCTTAAAAACTTCCATGCAAGATAAGCCAGATATAGATTATGCAAGTTCATTGATGAGCTCATGTTTAATGAGCCCGTGTTCTTGAAGTCTGCAGAGATAATTTGGTATTTTTGTGGCATAATTTATAATTTAAAAATTAGGTTCTTCCCGACATTTGACAATGAACAACTTTATTCGTTGCATATGGGCATATTCGACCAAATAATAACATTACAATGACATTCAAACTTCAATTCTGCTTTGTCTAAATTCTTCATTTGAAAAATTAACCACTTAAGGTTTTGTTCATAAGGAAAATAAATCGCCTCCTAAAAACTTATTCAACGCATAAACTGAATAAAAGACTACATATTTCACAAATACATAGTCTTACCATAAGAAGTGATAGTAGAGCGTAGTTTTTGAACCGGTCAACATAAAATTAAAAGGTCAGCTGCGGTTTGTGCATACATTCAGTGCCTATCATTGGTGTTGACCATTTTTACTTGACGTTACTAGGTCAAAAGTAGGAGGAGCTTATTTACACGCGTGCGGCAATAATTTTTCACATTTTGCACGAGAAAAAAAATGCACAATGTTTGATGAAGTGTAACATTCCAAGTGCAACTACGATCTGGTTGCCCAAACTATTAATCTAACCCTAGAGAGAGTGTCTATCTTTGGTATAAAGTGTTCGGTGGTCCAAGGTCAAGGAGCACCCCAGTGGTGTCCGAAGCTTTAAACACCAGAATAGCACAAAATCTCTGTCGGATGCCGTAGACTTTGCCACGCAAATGACCTTTCAACTTTACAAATCAGATGAGCACTGAAAAATGACCCTAAGATGTAGGTATTTTAGATTAGAAAACGTTACATACTACAGATTTCCCAGACGTAAGCTAAGGTCAAGAAATCGAGCTTCCTTCCTCAGCGGTATGGAAAAAATACAAAAAAATAACCCGTGTAGCGGTGATAATTTCTTTACGACACAAACATATTTCAACAAATCAACTACCGTATTTTATGTCAACTATCCTAAGGGTTAGCTGATTACAAAATAGAGGTCAAAATGTCATCTTATCAGGCTTCATTCATAATTTTGGCGGGAATCGGCGGAATTGAGCAAAAACCGCCCAATTTTCTTGATTAAGGAGAGGAGATAGTTTAAAAAAATATTTGATAAACGTCCTGATGAAACTGGAGCACCCCCTCAACTAGTCCATATTGGGTGAAAAGCCAACGACCTTTGTGAAGGGCCCTACAGTAACAAATACTGCGAAATTCTTGAAAAACTGGATTAAAATCCAAATTTCTGACTTCATTTCCACTTTTGGTTTGATCTTGGCATTTTCGAACGGCAGTCAACTTCACCACCAAATATTGATTAAAATTGAGGAAAAGGTCTCTTCTGAGACCAATATAAGTGTCAGGGTCACAAAAAAATTTCTGACCCGGGAATGATACAGTTTTTCAATTAATTTCGAGCGTATTTTTGATAGAGGCTTCTCCTCTGGTAACCAATTTTTCATGGTCACAGGAGGAATATATTTTCAAGTTTAATAATGTTTTCTACTTGAAATTTAACTGGCTTTTCAATGGAATAAAAATAAATTTGAAATTCCTTATAACAAAAGCGATATGGTCGTCTACTCTACTATCACTTTTTAAGTTGAGACTATGTACACTCCTAGAAAACCAGTATTACATAATTGTTGCCGGACTAAATATATGATTCTGGTAGAATCATTCTACCAGCACGGTAATAACGGGGATTACCATATAGTAATAAAATATACCGTTGTGTGTGGTACTGAAAATTTACCCAGATACAAACAAAGTACTACCAATCGGGGTGGAAGCTATTCCAAAATCGGAGTGTATGAATATGTGACTTCGCCACATTTTTAAAATCCAGAGTGCATTTACATACTTTTCACAATGGTAAAATTATTTTTAAGAGCGCAAAATAAATCTCGTGCTTAATATCTAATCACCTTATCAAGAGTCGTATGAACATACATACATAAATATCTACTAAAGGCAGGGCAGCCTGGTGGATACGAATTTGGCCTTGAATAACCCCGGAACGGTTTGTCGTAGCGGGTCAAAATTTTGAACAGAAGAGCATGTTATCCTCAGATAGTTGTGTGCAAAAATTCAACTCTCTACTTTCAAAAATGCCTCCCCCACAGCCCCCAGAAGTTGAGACACTCGTTTCAACTTTTTCCAAACTCCGTCTAAAAAATTCGGTCCCCACAGAAAGATTTTCTTTTCATCTATCCGAACTCAAACAAGTCGATTTGACTTATATCAGGGGATTGTATAGGTATTTCACTATTCCAAATGATTTTTATCCCCAATCTAGGTTCAAGGTCATTTGCATAATCTTGGGTCAACTTTGCCGTCTGGGAGGACGCTCCGTCATGATGAAAAATCACCTTAATTATTATTTTACCGTGCAAATTAGGAAAATTGTATTCTAAAAGTGGTTTCAGTACAAGGTCCACATAATACTTCGAAGATTCCTTCACTTTTTGGGGGACTTTGATAAGTGGGAGGACACCACGGCAGGACATTGCACCCACGACCATCAACTGTTTAAAAAAGTTCTCCTCACTGAAAAGCACCAAATTTCTTGAATTTTTTTTCGGCATTTGTCGTGTAGTAAGCTCTTCGAACCCAATTAGTAACTTGTAGGGAAAATAGTTCTTCGTCAATTGTCACCAATAGCTCACTTCTATTCCTCAACAGAATATTCAAATAAAATTTTTTGCAAACACGGGCGAGATTTTTTCTGGAACTATTTGAAATGACTGTCTCAGCTTCTGGGGGCTGTGGGGCAGGCATTTTTCAAAGTAGAGGGCTGAAATTTTGCACACAACTATCTGAGGATAACATGTTCGTCTGTTCAAAATTTTGACCCGCTACGACAAACCGTTCCGGGGTTATTCAAGGTCAAATTCGTATCCACCAGGCCGCCCTCCCTTTGGTAGACATACTTTTAATATGCAAAAGAATAGTATGTATCAACCGATCAATGAGGTCACTGTTTTCTTTAAATCTGCATAATTTGGTATTTTTCTGCCCTAATTTATAATTTAAGAAATCAGGTACTTCCCGTCCCGACATTTAGAAATCAACAACAACTTTATTCTTTATATATCAAGGCAAATAACAATGCCATGGTCATTCAAACTTCAGCTTTTGTCTTTAAAAGTTACATTCAAAATTCTGAGGCAACTTTTGTCATTTATATTTCTTAACGTAAGATTTCAAGAAACTTATCCAATAAAAATGGAAAATAGCAATCTCTTATTCAACGTGTTACACCACCACAGCTATTTATTTGCACATTTGCCCCCACTCCCTCTATATTGGGACAGGAAAACGGGAAAGATGCACTTTGACCTGACCCTTAAACGAATACTGCTCAGCTTTTTGCTTCTTCTGACCATTCCATTTGGCAGCAGCGTGAGCTTATATTTGCTGCTTCGGAGACTTTATGGCGTCCAAACCTTCTCTGTCGCTGCCCTCATCACTTTTCTCGCGGGTGTGATATTTTCCGTCATGGGAGGAGGAATTGGTTGTTGCTATTTTCTTTTCGGGGGCGACTATGCCATCGGTGTTAACGCGGCGATTGATCTCGTAAAAAATTCAGGTATGTGTTTATTTACATACACTGCAAAAAATATTAATAAACCTCGGTGAGCATGTAAATATTCTCCATTCGCACACAATTGAACTTTTACAGAAATTGAGAATTCTGAGAAACCACACCACTGCCAGTCTCAAAATCCCTCAAATTATGCTGAGGGGGGACTTTGAGACTGGCTTACTAGGCACCATACTTGCTCACATCCATTTATTAGATAGAGAATAAACAAATTATTTATTCTTTCCTTATTCAGTAAATTCATAAATAATAAGTGAATAATTTTTTTCACAATTTTTGAATGACTGAATATTGTATATGTAAATATTCATTCATTCATTTTATATTCATGGAGAATGAATGCATTTTATTCATTTTCATCCATTGCTCAATATACATATATATGGAGGCACATTGAGAAATCCATCTAATAAGGGGAATTTGAGATATGTGAAATGAACAAAAAATGAATAATGAATAAATATTCATGATTATGTTTTAATTATGCATAAAAACTCTTCTGATTATTTAATTGTTTACATATTTCTTAGAAAACGACAAAAAGAAACCCTCGAACAAAAGACGATATCGAAATATTAAGCCTCTCCTCACATCGACAAGCTTCATAATGCAAATTGTACTTGATGGATATTCAATTTTCTTTGCGGTTCTTCCCCCAATTTTAACGGCGTTCATACTTTACGTGGGAGTGGACCCGTATCGCTTTTTCATACGTGGATTCCTCCTTCCTGACTTGGCGTCGGACAACGCTGTGAAAATTGTGGTCATCTTATGCCGGGCTGTCATGATTTACTTAAATGTCACAATTGCTGGGCAAGTATTGTCCTTGACGTTGATCCTTTTTCCTGGGAGGAGCATCAACGTTGACGTTGCGGCGAATAAGTTTATTTCTGAACTTGACCAAAAAGATGTTACCCTTGATATGGATGGGTTTTCAAACGCGTTGGCAAAATATAAGGAAATTCAGCTAACAATCCACATTTTGGGGAAACCTGAGAGATCGATAACTTTAATTTTGATGGGGACCGGATTTTGGATCAGCGTCATTATGAATTTTCTTACACTCAGGTAAGCAAATCAGAACCAAGAGTTGTGCAGTAGTGTGTGTGTGTGTGTGTGTGTTACCAGTTGAACTTGGCGCTTGATTATGATTAAATTACACACGTGTCTTACATTGTCCAAGCTTACGTCACCTAGCGGCTGTTTGGGCATTATGATGCATTTTTCGTTTCTAGAGGGGGTTTTCCGCTAAAGTGTCAAAACGTTTCCAAATCGTTGACTAACTAACGCTACACGTATTTAGATCCGACTTGATCACATGAATGGGCACGCCCTCCAGAGTTGACATTTGACCTGTGACCTTGGCACACCCCCTTGAGTTTATACTTGACCTGTGACCTGGGCACCCCCATTGGACTTGACATTTGACCTGGGAACCAAGCACACCCACGTAACTTGACATTTGACCTATGACCTTGGCACACCCACTAGACTTTGGATTTGGCCTGTGACCTGGGCACAGCCACTAGACTTGACATATGACCTGTGACCTGGGCACACCCCCCCTGAGTTTACATATGACCTTTGACTACTGGGAACCCATGCAAAGGTTGACCCTTATTAATTTAATTTACCTACCAGCTCTACCTACAGGAGCCCTACCTACTGTGGGTTGTTCTTCAGCGTTAGAGGGCGGGCTTTCGCTTCAAGTTCTTAAACGTTTTTAAAACGTTGGGACAATTGAAAACAACTCCTTGGAATTGACTACGCCTTTTGATCTGGACCCGCCCTATAAAGTTGTGACTGGACGTTTTTCGTAGTCACACCCATAGAGTCGTGACCGAACGTTTTTCGTTGCCACACACATCGAGTCGTGACAGAACGTTTTTCGTGGACACATCCAATTAGAGTCGTTGCGGCACGTTTTTCCGTGGTCACACCCTTTAGAGTCGTGACCGAACGTTTTTCGTTGCCACACACATCGAGTCGTGACAGAACGTTTTTCGTGGCCACACCCATCGAGTCGTGACTGAACGTTTTTCCGTGGTCACACCCATAGAGTCGTGACCGAACGTTTTTCGTTGCCACACACATCGAGTCGTGACCGAACGTTTTTCGTGGCCACACCCATCGAGTCGTGACTGAATGTTTTTCGTGGTCGCACCGTTTAGAGTCATGACAACGTTTTTCGTGGTCACCCCGTTTAGAATTGTGACTGAACGTTTTCAGTAGTCGCAACCTTTAGAGTCGTGACCGAACGTTTTTCGTGGCCACACCCATCGAGTCGTGACTGAACGTTTTTCGTGGCCACACCCATAGAGTCATGTTTTTAGTGGGTACACCAGTTAGAATTACTGACATGACGAACTCTATTATTAAACATCGTGCTATACAACGTAACAATCAAGTCCACACTCCTTTGCTCTGTGTGAATGTAAATGTGTAACAATTATTCAGCAGACATTTGTATCACTAAACTAAATAAAATCGATTTGCTAAAATCGATTGCGGGCTGAAGAGACTAGTTTTATAGAGCGTAGTCAAGACAGGTTGTGTCTTATTTTGGGTCGTAACTTATTTAGCACACTTTGCGAAGCTCTAAAAGGGGGGATATTTGAAAGGATTCGTAAAATATTACTTGGCAAATCTCGCAAAATTTATTTCTAAAGCACCTCTTTTCACTGGGTTTCTGTAATTTCTTTAGCTCGTGAGGATGAGGTTGTGAAATAATTTTGCGAATTAAAAACATATCCTGGGTAAACTTGCGAAAAAGGCCCTATGGTTGTGCAGAAAAATTTTCAAAATCTGGTAAATTTCGAAACGCCAACTTCGCAACTTATTTGCCAGATATGCGAAGTTTGGCGTGAGTACGCTTATACTTTTATAAGTTTTAAATAATTTATTACTTAATTTACTAAAATATTTTTGCAGGCCTTTAATCGAAATGCCATTATATCTGGTTTGTCCCGTTACTGCCTTATCAGTACCAGTAGTGACTGCAATCACTGTTCCGTACTCGGCTAGAATTCAGGAAAAATCCGAACAACTGAAAATTTTGTTGTTAAAACATCTCGCCAAGTCTCAGCACAGGAACAACTTGAGCAAACATGAATTTAAGATTTGTTTTAAAGACTTGAAATATTTAAGAGACATAAAACTGTATGCGGGTTTGGGCGACTTCAGATTGTTCGGGCTCACTGCGGGTGTGACGTTGGAATACCTTAGAGCCATTTTGGAGTATACGATTACTCTCTTGATGTGGTAGGTTATAGTGAAAAGTAAGAATTGTAACTAATCCTAAACAACGAGAGGGGATTTACATAGTTTTTCAAATTTCACTGAATTAATTTTTTTGTATTATTAGCTGAAACTCTGAGCAACTTCCCAATAACCACACCTTCTCGCATTTATTTTCCAAATTAGATTATTTTTGAAAGTACACGCCATTCAAACTTGATTTTCGTAACTTTCACGCCCGGTACGAAAAACTACTTTCACTTCGGTAGTTCGGTTGCCAAAGGACATTTTCAGATTATAATACAGATTAGTACATATGCAAATAGGTTAGGAGAACTTTGTGAGTTGACAAATTCGAAGGTTTTGGAATGAAGTTAATAATAAATAGGTTATAAATAAATACATACATACTTCATGCTGCCGATAAATCTAATTTCATATTCCGTCAACATTAGGTTTTTGGTGTGTATTTATGTATGTACATGCATCACATTTCCACCGAACGTTCATAATACATATGCCTGCTTTGCCACAGGTTCTGGCTGGACTTGAATAATTAAATACAAGGCACATTTTTAGAACTACATATTTAAATATTCCAGTATTTTCCATTTTTATCGAACTTGTATTCAGGTTTTGTCGCTTGGTGTCCCAAGCTTAAAGCAGTCCTTGTGCTGACACTTGATTAATAAAAACTTCAATTATTCAACACTTACACTTTTCAATCATTTACGCCATCATGTCACATATCTATCCTACCGAAAACCCTAGAATTATTGAACCGACTATATTATTTTTTGACAGATTGACAAACAATCATTCAATTGAAAACAATCAATGTCTGTATATTTACACGTGCGGGTTACATTGCTCACGAACCCCCTGATTAAAACGGTATATTGGCAAACATATTTTCCGTGGTCACTTGGTCAGCTTACGAAAAATAGGCTTTCAAGTTTTATAACATCGATTTAATAAACACAAATGACGATGAAGCGTGACAAATTTTTCAAAATTTAGCAACAACTTTCTTCCTATTACTTAAACATAATTAGCAAAGATACAGTCTGGTTGATACAGAAATCTTGTGTGATCAGTGCGGTAACCCGATCGAGAAAATTATTTCCAAATTTAACCTTCAACAATTGAAGGGAATCAAACTGTCTCCGTCGTAACGGACTTGACCCGGCCAGAGTTTTTGCCCAGGTTAAGACCGCCTCCTTCGACCTGGTCACTAATGCACCGGACATCGTTTCTAAAACAATGAGTCCCGTTAATGCGGTCAAAAATCCGATCGGAAATATTAAGATGCCAGGGAAAGGAATATCTTCGTGAAACTTAATGATGGTAAATAGTCCCAAAACTTCTACCATTGGTGCCACACCCAAAGTGCTGGGGAGCAAGCGTGATCGGCCGTAGTCGTTCATTAGGACTTCTAAGACTTGGAGACGTCGATAGATTTTAAATCCGTCGGGCATTCCCCTACAAAAATTCGTAAATTTTAGTCACGTACACCGTTAGAAATCTGGTAAAGTTAGGTATGCATGTATTTGATTTCCAAGTATTAGACTTGGTGTCGCTTGGTATGCCGGTCCGTAAAAAATTGCTACCGGTATGACTAAAATTTTAAAACCAAACTACCTATTACTACTATCGTATTACTCATTAATACGACTTTCGTTCGTTGAGTCATATATGTATGAATACCGTTTGGTATTATTCTAATACTGAATTTCTAAGAGAGTATAAGATAAAAGTCAAGTCTTGAAGAAGCATTGGATGTTTGTTTGGATTGGATAAAGTGTGCCATCTTGCCCCCAAAAAATGAATTAGGAATTTTTTGTGATATTTTTGTTTGGCTTCAAAATTTGACTCCATAATTAATCTTAAGAATATCTTTTCAACGGATCATCTATTTACATATATGTACCTACCTTTTTCCAAGGCGTCTTACATACTGGAGAATGCAGCAGATTGTGATAAGCAGTATGTAAAAGAAGTAGAAAAATCCATTGTGCATGGCTGTCAAGGTGTGGTATGTGTCGATGGTGATCAGGCCGCCCCACGTGTACCACTGCATCCTACCTTTATCCGTCCCCCCACAACCGTCACAGGGGAGGACAGCCGAGCCGAGAAAAGGGGGAGAGCATGGATCCAGAATGAGACGACCTATGACGCAAATGGTCGCACTTTCTGGGACGGTGGATAAGAGGAAGAGTGTCGACTTGAGGGCGTGGGTAGTTATCCGGTCTAATTCCTGGTGTGATAAGCCCCCTTAAGTTAAATTCAGTGCAATTTCATACTTAATTTTAGTTTGGCAAGTACTAGAGATACTCAAAATGGAGGTTTTCCAGTATATTATGCCCCCGATTTTGACCAAATTAGTGTCAATCGATTACCCCTTAATTAATAACATTTGTATAAAACAATATCCGTAAAGTTTAGGGTTTGGTGGAGATATTTGCATCCGAAGAGTAGAAAATGTGGCATAAAGTTGACAAGTTTTACACATTCAGCATGTACTGCGCGGTGGATGCAAATATCTCTGCAAAACGTGACGCTTAGGAGATCTTGTCGTTTGTAAATTTCATGTTAATAAAATTTGGGACCTATTGACACTAATTTCGTCACCTTCGGAGAGCATACGCTTTCATTGTTACATAGATTCAAATAAATATAATCATGTTACATCTACTAATTCTAAGTCGGCATACCGTAATTCTTGTCGAATTTGACCAAAGCATTGAACAGCGTTACAGACTTGACGTTCGGATCCCACGCATAGCTGAATAGCAGTAAGGTCAACGTCGACACGGTTATCATAGCGGCTTCTACTGCCTTTACGTGACAACCGCGTTCTTTCAGCGAGTACACAACGGTGCACATCAGACTCACGTATGCCCATTGTAAAAGTTGAATAAATTGCCGAAATTTCCGAGACATTTGTGTCTCCGTTATAATAATTTTATCATTTGAATTCGTATCGAATGGGACACATTTCAGTAGTCTGAGAACTTTAATCTGATATTTTACGAAAGGTAAGAATATTTCAGAAAACATTGTATTTATGCAAGCGCCGCGAAAATAATGAAGGAATTGAAGCTATTTCGCAAACTGTGCAAATTAACTGTTCAACTCGGAATGGACACAAAAAACCGGTAGATGAACATGGTGACAGAAACTGTGACCAGACCGCATGTCATAAAATTGATTGTCATGTTTCTGGCAGTTAAATATGCACACATGTTGACAAAACCGCGTTGAAATTTGATTGCGACATGTAAGTTGTTAATATTGACGTTTAAAGCAATTATTTTGCAAACTTTTCATTTCGATGAATCACAACTTGGACCGATTGGACGCCTCCCCTGCCCCTGAGTGACATGGCAGTTAATTATTCAGCACAGACCATCTGTGACAGATGGTCTTCTATTTATGTAGTGCTTGGGTACGATGTGGGGATCGATTTGGCGTCTGTTTTTGCCACACATCAGCAACAAACAAATATTTGCAAACCAATTACCACAACGTCATCGATATTTTGTTGCGATATTGCGAGGGTGGTTAAAAATTTTAACTTAAAATGATGCATTGTTAGGAATCTGATAAATGTACTCAACTTTCTCGGTATTAAAGTTGCTACCACTCGGTATTATCTAAAATTATACCGGTCCATAAACATTTGCTACGAATGTGACAACACTTTAAAACCGAACTGTATCAAATACTTATCAATATCACTTTGGTAGGGTCATATATTTATGAACCAATGGTCAAACCATTGGCCCTTAAATCTGAATCCTACAGTATAAAGTGAGTCTCATCCCATTCCTCACTCCTTATTATACTCACTCGCACATTTTACCAATCATATATTTATGAACATCGCCTGGCTAATCAGAACCAAGAATTGTGCAGTGGTGTGTGTTACCAGTTGAACTTGGCGCTTGATTACACACGTGCCTCACATTGTCCAAGCTAATGTCACCAAGCGGCAGTTGGGTCACTATGTTACATTTTTCGTTTCTAGAGGGCGTTTTTCGCTAAAGTGTCAAACGTTTCCAAATCGTTGACTAACGCTACACGCATTTAGATCCGACTTGATCACATGAACGGGCACGCCCTCCAGAGTTGACATTTGACCTGGGACCTAGGCACACCCACGTAACGTGACATTTGACCTGTGACCTCGATACCCCCACGTAACTTGACATTTGACCTATGACCTTGGCACACCTACTAGACTTTGGATTTGACCTGTTACCTGGGCACACCCACTAGACTTTGAATTTGACCTGTTACCTGGGCACACCCACTAGACTTTGAATTTGACCTGTGACCTGGGCTCACCCACTAGACTTGATATTTAATCTGTGACCTAGGCACACCCTCTAGACTTGACATATGACCTGTGACCTCGGCACACTCCCCCGAGTTTACACTTAACCTGTGACCTGCGCACAACCCCCTGAGTTTACATATGACCTGTGACCACTGGGAACCCACGCAATGGTTGACACTTACAACTTTAATTTACCTCCCGGCGCCACCTACAGGATGTGGGTTGTTTTTCAGCGCTAGAGGGCGGGCTATCGCTTCAAGTTCTTAAACGTTTTTAAAACGTTAGAACAATTGAACGCTCCTTGGAATTGACTACGCCTCTTGATCTAGACACGCCCTGTAGAGTTGTGACTGAACGTTTTTCCGTGGTCACACCCTTTAGAGTCGTGACTTAACGTTTTTCGTGGTCACACCCTTTAGAGTCGCGACAGAACGTTTTTTGTGGTCACACCCTTTAGAGTTGTGACTGAACGTTTTTCGTGGTCACACCATTTAGAGTCGTGACTGAACGTTTTTCGTGGTCAGACCGTTTAGAGTTGTGACTGAACGTTTTTCGTGGTCACACCCTTTAGAGTCGTGACTGAATGTTTTTTGTTGTCACACACTTCGGAGTAGTAACTGAACAAATTTGGTGGTCACACCCATAGAGTTGTGACCTAACGTTTTTCGTGGTCACCCCCTATAGAGTCGCGACAAAACGTTTTTCGTGGTCACACCCTTTAGAGTTGCGACTGAACGTTTTTCGTGGTCACACCGTTTAGAATCGTGGCTGAACGTTTTTCGTGGTCAACCTCTTTAGAGTCGTGACCTAACGTTATTCGTGGTCACCCCCTTTAGAGTCGCGACAGAACGTTTTTCGTGGTCACACCCTTTAGAGTCGTGACTGAACGTTTTTTGTTGTCACACACTTCGGAGTAGTAACTGAACAAATTTGGTGGTCACACCCATAGAGTTGTGACCTAACGTTTTTCGTGGTCACCCCCTTTAGAGTCGCGACTGAACATTTTTCGTGGTCACACCCTTTAGAGTTGTTGCTGAACGTTTTTCGTGGTCACACCCTTTAGAGTCATGACTGAACGTTTTTCGTGGTCAGACCGTTTAGAGTTGTGACTGAAAGTTTTTCGTGGTCAGACCGTTTAGAGTTGTGACTGAACGTTTTTCGTGGTCACACCGTTTAGAGTCGTGACTGAACGTTTTTCGTGGTCAGACCGTTTAGAGTTGTGACTGAACGTTTTTCGTGGTCAACCTCTTTAGAGTCGTGACCTAACGTTATTCGTGGTCACCCCCTTTAGAGTCGCGACAGAACGTTTTTCTTGGTCACACCCTTTAGAGTCGTGACTGAACGTTTTTTGTTGTCACACACTTCGGAGTAGTAACTGAACAAATTTGGTGGTCACACCCATAGAGTTGTGACCTAACGTTTTTCGTGGTCACACCCTTTAGAGTTTTGACTGAACGTTTTTCGTGGTCACACCCTTTTATAGTTGTTGCTGAACGTTTTTCGTGGTCACACCCTTTAGAGTCATGACTGAACATTTTTCGTGGTCAGACCGTTTAGAGTTGTGACTGAACGTTTTTCGTGGTCACACCGTTTAGAGTCGTGACTGAACGTTTTTCGTGGTCAGACCGTTTAGAGTTGTGACTGAACGTTTTTCGTGGTCACACCGTTTAGAGTCCTGACAGCACGTTTTTCGTTGTCACACCAGTAGAGTTGTGAACTCTATTATTAAAGATCGTGCTATAAAACGTGACAATCAAGTCAACGCTTCTTTGCTCTGTGTGAAGATAAATGTGTAACAATTATTCAGCAGGAATTTGTATCGCTAAACTAAATAAAATTGTTTTGCTTAGAGCCCGCATTGCGGGCTTAAAAGACTAGTCATAACAAGAATTGTGCAGAGTTGTGTGTGTGTGTGTGTGTTACCTATTGAACCAAGAGCTTCACTCGATGGCTGTATCCCTTACCCCCAATAGTTCTCAAAATTACCACCCAGCGCCACCTATCCACATTTTTGGGTACTAGGTTGTATTTTATCCGCTAGAGGGCGATTTTCACCGAAAGTATCCAAACGTTTCCAAAACGTTGACTAGCACCAGAAAAACCGAATACGCCACTAATGGAAAAATTTGAATATCCCCTAAGATTTGATCCGTGACCTGGGAACTACCCTTTAGTCGGCAGTAGACCCGTAACGTGTGCACACTCCTCATAGTCGGCAGTTGAACCGTAACACGTGCAAACTCCCGCAGTAGACCCGGAACCTGGGAGGCACGCCCATTAAGGTCTACAGTTGACCCAGAACCTGGACACTCGCTATGGTTGGCTTATGAACCTATACCCTTTACACATTATTTAGAGAATTGCCTGACCTGTGACCTAAGCATACCTATGTATAGGCAGAGACTGGCGGATTAAAGACATCGTGATTAAGGATTGAGATTGAGGATTACATTTTACAATCTTGGGATTGAGATTGAGGATTACATTTTAACATCTTGGGATTGAGATTGAGGATTGAGGATTAATTTTTAAAATTTTGGGATTAAGAATTGGGATTAGGGATTGAATTTAATCTGGGATTACGATTACCACGGGATTAAATTTAAGGTAATTTTCTTAAATTGGGAATTAATTTAGTCCTGGATTAATTGTTTGCATTAAATTTCATTAGGCCAGATTTTTACATTAATTAAACGAATCTGAACTTCGGAACAAGTAATGTTTTGAAAATTTTCCATGCAAAATTAGATCGCGTAGGAATACAATTTTTAACTAGCAATTAAATATTTTTCGCACAAAAATTGTTTTACGGGCAAAAATTCTAATTTTACTCATGGTACTATTTTTAACGCAAGGCTTTGACCAGAATTTGGGGCATATCAATTACATTTCTTTATGAGGTCACACTAATGTTGCAAATTGTCCATTGAGGATACCACGTTACGAGTGGTTTTGCAAAATGTTAAGCCGTATTTTTAAATATATGACAAAAATTAACGAAATTCAATCAATTTTCGAAAAGGGAGCGATCTTAAGAGAAGTTTGGCTTTTCGAGTTTTCAGTCATTGCAAATTTAATCCCATTTTAATCCCATTCTAATCCCACTTTAGGATTGAAGTTGAAATAGTGGGATTGGGTTAGGGATTAAGGATTAAAATTCTAAAACTTGGGATTAAGGATTGAGATTGAGTGTTAATTAATCCCCAATCCTAATCTCAATCCCTAATCCTTAATCCGGGATTGACCAGTCTCTGCCTATAGGTGACTTCTGGCCTCGATATCTTTATATAGATTTGTCACATGACGTGAGACCTAGGCGCATATAAATGTTGCTAAACCTGTGACGTAGGCAAATGACCTATGTACTATGTGGGGTGACCAGACTACTCATTAATAGAGGCAGCAAGGCCAGCGGCGGTAGCACATTCAAGGCTAATTGCCGATAGGCAAATGACCTATAGTCCTCATGTAACTTGGGACACACGCGAAAGTCATAAGGTGACCTGGACACACCCCTTTGAGTCGTCAATTGGCCCCTTACCGCATACGTAACGATTTGTTCCGGGTTATTGTTAAGTTTCTCATAAGTTCGTTAATTAGACAAATTTAGTTAAGGCATGAGCATTTTTGAAAAATGGTACAACATGCCGCAATTCCACGTTCTGTTTCCCTTTGCTTATGGATGTCATTCAGCAAACGCTTGACTTAATAATTAAAATCTTTCTATTCTGGAGCCCGCATGCGGGCTTTAGAGACTAGTGAATGGATAATTTGCATATCACAGGCGATGAGGCTGACTCGTTCGATAGTTATCGTACCTGGGCAAATTGCTCGCAATAAATTTCCCTCAGCCATTTGCAGGAACAAAATATTTGCGATGCTACATAATTATCATTAAACATTTTTTCCAATGGATGCAAACCACGTAAATATTTTCACATTAATTTATTCAGATTGAATGCCAATCTTATAATTGAAACATTTTATAATTAATTAACCCGTTGTTGAATTCGTTCGTGCCGTTGTGGTCGTTGTGACCACGCCAGGTCCGGTGTAACCAGGTGGACAGAAGATGCCCCAAAGTCGGCACGATAAGGGAACCAGGTTAAAATTTTGGTTTCCTCCGAGCGGTATATTTGCAAAGAAAAGCTTCTCCTCTGGTGTCATGGGGGTTGCTTGAAACTGGAAATGTTCGAAATTTTAATTTCCACCCTAATTAAACCGTAATTTTAACAAGTGTCTCAACTTACCCCGGCGACAAGGAGAACGGCGATGAAGATGTATTGGGCAAACATTTTATTGAAATTGTATTGAAATTGGGAAAGAACTGGTGAATTTCTCGAGCTTTTATTGCAATTTTGAACTAAACATTTTTCGATTTTTCGACAGCTGTGCATACACAGCTGTCGAATTCAATTAAATCAGGAGATGTTATCTTTTATGCTTTACGAAAAAAATATACAGTTAATTGTTATCCACAATGGACTTTTATATGAATGTTTGCTTTGTCCAGGCGTCACGATGTAAATTTTTGTAAAACTGTTTACACAGCTTTTATTTATCGAGTAATAGTTTCCCGGACAAGTTCATGATCACTTCTGGATTTTAGAGGCTGGATCCATTGTCAAAAGAAGAGAACTATTATGAAAGAACTCTATGATTGATGAATTTGTTCCAGTAAAGGTGTGTTGACCGATGGCAAATAATTTTTGCAGGTGCAAACAAAATATCGAACAGGAATTGGAAGAATGAAATACTTTTGAAGCATTTCATTTGCATGTACATAAGTAATTATGTATGCAAATACATATTTATGTAAATAAATATGTATGTAAGTAAGTATGTATGTAAATACAAAGTTATGAATCTTTGCAGTACTAAATATGTATTTGAAACGTTACACAAGTAGTAAATTCACTAATCTTTTTTAATTCAATGGGATACATAAGTTCTACTTAGTTATGTAAATAGGATTCCCTTAAGCGCAACAGTTACGTATTTCGCACGTTTTTTCCAAACTTATAATTTTGTAAATTCATACAATGCATACAAATTTATGTACGGTATGTACAAAACGTTTTTAGAAGTTTTATAAATTGATGTACAGGTACATATGTACCTATGAGGTATGGATGGACGATACGTATTTTAAGACCAATTTAGTAAGGATCTGTCAAGTATTGGTTTGTGAGACATTTTTATGCAAAATCATCGCTTTTTCAAAATCACTTTTTCAAAATTATAGCAAAATTATCACGACGATATGCTTGAAAAGTTTATAACTTTGCATGCAAAATCGTCGCTCGTTTTTCACGAGGCAAACTACAAAGTGCGAAGTGAACCGGCGGGAGCACATACGACATTTACATATTTAATCAGCAGTTTTTTTTTGCAAATTTTTCACTTTTTTTTGCCCTCCTTTATTTTAATTCTTACAAATTTACAAAACTTGCACTAATTTAAGAATACAAAGGAACCGTACTCTCGCTTAAGTACCGATTGATTTGAAAGCGAGGTAACTTCAATTATGAATTGTCCTGACTTAATTATCTAGTTTGCATTTAAAAAATTGAGTTTGCTTGCAACTCACGTTTTGCGTTTTTATAAAGATTTTATAATTAGTACTTTTGTATGTCAGATTCTAGACCTAAATATAAATCGATTGATCCAGTATGAAGCTGAGGTCGGCTTCTTCACGGGAGGCGAAGATTTCTGCACATTTTGGTAAATACTTAATTGTAATTTACAATTTGTAAAAATTCATTTTAACTTTCATTTTAACGCTGTTATATTTATTATTAAAAGGTAGTTCATTTTCAGTTTTATCTTTTTAATTACAGATTCTCAAGTTGAGGGCGAATCAGCCGGCGACGGTATCAGCGTGATATCGAAAGCTTTACAGAACCCGTTGGTCAGTCAGCAGAATTTATAAAATACCTTATCTTGATTTTGAAATGAAATTCTGAATTTCTACCAGATTCTTGATCTCATCCTCGCCCTACTTGATGAGTCTGACTTGAAGAAGGCACGTCTCGTGTGTCGTTATTGGGCCGAGATCGGTGGCAGTCTGTTAGGAAAGCGGACCTCTCTCAACGTCAACCAGTTTTTCCGCTACGACGGGTCAAAATTGTACCAAGTGACCCCCGTGGCTCAAAATGTGATGCGTCACCTCTCCATCACGGAAGAATTCCACCCCTCTATTCCGAGCAATAAGAAGGCCAGCGTCATCACCAAAATTTTCACCAATCTCCCCCACGTGTCCCAATTTACTCGCGAAATCCGCTTTGACGCCGACCGATGGAAATTGGTGACCGCTTTTGTCAACGGGCTGAGGAAGCTCAACAAATCCACGACGAATATCCAAGAAATTTCTGTATCCGTCTGGGACTTGCCTAGGACTATATATCCACCGTTCACTAAAAAACTCCCCATTCAGGCTAACTTGACCTCTATCGATTTCGACGTTTGCGACAATGACGTTCTGAGGTCCCTCCTTCAAATATTGATGGAATCTGCGCCTAATTTGACATCTTTATGCGTCTCCTCGACCTTCTTCCCGAATTTGGAGGGGTGTAAACACCTCAAAGTTGTCAATTTTGGCATCTTCAGGTCCGCTCCTTCCACTGTTGCAAATTTCGACTTTGCCGCCGCGATCGGGATGTTGGCGCAGGTGAAGGATTCCCTTACCGAGTTGGAATTTCGATATTCCGGTGGTGAAACTGGCACGCCACAGGTAAAAATTAGATGAAGGCATTAAACAATATTTTATAAGTATTAATTACATGTTGTGCACGATAATTTGCAGCAGAGCCAGAACCTGGACGTTCCAGTGATGTCGAAGCTTACATCTCTTTCCATCCATCCAGAAGGAATGTACTTAATTCAGGATATTCTTAACGAGGACCACCTCCCAGCACTGACGAAGCTAGTTCTCAACATTTACAATGCGCGAAAAGAGTTGAATGTGGCATCCCAACTGAATCTGTGGAAGCGTCATCGAGGCGTGAAATTTCTCAGTCTATCATTAGATTCACGCTCTTCGCTGGATGTGAACACAATCGGGGAACAGATTGTCCGACTATTTCCTTCCGTTAGGAAATTTGAGCTAATATTGTGGCTCGATAGGACCAATTCCATCCAGGAGGTAAACCAGATGATGGCACCGTATCAAAATTGGGCTCTGGAAGAGGCCAACGTTCGCGGTTACAGAGTTAAGGCAGCCTCCGTGTTGGTCGCGATCTTGGAAAACATGGCGAATTGGAAAGGTGCGGATTATATTGTGGATTTCTTACTAAAGACTCTTGCAACGCCCACGTGCAAAAAAAATACTGCTGTAATTTCTTGCGGGCGGTTTTGTTTTGCGACTAACTTTGATGATAAATTATTTAAAGTTTTTATTATGTATTTCAGGCGCTAAAAGTGTCCATTTCTTTGACGCTCGCATCATGCAGGATGACTTCTTTTCCTCCATTAACGATCTCATCTTACTCAGCAGAGGTTTTAAAAGTGTGGAAATAGACGATTATGAGGGTGTGGTACGTCAGCGTTTAGATTGAATAACACAATTGAATTACATACTGTGCATACTAAATTTTTATCATAAATTCAGGTGCCGGAAGAAATTCAGGAAATAATGCGACCAATCTTGGACGGAAGTGGTGCTCCAATTCGTGTCACGGGAGGTGTGGTTCGCACTCCGGAATGAGGAGATTAGTGCGTTTTTACCTCGGATTTTGGGATTAAAGTAGTAAAATATTAGCTACGATGAATTGGCCTTGGATTAGATTACTTTTCAAATTTTCCCTAGGATTAGAATTTGGATTTTTTCGATGTGGAGTGTTAGAAATTCTGAAAGGCGAAAGGATGAAACTTAATGTATGTATAATTTTAGAGTTTCAATGCCAGAAGGGTCACTTTTCAATTTCATGTTAACAATATGTAATCGATACATTTATTTTCTCAATTTTCAATAAATGCAGTAATAATACTTTAAACCCTTATGTGCATAGCTTCCAAAAGTTTGTATTTATTATTCTTTGAGATGTAACGACCCGGTTTTTTGGGGGTGTTTCATTTACTTAATAACTTACTATTTTGACAGGTCCATTTGGACTACATGTCATCATGTGTACATACGTAAACCGATCAAAAAAGCCGAGGCCGTTATGATAAAGAACTTGTTCTTTGACCTTGATTTTGGATGTGTGGGGCCGAATTTAAAAACTCTGGGAACAAGGTTTTCATGCAAAGTGATGTATTTTTCATGGAACACGATGCAGACAACAAAGAGCGATGGTGGTGGAAGAGGAGCCGCGACAGCATGAGACATGAGACGGCATGCGATATTTATCAGCAGGATTTTGTTCGGAAACATTTTTCCTTAATTTTTCACATTTCATATTTTCAAATCTTAAATTGTTACAAGTTTAAAATTTACTGTGATTAACGATTATAAACGAACCACCTGTAAGTTCCGATTATTTAAAGGTGAGTTAATTCAAATTGTCCTGAATTTAAATTAAATCGTTTGTATTCAATAAAATAACAAATTAAGCCTGTAGCGCTCAAATTTATTAAAAACTTGTATTTTGTACTTCTAATTTTAGGCCCAAGTATGAAGTTGAGGTCGTCTTCTTCCCTCGAGAAAACAATCGTGATATCGAAAGCTCTTCGAAATCCGTTGGTAAGTCGTACAAATTTGTAAAATATATTTTTTTGCATAAATTAAATTACGAATTTCCACCAGATTCTCAACCTCATCTTCGCCAAGCTTAATACGACTAACTTGCGGACGGCACGTCTCGTGTGTCGTGAATGGGGCGATGTTGGCGCAGGTTTGTTAGGAAAGCGGACGGCTCTCAACGTCAACAAACTTTTCCGCTACGACGGGACAAAATTGTACCTCCAAACCCACGTGGCTGAAAATTTTATGCGGCGCATCTCCATCTCGGATCGATTCTACCCCTCCGTCCCCATCGAAAAGATGGCAAACGTCATCACCAAGGTTTTTACCGACCTTGCGCACGTGTTCCAAGTTACTCGCGAAATCTACTTTCGCGTCAGCCAGAGGGAAACCGCGACCGCTTTTGTCAATGGGTTAAGAAAGCTCAACAAGACCACTACGAATATTCAAAAAATTTCGGTATCCGTCTATTGGAAACAGCCAATAAGTCATGGGAGAGGGGTGTATTCCGCGTATACTAAAAAACTCCCCATTCTAACTAACTTAACCTCAATTGAGTTCAGTATTTGCTGGGACATTCTACGAGAAAACTTTGACGTCCACGGATTTCAGCCTCTCCTTCAAGCCTTGATGGACTCGGCACCTAATTTGAACTCTTTAGACGTCTCCTCGAATTTCTTCCCGAATTTCGAGGGGTGCAAAAACCTCAAAGTTCTCAACTTTCGCTTGATAAGGCAAGCCCCTTACAAGGTTCCAAATCGCGACTTGGTAGCCGCCATCGGGATGTTGGCGCAGGTGAAAGACACCCTGATCGAGATGGGATTAAGCTCCCACGTTTCCGGTGATGTCATGCCAAGGGTAAAAATTACATAAAATGTCTTCAACAAACCAATATTTTATTGGGTTTAAAAGTACAATAATTTGCAGAAGTGGCAGAGTCTGGACGTTCCCGTCATGTCGAAACTTACGTCTCTCTCCATCCATCCAACAGCAATATACATGTGTCAAGATTTTCTTAACGAGAACCACCTCCCAGCACTGAAAGATCTGTTTCTCGGCTTCAGCAATCGGTCAGCAGCGTTGATTGCGTCGCCCCATCTAAATCTGTGGAAGCGACATAGTGGAGTTAAATCTCTCAAGTTAGAACTGGATGGACGCTGGCTGAAAAATGCAAATGGGATCGGACTACAGATCGTCCGACTATTTCCCTCCGTTAAGAAGCTTGAGGTTGGTATGGCGTGGAAAGACGTGATCAATAACAAGTATTTGGAGGTAAACAAGGAGGAAGTAAAGCAGATAATGACACCGTACCGAAATTGGGATCTGGAAGAGGCTAGCGTTCGATTTGATGGAGTTAATGCGTCCTCCGTGTTGATGACAGTCCTGGAAAACATGACGACTTGGAGAGGTACAGATTACGTAAATTGTTACGATCGGTATTTAATTTCTCGCATGTTTTACATATGATTACATTTCTTTCGTTGCTCTCGTGCCAGAAATTATGCCTTTAAAAATCAATTTACTAAATTGCTTGTTTGTTAAGGCAAACTCTGGTGAATAACTGAACGTTAATTACGTACATTTATATATGTATATGTATTTCAGGGGTTAAAAGTGCTAACTTCCGGTACGCTGGCATCACGCAGGATGACTTCTCTGCTTCTATTGAAGATCTTATCTTACACAGTCGGGGCTTTAAAAGTGTTAAAATCGGCAGCTGTCGTCGTGATGTGGTACGTTAGTTTTTACCTTGAATTAAAATTGGCACGAATTATGTACTTGCTAAAGTACATAAATTCTTCATAAATTCATACTATTCATAAATTCATGATATTCATAAATTCATGAAATCATAAATTCTTCAGGTGCCGGAAATTCTGGAAGTAATACAACCAATCCTTGCAGCCAGCGGTGCTCCAATTCAAGTCACGGGAGTTGTGGTTCGCAGTTAGGTTATAAATGAAGAATGGATGGAAATTAAAATATCATGATTTAATATGTTCAACACCAAAATGGTCACTTTTCCATCATACTTAATAATGTCTAATCCATATTTATTTTCGAAATTTTCAATAAATCAAATAGATTTCAAAACTCAAAGTTGTTAAAGTGTCCAGATAAGATGGGATAAGATATTGGCGTCCTTTAGATATGTAATAATTACCGTAAATAGTGACGAATTATTATGTCCGTGGCTGACTAAAATAGCAAAATTTATATACGCCATTTTTTTTATTCTATCACGCTTAACCGGCCCAAATCTGGTAAATAAATATTGGAGAACAATTCGGTCGGGTCCATGCACTGGTAACAAATATGTACCGCTGGTAATACATATTACGTAGGGACATAACCCTTGTAGGTCATCGATACTGTCTACATATTTTCTGCCGTGACATTTTGAGGTACAATTATTTACGGTCACACGACGACTGTACAATAAATCGTAGCATACTTAATACACCATCTGAAAGAAGTTCATTTCATTGCCATTTTCATATTTCATATTCAGGGATGGGCAATCCCAGGATTACTTTAATCAGATTAAGTAATCAGATTACATTGAATGTAATCCGTAATCCAGTAATCCACGAAAAATTCACATTTTAAAGTAATCCGTAGTCCGTAATCCTAACTAGGTCTGGAAATGATGTGTAATCCGTAATCCCCAATTTTCGAGATTGGAAAATGTAATCAGATTACGGATTACTTTGTTGGATTACTTTGCACCTGTAAACGGGGTGACAGCTCCATCTTGCAACTTCTCCAGAGTTTGAGTCACTTGCTGAACTTGAGTGCTTAAACTACCGTCTGGATTCTTCAGCAAAGTGCAAAGTTTAGAGAATTTTGGAACAATGAGTAGGGGTTGATTTACTTCAACACATCTCTGTCAGCATCGTCACCTGCACAAGGTCTTGTTAGTTCTGCCATAAGATAATTTTGTCTGTTCTAAGAAACCAACTGTCGGATGAATCATTCAACGTTCGTTTTTTACACTAATCATCATCATGAAATATAAGTGTGACTCTATTCAGAATGAACTGTTCCAAATGAAATGTAGCAAAGGGGTGGAGCGAGACGGTCACACGGTCATGGCATGCCAAAACTATGTCTAGATTTTATTTTTAAAATCCCCGCCCAGAACTACGTATAAAACTATTAAAACATAAATACGACATTTTCGACGTTGGCGTCGTCGACACGGTCACGCGGTAATGCCACGTCAAAACTATGAAAATTTTTGTAATCCCTGTCCAAAACTATATCTAAAACGGCCAAAACAAAAAATTCGACACCTTTGATTCGTGGCATCATCACCTTGGGGCCATGACCTTATGACCTACAATTCCCATTTTCAAACTCATCCGTACTTCAAAAAATTAGAAACCCATTGGCGAAAACCGCATGATGAAATTCGAAATCGTTATAAAGTTATCGTGGTTAATTACGGACCGGCGGACAAAACATTTCCATTAAGGGATTTCGCTTCGCTTCACCTCTTAATACATAAATGTAGATTTTTGTAATCCACATAATAATCCGTAATCTGATTACTGTAATCCGTAATCCGTAATCCACATCATCAATTTATCCCAGTAATCCAACAAGTAATCCACATTATTTCAGAAATGACGTAATCCCAATCCAGTAATCCCATGATAATTTTGAAATTAATTAATCTGTAATCCGTAATCCATCGAAAGTGTTGGGATTGCCCATCCCTGTTCATATTTCATTTTCATATTATCATAATACAGATGAACAAGGCAAACAAAACTTATGTTTATAATAAATGAATGAATGTAAACATCCAAATTCCAGTTAACCCACGAGCAACGGGATGTTTAAAGCTTGACGTGAATATGCCAATTAGATACGTACATATGTATCCAAGGATAAGTCGAGTACCACACTTTCACCTCACATGTTCACACCAATGGCTAAAAAGAATAGTGGCAGTGGTGAGTGCCCGGATCAAATTTCTTACCCGGGTTGCTACCCCTCTCCCAAATACCGACACTCAATTAACTCCTTCCGATAGTCATGGCACCGGTATCCGACAAGCATCTATAGGATTTCATTATCTTGCCATACGTACGCAATTCAGTCATTCATTTGTACCTACGCAAGTTATTCAATCAATCCGCCTAGTCGAGATTTATGTATACGTTTACACAGTAATATATTTTGTTTAATCACGCTAATAATTAATTATTGCGGCAAAATGGTCTCACCCTGTTGTGGCGTGAATTTGCAGAGGGGTGTGAAATTCCTGGCCTCTATTTCCATGGTAAATACAGTTAAAATCTGGAAGAGTCGCTTGACGATCTGTTTTTGAAAATTAGTTTACGACGATGATAAGTGTAGTCATACCTTTTAAAAAACTAAAGGATTCTGATTGGTTGTCGCATCGCAAACTTTGGCAAAATTGTGAAGTAAAGACTTTAATTAAATCAACACCTTTATATTCTAGGGATTAAACGGAATTCTGTGTCTAATGTCGGGTGCAGGATTGATGACGATAGTTATCATATCGTATCAGCCGAATGATAAGTACCCCGCGATGGAACTGGTCTCGAAAGGTGGGTGAAATTCGTTGTCACCAATAAATTTACGGCAATTTTCGCAAATCTTGCAATCCTAACTTGGCAAGTTTTGATAAATTTAACATGCAAATAAAACGACGAGACTTCTGCATAGAGGTCTCATCGTTTTATTTACCCAAGGGTAAAAAATCTGCTAGAAATATGACATGATCTTAGCTGGCAACTATAAATTAATGAAATACGAAATATTGAGGAGATTCACGCAGTCCTTGAAAATCGATAAGTTTTGTAAAATAATTATTAATTATACAAACTAAAGAGATTTCCTTGATCTGAGTACGTTTCTGTAAAAATCTATGAGCTATAATTTTTTTGAAATGTTTGTAAAAGTTTGTATGTATGTAAGTGTACAAGATTTACGGATTTTATAATGTTACAAAGGACTGCGTAATTTACCACGGTACTTTCGTCGTTAAGACCACATATGCGAAATTCTTGCCTCACATAATTAATTAAGAACAACTGTTTTTTAGAACCTGTGGTCGTTGACTTTAATGACATTAATATATTGAAGCATGTCATCCAGAAGTATGGAATTCTTCCTTTGGTTTCCTTTTTCATCATCCTTACCATCCAATTGGCTTTACATTTCGTTGCTGGTGGTGTTCTAATGAGGGCTGGAAATCAGGTACATAACTACACGCTCTAAGAAATAAGGGGCCGTTCATAAACTATGTAACTCTAAAATCGAATATTTTTACCCTCCACCCTTGTGACGCTTGCATGACGCTTCAATCCACCCCCCCCTCCTCCCTCATAATGTCACGGAAAATCTCAAATTTCCCACTGGTTCAAGTACTTAAATTGAATTCAAATTAACTTACAATGGAGGTCTCCCAACGTATGCTCACAGATCTGGACCAAACTAGCGTGAATCGATCACAAATATAATTAGTATGAAATTTGCAAATGGAACTATCTGCCAATGCGCAGGTTTGGCGGAGATATTTGCATAAAAAGAGGAGAAACCCCACTCAAATGCAGGGAAATTTTTCAATTTCCAAATTTGCTGCGCATTTTTCCCGCTTTGGATGCAAATATCTCCGCTAAACTTGAGCATTGGCAGATAGTACCATTTGCAAATTTCATACTAATTATATTTGTGATCGATTCACGCTAGTTTGGTCCAGATCTGTGAGCATACGTTGGGAGACCTCCATTGTTAGTCAAGTTATGTTTTTAATTTTCTATGAAATTTCAATCTAAATAGTGTGAAATTGAAGAATTCATCGTCATTTAACTAGAGTCATCGTCGTAGAGTCTACGACGATGACTCTAGTTAAATGACGATGAATTTCATTTCTGATTTAAATCAGAAAGTTATTTTAGAGAGTAATATAACTAAAAACTTGCCGTAAATCAAATCGCGTGGTTTCTTGACAATTTTTATAATTTTTGCGAGTGTGACGTGACGATGGTCTAATATCACCCTCCCTCCTACGTGACTATGCGTGACGCCACCCCACACCCACCCACCCACCTCCAAGCGTTACGTAGTTTATGAACGGCCCCTAAGGTGACCCTTGTGAAACGTAAATGCACACTGAATTCTGTAAACTTTGCTAGTTATCAGGTTAATAATACTCTGGATTTAGTATAGTTTACTTAAAACGGAATTTAGACTGCATTTACTTTTCAAAAGGGAAACATTATTTTTATTTTTAAGAGTATGGACTCATAAAGTGTACATAGCATTATCCAAACATACTTGTTCACATTCATTTATTCTGTAGGGAATGAATAAAGGGGGTTATAGTTTCTTCAAAATTTTTGAATGAATAAATATGTATTCATTTCATATCCATTCATGAAGCTTGAATGAATAATTTTGTTTTCATTAAGAGTGAATAACTCATTTTTACCTGTAATTTGCATATAGGGCATATTGAGAAATCCATCAAATATGGCTAGATACAAAATGAATTAAAAATGAATACATATTGATTATCAAATTTTGAATAAATGAATTATGAAAGAATTTTTTAATTTTTTAATTGAATGAATTTTGAATGAATAAATGTTTTTTGAACAGGTGCATATTGATCCAACGTAATTATTTCATACATTTAATTTAATTCTAATCGAATTAATATTCAATTTAGAAAAACGTCAATTTGTGCGTATTCTGGATGCTGTATCACCTCACTCTCTTCATCTGGGAAATTACTGCATGGTTGGTCATGTTCGCTCTGAAACAGCCAAACCTAATGTTTCTTTACGAACCGAAAACCCTGATTCCATTCCTGCTCGAGAACTTGTACGAGTTTTGGGTCGTGGAAGCCTTCATCAAACAAATTGAAAGAGAACGAAGAAATGCGAGCCAAAATGCAGTAGTTATGGTTGAGATGGGCGACAACTTACAATTAGTTTAAAAACATATGTAATTACCAGGTTGGTATTGTGGCCTGAGTACATACATACATAAAAAAAATTTAAAACTGTAAAAACCAAGGTGTTCTGGTCAGGGTTTTATTGGGTTTGGTTTTATGGGTTTTAATCGGCTGTAAATGACTAAAATCCATTGGGTTTTACTATGTTAACATGGATTTTATTTGGGTTTATTGTGTTTTAACTGGGTTTTACATATTGGAGCCCCTAGGTTGTTATTTTTTGATTACCTAATCTGGATTGTACAGCACATTTCGTAACGGGCGTAGTTGTAAAGTGGAAAGAAATGTGTTATAATCACTGGAAAACATGTATCTCTGGTGGGACACTAATCAAAAAAGAAATATTTATGTAGTGATATTGACAATTAAGAAATATTTAGGAAATATTTAGAAATATATTGACAATTAAGAAATTATACATACACACTCAAAATAAGGTAGTAATGAATCATTACCATGCGGAATGACTATGTGGCTCTACCACGTCGGTTACGATTTGTCGTAGAAATGGTAATAATAAGTTCAGGGAAATTCAAATTCATTACCAAATATTAAGGAAGTGAATACCATTATGTATTAAATTTGAATTTCCCTGAACTTATTATTACCATTTCTACGACAAGTCATAACCGACGTGGTAGAGCCACATAGTCATTCCGCATGGTAATGATTCATTACTACCTTATTTTGAGTGCATGTAGGTTTGGAATAAATACTAGTTAATTATTATTGAGTTGATAAAGTATTAAGAAATATTTAAAAATAAATAAAAAAAACAATTATGCATTGTACTATTAGCAACCAACTCTTTGTGTGAATGGCGAGTACGCGGGGTTAAGCAAATTTGCGGCACCATGTAGCATCCAGAGGGGACATGAAAAACCAAATTGAAACCTCGGTATATTTTAGACAATATTATTTAAAAATATTTTCTCTATAAAATTTTTCGAAATCTTTCGTTTCTGACCTTTTATTAAGGGGTCAAACCCCGTCCGTCCGCATTATGATTAGTTGAGAACGGATGCGAATTTCGACATGTGGTTTCCACCGTCGTCAGGGCGAATTCTGAGCGCTTTTGGTGGAAACCACATGCCGGACCGAACCGAAATTGGCATCCGTTCTCAAGAAATCATAATGCTGACGGAGGGGGTTTGACCCCTTAATAAAAGGTCAGGAACGAAAGATTTCGAAAAACTTTATTGGGAAAATAATTTTTAATTAATATTTTCTACAATATGTCGAGGTTTCAATTTGGTTTTTTGATGTCCATTCTGGATGCTACATGGTGCCGCAAATTTGCTTCACCCCGCGTACTCTCCATTCACACAAAGAGTTGGTTGCTAATAGTACGTCAGGCAAATTTCTCTGACAATGGGAACGCAAACCATGTTCAAGCCAGATAATTTAAGCTCAGTATGTAAGCCCAACTCTTTACTCTACTCTGTAGAAACAACATTTAGTACTGAACTTGTGAAGATTCGTAAATTTTAGCAAGTTGTGGTCGCAGCAATTTCGCGGAAACATTCAGTCTTCAAGTGGAACCTGTACCTCAGAATGCGGCGCACATAACTTCCTAAAATTTTCACATCTGCACAAGTTCACCACTAAATGTTGCTTCTACATAGTTAGACTTACAAACTGAGCTAAAATTACCTAGCTAAAAGTTGAGCATGGCTGGCGTCTCCATTGTCTATATTAACTAATACAAATGTATTCTTCCTCGTTATTTGCATTCCCTATTGACTTTTGCAACTATCCACAGCTACCTGGAAGCATCACACATTTTCGGAGCACGTATGTAGGCACAAATTGATCAAAGTCAAACAATCTCATAACAGTTCTCATTTTAACAATGGATCCAATCATTGACGCCCACGATTCGTGGTTAATTTGTACCCGAAGCAGATAATCAAAGTTTACACAATTTTGCAATTCATTGTGACGCCAAGAAGCAGCAAATATTGATACAACACCTTAATTTAATTCAATTGACTTGCTTTACACATTTTTTTAATTTTTGCATAAAGCACATAATATTCATACATTACATATTACATAACTTCTTTCATACGTTTATGTAAGGGGAGATCCATAAATTATGTCACGCAAGAAAGCCCTTTTTTAAGACCCCCCCACCCCTGTTGTCACGCCTTTGTCACGCTAGTCGTGACCCCTCCCCCCCTCTTGTCACGTCACGCCTGAAAATGTTGTTATACATTTTTTTAATTGTTAACATTTTTGAATCATGCAGAAAGTTGTCTTCAATCAGTTTACGTTGTTGAAACCATGAAAAATAGGGTTCGGAGGAATTTTTTAAATTGTGCAAATTGTTGGAGATTTTGTAATGTTTTAAATTGTTGCAAACTTATGACGATTTTTTGAAATTATGCAAACTTTATGGCATCATGAATTTTTTTATTTGCAAACAATTGGATATTGTGCAAATTATTTGAAGGCTTGAACAAAATGTAGAAACCTGGTTTAAAATCTCAAAATCTGAAACTTGGTTGAAATTTTGGATGCTTTGGATCAAAGGTCTGTTTGATATTCGGGTATATATCTAAATAATTGCGAAACTGTAGTTTGGTCGTAGTCGAAGAATTAAAATGTGAGTTAAAGTTTGCATTAAGTTAGGCCTCCAAAACGTTATGTCACAGATCGGCCGAACCCCCCCTCCCCATATGTCACACTTTGTCACGGATCCTTGGACCCCCTCCCCCCCATCTTCAGCGTGACATAATTTATGGATCACCCCTAACTTGCATAATTCAACCAATTATACAGACGTGCAAATATCCGGGCACACGTCATCATGAACAATTTCTAGTAGAGATGATCCATATAAAAGCCTGCGGGTTTCCCATTTCCAAGTATCAATTCCTTTTTACCATTTTGCAAGCCAGTGAAATTCTCCACTGCCTAAAAACTCCGCAATTTTACAAAATGTTTGCTAAATATTTCTTGATCGCTGTTCTCCTCGTTGCTGGTGTAAGTTGAGACATTTCTTAAACTTGTATCTTAATGATTATATTAATTTCAATCTAGATTTTAAATATTTTTAGATCCAAGCAATGTCCATGAATCCGGAGGAAAAGATTTTCTTCACCAACATACCCACTAGCACGACCAACCAAACTCTCAGCGTGGTTCCGGCATCGTGCCTTATTTTCGGCATTCTCTGCCCAACAGGGTACACCGGACCCAGAGGCGGTTAGACTTTACCAGATATCAAAAACCCATCAATTTCATAAATATGATGTTAAATTGGAATAAATTCACGTGAAATACTGCACATTGGCGTATATGTACATTTATTTAAAATATGACGCAAGCAGACCCAATTATAAGGCCAGGTTTGCAAAATCAAGGCATCTTCCTCGTATTTTTCGCACACCAAGCAGGGGTTTAGATAGACAAGCGTTTCTTGAGGTCGTGTCCTTTTCTACAAAGTGGGATGGCGTATTTTTTGACAGGCTGGCTCCAGTCTTTATTTGGTTATGTTGCTTGAACAGGTTAATTGACATATTGCTCATTCGGTACATACATAATACATATGTATGCATGCATTTATGTATTATGCAAGTTTTCAAGTAATTCATTAAATTTGAAGTAATTTTAAAAATTTAAGTGTTGCTCTTGATCATAAGTGGATGATTTTTAGGAAAGACCATTTGTCAAACCAATGCTATATGTGGTGGAATTATTGCCGTGGTTGGCCTCATTTACACATTTTGACGAGAAATGTGGAGTTTATTCAGCATTGAAATCCCCTATCGCCAAGGAGAGGAATAGTGAGTTTGATGCAAATGAGGTGGCCTGCAACACTATGATGTGCATCGCTTGGAAGAAAGTTGAAGGTTAAAGGCATACAAATACATCTGATTTTCAAAAGCATCCTTACATAAATTATTCCATCAGCGAAATTTTGAATTTTAACAAAAATATGTTAAGAAATACATTTTACAGTTTAAGTTCAACTCAGTAGAAATGTTAAAATTTTAAACCTTATGAGTAATTATTCATTTATAACCTGCCAGGTCTATTTGATTTGACTTTGCTCGCATGTGTATTTTAGCGAAGTACATATGCATGTTTAATCTTTTTAAGTTGGAAGAACACGCGGTGGAATTTTTACATGTCTATTTTTGTACGTCGCTGCATCGCATTATTTCCAATGATGGGCGGCCTCGGCCTCTTTTAGGATTTTGAGGTCGAGGCCAGTAAGGTCTGAGGCCTATAGTTTGAAAACTAGTGAGGCCGACCTCGCTGAGGCCTAACGTTTCCGACCTGATGCTGAGGAAAAAATTGTGAGGCCGATGTTACGCAGAAATAAATGAAGAAAAGAGCATGGAGGAAATTTGGTAGGAATTTTGTGTATTTATTTTTTATAAAAATTTGTCTTACATTTAACAATGGATAGTAAAGATTCTCAAATCCAATGGTTATGCTGTAGCGTTAAGCCAATGGCTATAAGAAGGAAGAGACACTTGTTCTGTCCGTCTTCTGGAAGTCTGGTTGGTTTTTATACCCAATTTGTTTAATAGTAGTATATGTAATTCTGATTAAAATGCTCATTATTACTACATGCAAAATATATTATGTACATCTGTTCTCCGACCACGATTAATTTAATACCAGTTTCCTAAGAGTGTGCATAAATTTCGCTACGTAACAGAAAAATACATGTTGAAGTGATTGAAATCGTGTTTAAAACCAAGAAAGCCAAGAAAACACAGGTACCACGAAACCAACACTTAAGCAAAACTAATCAATTCTACATACTTTAGCCTTTACCACTTCATCCACCGACATTTATTTTAGCCACATTCAACTCAAGTGTTCAATCAGAACGACACAAAAAAATCGTGCATTGCAAAAACTGTACTTATCTACATATGTAGTTTCCTTATTTAAAGAATGTAATGTATCTCTTCTCGATATCACTTATTCTCTTATTGGTTCTAGGAATTAGGTGTACTTTAGCCAAGTTTGACCTTCACTTGATACTGGACAGAGGGGAGGAGGATATTTGGGAACATCGAATTATACAAAATTCCTTACCACTCTCGTACCATCACAGTGTCAAAATCTTAGAGAATTTTGATCTTCCAGTGTATAACAATTCCTTCATGCTAAATGAAACCAATATTGAACGATCCACTCGTCCAATAATATTGTTCATTTCAGAAAAATCATTCTCATTCTTCTTGAATTTTACCGGTTTCGAGGCGAAATACGTATTTCTCTTTCAGTCTCACTCCTCAGTGCAGTACGAAAATGACCTTGCACGTCTAACCGGGTCGTCCAAGATAATATTTTTCAGCAAAGGTGGCATCCTCGTTCCGTGCTTTCCCTGTCGCAACGCTCCACGTGGAACATTTCTCCATAAGCAGATTTTCTCGTTCGACATGATTAACTCGATATGGCACGAACAAAACGAGATCAACATGCAGAGAAGTACACTCCTTACCGAATACAAGGGCGATCTTGTCGAATTTGACGAAAAAACTTCTTGCGGCCCGAGCTCGAGTACATTCTACCCTTGGGAGGCTTTAAATTACTGTCTGAGCTACATGATCGGAATCCGCCTCAATTTCACCACGGTGCGCTACAAACGTTTCAAACATTCGGGCGACTTGATTAGCACGTACATCGGATTGGGTCGAATTTTAGGCAGTGATGGAATAACAGAGTTTCATAACCAAGAGGAAAAATTATTCACTTTGTCCATTAGAAAGTTTAGATTTTCAATCGTTACGCAATTTCCAAAAGCAGAAAGTAGTTTTGGGAACATTTTCACCCCATTTGACATCTGGACGTGGACATTAGTTTTAACTTTTTGCATTGTAATAACTATTGTAATTCAATTTAACCGGGATATGCGCAATCTCCCTAAAAACAAGGCAGAATATAGTGTCCAATTCCTCCGTGATTTGATAACATTTACGTCAATTTTGATTAGTCAGAATGGCAGTGAGGTTGTTAACTCGTTGCAAAAACAGAGAAAAGCCGTTCCGATGCTGTTCGTGTGGTTTTTGGGGTGCAACGTTCTCATGCAAAATTTATACCAGGGATCAATCACGTCCGATTTGACGGTTACACTCTTTCCCGTGGTCGCCCGAACTTTCCAAGAATTAGCGAAATCTAATCTCACAATAATTACGACCAGCACCGTTCACTTTTCATCCGAGCATGAATCTCTCCTAAAATATCTCCTATCACCGCTTCTTGAATCTATTAGATAAGATTCGTCACCAGGTGGTGAAAAATACGCCACCTTTCTGTCAACCTTTGTGCACAGGTGTATCTTCGTTTCGCAAATAACCTATGATTTTCGCGAAGCTATGGCTAATATTTCCAACTCGAAAATCATCGCAACTAAAGAGATGGAAATTCCGACACATGACACGTTTGCAATTATAGAGCGGGAAGAGGACTTGATGCTATTTACCCCGTGTTTAAAAGCAATGGGGAAGCGGTTAGTCCTCGACAGCTTGCACGATAGCCTACCCTTCCAATTTTACGATGGGATATTTGGCGACTTCAACTATATTTCGCCCACAATATCCACGTGTATTGCAAGATTAACGGAATCAGGGATATCCGGGAGATGGGAAGAACTCGACATTATGGTGCGACAGCTAGTTTTTATGAAACATTTTGGACCAGATATACACTAGGGGACAATATTGAGTAAATTGGAAGAATGATTTCATTCAAACATGGAAATCTCAAAAACTATAGTATGGAAATGAATAATTTCTTTTGCATAATGTGTAGGATTTAAGTAACTATAAAACCAAAGATCAATTAAGGTACTGAGTATAACCGCTTTTTTGAAAATATGCCCGAATCGTGAAGAAAAAAATATGGAAGGGTCAAAATTGAGTAAATTTTTCAGACTTTTCCTATTATTTTCTAAAGAAAGATATCAATTTGAATTTTTTTGCGATTAATATCTAGTTGGACCTCCTTTAGCTTCAATCACGGCAATGCAGCGGCTTCTCATCGAGTTGACGAGCGTTGTTGTTACTTCCGGTGGAGTAGTTTCCCATGCTTCGGAAAGCCGCCTTTTTACCTCGTTTTTGTTCGAAATAGGCGTTTTTCCAATTTCCCGCTCAATGTGATCCCAGAGGTGCTCAATTGGATTCAAATCGGGACTTTGTGGTGGCCAGTCCAGCACCGTTATCTTCTGGGTCTTGAAAAACGCCCAAGTCGACTTAGCGGTGTGCTTGGGATCCTTATCTTGTTGGAAGATAAAACGCCTGCCAAGTTTCAGTTTTGCTGCCGAACTTTTGACATTCCTGTCGATTATGCCCTGGTAAACATGTTGATTCATGGTCGTTTCGACAAATTCCATTTTTCCAGGACCTGAAGAGCTGAAACAACCCCACACCATGGCGCTTCCTCCACCATGCTTGACAGTGGGGTTCAAATTCTTCATTTTCAGAGCTTCCTTTTTCTTCCTCCACACTTTGATCCGACCATCCGACCCAAAAATGTTGAATTTGCTTTCGTCGGACCATAAAACTTTGTCCCAGAAAGCTTGGTCCTTGTTGAGATGCTCCTGGGCAAACTTCAGTCGTTTCTTCATGTTCGTCTTGGAAATGAAGGGCTTTCTCTTCGCTCGAAAATTTTTGTATCCATTCGAATTTAGGATTCTTCTGATAGTCTTAGGACTGGTCTTCTTTCCTGTGGCAGTTTCAGTAGCATTCGAAATATCCACGGCGCTGGATCTCGGATTTATTTTCACAAACTTCACGATTGAACGTTTCTCTCGGTCCGTGAAAGTCTGCTTTCTTCCCCTACCTGCCTTGTTGGCAATGCTGTTTGACTTTTTATAGCGGTCAATGATCTTCCAAACAGTTGTGTACTTGATTTTTAAAATTTCTGATATTTCTTTTAAAGTTTTTGACCCATTTTCGTCTCCTTCCCATGCGTCAATGATGCGCGCCCTTTCTGCCACCGTGGTCTCAGTCCTGACCTTTGACATCCTAATTGGAAGAATAAAAATGTTCACAAGTTGTATCTACACCATAATGACCATACTTGATAGAAAGATTTGCTTACCTTATCAAGTTATAACGACAAAATTAAAAAATCTACTCAATTTTGTCTATCCCGTATTTTTTTCTTTACAAATCGCGCATTTTTTCAAGACAGGATATATACCCATTACATGTATTTATGTTTGACTTCGTAGCTGATTAAATTCTACACATTATGCAAAAACAATTATTCATTTCCATCCATTAGTTTTTGAGATTTCCATGTTTGAATGAAATCATTCTTCCAATTTACTCAATATTGTCCCCTAGTGTAGCATCAAAGTTTATTCGGAAATTCAATTCCGACTTTAAAGAGGGAAACGTCCAAGTTTTGAATTCTCACGAGGATGCGTTTCCCGCGCTGTTTTACTTTCTCGGTTTATGTGCCACTGTTATCGCTGTGGCGACCGTAACTTTATTGGTTGAGTGTAAGGTTACGATCAAACGGGATCTTGTAGTCACGACAAGAGCTTTTATGCGACACCTTACCAATTTTGCAGATTACTTGGCAATTTGATACAAGCCTGCAAAATTTTTCGTTGAGGCTGATATGGATACTTACCAATTTACATATTAATATTATTCTTCTATGAAAAAATATTTCGTTTTTACTTATCATTTTTTTCTATTTTATCCTTAATTTCTCATGGGAGACAAAAATTGAAATCTAACTATGTATCTAACTGTGTAAACATACAAATTATCGAATTTTTTGTTGTAATAAAATCTTCATTTTGAAAAAAAACGCCAGGACATGAATAGGTTTCCAAGTTGCGATTTGATTACGCGGAGGTGGGAAAGGTGAAACCCACATATTCAGGCAAGAGGATGTTAAAAATTAAGATCAAATATGTATGAAACCAAAACTTTAAAATTGAATACGTAAACAACACAATGGCGAATTATAGCCAAATATAATTTAATATCCTGTATAGGACTCAACTTTTGCCTACTTTTGATTTTTTTCTTAGACAAAATACAAGTGAGCAGAAAATTTTTGAATCAAGTCAATAATTTAAACAAAAATACCTATTTTTGCGTTGAACATATTTTATGAAACAACTATCTTGAGCGTACAAGAATTTTCGAAATCTGATCAAATTTAGATTTTTAACTTAGGTTTAATTTGGATTTGAAGATGGCGAGTTTCGTATTTTCTTCCATTTGAGTGGATGTGGTACAATATACCCTAGGAAGTTAAAGGTCAAAAATACATAATTGGCATATGGGAGATCATCTTAAAGGAAATTTCGTTAGGGGTTATTTGGTGGTTTGCCCCTAATCATAAAAAATCACGAGATGAACACTGATTTAACACATAATTTCCATACACGATGATGATATCTGGTTTTCTTCTTGGGGCTTCCACCTAAGCTATCTTTTAAGATTTATTTCATCATCCGTTATTTTTAGGGGCAATAATTTCGCTACGTATGGCTAAACAGTTTGAAATCGTGTTTAGCGGTTGTCATGAACCTTTCAGAAAATTAGTTAATTAGTTCCATAAAATTTACCATTTCTTCCACCGATGTGGGCATGATAGTTTAGATGTTAGTGTAGAATTGAGACTGCATTAATTTTTCAAAAGCGTGAAGTTAGGTTTAAGGGTGTGGCCTGAATGGGTAAACTGATGTAAACATTTAAATACTTAGCATAGGTAGTTGTGCACAAATATTTATTCATAACGACGACATTTGCGATTTCGTTCTGTCGTCGCATGTCTATTTTAGCAAAACATGCATGTTGAATCTTTTTAAGTTGGGAGAAAACGCGATCGGGCTTTCACCCATTTCGCCACATCGCACTACTTCAATGTACATATGTACATATGCCGAATAAGTAGATATCTACTATAAACATTACCATGACATGGACCAAAGGAGGGAGAGAGTATACATATGTATAAATAGAAGGCAACGCTATACTCTCGACAACAATTGTTTTTTTAGGTGACAATAAATTGCATTGTTACGACAAAGTTTAAACACATTTAAATTTAGATACGTGCACTGTAAAACTCTAGTAGCGTCACATTTTAATGTATACCTTAAATAAAGTTACTAAAATTTGCGATGATACAACTGGTTTGTGTAAAATTTACTCAAGGTTGAGGGGAAATTCTACAACGTTGGATAAATTTCAATTTCCATAGGATAAATTTTACAAAGCCAATTGTATCATCGACAACTGTATTCAACCTCGAGTAAATTTTAATCAATTATATTTGGACCCTAAATTTTAGAGTGTGCTCTGTAGCAGTATCGATTTGGTAGTAACTTCTTTACGGAATGGTAGTAGTTTGTTTATGACTATTAATAGTATGAATCACAATACTATAACATTGCTAAGCCAGAAATTTTCATGCCGGTACTAATTACTAAATAAGTATTTGTACTGCGACCGGTGTTAATTCAATACCAGATTCCTAAGAGTGTGCATAAATTTCGCAACCTAACGGGAAAACACATATGCTAAAGTGGTTTGAAATCGTGTTTAACGGTTGTCACGAAATCAAAACTTCTAGAACAATACATAGTTACCGCCAACTTTAAACTTTCCCACTATTTCCACTGACATGTACATGAAAAATTAATTAGCTCCTAGTTCAGCAGAGTGCATGTTCACCGTCCAGGGGTAGGCGTACAATCTAAGAAATCTTGTAATAAAATAATACCGTGTGGTACATACGGTAAGAATTACTCTTCGAAGTGGTCGTAATAATTATGCACGTATCTAAAATGATGGTCATGCATATCTGATGCATATGCATCTCCGTAATAAAGCTTTACCATAATGGTCACCAAATTCTACTAAGTGGTATATTGCTACTACCAATTGGTAGAAAATATAATACCGAGAACTACTTACATATATATCTATATAAATATACAACTACACCACATTTCTAAGAGCGCATTTATGGCGTGTTGTACAATTCGACGTATTAATATCCCATGATGCTCTTGCAAATATTTTGCTCGGGTCCTTGGCATAATATTGACGCCAATGGTTCATTCACATTCGACTCCAGGCATGAGAGATAGTGACACAAAAAAAATCTAAAATTGCAAGAATTCAACTTATCTAGCTGTCTGATTAAAAAAATGCATCCCTTCTCAATATCTCTTATCCTCTTGGCTATAGGAATTAGGAACAGCGTAGGGGCGGGTGAGTTTGACCTGCATTTCATACAGAAATATGGGGAGGAGAATGGTTGGGAACATAGACTACAAAACTTTTCATCCCTTTCGTATCATCACAGTGTAAAAATTATACAAAATTTTAATTATCCCGCAAAGAACAATGCCTTCATGCAAAACGTCAACCATATTGAAAGATCCCCTCGTTCAGAAATATTATTTATATCAGACCCCTCATTAAATTCAGCCAAATTCCAGCGTTTTGTCACCGACTCTAGACCCAATTACATCTTTGTGTTTTTCTCTCACTCATTGCGCTACAAGAATAAACTTCCCAAGGTTATCGGGGCCTCTAAGCTAGTATTTTTCGGCGAAGGTGGCATTTTCATCCCGTGCTTACCCTGTCGCAATTTCAAATTTGTTAACAGCCACATTTTCTCGTTCGATATGATCAACTCAATTTGGCACCGACAAAACGAGATCGACATGCAAGGAGGGATTTTGCTTGCGGTCTAAATGTCTGGGGAATTTTAGATTTTAATAAAACGACTTCTTGCGGGCTGAGTCTAAGTAGATTCCTCGTCTCAGAGTCTATACCATTCTGTCAGAGCAATATCATAGGATTGAGACTTAATTTCACCACAGTGCAAAAACGAAATTTAAAGAATTACGACGTGAACTCTATAACCTCGATGATTACCTTCAATTCTCAGTTAAGCGAAAATTTCTTAGAGAACCTATTGACAGACAGAGACAAAGTTCTGGTCACTCTAAGTTTTGAAAAGTTTCAATTTTCCATATTCACTCAATTTCCCACAGTGAAAAGTAGTTTTGAGAACGTTTTTACCCCATTTGATCTTTCCACGTGGATTTTAATTTTAGCTTTTTGCATCGCAATAACTATTGTAATTCAATTTAACCGGAGTATGCGCAATCTCCCTAAAAACAAGGCAGAATATGTTGCCAGATTCCTGCGTGATTTAATAACATTTACATCAATTTTGCTAAGTCAGTATCGCAGTGGTATGGTAAAATCATTGCAAAAACAGAGAAAAGTCGTTCTTATCCTTTTCGTGTGCTTTTTTGGGTGCTACGTTCTCATGCAAAATTTGTACCATGGATCAATTACGTCAGGTTTGATGGTAACACCCTTTCCCACTGTTCCCAGAACTTTGGAAGACTTGGCGAAATCTAATCTCCCAATAATTACGATAAGCAGTATTCGCCATCCAGCCGGAGGGCGCATATCCGTCCTAAAACTTTTCCTGCTACCGCTGCTTGAATCTCTTAGGACAGATTCGTCACCATGGAATGAAAAATACGCTACCTTCCTGTCAACCTTTGTAGATCGGTGTATCCTCGTAAGGAAGAGGTTGCCCGCGATTGCGAGAAATATTTCCAATTCAGAAATCATTATCGCGACCAAAGGAGTGGAAATTCCGAGGCATGCCACGTTAGCAATGATAGACTATGAAGAGGGATTGCCGCTATTTACCTCGCTAATAGCAATACTTGGAAAGCGGTTAGTCCTGGACAGCCGGCACGATCTACCCTTCCAATTTTATATGGTGACGGATGCCAGCCATAATTACGTTTGGCCGACAATATCCAAATGTATTGCAAGATTGACGGAATCTGGTATATCTGGGAGATGGAAAGCACTCCAAGGGATGGCTCGAGACTTAGCGCAAGTGGAGTTGGAACCAGATTTTAGCAGAGTTATTTCTGCAATTCAATTCCAACTTTAAAGAGAGAAACGTTCAGATCCATAATTCTCCGGGGACAGCATTTCCCGCACTGTTTTATGTTCTCGGTTTATGCGTCACGATTATTGCGGTGGCGGTCGTTATTTTTCTGGGTGAGGCTAAGCTTGTGATTAAGAGGGTTCTAGCCACCGCCGGGTTGGGGATTAAAAGAGTTCTAGCAACCGCCGGGTGTGCGATCAAGAGGTTTTCATCGTTAATTATGAAATACTGCATCTTTGGAATTTTGGTCGTTGCCCGGGAAGCTGCACGGCAAGCTGCGCCGAGGGACGGCAGAAGGCGCCGCCGATAGTCTATAATAATAATGTTATTTTATTGCCTTTCGAGGCTATGGGCCCATAAAGCACTAATTTTAGATGAAGTGATTTATAACTAATTAAAGTAATTATGCAATTCTCCATCTTGAGTCTGTATACCATAACTAATCCCAAGATAAAATGATAAATTAAAATAGAGCATATCATTTAGATTGGTACGAATGTTAGATAATGAAATGAGTTAATTTAAGTAAACAAGCGCATGCGTAATTAACAAAATTTGGAATGTTTACACAATTTGGGTTTTTAACAAATAATATATAACATATTAAATAATTTATGGAAATTAAATTTTTTAGGATTTATTGATTTTTCGTGATTTTCGGCAAAAAAAACTCAAAACTTGGAAACTGGTTGAATAAACATTGGTCTTTTATAAGAAATAACGGAAATTTAATTGGTTGATACCAGATGTAGTTATGAATTCAATGTCGTATTCAAGGGAATTAAAAAAAAGAATTATGGTCTCATCTCAGTGAGGTCTCATTAAACACTAGCAAATTTTATTCTTATGGTTTATTATTCTTTATAATAGTTTGGGGACTTTGAAGTTCACGACCTTTTGGTCGGGGAAGGGGACTAGGTAACAGATGTACTTAAGATTTCCAACATTATGGTATTCGTATCAAAATAACAAATATCTAGATAAATATATTTCAAGCTTGATTAGGCCTTAATCAAGGGTCTGGATTTGATCGTTGTCGTCTGAACCGTGGCTGAGATTTGGTAAAATATTAGTAAAAAAGATTATACCATTTCTGACGAAGGGAAGTTACTCATTAATCATTATTTGAACGAAATTACGGTTATACGCCCAAGTTTTACCGATTTGAGTTACACATCGCAAAGAAGAAAGTTTACAAGTTCTTGTTCCTTACATATGTACATAATTTTCATTATAGAGATCATTTGTAGGAATGAGAAATAACGGTATTGTGCAAAAACAAGGTGACCCCGACTCCACTCGAAAGGAGCATCTTCCGGTATAGCCCCAGACGTACTCCTTTGTACTACGCGACCACCACATAAATGCACCCGTCAGATCTCACTCATACTTTTCTTTCCCACACATTGATGCCAAATTTTATTTTTCGTATTTTAGAGGTTATTAGCGAGAACAGAATGCCAACTATGGTAAGGGTCTCATTAAAATTGTGACTGTATGTAGGAAGAAAATATTAAAAAGTAAATACATACATAGATACGTACATTTTTTATTTTCGCAAGTTTGCTTGACGTCCTGAGTACGCCCGTGTTATTTTACACGCCACAAACTTCTGGACTGATCTACAAAGCTATAATCAAGGACAGCGTGTAGTACATCATCATAGAAAAGAATATCCCTCTCGATTTCACACCTACTACACAAAACATTCCCAAATGGACCCTTAATGCGGCACAACTCTCTACCTGCTTGGCACCAGAGGGCGACAACCTGCACAGTTTCCACGCCCTTTTGAAATCTCTCGACCGCATCGTAATTTCCACCATCACGGGCACCGTGCAATGTACGATGGACACCCCGATGAAAAATAACGCGGCAAATATAAACGTTAAAGGAAACGGCATCAGTGATCTCAACTTGATCAAGGTGTAGCCCAAGGGGACGCCCACGACGAGCGGGAGGAACAGGGCGAAGGATGTCGCCCTGTAGCACGGCAGCACGTAGCACGTAGCAAGTAGCACGTGTCATTCCAGACACGGTTGATAACTTGAAGTTGGCGGTATTGCAAGAAAAATTTGAAAAATTGGACGTTTCTATAGCGAGACGGTGTAAAAGGTGTTATTCTTGTGAGGGAGATGGTCACTCGGAGAAGCACGTTTGCGAGAATGATGAAAAATCCCACGCCGGTGATATTAAGTTGAAACACGGTAGTAAATAGTATTAGCATTCGACAAAGTAGTTTGACACGGAATGGAAGAAAGTTTACGTTGCGGATGAGAAAATATGTCGGGTCGACATTGTCGAGAAATAGGGGGACCATGCAGGCGAACAAGGGAAAAGCCATGAAGGCAAGAATAAGACCGTGAAGGACGAGACCGATCATATTGTATTTTTGGTTCGCTTCGTTCTCTAAAAATGAGCAAATTAGTAGTAACGAACTAACAATGACATCATAAAATTATGGAGAGTGCATGAACTCAGACGGAGAAACAGGGTTATTTCGGACCAAAGTTGAACTTGGAAAATCGAACAATACAACATAATGACTCATGAATCAAAATATGTATTTTCTAGAATATTTACTGTGAAAAATTACAAGCAAATAAAATTATTTGTCCGTATACGGTACGGTTTAACAATACAGAAATTAACTTTACTTTTAACTATCAAAAGTTGTATTTGCATATTTCAACATCAATGAAATACATAATCTCATTGAAATTGACGTGATTTTAAGAGAGCTAAATAATAGGAGAGTGCGATAAAAATCTATGACACATCAACGCCCAGTAAACCTTCAGTATGTTTGTAATACTTACGAATATAATTCCAAGATTTCCCAACATTTTCCAAGTTCCACAAGACGAAGCAAATATCCGTCTTTTTGAAATTAAAGGTGACAATGAAACTGCACACTAAGGCGTGAAGAAAAGTCACAATGAGAAACACAATCCCTGCAGTGAGCGAAAGATCTGGATCTTTTTCATGCACAACAATTTGATGCAGTATTATGCAAATGTACACAATTGTCGTCGCCATTACGACAAATGAGAGGACATACCAAGGGGTAGTTTCCCCCCTGGGTTTCGGCGTTGGTTGCCATGTCTCCCGATTCCACGAAATACAACCGGGAAGTTTTTCAGTTAGCACGACAAATCTTTGCAGGGCGTGGAAAGGAGTGTGTGATGGGAGAGTTATCTTAGGAAATTTGGGAACTTTCATGGTTTCTTAAAAAATACGAGTTTGGTTTTCAAATTCTTTCTGGTTATATTTAGAAAAATTAATAACATACAAATAAGTCAACCTTAATGGTTAAATTGAGTGAATGTACGCCTGTGCATATGTATATGAATTTAGCTAAATGTCAACCAATTTAAATTTTAAGTATTTAAATTACTACTAATACCTAGGTAAGAAAATTAGTACGTTGTAAATCTTTAATGAATTGGACAAAGTTGGACATGTATATAAATACATTCAGAAATATTTAGATGGAAACATACACATGTAACTATTTATTTATAATCGCACTAAACAACCTTGACCTAATTAAGTAAATTTAAAGAAAATGCGAGGATAACTGTATTAGGTAAATATAATTGGGGTAATTAAGCTTTATTGGTCTTGAAAACCAGTATACAGATACATATTTATATGCATGTACTAATAACGCTTTAGCTTACTTAATTGAACAATATCCACCAAACCATCAATCACAAGTATGAAAATATCTACCTTACTTGGAAAATTCAAATTTGTTGTTTATTTTTTTCAAACTCTTTTCCTTCTTATTGATCTGCATTTTAAGCTAGCAAACCACCATAAATATCCTGTTTCAATATCCTTTTACTTATTTCACCAACTCTATGATACATCGGTACATATATGAGAATGGCTTTAAATTATTACTACCCTGTTAGAAATCTGGTACAGTTATGCCGGTATAGATTTATCAATATTAAAGTTGCTACCGCTTGGTATGAAAATTATACCGGTCAGTAAAAATTTCCTTCCGATATGGTAAAACTTTAATTTCTATCCTTTCCTAAATTCTAAACTAATTGCGAATTACACCTCCCTTGACACGAATTGGAGCACCACTTTCTTCAAAAATTGGTTGTATTACTTCCAAAATTTTCGGCACCTGAATTTATAATCAATAACAAACCTTAGCACATACATTTTTTAATTCATGCCAATTGCAAAATTCAAGATAAAAACAGAAGTATTTATGTGCCACATCCAGATAACCGCCGCCGATTTTTGCACTTTTAAATCCCCAACTGTGTAAGATGAGGCCTTCAATGTAGGCAGTAAAGGCGTCCTGCCTGATGCAAGTGTTCTGGAAGTCGACACGTTTAACCCCTGAAACATATAGATAACTACAACTTCAAGTAATTATGTATCACTAGAGTTTGGTGTGATAAATAATCTGCAAGAACTTTAATTTAAATTTAAATTATGTGTCGTATTTGGCTTAAAAACCACCTGCAAAAGAATTACAGCAATACATTGGTTTTAGACATACTTTGTGGCACGAGTCCAACAAATGCATCCAATAAGCGTCATTTAGCAGATCATCTGTATTGCTACTTTAGTAATCAAGGCTAAAGCATGAACGGGCGAATTGCTAAATGGCTCCAATTTCTTACACCCTGCATTTCTTGCACCGTGAATTTCTTGCAGTAGTACAACAATGTGGAAAAGATGCAAGCAATTATCTAAACACTGATCGAGACAATTTGCATAATCCAACTTATCCATTAAAGAAAATTTATATAAATTTCCATCCTTTCCAAATCGCCACGCTTTCCAGGACTGCGATCAACACGGGGGATGCTTGGATCCCGTCACAACGAACGATGACCTCTTCCAAACCCAAGTTTTGGTATGGTGTCATCACCTCGTTTACCTCCTGGATGGACTTGTTCCAACCAAATCACCATAAGCCTAGCTTAAGTTTCTTAACGGCGGGAAATAGTACTAAATAAGAGTTTTTTTTTAAATAATCAATCGCCATAATCACCAAAACTGAACTGCATTATTTTCAAAACAAATATGTATGTACTTCGCCATTTATGTTTTGACCCCAATTTATGACCTGATGAAGGTATCTGTTTGTGCCGAAAGCTTGTCAATAAACTCAATTTCAAAAATATGTCCTCCAACGCCGATCAATCCAATTATATAAATAGGAGTAACAGTATTAATACAAAATTCAGTAAGCGAGTAGTTAACATTTGTAGCGTAGATAAGCCATGAGCGGACGTAGATAAGGCATGCCGTACACATTTGTTTGTCTTGACGAATTGAATTTTGTGCATATGCAGGTATTCATAAATATTGTTAACACACAAAATTGATGCACTGATTCTTGTGGGGTTTTATACAAAGTACCCGTAATAATTATTAGTCTCACATTCCCGTTGAGGCTGTATTGGATGATTTATTAAATGGGAAAAGAAGTAGTTCACATCTTCACTCTCAACTCGTAACTAAACTAAAATCCTGCACAATTCAGGATTGCTAAACTAAAAGTGGTTGTCGTAATAATTAAAAGTGGATTAATTAAAAGGCAAGTAATTCTACATTATCATTATCATCCGTACATTACGTGGGTCGTCGTTGCACAATTATCACACAAAAATGGGTAGGTCATTCCAATATTCCAATGAGAACAACATTGTATCGTCTCACTTAATTTAGTCGTGTGGAGTCCAAGTTCCATGATTGAATAAAGATCGAGTGTTCGCAATAATGTCGATTGTACAAAAACAACAGGATGTCGTATGATGTTATCTAATTGCTAAACAGATCTAACTTTACATAAGTAATGAATTAAACGTTGGGTCAAGAAGATGACTCAGTCATTCATTGATTCGTGTCTTCACTCGTCAGCATTGATAAGGCTTGGGCTATTAACACGTAATCTCCACGTTCTCTCGCATGCATGTCATACAATAAGTGCAATATCAGCTATTATTAGTTAAAGATGTATGCCGATTTCGGGGTCTTAACAATATTAACTTATATCTTTTCATTGTGCTCAAGATAAGGACTATGTACAACTTGCTTTTTACGGAGTAGTAAAACTGACCTTTTAATTGGATCTGGCGATGTACGGTCCATAAGTTAAGTCACGCGAGAGGGGGGAGGGGGGGGTCCAAGGCTCCAATGATATCGTGACTATGTGACACATGCTAAAGGGGGGAGGGGGTCTAGAAAATCGTGATTTTTGCGAGACATAATTTATGGATCCCCCCGACACATGTGTCATCTTTTAAATAAATATATGTATACTAGCGTGTTCAGTATTTCAAGTTAAGTATTTTATTTGAATTTAATATCAAATGTATTATTTTTTGATACGTGTTAAAAATCAAAAGTTAACCGCCTCTGGGTCCGGTGTAGCCGAAGGGGCAGAGAACGCCGAACAGAGTGCAGGATAACGGAACAAGGTTGAAAGTTTGGTTAGTGGCAATTGGTATATTGGCGAAGAAAAGCTTCTCCTCTGGATTCATGGACATTGCTTGGATCTAAAAATATTTGAAATTTTTATCGAAATTGATATAATAATTATACCACGAATTTAATAAATGTATCAACTTACCCCAGCAACAAGGAGGACAGCAATCAAGAAATATTTGGCAAACATTTTGTGAAATTGGAAAGTCGGTAGAACTTGGGAAATGGAGAATTGCAAAATTACGAAAATGAATTGATATTGAGAAATGAGAAACTCACGGGTTTTTAAATGCATCTTAACTAAAAACTGTTCATGACGTGGGCACATAGAGTTGGTTTAATTCAACTACAAAAGGGTATATACTTTCTAAATACGCAAAAATTTCAGGTATGCACTGCTTCCATAACGTTAACGTTACTGTGTATTTAGTATTGCAAATATACCTAAAGTATTTCATTGTCCATTAATGTCCATACATTTTCCTGATTGATTTTCGGCAACCACAGAAACTACCTGGCAGTTTGACACATTTTCAGGTACAAGTTCAGAACACATTGATCAATGCCGTTTTTTATTAGTTTCATTTTTAATAATTAAATAACCAACCGCATGTGACTCGAATTGATCGTGAACCTGCCTCTAACACAAATTAGTGGTAGAAGGTACACATTTTGCATCAATGTGACGCCTGGATAGAGCAAATGTTGATTTAGCACACCGATTGCACAGATAATTTGTTTTACGAATTTTAATTTTTGCATAAAAGATATATTTCCTTCTGGTTTAGGTAATTCAATTGAACCAATTTTATTTATATGCGCACATCCGGCCAAACGTCATGAACAATTTTTAGTCGAGATCCATATAAAAGCCGGTGAGTTTCCCATTTCACACATTATCAATTCATTTTCATCAATTTTGCAAATTCTCAAATTCCCAAGTTCAAGCCGACGGTAGAATTTTACAAAATGTTTGCCAAATATTTCTTGATTGCTGTTCTCCTCGTTGTTGGGGTAAGTTGAGACATATCTTATATTTGTGCCTAGTTTACTTAGTTATTACTGATATATATTAATTTCGGTAAAATTTTTTTTAGATCCAAGCAATGTCCATGAATCCAGAGGAGAAGCTTTTCTTTTCCAATATCCCAATTTCTAACAACCAAACTTTCAACCTTGTTCCGTTATCGTGCACGCTTTTCGGCGTTCTCTGCCCCCTCGGATACACCGGACCAAGAGGCGGTTAGACTTTACCGGATATCAAAAACCCATCAATTTCAAAAATTTGATGTTAAATTCGGTTAAGCTTTAAAACACTTAATTACCACACTTGGTGCTTGATTGGAATAAATTAAATTCACATATTGAAATTGAAATTAATGGTTCTATTTGTTTTAAGCATCTAAAGAATTTGTCAGTGATATATTTATAGCATCGCACCATTATTTCTGGTCCCAATGAGTGACTGTATGCAGTATGTAAATCTTGTTTTTATGCTTTGCGGGCTTAGGCTCTCATCGTCAGCTAGAGGGATTGTATGATTCAATTTTAATCATTTACTTATTAAGGTATATACATAATTACGGCTATATGGACAGCCCTGTTGGACTAATTGTACCCCAAGAACCACGCCTCGATGTTTGAGTAAAGAGTTAATCACAAAATAGAAAATCGGAAAGTATCTCAAGGTCGGCATTTGTGAAGAAGTTGTAAATCCATAACGTGCTAAATCAAGAGGGTTTTAGGTACTAATATTTAAGTTAAGTGACTCCACTTCACTTCCATATACAATTGCTTTGGAGCTATAATTGGTGCCGTTTTGAATGGAAATTTTGAATGGTTCCAAATAAATATGAATATTACAGTAGTTTCCTCATGATAATAAAACCAGATTTGGGGTTTATCGATAGTATTTGAAGTTCCTCGTGTGTCATTTGGTTACTAAGAAGGAAGTTTAACGAGTTACTTTTACTGAAATTTCTTTATTCCTTTGTCACTGGCATCATTATGAAATGCAATGTGAAAAATGCACAAGTGACAATTGGTGAACATTTCTGCAGCAAGACAAACATGATATCGACCTCCCAGGTCCCAATAAGTCCGTTAAGATTTAATTACATATTTCCGATTTCTGATTTAATAATTCTGAAACAATTCAGAAAGGTAGAGTATTAAGTTTACAAAAATTATGTTCATCTGCAGAACGAAGTATCTATTTATCACTGAAGTATTGCACTGGTGTAGATTTATGCGATTGCAGCCAACCTGTCAAAAATAGCTGGATGATAATCGTATGAGTCTAGTGAGTGGTCAAGTTAAAGAATTATCGTGAGCTGATCTTATCTATTTTGCTAATTTGTACATATACAGATGGACGAAGAGACGAAGGACAATTTTCAGGCGTTTATTCGAGAGCATTATTTGCCGATTAGTGTCACCGATTAAAATTGTCGATGGGGTGGGAAACCATGAGACGACAGATCTCTCGGACATTCAGAATGAGCAAATTTAAATTAATGTCTAGTTATGAAGTATGTATGGACATAAGTGTGGTGGTCAATGTAAGTATAAAATATCGCATAAATTATCATTTCCTGTTTTACGTGCAAGATTATTTCTGCTACTGTGTAAACTGTAAGTTCTTTCTTAGCCTTTATGCATCTTTATCAAACTTATCTAGCATCCTGAGTAAGTCCAGGTTGTATTATAATAAAATATGCTGATTATCCTCCTCACTTGATCTCAAACTTATGTGTATGTACATATGTATGTATCACATGTATGTATATGTATTATTGATAAGGCGCAATGAATGATATCTAATTCTACTAAAACTTCTCCAAATCTCAAGAATTTAGATATTTTCGGTGCATTCCTCCACATAGAGTTCTCAAATTCTTACCTTAGCATATTTTTCCTCTCAAATTTCTAAAATTTACGACCAACCCCGAGTCGAATTCTTACCTCAAGTTTAAAATTTGGGACACAATTTCTCCTCAAATTTGAAAATTTTGTTTTACTAACTCAATATGTTTTCTTGCTTTTATCCTTTTATCAAACTTATCAACGTTATCTCTCATCCTGAGTCAGTCCAGTCCAAATATGCGAAGTATGCAGATTGTCTTCCTCGCTTTATCCTTTCATTCTGTTAAACTTTGTTCCGGGTGAGGATGAGATGAGAGGAATTATTAATTATTATACCTACATATTTATTACTGACTAGATGATAAATGATATCTTAAAAAAGTCTACTAAAACGTGACCTAATCTCAACTTATTTCGGGGCACAATTTCTCCAAAAATGACCCAAACTTCACAAAAACCGGGTCGAATTCTTACCTAAAATTTAGGATACAATTTCTTCCGAAATTTACAATTTTGTTTCTATAACTTTTTTCGTTCATTCATCGTTATTAAACTTATTAAGAAGCTTATCTCTTTCCCTGAGTCAGTTCAGGTATTTTTGTAGGTGATAGATATGTAAATTACGCAGACTGTACTCCTCGCCTTATCTCGATCTTGTCTGGCATTCTATTCACCTTTGTTTTATATCCGGTGGATTCAATGAGTGAGACGCATTACGATATGTACATATCTACAAAATAAATACTTATTATTGACTACATATATATTTAGATGCGATGAATGAAATCAAAAAATTCCTCTAAAACTTGTCCGATCTGCAGGATTTATGTTCAGTCGGTTCAGTTCATTCCTCATCTCACATCGAGTTCTCAAATTCTTTAACCTCAACTCATTTTTGGACACAATTTCTCCAAAAATCGCTCAAATTTGACTACCTTGCTTTGCATACAGTTTCTAAAGTGCCATGACCTTCCAATACGCAATTTCCTTCCTCCAAGATTTAATCCACTTGGCGCAACTTTTAGTAAAACTGGGGATAACTTGTTACCTCTCGTTTGTCTTGGCGTTCACGTACTTCAAAGCGGTTCGAGTCCTGGCTAGGCGTGGTTTTCGTTTCGAGGCGGATGTGAACCCTGCCGCTGTGGGGGAGCACGTGGTGGCTGCCACGTGGGTCCAGGTCCACGTCTACCTTCCCTCGCCCACCGACCAACCCAACTTCGGAGGGGACATGGTTATTGAAATTGTAATGGAAAAGTTTAACATCGAGTGGAGAAACGAGTTTGACCGGTTGCAAGAGACGGGAATCTTATCGGAAAGGATTCCGACCGCAGGATCGGAGGAAGAGAGGTAAGTTATGCAAAAAAGATAAGATAAGATGATCGGGTGTAGATTTTTTTAAATTTTAGTATTGTGATTTTGGTCTAGCCTGTGGATTCTTAAAAAAATTGTAGTTTCATAACCTCAAAAAACACTAATTTTAGTGAAAATGTTAGGAAATGATGACATGGCCGCATGGGTGGATTTTTTGGACAAATCCAATATATTTTTTAGGGATTTTTCAAATTCATCGAAAAGATGAGAGAGATGGATTTTTTGGCTTTCATTTTTTTTAATGTTTCTATTATTTATTACTGACTGTTCTCAAGCACGTATGAAAACGTACCCTCATTTTATTTTGTATAGGGGGATTTCGACCCCAAAACATCCTCCAGCCAGCGACATTCCTCAATCCGCTTACAGTTGCGCGACCCTCCACCAACATCCAGAACGTCCTGGTCATTCCCACCCAGTCGCGATCTTGATAAGCGATGACCTTCCTATCTCGACCACTTCATCCCCATCTGGTCCGGATACCAACTCCCCTAACCGCCACGATCCATGCGAAGCAGGAGCAGCTATCTCATCCACCGAATCACCGTCACGGGGGGACTGAAGAGGTCAAAATCACCCCCACCACGTGCTCCGCTCTTGAAATATGTCATCACGCCGAGAAGGAGGCGTTAAATTGAGGCAAAATGCATTTTTTTAAATAATCTTTTCCGTTTATTGCTTTATTTTCTGAAAATTGTTTATAATTTGTTCAAAATTTATCAAGTTTTTAATTTCAGACAACAAGATTCAAATAATACACTAAGAAATGATTCATTTAATTTGTAAAATTACCATAAAACTTCTTATATAAAATATTAAGGTATTTGTTTATATTCCGTTTTTTGTTACATCTTTTGAAAAATGTTTATAATTTGTTCAAAATTTGTTGAATTTTCAATTTCAAAAGGTAAATATATACTTGAGTAATCGTAAGGTTATAAATAACGGGCACTCTTTTCTTCGCATCCTTAGTACCAATATTCTTCTAATCGTACGACGGTGACAAGATTTTGAAAACGTCGTAAGATTTTGTCACCAAAAATCACGTTACTACGCTTACGATATTCGACTCCTTGTTTGTTTATTCGTAAACTATTTTACGATACTAAGGATACGAAGAAATAATGAATACCCTCATTATGTATTTACGATATGTACAAACATATTTACATATGAATCTGCTACATACATACATATGTATTATTATTTTGAGAAATTTTAACATCAAATAACCAACCCAAATTAATTACTTAATTATTATTTACCAAGTAAGGTTTTTCTTCTCAATATTAATTTTCGCGATGCACACCTCCCTTAAAAGTAATAGGTGCACCACTAGCTTCAAAAATTGGTCGCATCAGTCTCACAACGTCCGGCACCTGAATTTATTACAAATTCGAATCTTAGAAAAATTAATGACCTTACAGTTTTTTAATATATACAGACGTACCACAACCCCCAAGATTTCCACGCTTTCAAATCCTTCACTGTAGCAGATAAGACGTAGAATGTATGGAGAAAAATCGTCCTCCGAGATGCGTACTACGTGAAACTGGACACGCTTGACCCCTGAAATAAATAGAATAACTAAATATACCTGCAGAAATTTTCCCCAACATTTTTAATACCCTTCCAAATCGACATGTTTTTAAGGACTGCAACCAACAAAGCGGGTTCATCGATCCATCTCAAGGTAACCTTGGTCTCCTCGAGGTCCCACATTTGGAAGGGTTTCATCATCTGTTTGACGTGCTGGATAGTGGTTTCCATCGTTAAATCAAATTTCTTAACGGCCGGAAATAATTGGACGATCCTTCTTCCAGCAATATTGACGTCTATCGAGGGCCAACTAACTTTCATGGAGAGAGATTCAACTCGATGCCGTTGTGGGAACAAAGTTGGACTAGTTGACTACTTGAGGTCCAATGTGGAGCCGGTGATGCTGGTAACGGAGAGATTTCTCAGTTTTGGGAGCTGGCCGAGGTACTCCTTGTCAAAAATGGGTGGCAAAAGGTCACCAGTCCAACCATGGAGGGTGAGAGAGACAAGGTTCGACATTACGGGAGGTACGAAAGGATTCTGAAATTGACAAAGAAATTATGACCAGGGGACGAATATGTATTTTCAATTTGTTTACATGACATAGGACGATTGGCGACAAAACTTTGGCGTGATCCCTAACTTTTATACATACGTTCCAAAAATTTCAAAGTATTTTCCATATTTTCCGACATACATAAATATTTAAATATGCGATTATTTCGACCGAAAAAAAATAACCTGGAGGAAATCACGTAAGAAAATATCTCCCGGAAAGAATCCCCCATGGAAAAATCAGTTATCGAAAAAATCACCAGTGGAAAAAATCCCCAAATTAATAAATTATACATAGATTTACTCTAAATAGAGAGACCAGAGTTTGTTGAATTCCTGTAAGGTTCGTGTTTTTTTTACTACATTGTATGTAAATACTCAGAAAATGTACATACATACAACAAGAAAGTGAAAAATGTTAAAATATGCATGTTAACAAAGTTTTCCATATTTATCAATTTTTAAGTTTGTCGACTTTTATGAGGGCTGAGCATTTTCCAACCTTTTTCCCAGGACAAGGGATTAAAAGGGTCCTTTTGTTTTTATGCCTCATTAGAAGGGACACTTCGTTTGAGCATAACTCTGCGTAGTTTGTATGGTCACTTCTGACCACATATTATTACATATGTATGAATGTCTCCTATGTACTGTCAAAACCTTAAAACCAAGTTGTTTAATAAAAATCACCATCAGTCTAAAAATATCTTCCAGCGAGATCATTTTTACTTTCAAAAAAATTAACTTTACAGACTAGTTCTAATGTTTCTGTATTAATTTAGAATAAATCTATTCTATAATTTATTAACTTGGGGATTCTTTCCGATAGTGATTTTTTCGATAGGTGATTCTTTACAGGAGATATTTTCTTAGGTGATTTCTTCCAGGTGATTTTTTCTAGTTACGACAATTTTTGATTGTTTTTCTTGGCGAAATTTTTTGTTCAAAGAAATTGAACCACGAAACAGTTCGTACAGAGCGGTAAATTCAAACATAAAGATTTTGAAAGCAATATATATTTCTTTGTAGAAATTTTGGCGTTTTTTTCGTACATTTCATGGATTTTTCGTAGATATTTAGCCGTCCTCTGCTTCTGCTTATGACGCTAATTATGAGAAGGGTGACGAGGCGGAGTGGCAGAAATGCCGTCCTGCTTACCGTCCACCTGAGTGGGCTGAATGGAGGTGCTGGGTTCAAGTCCTAGTGCCTGCAGTGGGTTTTTCTCGTTTTTCCCCACTGCCAAGCTCAGGTACTCTTCTCCCTCCCTGGGTAATGGCCCATTCGTGGGGTCCAGTGGTTGTAATAAAGGTTTTTTTTTACAAGCTTCAAAGATTATCAATCTCTTATATTTACAAATTTGGCTCTATTTTTATTTTTTTAAATTTTTACCTGTGTCATGTCCGAAACCTCAGTATCGCAGCTTTTGCGAAATTCCATCCTGATCAAGGAATCCTTCACCTGTGTCAACATCTCGGACACAGCGACCAAGTCCAACCGGGCGGTGTGGTTACAATGTGTTGCATGAAATTTCAAAATTTGGAGATTTTTACACCCCTCCAAATTAGGATAGAACGGTGCCGCGAAGTCCAAAAAGGTCAAATTTGGCGCAGAATCGATCAAGTTTTGGAACACTATACACTGCTCAAGGTTGTCTTCGTCAAGGAAACACTGACCTCGGTAGTGCAACTTGAGCGAGGTCAACCCAGCCTGAACCGGAAGTTTTCGACGCATTTGAGCTGGAACTTTGTCGGGAAACCAGCAGTCCAACATGACCGAAATGTGTCGGATGTTGTTCGACATGAGTAGCCTCATCCCGATGAGAAAAGCGGTCACAAATTTCTCCTCACTGAGGCGAAACTCGATATCGCGAGTGATTGGGGACACGTCCGTGATCACTTTGACGATGACGGCTACCATCTTGTTGTCGGGGACGTGGTGGTGAAATTCATCAGATTTGTCACTGACGACGAGGCGCCGGCAGAGTTGATCGTTGACGTGGTTCGCCTGGTATAAATTTGACCCGTCGTAGCGGTAAAGCTGCGTGACGCGGAGACGGGTTCGCTTTCCTAATGCATTCAAACTGACGTCGGCCCCCTTGTGGCAAACGAGGCGAAAATTCTTCAAGTCGGGTACATCAAGATGGGAGGAGATGATGTCGAAAATCTGGTGTTAATTTAGAATGAGAAGGTTAAAGAAAGATTACATTTTAAGAAGAAATAATGTAGACGAATGACTCACCAACGGATTCATTAAAGCTTTCGACATGGCACTGCCACTGAAGGTTTCCGGCGGAGTTAGCCCATCTAGAATTTTAAATTAAAAATGAAAAATGTAAATAGACAGGAAACAGCTTTTTAAATCTTAGTAAATTAATTTAATTCTTAAATGTTTACAAAAGCTCGAAGGACTTATCCCTCCGGTGAAGTTTGATGATGGCTTTGGCTCCGGCGATTTTTTTCTGTATAATTTAAAATACAACAGCTTTAATTGCTTATTCGGCAAAAATTGAAAGACATTTTTTATTGGCAAATTAACAAATAACTTCGTGAAACATACCTCACGAACATTTCAGATAAAGTGGCCAATTTCCTGTTTTTATTGCAAGTACGAAAAAAATACATGTGACATGTGTATGGATCAAAAAAACACCTGGCTGCAAATTATTGACGATGTGCGAACTGCTGGGGTACGTTGAGATTCAGAATCTCGGTTCGTGTTCTTCAACTTCTTCAGTTTAGACTTTTAGAGTGACGATTATCTTTGTTCATGAAACCAGTGGCCGCGGAAGCCGTGAGGACGTTATCATTACGAACGTCCCCAAACCATGACAATGCTCATTCTTTATTTGTGCAGTTCATTTAAGTATCTACAGGGCAGTGCATGCACAATTTTATCGTATGAATTTCATCCAGCAAAAAGCAAATTTTCCTCTCATTCTCCAATCTCTCCCCATGATAAGAAAGGGAACGTTCGTAATGTTCATAATGTCAAGAATGTTGGTGAGTGGTCCAGGGCCAATGAAATTTTGCGTATGTGACGCCAGTTAAAAGGGGGTGGTGGGTGTCAAAAAAATAAGCGTTAAAATAAGCGTTATACTTAGGCTTAGGCTGATCTTAAGTATACATTTTCGAATGATGAGTCATCATTTTTGAAAAAAATTTGTTGTCATAAATTGTCGAATACATACATATTTATCGGGAAATTTGAGCAACTCGAAAAATTCCCTGTGGTGCATGCAGCAAACTTACTTCCTTCCAAGTTCCAGGGTTCGCTACCCTGAGTTTTTGTGGGTTGTGGTTATTGTAGATTGAACTACGATTATTCCCATTACAACTTAAATTAATGAGAATTAAATTTTCTGATTCAGCATGAAAGTTTAAGCATTTTATGTGCGACTTGAACTTCCAAGCAGGGCTGTGGTACTTAATTACTTTTGTACTTAATTACTTACTTAATTACCTAACTTGAAGTAATTAGTAATTGGTAATTGATTTCAATTACTCCGGTATTTGTCAAAGTAATTAAGTACTTAAGTACTTGGAAGACCTGGAGTAATTAAAATTGGAAGTACTTAATTACTTGGCCAAGTAGTAATTAGTAATTGAATACTCAATTACCTTGATCAATTACTTAATCGAAAATACTTGGAATGAAATACGACAAGTCTCACTCTCCCGAATAACTCGAAATATGTAAATATCTTTTCTTGTGAACGCTTTGGTAGTCATTCCCATTCAGCTTTTGCACTTCAAGCTTATTACAATTTTATATTACAATTGTTTCAACTGGTTGTGTTCCATGGACTGCGAAAATTACCTAAGAAATCTCATTAGTCAGAGTCAGGTAAAATAAAATAGATAGACATGTACGCATTAACAATTTTATGGTTGTAATTGTGGGAAGAAAAGGCCATTATCTATCTGGAGTAAAGATCCACAGCAATTTTAAACTTTTGGACTATATAGATTAACTGCTTGCTGTACCAAGATATTTATGAAAGTTTTATCCTATTCGGAAATGAATTCTTTGGTCGAAAAAGTTAACCTAAATAGCGTTTCATTAATTTCAAGTATGAGGATTAAGTAATTAGTAATTAAGTAATTGACTTTCAATTACTAATAAGTAATTGGTAATTGAAAGTCAATTACATGCTTGCAAAGTCATTGTAATTGATAATTAAGTTCAATTACTGGACAAAGAAGTATTTGTAATTAGTACTTAATTCCAATTTTCGCAGTCGGAGTAATTAAGAATTAAGAATAAATTACTTCCATTGGTAATTGAACAGCCCTGCTTCCAAGAATCATTACATATTCCTGGTTTATTATTCGGTTTTTTACATATGTTAAACATTACTTTTTGCTTTAAAAATCCATGTCAATGAAAACACTTCAAATTTCATGCTAACTACGAATATTGAATTAGTTTTAATCTAATACCAATAATAGTATGTAATGTTAGGAATTTGGTGTCAACCCCGCCCCATAATCTGCAAAAAGCCCCTAAAACCCCCGGAGACACCCACCGGGTTGTGTTTTTCTACAAAAACCACAGGGATTTCCGAACCCTGCAGTTTGCATTTAGAACACCCACCCCAGCTGACAATACATTTCACATTTGTATTCTTGACGTTGTTAATAGTTTGTACTTTGAATTGAAATTAATTACTTATTTTGAAACTCACTGTGCTGCTTTGTTTGGCCGAAGAAAAAAGTTGGATATCAAAATCTCCTCGTGATTTGCGGAAGAAAATTAATAAGGTCTGACTTGTAATTTGTTTTGGATTATTGTTTTGTACGTAATAAATTATTTGCTTATAATATTGAACATGATGTCAAATTAAAATGTTCAATATTTATTTCAAATGCACCGTCTACGACAATTTGTAATTAATAGTTTATCAATTTAGTGGACAAGGAGGCAGTAGCATCTACTGATCTACCAGCATGCAGGCCGAGGTTGACCAATTGAGAAATTTGAACCTTGTCGCCAACATCGATGCCGAAGTGGGGATGAAGGCCTTGTTCAATCCTCTGGTATTTAATTAATTACTTACTTCATAAATCCATATTCGGCAATGAGCAATATCGACATTTTTTTCGACTTATAAAAATTAGCAATATTTGATCAACTGCAAAATATAAAGTCAACTTGGAACATACTATCCTTATATTTTGGCGTGTCACCTCATTTGCATAAATCTCTGCCCATTTTCGGCGATATGGGTTTTCCATGTTGAATAAACTCTATGCTTATTCGTCAAAATATGCAAATGAGATGACCGGCTATAAAAATTCGACAATACATAAGTCACAATTACGATAAATATGTATTTATTATTTCAGATTCTGTACAATGTCTTCTCCTCCTTGGACACCCCGACGTTAAAGTCAGTTCGCCTCGTTTGCACACTTTGGGCCGACGTGGGCACCACATTTCTCGGCAAGCAGGCCCTTCTCACCTATTCGATACCACCAAACCCCAGAAACTGTAAAGAGTTGACCTCATTCAATCCCGAATTAGCCAGGAACATAGCATTACAATTCTACAAGGACACTAAATGTTGCTACAATTACCCTTGTACATGTCCCCCGAATGTGACTAATCTGCCCCCCAACTTTGTCTTAATTTTGCCCGAGATTTCTGATAAGTTGGAAACCCTAAAGTTCTCCAACCTCCAGGCGTTTGAACTAGTGCAGGAAATTTGGTGCATTTTTAATTTCTCAAACCTGACTCACCTCTGGATCACCGTTAACGGAAAGGAACACGGTAGAAAGGTGCCACCACCACCACCGCAGGTCGAGACGGCTGAATTTCGACCGCTCCCAAATCTCAAAGCATTCTTCTTGGAAATTTCGCCCATTTGCCGGGAATACTGGTCGAAGGGCGTGATGACCTTCTGTCAAAACCTGGTCAACTCGGCCCCCCACCTGGAAGAAGTCGACCTTACCGCGAATTTCTACTTGGACATGAAGGCATGCGGAAAACTCAAAAACTTGCGGTTCAACTATGATGCTCGTAGTGGTTTACAATTCAAAACCGGCGAGATGACGAAAATGCTGGAAAGTTGTCGAGATTCTTTGGAAAGTTTGACCTTGGATCATACTAGTTGGTATGAATCCCTGAAAGAGGTAAAATCCTTACAGATTTTTTCATTTTACTTAAGTTTAACCCTTTGATTCGTAATGAAGACAGTTGCCGTTTCATAAAAAATGCTATAGTTTGAAAGAAAGACAATTGTCGTTTTTGGGAGGTCTGATTTACACGATTTTCTTTCTGTGGAGAAAAATCGGTTGTCTTTTTATATGTACATACTTCTCCTACATAAATATGCCAACCAATTGATAAATCGAAACATTTTCTTACCGAAAATTTTGACATTTCCCAGTTTAACGCAATGTTTTCATTTTCTTCGAGTTATCTACACTAAAACTACTAAATTCCTCTTCCCGTTTACGACTACACCATACTTATTGCCCAAATTAATGCATTTTCTCGCAGTCAACCGTACTCATTAAAGGGCTAATTTATATATACAGCTTATATTTTACTTTAAGGTGAATTTGCACCTCCCTAATCTCACCCACCTCGGACTGAATAATGCCCACTCGTATATCATTAAGGACTCACTGAACGTCACTAATCTCCCAAAAGTGACACATTTTTCCATGTCGAGCATCTTTCCTTTATGCAGCTTCGACATTTTTGCAATGGATGAACCCTACCATTTGCGTCACATTGGGATAACGTCGCTTGATCTGTCTTGCGTCCATTGTCCATTCAAGAATCGCACCGACGATGGAGAAGCTGCCGGAAGACTGGTCAATCTCTTCCCGGCCGTGAAGGAATTGAAATTGAAGTTAATTATTCAAGGGGGTTTTGATCAGTATTTTTTGGGTTTGATGGGAATATTACAATCTTTCGGCGATTGGGAGTTGACAAGCGGTCAGGTGGAGTTTGAGATTTTTCCTGAGGGCCATAATGATTACGAGTTCGGTTCGAAACTGATAATTGCCGTGTTGGGAGGGATGGCGGGATGGAGAGGTTATAATTTCACACAATTTGATCTGTAATTATTGTAATAATTAACATTTAAGAAGTGACTTTAATAAAATTTTACAAGTGTGACGAGCATGTCACTTCAATTTACTGGTCATGGAGAGTTTAGACTGTTGGATGAGATGCGAGATATCCTCCTGTCATGTAGGACGATGCGAAAAATTCGAAGCGTAGCTATTACTGGATTTTGGGTACGTTTTATAATTTAGTTTACAGGTGGAAGGGATTTGAGTTTATATTATGCTAATTTGAACAGATGAACGAGGGGACGACGGACGATTTTCAGACGTTTATTCGAGAGCATAATTTGCCAATTAGTGTTTCTTATTCATAATTCTTACCAATTACGCCGTTAAATTAGTGGAGTTGTACAAATATGGTCATTTATTGCAATGTCAGTGCGTGCGTGCACAATTTTATTTTACATATGTATGTCTCATCTTATTCTCCATCCATATGCTCCCATGACAAGATAAGCATGTGGTATTTATACCATACGTGTATGTAAGTTACATAATGTAACTTGGATGTACATATTTTCAGTTCACCTTATTTTTTAAAACTATACTTTTATCACGTTGGCGTCACGTTACTCTGGATTTACTAAATCAAAGTGTGCTTAATATTGAATTCAGAATGCATTTATGTAAATACTTTTCAAAATGGTAACATCATTTTTACTTCACGTGATACAATTTATGACGGTCAAATTAGGGAATTATCGTGGTGCTTTTGCAAAAGAGAGGTTCAGATCTTTGTAGAGTAAATTTTTTGAAGTTGATATTTTTAGTCAATTTTATGAGGATGATCATTAACAAATGTACATATTAAAAGTGGTATTACAGTTATTTGTCACGTAATTCTGTACGGACGATTTGCAAAATTTGTACAAAAATAAAGCGAACAGAACACATTTTACTCTTCTTAAATAACTTTGTACAAAAATGAGATTCTTTATTTACTTCTTCATTTCTCTAAAATATATTCAATCTCGTCCTCCTTTCTGTGGCCAATAAATAACATGTAAGTTTCCACAAAGAACATAATTTCCTCATCAATTTCTTTCGTATCGTGGACAATCTTCAGCTTGTCGATGCCCTCATCGCGGTCAAACTCCCAGCAATTTTTCCCCCCAAAGAAAGGATCCAACCAGCCTTCCGTACTTTGTAGACATTCCTGCGCAAAGTTCCGTATTTCGAACTGCTTCCCAATTTTGACACAGCCATCGACAAAAATGTCAAAGTAGGATTGGTAAATGGGATGTGGTTTGCTCGGTTTGGTGACGAATTTTGATTGCGGAACGTAAATCCAGAATCTGAGAAGATTTCTGAAATTTGAAAAAGACAATGTTTAAGATATCAATACAGTTCATACAGTCATTTGTAAATTGTAAATTTTATAAAATAATCTGACAAATAAAAATAGGTCCTTGACCACAGGTATTTGTCAGTAAGTTTGCAAAAATTTGGAAGCTAATTTATTTTAGAAATTTTAGCAAAATTTTTAAAAGTTTACAGAATTTTCGGATTTTAAATTGTTACCGAGGTCTGTGTGAATTGCCTCATTCTTAAAAATTGGTAACATGTTCGTGGTATGCATTGCGAGTTCGTATTTTCACATCGCTACATAATTTTGAAACTATTTTTGCTAACTAAATTCGCAAGTTTGCAAATGAATTTCCAAACCAATTTCCAACCCTGCGAACTTTTTTTTGTTTTTTTTGCACGCAATGAATACCCCCAATATTTTGTTAAAAATCCTTACTTCCCATCACTAATGTGATCCTCGTCATCCAAAAACTTGACATTCTCCTCAGCCACGAGCTTCCTCTTGTAATGCGCTTCCCTCTGGTCAAATTCCATCAGAGTGGCGTTGCTCTTGACCGGAAATGCCACCCCAGTGAAATAGGACGCGTTGTCCTCTTCCACGCCAAGAAATGTGGTCTTCTTCCCCAACAGGAGTCCAGCACAGTTGAAGATTCTCTTGAAACCTTTGACCAAGACGGGGACTGAGGGGCCACATCCGGGATGCGTGACTTCTTTGGAGTCTGGATTTATTAAGGAGCCGTACCCCAGGATGAAATTGGTGGTGGGTTCGATCGGGGGACACTTTTTACGGGAGACTAATGTTTTATTCAGGGAGTGGGACGATGACCCCTTGGTTATCTTGGGATGCTTTGGTTTGCACATTTTTTCCGCTTTTTAGTTCGCATATGAATGCGCAAAATTTTGGAAATTTTAGAAATCACTGCTTTTACGTAAGTCTGATTTTTAAATATCTTGAAATTTGGGTTTTATACGTATTTTAATTTTAATGGAAATAATCAATCAGAAATATACACTTCTGTTAATACAAATATTTCACTTTTTTGTTCGCATGTGAATGTACAAAATGTAAGAAATATTCTCGAATTACTTTGTGGATATGTCTAATTTGTGAAAATGGGTTTTGTTAAGTAAATAATTTTACTGAATGGTAATATCTGAAAAATGTATGCACTTTTATAAATGTTTTTCACTTCTTTGTTCTCAAGTGAATGCACAAAATCACGCCAACTTAATTCTTTTGCGAGGATATGTAAATAAGTCTGATTTGTGAAACTTGGTTTTGGTATGTACCCACTTTTAAAAATTTTAATAATAATTATCAGCAATACAAAAGTTTACTTTTGTAAATATTTTACAGTTTTTTGTTCGCATGTGAATGCACAGAAAAAAACACGTCAACTTCACACTTTGCTAGTCTAATCTTTTTAACAACTTCGTTTTGTTAAGTAAATACTTTTATGAAATATGTATCCACTTTTTGTAAATATTTTTCAAGACAAAATACTTAAATTTATTCCGAGTTTCAAAATATGGGAGTGTTCTTTCAAGAAGAGACAATCTGTGAATGAGTCTTTGTTGTCTAAACCACGGGCTTAAATATGTAAAAGCGTGTGTGATTCCGGTCAGTAACTCGCCTTGGTTGAAAGACCTACTACGCCGTGTGAGAATAAACGAGATGCGTTTCCTTGCATGAAGTTGCATTGCAGTTTTGCATCCTTGGTGGTGGTGATATTTTGGAAGGGTAGAAAAGTGTACGTGCAACATAACTCGTTCTTTAGATGTATGTATGTATTAGTAGAAAGGGTAGAATGATCTCAATCCTTTCCTCCACAATGCATATTGCATACGCACGAATGCATGTACATTGTACATATATTTAGTACTTTGTTATTCTGTACATGCATACTGCAAATGTAAGCATTTCTCTGCAAAATAATACGGGCAGAATGTATGTACGTGATGATGGAAATGCAGAACTTGCGTATGCAGAACTTGCGTATGTATTTATGCATCTACATAGAGGGATAAATAGAGGGATAGAGGGATAAATACGAAAACAAAATTTTAGCAATACGACAATTATTCAGTTGACTTGAATTCTCCAAATGTTTAATTGCATAGTTTAATTTACTGTTATAAATATTTTTTTCCTAAATCGTATGTACAATGCATGTATAGAAATATGTATCAATTGCATATTCTGATAAAAAAAACACCTGCCAAACCGACTGCAAATTTTGAGTGATGATTTGCTGCGAGCTGTGAGATTCGCAGTGATTTAAAAAACTATGGGAAAGTAAATTTTTTAAATGCTTTGTCTACGCATATACGAAATTATGGTTGTGAAAGTGGAACAATTTCAGCACATTCCATATAATATTTTGAATTTTCTAATATTAAATGCTTTCTGAGCAAAAATCGGTCATTACATACGTACATATGTACATCAAATGTGAAATATTGATTAAAGTATTATTGTATTTATGTATGTAGTCGGTACCGGTAAAATTTACCTAAATTTACTTAATATTTAACAGTGCATCAGTGCTGCAGCTAAGGATCAAAAGCTTACAACATCGAACAGGGCCCGTTTAGGGGTCAGGCGGCCTAGGCAACTGCCTAGGGCGCCGTAAGGCGCCCGGCTGTACACTAGATAAAAACGACATTTGCGAAAATTGATCAATGAATTTCTTACATTCGTAAAGATAGAATAGTCAGTAGAAAAAACTTATGAAGAATGTTGTGAAACGGTCTGAGGAGTATTTGATAAACTTGTTAGCTTTAATTTTGTGCGTCATGTAGTTTTTGACAAATAAATATTGTCATCTACATGCACGCCCTGAAATTTGGTAGTTGACAATTTCTCACAACGCCAAGTACTGAGGACGCCGGCAGGCGCCCTGACGTAATTTTTATACAAAAGGCGCACAAAGGATTCTTGTATTCAGAAACAAATTAATTGATATTAACCAAACAGGTCCATATATAAAACTGCAAAAGAGGTTTTACAAGTTCACAGAAATGCATGTCTGCTCCAATAAGCAATACAATAAGTTCACTCATCGCGTTCTTACTGGGCCCGTGAGGGGGGTAAGAAGGCCAAACAGGTGTCTAAGGCGCTGAGGCACCGCTGATAAAATATGAGCGAGAATTTTAATCTCTTTTCCGGGCAAAACATCATTCTCATAAACTTGAACTTTTCGAACCTTAACATGAGTTCAAGAATAGAGAGCATGATTCTATGAACAGGCCCCGACATTGGGGAGGGCAACCAGAATAATTGCACAGGCCGTCAAAATCTGAGGGTGCGGCGAAGCACCCAAAGGTTTACATATATACACATACCTATACATAAATACACGCACATTCATTTCAGTCATAAAAAACTAGAGACTCGATTTATTGGTAGTCCAATTGTTACAATTGCAATTTCTACATAACAAGATCTAGTTTTATGGGTATTTGGAAGCATTTAAAAATTTTCGAGTCAGGCGAAATCCGGTTACCAAAGTTACATTTACTATATTTTAATATATCATATTTTACTATAGTAGATAGTTAACTAAGATTAACAATTGTGTGATCGGATAAGTCAATCCGTGAGTGAGATTTCTATGCAGAAATCTCACTCACGGATTCACTCTGACACGGATCACTCATTGATTGACGACTCACAACTATGCAGTTGTGTCATAGCATTTTGGCATCAAGAGTTAAGTGAAATGTGATCAAGGTTGGATAAATTTTCACCATACATATTTATTTAGCGTGCATACGATCGAAAGTACTTTGGTACAAATTTTGTATCCTTGATACCTCTTTATCTCATATAGTTGAAATAAGGATTAATAAATTTAAAATACCGCATTATTAAAATTTTGTTGATTTTTTTTTGGCTCAGGTGACCCAAAAACGTTTTCACTTGAAAACCGTTTACGGGCGAAAATTGAAGCGCCAATTTCAAATTTTGGCACTGGGCCTCCTCAGACACACGAAAATATCGTCGCTTAAAATTTCGCTTCGTTTTTCGCTTACTTCCTGATAAGCGAGCTCTGGGGTAAGCGAACAGAAACTCAACTTATAAGTGGGGTTAAGGTCGGTTAGCTGAAGTCGCAACAAAATTTTGCAATTTTCATAATTTTGGCCATGCTATCGATAAGCGAAAAACAAAGCGAAATTCGAAGCGACGATTTTTTCGTGTGTCTGAGGAGGCCCACTATTTATCTTTTGTATATTCAGATTACGCGTTATATAATTCTTATTTATTTAACTAGTTCTAAAAACCCTTAAACTTTAATTAAACGTTTTAATTAATGTGTTTATGATTAAAATACCTAATTGGTTTAATTCCCTGCTGAGATCGTGTCTGCCAAAAACTTCCGAGAGGTGAATACCGTGTCCTTTTCATGCAGAAATTATTCAGGACGCTATTTTGGTTTTCAGCCCAAGCTTAATTCTCTCCCCGAAATATTCCGGTTGAAATTTTCGCCCGGAATTATTTCGGGCGAAAAAATGAAGGCGAATACTAGGCTTCAAGCCTTTTTTCATTTTCAAAAAAATTGAGTTAACTATTGGATATGATAAAGCAACTATCCAAGATTACAAAAATGCTTAAATTATGAAAATCCGATCAAAATTGGATTTTTGGTGTTTTTTAGAATGAACGAAAACAGGGTATTTTTCATGTTTTTCGCACCTTTGAGTGGGTGTGGTGGACGCAAATGGGGCCATTGAATGAAATCCTTCTTCACTTTTGCTCACCTAGGACTCACCTAGGACTACAACATATCCAAAGGGCATCAAGATCGGTGATTCTGTCAGTGAAGGGTTGTCCTCCTTAGCTTAAGGGAATTATAATCTCCCTCAAGTTATATTTTATTGAACAAATATCACCATTGCGCCAACTATTAAATTCAATTTTGATAAATTCCGAGACGAAAGTATCATATTTAAATGGTCACAAGACGTCTTGCCGAGACAAGATAAGACTGTCCCGTCCGGTGGGAAGCCCTAGTTTCATCTCATGGTTCTTCCAAATGTTGAACCATTTGCATACAAATTTATATTTCTGCGAGGTTTATTATTTGGACTTTCAGTACGAATATAAGTTTCAACAATAAAATAATTGTTGAGCTTAGTAATTCAGTAATTTTTGAACTACACATATGTAAGGTGCTGCTGAAATGTATAGTTCATAATAGTAGATTTTTAACGGAATTTTTCTCATGAGGAAAAGTTAGGGCGCAAGAAAAATTTTGCCTAGGGCGCAAATATACCCAGCCCGGGCCCTGACATCGAAACATTAATATAATTTATAACTGGTAACTTGTCAACAGATACAGATTATGCGAGACTATATAAAACAATATAGATAAACAAGTTATCAGGGTTCAGGAGAGCCTCCTCATCACAAAATATGTACTACCCACCACTCTAAACCGACAACAAGGCAGTAATCGTGTGCCCAATTAGTACCGAGTAGAACGTTCCTTTCGTCGACTTTTGTAACCGATATAAACGATACTGAAAAAATGACGCATAAAACGCAATCTCACCAACTCCCCTCACCTTCTTCTTAAAGTACTTCTTCTCACTGCTCAACCCCAGCAGTGACTTCCACACTTTGCCCCTAATTACATTCCCCCCCTCAAAAACGGTCACTCCCATCGGCAACAGGATCCTAATCAAGATCGGCGTCAGGACTGAAACAGATGGAAAGTAGAGGTAGAACGGCATGGGCATCACGTGACGCATCTTGATGGTCACATAGTTACACGTTACGCAAACAAGCAGTCCTAGCAACATTACGGAAGCAACAATCGTTTCAAACGAGGCTAAGGGAAACTGTGCGAGGAGCACTTGTATTTGAACATAACCCCGCAAATTTCTGCTTAGGTCGGATGATCTCACAGTACCCCGCATAAGCTGTCTACCACCCAGATCAACGCAATCGATGCAACTCAACACCAAATGTACCAGTACCGTAGTCTGACTGATTAAGTTAGCAAATGACCTGCAGACATGGACGCATACGAGAAATAGAAACGGAGACCTGGCCAATAGAAAGAAGATTGATGTGTAATTTGACAATTTGTGCGGGTAGATGAGGTCAATTATCACGGATAAGGGATCGAAGTCAAGAATAAGTGCGCAAGGTGTAAGAAATAAAGGGTACACGCCAAATAAAATGACAAAAATGTTTAGTAGATGTCCCACCAGATCGAACCCGTGGGATGACTTGATCCCTGCGGAAGATACATAAAAATGAATTAATACGGAGATTGCGAATTAAGAGTTTCTGCACTAAATGAGCATGTCCATAAACAAGTTTCGAACGAAAATTTGTATGTTTGCGTGACAATCTAGTGTAAAACCCCTAATTCACAATCTCCCTAATAATCTCAACAGCGAATATTTGTATCAGAAAGTTATTTACCAGTTCGTAAACTGTTTTCCAAACGAATCAAAGCATTAACGGAGGCCACGTACAGCCGATGGTACAGGAACAGCCCAGTCTCCATTATAAAGCTGAAGCTTGCCAGAACTAAAATTATCGTTGTGATGACGAGATTGATAAAGGAGGGGGAAATCACGCCAAATAGATGTCCCCCGAGGATGACCAGGCAGAAGATATTATTCGCGGGGAGAAGGACAAGATTTACCAGAAACCATGGAATTAACCTTTTCCATGGGATGACGACGAATTTCCTGTCTTTGATAACCCATTGGAAGGATCGCTCCCACAAGTAGGAGAAGACGATGTTCGAGTTGTCAATGGATTTCCACATAAGCTCAGTTACGACCATTTTGGAAGTTTATTACCAACGGTGGAAACTAAGAAAGAGTTTTGAGCTTACAATTGTCAATTGCAAAAAGCCAGACGATTTATCCGTCTTCGTCTAAATATATGTTCATCGTTTATGCGAAACGAGGTCGTGCTAATAAATATGTACATGAACAAGTTGATTACATAGAAGTCGATAACAGTCGGCATATGTTTTTTTACTGGAGGTTTGAACAATATTTAAATATATAAATTATTTATCAAATATGATTATCAGTATTATCAAATTGTAATTATCAAAGCTCCATGAAAGCCGATTATTCTACCAACGTTCAAAATAGCTCATGCAGTTACATAAAAATATTGAGCATGAGACAAGTTTGACGTGGTTTTAAAAGATTAAGAAAAATCGGGGGTGAAGGAAAGTCTAATCACATTTTCAAATAAGCATATTTAGTGCATAGTTTATATCCATAATATGATACATAATTTATGCATGCATAAAGTATTCGTTTAGTATGGTAATGATCGCAAAATTATTTGCATTCGAGTAGCAATAATGAAAACCGGAATCTCGAGGGCCACAAAAAAATTTGATTTTCTTAATATTTGCATAGTTGGTAGAGGTGATTTTTGTGAGCACAACGATACCAATACTTTGGTTCAACTCCGCCCCTTTCCCCGGGGGAGGGGCTGAAAGTCGAAAAATCTGCAAACGGGGACACGGATTTCTCGAAGATGGAAAAAGATATCGAGATGCTACTTTCACCAAAAGTTTCCTAATTTTTTTCTCTACAACCCGAATCGAGCGTTTTTTGAAATTCGAAAAACAAAATTTCAAAAAATAACTTAGAAAAATTTTTTATGAAAATTTGAAGTCTCACAACACCTCATAAATGGGGCATCGTTGGAAAGGTCTCGGCGAGTGGATTAAGAATATATATGCTTTTTGGGGTCTGGGACCACCCCCTGCGAACATAGGGCCAGAAGAATATTTTTGAGTTTTTCCCATTCGTGCTTCCGTGTTAGCTCCTAATCCACTGCTGTGTTAAATTCTGGACATCCGCAGATTTTCGTACTTTGCCTTCTAAACTTCCACTTCTTGTCCGTATAATTTTATTCTTCAGTTAGATTACATTATTCTACTAGTTTGCATGTCCAAATATACATACCTATCTACACATGTATCTATGTTGATTTATTCACGCATGCATAAAAAAGGTTTCATTAGAAACACGTAACACAAAGTTTTGTTTTAAGAAATATCCCTCCAAATACATACTCATGGTTCGCGTCCTTGCCAGTTTAATTTTAGCATGAGACAATCAATCATTTTGGACCCCGTCGGGAGTCAAGTTTCTCAGGAAATCCATTCCCAACCAGGCTTCTTGATTTGCCCGGAGAATCCTACCCCTTCGCCTAGAGGTGAAATGGATTACCAAAAATCCATCCAATCCAAAATCCATTTGGATTTATCCAATCCATCCAATCCATTTTTAGTTTTGTCCTCAAAAATCCATCCAATCCATAATCCGTTTGAATTTATCCAATCCATCCAATCCATTCGAAATTTTGTAAAAAAAAATATCTAATCCAATCCATAACTTTCAAACCATTAAAAATCCAATCCAATTCAAACCAAAAACAAAAAATCTATATTATCCAGGACTAGTTTTAAATTAAACCAATAGAATCCAGTGTAAAGACATGGATATTTACAAAATCAGCAAAACTATATTTTAAAAAATACTACCATGATATACACACCTATTGTTAAATTTCGTTATATTTTTAATATAACAAAACTAGTTTATACGACCGCCAATCGACCGGCAAAAACTAGATGCCAACATTAGTGAATTTGGCTCTACTTTCAAATGCCAATATGTTACCGACCAAACCAGCAATACACCCGCCTGCTTTAAGTTAAAAATATACGTAGATAAATACACAGATTTTAGAATATTTAGAATGACATAACGTCCTGGTTATGATTTCAATACAGAAAGTCACAGTGAAAATTCATAATTTTTCCAGAACCAAAAATCCATCCAATCCAATCCAGATCTCTGATTATCCAATCCAATCCATATGCATGGATTGGATTGGATTCCAAATGGATTGGATAAAATGGATATCCATTTCACCTCTACCTTCGCCGACCAAGATGCCATAAGACTTTAACCTAACCTAACCTTTCAGTATGTAAAACTGCATACTATGAGTCTAAGGGGGCGATTATAGATCACGTCGCTTTATAAGTGCAAATTTTTTAAAACGTTTTTTCCCTATGTTACAAATTTCTAGTTTTTAATCAAAATTTGTATATTTTATTGTTACCTCATTTGCATAAATCTCACTATGCCCCTTTTCCGCGATACTGGCTTTCCATATTGAATACACTCTATATCTCTCGCTAATGCCTCAAAATATGCAAATGAGGTGGTCCTCTCCTTGTGTTCTATGTGTGTGTCCCCTTCCATTCATTTGTAAATCTTGGGAGTTATCTGGCAACCTCAGATAAGGAGGTAGGAAATCTCCGACCAAATCATGAAGTCTGTCCCCAACATTAGGAATATTCTGAAAATCAATCCTGGCTGTTTTTTTCTTAGGTGAGGCGAAAGCCGGAAAGCTGGGCCCCACGCAAAAAGCAAAAATAATTTTGCAACGAGAAAGGAATTTTTCAACCATTTCTGTTCATGCATATACATATGTACCTATTTATATAAGTTGCTTGTCTCTTAACGCCTCGTTGAACAAATTCAACCTTTTTCTGACTACATATATTTACGAACCAGCAGTAACGTCATCATGCCCTTCTCTTAAAACTTTTGTAGTAAAGCGATCCTATATAAGCCACCTTACATGAGACGGTACCTTCCACACCGCTGTTACAAATATTTATATAAATCAGCTAGAAAATTGTATTAAAAGTATTGCAAAAACTTTACTGAAAATAAATTGGGATCGAGATGAACTTGTGATTTGAGCTTGCAGATTCTAACTTAAGATAAGTTAGGCTGCAGGCTGGATAATTTTTAACAGCTAGAAATCAGAAAGCTAAAAAAAAACTTCCAAAAAACTGAATATATGTAGATAGATAACAAGCCAGTGAAAAAATCAGAACGTCTCGAGTGCTCTAAAATGTTAAACATGGAGGTGGACGTTCACACGGATTTCGCCACCCATGATCCCAATGCGAAGGTGAAATGCCAGGTGAGCTTTTAGATTTGTAAAATTATATAAAACAGATTTTACAATTTCCGTCGTCCACATGACTCACAATTTACGCACGTGCTTTTGCTCAGATTTGTTGGAAATTTTTTAAAAATCCACCCAGCTTATACGCTCACATGCGGAGGATTCACAGCAACCGGGAGCGACCCAGTTGTCCCACGTGTCATCGGGTTTTCTCCAGGTCGACCAATGTGCGAGCACATATTAAAGCCGTTCATAGCACGAGGGAACGACCTCGTGTTCCATGTACTTTTCCCGGCTGTGGGAACACCTACCAAAATAAGGGTGGTCTTGGGCAACACATGAAAATTGAACATGCCGAGAACCCGATCAGATTTCCGTGCACACTTTGCAGGAAATCATTTAAAACTAAAGCGGATTTTGAGAAGCACATTTCCACCCATACGACCGAGAAGCCGTTTGAGTGTACCAAATGTGGGAGGAGTTTCGCCGTCAGGGCAAGCATGAAAACTCATGAGGTAAATCAGCTTGGTGAGGGGAAAACTAGGTGAAAAATTTCCAATTTGCAACTTGCCTAGTACATCAATTGGGGTCTAACCTCAGTAGCTAATTAGGTGGTTCTAAAATCATAAATAGTGAAGGGTTCAGACGGTGGGAGGTCCCATCTTATGAAGTGGGAAATTTCAGCTAAATAAGTGAGGCGTTAAATTTAACCCTATTAATTTTACAGATGACCCACTTAGAAAAATCTGCCAGAGCCATGTTACAATGCCACATATGTACTCCGACTTTGTTAACTAGGCGTGCCCTAAAACACCACATCCGACTTGTGCATGAAAATCGGAGAAATTATCCGTGCACATTTTGTGACAGAAGATGCTCCAACTAGGCTTTCCCACGGGACGGGACGGTACGGGATTTCGCTGTCCCGTCCCGTCCCGAAGATTTTCGGGACGAGACTTTCGGGACGGGACGGGATGGAGGGCATCCCGTCCCGAGTCCCGTCCCGAGACTTGTCCCGACGGGACGGGACGGGATATCCCGAAGTTTTTTTTATTTAAATTGAAATTCAGCTCTTTATAAATGTGAACAAGCTTCGCTGTGAGTATGGGTTGCTGCTTTATTTTCTAACTACATAAATTACATAAGACATGTTGCCACTCCCACCGACCGGTCAAATCTCAATAATTTCAAAATGTATAATCTATATTATAAGCTGGAAATGTTTGTCTGCAACGGAAGTGAAAGTAATTTTCCGAAACGGAAGTGAAAGTTAATCTTAATTTAATTACTTCCGGTGCGGACTGGTATTCAAGGTGTGAAACTAATCGCCCGGCGGGAGAGGGGCTTCTACGCTAGTACATAATACTAGATACATCCTGCATATCAAAAGTCATAACTATTGTTTATTTAATCTTAAAATCTAGATTTGTTGATTTTTTATGGTGAACATAATATTTAGATGATATGTAAATACGAATTATTAACTTAGGGTAAAATTAACAGATCGTATTATTACGAATTATTAAGAAATAACTAACCGTGCCAAATTTTAAAATGTTGGGCATGACATGAAAAACTGGCTCAAGGTAAAATATCAGACACGTGCATGTAACTATATGTATGCATACGCTTAAAATACAAAATTACAGTATGTAGGGTCAACGCATGCGAATGATTTCCATACGATATTGTTAGTTTTGTCAATGAAGGGAGTGAATTTTGAGAAAAACATTTAAGTTCGGGACGTCCCGTCCCGACCGGGATAGACCGGGACGGGATGACCTCGTCCCGTCCCGAGATTCTTCGGGACGAAAAATCTTGTCCCTTCCCGAGTCCCGTCCCGCGTCCCGACGGGACGGGATTATCCCGTCCCGTGGGAAAGCCTAGCTCCAACTCATCAGAATTGAAGCGTCACGTGGCGGCGAGACACACCGCGAAGAAAGAGCTGACCCATTCCTGCGACCAATGCGGGTACAGGAGCCACTTGGAACACTATTTAGCTCTGCACAGGAGATGTCACAATATTGTGAAGAGGCACGAGTGTTACTTTTGCGGCAAGCGGTTTGCCAGGTTCTCAAATTTGGTAACACACTGTAATCGACTTCGTACTCTCGAGGAGTAAAGCCCAGTACTCAGGACGGATTTTGTACGCGAAACGACAGGTTGTTAGCTGGTTGTTAAATTACTACTCAACCGGAATTTCCCTATCAACTACACGAAATGTGAGTGTTCCCACAAATAAATTGTAAATTATTACTTCGTTGTTTTTGAGTTAATACTTACCATTCAGACGCACAATGGGCTAGGACCCATGATTTCGTGGCCAATAACTGAAGGTGAGCTACGGGGTAAATTTTGTACTGAATGAATAGAGTACTAGTCCATTATCATTGTTGAAAAATTCTATCAATTATTGAACTCTGGCTTTGAAGTAACAAGACTATGAAAATCTGAGAAACCATTGGGATGAGTTGACACAAGTTTCAATGAGCGCCACCACTCGCCACCGGCTGTTCCGGCTGATCTTTTTCTATCATAGTTTACTTCTGGCCTTGTTGTGTACGAAAGTGACCCGACATCGTCCACCTTTTTGACGTTTGAAAATTTACGGAATCATATAGTGCATCAGATTGTACGTCTTTTTTTGTTAAAAGGATTTGTTAAACCCGTGAAAGTAAAAGTTGCTAAATAAAACCAACACCGGGATCATACATGTAACCCCAGGTCGAGGATCCTATCAACTTTTTGGGTCAATCGGACCACCCCCTTGCCGCCAGGGGGTGTGGTCTGGGCAAAATGAGATTCTTAGTGCAATTTAATCTATAGATGAAATAGGGTAAAATTAAGTGTTCCCGAGTTGTGCCACACCCCCTAGCTCGTGGGGGTGTGGTCTGGGGGAAATGAGATTTTCACAAAATTGAATCTATAGATGAAATACAGTGAAACAGAGCGTTCCTGCGATGGGAGTGGTTGGGGTAAAGTGAGTTTGATGCTACTTCGGTATGCGTGTTTGCGGCGATTTATTTACACGGAGGGGGATGTGAAGGTCGACGATTTAAGTTGAATTATTTTTATTCAAGTATGCCTTAAGTATAATCAGTCACTGGACTTTCTCAGAAAACTGATGTGGTAGCAGGAAAGTATTTTAAAACAACACCCTCTATGGTAGAGGAGTCTAAATTAAAGACATTTCTTGTTAGGAGGTTTAACGGCCAATCGTGGCATGCTTAACAACATTGACAGTTAAAATTACTCGGATTACTTTCTAAATTGTTGACCGAGTGGTGGTTTTGGAAACCTTAGATCAATGGGCGAACCAAATATTTCCAGATTTTTTAAAAATTCGTTCACACCCCCTTGAAATTAGTCACAACGTCAAAGAAATTATAAAATATAATTAATGAATACCGCTAAATTTCAAAAACTAAAAATCAAAGTTAATGTCGGAAAAATACCACCGGCTAGGGGTTACACGCCACACCCTCAGTGGGTGTGTCCCTCGGGTACTTTTAGATTTGAACGGAACCATGCCACGTGATGATTTTTCTCAGCTCGACAAGGGGGACTCGACGAAATACCTAAAATTGGGAAACCGCGCCCCCAGTTGGTGTGGTTCCCAGAAAATTATCGATATTCTAATAAAACCATGTCATGTGATATATCATTTTTCTCAGCTCGACGAGCTGGTTTCGACGGAATACCTAAACTTGGGAAACCGCACCCCCAGGGGGTCCCAATCTGCTACCTGGTGGTACGATGTCCCAAAGTCATCCTTAGGATCTCCCAATGTCCGCCGAAAACTCATCTTTAGGATGTTCCCCTATCTTAATAGCATTGGGACGGGTTGACTTTAGGACGTCGTACGACCAGATGGCAGATTGGAGTGTGGTTCTAAGCAAATTTTCGATCTTAACGAAACTATATCATGTGATATATAACATTCCTCAGCTCGAGAAGAGGGACTCGACGGAATATCTAAAATTGGGAAACCGCGCCCCCAGTGCGTGTGGTTCTCAGAAACTGTTCGACTTTAATAAAACAATGCCATTTGTTATATATATATATTGTTTTGTTATAGGGGATCTAGACAGAATAATTAAAACTTATAAACCACACCCCCAGTGAGTGTGGCGTTCAGCGACTTAAAGTTGTTTTCCCCGATATTAAATTTCTCTCATACCGAAATAGCACTACCCGTAATTTTGCGCTTTCACGAAGGCTCGTGTTTTCGGTTGTGGCGGTTTTGAGTGCATTTTCAGCTCAAATTTAAATTTGTCAGAAAGTTGTATTTTATAAGCTTAAGTAAGGCTATATCAAAAACGAAAGAACAAAATCATTTTTTCTCAAAAATGACTAAAAATAAAATTATAAAATAGGTTTTTCAAAAATTGAAACTTTGTACTCTATTTCTGAATTTTGAAAAGCGCAACAATAAATTGTGAAAAATTAAAATTTTTAGAAGCGGGTTTTTCTTATTTTGCGTAATGCAATTCTAATCATTTTGTCGAAATTTCCTCGCTGAGTTAAGAGAAATGATGTATTACATGACATGACGTAGTTTAGTTAAATTTAGTCGCTGAACGCTGATTTTAGGTATGTATTCCGTCGAAACACCCATGTCAAGCTGAGAAAAATGATGTAACACATGGCATGGTTTTACTAAAATCGAAAATTCTCTAAGAACCAGACCCACTGGGGGTGCGGTTTCTCAGTTTTAGGTATTTCGTCGAAAACCTCTTGTCGAGCTGAGAAAAATGATATGGTTCCTTAAAAATATAAGTCACCAAGGGCCACACCCACTGAGGGTGTGGTTCGTAAAGTTTAAGCATTCAATCGAATTCCTCTCGTCGAGCTGAGAAAAATGATGTGTCACACGACATGGCTTCGCTAAAATCCAAGGCTCGCTTAGGACCACACCCACTGGGGGTGTGGTTCGTAATTTTTAAGCAATCAATCGAACTCCCCTCGTCGAGCCGAGAAAAATGACATGTCACACGACATGGTTTCGTTAAAATATAAAAGTCAACAAGGGCCACACCCACGGGGGGTGTGGCATGTGACTATTAAAAATCTTCGAATTTAAAAATTTGATCGAGAATTGCTAAAATTTGAGAATCCAAGTCTTATATATGCCAACATCATTTGCAATAACAGATGCCTAATAATCTTAAGAAAAAAATGACGCATTTATAATAGATGAACACCATTAGCAATGTATTCAGCCAAAGAATATTTTAAAGTATATTTTAGTAGTCTCGACATGTGCCATTTTTGCGCATGCCCAAGCGTGGCCCACATTCGAATGTGGTATTGGAATTTCATACATTCCATCTGAATCCCTATATATACCCAAGAAGAATGATATGTCGCATGCTTGGGTTTATCTTTGACAAAAATTGTGTTGATGGCCACATCCCCTAGGAGCGTGGATTTGAATTTCGTGTCCTGCATCTTAATCCCCTCATAAAGTCAAGAAGAATGACATGTCGCATGCCTGGGTTTACTTAAACTAAAGAAGGTGTTGATGGGCACACCCCCTGGGGGTGTGCCAGGTTGCCACTTAACATTGAATCACATAGCCCATGCTTTACTTTATATTTGTACGCAACGAATTATTTTTATGATTTTAAGTGCGGCGTATATGTATTTTTGGCCACCAAATCATAGGTCCTGGCCCATTGTGGCAGTGGTAGGGAATTTTTTAAGTTGCAAAAAAATCTTGGTCAGACGTTCAAACCTTAATTTTTTTCTGCATATTTAATATACCATGGAAAATACACAATTTATGCAGGGGCATCACCATTCCTGTAATTTGCCATTTGCCTAACTATTTACATTCATAGGACCAACAGGTGTATTTATTATTAAGTTGTCACTTAACACTGCAACTATTCAATGGAAACGATGAATAAATCATATGTATGACTCATAAATGAGGTATGGATGATTTGTTTTTCTTGAGATATGAATTTGACAACATCTCTATTAAGGGGTGAAAGTGAAAGCCCTTTATAAGATCGTTATATCCGTTTGTCCGATTACGTAAAAATTAGAACGACGATATACAAGCCCAAATCCTTGATGGGGTGTAGATATTGAATTTCTAAGGTTCATACCCTCTCAAAATTCATAAGCTCATTTACATACTTAGGAATGTAATGTATTTACGCATACATACCTACATATTGATATGTGTTTTATTTCAGAAAAAATGTTATTCTGCCCTAACCACACCACCTGGCGCCAAGGCAAGGAGGGTGGTCACATTAGCCGCAAAAGTTGATAAGATCCTCCCCCTGGGGTCAGGTGTATGATGTCGCAAACCGATTTCGATTACCATGATCCCTTATTCACGAAATTAAGATAATTTATTTGGAGATGAAGAAAAACAATTATTTCCAAAACCCCATATTCATTAGTAAGTAGGTGCATACGTAAGCTTCCTGTTTACCATTTGCATACTTTATTGTTTTTCTCAGGTGAGGCTATGGTTAGAATAAACAACCCAAAACCAAACTTGTGTTACATTCCCTTACGAATAACTTCCCTGAAGTAATATATAAATATCAATATTATGAAACCAGGGAAAACAGAAACACGCAAATAACATTTATACTCGTTCCATTTTACAGTAATATTCACACGCTCGTACGGTTTAGTAGTGCAGACAAAGATATCAGTAAAAACAAACAGTACGGTGATATTATTGACAGCCTCAACTTTGTAATCTCTTTTAAGCAAATAAATTCCTGGGTACAGTAGTGTATGAAGAAGTGAAATCTTATCCAGTCTTGTACAAACTACGAACGAGATGCATTGAACTTTATTAAATTGCACACACAAGTGAAAGAATCGATCTCACCAAAGGTAATATAAATTATTATTGTATTTATTTTTTTCCTGATGGCTGCATTGTCTACTTTTAATATATCTAATTTAAACAATTTGTAATAATTTAAAATTTGTTTAATTGTAAAAGGTGTGATGAAGCATAAAAATTGCGGAACCGGTCACACCTGGTGATTAAGTGCATCCAACATCGGTTGAAAGTGTTTTCCTTTCAGAAAAAAGTTATTTTTTAATTTTTTTTAATTTTCCAAAACTCTAGATTTGAGTTGTAGAGGAAAAAAATCACCCCGACAGACTGAAAATCTTAAGATCAATTTTTTTGTGTCTTTCGAAATTCCGGTTTAGATTATGTGGTAAATAACTTCATGCCTCGTGAATGCGTACAACTATGCAAATACGCACAAATAATTATGCAAATAACTATGCAAATACTCATATGGTAATACGCATAAATAATTCCACTATTTATACACGTCCCAGGTGTCTCGCGTGGTTCGTTATTTTTATCTAAAGCACCCATCGTTAAAAATTCAACCCTTTTGTCAAACGTACAAAATACACAATTCAGTACATATTCACCTTTCACGCTCACTCAACAAACTTCCGTAGTAACTTAAATATTAGGGACAAAGTTGGTCACTTTTGTAGCCAATCAATAACTGGAGAAAATGTTAAATAGTGGAGGAATATATTGATAATTTTCCCCACTAAATTTTTAAATTCAGGTAGAATTTCTCTACAAATAAATTTAGAGAAGTCAAACACATAATTTTTAGCTTGAAGCCCACTAAGCGAAATGGATCTCTTACCACGGAGAAAATTTGCATGCTCCACGTGCCCTAAAAAGTTTAGATGGAAGAAAGATTTTGCCAGGCACGTGATCACACACGACCCAGACGCCAAAGTGAAATGCAAGGTGTGCAATTATGAAATTTAAGGCATTCTTAACCATTCGAGTTCTCACTTTACCCCTATTTTTTTGTTTAGATATGCGGAAAAATTTCCAAGAACCCAATCGCCTTGTCGCATCACATGAAAAATCTTCACACTAACCGTAAACGACCCATTTGCGAAATTTGTCGCCGGGTTTTTCACAACTCGCCCACTTTACGACGACATATTAAAACCATCCACAGCACGAGTGAACGACCACGTTTGCCATGTGGATTTCCGGGCTGTGAGAAAACCTTCCAAAATAAACAACATGTTTCGAGACACGTGAGTGCTGAACATGCCGAGAACCCGGTCCGATTTCGGTGCACACTTTGCGAGAAAGAATTCAAATTAGGAATGCAACTTGAGCAACACATTCCCACCCACACGACCGAGAAGCCGTACAATTGTGCCACTTGTGGGAAGAGTTACGCCCTCAGGGGAAACATGATACGTCACGAGGTAAATAAGAAATATGTGATGACAAAATCATACCTGTTCAAAAATTTAGTTTTCATTCAAAAGTCCTGATTTTCTGTCGCACTTGATCCAACTTTGTTTCATTCTTGGCACCATGTGTTTCGCATAGGGTGAAAAATGAAAGGAGTGAAACATTCACAGTCATTCATACTTGAGTCATTTTCATTAAAATGGCAAGAATTTCATCCTCATTCACTATCATAATCAGTGAAATGAATAAAAGTGAACAGGTATGGAAAAAATACCAATATGCATATTCATTTTGCAGAAGACCCATTTGCAAAAATCTGCCCGAGATAAGTTACAGTGTACCGTCTGTTTTGCTACCTTGTTAAGAGATTCTCTACAAGGCCATATCCGCGTTGTGCATGAAAATCGGAGGAATTATCCGTGCACATTTTGTGACAAGAGATTCCCCAAGTCATCAGAATTGAAGCGTCACGTGGACCAGAAGCATGCCGCGAATAAAGAGAAGATCCATACCTGCGACAAATGCGAGTACAAGAGCCACTCAAAAGTCAATTTAGCTTGGCATGTGAAACGTCACAATCCTGTGAGTTGGCGCGAGTGTTACTTTTGCGGGAAACAGTTTGCCAGGTTCCAAGAATTGGTTAAACACTGTAATCGAGTTCATACTCTCGAAGCGTAAAGGGCTCAATGTGTTTTACATATGTGGTATAGTTTTGTTCTTGGGTTATCGTACTAATTTTCAATCAAATATAGTATTGTGCAAGCGATGTAGAAATGTTTTATTTAATTAAAAATTTTGCTGAGTTGTCACATTTTCGTTGTTTTTGAGTTATTATAAATATATGCTCCGGCTCGAAATGCTTGATTACGGGATTATTTATCTAAACAAGTAGAGTGCACTTTCTTTTATCGGAGACCTAAAACCACAACGTATATCCTTTGCTGCGGCGTGAATTGTATACCTAAAATCCTGAGACTAAGGCTGATTTACCATATTAATATCATACATGATGATAACATCTGATTTTCTTGTAGCCTTACCTAAGCTATCTTCAGAGCCGTACCGTCAAATTGTCAGGCCTGGTATGAGCTTCAGGGCCGGGCCCTCTGATAAGTTCAATATCTTCGATATTATATTATCGTGTTCGCTCCAGAATACTAGAGCATTCTGGAACGACGAAGAAAATATTATACGAGAGCACATTATTTTCCCAGTTCCATGGGAAAATGGTGACAATTTACCTGCGCTATTAACTCAGCCATATTTTTGAAAACATCAGCGGGACGGAGAAAATTCAGTTATATGCACCTACATAAGTTGCATAATATGCGAATATGACATACTTTCGCTTACTTCCCAAAGCTTCCAAAACCCTTTGTGATTAAATACTTTTCTATCCGTTTTAAAAATTTGAAAAATTGCCAGACTCATTTGGAATTGCCGAAAATGCAGGTCCCAAAACTCAATTCCATTTAATTCTTAGAACACTTATTGTATTATTTTTTGAATTTAGGTACATATTCAAAAACATAGAGTATTTTGAAAAGCCAACGTTTTGGCTAAAAATACTTTTAAAATTGAACAAAGCGGTAAGAATAAAAAAATATACAATTGTAAGCATTTGGGCCTGAAGCCGTTAGACTAACAATTCGATGACGTCAGCGGTCTCTCCCCGATTGTAACGAAACCACGATAATTATGGAAACTTAGACAAATAATAGAAAACGTGTTTCAGGATTTTTCATAATTCTCAGTTTAAACGAAATTATAACGGAATCCGTGAGAGAGAATTTCCATTTTGACCGTGAAATTTTCTCGCGAGGGAGAAAAATCCAGATTCTCGCTTACGACTTCCATCATAATTCCATTTAAACTTAATATGCATGGACATATAATGGTTTCCTCCTATTTTTACCCGACCAATTATTTTGAATTGCTCACACACTGACACAACCCAACCCGTAATTTGCGTTTTCCTGAATGTTCGTGTTTACGGTTGTGACAGAATTTTTCAATACATTTTCAGCCAATTCAGGATTTTTTAAAAGTTGTTAGTCTTGAATTTTTATAAATTCTGTGCAAAAATGTTCTTTCATTTTTTAAATAGGGTCCAAATTAAAAAATTTTCATCACTTTGAAAAATCCAAATTTGGCTGAAAATGAATTCCAAAATTTCCTCGTAGGCTATGCATGAAAATATGCACAAAACTACAAGTCCGCTTATTTCCTTGTGTGAGCAATTTAAAATTGGTGGGGTCCAAATCGGAGGAAACCAGTTCATTCCTACGCATTTTAAGCTTAAACGAAAATATGATGAAATTAGTTAGCCAGAATCTGTATTTTTCTCCCTCGCGAGCATTATGAAAAATTCTGAAACACGTTATATATTGTTTTTCTAAGACCCCCCGTTATCGTGGTTTCGGTAAAATCGGAGTGAGACCGCTGGCGTCATCGCATTGTAAGTTAAGGGTCCTAAGTTCATACAGTATAGGCAGAAAGTCTTTCCACCCTAATACTTTTTGCACTTAAAGCGTTATATTGCTCGAGAGGCTTGGTCGAATGAACTGCAATTTTGCACAATTGCTTACCACGATGTAAGGTTTTCGAAACCATACTTTGGATAATGGGGTGGCACAACGAACGACACAGTGTAATTATATCCAAAATTTCAATAGGAAAAAAGTCTTTCCACCCACATTAAATTTTAATTTAAAATTTGTTTAAAATTGTTCTTTGTCAATCAAATTAGCATTTGGCATGTACACCTGGATCCTTTTGGAAGGCAGGAACACTTCTTGGTATCAACTCAACAAATAAGTTGGTGACAGAGGTGTCCAACTTCTCCAATTTAAGTTTTATGGCGGCGTCTAATCTTTTCAAGCTAGATAGTTTGTGCTGAGCAATTTTGGGCTTCACAATTGACCATAGATGATTGTTACGATTCTGTCCGGTGATTGTGGAAGCCAGTCCAAGAATATAATCTTCTCTGTTGTCAAGCGATTCTTCAATAATTTTGATTTGTGCTTATGATCCCCATCCTATTTTAAAATAAAATTATTCCCCGATCGTAATTTCCTTCCGTCATCATCAAATTCCAACCAGAATGCCGCTATAGTAGTTGGAGTCCATGATTCCTTTGATTCAATCCAAATTTTTGAAGCCCTTCCACCACGTTCACGCATAAACTATTCGATTTCCACCCCCATGCATAATGGTTAGCGTACAATACCTGACCTTGTCTGTATTTTCTTGTCGTCTCCAGACCCGAGTGACCCAATTTGAACCACACAGGTTCGTATTGGTCTCGTCGGTCCAGGGTATGCGTTTCCATTCTTTAACGGTCCGATTTAGGTACTTTTTAGCTAATTTCGAATGCATAGCCATAGTTGCCTTGAAGAGAAATAGCTTTTACCGCACAGCTGGGCCTTTAAATCCAGGTTCCTTGATTCTGTTCTTTATAATTTGCACATTAATTTGAAGGTATATTTTTCCCTCATTTCCAGTTGATTTTTAGACCAGTAACCGAGGATCTCACTGAATCTTAAAGAGGACGGCGTGATAGATTCTTGGGGTCGAAATCTGTAGTCGTCTAACATCTGACTGGTTGGCCACTATCCTAAATTGTTTGCACTACCGGACTGTTCCGGTAAATATCTACTTCCTCATAAGCAGTTTATCAAAAATTCTTTGGTGTCGAAGCCCATTACCATGAAATTTCACGACATTTTACCCGAAATCTGTGGTAAGGCGTTTTTCAGGTAAAGTGACCTAATATTAATGGCAAGCAAGTAGTTCACCTTTATAGAAATGCAATTTTTGAAAGAATTATGAACTATGAAGTGGGTGCATAACGATTTTGGACGATTTTTTGAAGAAATAAACTAAAAGTGCAAAGAAGTCATAGGGTGGAAAGACTTTTTTCCTGTTGGAATTTTGAATATAATTACACGGTGTCCTTCGTTGTGCTATCCCTTTATCCAAAGTATAGGTTTGAAAACCTTACATCGTGATAAGTAATTGTGCAAAATTGCAGTTCATTCGGCAAAGCTTCTCGAGGAAAATAACGCTTTACGTGCAAAAAGTATGAGGGTGGAAAGACTTTCTGCCTATACTGTACCTAAGTGTGTCCCTGGGTTACGTTAAATTTGGCCCCGTATCAAGGAACATTTGAGTTGCCAAGAGGCATCTTTGCTTTTTTCGCGTTGAATTTTTGTAAAGTTGGCATACATATTTTCGGTTTCAAGAAATTTATAATGGAGTAACTCTTTACATACACGGAGTTCCCCACGATCCCAAAAAATAAATAAGTATAATATGTAGAAAAATACTAACTTTGGAGAAATTGTGGTGTCAGGTAATTTACATATGTCGAAATTGTAACTAAAAATGGGTAGGTATGAAGTGATCCTCTCCGATTTGACCCTACAAATTACAAATTTTAAATTGCTCAAGCACAGAAATAAGTCGACCCAAACGGTTAGGTTTTCTTGAATGGGCCCAATTTCCCTTTTAACTTAATTTTTGAATGAAGTTTTAGCTAAAATCATGATTTTGCATATTAATTAAAATTCGAAAGTCAAACTATTAAAATTAAAAATTACACAGTATGTTAGCTCTAAATTCATACAAAAGCGTAAGCCAATGAAATTCATACAAAAATAATTGAACATGAAAAACAGATACAGGGTGCCAAATTTATTCGTGCGAAGATTTGAGACGCCCGTGCTCACTGGCGGGTAAATAAAATTCAAACTTGAAGCCAAAATCGGGTAGAGCAACTCAAAAAATAGTTTTCTGATTTTTATGTAAACTTATTTTAAAAAGTGCGACCACTGTGCTCACATAAGGCAGAGGTACTATGTACATAGTGAAACATTTTTCCAGCCGATTTTCCTCAGGAATCGTTATGAAACGGAGCTTAAATTATATTCACATAAAAAAATTAACAATTAATTTATATAATGGTGCATGGTAGACATTTTAAAATTAAATCCAATAGTCTAACATCGTTATCACTTTCGAAAATCTACCCCCTGCTAAACGCCCGAAAAAGCTGAAAATTTGGTTGGGCCACTTAACTCACCAGAAAATTCCCGAATCCCAATGCAGCATGGTCAAACTGTTAAAACGCAATGAACCAATTATCCCGAGACTAATTAAAACTGATTTGGGAAGGATTATAGCAAAAATGTCCTATGTAGGTCTGCGCATTTAGAAACCACAAACTTTTTTCGGCTTCCTGTTGAGAAAACTCAGCAGTGTGCAAAAACGGATGACGATGATTTTGGTCCTGCAGTCCTAAAAAATCAAGAAACCCCTTCTTAGTCATCCGACATTGACCGTTTAGTTTTTTCAGGATTTTTCATCGTGACAACAACTTTTATACTGAAGAATTTACGATTTCTGACGCACTTTGGAACGCTTAAAATAATTAGTCAAATAAAATCACCCTAGAAAAGTGCCTGGAAGTATTTTTATCGGGTAAAAAGCGATGCGTTCTTAAAGTTAAGAACAGGGGCCGTCATATCGACCAAGTTTCACACTTAAAAAGCGCCGCCTGTGGGATAGAAAAATTGTGGAATTTTCGCACGAATAAATGGGGCAACCTCTGTAAGATCTAGCAGCAAACTGTTAGATGTAAAAAAATTTATTGGTGTGAAATATTTTTTTTTTGTAAAATCTTCAATACACAAAAAAGTCAATTATATCTAGTGTAAAGCTAGCGTCCTGGCCCGGGCCCTTGCGGGCCCCGGGCCTGGTATTTGGTACCACTATATACCACGGTTGGTACGGTACTGCACTTCGGCATCGATGTTGGCGACAAGGTTCAAATTTCTCAATTGGTCAACCTCGGCCTGCATGCTGGTAGATCAGTAGATGCTACTGCCTCCTTGTCCACTAAATTCATAAACTATTAATTACAAATTGTCGTAGACGGTGCATTTGAAATAAATATTGAACATTTTAATTTGACATCATGTTCAATATTATAAGCAAATAATTTATTACGTACAAAACAATAATCCAAAACAAATTACAAGTCAGACCTTATTAATTTTCTTCCGCAAATCACGAGGAGATTTTGAATCACGAGGAGAAGGAGATCCAACTTTTTTCTTCGGCCAAACAAAGCAGCACAGTGAGTTTCAAAATCAATTATATCTAGTGTAAAGCTAGCGTCCTGGCCCGGGCCCTTGCGGGCCCCGGGCCTGGTATTTGGTACCACTATATACCACGGTTGGTACGGTACTGGCTATCTTTTAAGAATCATTGTATAATCCGGTAGTTTTAGGCGCATACATAGATTTCGCTACTTAAAACATATAAATAAATGTGACAAAAACGTTTGAAATCGTGTTTAGTCCTTATCACGAAACATATCCTTTTACAAAATTAGTTGACGCCTACCCTGAAACTTACCACTTTTTCCACCTATATGGACATAATAGTTTAGACGTTAATACAGAAGTAAGACTATATGTGCTTTTTCAAATGGTAAAATTGGCTTTAAGGGTGTGGTTTGCATGAGCAAACTGACGTCAATGTCTTACAAGGAAACATACCGAGGTGTCCAACGAGTTAAGGGTCGACACCTATACCAAAATCACCACAATGCATGACTTATTAAACAAACTGAAGGAATTTCCGTGTAAAATTCACTTTTCGTCACGTTGTGACGATATTTGTGACGAGCGCTTGACCATCGGGTTGCCAGAGAGGGAGAGGTCGGCCGCTGAACGATCAGGTCAAACATAAAGAAGCGTCGTCGTCTTCAGAGATTTCAAATTCTATCAAATTTTGAAAACCACTTGAAATTTTGAATAAATTTCTTCAAAATTTCACAAATTTCTTCAAAATTTAAAAAATTTCTTCAAATTTTTAAAATTTTCTCAAATTTTCAAAATTTTCTCAAATTTTCAAAATTTTCTCAAAATTTCAAAATTTTCTCAAATTTTTTTTCAAAATTTCAAGATGTTTTCAAAATTTGAAAGAATTCAAAATCTCTGAAGACGACGTGAAGACGACGACGCTTCTCTGTGGTCGACCTGATCGTTCAGCGGCCGACCTCTCCGGCTTGCAACCCGATGGCTCTGCGCTCGTCACAAATATCGTCACAACTTGACGAAAAGTGAATTTTACACGGAAATTCCTTCAGTTTGTTTAATAAGTCATGTATTGTGGTCATTTTGGTATAGGTGTCGACCCTTAACTCGTTGGACACCTCGGTATGTTCCCTTGTTAGTGAATTGCATTCGACTCAGGTTTTGAAACATATAAATATATATGTACATAGTTTGAAATCGTGTTTAGCATTTACCACGAAACCAATGCTTTTAGAAAATTTTCCACACCAAATTATTTTTCACCAGGTGATAAAACGTTACTACCAATTGGTGGAAAATTTAATGTCTAGAAATCCCTATCAACATATATAACGGACGGGGTCGTGAACTACAAGTTTAACTCATTATTTCTCATATTTCTCACTCAGCCCCAACTGAGATGATTGATATAAATCATCAAATCTCACTAAATCTCACTTATGTGAAATTTGGTTCACTTTTAATTCAATTGTAATGGATAAAATTGGGAATCAATAAAGACGACCTTTTAAAATAATATAAGTTAATGTTCCACATTTTTTAGAGTGCATATTATTCGTACATCGCACACATATATCTTGGTATCAGAGTATATTTGACTGTAATCTAGAAGAATTTCATAGGGTTATGTCACTCCAAATTTTTTTTAAACATTTTAAAGTTTGCGAATTTGGGTGATTTATGTAGGGAGAGTTTGGGTGTCAGGAAAACTAAAATGCTCCATAAAACATCCCTTCATTTAATTTCTTAATTCAATTTTGCATTAACATTTTTATAAAACAATTAAACTAAAACTGTCATCAGAACCGTGACTAAAAATTATTTCTGTGCATTCACCCATATTCCCCGATTTTAATATATATATTTTTTTCATTTTGGGATCATTTTGACTGACATGACCCTATTTGGAAATTCTCCAAGTATGTATGCAGTCAACGGACCATGTTAGTTGTTGTATGTATGTACAACTCTGTATATTAATACATATTCCATGACGCTCTGGTATATATTTTCCTCGGTTCGTTGGCATCCAACTGACGCAAATACTTTAGTCACATTCGACTCCTGGCATGAACATCGCGACACAGAAAAAAATCGAAAATTGCAAGAATTCCATTTATCTAGCTGTTTTATTAAAGAATGTATCCCATACTCATTCTCTTGGCCTTAGGAATTAAGAATACCGTAGGGCTGGGTGAGTTTGACCTCCATTTAATACACAAAAATGTCGAGGATAGCTGGGAACATAGATTGCAAAATTTTTCATCCCTTTCTTATCACCACAGTGTAAAAGTTATACAAAATTTAAATCCTCCCACAAACAAAACTGTCCTCGTGCAAAACGTTAACCATATTAAAAAATCCCCTTGTTCGCGGATACTGTTGATTTCAAATCTATCATTATATTCTGTCGAATTCGATACGGCTGTCAACAATTCAAGGCCAGATTACATCTTTGTCTTTCGTTATCACTCATTGCGCTACAAGAATGAACTTCCTAAGGTTATCAGAGCGTCAAAGATATTATTTTTCGGCGAAGATGGCGTTTTCATTCCGTGTTTTCTCTTTCGCAATTTCACATTTGTTAACAGTCACATTTTATCGTTTGATTTGATTAACTCAATTTGGCACCGACAAAACGAGATCGACATGCAGGGAAACATTTTAATTGTCACATACAAACTCGATCGTCTTATAATTTTTCACCAAGGCACTTCTTGTGGCCCTAGCCTGAGTAAGTTCCTTGCCTCAGAGTCTTTACCATATTGTCAGAGTAATATCATAGGAATGCAACTCAATTTTACCACCTTTCACCGAAAAGATAGGGAGAAGACTGGCATTAAAAATGCAAGCTCGATCATCGTTTTTAACATGCTGTTAAGGGAAGAAAACTTGCAGAACTTTTACAAAAAGAGGCACAGAATTTTACACACCCTAACCTTCGGAAAGTTTAGATTCTCCATAGTCACACAATTTTCGACTGCGGAAAGTAGTTACGGAAACGTTTTTACCCCATTCGATCGTTCGACGTGGATCTTAATTTTAGCTTTTTGCATTGTAATAACTTTTGTAATTCAATTTAACCTGGATATGCGCAATCTCCCTAATAGCAAGGCAGAATATAGTGCCGTATTCCTGCGTGATTTAATAACATTTACGTCAATTTTGCTTAGTCAGTATGGTAGTGATATTGTGAAATCATTACAAAAACGGAGAAAAGCTGTCCCACTGCTTTTCGTGTGGTTTTTGGGTTGCAACGTTCTTATGCAAAATTTGTACAAGGGATCAATCACGTCGGATTTGACGGTTATACCTTATCCCGTGGTTCCGAGAACTTTGGAAGAATTAGCGAAATCTAATCTCACAATAATTACTACCAGCACAAGTACCTTGCCAGGCCGGAAGCATTTACCCTTCATTCAATTTCTATTATCAACTTCACTTGCATTTATTGGGACAGATTCGTCACCAGGAAGTGAAAAGTTTGCCACCTTTCTGTCAGCCTTTGTACACCGTTGTACCTACGTTTCATCCAGAAAGTATAATTTGTCTGTGATTGCGAGTAATATTTCCAACTCGGAAATTATAGCGACGAAAGATGCGGAAATTGCGACCGACCAAATGTTCGCAATTGTGGACCAGGAAGATGTCTTACTCCGATTTACGTCACCGATAAAATTCCTTGGGAAGCGGTTAGTCGTAGACAGCCTGCAGAGCGTGCCCTTAGTGTTTTACGGAGTGACGTATGGCAGCCGCAATTATATTTGGCCGACAATATCCAAATGCATTGCAAGGTTAACGGAATCGGGTATATCCGGGAAATGGGAAGCGCTCGAACGGATGACTTGGAAGCTCGAGTACATGCAATATTTTGGACCCGATTTGACCAGGAAGTTATTTATGAAACTCAGTTCTAACTTTAAAGAGGCAAGCGTGCAAGTGTTTAATTATCACGAGAGTGCATTTCCAGCGCTTTATTACTTTCTCGGTTTATGCGGCACGATTATTGCGGTGGCGGTCGTAACTTTACTGGCAGAGTGCAAGTTTGCTGTCAAGAGGGTTCTAGCAAGCGCCAGACTTTTCATGCGGCACCTTGGTGATTATGCGGGTTATTTGACGTACTGCAGGGTATTGTTGAAGCCTTGCAAAATGGGTTTTGTAGAAAATTATGTTTACCTATGCTTAAAGTAGGATAACCTCTTTAGTAAGACAGGTTTGGTTAGTTTAATTACTAATTAATTATGCAAATGTAAAACATTTATTTGTAATATTGTGAGTAAAATGCATTGTCAACATTCCCATCCAGCAGTTCTCTGTGAGGGGAAAATAAGTCTAAAAGCAAGTCCCACATCAACAGCTATGCAAATAAATATGTAGAAACACAAAAATAAATATGTACATACATACGTGGTTTTACACAATTGATTTGTAAATATGTCATTTTTAGTGTTGGATCTACTCCAGCTTTATTTACTACTTTCAAATTTATTCCTGCATTTAGAATCAAAATTTCTGATTTTAAACTTTTTTGGGGGTGGGACAATTTAAACTTTAAACCACGCTACGACTGAGACACGAATGTTCAAATTTTCGGAAAATCGTTTACATGCTTTACGTATGTAGTGTGGAATTATTTGTGCGTGTCATGTGATGTGCATAAATTTTACTATGCCTATTTCATTTTTGCTATCCAAGTTGAATAAACTTCATGCCTCTCGCGAAGCCGTCAAACTATGCAAATGAGGTGACACGAACAAATAATTTCACTATACACGTGAAAGGTGTCTGGCGTGGTTAGTTATTTTTATCTGAAGCATACATCGTTAAAAAATTCAAGCTTTGTGTCCAACGTACAAAACGAGCCACGCATTTCACCATTCACTCCCAAGCGACTAACTTCCGAGACGCAACTTAAATATTAGAGACAAACTAGAACACCTTTGTACCTAAGAAATAACCGAAGCAAATTTTTAAGAGCGTGAGAAACATATTGCTAATTTGCGCCACAAACTTTTTACCTAAATTTCTTCAAGTTTATTTCTTCTTTATTCAAGTTTCTTCTCTTCTCGTGATAACTAAGTTCGCAATCTAACCAGATTAGAGAAATCTAAGTAATATGGTAATAAAATGGTGTCGTGTGCTAGGATTCGAAGTATTCAACCTAATCCAGCTTCGGCAAAAATGATTGGAAGGATACAATTTTTTCAGAAGGGGAACAATTCTGCTTGATTGGAGGGTTTCTTGCGATCGTGCCCTTCCATAAAATTTAAGATGGCGTATTTTTTGGCGGAACAACTCGTAGTTATTTGCCAGTTTTGCGTGGGCAGGGTAATTTGAATCTTGCTACTTTAGTACATGTGTATTTATGCATGCAAACTTAGGTTGTAAGGAATTCAATTTATTTATCTATTTATTTATATACAATTTTATGCTCCTTTATAAGCCCGAGAGGCTAAAAGAAAAGATTAATAATAAATCAATCAATCAATCAATCAATTTATGCAGACAAACGGAAATATTTATTTAAATGGGTTTGGACGGTACACTCTCAATAATTTTTTGACAATATTGTTACCGTCGGAGACACTATGCAATTCTACCGCGTGGTAACAATATAGTAACAAATTGTGGGTAAGAAATTGCCTCCGGTATCGGTAATATTTTTATTACCTGAGCGTTGACATTGGGGCAGTGCAGGATTTAGCCTCTGTATATATGTTACCCTTCGGTGATAAATTATTACCTGAGCGGTAGAGTTGCATAGTACCTCCGCCGGTAACAATATCATCAAAAAATTATTGAGAGTGTACTATTTGAGGACATTTTGATTTAATTTTATTGGTTATTGCGAGCTTTCGACCGCTTACAACAGATCATCATCAGGCACAAATTAGTTTGAAAAAAGAAACGAGAGATACTACAACATTGTTTGGATTTTTGGAAAATTTCAATGATAATAATATTCATGGATACATTAAAATATTAGTTAGTGTTGTGGACCAGATAGAGTTTATGGGCATTCCTTTTGATATATTCATCCTTTCTTCTTTTCTTATGCTTCTGATGAATAATCCTTCTTTGAATTTTCTGTAAAATTTTATGGGTTCCTTAAGTATGAGTTTATGGGAATTGGGGTCTAGTTGATGATTTTGTTCAATCATGTGTTTCGCAACGGGTGAAATTGTTGTTGTTTCATTTCTAATGGCATTTTCATGTTCAGATATTCTTGTTTTGAAGTCTCTTTCGGTTTCCCCTATGTATTTGGCGGGACAGTCATTGCATTTGATGTAGTATACACCGCATTGAGTTTTCTTGAGTTTTTCTTTTGTGTTGCATATTATTGTGAATAGTTTAGGTCCAGCATAATAACCAATTTCTACTTCTAATTTTCTTTGTAAAAATCGTGCAATTTTGGTTGTGACGTTTCCAGCCCAAGGTAGAATAATCCGTTTTTCTAGTTGTTTTGGATCCTGGTTTGGTCCTTCGCTAATTTTCCGTTTGACTTTCTTCAAGCGGTATCGAATCATAGATTCTGGATAGTCATTCTTCATGAGTATTTTGATGGTGTACTCTATTTCGTTGGTGAGATGATCATTGTCTGAGAGTTTGAACGCTCTTGTCAGCAGCGTATCAACTACTCCAATTTTGTGTGAGGTGGGTGGAAGGAATGGAAGTTTAAGTATTTATTTGTGTGTGTAGCTTTTCTGAAAATGTGATGGCCTAAACTGCGGTCTGGTTTTTCGTAGAGCATCACATCTAGAAATGCTATTTTGCCATTTTCTTCTTTTTCCACTGTGAATTTAATAGCATGGTGAAAGGCATTGATTTGGTTGAGGACAGCTTCCAATTTTCTTTTCCTAATAATTGCAAGAATGTCATCGACAAATCTTCTCCAAAAGATGATGAACTTGTTGTTGGTGACCAGTTCGTGTTCCAGGCTTTGCAGATAAAGTTCTGCTACAATTGCTGAGATGGGTGACCCCATGGCTGTTCCCTCAGTTTGGTGGTAGAATTTCCCGTTATATTTGAAATATGTCGATTGGAGGCATATTTTTAATAGGTCCATAATATCTTCATTTGTTAATATTTATATTTATTTATGTGATATGCAAGTTTTCAAGTAATTTAAAAATTAGAAAGTTGAATGATTTGAGAGTTTGAATCTTGTTCGTGGCCATAAGTGGATGATTTTCAGGAGATATGGATCATAAACATACCTCTTGACAAACGAATGCTGAAACATACTGTGGAAGTATTGTTCTGTTCACCTCATTAGCGTATATTGACGAGACTATTAACATGGAAAGTCCGAATCGTCCAAAAACGGCATGGTGAGATTTATGCTGATGAGGTGACCCGCAACAATAATTCCACAATGCATATGTATGTTGACATCGCTTGGGAGAAAGTTTTTTGGTCTTCCATATGTACAAAGGATGGCCAAAAGCCTCCATAAATTATTTGATCGGCGGAATTTTGACTATGGGCAAAAATTTGTTGATAATCTACATATGTGTGCTTATGATGACGTAAGTTGAACAGTGGAAATGTTATACTTTTAAAAGGTATGAACAATTATTTATTTATAAATACGCGCGACACTGCCAAATCATGTCTTTCTTCGAATGTCTATTTTAGCAAAGTATGCATGTTTAATCTTTGTAAGTGGAAAGAAAACGCGATGGAATTTTTGCATACGTCGCATTACTTCAACGTATGTCTGTATATGCATAATACGTAAAAGTATGTACGTAAGTAATATAGATATTACCATGACAAGCAGTAAGGGAGGGAACCAGATATACATAATATACATAGAAGGCAATGCTATGCACTCTAAATAAAGTTGCACAAAAATTTCTCAAGGTTGACCGGAAATCCTAAGACGAGGGATAAATTTTAACTTTTATATAGTAAATTTCACAATCAGTTGCGTCAACGCAAAATTTTTCTCACCCTTTAGACTCAATTTAGACTTTGAAGTGGTACTGATTTGGTAATAACTTCGGGATGGGTAGTAGTTTCCGAATGGTAAATTTATCATTACAATAACACTACTAAACAGTAATGCTCGTTATTCCTATGCCTGTAGAGTCTAAGAGTCATACATATTTATCTTACTCCCAACTTTGTACAAAAATCGCTTTTTCCGCTGTTTTAAACCGCACTGCGCATGCGATTCCGATCTTTTTTTCCGCTTTTTTGGCTCAAAAATAAAATCTACTTTAAGTTGATTTTTTTCCTACTTGCGAGCGAAAAATCAGTTTTTTGGGAACATTTTAACCGGAGGGTACCAGATTTTGATGCCCTTTGGATACGTTACAGTCCTTGGCGAGTGTATCAAAAGTGAAGGAGGATTTTACTCCTTGGCCCATTTGCGCCAAAAAAATTGGCTATGTAAAATTAGGTTTTCGGCGATGGTTTGAATGTGGAAGACAGGACGTTTTTCAAGCAGGCATTTTCTCCGTTGTCCGTCTTTTGCACACATCAACTTCCACCCTTCATCTTGCACACTAATGATCTCCACACGTAAATTACTTTCAGCAACCAATTGGAGGAAAATGTAATGCCAAGAAACCCTTATCTATATACGAACGTCACTTCACCACATTTCTAAGAGTTCATGTTATTCGTTCCCCGTTTACTTGGTTTCACGGTTCGCTTGACAAAATCCTTGAATTGAAGAATTTCAATGTAGGTAAGGTCATGTTATATTAAAATTGAGTAGGATAGGATATGTACTATGCGGGTGGAGCCTAATAGTGAAAAACCATAGGTTTCCTTACCTCTCTTGTCCTCAGGCCTACGTTTTTTCACTATTAGGCTCCACCCTCAAAGTACATGTCTTACTCAATTTTAGTATAGCCAAAAATTTCTCCGTATGTCTAAGATTTTGAAGTATGGGCAAATGGATCATTTATGCTGGAGGGTTTAGTTATAAAGAAAATAATATATTCCATGAAGCATCATATTTATAAGCATAGAGCGTCTCACTTACATGCGCATAATACATACCGATTTTAATTTACCATAAAATCTCTATTTATAGCCCTATTCTGCCCCTGCCAGTCTCAACTTCCTTCAAATAATGCTGACGGGAAACTTTGAGACTGGAAGTGGCGTAGTTTCTCAGAATTCTCAATTCCTGTAAAAGTTCAATCATGCATGGATGTATCTAGTAGTACGCCAGGGATTTCAAATAAATCCGTTTTTCACATCAGGTCCATTGCCATAGCTCGTGGAATTACTTTGTAATTGACGAAATTTAAGTAGGATCGGTATCAGAAACGGTACCTATGTAAAAATTATTCATGTGCAGTTCGTGATAGATTGAAGTATTTCATTTTTCTTGTCAACCAAACTCTCTCAGCACAAATCACATACATATTCCAAAACTGAAAATCATAATACAATTTGAGAAATTTTGAGCTGACATGACCCTACCTAAAAATCCCCAAAGCATTCAGTCAATAGACCCTGGTTGTCATATAACACGACATATTAATATCCCTCTCATAACCTTGTACGACATATTTTCCTCGTATAGTTTGTATCAAACTGACGCCAATATTTTAGTCCAATTCGACTCAAGCTTTCAATCCTACCTACAAAAAACTCGGAAATAGCTAAGATTGTACTAAGCTACAAATTGCTGCTTCATTAAAAAATGCATTCCTTCTCGATATCACTTATTCTCTTGACCCTAGGAATTAGGAACACGGTAGCCATCGACAAATTTGAGCTCCATTTCATTGTGGACAGCGGGGAGGAGGGTAGGTGGGAATCTAGATTACAAAATTTCTTACCCCTTTCGTACCATCACAATGTTAAAATTATACGAAATTCTAATCTCCCCTCAAATCACATTGCCTTCATGCACAATGTCAACAATATTAAAAAATATCCCGGTTCAGAAATTGTATTTATTTCAAACCCGTCACTATATTCTGTCGAATTCGATACTTCTGTTAGCTTAAAAACCGATTACATCTTTGTCTTTCTGTCTCATCCATTACGCTACGAGGATAAACTTTCAAATGTTATCAGGGCGTCCAAAACAATATTTTTCGGCGCAGATGGGATTTTCATTCCGTATTTTCCTTTCCGCAATTTCACATTTGTTAACAGCCACATTTTATCATTCGATATGATTAACTCAATTTGGCATCGACAAAACGAGATCGACATGCAGGGAAATATTTTCGCTGTTTTATTTATTAGCAAGGGTATTTTAATTTTTGACAAAACAACTTCTTGTGGCCCAAGCCTAAGTAAATTGGGCATGGAGACTTTGCAATATTGTCTGAGTTATATGATAGGAACGCAACTCAATTTCACCACGGTGCACAGAAATCCTGTAATCAATTCTGTCATTACAAACGTAAGCTCGACCATCGCCTTCGGTTATACCTTAAACGGTGGTTCCTTGCAAATGTTTTATAGACGTTATATTTTACTCGGACAAACTTTTGAAACGTATAGATTTTCCATAATAACACAATTTCCCACAGCAGAAAGTAGTTTTGGGAACATTTTTACCCCATTTGATCTTTGGACGTGGATCTTAGTTTTAGCTTGTTGTATTCTAATAACTATTGTAGTTCAATTTAACCAGGATATTCGCAATCTCCCTAAAAGCAAGGCAGAATATGGCGCCAGATTCCTGCGCGATTTTATTACATTTACGTCAATTTTGATGAGTCAGAATAGTAGTGATATTGTGAATTACAAAAACAGAGAAAAGCTGTTCCGATGCTTCCCGTGTGGTTTTTGGGGTGCTACGTTCTTATGCAAAATTTGTACCATGGATCAGTCACGTCAGACTTGACGGTTACGCCTTTTCCCGTGGTTCCCAGAACTTTGAAAGATTTAGCGAATTCTAATCTCACAATAATCACATGCGGCGCATCTGCCACGTCAAAGGGGGAGTATGAACCCACGATACAAATGCTACTACCACCCCGACCTGAATCTTGGAAGACAGATTTGTCACTTTGGGGCGATGAAAAATTTGTCACCTTTCTGCGCACCTTTGTAAACCGATGTATCTTCGTGTCGCCCGTAATCTATGATTTGGCCGCGATTACGAGTAATATTTCCAACTCGGAAATCATCGCGACCAAGGAGGCGGCAATTCCGACGCATGATACGTTTGCAGTTACAGACGTTCAAGCTGGCTTGTCCCTGTTTACCTCTATAATTAAAACACTTGGAAAGCGGTTAATCCTCGACAGCCTGCACGATCTACCCTTCCAATATCTTTTGGTGGACATTGGCAGAAACAATTACATTTCGCCATCAATATCCAAATGTATTGTGAGATTGGCTGAGTCGGGAATATCTGGGAGATGGAAAGCAGTCCATACTATGAGGATAAAGCTCGCGTATATGAAGTATTATGCACCCAATTTGACCAGAAAATTATTTATAAAATTCAATTCAAACTTTAAAGAAGCAAGCGTGCAAGTGTCTAATTCTCACGAGAGCGCGTTTCCAGCGCTTTATTACTTTCTCGGGTTATGTGGCACGATTATTGCGATGGCCGTGTTCACTTTACTGGTTGAGTGCAAACTTGCGATCAAGCGTTTTCTAGCAACCGTCAGACTTTTCATGTGGCACCTTGGCGGTTATATAGGCTACTTGGCACGATGTGCGGTATACTAAAAATCTGCATGTTGTGAAAAGAGATTCTCCAACTCATCTGAGTTGAAGCGTCACGTGGAGGCGAAACATGCCACTAATACAGAGAAGATTCATTCCTGTTTTATGTAATTGTCATGTCCGTCTGTCTGTCTGTCCGTCTGTCTTTCGATAACTCTTGAACGAGTTGACCGATTGACTTGAAATTTTTACCATATGCATATTGGACAAAGTTAGGAAACGAGTTCGAAGATGGGCGAAATCGGTCCAGTGGTTGACCGGTGGGGGTCATCGGAGTGGATGGGGTATTATGTACCAAATTTTCAAAATTTTCGTAGAAAGCTGAAATTTGGTACAGAGGTTGCTAATGGCCCCTAATAGATAAAAATGACTTCAAGTTGGAAAAGAGGGACCCTATGGGGTGACCCATATTGATTTTTCGAAATCGTCATATCGAGCTAAATTTGGCAGAGAGGTTGCTTATGGCTCTTAATTGAAGAATATACGTAGGAATTAGTAAAAATTTCATCTAGGACCATATTGGGTGACCCCCACCGATTTTCAGAAATTAACATAGAAAGCTGAAATTTGGACCAGAAATCCTTACTTCTTTTTCATGAAATAATATGAAGTTAAATATGAACAAAAATTAATCAGAAGGGGTATAAAGACGACCTCCACTGGGAGGGAAGTAGTCAGGGGGAAGGGATGGTAAATATTTTTAGAATTTGGAACCTAGTCATACGAAGGATTGATGCAAGAATTAGTGCAAAATAGTAGCACATAATTTTATAGAAAACTACTGATAAATATGGGTTTACAATCCCTGGTTCGGGCTAAGCAAAGCTGTACTGATAGGTTTTAGAAATTGCGAATTGTTACGAAGCAACGAAGTCAAGACACTTCAATCAATCAATCAAATTTATTGCATATTCGGCCAACGGCCCTTGCAGAAATATTAGAATAATTTTACAAAATTTGTAATATATAGTATGGAATTTAGGTTATGATTATAATTAGATTTTCCGTAATGTTTACACTAAAGCATGTTAGTCAGTGCACATGTCAAGCATTTTTGATACGGACGTCCAAAATAAGAATATAGCTTTACAATGATCAATATTTAAAATGCTTTCTTTCAGTAAATTGACAAGATCAGTTCCGTGATGATTAGTAAGGGAGAAGTTTAGTCTAGACAATAGAGTTGCACGTTCAAGAGAAAGGGGTTTACATTCAAATAGGAAATGTTGAGCTGAGGTTAGATTGGTAGATGTGCAGAGTGTACATTTCACTGTTAAAAATGTCATCAACTTTATTTTGTGTTAATATTCGGGTGACACTGGCTGGGGTAAAATTTATACGAGTCAGCATTAAAAGCTCTACCCATTACCAGGTAACACGCAATACAGTGCCAGAAAGGGTAAGAGTTACAAAGTTACCCTGGCTGGCATTGTGAGCAACCCTGTAAAAAGTTGCCATTATATTTTAACTCGGTGCGAGATTGTAAATGGGCGGGATTTGGTCGAGGCTGCCACTGCGCTCCATTCATTCTTCTACTCCTATACATCTCGCTTCAGCTTATTGGCCAGTCTTTGTGAATTCTTAATATTTGAAAAATTCCGTAAATAGTAAATAACGTAAATTTCGAAAATGTCATACGTTGAGGTGCGACGTCTTCTTCAACAGTGCGGTTTGGAGGATTATATCACCAAGTTTGAAGGTAAGTAAATTTATTTAATAAATGTAGAAGCAATGTAGAATTAAGTATTCCCTAAATTTAATTCATATTAGAATCTTTCCTCCGTATAAAATTTTTTATTTTTATTTGTTTCCAGAGAATCACATTAACGACGAAGCAGTTTTGGAACTTTCCAAAGAAGACATGGTCGATCTCGTTCCAAGTATAGGACACAGGTCAAAACTCGTCAAAGCAATTCATCAACTAAAAACTGGAGCCGTCTACGTATGTTTTAAATGTCGAGATAGTTTTGGTAACTTAGATTTATTGTCGAGGCATTTCAAAATTGTACATAAATTAAGAGGTAACAGTGAGTACAGGTGCCCACATTGCAATGGACTTTATGAAAGGAAAGCTTATCTTAAACATTTTAGAAATGTTTTTAGTCTTCATACTAATCTTTTTGAAATTAATTTTGACGATTGTAACAATCAGGCAGACGTATTAAATTGTGAAGTAATACCGTGTACACCATGTCCCATAGATTCCAATTTAAATAGCAATTAAACCAGATCAACAAATCATTTCGAATTTTGCATTTCAAAACTGTTTGCTGCCTTACTGGAATCTGGAAAAATTCCATTGCTCACTTGTAATAAGATTGTTTCAGTTGTAAAAGAAAGTGTTGAAGAGGCAATCAAATTATGTTGCTCAATAGCTGACGAGCAATTTCAATGTAGTTCTACTAGAAATTTTTCGTTGAACAATGCTCCGTTTCAAAGTTTACTGGCAGTTTTTGACAAATTTGGATCTAAATATAAAATGGACAAATACTTAATTGCAAATAAACTTATGATCGAGCCTAGAGAAATTGTGCTAGATAGTGACATTAGTTTTCAGTCAAAAAATATGAAATAAAGATCCCAGGTGTATAAAGCAATTTCAATGCAATATGTATCTATTCGCGACTCAATTAATCAACTTCTGCAGAAGCCTGGATTTCGAACCATTTTGCAAACACAAATGTATAGCCATGGGCAATACTTTTCGTGCTTTAGGGATGGCAAATTAATCAAAAGCTTTAGTCAAAAACCAGAGAAAGATTTTATTTTTATCAATTTGTATTACGATGACGCTGAGGTTGCAAATCCCTTGGGTAGCAAAAGCGGAAGACACAAAATTGCGAATTTTTATTTTTCAATACTAGACATGCCACAACATTTTCTTTCAAAACTTGAAAACATTATGCTAGTTGCGTCAGTAAAATCAGAAGATTTAAAATTGTGCTCCCCAAATTCTGTGCTCAAAATTATCATGCACGAATTGAAAGAACTCTGGGAAGATGGAATTAAATTCAGTGCTAATGGCGAGGAATTTAATTTTAAAGTAATTTTGGCGCAGGTGTCTGGGGACAATTTAGGGCTGCATTCCGTTTTAGGTTTTTCGGAAGGGTTCAATGCAAATTTTCCTTGTCGTAGATGTCGAATGCAGAAAAGGAATGCCAGACAACGTGCACTGAGGTCAAATCTAATCTCCGAAATGTCGCAAACTTTGAAAATGACATGATAATTAACAATTTGAGTGAAACCGGATTGAATTTTCGCTGTATTTTAAATTCTCTTCCGTATTATCATGTCACAATTAACTTTGTATTTGACATTATGCACGATATATTTGAGGGCGTGGTCCCAGATTTATTTCATGCTGTAACTAACTATCTAATTTCTGTTAGGAAGATGACTATTGACACATTGAATTACAGAATAGAATCGTTTGATTTCGGGCGACACTACAATAAAAGTCGCCCTTCACAAATTAAACCATCTTTCATGAAAGGTGACACTAAATCCGGACAAAATGCGTCACAAAACTTGTGTTTGGTTCTTTTCCTTCCGTCGATTTTGGGAGACCTCGTGGACCCATGTGACAAAGTTTGGTCTCTCTTTCTGCTTCTAAACGAAATTGTCCGAATTTTGTTAGCAAGCAATATTTCCAAGGGTGGATTGGTACTCTTGGACTCGTTGGTCGCCGAATTTTTGCATACATATCAAGTCTTGCTGAAAAAACGTTTAAAACCTAAACAGCACCATATGATTCACTACAGCTCCGCTATTAAGCAGATTGGCCCTCTTAGATATTTTTGGAGCATGCCTTTTGAAGCTCGACATAAATTTTTTAAGACCACTGCCCACGCCAGTGGTAATTTTATAAACATTTGTAAATCTCTTTGTTATCGATTTCAACTCTCCCGTTGTTTCAGATTAATGGGCGTAGACGCATTCACTCCTCACAGTTTTGCATTTAATGGCTGCCAAACAATTTTATTGTCAGAAGTACAGGATAGTGGAATAATTGCAAAATTATTTCATAAGAATTTGTTGGATCAAATTACAGTGACCGAGAGAGTGACGCACAACGGATCAAATTTTGAGTTAGGTAGTTTTGTTTTGTTAAATTATTGCAACAATAATCCTGAGTTCGGGTGCATTAAATTGATCATGATGGAAGTGGAAGAGTGCTATTTGTTGGTTAGTAAATATCTACGCAAATTCATTGATCGTGTATCTGGTTTTCAGCTTTTGAATTCGGATTCCTTGTTGGTGATAAATATTAGCGCTATAAAATATTTCCAATGCTTCTATGAGACGATTTCGTTTGAAAATGACACACAAAGATATAGTATATTACCATTTAAATGTATATAGTTATGCATTTACAAACTTAATGCTATGCATAGATTTCGACTATTTTAAATTAATTCTGTTCGTTAAAAATGAACGTATGTATATGTATTTATGTAGAAATCGCAATCGCCAATTACGTTATTAGTTAATATTGTTTGTATTTATGTTGTATGTATGTAGGAATCACAATCGTCAGTTTTTAGTTATTCATTTATTGATGAGAAGGAAATGAGAGAAAGGGGTCTAAATTTATCACCAAACCTGTTCCGTAAAAAACAAGCTGGAAATTTGCAAACCTCACCTGGCTCCAGTCCGCAGCTGATTATTGTTGTATGATCTTACTTTCAAATTTTGTTATTTTATTTAGCTGTGTAAAATTTTAAAATAGCTAAATTTGATTACAGAATCAACCACAGCAGAACGTTAATCAGGATTACATCAATTCGGAACTCACTTTTAATGTAATTTCAACTTTGGACGAACTATCCAGACCAAATTCTCCAGTATTACCATCAGCCATGGCTAACGCTACATTAGTGAATAATGACCAGCTAATTACGATGACGGAGAAATTCACAACAGTGCAGGTGAGTTCTTATACGTCCAGGTAAAAGTTTAGAGTACAATTTTTGCGCCTTCACTATCATAATTGTAACTATTTTAGGAATCCCAGTTGGAAACATATGTTATGCCGGATGTAAACCAGCGAGCGATCGTTTCTAAACCCCAAAAGCCATATTATGGATTTGTAAGGATTTATTGACAATAAATAACTACCTCCTCGTTAATTATAAATTTAATATAATATTTCATTGTAATGTAGGATCTTAATACCATTTTGAGAGACAACGAGCAGGCCCGACGCATCGTGGAAGAAAAAATTCCATCTAACGAATTCATACTTCGCAGCGACCGCATAGCCGTATGTAATGTTCTGATTGACGCAATCATTAAAATTCTTGGGACAAAGTGAGTCGCCACGTATCCATATATGTATGTATTATTTGAACTTGAGGTTATATGATTTATTTAAATTACTAGCCCAAGTAAGCAAGCAATGGAACATCTGGCGGTTGATCTTGTAAAATCTTATCCATCGCTTGGTGACCCAAGAAAGAAAAGTCTTGGGGCCTGTATGTGGTATCAAAGTTCGGCATTTGGGGGTGGACCTGCTGGCTTCCTCGAAGAAAGGTTGAAAAACCAAAGGAAGAAATTGGAATTAAACCATGTGGACATTGTTGATAATGTTGACATTTGCACTTTATCCTGGGATTCTGAGAATGAAGAAGGTTTGTAGTGGAAACAAAATACGAGATAGATTTTTTTAAATCACATATTTACTTGATTACTTGACAGAAAATCCAGAGCGGGATGAAAAGATTTTGGAATATCTTCGCCAAAACAGAGGAGAAGGTGTAATTTCCAGTATGAAAACTACGGTTTTTATGCGGAGAACTGTCATCAGACATGAACTCAAGGATAATTTAGCTGGTTTCCTGAGACTTCCGGGGATTCTTCCACGTTTGTTTGACATGGAGGGAATGGTAAGTTGAATTAATTTTGCGTGTTGTAATCATCTTATGGGGATTTACTTATATGATTTTATTAATTTAATGAGCAGATTGTACAAGACTTCGACTTAAGGCATCCCGCGCTAAAACTCGTCATCTATGATCGCTGGCCTAAGGCGTCAAAACTGCTGCTGAACTACGCGGAGAAAAGTGGCGTGGATTATGTTAGAAAACTAGATATTCATAAACCACGCTGCGATTTGACTGACAGTAAGTATGCATATATTATTAACTAAATTTCTTCCGTCAAGTAAAATTCTCAAGCTACGTAATGGTCAATAATGCGATTGATAATTTTGCAGATGACGTGTCCTTAATGGCTTATGCCCTGCTGCCTTACATTCTTCCGTCATGCGCAAGAAAAATCGCAACAAGAGTGGAAGTCGTAAATGAAGACGAAGATGAAGTCAGTGCACCTCAGCCAAAACGATCCAAAAGCAGTAAATTGCAAAAGGGCCGAAACAAGGCTCCATTAACCGCCCAGTCTAGAACTGTGAAGGCATCGGATCTCGACTCGAGGAACAGCTTGATTTTATTCCGCTCGGTAACAAATTAATGTATTATTAGATTCTTCGCACAACGTAGACTAATCGTATTTCAATATTTTCAATATGTGTTTTCCAGAAAAATACGCATGTGTCTAGCGTTTTAAGTGAAAATAAGAACCCTGCACCATTTATATTGGCATTGGGATCGACATTTGACCTCAAGATGGAGTCATTCTTTGTAATTTTGGATAAATTTGCCATTCCTTGTGGAAACAGTTTCATGTTGGCCTTAGATACCTGCCTTAAAAGTTTTACCGTTTTCTATCTGCCTCCTCCCGTCGAATCAAAAGGTGTTTGGCAATTTCTTCAATACGGGATTGCTGGAAAACCTTGCGAGAATGAAGTTTTGTCACCAGCCGTACAAGCTCTCATTGGACAAATAATGCCTAGGTTGTGATTAATTATATAGTCAATTACATATGTATTTGTTATTCAATTAACCTATTTGTTAATTAATAAATGGGATAAATATTTTAAAATGCGAATCGATAAACGAGATTTAGCTTTCATTTACTGCATTTTAATATTTAGTAGTATTACAATTAAATTGACCCCTTCCAGGGTAAATTAAACCAACTGAAACTCAGTAAACGTAACCCTGTTCAGCATTGTTACCACCGGAATGCGTTTACCCAGGCGTGCGTAAACTGCATGTGGCTCCGAGTAAACTGCGTTACCCTTCTGCCTTCGGGTGCTCTGCAACCCTTTCTGGCGTAAGAGCACTTTTAATCCCACACGGCATAAGATTTTACTCGCACTGGCGTTAAAACTTTTAACAGTGTTTGTTTCTAGTTCTATATAGTTTGGACCTAATTTGATACTAAACCGGTTAAGTCGGAGTTGGGCCATCAGTTGGGCGATGGGCATAGAAAAGGTTCCGGAGAGGTAGTTTGGTTTATCAGGGCAGGCGCTCATGTATTGATATAGGGGGATGAAAGAGGAAACTTGTATCCGTTTTACATCCGCTTGGAGAAAGTGTTCTCGAAGATTGGTGACTATATCTGTTTTAAGATTGGTCAGTTGAGTGACATCCTTAAGAATGGACACATCGGAAAAGCCAGCTATTTTAAACATATTTAAGGGTAGTGATGACCAAGTTTTAAATTTGTTGGCTTGTTTAGACCACTTGAGTTGTTCCATTAGACAAATGTAAGGAAGGGAGGATGGTGGTCTTTTTAAAGTTCTAATCCAAAAAGCCAGAGTCGATTTCACAATGGGGATCTGAATTGGTGGTATATTTGCCTCTTGTCGGAGAAAATAGTTTGGCGCTGATGGTGGGAGACGAAGGAGTGTCTTCAAGAATTTAGATTGAACTTTTTCTAGAATTTTCTCTTGCCCCCACCCCCAAACTGGAACAGCATACAGAAGGGTAGATTGTACAATAGCGTTATATAACTTGAGGTGAGTTTCCATTGGGGGCACTTTGGTTCTCTTACATATATCCCAGATTTTGGAGAGAGCTACATTAGCCTTTTGACGAAAGTCCTGTGCTGTTTTGGAGAAAGTAAGGTTGGAGTGGAAAGTGACACCGAGGTATGTATATTTCATCACAATCTCTAGCTCTGCACCATCCCAGGTAATTTTCGTGGAATTCCACATCTTTTTTGATTTCCGTTTCGCAAATATCATAACTTTTGTTTTAGAAATATTTACTTGCAGTCCTCTGGCCTTGAAGAAGTTAGCAGCTATGTTAATTTTTTGTTGGAGAGCGTGGGCAGAGTCGGCAATAATACAAATATCATCACAGTAGAGTAACAGGTGAATCTTGGCATCACCCATCGTCACCGGAAACTGGTTTTTTTCTAGAAGGGTTACAAGTTCGTTGATAAATAAATTGTAACATAAACTCGAGCTGGGTTCACCCTGAAAAACACCTTTCTCCATGGGGAAAGGATCCGTGATGCCAAATGGTGTCTTCACTTGACCTTTGGCTTTGCTGTAAAGGTTTCTGAGGACTCTAATAATTTTGGGGGAGACTCCTTGCTCCGAGAGAACACTCCATAATTTGGCATGTGATGGAGAGTCGAAGGCAGATTTAAGGTCAATGAAAGCAGCGAATAGTTTACATCCTGGTTTTCGAATTCTGGATTGGATAAGTGTAAGTAGGGAGAATACATGTTCCAGCGTTCCCATTCCTTTTCTAAAGCCGGCTTGTTCAGGTGCGATCTTGTTGTTGTTGTCAGACCACGCTTGCAGTCTTTTTGTTAGGATGGATGTAAATAATTTCAAAATAGTTGCGGCAAGAGCAATGGGTCGATAATTGGATGGTTCATTTTTATCTCCTTTTTTGAAAACTGGTTGGAGTAGAATCACTGACCATTCATCTGGGATGGAGCCGTCCTCCAAGATTTTGTTGAAACATGCGGCAAGGTTACTTATATAAGCCGGTGTTAATGCCTTCCAGACATCTGAGGGTATGCCATCGTGCCCAGGGGCTTTTTTTGGTTTAATTTGTTTGAGGGCAGAATTCAGTTCATCATACGTGATGGGGGAGCTAACGTCATCATCAGAGTAGGTTTGACGAGGATGCTCAGTAATTTGAGTGTGAGCAGTTTTCTCTTTAAATAGGGATGAAAAGTGGTCAATCCAGGAGGTGGGGGTAACAGGTGAAGAGGTAATGACTCTTGGTCGCAGTTTCTTGATCGTTTCCCAAAATTTATCCGGTCGTTTATGATTAAGGAGTGATTTGACGTAATCTTGGGTTTGTTGTAGTTTTTTCTCTCTTTTACATTTCACATAGGAATTTCTTCTGGATAAATATATTTGTCGTAGTTCATCAGTGGGATCTTTTCTGTAGGCTCGGAGACTGGAGCGGGCTTGATGTTTTAGTAGTTTGCATTCGGTGTCGAACCAACTTGTTTTCGTTATTTTGGTACTGGGGGAAATTTTTATATCTTTAATCATTTCGCATTCAGTGAGAGATTGTACAACATTAGAAATGAAGGTGGTATATGGGTTGGAATCATTAGTTGGAGGTAGGCAGGTCTTAAATTTATAGGTCAAGAAGGGGTCCCACTTTACTCGTGTTATTGTTGACGTAGATATTCCTTTTACTGAAGTGAAGGTTGGCAAAGGAGAGGCGCTGTTATTATTAATCTCAAGTTGGATAGGATGATGGTAAGCGGATAAGCAGTCATTGACATTAAAATTGATTATTTGGTGTAGAATATTATTGGAAACGAGACAAATATCAGGAGAGCTGGCACCGTTCGCGTTGGTAAAGGTAAAACGCCCTGGAGAGTCGTTGGTTGCAAATCCATTTAAAATGCATAGATTATTGGAGTGGACTAGTTTCATCAATTTTGCCCCTCTAATGTTACTGGTTTTGTCACGGCATTCACGTTTCATCTCGGAATTTGTGTCTGATAAATTTGGGATTTCGCCGGTTCTAGCGTTGAGGTCACCTATGATGATAAGATTAGGTGTGTTAATTGTTAGCTCAGATATTGACTCGCAAAAATCATTAAAATAGGAATCTCCTTGTTCATTTGGGGGGAAGTAGCAAGAGAGGAGGGAAAATTCATCTAAATCTAGCTTTATGGAGGATTTGGTTGTTGAGATTTGGACAACCTTGATTCCGCTCTTAATTCCTAGGAGGAGCCCCCCACTTTTCCTCTCTTTAGTATTTATTCTGGTTGCCTCGACCGATACGAAGTTGTAAGAAGGCAGGAAGTTTTTGGTGGTGTATGTCTCCTCGTCGGAGCACCACGTCTCACATATAAATAAAATATCCGGGTTCATATTAATAATTTCTTGATAAAAAGAGAAGTCTTTAGTCCGAAGTCCATCCACATTCCACGAGATAATTCGCGTTGTCGTAGAGCTATTTACAGGGATTTCATTAATTTTGCAAGGGCGGCCGAATCCTCATGAGGAATCGCGTCGTTGTTGGTTGGGTCGGGGACGATTTGGAGGTGCATGTTTGCCTTTAGCTCTTTTGTCATGGTGCCGTCATCCTTAAGGTCATACCAGTCCTCGTCCGCTTGGATAGCATAATCATAGACATGCACCTTTTTTGCTGTCCCGTTGTCTATAAATTCACGCCGTTTCGCCAGTAGTTGCTTCCGCACTTTTAGTTGTTTGGGTGTCAGGTCATCTGTGATTGAGAGACTTGACCCTTTCAGGAATTTATACTTTGATTGGAGATAGTATTTTTCGCTAACGGAGCCAAGAGTAACGAGCAGTGGAGCCTTCGGTCCTTTCCCTAAGAATCGAGAGTGGGAGATGTGGATCTTCTTGTTGTCAGCTTTCAAATTGGAGTGCACTATTTCTTTGAATGTGTCGTTTGTTCCTACATCCGGATTTGCTTTCACACCATGTATAATAATGTTCTTCCTTTTTTGTAGATGTTGAGAGATTCAACACCTTCCTCCATAGCTGTAATTCGTCGTTCAAGGACCTTCTCACGGTCTTGTGAGGATTGCAGACTTGATTCTAGCCTCGTTACCTGTTCTTGCAAGCTTTCGATCAGCCTATGTAACTCTTTTTCCCCTTCGGTCAGCTCAAATGTTCAGTTGGATGTGTTGTTGGTTTTTTACCTTGTCGTAACAGTTGACGCCTTCATGGGGGATTGTTTTTTATTTGTAGGTCTTGTTCCTGACGATGAGGATGAGTTGAGGGTGGAATTTTTGTTCTTTCCTGACATGATTGCAGTGGATCAGATTGTGAACAATTTAAAAAAATTAATTGATTATTCAATTTCTCTTGCCTGAAACGGCTCAAGACTGAGCATGAGAGTGGGCAGCCTACGTGGGTGTGTCAATCAAACTCCTTGCACAAGCAGGTAGCTGTACACCACTCCCCCCTTAGGTAAAAACTTAGAGAGATCCACCCAAAGAATGGTTGATGAAAGGAAGAAAGAGTCCAGGTTAGTCCCAAATTAGAAAAGGGTCAAAATTTCCCCATCCGCCTGGTCACGAGCTGGAAACCTTGCTAAGCGCCACCCCCACTCACTAGTACACTCACTGAGTCATTTTTTAGCTTTAAAAAAGTAGTGGATAATTTAAAACTTTGATAAAACTAAAATATTAAAAATGGTGGTGTTGTGAGGCGGAGCAAAGCAACTGAGTCCTCAGGTACACTCATGTCAAATCTCCGAAATTACGATATGAATTATTGCAATCAACTTTAAACTTTGAAAACAAAAAATCGAATTAGTAAAAATTGAAAAAATAGTAAATCCGAAACGTATAAGTAAATTTTTAGTCAGGCCTGTAATATAGAAACAAAAACAATTTATTCTACTCTTTCCAGTATTGCATACTAAACGTCTCACTAACTGCGTCCTACTGCAGCTGTACTGATAGGTTTTAGAAATTGCGAATTGTTACGAAGCAACGAAGTCAAGACACTTAGCAAATGACAAATTTCGGGAAATTTGGTTCAAATGGCTTGAATTTTGCAATGGGAAAAATTTGCAAATTTAGTAACTATGTATGGGTAAGTTTTCGCCGGAAATGTACCAAATAAGAAATTTCAAAAATTTCAAAGGCCAAAATAAGCGAAGATTTATAGATATTTTCCATTGAAAAATTTTCTATACTTGTGAAAAATATTTTGCGAACCAGCTACTGAAGATGGGCAAGTTCGGAAATCAATTTGCAAGCTATTTTTTACAACGCTACTAAACATACGAAATCGAAATGAATACCCTAATTAATTTACCTCGTGATATTTCAAATGCTGCATTCGTGCAAAACTCCTCCCACAAGTGGCACAACTGTGCGTCTTCTCCGTCGTATGGGTGGAAATGTGACGCTCAAGGTTTGGTCTGCGTTTAAATTCTTTACCGCAAAGTGAGCACGGATATTTACCCGGATTTTGGGAATGTTCAGCTTTTACATGTTCCGAGAGATGACCCTGGTTTAAGTAAGTTTTCTCACAGGCGGGAAATGTACATGGAAAACGGGGTCGTTCACTAGAGCCGTGGACGAAAACGTGCGGTGACAAAGATCACAAGTGGGACGTTCGCGGTGGGTGTGATTTCTCGTAACGTGGGCAGCCAGGCAGACCCGGTTTTTCGAAACTTTCCCGCAAATCTAGATCATCAATACATTTTGATAGTAGGATTTGCTAATTGCGTAATTTAAATGGCACATATTTAAATTGATACCTCACCTCGCATTTTATCTTCGCATCAGGATCGTGCGTGACAACATGATTGTTAAGGATCCCCTTTTTCTTGAACGTTTTTGATCACTTGGGACATTCCCATGTTCTCTCGGGTTTAAAATCCATTTTGAGTTTGTTATAGCGAACCTGCATACGTATCAAGCTAAATTTTTCAAAATGTCTTGTGTGTTTATCGCCAGCGTGTACATACACATATTTGCATACAATTTCTGAGCACACAAAAAATCTTCAACTCTGTTTTTAGCTCTTTCTCATATTTCTAGTACTTTTTTATGTAAACCTATTTTTTTCGTCATGGTACGTCATATGACGAATTTTGTATGCAACGGATTTTTTTTGATACGTGATATGACGTATTTGGTCTCTTAGGGACATGTTTTGAAATACGTAATATCGCGTATTTACGTGAAAAGAGGTTAATTGTATTATTTAAATTGGTTAATTTAATATTTGTTTATCGATTGTTTTAATCGATGTTAGACTTAGGGACCGCTGCTTGCTTTCTGGCCGAACTACCAGATTTTCAGTAAATTCTTACTTTATCAGGTCTACGTTTTGGGGACAGAATTTTCTTCCATAGATGAAGATTAGGGTTTGGGGGATATTGTCAGAAAAAAATCAGTGCCGATAACAAATGTTCTTTTGTGTACAGATGGGAGGATTTATTGGAGTGCTCAGAAATGTTATGTACACAATGTAAACCAAAATTCGAGTCGTACTTCAAGACTGTTGTTACTTAATCCATCCGAGTATTAACAATGAATAGTGTACTCTGTGAAGTACGTGGTGAGTAAATACTTTTGATCTTAAAGTGAAACAGATGTATCGTATCGGTTTACTTTGCCTTTTTTTACAAAAATAGCTGGAGGCCACGATTTACATGCCTGAGTAAAGTTAGAATTTGAACCTTCACTCCAGGCGGTTAACCGTTTGTCTCATGCTAAAATCTACATGCAAAGGGCTTTATGTGAACCCTTGTTCTGTAATACGCATACTTCCCCTCGGTACGCATTCGCATGTATTTTAGAAATTATATTCATGTTTCACTTTGTGTTAGTCTATTCACATTCAATAAATATATTTTTTGTACGTGTCTCCTCATTTGCATAAATTTCACTATACCAATTTTCGGCTATACGTACTATCCATGTTGAACAAACTTCATGCCTCTCGCGAAGCCATCAAACTATGCAAATGAGGTGACACGCACAAATAATTCCACTATACACGTACAAGGTGTCTGGCGTGGTTAGTTATTTTTATCTAAAGCATCGTTAAAAAATTCAACCTTTTTGTCCCACGCACAAAACGAGCCACACACTTCACCATTCAGGCTTACGCAACCAACTTTCCAGACATAACTTAAACATTAGAGACAAACTAGAACACCTTTGTACCCAAGCAATAACGGGAGAAAATTTTAAATAGTGTGAGAAACATATTGCTAATTTTCTCCACACAATTTTTATCTAAGTTTCTTCAAAATTCAGGTAGAATTTCCCTATAAATACATTTAGAGAATTCAATCATGCACGTAGATAGTTTTTAGTTTGAAACCCACGAATCGAGATGGATCTCACACCACGGGGGAAATTTGCATGCTCCACGTGCCCTAAAAGGTTCAAATGGAAGAAAGATTTTGATAGGCACGTGATCACACACGACCCCGACGCCAAAGTTAAATGCAAGGTTTGCAATTGTATTTATTTATGAAATTGAATTCGAGTTCTCACTTTACCCCTCTTTTCACTTGTTTAGATATGCGGGAAAATTTCCAAGAACCCAATCGCCTTGTCTTTTCACATGAAAAATCTACACACCAACCGGAAACGGCCCATTTGCGACATTTGTGGGCATGTTTTTCACAACTCTCCCAGTTTACGGAGACACACCGAAGCCATGCACAGTACTCATGAACGACCCCGTTTGCCATGTGCGTTTCCCGGCTGTCGGAAAACCTTCCTACGTAAGCAACATGTTTCGAGACATGTAAAAATCGACCACGCCGAGAATCCGGTCAGATTTCGGTGCACACTTTGCAGGAAATAATTCAAATTGGGAATGCAACTTCAGCAACACATTCCCACCCACACGACAGAGAAGCCGTACAATTGTGCCACTTGTGGGAAGAGTTTCACCCTCAGGGGAAACATGAAACGTCACGAGGTACATAAATCAGCTTGGTGCGGAAAAAACTAGGTGAAAATGACCAATTCGCATATTAATTTTACAGGAGACGCACTTGGAAAAATCTACCCGGGACAGGTTACAATGTCAGGTCTGTACTCAGACTTTCTTAAGTAAACTTGCCGTACAACGCCACGTCCGAGCTGTGCATGAAAATCGGAAGAAATATCCGTGCGAATTTTGCGACAAGGGATTCTCTAAGCCATCAAACTTGGAGGGTCACGTGGAGGCGAAACATGCCACGAATAAAGATTTGATCCATTCCTGCGACAAGTGCGAGTACAAGAGTTACTCAAAATTCAATTTAGCTTACCACGTGAGACGTCACAATCCTGCGAATTTGCGCGAGTGTTACTTTTGCGGGAAGCAGTTTGTCATGTTCCAAGAATTGGTTAGACACTCTAATCGACTTCATACTCTTGAGGTGTAAAGGATTTAATGTGTTTAATTTATTGTGGGAATAATTTTGGATTTGGTTCATCGTACGTATGTATGTAGCAATTTTCATGTGAAAGCGATGTACTAATGTTACATGTTTTTAACTTTGTTGAATTATCCCTTTTTGTTTATTTTTTGAGTTATGTAATGCCATTCAGATGTGAGCTGCGGTAGGCACTTTTTCAAGTTGCAAAGATGAGCTTAATTGCATTTTTAAACAAACATAAACATTTACTTTTCTGCATAATTTAATACGATACATAATTTATGCAAGGGCGTAATCATTCCTATGTATAATTGCCGAAATATCTGCGTTTATATATAGGACCAACATACGTAAATATTTATTATTAAGTACTCACAAATGTACTCATAAATGATTTAATGACTTATGTTCTATGTATATTGACAGTTTAAAACTTGACAATAAATTTATTTGTAGTAAATAAAAGCATATTTACTGCTAAAAATTCTACTAAAAACAATGAGCGTATACATATTCACGTCAAGCTTCGCATATTTAAGGAGGAGTACGTACGACCTTTTCAATGCCAGATCTTGATGCCCTTTGGATATGTTGTAGGTCTATACGAGTGTAGAAAAAGTGAAGGAGGATTAAGGTCCATGGGCCCTAGTTCGCCAGCCACACCCCTTTGAAAGGGCGCCCAATGCCAAACTAGCCGCACTAAAAAATTCGCCAAAAATTCAATTTTGCTCGGATTTTCAAAATATTTACATATTCTTGATCCCAGATAGTTGCTTTATCATATCAAACATCAAACCCAACTTTTTTGAAATTTCACACTTTTTCGATACATACCCCTAATCAGAAGATTTTCAAAAATTTCAAAAATTTGAAAAGGGTCGAATTTGATGTTGGATATGATAAAGCAACTATCTAGGATCAAGAATATGTAAATATTATGGAAATCCGAGCAAAATTGGATTTTTGGCAAATATTTTAGTGCGGCTAATTTGGCATTGGGCGCCCCTTCAAAGGGGTGTGGCTGGCGAACTAGGGCCCATGGACCTTAACCCTCCTTCACTTTTTCTACACTCGTATAGACTTATAACATATCCAAAGGGCATCAAGATCTGGCATTGAAAAGGTCGTACGTATTCCTCCTAAGATTTATGCTGACGAGGTGACCCGCAACAATAATTCCACAATGTATATGTAGACATCGCTTGGAAGAAAGTTTGAGTCAAAGGTATTAAAAAATACATACATACGATGGCCAACAGCATTCATAAATTATTTGATCAGCAGAATTTTGAATATGAACAAAAATGTGTTCATAATCTATATGTATATGATGGCGGAAGTTGAAAGTGGAAACCACATTAAACTTTTATAAGTTATAAACAATTATTTATTTATAAATACGCGCGACACTGTCAAGTTGTGGCTTTCTTCAAATGTTTATTTTAGCAAAGTATGCATGTTTAATCTTGGTAAGTGGCAAGAAAACGCGATGGAATTTTTAGATACGTCGCATTACTTCAATGTATATATGTCTGCATATGCATAATAAGTAAAAGTATGTCAGTAAATACTATAGACATTACCATGACAAGCAGTAAAGGAGAGAACCAAATAAATAAATACGTAGAAGGCAATGCTGTGCACTCTAAATAAAGGTCGACAAAATTTTCGCTCAAGGTTGAGCGAAAATCCCACGGCGATGCATAAATTTTAACTTTTATATTTTATATGTACTTTTATATTTCACAATTGGTTGTGTCAACGCAAATTTTACTCAACCTTTAGACTGGATTTAGACTATGAAGTGGTATTGACTTGGTAATAACTTCGGGATTGGTAGTAGTGGTAAATTGGTCATTACCAACACGACTAATATGGTATCGTGTTTCGTGGTTATCACGAAACATAAACTTCTGGGAAATTAGTTAACGGCTACCTTAAAATTAACCACATATGTAAGACATATGTACATACCGACGTGAAAAGCTAATTTGCTTCTACATAATACCAGAGACTACATGTTCATAGACCAGCCATACGCATGGGTACATATGGGTACATATGTACAATCCAAGAAATCTAGTACTAAAATAATACCATGTGATGTGAAGTGGTCGTAATAAGTAAATATGTAATGTATGTTTACACATAATGTATCTAAAACCTTACTATTATAGATAAACTAGATTATAAGGTTTAGCAATTTCCACCCACAGGTAAAATATTACTACCAATTGGCTTAAAATGGTATCGTTATCTTTGTTAAACACATTTATAAGAGTGTATGTTATTCGCTCCCCGTCTAAATAAATAACTTGTTACATATATCTACAACTCGAAATAATAATACCCCATCCTAACATTATTTTCATTTTATGGGTCCGTAGAAAACTGACCTCAATGTCCTAGTCACATTCGTATCACATACAACACACCTAGTGACACTAAAAAATTACAAAATTCTAATTATATAGCGGCCCCATTAAAAAAATGTATCTCTTGCTTATCGTCATGGCGTTAGGAATTAGGCACAGTGTGGCCGAGGATAAGTTTGACCTTTATTTCATCCAAGAATACGCTGAGGACAGTTGGGAATACATAATACAAAGCTTGTCACCCCTTTCGTATCATCAAAGTGTTAAAACTATACGAGATTTTAACCTTCCCGCAAATAACACTGCCTTCATGCGAAACGCCAACCTTATTAAAAGATCGTCTCGTTCACAAATCGTGTTTATTTCAAATCACTTATTCTCCAACATTTTTGTCAACTTCAGGGCAGAATACACTTTTATCTTTATCTCTCACTCATTGCAGTACAATAATAAATTACCATATCATATCATGACGTCCAAGGTGATATTTTTCGGGGAGAATGGAATTTCCATTCCATGCATTCTCTGTCACAAGTTCATATTTGTTCACAGACACATTTTCTCGTTCGATATAATCAACTCAATTTGGCACCGACATAACTAGGTCGACATGCAGGGAAATATTTTGATTGCTATCTACGTAGCTCGAGACAATATATTATTTGACAAAACAATATCTTGTGGTCCGAGCCTGAGAAATTTCCTTGCCTCAGAGTCTTTATCATACTGTCAGAGTAATATCATAGGAATGCAACTCAACTTCACCACGGTGCACAGAAAACATTTAAAGAATTCTGGAATTAAGGGAGAAGCCATAGTGACGAACATCACCTTCAATGTGGCTTTAGACCACAATCACGTTAACCCCTTTGTGACTAAAATAGTTGAAATTTTGCTTTCCTTTGGGGACCAGAATTTTATCAGTGAGTTGTTGCTACATAACCAATTTAATTTTAATCATGGTGTAGCTGCGCCACCAAAATGGTATTATGTTGAGCATACGTACGTCACCGATTTCACTGTGGTGTGCAAACTATAAAGGACCAAATTTATTTAGACAACTTTTTATGATTTTGTTTAACCGGGAGCATTTGTTTATGCATAATAGCAAAAACTAAGCCCAAAATACAAGAACTGAAGTTGATATTAAGTTATTAAATTATGCATTTAACATATTACACAATTTGCATGGAATTGAACTACTGTGTTGACTGATGATATTTAACAAAACATGAATTTTCACCATCATTACACAGCCAAACATTACACACGTCACATGTATATTTTGTAGCATTGCGAATTTTGTTCTTTGTACAGAGTTTACAATTTGACCGCTTGGTTTTTCCATTGGCGTCTCGAGTTGACTGAGGATAATGTGCCTGGCTTGACGACTTTTCTTTCCTTTGTCTTGGTGGCCGTCCTAAAAAACTCCTCTGAACCGGATTGCTTGAAATAATATCTTCAACAAGGGATAAAATGTACGTTTTGTATCCTTGTTTCGCGATTGTTTGATTAAACTGGCAACTTAAGATGAAGGCGCTGTAGATACAGATATCAAAGAGATGGAATGCATACTTCCTATACCACTTTGTCGTCTTGCGAAGCGCTTGATAAGGTCTTATCATGGCGTCCATGTTATCGACCGCTCCCATGACTTTGTTGTAGACAAGTACGGAAGCTGGTTTCAATCTTTGATTGGCTGGGTTACCAGAGTTGCATTCTTCCATTCGATGGTCAATGAATGTATTTAGCATAAAAACTTCTCTTCTATCGCCCCAACGTTCCAACAGCATGTCGCCATCTGAGAATGTTTCCACTTCCCCTTGTGTAATCTTATTTGGCTTTTTAGTTATTGGGTCAACAAACCGGGGCATAAATTTTCTGTTCTTCCTTACTGTTCCTAGAACAAAGACTTCAAGTCTGACGAGAACTTTGGCAAGAGTAGGAGACTGAAAGTAATTGTCCAGCACGAGACGATGATTTTTATTGAAATATCCTTTTCTCAACAATGTAAGGGCTGTGGCACCACCAAATCCGTAAGCGGCGATCCAAGCTTGATCAAAGATCGGAGTACTTCGTCCTTGATATGGCAAAATGTCGAGAACATATTTCTTTTCAGCATCCATGAGTAAAAATGACTCGATCCCAAATCGTCCTCTTTTCTTAGGGTTGTACTGCCTGAAACTCAACCTTCCCCTGAATGGCATAAGTTCTTCGTCTAGTGTCAAAAATTCTCCTGGATTGACCGCTCTTCTGAAGTTATTCACAATATCCGGTAAGATAGTCCCCAACTTGTGAAATCGGTTGGTTGTGTCCAAATCAGGGTCCTCTATATTCACGAAATGTAGTCCACGTAAGATTTGTAAGAATCTGAGGATAATATAATTATTATAAATAATTTACATTTAAGTTTTACAGAAAGAATTATTATTGTGCACACCTGTTTCTACTCATCGTGTCCCCAAAATAATGTGTTGAAATCAGCATATTGATACTCCAATAATCTTTCAATGATGGTTTCTGCACAATTCCAGTTAGTACGTGTAGCGCCAGGAAGTTCCAGAACTCTGCCACAGTTAAGTGTTTCCATTGGGGTATTTTTCTCTGGACTGCATACAAGTTGGTCTGATGAATAATTTCTCTAATAACTTCATCGGTCATGAACTTTCTAAGAATTGAGTATGGCGTTGAGGTCCCATTGATTTCCACGTCTTGCACAAATCTCTCTGGATCCATGAATTCTGACGCCTCGGAGAAAAAATACTCGTGATCGCCCTCCCACGCTATATTATCCTGAGCGTTAGAACACACACATCAATAAAATTATCCACAGGAAAATGGTTAGAAATAAAAACTTACAAAGTTCGCCACTGGCTCTTCATCGTTGTCATCGATGGGGTCAAATTGCAGCAATTCTTTTTCGCCATCATTGTCCTCAACACCTTCTTCCTCGACCCACGCTGGAACAAAGTCACCGAGTTCCTGACCAGATTCTTCTATTTCCTCTGCCTCCACCACCCCCGAATTTGTCAATGTTATTGGAAACATTTTATTTATAGAGCAGATGAATCAAGAAAATCGTGTATGACTTGTGTACAAGTGTGTATTTTTGGTCCTTCTGAAAATTTTTCCGCAGTACACACATGTGTGTAGTTGGTCCCCAACGTAACCGGAAAATAGTACACAAATATGTGTACTTGGTCCTTCACGGAAAGGAAAAAACTCCACAAATATGTGTAGTTGGTCCCCAACGTAACTACAAAATAGTACACAAATGTGTGTACTTGGTCCTTAACGGAAAGCAAAATAGTACACAAATGTGTGTACTTGGTCCCCAAGGGAAAGCAAAAAAGTACACAAATATGTGTACTTGGTCCTTAACGGGTTAACTACTACAAAAGGAGAGCCATAACGTTTCCCACTCTAACTTTTAGAAAGTTCAGATTTTCCACTATTGCTCAATTTCCCCGAGCTGAGAGTAGTTTTGGGAACGTTTTTACCCCATTTGATGTCTGGACGTGGACCTTAATCTTAACTTTCTGCATTTTAATAACTCTTGTAATTCAATTTATTCGCAATCTCCCTAAAAGCAGGAAAGAATATAGTGCCGTATTCCTGCGTGATTTGATCACATTTACGTCAATTTTGTTTAATCAGAGTGGTGGTGATATCGTGAAATCCCTGCAAAAACAGAGAAAAGCTGTTCCGATCTTGACCGTCTGGTTTTTTGGGTGTTACGTCCTCATGGAAAATTTGTACCAGGGCTCAATCACGTCCGACTTAACGGCCGCACCTTTTCCCACCCTCCCCAAAACTTTGCAAGATTTAGCGGAATCGAAGTTCACCATTATTTCAACCAGCAGAATTTCAACTGCACTTGATGAATATGAATCCCTCATAAAATTTCTCCTACCGCCACTTCTTCACTCCATTAGGACCAGCGGTGACGATAAATTTGCCTCATTTCTGTCAAACTTTGTACAGCGTATGGTTCACATTCCTATCTGGAAATATAACATATTCGCGATAGCGCACATAATTCCAAACTCAGGAATTATCCCATTAAATGGTACTGAAATTCCGACAAGGGACACGTTTGCAGTTTTGGATGACACAGATGATCTTGTCAGATTCACCGCGTCACTAAAAACAATTGGAAAGCGATTAGTTATCGACAGCCTGCAAGATTTGCCCTTCCAGTTTAACTCGGTGACTTACACCACGCAGAACTATATTTCGCCCTCAATTTCCCAAGTAATTTTGAAGCTAACGGAATCGAGGATTTATGAGCGATGGGAATTACTCAAACTTATGAGGGATCAATTAGTTTACATGGATAATTTTGGTGAAGGCTTGTCAAAAAAATTAATTTTAAAGTTCAGTTCCGATTTTGGAGAATCAAACGTCCAAATGTATAATTCCGAGGGTGAAGCATTTCCTGCGCTGTTTTATGTTTTCGGATTATGCGCGACTGTTATCGCTATGGCGGTCTTAAGTTTATTGGTTGAGTGCAGGTTTGCGATTAATAGGTTTCTAGAAATCGGTAGACTTTTCATGCGGCACCTTGGGAGTTATATGGGCTACTTGGCACGATGTGCGGTATACTAGAAGTCGGAAAAGTGGGTTTTATCTTGTATGTAGATAATATACTAGTTATGTACTAAAGGGAGGGCAGCCTGGTGGATACGAATTTGGCCTTGAATAACCCCGGAACGGTTTGTCGTAGCGGGTCAAAATTTTGAACAGAAGAGCATGTTATCCTCAGATAGTTGTGTGCAAAAATTCAACTCTCTACTTTCAAAAATGCCTCCCCCACAGCCCCCAGAAGTTGAGACACTCGTTTCAACTTTTTCCAAACTCCGTCTAAAAAATTCGGTCCCCACAGAAAGATTTTCTTTTCATCTATCCGAACTCAAACAAGTCGATTTGACTTATATCAGGGGATTGTATAGGTATTTCACTATTCCAAATGATTTTTATCCCCAATCTAGGTTCAAGGTCATTTGCATAATCTTGGGTCAACTTTGCCGTCTGGGAGGACGCTCCGTCATGATGAAAAATCACCTTAATTATTATTTTACCGTGCAAATTAGGAAAATTGTATTCTAAAAGTGGTTTCAGTACAAGGTCCACATAATACTTCGAAGATTCCTTCACTTTTTGGGGGACTTTGATAAGTGGGAGGACACCACGGCAGGACATTGCACCCACGACCATCAACTGTTTAAAAAAGTTCTCCTCACTGAAAAGCACCAAATTTCTTGAATTTTTTTTCGGCATTTGTCGTGTAGTAAGCTCTTCGAACCCAATTAGTAACTTGTAGGGAAAATAGTTCTTCGTCAATTGTCACCAATAGCTCACTTCTATTCCTCAACAGAATATTCAAATAAAATTTTTTGCAAACACGGGCGAGATTTTTTCTGGAACTATTTGAAATGACTGTCTCAGCTTCTGGGGGCTGTGGGGCAGGCATTTTTCAAAGTAGAAGGCTGAAATTTTGCACACAACTATCTGAGGATAACATGCTCGTCTGTTCAAAATTTTGACCCGCTACGACAAACCGTTCCGGGGTTATTCAAGGTCAAATTCGTATCCACCAGGCCGCCCTCCCTTTGGCATATCTAGAATATAGAATTTAGTTACGCATATTTCATCCATGCTGGTCACTTTGGAAAGCTAATAAATAATAACTCATATTAACTCATTTTCTGAATATCGCTCACATGCTTTAAATACGTATGTCTGGCGTGGTTAGTTATTTTATTTATTAGCTAAAGCATTCGTCGTTAAAAAATTTAACCTTTTTTTGTCAAACAAACAAAACAAGACACACATTTCACTACTCACTCTCACTCAAACTTCTGTGACTCATAAATCAAATATTGGAGATAAAATTGAATACATTTAAAACCAATCAATAGCCAAAGAAAAATTTTTGGGAAATATATTGCTAATTTTCCCCACCGCTTTCATAATTCAGGGAAAGTTTCTCTATGAATAAATTGCATTCGTTTTAGAAAAGTTAAGCGCACAATTTTTAGTTTGAAACCAAACAGAATCGAGATGGATCTCACACCTCGGACGAAATTTGAATGTCCCACGTGCTATAAAACTTTCAAGTTGAAGCGTCAGCTTGCCTGGCATCTCGTCACGCACGCCCCCGACGCACAAGTGAAATGCAAGGTGTGCAATTAAATTCGTAAATTTGTAAAAATTCTCAACCATATGCGTTCTCAAATTACCCATTTTCTACTTGTTTAGGTATGCGGGAAAATTTCGAAAAACCCAGTCGCCTTGTCTCGTCACATGAAAAATCTTCACACCAACTGGAAACGGCCCAGTTGCGACATTTGTCAAATAGTGTTCTCAACTCTCCCAGTTTACGGAGACACACCGAAGCCATCCACATTACTCATGAACGACCCCGTTTGCCATGTGGGTTTGTCGGATGTGACAAAACTTTCCTCAAGAAACAAAATGTTTCGCGACACGTGAGAGCTGAACATGCCGAGAACCCGGTCCGATTTCGGTGCACACTTTGCGGGAAAGAATTCAAAATGAAGATAGAACTTGAGAGCCACGTTCCCACCCACACGACCGAGAAGCCGTACAATTGTGCCACTTGCGGTAGGAGTTTTGCCCTCAGGAGGACCATGAAAAGTCATGAGGTAAATGTCCACGTGGTAGGAAAAACTAGGTGAAAATTACAAATATTCATTTTGCAGCAGACGCATTTGGAAAAATCTGCCCGAGACATTTTCCAGTGTCACGTCTGTCCTGGTACCTTCTTAAAGAAAGGGGGTCTACAAGCCCACGTCCAAGTTGTGCATGAAAATCGGAGGAATTATCCTTGCACAATTTGTGATAAGAGATTCTCCAGCTCATCAGAATTGAAGCGTCACGTGGAGGCGAGACATGTCACAAATAAAGAGCTGGTCCATTCCTGCGACAAGTGCGAGTACAGGAGCTACTCAAAAGTCAATTTAACTCACCCCGTGAGACGTCACAATCCTGCGAATTGGCGCAAGTGTTATTTTTGCAATAAGTTTATCACCTTGCAAAACTTGGTTAAACACTACAGTCGAATTCATTGTCACGAGAAGTAGAACGTATATAATTGTGTTTTATGTGTGTGTTATGCCACATTCAAACCGCATTATCTGAACACCGCCAATTTTGAAAAAAATATCCACCAGTTAATTTTCTATGAATTACTCCGTACGACGCTCATCCAAGGCAGATATGTATAATAATTACACCCACTGGGGTAACCTGACCCAGAAAACAACTTCTTTAGACCAGTGTGCCTTATTCATAGAATGAAAATTGACTTGAAAATTAGTCGTTGGATTTCGATATCGAGTCGTAGAATTCTTAATGACATATGTACAACCACAGATTGAGACTATGATTTTAGGGTACAATAATTTTTTTACAACCATGAATCTAAGAGTCTATGGGGTAGCAATCTGAGGGGACATGGCTCAAATTTTATATTGATGTTAATCCATCGTGTCCATTTTCATGCATGAGTGTATATACCTATTTATATAAAATTGACTTTATTCAGGACACTGAATAAAGGATGTATAATGGACCATGTATAACGAAGAGAAAAATAATACAAATTTGTACATCACGATTTATACAGTGCAGTGCATAAAGTATTTGTTTAATGTTCAAATCAATAAAATATTTCACTAAACTTTATCCATTCAGCGACCATAAAACCGGAAAATCCACCATTTCAGTCTAATAAGATTAGGCACTGTCCGAGTCGCGTTTCGCAATTTGTCCGCCGTTATCTTCTCTTTCATAGAATCGCCTCTAAAACAAAAATATTATTTCACTTGTTAAATAAGTTTAAAATTGGTTTGTTTTTTATTAATTTTCTCACGTCATTGTTTCGAATTTTGACAAGCCCGATTACGTCACCAGCTAAAATTGAATCAAATTAAATATTCTTACATAATCACGTTAATAAATATTCCCACTCACCGGTCCAACTCGTCGCGAAAACTTCACACTTGCAGGTATGCACGTCACATTGGTAGCCCTTCAAGTTGCAGTGGACATGACACGACAGCCTTCGCAGTCCCGAACAATCGGCGGCCGCCTGTAAGGTTAACAGCTAAAATTATTTTGACCAAGTTTTACTTACATGGAACACTTAAAAATCCGGTATAGTCAGGCAGATATTGAGTTCTTGGTATTAAAGTTGCTACCTCTTGGCATTAAAATTATGTATATGCCTGGGTAGGAAAATTTACTACCAATATGGTAAAACTTTAATATATAGCTATCTCTAAATACGCAGTATTGTTATACATACAGTCTGGTACATACAAACGCGTATGTATGAATACATACATACGCCTGGTATTATTTTAATACTAGATTTCTACATAAGAGTGCATATTTCTACGATTTATTAATTACCATGTCCGCGACGAAAATAGTGGCAAGACTAAGCAGCAGAACGAGGGTGCAGAAACTCGGGAACTTCATTTTTGAAAGTGCTGGTTGTATTTTTTAAAAACTGTGGTAAATATGTTTGTCGGTAAGGATGGGATGAAATGATTGACTTGCCGAGAAGATGTGCGGCCGAATTTATATGAAAATGCAGCTCCGCCCTGGGAGATCAGTCTAGCCCATATTGCATCAATGTGTGCGTATATTTGTATCTTGACTTAGGCAAGTTTGGCGTGAATCATCTTTGCAGTTATGTAAATAACACCGCAGAATATGTGTAGGGTTCCGGACAGCATAAATAATTCGAGTTTTTTATAAGCCAGAGCTTCTAGATGGTCCGATGAATCACTCCCAGCAAGGTAAGAAAGATTTCAGAAATTTCACAGCATTCCGAAATGTACATAAATATCAGTAAAATGAAATTTATAAGAGCAGAAAAAAAGGAAAAATTCTAAAAATTGATTAATGCTACTATTTTATGAATTATGAAATTGTCCAAAATGACCAAAATTGTAACATTTTAAGAGGCAAGAAGATACGGGAGACAAGCACTGGCTTAGTTCCTACCCATGACGGCCAAATTTGCAAAGCCTTGTCGAGAAGACGTGGCCTCAATATTTTTATAATAAATGATATGTAATTGATGATTTAACTTAATTATGTAATTGGAATAAATTCGTGCGTTATGTTAAAAAAAAGGAAAAAATCGAAATTTTTAATCTATGTATGACTCACAGTTATAGAGGGATGTACATAAATATGTATAGTAAAATTCTAACCTTCTGACCTTATAGCAATATTTTATCACACATAGTCGCATCTACATAGATATTTATTTCAGCAGCATTTTTTGCGAATGCTTGCAATTTACGAAACCTATTGCACTTTTTGCAGTAAGTATAAAATTTCACAAGGAACGAAACACTGTCCATCATTGCATGTCATTAGATCACATGTCACCACCAAGTAAAATTAGATCATGGGTTCGTGATTAGTTTCCTAGCAGAGGATGCGTTTCGTGGACAATGAAATATTTGGAAAATCATCGATTGTCCTGCTCAACCCCATGACTTAAATCCAGCCATCCTTCGGGTTTTCCATTAGCCTGTAAGCATATCGTGTTCTTTGAGTACCTCGCTTGATCCAGGATTATTGGAACTCGATGAAAGTGATGCAGGCGACCCAGGATTGGCGCGGGGTCGGCGGGGAAATTTTATGACTAAGCGGTCATAGGATGACCTATTTGAGGGAGAGTTACAAACCTGCTTATGACTTCAATTCAGCCTTCAGGTTTTCCATCGGCGTGTAAATACTAGTAAATAGGCGTATCGTGTTCGTACAAATAGAATTACTTCGTTACATGTATGCATATATGGTTTTCAAAATTATTCCAAATCAATGAAAGTTATGTAGGCTGACGAAAATTGGTGAGGAAATTTTATTACGTGGCGGCTACACAAGGATGATTTATTTGAGGGAGAGTTATCTACAAAGAACAATTGAAATATAGATCGGGTGGCACACTTTGAACGAACGTCCTGCAAAGCCATCACGCGTTGTGGTTGGGCATTTATTAAGTTGCGTCAGCTACTTATTGTGATCGCTTTGTCCGTCCGCCTGCCCGTCCGTCCGCAAGCAGGATATCTCCAGAAGGAGTCAACATAATCAAACTCCGTTTTCGTCATTGTGTTTCTTCTAATTTTTAGTTGTCGGTCGAGTTCGAAAATGGGGTCAATCGGACCACACCCTACTGAGCCAGGGGGTGTGATCAAGATTAAATGTAACCTTTATTTTCATATGAAGCACCATTTTAAAGGAAATTTGATCGAGATTTCAAGAACATTAATATTTTTGACCTCATATCCTTGAGGTTGAGGATCATAAATGCATAATTGTAAGATACGGTGTCATTTTAAAAGAAATTTCGATCGTTATCACGCTACTTTTTTATATCTATTTGAAAGGGTTTGTTTATGTAAGTAGCATTTTACTGAAAAAAACTTGTCACAAAAGTCATAATTGCATGGATTTGTTTATTATAGGATTCAAATTTCATAGTGAAATTGTGCTAATCAGGAGGCATGTGCGATATGATCGACAACAGGACGTGTGGAGGAAGAAAGTTTTCATCGGCATCGCATCCGTATAGTATTATCCTCACTTATTACATAATTTGTGAACTAAATGTCTTCTGATCTTATGGAGGTGGGGGAAGGGTAACTGCTAATCTCGGAATTTTATTAGATTTTATTAAAGTTTCATTTTCATAAACTTATACCCGAAACTTTAAATTACATATACTCAACTATTATACTTAACTTATACTCGATATGGGAACAATTAAGTAATGTTTATTAGGCCCATCTGGCTGATCGTCGACACCGCTACCTAAGCAAATTATACACATCTTGAGGTGTGTAAATATTCACAAATACTCGTACAAATAATTATCAAGTAAATACTCTTGTGGAATAGTTAAGGAGAAGTTTAACTTAAGTTTAAGTTGGTAACTTTTTACACACATAGAAAAACCAAAGTATAAAGCAAATTACCTACATACATTGTCATCACACTTTCTTGTCCATATCAAAATTTGTAAATGGTTCAGACCATGGAAGCGTTCGGGGAAAAGGGCAAAAAGGCATCAAACGGAGAAAGAGGCAGGCAAAAAGACAATTGGGCATTGAAACTACTAAGGGGCGTGACCTTATTCCTAAAAAGGCGCCTTTTTCTGCCCCCTCTATGGGTAAGTATCCTATCTAAAAACCCATTACCAAAAACCTTCCAAGGATCATACCTCTCTAAAATCTCCACTCCTTCATTCCACTCTCTTAATTCCTCCGAAGACGAAAATACGTTCGGCAAAGTGTCAAAAATTGTCTCATTACCCCACCCCCGTTCCCCCGTGTGACCCCACCCCTTCGCCCACTCCATCCTTAATACGCCATAAACCTGGTGAATATCCCGAAACAAAAGTGATTGCAAACCCGCCAGAAATTCCTGAGCTTTTCTCGTCTCGGGAAATGTGGCAAATTCGAACCAAATCACGATATCATACTCGGGCCGACTTGGCACTGGCTTAGCCGGTGAAAAAATGGGTGGTTCTGCGTCCGCCCCCTCTGCCAAAATATTTTCGGGATCCTCCACTCCCGAGACGCGTATATCGAACACACCCGCGTTCGGATATTCCCCCCCGAGGCCAAATCGTCAAAATCTTGCCGTATAATTGAGACAACGGTTTGAAAATTTTGGCGGGATGTGACCACCACGAAGGAATTTACCCGGAAGATTGGCGTACTCTTAGGAGTGTATAAAAAATGGTTTTTTGATAACCCCCAGTAATCCTGCGACCCCGTGAGGTACGAGACAAAAACCATGAAATTAAATGACAGACGTGAAAGAAACCACCAAATCTGCGGAATCCATGCGAGCACCCACTTCAAAAGGGTGTTTAAAATTGGGGGATAATTTTCGAAATGGTAATTGTACGGTGTATCTGTGAACTTTGACCCGGTCGGCTTTTCTGGGACGGGGTGCCAAGTAAAAAGAAATACGCTTGAATCTCCCCCCGTTCCCATGCTGTAGGCTTGTATTCGTCCATACGAATCCAAAAAGTCTGATAAGTTTGGCTTATCATAATCTCTCACCGTGCCAAATAATTGGCGCACATTTACGAAAAAAGTTTGCGATTTTAACATTTGATCGGCACCAACTCGTATTTTCACCCTGGTTACAAACGTTCTCCCCAAATTGACGAGAAACGCTTTCGTGTCGGGATGCGATCTTGGCAGGGTTTTGACGACGTATTTTTGAGTATGGTTGTCCCACGCGATGACGTCCATTTCGAGGACGAGGTTGCTAAATGTTCCGTATGCATGGCCCAAGATTTTGGGGTGGGTGGCTGTTTTTATATGGAAGTCGGTCAGTTTGGCGAAAATAGTCTTGGCGAAAAAATTTTGCCATAATAAAATTCCATTGGGCGAGGAACAAATTTAAGATATTTTACAGTACTTTAGGCTTTATATTTTTAAAGTACCTTTTGGCGAAAATACTGTCAAATTAGGCGCAAATGAGGATTATTTGAAAATGGTGATAATGGTGAGCTAATAATATAAGAATTAATTTTAAGTTATTTGACAAAAACAAATATGAAGGCTAAATTTGGCCAAATGTAATTTTACCTTGATTAGTTTTCTACTTTGGCGCCGTCCATAAATTACGTAACACTGGCTGACATGAGCAGGATATGGAAAAAACCCTATCTTGCCCATGCTAGCCAGCGTTACGTAATTTATGGACGGCGCCTTTCCGCAAATATGACAATAATTTCGCAATTGATAATTCCACCCCCGAACTGAGGAATTTTCAGTGCCAAATAATTTCGCCATTTGGTACTTGGATGGTACTTTTTTGGACCACAACGGCGAAGAATTATTTTTGCCAAACTGACGTCCGCCAAACTGACCGTCAATCGTCTTGATGCCGGATCCGTGCGCCCCAACTGCCAGCATCCCACCGACGGAAAGGTCATCTTGCGAGGGGTAGGAGAAAATTCCGAGGTGATGAGACTCCAAGGTTTTCAAGAGGTGTCCCAACGTAACCCCTGGGCCGAGAGTGGCAGGGACGTGTTAAAATCAGTCGTGACTTTTATGTCGGTCAAATATTTTGTGGTGTCGATTAAGAGAAATTTGGGGCAAAGGGTGGCTTCCTCGTAGTGCGAAAGGGTGATGGGACTCCAACTGTGCATCCGGCCCACGCCACGGACTCGGTAACCCGCATTCTTCGCCCAGTTGACCTAACTTAAAACTTCTGAGGCATCCCGTGGGGATGAAAAATAGGAGAATGGGATGACCACGTCGGATGCGTAGGTTTTGAAGGGTACCACGGTATATGTGGAATTGGGGGGGGAAATTTGGTAATGGGGGACACGGACCCAAATTAGGGACTGAGGTGTCAGTCACACCTGTAAACCAGTTAATTATGATAACATTGAATTATGTATGTAGTTACACATGTAGGTATTAAATATGTATAATATACATATTTAATACGTATGTATAATATGCATACGTACAGTAGAATTACTTGTACGTGTCACCTAATTTTCCTAAATCTCACTATACACCCTTAGAAATCCAGTATTAAAATAATATACCAAGCAGTATTCATATATGTATGACACATTAATAATTGATAAGTAATACTGTGCATTAATAGCTCAGTAACGAACTTTTACCATATCGGTAGCAAATTCATACATAACTTTAATACCGGGCGGTAGAAACTTCTATACCTAAAAAGTCGATACGGGGAGCTACCCATATTGAATAAACTCTAACGAATCCGTCAAAATATGCAAATAATTCCACTATATTTTTTTTAAATAATGTAATTAATTACCTTGTGATCTAAGCCCACCTATTGCAACAAATGTTATTATGCTTATCACGTCCGGTTTCATGTTTCATGAAATTAAGACTGAAATACGTATTTCTCTTGCACTTATGTTTATTATTATGTACACGTAATTTCGTTATTTTGCGGTTTAGATTGGACGGTCCCCCTGGAAAAATGCTGTTGTTTCTTCACTCACATTTTAACCTTCATCAAGCGTGTCAATGAGTGGGGAATGAAACTTGATAATTTTGTAGAGCCAAATACATATGTATTAGTTCTTAAGGTGAGAAAGTTTTGTATAAGAAAAGGAAATTGTGAGACAAATGAATAATCCTCTAATACCCTTTGTGCAGCAGAGGTATTAGGTATCGGGCACAACATAAAACTTACTTGATGTCCTTGATGCAGATTTGTCTAGGCATATTATTTTAATTATTTTACATTATGCAGTATTACGGGTGCAACTAAATACATATGTATAAATATACATAAATACTCGCATGGGTCTTTCCCACAGATTGATGTATATCTTGTGAACCTGTAGCTTTATTGTTTCAGCACAATTAGTTTTAATGTGCATACCCGGAATACAATATACATATAAATACATATCGACTTACATAGTTCGAGGGATGGGCTTTCACATAAAAATATTATAAATTCCCAACGCAAACAACCACCTGGTAATTAAAATATGAGCTTGTGCAAACTAGCTCTGGACATCTTTTGTATGCACGAGCAAGCAAATTATTTACAGTTTCGGATTTCTAACAAATAAATCTAACAGCCTTGTCAGCTCATATATAATTGAAATTCACACTAATCGGAAACGGCCTAGTGGACACATTTATTACTGGGTGTTTTATGGAGACATATGTACAACATCGTCTAAAGCATGAGTGAACAACCCCGTATGTCATGATTGATTGATTGCTTTTATTAACGGCGTCAGCACAAGTACAGGTTTTCATCTCTGGACTGCAGAATCGAATATAAATTTGTCAAATAGGTACACATGTATGTACACGTGAAAAAATAAAATAACTGAAAATTGTTTCTACATTTAGTGTGTATTTGTAGGTATACTTATTTACTGCGGATTCACGCAAGTCGTGAATCAGCATTTTTCACACCTCCAAGCTCTGAGTTCACTACTGATTATTATCTATTTATTTAGACTGATAACGTTAATATTGTATAATTAGACCATTTTTTTATTATAAATGCTTACAAAAAATGGCCTAATTTTAAAATAGAAACCATAGATGTCCATTGAACTGGACTTAAATATATGTATATATGTATGAGCAATATTCAAAGTCTCGCTCAACTAGATAATAAATTTTGCTTGACAATGAAAATTTTAATTTCAATATTAATGTACAAAGATGAGAAAAATAATACCAATTTGGACGTCAGGATTTATACAGTGCAGTGCGTAAAATATTTATTTAATGTTCAAATGAATAAAATATTTCATTGAACGTTATTCATTCAGGAAACATAAAACCAAAAAACCAACAATGCCCGCCATTATCTTCCCTTTCATAGAATCGTCTCTAAACCAAGAATATGATTCCACTTGTTAGATAAGTTGCAAAATTATTATTTTTTAAATAATTCTCTCACGTCATTATTTCGAATTTTGGCAAGCCCAATTACGTCACCAGCTAAAATTGAATCAAATTACTTACATCTTTTTACATAATCACGTTAATATGCATATTTTTTGTCAAAAAAAAAACATCCCACCCACCGGACCAACTTGTCGCGAAAACTTCACACTTGCAGGTATGCACGTCACACTGGTAGCCCTTCAAGTTGCAGTGGACATGACACGATAACCTTCGAAGTCCCGAACAGTCGGCGGCCGCCTGTATTTAATGATAATCTAAAATTATTTTGATCAAGTTTTACTTATGTACATGGAACACTGTTAAAAATCCGGTACATATAGTCAGGCAGGTATTAATTTCTCGGTATTAAAGTTACTACCGCTTGGTATTAAAATTATTCCGGTTCCCGTACAAATTTTCTACCGGTACGGTAAAACCTGGGGTTATTTTAATGCTGGATTTCTAAGCGTGTAGGTAGCTACGATTAATTACTTACCATGTCCACGACGAAAATGGTGGCAAGACTAAGCAGAAGAGTGAGGGTACAGAAACTTGGGAACTTCATTTTTGAAAGTGGCGGTTTTACTAGTTTGTACGAAACGTTGTCCTATATTTGTCTGTAAGGATAGGATGGAATGATTGACTTGCTGAGAAGATGGTCGGCCGAATTTATATGGAAATGCGACTCCGCCCTGGGTAGTCGGTTTAGCCCAAATCTCATCACGAGGAGTACCTCAGTGTTTCTTGGGTTAGGTAAGTTTGGTGTGAGTCACAGTTGAAAAGTTATGTAAATATACCAGAATATGGGTAGGGTTCCGGATGGTGATAAATAATTCGAGTTTTTTATAAACTAGAACTTTAAGTCCACTATAAATCAGTTTCTCCGAGTTCTCTCTTGGCTTCCTTCCGTGCATCACGTATCTCTCTCTCGCTCTGCAACTGGATTCTCTCTCTTCCATCTGGTCGCGGGTGTGCCAGGGCAAGTTAAGTGTGTCCCAATGCCTTATCGCCACGTGAGCCTCGTCCACTGACACCCCCCACCTGCGTGCCTAGTGACACCCCCTGCCACACCCGTCCCACCAACGACAAGCTGAGCCATCAGGTGAAGATGGATCTCGTCGGACTCTGTGCACGGGAGGATCAACGCCATGGAGGACTCCCCCAGGTGAGACCTTTGTTTGATAAATTGGGGTGGTGAACATGTGGGGGTGGTCGGCGGAAGAGTGAGTGTGCGCGGTGTTGGTGCGGGCGGCTGGGCTAGGTCTACGGGGTTTCCATGACTTTGTCATGTGCTGCGATGGGAGGGGTTAGTTTGTGGGGTGTATCATGGCCACTTTATGGGGTCACTTAGGCCGAACCCTGAAATGGGTCATTGGTTAGTTTGTGGTCCATGGATGCTCCACTCCAGCCTAATACTCGTCGTGTCCCTACCGGCACGGCGCCTACTCATTTGGATGCCACCATTTTTCCGATATGTAAATCGCCTATAATCTCTGTCATTCACTGGCCGAACCTGGGTTTACAGGTAGTCAGGGCCGAATGGTGAACTGGGTAACCTTCCCAGTTCAGGTAGAGGTTTTCCAAACTGACCACCATAGTCTGGTTTTCCCTCTACTCCCCTGACTACTATCACAATTATTCTAAACTAAAATTTGACTAAAATGTACCTATACTTGAAATGATTAAGACATAAATATGCACTTAAAATAAAATGGCGATAATTTTCTGACCTTACAAGGGAACCTTAAGTACTGTCACCTCTCGATTTCCTTCCACATAACCTTAATCGACAGATAATTTAGTGAAACTAAAACTTTGTTATACAACATGCGGTGCAAAATCGCGTTTTCGCGAAATATTTGGCTAGAGCTGCACCAAAACCTGCATTTTCCCAATGCTTTTAACATAGCCCTAGCTTTTCGAAGGATGAAATGAACTTTATAGAATCTCAATAAATTATATATGTACCCGTTCAGGTAATTTCAGTCCGATCACGAATATCCAAAAAGTGATGCAAAGATTTGCAAATTGCGAAAATCGGAAATTTTTCGCAAATTTGCATTTATTCATTTCTTTAAATTCAACAAAATTTACAAAGTTTGACCAATATAAAATACATTTATTATTGCAAAAATTTGCAGAAAGTGAAGTTCGCAATTTTTCAAATTTTCATTATCATTTTATTGGAACTAAAAAATTATGATTTACATACATGTCCGAATGAAGGAAAAGCTAATTTGTTGAACAACTAAAAAATCACGCTACACATTGCAATTTTTTGCAACTTGGAGAAATAAATATGGCAAATAATAAAACATACGTAAAAATAGACTAGCATTGGTTTTTTTAACTAATTTTCATGAAAAATTGCGAACTTCTATTTTTGCAAATTTTTGAAATAAGAAAAGTATATTTTATATCAGTTAAACTGATACATTTGTTGAATTTAAAGAAACGAAGTAATTCAAATTTGCGGATGCTTACAGATTTTCGCAATTTGCAAAAAATTGGCGAATCTTTGCATCATTTTTTGCATATTCGTGATCGGGCTGAAATTACGCGGACGGGTACAAATATAATTTATTGAGATTCTATAAAGCCCATTTCATCCTTCGAAAAGCTGGGGGCTATGTTAAAAGCATTGGGAAAATGCAGGTTTTGGTGCAGCTCCCGCCAAATATTTCGCGAAAACGCGATTTTGCACCGCATGTTCTATAACAAAGTTTTAGTTTCACTAAATTATCTGTCGATTAAGGCTATTTGGAAGGAAATCGAGAGGTGACAGTACTTAAGGTTCCCTTGTTAGAATAATATTTTATCGCATATCGTCATCTATGTACCTATGTAGATATGTAGCATTTTGTGATTTTTTTGCAATTTATGAAATAAGTATACATATGTTGCACTTGTTTCAGCAAGTTTAAAATTTCACATGGAACGAAACACTGTCAATCATTGCATGTCATTAGATCACATGTCACCACCAAGTAAAAACTAGATCATGGGTTCGTGATTAGTTTCCTAGTAGAGGATGCGTTTGGTGGACAATGATATATTTGGACAATCATCGATTGTCCTCCTCAATCTCATAACTTTAATCCAGCCTTCGGGTTTTCCATTGGCCTGTAAAAGCATGGCATATCGTGTTCTACTAGGATTACCTCGTTCTATGCATGCATATGATTTTCAGAATTATTCGAATTCTATTAAAGTGATGTAGGCGGAGGAGGATTGGCTTGGGGTCAGCGGGGAAATTTTATGACGGGCCGGCCATTGAAGGATGACCTATTTGATGCTGATAACTTCAATCCAGCCTTCAGGTTTTCCATCGGCGTGTATGCAAATATTTACATACATATTTGAAATAGGCGTATCGTGTTGTTAGAATCATCTTGCTTTATCTTTGTACATTTATGGTTTTCAGAATTTCTGCCATTTAATGAAAGTGATTTGGGGCGGACGAGCATTGGTTCTGGGTCAGCGGGGAAATTTTATGACGGGGCGGCCTTACAAGGATGACCTCATATGAATTTGAGGGAGATTTACGTATAACAATTATAATAGTGATCGAGTGGCACAATTACAGGGAAAGTCGTGGAACGCCACAGATCGTGGTGGACAATTGGGCGTTTAAGTATTTAGAAATTTGTCGATAAACCTGAAAACTAATTATACATAATTGCATTTGGTTATTGGACAATTAAAATTTGACAGTTTAAAATACTAATCAGTTGATATTTGCGATGTGGTTGGCAACACCATGGAAGAATTGGTCGCTCACGGAGGATAATTTTCATCATCTGTAATATTTTATTTACCTGTTAATTTGTAAATTAAATATCTTCTCGCACCGTAATTTTTTCTGAATTTATTTAATTTTATTGGAGTATGTATCATTTTCAAAGTTTTCTTCGGAAATTTCCAATCGAGCAGAGATGTTAATTTGAATTTTGACGTGATGAATTTCTTAATACGTTCAGATTTCCAATTCTGTTTTTTACAACTCTTTATTTATTTATTTCGCAATTGATTTGGCTAATTTATGTTCAGTAAACATATACATGTACCATCCATTCTTCATGAATATACATACATATTTATGTATACTTTTAGCAACGTGTCACTAATTTCTAGCTAGCTAGCTAAATTTTACATAATCTAGTCCTAATTAACTTCAATTTTTGGTGGAAATAAATCCGTCCAAAATTAGCATAATTACGACATCAAGAATATTATTGTTTTCTTTACAACACCAAGAAGCAATGTTAGTTAATTAATTGCAGTATTATTGTGCAAGGTACATACGTAATTTAAATAGTAGTAATTGTCAAGTAATTCGCTGTCTTCATTCCGTCGTATGTAAATGAATGTCACGTGTCATTCTCTAGTAAACACTTATAGATATCACTGTAACAGAAAGGCCTTGGTATAATAATCTCCACTTCGTCTGTGTTCCCCTGAGTACTTAAGAATAATGTGAGTGTGAATTATGTTCGACCCAGGTTTTGTGCTAATGAGACAAAATTTTCGGCAAATTTGCAAAATCTAGTGAGTCTTGGGCAGTTACATTTGCAAAAATATTGAATCTGTGTTCCTCGAAGGGTTTTAGCGTTCTCGTTTTTTTCGTTTTCAAAGCATTTTTTGCAAATTTGCAATGTCCGAAAGTCGCATGTTGAAAACTTAGAAATTGTTAAAATTGCGAATCCCTTGCAGATTTCAGATTTATCGGTTGTTTCAGGGGTTCGAAGTGTTTTACGAAATTTGCAATCCAAAACTTCCCTGTTGAAAATTTGAAAATTGTGAAATTACGAAGTTCTTGCAATCTTTTGCAAAAAATGAGGGTTTAACATCGTTCTCACTCACACACTAATACGATACATACATTACACGTAACGATTTTAGAAAATTGGCAAGGATGTCAAAAATATGTTTGTCTATTTCGCACTAACTCCCCCGTTAATTCGTCAAATTCCAAAAATTTATTCCAGACTCACCGATTTTCAAAATTCGTGTCGTGAATTAATTACATAACACACTTAACTTAATTAATAAACCGTCGCAAACGCGCATACGGAAGTAGCTTCAGACGTACTTCACCCCAAACGGTCCCACCACAACTCGGGAACACTTAATTTCACTCTATTTCACCTATAGATTAATTTTTTGTAAAAATCTCATTTTGCCCCGACCACACCCCCTGGCGACGAGGGGGTGTGGAACAACTCGGGAACACTTAATTTCACTCTATTTCACCTATAGATTAATTTTTTGTAAAAATCTCATTTTGCCCCGACCACACCCCCTGGCGACGAGGGGGTGTGGAACAACTCGGGAACACTTAATTTCACTCTATTTCATCTATAGATTAATTTTTTGTAAAAATCTCATTTTGCCCCGACCACACCCCCTGGCGACGAGGGGGTGTGGAACAACTCGGGAACACTTAATTTCACTCTATTTCATCTATAGATTAATTTTTTATAAAAATCTCATTTTGCCCCAACCACACCCCTGGCGCCTAGGGGGTGTGGCACAACTCCGGAACACATAATTTTACTCTATTTCACCTATAGATTAAATTGCACTAAAAATCTCATTTTGCCCCAACCACACCCGCTGGCGCCGAAGGGGTGCGGCAAAATCGGGGAAACACTCAATTTCACTTAATTTCACTTAATTTCATTTAATTTCACTCAATTTCACCTAATTTTACCCATAGATTAAATTGCACTAAAAATCTCATTTTGCCCCAACCACACCCCCTGGCGCCGAGGGGGTGTGGCACAACTCCGGAACACATAATTTTACTCTATTTCACCTATAGATTAAATTGCACTAAAAATCTCATTTTGCCCCGACCACACCCCCTGTCGCCAAAGGGGGTGTGGTCCGGTTGCCCCCAAAAGTTGATAGGATCCCCCTGGGGTCCTATGTATGATGGCGAAAACCGATTTCGATTATCTCGATCCGTTCTCCTGATATCCTGCTGACAGACAGACGGACAGACAGACAGACAGACAGACAGACAGACAGACAGACAGACAGACAGACAGACAGACAGACAAAGTCTTCACATAAAGTAGCTGAAGCTACTTAATAAATAGTTAATAAGTAAGTTGAACAATTATTGAAATAAGTTTCACAACAACAACGAATATTTTATCACTTTGAAAATATTGCTGGGTAGTATGTAGTAATTTTTGAGAAATGTTGGTTTCCAGTTGTAAATTTTTGCTAGATCGTCTACTTGAGAAGATTTCGAGCTTTCTCGTTCGCCGTGGAGATTCGACCGACGTTGTTCTCAGCCTGAAAGGGATTAATTTGTTAGTGGAGAAATTTAAGCAAGTTAGGTACGCATCGTGCAAGGCATGTACCATCATATTTATACGATCAATTTGAGCGTTCTGATTGCCAATTTCGCTTCCCATGTCGACTGCCATGTTTCTCAGATTACCCACCATGTTCGATACTTCTTCCATGTTCTTCTCCATCTCTTCCTCCCGAGCGTCGTTCGTGTATCTGGGCAGAAAGGAGGAAATTCAAGTGGTAAAATTTGCAAATTAAAACAAAATGCGACAGGCTTATATTGCGTATGTAGAAAGGAACGAAAGGAGAGGTTGCAAGGATTAGAATCTCTGGTGGAAATTATGGCGAAATTTTAGGTACACCTGTACATATACATATATGCGTGCATATACATAGCCTTTGTATGGTGAACATAACTTGCGAAATTTACGAAATTACGAAATTTTTCTACGCTTTTGCTGACAAATCTTAGGGTTTTTCGCAAATTTACCGAGCAATAACTGGGAATGTTTTTAAATACTTCGCAAAATCATTTCGGAGAGAAATCCATGAAAACTACCTCCAACTTGGGGTTTTACAAGTATGTAGCTTTGCGAGATTTGTGAAGTTATACATACTTTGCGAATCTCCTCACGAAATAATTTTTTTGAGCTGGACAAAGTGCTAAATAAGTAAGTTGTGATGCTATATATGTATGTACATGCGTAAGTAATTAAGATGTTGCTGTGAGTACGCCCGGTCGCGCAACTCATTTAGTAAGAGTTTGCGAATTAATAGATACTGAGGGTAGCCCACATTGGTGAAAACGATTTTGACCTTTAATATCTTTGGCGCTAGTAGAAATTTTGAATTGAAATTTTTACAATTTGTTCACCTTATAGTCAGCATTATGGGTGCAAAATTTCAATTTGCTAGTCTAAATTGCGCCAGAGATATATGCATATGAAAAAATAGTTCTGTTCTAAAACACTCTAAAACTGCATAAATTTTAAGTTTCAGAATATTTTTAAAACCTTCTAGAACTATGAATTGTTGATGGAATTTGATGTGGGTGGTATGAAAATTTTTGGCATCTATGTGGCTTTCATACATAACTCAAAATTTCCCAAATTTTTTTAAATTCATTCCATACCAGGTGGATTTGTACAAAAAAGCGTGAATAAAGTTTATTTTTCTGTTAAATGGAATTTTATAAATCACAATAGTTGAAATGTGTTCATGTTTATTATTTTAGCAGTTAGAGGAGACCTTACTGATCGTAATGCAAACATATTTTGTACTTCAAATGTTTAATGTCGTGCAATGGAGGTACTTGGGAAAAATTAGCGAAATTTTGACAAATTGGGGGCTGTTATAATTTTTACTCTGAAACTCTACCCAGTTATTTTTTTATCAAAATGTAAACTACATTGTGTACTACGGACATGGGGTCACACAATTTGCTATTTCCTAACATTTCTAGCCTATCAGCAACTGTTCCATGTCCTTTCATAGGGTAATTTATGTCTGGAACAAAAAAAGTCATCATTGTTTTACTTTGGGGTTAGTTGAAGGTCTGCTTTTTACACTAGAGAATTGAAATTTTGCACTCATAATGCTGAATATAAGGTGAACAAATTGTAAAAATTTCAATTCAAAATTTCTACTAGCGCCAAAGATATTAAAGGTCAAAATCGTTTTCACGGATGTGGGCTACCCTCAGTATGTGGAAAGAGATACATACTGGCTGGAGAAATTTTCGATAAAAATGCAGAACTTGTTCAAGCGTGGAATCTTTGTGTCTCGAGCTTAACAAATTGTGTTGCAATTTTTTTCCCTCATTTTAACTTTTCTTAGCACAAATGCTCAGTATGAGCGATTAGCTAATTATGCAAAACTTATTTGAGTTAAATAATTCCCTTACTTTGAGACGAATCCACCATACGTGGGTATTCCTGCGTCGGAGGGTCCACCCGGTCTTTCCGACCCACCACCCCCTTCGCCATCGTTCACCTTCCAATTGGCATCATCTTTGCTTCCCCTGATAATCAAAATTCAAAATTAACGATTAATTTAAAACCCAGTTTTATCTAGATGATTTGCAATTAAACTTCGAAAAAGCGACTTACTTTGCGCACGGAAACTTAATAAGGGAGCAGCAATTTTCCATCCCTCGCATATTTTCTTCTGCCTCTTTCATGTCGCTGTTAATTTGCAACATTCCTTTCTCAATATTGTCCAGTTTTTCGCCTTGATCGTCCAGAGCGACAAGGGAGCGGATTCCCATCTCTTTCGCCTCGTTGCAAAGTTCTCGCATGTTTCGAGTACTTTGAAGCGACTGAAATTATTTAAGCAGGAAAATTAGTTGTCAATTGGTTATAAGGAAAGTGTGTGCAATAATATTTGCACAATAAGTGAGTGACTTGCTATTGTTTAAAAAGGACTTAAATATTTAAATCCTTGTACAAATGAGTATTAAATTTCTTTGGATTTCTGCCCATTTTATTTTTGGTTAATCGTTGCTATAGGTTTTAATAAATTTTAGTTGTAAATTTCATAAAATAAAGAGATGTTAGATATTTTCATATGTCGTTCTGACCTTTTAAAAATTAGTTTTAGTAAATTTGCATAAACAGTTTTTGAATAATTTCATATATTGGTTTTAACTTTTATTCATAAATTGAGCTGTATAAATTTTCATGCATCAGATTAAAATTTTTCATCCATATTTATGTCATTCTTAAATGTTTTTGTCAATCCTTTCTATACTTTTTCAAATATAAAGTAAATCGCTTTTAAAATATTTTCAGAAATTTGTATCAATTTGTTCATACATAAATCGTTTTCTTAGATAAAAACATCCTATGTAAATATGTATGTAAATAATTTGTAACAATTTACATACATGCATAACGAATGTGTATTTTTTACATACACTCGTCGCTTCTAAACTTGGCGTAAATCTATTTTCAAAATTTCATCAATTACTACATTAATTTTGATTAATTTAAGTTAAAAAAATCATATAATTCCGAAGTAAATTTTCATATGCATCTACATTAGCGCGTGTGATACATAACCCTCTCATTCTCTACCTGATCGGTAACTTCGCTCGCTTTATATTGCAATTCTTCCAGCTCGGAGCGTTGTTTTGGTGGGGAGGGTGGTGGTGGAGGCATTTTGCCTGTTGCTTTCTCCGACTTTCTCTTTTTGGATCAAATTTTCTCTAAAAACACGCACCTCTCAAGTCAGTCACACCCACTTCATAAAATTTCCAAAGTCAAATTACTCCCACCCTTACGCACAATTTGGGTCCGTCTTATTGTTTTTTTTGCATAGATTTGGAGAGAAAGTCCTTGTGGGTAAAGTTGAGACAAATCAGGTCAGTAGCCTGTGGATTGAGCAGTATTTTTTATCACACACTTGCTTTTCTGCATGCGTCCAGTGAGCAGGGAGAAGTATGTCGTTGCAGGCGGGGAAAGAAGCTAAAGGCACGACTCGATTGTGTCTCCAGCGTTATTGTAACTGGGCATGAGAAAGTGGGGAAAGGGGATTTTATCTGCATTGCGTGAGCCTGGCGCCGGCTGGATTGAGCCGAGTGGAGGACGACTGCAGTGGCCGTGAAATACTTGGCAGATTTATGCTCGGCTTTTGCAAAAAGTAAAGCTCGCAACACTCCACACTAAAGAATGACCCAGTAGGCAATTCGTTGGTCGAATTCTCTGCGAACATAGCGAATTTAGAGCGAATTCGCTGCAGCGAAAAATCGTTGCGATTTCGAGGACAATTTCGCCTAGAACCCGCACCGACTTCGCAACGATATATTTCTCATCGAAAAATCTAAGACAATTCGTTACGAATTCGAGTACGAACAATCGCTGGCTTTTCGAGGAAAGAATTGTTCATGCGAATTCGCAACGAATTCGGAAGGACTTCAGAATTTCATTGTCCGTATAAAATTTGAGCAGCGATTTCACACCGAAATCGCAGCTACTCCTCGCCTTGAGATCACGTGCCCTTCGACCGGCGGATTTTAAGTAAACGATCACAACGGAGAAAACTTAATAAATAATCCTCCTCTTGTACAAATTAATAATTAATTAATTAGTGATTTAATTTGTGAAATCCATGGATTCTGAAATCTTTTGGTAAGTGGGTAGTTGATACAAATAACCACACTTAACTTAACCTAGCATATTTGTTACGCCATTGGTAATTTGTAAATACTTTTTGGATATTTAGAAGATGGTTTCGCGTTTGTGAGCATCACTCACAAAATGTATTTGCTCACTGGGGAAACTGTACTTGCAAAATTATTTCCAGATAAGTCATATTATTTTAGGCTAAAACCTTCCTAGATCTAACCATGTTAATTAAATCTGCCAATAGTTCAGATTTTTCAGAGGCTGCACCAAAATGTCATGTCGGTTACGAAGAACGCCATTCTCCCAAAATTTTTGACAAAGGCAGAGATTTAAAAAAAATGTAAGCAATTTTAAATTTTACACAGTAAGATTGTGCAAAATTGTTCTGAACTTCATGATGTCATTTTATAGAAAACCCAACTCCAGGCTGACACGAGTGAATACAGAAAACTCAACAATCGAAAATCATACTCCCAAGGGTATTGAAAATTATGTTGTTTATTATTTTGGTTTGTATTTTATACTTTAATATGAATGTATTGATGTATATTACGTTCTAATAAATCTTTCATTGCTTTCGGGAAGAATAAACGAATAAAAAGGGTGACATTGGATTCGCAGAGAAATCACGACGAAACCAATCGAAATCGATACGACTCAGAGCGAAATCGTCATAAAAATGCATCTCGAATTCTCAACGATACAGCGCGAAGTCGCTGCGAAATTCGCGCTAAGAATTCGCTGCTCTTTCGCACAGATTCGGCGGTCATTTAGCTCTGTTTTCGACGTCGATTCGATAGAGATTCTCTGCGATTCGATGCTGGTGCATCGCTACGATATCGCAGAGATTCGTTGTCTTTTTGCCTACTGGGGACGGACTTTGCAAAATGTGTGCAATCTTGTGTTTTCTTTGTTTACAAAATTATGAACGGGGATTACGTGAGTGAAAGTGTGTAAAGCTGAATATTGACTTTTAACTAGAAATGTATAAAACATAACAATGTGAAATGTTTGCATACATTTCACACTTAGAAATCCAGTAGTAAAACAGTACCAAGCTAAGCGGTATTCATGTATGTTTGGCTTTACCAAAGTGGTATTGATAAGTGTAAGATAAAAAAAAGTTTTACCATATCGGTCACAAATTTTGATAGATACGTATAATTTTAATACCAAGTGGTAGCAACTGTAATACCGAAACATCAATACCTGCAGGTATTGATTTTTATAGTCAGGCATGCCTGACTATACTAGATTTCTAACAGTGTGTTGAGTCCAATGAAATCACTGTTGATGTTCGTAAATTGATGAGGTCTGTAAAATTTATTGGTGAATTTGCACAAAATGAGAAGACCCTTTTGATCTGTATAATTTATAATTTTCCTTTGTACATAATAAGCTGTGCAAACAACTTAAATATGCAAATACTTAATCAGCAGTTTGCGAAGTTTGCTGGTAGTAGACATTCAATGTCATTCTTTGCGAAAATATGATGCCGTATTATAAAAGTTGTAAAATTTGGTACAATAATTTCTTAGTGTTTGCCTGCATGCATGGTTGCATGGAAAGTGGTATAGTGGTAAATAGCGATATTCGGCTTTACAAAATTTGGACGCTGCATGGTGGATTTTCTCCGGGAGAGATAGATGGTTTGTTTTGAAGGTGCAGAATAAGCCAACAACTTCTCCTGAGTTTGACTTCTGGATAGGATTTGTTAAATACATACGAAGCCATGTATGTAGTCGAAAGGAGTTCAGTTGCTTGAGATAGTACTTACTCGGATCCGGAATTTAATTTTATCATAACACTTTTTTATTGAAGAAGGTAAATTGGTGATAAATGGAATAATGGACAATATTTCGAGTTTCGTGTGGTGTTTCGCCAATAAAAATTGCATGAGAGAAAATTAAATTATAAAAAATGCAAGGAATATTAAACCAAAAAGTAGTACAATAAAATTTGAGTAAATTCTTTTGCCAGCGGTGCAAAATTTTTGGCATATCATGCAGAGTTGCGAATATGTGTTTGGTTTGAGCCGACGCACGTCAAGTTTTAACTTAAAGCACCGAATAATTCTTGTTTTTTAGTAATTTGTGAAAATGTAATATTTGGGAAAATTTGAAAATATTTAAAAATTAGTTACTTACACTTTCACAAAGTTCGAAATGATCTAAAATTATGTACATTAATTTCTATAATATCGTGGAAAGTTGAGGTGAATACACTCATTTCTTTTTGCATTCCACGCATTTTCTGGAACATTAGCTAGAAATGCAGGAAATGTAGTGAAAGAACATAAATCATGATAACTATGTGTGTTAGGTTAGACAATCAATACCTTTTGTAAGCAAGTATGATGCCCCTCCCGAATCTACCCTTACCTAATTCTTTCATTAGATCAGAGTTGTACCAGCAGGTGCACATGCTCTGGCCGTTTAGTTCTTGTGACATGCCTTATTTTCCATCTATTCAAACTGATGTACTCGTAAGGAAAATATGCATCATTCGAAATATTCAAATTCCTGAAACATTTATTCGATTGATTAATTATTAGATATCACTCGGACCTTTGGCCCATAATAGTATTATGTATTATCAGTATCAGACACACTACACAGTACAGGTTAATTATTAATGACGCTAATGTTTAATTAATTAAAGTGAAAATAAACGGCTACTTGAAGTAATTAGCAATTAACCACGGAAACTATTTATATAGCATTTACATACATATGTATCCATGCCAAGTCCAACCTGTCTGTTTCAACATTTGGACATTGCCCAACTCTGCGTAAGACACACTTCGCCTAGATTCGGATTAGATGTGACGCTATGTATTCCATGTAATTCGGAACATGGCTTCTGTCCTACATAATATTTGCCTTGTACACTGCACATGAGCCGCGGAAGGTGTACCGTGGCACTTTGGGTCATTAACATTGTAAGATATGTAAATAAAAGTGACTGGCTTATTAACATTGCGAAGAAAGCTTCCCCAATTTTTTGGGCGACGCAAAACCCAAGCCCCCAAAGTCCCCGTTCTTCCGGTGGGCCTGGATCAGGGTTCGGAAAACCCCGGGGTTTTTCTAGAAAAACCCAAACCCGGGGGTTTTTCCGGGGTTTTTGGGGTTTTTGTGGGTTTTTGGGTTTTTGTGGGTTTTTGTGGGTTTTTCCAGATTTTGGGGCAGGTTGAATCCAAATTCCTAAAATTATGTATTAGGGAAAAACTAATTTAAGAAACGAATTTAGCGTGCAATTTTAAACGTTATCATTGACTTTGACTAGTAAATCGAAAATTAGTGTTTAACATGTAAACCTGAAAATATGCAATAATATTTGGAAATTCAAGTCGCACATGAAAGTTCTCAAAATTTCATGATCAATCCGAAAATTGAATTAGCATTGATCTAAGTTGTTGTTTAAAAGATTTTGTTTCAATCTACACCAAAATCTTACAAAAACCCTGGAAAAACCCACAAAAACCCACAAAAACCCGCAAAAACCCCATTAAGCATTAGGGTTTTTCCGGAGATTTGATACCCCAAAAACCCACAAAAACCCCAAAAACCCTAACCCACAAAAACCCGGGGTGGCGAACCCTGGCCTGGATCTTGGAGAAAAATATCCAAGTCAAAGTCAGGAGCAGGCTAGTGATTACGGGAAAAGTGGGGAAAGTTGTGTTACAATGATCGCTTATATACCATTTGCGTTTCCTATCCATATTTTCTTGTCGGGTAAGAGAGAGAGAGAATAGAATTATTTTACGAGCAGGACAAGGGCACGAGCTATTATTTATGACTCAAATTATGGACATGTTAAAACCTTGGGGGAACGAAAGAAAGGGTGGCTTTGGTTGGTATATGTATGTACAAATGTAACCAAGCCTACACATATACGCGACCAGGGACAGGAAGTACGTCAGAGATAAGTTTCTAATAAAAAGAGGTGACTTTTTCTATGCGAACACAAATCTATATTGTATTTTTATGTCGTGTGATTCTCACAAGTATGTACATACATATGTATCTATAATGGGTAGACTGGAAACTGGAGAATTATGTAAAACAGGTCAGTCGTCTGGAAATGGGAAATAGTTTATGTGAATTTTTCTACTTTTAATACCTTTGTTTAAGTATGATTGAAAAAATAAGTTAAACAACAGGAATACGAAAATCGAAACTAATAAAAGCATGCATACATACGTAAGTCATAAAGGTTGCAAAAATGTTACTGAAAATATTAGGTAAGCACATGACAGTTGAAGTTGAATATTTCTGGCCTGCAAAAAGACAAAGGGACGCGGATGTGTAAAATTGATCAAACACAAGCCCGCCTAAAATGTTACATGTAATACTGCGGACTGAGCATAAAGGACGTGGTCGATTGAGATATTTTATCACACCATCTATCCTGAAATGTCCCTAAGGATGACGTCATGCATAGTCCATCGAGGTTACCTTTATGGGTCAAAATGATCCGATAATCGGTCACAATTCACCTACCGGATGTATGTACAGTACTCGCGTTAAAGAAATCCCTGCCAACAAGGTACATAGATAGGTAGAGTTAGTGGTTTTGTGATTTGGCACGAGTTACATATATTATGTATTCCATTATCGTAAAATCCGTGGTGTTTTTCGTTTTCTGGAGCTAAATAGGTAGTCGTACATATTTACATATTTATTTCGCAGGGCCAAGGTTTCAGTTGTGCTATGTATGTATGTACACGTGCACGTGTGAGGAATGGTGATTGTTGGATATGAAGAAATAATGGGGGAAAGGGCCATGCGGGGGAGATGTGATTGATTTTAGATACATAAATATGCTTCTTTTGTGCATTTTGCGGAACTTCGTGGAGTTCAACGTTGGGAAGAAATGGTGCAAGATCACGTTTATTATGCATTTGTTTAGTATTGGATAAATCGCTAATGGGAAAATGGGAATGTGGTGTGAGTGGAATTTAAGCGTGTTACCGGATGTGTTCCAGTTTATGAGAACAACTTAACAAGTCCAAATTATTCGCTAATACATGAATATGTGTAACTTTCACGTTGTAATTAATATACATATGTACATATGTATGTGCTCATATGTATTTGCATACACAAGGTAACCCGTGTATATGTCTGAATACATTTGCATTTTTGTGATTAATGGTTCACAACAATTTTATTTTCCTCCACTTTTCTGTACATTTTGAAATTGCCTGAATATTAAATATAAGTATTGGTAGACGCGCAAATTTAGTTGGTGCTAAATATTTATGAATGTATATGCATATGTGTGCGTATGTATGTACATACATACCTATGCACATTTGTAGGTATTCTCCATTCTGCAAGCAATTTATATAAAATTGGAATCAATTCAAGCATTTTGTTTAAATTTTAAAAAAATTGACAATAAAATCTTGGATGTACATAGATTAGTCTAATGTCAGACCGCACAAATAATATGTGAAAAATTTAATGCGAAACTAAAGTTGTGACAAATGATTAAAAGAATATGAGAATAATAACTCTCGACCCAGATTTGAAGATAACACAAAAATCCTTACAAACTAAATATTGAAAGTATGGTATGGTATTTTTTCGTCATGAATAAAAATGCACACAAATAGTACAAACAAGATAAACCACTTAATCCAAGCACTCGGAAACCTTGGGCTGTCGATTTGATCTACCAAGTTAACCAAATTATTAGTGAACGTCTAGAATTTCGAGATTCACAATGCATTAAGCTACATAATTTCCCTAATATCGGGATAGTATTGACCTTGATGCACAACTGCCTGTAAAATGCATCCGATGTAAATCTAATAATACTTCCTTAAGTTAAATATTAAATGTATCGACTTGCTATTTGCAACGTGAAAATTAAAAAGAAAAACTCGATATGAATTTGGTCACGGAGGAGAAAGTAAGCCTAAATATACAAAAGGAAAGTCATGTCTATCCGAAAAGGAGAAGTTAGTAAATAGGTCACCAATGTAGGATTGGGATTAATGGACACAAAACAAGTTCAAGGGTAGGGAGGACGGAAACACGTTGAATAATGGCCGCATTGTACTCTGAGCAGAGAAATGTATACATACATATACATATGTATGTACATAGAGACAGTGGCCGCGGAAGCGTGGGGATGTTTCGATGTGTCCAACATCTGTCCGTCTTATGAACCCCTCACCCTCCCTGATCCTTCTATGTTAATATCCCCAGATGTCCCATGACTTCCGCCCCCACTGTATAGGGAACAAACAATGCAGGAAATGTAAATTCCACTATGGAATTTACTTTTATGCACGAAATGTGCATTTATTACGTATTTAGCTGGCAAAGTGTGGAGTGAAATTTAGGCATTTTCCTAATTTAGGCATTTTAAATTTAGTACATGACAAATTTTCCCAAAATTTGCAACGCTTCTTGAAATTCAGTCCCCTTACTTTTCGACTTGAAAAAATGCATTTAGACTACGCCGAATTAAAAATCTTGTAGGCACGCTTTGTATAAATTCATTGTTTAACCTCACGCACATGGAGGGATCATGGGCTTATGGTTATACACATACAGAAGTTGTGAATATACATACATACATACATATGTATCAGGGGTAATAAAAGCCTCGCGAAAATCCACTCTCCTCCACATGCTAAATTTACACACGCCATGCAACGCAGGCATCCGGGAATGGGACTCACTTTCTCTGAAATTCCGCATTTACGCTTTCTCATCTGCGTGAGTCAGTCCAGGATCTTGGATCCATCTTACCATGTCGAGGACTCAGGAAATTTCGTGTCAATAAAGAAATTCATCAAGTGCTTGAACATGTTTGTCGTTAATTTCAGTACTTGAAATTTAGACGTTTAAAACTTTTGTCAGCGATGTATTTAAGTATGATGACGGGTATGACCAAGCCGGACCGCTATCTTCTCCACCGGAAGAAAAAAGCTGTACTTCTTAAAAATGCGGGTCAAAAGGTTAGCCAAATTTTGTCAGGACTATGTTGAATAAATATTTTGTAACCGAATCTACATAATTTTGTATTTAGTACACGATTGGATCTGGGGAAAACTTGGGGAGTTTCGATCCAGAAAAATATGAACAGTTTTTGATATTTCCGAACAATGCGGACCTTCCCGATGAGCACTGCCAAATCGAACTAACACTTAGCCTGCCCACAATAAGTACCTATTAAAAAACTACGGGTCGAGTTGGTTTTTGTATTTTTATAATTTTCGGGTTTTAGGTTGCTGGTTTTAATAATTCAAATACAAATATTGATCCTACAATAGTAGAACCTCGTTAATGATTATTAGCCGCACTGAAGCCTGGTGCAACCCCTGTCGCCCCCATAACGGGGTTGACCCAAATGCCACCGGCGGAAGCGGGGGCGCAGCTCCTGGTTGCCCAGCTCCTCGATCACTTTTAGCGGTGCCACAGCGGCGTCACTACCTGTGGACAAGGCAAATCTGGGGTCAATTCAAAACTCCCAATTGTACGACCCCTTTAAACTCACCCGCCAATGCGACCGGGTGGGCATTAGCCATCCATGCAAAACTGAGCATGACGAGGAGTGAGGCGACGATTAAAATTCGGGGACCCATTTTAAATTTCTAAAAAAACAACAAGAAAAAAATGCTCTACATTTTGGTTTGAATTTATTTTGTTCTTTACAAACCTTTTTTACCGGATAAATAGCTGGAATGAGTAATTGATTGATGAGAATAATTCCAAAACATCTCTCCGTTTTATAGGGAGGCTCAGGTCGTACGTCGTATTTGACATTACGTAACTTAAATTGAACTCAAGGATTCGTAATTGTCCTCGTTGCCTTGCCCGGCACTATGAGGGACTTGTTCAGTCGTTGTGCATGTCTGTCTGTATGTGTGTCCAATTGAGATTTTCAAACGTATGTACATGTATAGACATCGCGGGTAGTAATTTCAACACTGTTAGAAATCTGATTTCTCGGGATTAAGCTGGTTACCGCGTGGTAACAAGTTATTCCGGTATGTAAAAATTTGCTACCGACATTGTAAAACCTTAATACCGAGCTATACCGTATTACTAATCAACACAACTCTGGTATTTCGAGCCATACAAAAAATATCTATATTATAATTTCCAAAAGTCCGTCCCGTGGAATTTTCCGTGACATCCCTGCATTCTGATTGGCTGTTGCAATTCTGGCTCCACCAATCAAGGGTTATAATTTCGGTTATGATTTAGGTTATGATTTCGGTTATTATTTCGGTTATTATTTAGGTTATGATTTCGGTTATGATTTAGGTTATGATTTCGGTTATGATTTAGGTTATGATTTAGGTTATGATTTCGGTTGTGATTTCGGTTATGATTTCGGTTATGATTTAGGTTATGATTTAGGTTATGATTTAGGTTGTGATTTCGGTGATTTCTGTTATGATTTAGGCTTAAAGAATCCTAAAAGTATTCGTTAGCTACCTGCAAAATTCTCCCTACCCAAGTAAAATAAAATAAAAATAAAATCCTAAAATTCCTATTTAGCAAAGTTAAAAAATTCCTTGGCAACGTTAAAAAAATTCTTTAGCAACGTTAAAAAATTCCTTAGCAACGTTAAAAAAATTCCTTAGCAACGTTAACAAAATTCCTTAGCTACATTAAAAAATTCCTTAGCAACGTTTAAAAAATGCCTTAGCAACATTTAAAAAATTTCTTAGCAACGTTAAAAAATTCCTTAGCAACGTTAAAAAATTTCGTTAAAAAAACTCGCTCCAGTTACATATGTACTTCGTTAATCCAAAGATTTTGGTGGGTTCGTTTTAAACTCTAAATTTGGACCGTCTTTAAGACGGGCTTATAGGCTAGTTTCATAATAATTCATATGAGCGTGGATTTATACAAGCGTACTAATACTGGCTCATCATTTGAGCTATGTATGCTAATTTATAAGGATTTTGCGCTAGATGGAGATTATTTTTTAAACAATTTCTTGCCGTGTGTTCCACGCATTTACGTATTTTGTGCGCATTGAATTGCAAAACGAAAAACTAGACATCGGTGATCCAAAGTAGAGATATCTACAATTATCTATTAACCGATTCGCAAATCCGCATATTAAGCCCAAGTTCTTCGAATGAATATGTAGGGAAATTTTTGCGAATTTCATCACCATGGTATGAGACGGATCTACTCTGACTCGGGCTACATAAATAAAAAATCGCACCCTCGCCCTCCGCTTTATCATATGTAATGGAACAATTGAGTAAGTACAATGTCTTCTTAGGCACAATGGAGCGTAAAACTTTCGCAAAACCAAATTCGAGACGTCAAAGCGAGAATTTGCGAAGCTATGAAATTTTTTATACAATAAAGGTGAAATTCTAGTAAGAGAGATTTTAGTAGTCAATTTGAATGAAAGCGACTCATTAATGCATTTCCTGTCTCGGATAAAAGTGACAAATTTATACGCGCATTTACATATGTACATAAGTATGTCGAAATGGTGTATTCTGTTAAATTAATTTGTTCATTGTACTTTTAAGAATTACTATTTATGTATTTCAAAAAATTTTAATAGTCATTTCGATGTCTACATATATATTTTTCAATATTACAGTTTAATCAACAATTACTTATGTAACTGTTACAGAAACATTAAAAGGTAGCAAGTAGTTTCAAATTATGACTCGAAATTATTGACTGACGTTTGTCCCTTTTACTTGCCGATGTCACAAATACCCATATATAAATAAGTGTATTTACGTCAAATCATACCGATAAGTCATAACGAAATGTATTTATCGTCATATAAAGTCATGCTGATAGGTCATATTTACAAATAATGTCAGGTCCTTCACATATTTATCGTACATACACTGTTAAAAATCTAGTAGACTCAAATATACATATGTACATAGCCACATAGGTATACATAGGGTCTCGGTACCGGTATTGACTTGGTAATAACTCGTTACCGGATTGGTAATAGTTTGTTTCTGAGTGGTACATGCATATGGATTTCCGCACGGTATACTGCACTACTATGCGGTAATGCCCGTTATTACCGTGCCGGTGAAGTCATCCTGAATGATTCAAGAAATTTTGCTAAGAGTTTGTCAGCAATGGTTCAATACCAGTTTTCTAAGAGGGTACCCATTACTCACCCCCATACATGCATATTTACATAAATGAACAAGATTCAATCCTTTTCAATGAACAAGTTTAGTGTGTAAAGACCAGCTTGGCTTTAACTAATACCATGAATATGTATTACACTAATATAAATAAATATACTTGCTAATATAAATTCATGACTAATACATACACATCTGCACATCGCATAAGAATATGTATGTATGTATATAAGTAAACGTTTTTTGCACACTTTTTCATCGCAAACCTACTTTTCACAAGGTTTCCAACCTTGCTAGTCTTTAATGGATGTACAATTAATTTCTTCAACTTCAACTTCTTTGCAGTTGGACATTTATTACCTGCCCATTTATTACCTGCCCGTGCTCTGCGTACCTATTAAGTTTTTTCTCCACCGTAACGACTCCTGAGATCACTTTGTCGTACAATTTGACATGAATAATGCAATAATTTTTTTTACCCAGGGCTGATTAAGCGCTTTCCAGCTCACCTTCACCATCCTGATGAACTGAACTGCTTCAAGGATAGATGTACACTCTTAGCAAAATGGTGTTGAATCATTACTGACCGAAGTACATATACATATGTATGACTCCACCGGCTCGGTAATAATAGGAATTACCGTACAGTAATGTTGTTGTAATGAATGATTACCATTACCACTCAGAAAAAAAACTACAACCCATCCGGGAGGAAGTTATTGCACTACAAAAAAATATGAAGTCACAGATACACTCCGTGAATTGATTTGGTATTAACTTCCCCCGCCTTGGTGACAGTTTGATTCCGAGAGTGGTACGTTTTCATCACGACATTAGTGTACTTTTACTACCATACGGTAATTCCCGTTATTATAGTGCCGGTGAAGTCATATGCACTGCGGCCGGTGATGATTCAATACCATTTTGTTACCAAATCAATACCAGTACGGGGCGCATATGTACATATCTATGTAAGTATTTAACTACACTACCGGTATCAAAATCACCAAAACTCGGATTCAACATTGTAACCAAGGCGTTTAAGTCATATATTGACACCGGCGGTGTTGATTCGACAAATTGTTATTTTGAGTATATGTATCTACATATCTATGTAGATTTGAAAATTGTTGAGCTTACCGATTATGAAGTCGTACGTTTGTATCCTTGGGAGGCTTAAATCTGGTCCCAGCTCTGTCAGAGCCATATCCAAGTCGTCTTTCCGATACTGCTCGACGTACTGCTTTATCATTAACGAAACCGAAGTCACGACGAAGAAAGAAAGCTTAAACATGGTTGCTACTGGGAAGAATTTACATAACACGTAAATTTGAACTTCACGGTCAGGACATGATCGTCTAAAGGATGACTGAAAACTTACGTTTTGCTGACCGAATTAAACAGATTATCCTGTAATTTGCTCAACGTGTTCCTCACCCGAGGAAAATAATAATAACTCATGCACATTGATACCGAAACAACGAATATGTTCATGGATACGCTCATTTCATGTGTGCAATAATAAAGTCATTGACATAGAATATTTACATGCATCCATGAAATTTATATGCATGTAGGTATGCGCATACAAATATTGTGTATCTCAAAATATTTACCCACCTCGTATAAACTGCTACATGCATGTAAATATCTATGTCAGTAATTAGGTGGACACCTTATGCATAGAGTATTACCTGTCGAGGTAATCGTACCGATTTATATGGATCCGTTCGCAAGGAAAAAACTTGGTGCGTGCTAACCTCTATTACTAAACCGCATTATCATTTATTGATTTGAGTATGTATTCGCAGAGTATGCATCATTATTTATATGCAGGGTTTCGATTTTCCCGTTCAAATTAACATTATCTAATTAAGTTAAAGTACCGTGCCGACAATCCACTAATCCGTATTATTCAGAAAAAATTCAAAAAGTTTAATTGGACCCACCATCCCGCTTCGTGATTTTCTATTCGACATAAATCGGATGACACGGGAAAAGTATTTTTCAGCCTTTATGTGAGGACATTCGTGTAAAAAAATATTTAAAAAAATATTAATTCAAGCCAATTGTGCAACTTCTGAACCGCTTGGTACTCAAAAATAGCGACTGGACATTCAAGCAGGGCTCAGGTCCTGCTCATGAGGCCAAAATAGTAAATGGGTGGTTCAAATCCATGTGTCGCTTAGAAATGAGACTAATATTCCGTGGAATGCATCAAGCAAGTGAGATGTTGATACCAGGACTTTGGGGTCTTCTAGCTTCAGAAGGGGGAAATTTTGAAAATGCTTGCTATATTTCGTAGGTAATTTAATGAGCTTTCTCGTGATATCGCTATTTTTCAAAATTCAATAAACTGAGTCCGCTACATTCATTTTTGTAGTGGTCAGAACTTCTGGCAATATTATGTAGACACTGTCGCGTGTACGACCACTAGTCCATGAAAAATTGCACGTACTACATACTTATGTCTACATATTCCTGTTCCAAATTGTACCAAATGTTTAAATATTGTTTGGTAATTTTCTCCAAAACCCCAGAACAATATATATTCAATTCTAATATTTATTGGGATCATTATATATGTCCATTGTTCCTCTAACCATTCTTAGAAGCAAATAAGGTAAAAATGAGCATAGATTAATGAAGCAGTAATTAACTAAATTTGATTTTGCATAAACTCTTATTTATCTAAATATTGTATAATATACATGTTTACAGTATAAGTACCTGTTAATTTAGTGAAAATAATATTGAAATTACATATTCTGCATTGCAATGCTCTCCTCACGAAATAAAATATAATACATCTGTAACAATAATTTACACACCTTAACGGTAAAATTTCAATAATAGATTCTGTTTAACGCCACTTCCAACTCGGTGGACGAAATTCTCTTCATTTCATCCGGGTTAACCAACTTATTAATTACTTTTACCCAAATTGCAAACCTCTCTTGTACAACAGCCTCTTTTAGATATAAATATCTATGTCTTGAAATTCCAAGATTGTGCAATTTTTCCGAAACCTGCGCCACATTAAAGCCATTCCCGTCCTGTTGTACTAACTCCAAAAACACGAGGCCTAAACTCCACATGTCCGCCTTTGTCGTGTAACCAAACCCACGCTTCATTTCCGGACTTCTGTAACAGTCGGTCCCCACCTGGCCGAAAGTCTTGTCCAAATCCCTCGTTGCTAAACCAAGATCCCCCATTTTCCAGATACAGCCACAAATTGGGTGTACCTTACAAAATATATTTCCCGGTTTTATATCCCGATGAATGAACCCCTTCGAATGAATGTAACTCAGCCCTGTCGCGATATCTTTGAATATGGCGGCTACATGTCCATTTGCAAAATTTGGGATGAGCTGATGATTCTCTAAGAAATATTTCAACGTGAATTGACAGAGTTCCATCTTGATGTAAATATTGCTCGGGGGCACCCACATCAGACCGGTCGAGCTGGCTGAGTTGAGCAGAAGGGAATCCACGTATGCCTGAAGTTGAAACCGGTCTAATTTCTCAGTACCTTCTGCTTCCGCCCAACAGCTAATGTAGCGTACCACGTGGTCATTGCTGAGTCCACTAAGGACGACTATTTCATTCAAAACGGCAGCAAAATAGCCAACGTCCCTTGTGCTGAAGTTTGATGCGGCACTGCATCGAAGCGTTTTCCGAATATCGACGCATTTTACGGCGACGTTTGGATTAACCACGTCGGTCTGATCGATGGCCTCGTACACTTTTCCGAAACTACCAGATCCCAATAGCTGGAAGCATTTTAGAGAGTCGTCCGTCTTCCAGGGGGAGTGGGTGTCGTTAAGGGGAGATTTCAGATCAGTATCTTTAGTGTCGAAAGAGTATGTCCTAAGCTCATGAGGCGGTTCTGCAAAGAAAAATAACTCACAATGGAACCTTTTTTAGATCTAGGTACACTGGGATCGACTAGGGAGTTATATCCAAAAATCAAGCCAAAAATTAGGAGTCGCATGACGCTTATCCTTCCGTTGAATGGCCCTTTTGAAGAAAAATATTGGGGGTCAAAGTTCGCACTCATCCCTGGTCTTCGCCCCGTGGAGGAAAAAGCAAGAGAAAATTTGCTCATAAATTGAACATAACCGCCAATATTTTTCATCAAAGGGGCCATTCAATGGAAAGATAAGTGTCATGTGACTCCTAATTTTTGGCTTGATTTTTGGCAAACTCGCTAGTCGATTCCGGTGTAGCTCGAAAAAAGGTTCCATTGTGAATTACAATTATCTTCGCTGCTGCGAAATTTCTTGCCTTTTACGATTAATTTTTACACACACTCTAAAGAAAAATAAGTAAAATTTACTCATGGTTGAGTAAAAAAAGAGGATGGCACGACAATTGGGTAAAACTTGACCAGTGATGAGCAAAATTTCAAAAGGGATGCACGATTAATGTACATAAAGCATTGGGTAAGTTTTACTCAATTGTGGTGTCATTCTAAATATTTTTTACCCGACATACAGTAAATTTTGTCTATTTTTCTTTATCTTTAGTGTATGCACCTTATTTAAACTTCAATACCTGACATAATGCGATTGAGGAGGGGAGCTTCACCACCTGCCCTTCTCAGATCTCGATGCCCTTTGGATATGTTGTAGGGTCCCATGAGTGAACAACAACCCTGAAGTGGTTTGACTCCATGGCCACATTTGCGCCCGCCACACCCACTCAGAGGTGCCAAAAACAGGAAAAAAACCATGTTTTCATGTGCTTCAAATGTCACCAAAAATCCAAGTTTGCTTGGATTTTGATAAAATTTACATTTTTGTGATCCAAGATACTTGGGTGATCATATCCAGTAGATATCTCAACTTTTTTGAAATTTTGAATTTTTTCGACTAATCGTCAGCTCGAAAATTTCGAAAATTTCAAAAAAGTTGAGATTGCTATTGGATATTATCACACAAGTATCTGGGATCACAAAAATGTAACATTTATCAAAATCCGAGCAAAATTGGATTTTTGGTGGATTTTTGAAGTTGGTAACTTTTGTAGTTTTCATCCCTTTGAGTGGGTGTGGTGGGCGCAAATGTGGCCATGGAGTGAAACCACTTCAGGGTTTTAGTACACTCATGGGACCCTACCACATATCCAAAGGGCATCGAGATCTGAGAAGGGCAGGTGGTGAAGCTCTCCTCCTGAGAAGGACACTCCTCGATATCCTTTTGTACAAAAGGTACCCAATTAACACGACCAACACAACCGAGCTAACATAAATATACACCATTTTTCCTTCAAATGAGTTAATTTTCTCATCCACGCTACTTTCACAATCAGAAACTCCATTATTCACTTCGGTAACTGGGATGCATCTCGGTTCATTTCCTCCACAGTAAAACTCTCCTTCCCCGCATCGGTTCAATCGGGAACAAAACTTTGGGTTTTCATCGCTCCCGTCAATGCAATCCGCCACAGTTTTTGGAGGGAGAGGCATTTTCCTTCATCGCAGTTGAAACTTTGTGAGCCACACCTGCCAAAAATGGTGATATTAAGCTTAATTGAAACAAAATATTCACTTCATCTTGAGATTCAAACTAATTACCCATCCAATAGCGAATTGGGGTTGCGAAGATAACTTTGATGTTTCTTAACTTCCTCATTAAACTGGTCTAATTGTATGTTTTGAACGGCTGTAAAATTCCCAGATGTTACGTTACACGCAAAATATCCTGAACTTGGCAACTTTTGAATTATAAGCTGAGTAGAGGAATTCTGGTAGTTTGCTCGTATTTCATAATTTGACTAGAAGTAAAAAAAATAAACCGTAGTAACGTTAGAAGTAGCTCGTCCTGTAACACTTCTGTGACAACATTAGTTGGTACATAAACTTCTGCACCAATGGTGCAAAATAAATGGACAAAAAATGCATGAGATTGATAGAATTTTACACCGGTGGTAGAAAATAAGCGGACAAAATAGATGCATAATCGTCGTGGGGTTTTGCACCAATGGTGGAGAATAAGCGGGGAAAATATACCCAGAAATTTTACATGATTTTGACTTTTTTAGACCCCCTTCGTGGGGATATATTTCTGTGGGTTATTCTGCACTTTTGGTGCGTATTGAATCAATTCTCCCAATTGTTTGGCACCATTTTATGTATCGCTTGGTCGATACGAATGGTGCTATTAATTTCCTAAAAATTGGACATGGGCCTATTTAATTAGCATCAATTGATGCAAGAAACTCATTAACAGACAGACAGACGGACAGACAGACAGACAGACAGACGGACAGGAGGAATTCAATAGCTCTCATGCTACGCAGGACGAGCTAATAAGGATATCGGAATAATTACAAGGTCGTATTTATATATCAGAGGCCAACGCCGCCACCGGCGATACATCCGAGTTCCTATTCCTTCAACCTTGAGATGCCGAAAAATGACGCAAATTGGCATCGCCGCCGCAAAATTGGTCAGCATTGACCTCTGATATATTTCTGTTTGAGAGCAACTCTTCTCCGACACCAATTGACAGGGGGCGCCCACAGATTTCAGGATTTCAGGAAAGAAAAGATTACCAAATTTTAGGAAAGAAAATATTTCAGGAAATACGGTGATACCAGTTCTGTTGCTGATTTAAGTTTTTAGTCCGAGTCAGGGCTTATGTACCCATCATGTCCGTCTGTCTGTCTGTCTGTCCGTCTGTCTGGTTTGCGATAACTGCCGTAAAACTAATCCGATCGACTTGAGATTTTGCACAAACATATTATGGGTCAAATGAGGAGTTAAGTTCGAAGATGGGCGAAATCGGTCAAGTGGTTGACCGGTGTGGGTCACATAGGTGGGTGGGGTATTATACATCAAAATTTCAAAATTGCCGTAGAAAGCTGAAATTTGGTGCAGAGATTTATAATGGTTTATAATGAAGGAATACAAAGTAAAATTGCAAAAATTTTCATCTGGAGGGACCCTAGGGGGTGACCCATACTGATTTTTAAAACTTATCCAATCGAGCTGAAATTTGGTACATAGGTTGTTAACCCTTTAAACTGTAACGACGACAATTGTCGTTTTATAAGAAATGGTTTAATTCGGGAGTACGACAAAAGTCGTCCTGAAAAATCGTGGTCATGGCGCGGAAGGAAGACAATTGTCGTTTCTAGGAGGTCATTGATTTTCACCATTTTCTCTCCGCGACCTAAAATTTGTTGCAATTTTGAGGGATTTCTCCTATGCCAACACAATGCTATATTTGAAGATTTTCTTCCCGAAAATTTGGATATTTCCCTATACAACGCAATGTTAAATTTTGGATTTTTCAGTTTTTCGAGTTTTATTAAAAACTCCTGAATTTCTCCTCCCGCGCCATGACCACAACATACTTTTAGCGTCCCCGATTTAATGCCTTTTCTTGTCGTTAATCATACACGTTAAAGGGTTAATGACTACTAATTGAAGAATATGAATTGAATCACCTGGACAGGCCCAATGGGGTGACCCATACCAATTTTTCAAATTCGTCAAATCGAGCTTAAATTTGGTAGACAAGTTGGTAATAGCTCCTAATGGAACAATATGAACTAAAATAAGAAAAATTTTCATCTGGAGGACCTTATTGGGCGACCAGGAAAAACAAATATGTGTGCACCAACAAATGTATACGAACCTAGTCACCCGCGTGGCTGGAATTTATATATGTTGCGTCTAATATTACGAGGATAATATCCTGAGAGTTTTAGGACAAAGTGTACACTCGTTTCAAAGTTATGGTCACAGTCGATACTGGTGACCAAGGGAAAAAATGTGTGCACTAACAAAAATTTAGTGATAGTCGATAAATTTTGGCATATGCGTTATTAAAGGCTCTTAATTGAAGAATTCGAAGTTTTAAAAATTTTAATTTGAAAACAGATTTACGCCTGACTCGGGCTACATCAAGTCTGCACTGTAGGTTTTTTATAAATGTCCCCTCTCTGCACTGTCGGGAGCAACATTGTTCTCAAACAGTATCTACAAAATATAAAACTTTTTTATATACGTACCACAATTTTAGAAATCTGCCTCTTTTCCAGCGAAGCTAGTTCGACACCATTAAAAATCCAAGATATCGACGTAGTACCGACCCCGGTAAAATAACGGTCGGCGGAAAGTACAAACCCCTCGTTTCAAACCGCTCATTACAAACCCGGCTCCTTACAAACCGCTTATTACAAACCCCGCTCATTACAAACCCGGATCATTACAAACCCCGCTCATTACAAACCCCGCTCATTACAAAATAACAAGTCAGAGATCTTCCAGTTTCGCCGAAATTTGGAACACTATTTCCTCTATCCCAAACCACACTGGTTATGTGGGGTTGCGCTGTGGGAATAAAACCATAATTTAATACTGTTATAAATATATCTTTTCCTTAGATTATCCAACTCAACATACGATCAAAAACAGGAAATTTTAAGGTTTTTTATCCCATCGTGACGAATTAAGGTGTGGCGCCCAACATGTTATGTCCAACTCTCCAATAAAATCAAGTGTCATTTTATCCTCTGCAAATTGCCATTGCTGACTTTTTATAGTTTTGCCATCGCGCGACGAAATTCCCTCGTCTAAAAATTTTGCAAAGGAATATGACTATTTATTTCTTAATTGAAAAAATCTGAGTCTTTCCATTTTTCACAACTTACAAATACTGTAACGGGAAGTGTCAAATACAATCCCATTTTTTGAAAGGGTAACCGCTAATCCGTCAGAGTACAATGCTTTTAATATGGAACAAGTCCAGAATAATGTGTCCCCAAAAATAAACTACTCAACGGCTTGATTTTCAGAATAACCAGCCGGATATGATCCGACAAACCTCCATCCAACGCTGACAAATCTGTAATTTATTTTAGAAACGTGCAGATTCTACGAAGCTTGAAGAATTATATGCTCTAAACAAACCTTGAGTGAAGACTAAAATTTGCGCTAAAACAACAGTTCTTTGTCTAAAATTTTCCCAAGTAAAGTTGAAATTTACACAACGTTGCAGGATTTTTCAATAAACCTTGGGTAAATTTCATAAAACAGTTGTTTCGACGCAAATTTTAGTCAACCTTGAGTATATTTCACTCAAGTTTATTTAGCGTGTATGTTGTCGTGCATTAGATAGATATGAACATACATGTCGTATTCCCGTAATGCGCAATTGGATGCCAAAATAGTTGAGTAAACATCGGCTGATTTGTCCCCTGGGCGAGGCATGTCATTAAAAATGCGCCATACGATTTTTCAGAACAAGTGTAATTGTTGACTTCTCCATTTATTCGGCAAGATGTGGAGATTTCTTCTGAAATGCAGTCTATGTTCTGGGTAGTAAATAAAATAAAATCCATATTATTATAACATATTAGGTACATAATTAAGTATTAATTGAAGTTAAAAAAATACGAACCCTGGGCACATAAAAGAAATGATTTCGACAAGTCGTGAACGAACCACATTTTGTAAAATTGGGCACCATGTTTATTTCAACGCTTTCCTCAGGTTGATTACTGTTTTGTGCTGACAAGCATTTAAAACAGGTAATCCGATCATTTCGGTGACACCATGATCCTCGAGCTTGACATAATTCTTCCTTACTTTCTTTCAGACTTGGAACATAATCTGGAAAAAAATTGTAAAATTAGTATGGATAAAAGCGAATAGCCAATGAGTAAACTCACGAGTTTGAAAAGAAGTTATTATTCAACTCAATTCAAAGTGAGTAAATTGAACAATAATTAACAAATTTACGGAAAATTATTTAGTTCGGGTTGACTTATGAGTCAAGTATCTATATGTCCTCTAGGGGTGCCTCGGTATCCGGTACCCGGCAGGGTATTTATATACATATATGTTAAAAATAAATGGAACATTTATAATTTGATCAGTTTAAAAATTGTAAGTTACAAAACTTGACGCTACATATATTGAAACATTATTACCGAGTAATTTTAAAATTTGTCCTATAATTTCAATATAAAATTTGACCGAATAAGTACCTACATATTCAAGCTACATAAATATTTTATTTTATACCGAGTAAAAAAATTAAATTCATGGGATTGAACAGGTTTTTACAAAATTTTGAATATTAAGTACGAAAATTGAATATACAAATTACTCGCCCGGGTTCGCCAAAAAAGGCCGAGAAATGTGTAATCTAACGTCTTCCATAAATTATCTATTGCCGTTCTGAGATCCATATAATTTTATCCGTACTTCAGTCCCATTCGAGGTGATCACCTTTTTCAGTTCAGGTTCTAAAGCTACCCGAGATATTAGTCCTGGACGTCCGAATGATAAACAAGACATGTTTGGATAACTGCTTGACTTCCTTGTAAAATTGATTACGGCATGAACTTGATACGTAGGTAGATTCGTCGAATAATTCGTCCTTGAATCCGAGCCGATACGTATAAATTGTTCGATCAATTAAAGTTTCGTCGTCATCCTTAAATAAAATGAATAGTAGAAGTCACGATAAAATTCAATTCATGTAAAAAAAGTTAGTTACCTCATTGATATGAAATATCCAATTGATTGGGTACGTTGCAAAACAATCGAATTCTAAAACTAGTGGAATTTCGTCCGGAAATGTGACTATGGTTTCATTTCTGTCCTTAACTATGTCAATTGGTGGTAACAGCTTAATTACTGGACAGTTATCGCATGCACGAAATTTTAGTAAGTCACACTTAACTAATATAAGCAACACTATGATGCACAGCGTTAAGTTCAGTAACATATTTAATGACGGCAAAAAAGGTTGTCAAATTGGAAATTAACCATAATACAATTTTAATATTTCTGGCTCAACAATTTAATTAATATTTAAATATTTACAAGGTCATTGTAAATCCAGAGTTTCGATTTGATAATTTTGTATACGGTAAATCAAAATGAATAAAAATTTATTGAAGGTTGAGTAAAAAAGAGGATTTGCCGTCTAACTCTGTCTGAGTAATAATAAATACTTGAAACGATAATATTGTGAACACAGTTTTATACTCTATTAAATAAATATTTACAGAATGCAAACATTCATTTGTGCGTATCTATTTGGAAAATGTCAATTCATACATGATTAAATTGTACATATGTAATAAGTGATTGGAAGAAGTACATACATGCGAAAAAATTTATCCCTGTTTCTTGAATAACACATGAATAACACATAGATATAGTAGAAATTCAATTTAGGATGTGGTTTACTGAATCACGGAAAAGTTATTATGCTGGAAACAATCCAAGGTGAATATCTATGACAAGTGTTACTTCGTATTTATGTTTAAGTTTTGTCGTTATATCATAAAATATTAAAATGCTTGAAACCGGTCGACGTCTTTTTGATAACGTGAGGAAAATGTGCTAATGGAATTATTTAACTTGGAACTTATCGAAAACAATCCACCTTAACACTATTGGACAAATGTATTTATTCGTATAGAATTAATAGAGGTATGAATTCGTACACTCTCAAATCAGGGTTGCAGAAATCTCATCTCACCCTCGTAAATCTCATCTCACTGAGATATAATGAGAAATAGTGAGACATGTGAAATATGAGATTTAGTGAGATTTATGAGCCATGCAGTAGCGCCACCTAGCGGACGGGGTCATGAACTACAAGTTTATCTCATTATTTCTCATATTTCTCACTCAGCCCCAAGTGAGATAAATGATATATATCATTAAATCTCACTAAATCTCACTCACAATGGAACCTTTTTCAAGCTACACGAGATAAGCTTAGTGACATATGCTAAAAAATCAAGCTAAAAATTAGAAATGACGTGGTACTTATCTTTCCGTTGAATGGGCACTTGGAGGTCAAATATTTGAGGGCAAAGTTCACAGTAGCGGCAGGTTTTTTTCTCAAGCGGGTGAGCGGAGGAGTGAAAATTTTCTCCTTCGAGGTCACTCTCGCACGCTCGCACTTCATTCAATGCATATTATTTTTGACAAAATTTCACAATCTCGTAAATTGGTGTATACATTCATCTAATTTTATATTTTCTTTTTAAAATCCTACTATCCACCGATCCGTAATAAAAAAGTGCCGATATGTTCAATAAATTATTATTATTTATATTATAAATTAAAATTATAAATCGAATATTATCCTCGAAAACCGCAGAGATGACTACTAAAAATTATAACTGCGTCTAATTATTTAATTAATGTATTAATTAATTAGAAATCATAATCCTTAAAGTTGACTTATTTTTATTGACACATTTCGTTGTATATTTTTGGAAATGCATACTAGTAACGAAACTAGCGCGACAGTGAAGGGAGCGGAGTGACTTCGAAGGAGAAAATTTTCACTCCTCCGCTCGCCCGGTTGAGAAACAACAGGCCGCTACTGTGAACCTTGCCCTCAAATATTTGACCTCAAAGTGCCCATTCAAAGGAAAGATAAGTACCACGTCATTTCTTATTTTTAGCTTGATTTTTTAGCATATGTCACGAAGCTTATCTCGTGTAGCTTGAAAAAAGGTTCCATTGTCAGTGATATATATCACTTGTAACCCTGTCTCAAATCTCGACGAAAAATAATTCTACGCATATGTATACCTAACCCTGTAAAATTATGTAGAACCATATATAGTGAATGCAATTAAGACGGGTAATTATGTAACACCTTATAATGACTTGATGAGTCATCCCATCCAAACATTACGTAGTTAAAACCTGTCAGTACGGGATTGCGGAGCCCGACTCAAGATATTTTTAATATACTACACAACGCCGTCAACCGTGGCAATTAGTAATTCCATAGTAGTACGGTACACAGTTAGAACCACCAGAATTTTCCGGTCATGCCAATTGTATTCTTCAGTGAGTAGTGCTGTCATATTCTCATAGGTACATTACGGCAAGTATTGTACGAAAAGTATAATAGGGTTCTTTCTTATATGTGAGTCCCACTATAATAAGTATGTCTTGAGCATATCTCAAATTAAGCCAGGGCTATAACCTACCAATTGTTTTCCAAAATTGGTATATATCATTCGACGGGTCGGCTGGCCTGAACATTTTGTTAATTTGCAACGCCACAGCTCCGACGGTAGTATTTTAATCGCAGCTGCCGCCGATATATCTGATTCATTCTAAGTCGAGCTGTTTATTTGCATGTATCCAAAATTTTAATTCCATCGGATTCGTTTAAAAAAAATATCGTAAGACGGACGGACAGACAACACGGGAATATAAACCCTTGGTCTGGCTGAAAAATATAAAATGCATATATAGCCGAACCAATTACAAGTACATGGCAACGTTAAGCTGTTATGTTCTTAGCCAAATTTATTAAACACGATTAGGTGGCAATGTGTAGGGATGTACCTGAAGTATTACGTATCTCGCCCTTTTGTATTGACATCAGCTTTAGGTAATTTTACCAAACTTGTTGACAACAAGTTGTTGTCCACAATAATAAATAAGCTACCTAACCTTACCATACATATCTATGGTAACCTATGTACATACTTAAGTAATACAAAATAAAGCAATTTGGTGTAAGTAAAGTTTGTATTACGTAGGTACCTACATACTTACATATTAGCACTTGTAGTCCTTCCATGAATTTATATTTCTACTCTTATGAGTCCTTCATATTGTCTGAATAACTATGTATGGATATACCCAGCCAGCAGATTGTCCTAACTCTTCAAAATCTCAGAGAAATCTCAGAGAATACTGGTCGGTCGACTTACAATGGAATCTTTTTTCAAGCCACACCAGGATTTTCTGGCTGGGTATATCCAAAAGTCAAGCCAAAAAATTAGAAATCAAATGGCACTTTTGATTTCGTTGAATGGCCCTTTCGAAAAAAAAACATTGGCGGCAAGCAATGAACTTTGATAACACATTCCATTGACATGGATCACATAATTTCAAAATTTCAACCAAATCCGAAGGTTACACCATCGCATTGTAAGTTGAATCTGAAGGAGTTTAATTTATTTAGTTTCTTAATTTTAGTGTTTGGGACACAATTTTAACGATTCCTTTTATAATACACATGTGGGAATAGTAAGATTGAGTTGTAGTGTACGAGTAAAAATTATTCGATTCGACAGAAAAATCCAATGACTATTTTTAGAGTAGCCTTTCAGTATTTATATGGATAAGACACACTGGTAATTTAACTTATTGACAATGAGTTACATATATCACCCCAAAACTTTTTTTATTTGTTGATAAAAATAGAGTAGCACACCAGCCAAAAGTAAAAAATAGTCATTTTTATGGTCGTATTTTAGGAGTTTTTCATTCATACTTTAAGGTTTTATCGGTCATTTATATCCGACGTCTGGTGGATACACATCTTCGTTGACACCTCGTTCTTTCTCCCCTTTTCGATCACGTCATACTCCACTTATTGGGGAATATGGTAGAAATCCTTTCGTAAATATCAGTCCCACCTTCCACCCACCCCCACCGGCTAGAAGTCTCTCCTGCCTCACCCCACCCACAATGCCGCTTCCTCCTAATCCCTCCCACATTCCACTTTCCCTCCGCGGGGAATGAAATATCCAAACACCTCAACGTCTCACACGGCACAACGCCCTCACCCAAAAAGGTTTCGTACAGGAACAGCATGGTCGCTTCAAAATGGAAATTTTCATCCGGCTTTCCCACTTTACCTATCAATGCCAAAGGAATTTTTTTCCGTACCACGCGCACAGTTAACTTCTCGATAGCAGGAAATTGTTTGCTATACACTAATTTAACCTCATCCCCTCCTGTCTCAAAATTTAAGGAAAGATAAGGTCGAAACCAATTCGATTCGTTGCAAGTAGTACAATCGTATATAATTTCTTCTCTCAAAATTTCGAAAACTTTCAATCTTGGCAGAATCGGAACCACAATGTGTGGCCATTGAGTCTTCGTTTCAGCGATGTTGGGCACGGAGGAGATGCACACGTGTTCCAGCTGTGGGGCGAGGAGGGAAAAGAGCCCGACGGCATCGAGGGTGCCGTCTTTTGGAACATAGAATTCGAGCTTGGTCACATTTGCATAACATTTTTGAAGAGGTACGTTGAATTTGGAAAATTTTATACAGATATGTACTAAGTATCCCAGGTACAGTATTCTTTGCAGTGAGACTGATTTGAGGTGGGGGAATGTAGCGTCGCTGTCCTCAAGCAGTGCACCTGGCACGTTGCACAAGGTGAGATTGGCCACGTGTTGGCTGAAAATCGTTATAATTTGGGTAACCAGGGACATCACTTTTTCCCACCTTTTATACATATCAAAAGGATGAGGATTGAACACGTTTACCGTCAATGTGGTCACTTTTTGTATTGCGACATTATCTGGAAATAGTTCTTTCCAGCCTTGATCAGTGGAAACCATTTGTTTGTGATGGACTAAAAGTAGGTGGAATTTTAACGATGTCAAATTTTTCAAAGATTCGTAAAGTTTGACCAAGCGAGACGCCACGTGGCGTAGGTTATTATCGACGGGGAGATAAATGCTTAATTTTGTCACGGTTTTGAGATCGATAGTGTTGAGTGTTTTTATCGCTTGAAGTACAATTTTAGGAGGGTTGACTTTAAATAGGACGATTTTGAGGTAGCGAGGAGATAAGTTGGAAAGGGAGACGAAATCCGTTGTATCGTTGACGTTTGACATTAGCTGGAGTTCGACGGGATGTCGAACGAGGAGGTGTCGCAAGGCTTCCTTCTCCCACGTGGAGTTCACTAGAGATGTGGATTCTAGATCGGGCGAAGGCAGAAATTCCATAACTTTGGAAATTATCTGTACGAGCAAAAAAAAAGTTTGGAATTACATAGACTCTTAAAAATAATGTTACCCGTTTGAAAAGTAAAAGCACCATGAACTCTATATTAAGTTAGCTTTACTAAATCCAGGCTAAACTTTTTTCTTTATCAAGGTAACGTTACTCTGGATTTTGTATGACTGCTTTAATCAATTTAGAGTTCAAAGTGCGTTTAGGTACTTTTCAAAGGGATAAATCATTGTTAAGAGTTTGATATTTCTTAATGATCAATCATTAAGATAAATACGTTTCTAAATTAGGCAGAAAATTACCTCAGGGAGATAGAAAATTAAATGACTGTTGCCCTCCATGCTGCACAACTTGGACTCAGCGTTTGGAAATATTCTTAAAATGTTAATAAACCGTAGTAACGTTAGAAGTAGCTCAACCTGTAATAATGACTTGGTTATAACTTGCCCCAAAGGTGCAGAAAAATGCAACAAAATAGATACATAATTTTTATGCAATTATGCACCAATGGTGCAAAAAAATCCAACAAAGTAGATCAATAATTTTTATGCAATATTGCACCAATGGTACAGATAAATTAAACAAAATAGATCAATAATTATTATTCATCGAGGACAGTCCAAACATTGGGCATCACTGGTACAGAATTACCTACCAACAATCAACGATAATTTTGAAAAATTTATGTCAAAATTGTCTGATAACATCCGCCGACTAGTATGCATTATTGGTGCGCTATGCATCAAGTCTCCCAATTCTTTCGCATCAATTGGTGTTTCCAATTGTCAGATACCAACGATGCTATTAATTTATGAAAAAATTGACCAGGGACACATTAATTAGCATCAATTGATGCAAAAAGGTCGTTAACATACAGACGGACGGACGGACGGACAGGAGGAATTCAATAGCTCTCGTGCTACGCAGGGTGAGCTAATAACGTTATTTCAATGAGGGTCGAGTAGGAATTTATTCTGCTGGTCGCTTTTATGTAAATGTGGGGCAATGAACTTTAGCAGTGCCTTTTTATTTAATGGACAAAAATAACTACTAAAAACTGCATGCCCTGTTATGTATCATCCTGAACTAGAAATAGAAAAAGGGTTTAATGCAGAGGAGGGCCGATTTCCGGTAAGCTGTAATAAATATAACCTATGTATTAATGCTAATATGTATGTACTATACAATCTTAAAAATAGTATCATTTGAAAAGTAAGTAGGTATATATACTCCAGATACTATTTATAGTAAGAAAAAGTACTAAGTCCGGAGTAATGTTAACAGATAAGATAAAGAGTACAAATTTTACTGCAAAATTTACTTTGGATTTTGTACGGTGTACTTAATATAAAATTCAGAGTACTTTTTAAAAAGGTAACATTATTTTTAAGAGTGAAGCGTCCCCAATGAATGGAGTTTGGGATGAATGAATGAACGTTTTATTAAGTTATTAACCGTGTGACGTTTTGCTCCAGAATTCTACAGAGTTATAAAATTTCACATGTTTTCTTTTCACAAGATGTACATACATATGTAGCTAAAAAATTCCAAGGGTGTTTTTCGTAAATTTTCTCGCCATTTAACCAAATCTTAATATTTTTTGAAAGCTTTTGTAGCACCTTAATAAGCACAATGTGTAAATCAGCGACAATTAAAAAACCGGACCTCTGCAAGATTTTGGCCATAATTCAAAGAGCAAACTCATATGCGGGAACTATGTACATGTTACAATTTATTACGAAATATAAAGTTAAATTGTACATTTAAAATAAATTTAATCAAGATTTTAAAACTACTTAATTTTAAACTTTTATCACCTGGTTTCCTATTCCATTTGAGTTTAGTACTTATTTAGTAATTATTTATCTAGATATTTACTAGTTTGCAACCAGGGCCACTACTCATGAAATGACGTAAAAAACGCAGGATTATCTAACGGACACATATTGGGATCGCTATTTGGATCCAGATAATCCCGAAGCATGAGGCACGCCGTTTTCTCAGCGGCAAGTTGCGTGGGAGCATTCGGATTTCCGTTCGTCGAAGTTGGAAGAACGCTGGCATCAACGACGCGTAATCGTGAGACTCCACGCACCCTGTAAAAGACAATTTTGCAAATATGTACAAATTATCAATAGTGTTCGAATTTTTAACTAACTTTAATTCCGAGTCGACCACGGCGAGTGGATCATCTCTTCTGCCCATTACACAAGTTCCCGACATATGAAACGATGTGCTTGATGTCTGCATGATGTAGCACTTCCAGTAGTCGTCCGAGTCAAAAGGATAAAATTTACAGGCCTCTGGAACTTCGGGTTTATACCTCAAATCCAACGGTTGAAATGCTCCGGTTTTGCTAATACTGAAAACCAGGCGAATGCCTAACGTTGACCAGAATGTTAGCAACTGTCACATTTTGTTACAATCAATTTTGTAAAATACGACCCACCCTCGAGGAGAACATCGATATCAGTGGGATCCGTAAATATCCCCAAGTCAAGGCTGACCAATTTCTCATCGTCCACTTCCCCCGCAGCATACGCTTCTGTATTCAGAAAGACACACCCTCGTGATTTTGGTCTCCCAAATTCTACGCGCATCCTGATCTGCAATACAATCCAAATAATCATTAAGGGAACTCAAGAAGAATTTGCATACCTAGTCCCACACGTGAACAAATAAAGGATAATGTTTATGAAACAATTTTACTTCAGAAATAATTTGCTAACTTTCGTATCTCCTGTTTGATTCGCTATAAATAAAACCTCGTAGTAGAAAGTGTTCCACCTGGGACATGCAGTTCGCACCCAGTTCAAGAATGTCAGCTTTAAGCTTACTTTCCAATTCTTTTGAAAGCTAAAAGCTAGGAGTTGGCAGTAGATTACTGTCACAATATAAAACTGTGTCCAGCTTTGCTCTAATATACATAACTCTACCTATTTAAATATCCAGCTCTATGGTAAACATACCTGGGTTGCATTTATCGCAAGTCCGGCTAGATCATTCATTTGAAAAAACAAATGATAATCAGGCCAATTCCCTTCATTGTCTCGTTTCGCACGAGACGAGACGATAAACGCTTGATGCACATTTTCCGTGCTAAACGCTCCCGTTTTTATAGGAGCTTGGAACTTGATAAGTTCATCTTGCATGCCAGATTCTGTGAAGAATGGATAAAGGGTTTGGGCGGCGGAGGGGTTTTGAATCTGAAATTTGAAATGTATGTCGGCATGATCCAGGAGATTTTGGCCCACTCCGGGGAGATCTTGGACGATTGGGATCTATGTGAATAGATTTAAGCACACTCTTAAAAATAATGTTACCCTTTTCTAAATTAAATGCAGTCTCAATTCCAAATTATGAGAACAATTTATGGTTTATCAAGTTAACGTTACTGTCAACTGTGGATTTATCGTGGTATCGTTTACGTAATTTAAGATTAACTTTGTTAATTTAGTCTTGAAAGGGGTAACATTATTTTTAAACGTGTTTTATATTTAAGCTTTAGACAATTTGACGGTTTAAAATAAATATTTACATTGGCGGCGCGGAGAGTTTGTGAAGGGCCGATGCCGGATTTCATGAGCATTATTGGCGAAAGTATGGCTCCCGCAGAAACGATAACTTCTTTCGAAGCGTGAGCAATTTGTGGAATTCCGTGTCGCAAATATGTTACACCGTACGCGACTTTGTTTTCATCAATTAGAATCTTACGCAGTTTAAAATCAAATTCGTTGTTAAATAAGATTATGCATAATTAGAATCTATGGAATGTATACCTTTTGAACTTGAGAATATCGCAGCACTCTCAAATTAGGCCTGGTCTTTTCAACCCCTTGAATAAAAGCGGTGTAGGAACTAGCACGTAAAGAATTCTTAGTCGATAACATCACTGGGGAGAAGGCTGAGGTTATATTTCAAAAATTGCAGAATTTCATAAAACAATTCCAAAAATTTGAAAATTATGGAAGCCAAATAAATATTCACCCTCAATCTGGAACGCGTTTGTATCTGCCGTCTGAAATCCTAATTCCCTGCCGGCCGCTAGCCAAAGTCCAAGCGTTGGTCCGTGCGACGTAGTAACAGAAATGGGTCCATTCGTACCGTAAAAATCTAATTGTATGTTATTGCTTACTTTTTTATTTCTTTGCCAAAAATCTAGGGAACGTCCGCATACTACGTCATCAAAAAGGTGGGTAATTGGTTTTGAGTAGCCTGTCTTACTCGTATTGAGTTTAACATGAGTAGGGAAGTGGTGAGCGGGTGGTTTAAAAATCCGCGTTTTTTTATGACGTAATGTACATATGGACGTTCCCAGAGTGAAAAGTTTTTAACAACCTCTTTGATCTTCATTGATTAAAAGTCCACTAAAACTTTCAAGTCTTTTAAAATGGTGGATAACATTTAGATAACTCCAACTCGGGTCTTGCGTAATGCTTGCAAATTGATCGTAGTCGTGTGGAGAGCCACGATTGTAGTAATTGTTGTTATGCGATCCCGAGCCGCCCATCATTCTCCCATGTGTGATGTTTAACACCTAATAAATAAATCGAAAACAAAATTAACCAAGTTCAGAAAGGATGAAAAAATTTCTAAAATTTTTGAGCACCCCGCCATTTTCCAATGAAAAGTGTTGCTGTTTGGACTGGAATTGGTAATTGATAGCAGGATCGATAATAAATTGATTTGTCCAGACGAAAGTATTCACAGCGGGAGGTGGATTTCCGCCCGTTTCTAGCAGTAAAACCCTGAAATATTGGGAGAGCCTGCCCGCGAGAAGGCATCCCGCTGCACCAGCGCCTACTGTAAATTAGAGTACTAAAATGCAGGCATATGTCTGGTTGTTGGAATATATAATAAGATTACGGATTACATTATAGGATTATTTATTGGATTACATTTTCGGAGTTTCTACTATTTGTGCTTAAAAGCTGGAAATCTTTCATATGTTCAAACTAGGATTTGTAAGTTTGGATGTTATCTAATTTTTAAATGTTTTAATCATATTTTGAGAAGCAATTATGTGTTTTTAGTTGCTACAACGCACCATTTTCTGTAATTCGAAAATAATCCGTAGTCTATAATCCAAGATATATTTCAAACTTCAGCCGACCAAGCAAATTAATCTCAATCCCGTAATCCCAACAAAATTTTAATGAATTAATCCGTAATCCATCGAAGCTTTTGGGATTACGCATCCTTGTTGTCACCAATTTCTCCTCCTAATCCAAAGTATACAGTTGCTCTTACCGATTATAAAGTCGTACGTTTGTATCCTTGGGAGACTCATGTCTGGTTCCAGCTCCGCCAGAGTCATGTCCAAGTCGTCTTTCCGATATTGCTCGACATATTGCTTTATCATTAACGAAATCGAAGTCAGCACAAAGAGAGAAAGGTTACCCATGATTATTACTGGCAACCAAATTAATACGTAAACTTGAACAAGACAAGGTTAGGTCAAGGGTAACTGAAGACTTCCCTTGGCCTACGTATGTATGTATTTATACCGCTCGTGTCAAACAGATTGTCCTGAAATTTGGTCAACGTGTTTGGTAATTCTGGCGTGTTCTACACCTGAGGAAAATAACACCTTATTTATATAAAACCTACGGAAATACATATTCATGTCTAGTAAACAGAGAGCGGATATGTATTTATTTTCGACTTTTCCATTTTATTTCCAACCAACATGCAATAGCAAAACTTTGTAGACGTGGGCCGCTACTCTTGTCGATAGCAAATTGAAAATATTTTTTGAATATTTCCGATATATGTATAAATGTATAGAAATATTTCTCCATTATGTGAAAACTGAGTAAATATTATGAATATTAAAAAAATATGTAAGTATGTACACATATTTCAAAGGCTTGAGCCAATTTTTTGTTCAAAGAAATTAAATCTGAACATAAAACTCCAGACAATTAATTAAAATTCTTTTTTTTTGTGGATGCATATTTAGATACATACCTATATGTGTGTGTTCCATAAATATTTTGGCATTTTTCATGCATAGGTATGAAATACACATTTCCGGACTTTTCGTAAATATATATCCGCTCTCTGATAATTGTGTAAATGGCGTACAATACTTATAATGCGTATATTTTTTACGAAATTTGTAAGCATATGTATAGTTACATAAAAGTTTCATTGTAGTTACGTAAAAGTATTGCATCTTTAAATATGCCCACCCACCCCATATAAAATGAGCTACTTGTCTGTTAAGAACTTACGTAATATGTGGATTTGTGTATTTAAGTAATTAAATGCCACCTAATTTGTAATTCCTAATTGTCACAAGGTACCCAGTGCACCTTGTGAATGGAGAATTAAATTAGAAACAATACATACTTATGTACCACACTACATATTTAACTGTCGAGGTCGTCGTACGGATTTAGTACTTTAGACATACAAGGAAAAAAATTGGTGCATGCGAATATCGATATTTATATTATATATTATCCGGATCCCGTAAGAGCAGACAAATGTGCAAGGTATTTGTTTGCTTCCAATTGGTTTGACATAATGAGATTAGTGAGGCCATTCGTGAGTGAACCTCCATGTCAAATCTTACGGGAAGCAAAGAAACCCACTGCACATTTGTCTGCTCGCTGTGCTGCTGGTCCGAATAATAACTTACATATATCAGTGAAAATATCCACGTTCACTGTTAAAAATCTGGTGGGTATAGTCACGCTGGTAGATATTGATTTCTCGATATTAAAGCTGTTACCGCTTGGTACTAAAATTATACCGATCCATAAAAAATTTGCTCCGATACTGTAAAACTTTAATACCAAGCTGTTACACGGTATTACAGATAAATACCACTTTGGTGGAGTCATTCATATATGAATACCACTTGGTATTATTTTAATACTGGATTTCTAAGAGTGTGCAGATAGAATTTTCTGATTTCTGTGCGATGCCAAAGGGGAAGACCAAACAAAGGTTTCCTATTGGTCAATTTTACTCTTAATGTCGCACATATATGCATCCTTCAAGGTCTCCTTTAATATTTGAGCGTCAACGGTTTCCCATGTCATTACTTGACGTCCTCCAAAAAAGTGCGATGAGGTGAATAACTTCTGATATAAGGTCATTGCACTAAATAATTTTTGATTAATTGTTTGATGTTATTTCGGATTGTGAAAAACTGATCAGTTAAGCTGATATTGCCATTATTGTTGGCATGCATGCATCTAGAGTGATTTCTTGGCGGAATATCTACAATTGAAATGGATTCGTCACGACCATTTTAGACGTTAATTAGAGTAAGGCGACATATGCACAACGGAAACGATGTGGCAGTTGTGTTACATATTTAATTTAATTTATTTCGTTGGAAACGGTTTATTATCACTATGCACACATATGCTGAAAAAGGACAAAATTAGTCAGAATCTGCTTAAAACCTCTCTGTTTATTAATTAAAATAATCAGTCCCATAAAACGGGTAGTTTTTAATTTTGTGTATGTATGTACATATAATCTTCGTAAGCTCAAGTGGGCCCATTCACAACAAACTTACATATTTCGTATTGAAATACATACATGTATAGTGAAATCTAGAGAGCATGCTCAGTTATGACAGAAAAATTTCTCATCGTTTTCTACAAAAAAAAGTTTTGCCAAATTTTAGAAAATATAATAAAAATTCGTAAATTATTGAAATCCTCACTGCATAAATAAATAAATACAATAAAAGTATTACAACTGAACTATTAAGTCGGAAATGCTTGGAAGGTTATTACATTACACACTTATTTAAATACATTTTAACATTTCTAAAGTATGAACTCGAAAATGACTAACCAACTCGCGAGAAGTGAATAATTTCTTCCCACAAAAGTAACATCCATACCTCGGCGCATCATGACGTATTGTATGTACGGCCAAATATTGTTTCGAGTGGCTTTTGTACTCGCATTTGTCGCAGGAATGGACCAGTTCTTTATTCGTGGCATGCCTCGCCTCCACGTGACCCTTCAAGTTTGATGACTTGGAAAATCTCTTGTCACACAATGTACACGGATAATTCTTCTGATTTTCATGCACAACTCGGATGTGGAGACGTAGCCCTTCCTTGCTGATGAAGGTCTGAGGACAGACGTGACATTGCAGCACTTTTCGGGCGGATTTTTCCAAATGCGTCTTCTGTAAAATTAATATACCAATGGGTAGTTTTTCACCTATTGATTAGAAAATATTTAAGCGCGATGGAATTTCTGCCCGCCAAAAACACGTCCCTATTTGATTAACCTTGCGAAATTCAAGTCCAATCCATCACGCTAAAATATTTTCCAGTCAATATTTTTTCTCACAATATGCGCACATATGTATTTACCTCGTGACCCTTCATGGTTCCCCTGTGGGCGAAACTCTTCCCACAAGTGGCACAATTGTACGGCTTCTCCGTCGTGTGAGTGGGAATGTGTTGCTCAAGTTCAGGCCTAGTTTTGAAGTCCTTTCCGCAAAGCTTGCACGAATGACGGACCGCATTTTCGGCGTGTTCAATTCTCACGTGATGCAAAAGACTACGGATGTGCTGGTAAGTTTTCTCACATCCGGGAAATGTGCAAAGGAAGCGATGTGCTTCGCTCGCGCTGTGAAAGGAGTCAATATGTCGCCGTAAATTCGCAGGGGTGGATAACTCTCGGTGACAAGTGTCACAACTTGGTCGTTTCCGATTGCTGTGAAGTCTCCTCAGGTGAGCAGATAAGTTGCGTCTGTTTTTAAAAACTTTGTTACAAACCTAGATAATACAGAAGTGGGAAAATATGGATTTTCAAATTAAATGAATTCAGCTTTTCAAGTATCTACACCTCGCACCTCACATTTGACGTTAGCATCGGGAGCGTTCATTACCAGGTGGTCAGTCAACTCGTAATTACTTTTAAACGCTTTTGAGCCCTTTGAACAATCCCACTTCTTGTCTGGCTTTAGATCCATATTTCTCTGTTGAGTTTGCAGACTTTTATTCGTAAAAGACTGGTGTCCTTAAACGAGTTCAATTTATTGTCCGTAAGAGAAAATTCACTACTATTCACACATTAGTTTTGTCAACAATTCACACATTTTAAAAGCATCCACCTGCATGAAACGCTGTTCCAGGAATTTTTAACAATGGCAATATTGATTATGTAAATATGTAAATTGTTTACAATTTAATTATTAATTTACCGCACTGTGGTAACCGCAGTGTCAATGTAAAAAACAACGCGTACGTACTTAATTGTCAGATGGGGTGTAAAATTACAGGAAATTTCAATCGCTTTGACGCTGGGTAAGTGTTTCTGTTCGTTTGCAACGGTTTATATGAGGCGTAAAATATAAATATTTATCTAACGAATGTATGTACTTATGTAGGTGTTAGGTAAGGACTGTTGAATTTTTAACTTAATTAAACAAAGTTATTTGAAATTATTAATTGGCTTAGTATGAGAAAATTATATAGATGCTTAAAGTTCGGATGGCAGCGAGTTACTTGGTGCCAGTTCGTGGTTTAATGTGAACACGACTGGAATTGAGAAGGGTCGAAAATGGTTGAAGTACTTCAACTGTCTACTTAGACAGTTTATCGTAGTCGTGGTGGAACGGATTGAAAATAAAATTCCTGGAAATTCCTCCCAAATTTTGTGTGATTTTGTGATCGAATTTATGCTTATGCCAGTAATATCAAATAGGAAATAAATATTTATTTATGCACCTTGTGTTATTACACATTTGCCTAAAATTTCGAAATATTTAAGTAATGGAGATTGTGTTTTATTTTCATTTATTTGTTATTCGTTTGTTTTACTTTTGAGAAACTTTAGCAGAATTTGTATTTGTCATAATTGCGGAAATAATAAAACTTGCACTTAAACACGTTACGCTCGCTAGGAATGGAAAATGGAAAATCTGTAACATACCTATACATAGTTTCGAAATCTCTTTAGTCCATTTTTTCAAGTGCATTATATGTAAAATAAATAGCACGCCGTGATTGAATCTTTGAACCCGTTGGCGAAACTCTATCCAAAATTCAAAATAGATGGCAGGATTTATGTATGATCCGCACAGGATGGTTGGCTATTTTTATCCAGGAATTTGTCAAGTTTTCACTCGTTGTTATGGTCGATAAAACGCAACCTTTTCCACACGAACCCAACATTAACATGTTTATTCGATTTACTTCTACGTGCTCTATTACTCTTAAACAACACATTAGCAATAAATAATTAAGCAATCATACACGGTAAGAAACTAAATATTTACATATCTACTTACAATACAATAAGTGTAACATTTCTATTTCCAATCAATCTTATTTAAATATTCTAATTTCTAAAAAATGGAATTGTCCAAGTTGTGTGGCTTCATTCGTAAGTAGTGGAAAAGATGATGCTGTAACTATAAATTATGACAAGCTATTATTGAAATTAGTGAGAATATTGAACCATTTATGCTATCAAGATACCTTTGCCTGGATATAACCACCTCCCTTATGGAAATTCATATGCGGGTAACGGGTACCCGACCCGTTACCCGCGGCAACCCTACTAAATACCCATACCAAAGGGAGGGCGGCCTGTTGGATACGAATTTGACCTTGAATAACCCCGGAACGGTTTGTCGTAGCGGGTCAAAATTTTGAACAGACGAGCATGTTATCCTCAGATAGTTGTGTGTAAAATTTCAGCCTTCTACTTTGAAAAATGCCTGCCCCACATCCCCCAGAAGCTGAGACAGTTATTTCGAATAGTTCCAGAAAAAATCTCGCCCGTGTTTGCAAAAAATTTTATTTGAATATTCTGTTGAGGAATAGAAGTGAGCTATTGGTGACAATTGACGAAGAACTATTTTCCCTACAAGTTACTAATTGGGTTCGAAGAGCTTACTACACGACAAATGCCGAAAAAATTCAAGAAATTTGGTGCTTTTCAGTGAGGAGAACTTTTTTAAACAGTTGATGGTCGTGGGTGCAATGTCCTGTCGTGGTGTCCTCCCACTTATCAAAGTCCCCCAAAAAGTGAAGGAATCTTCGAAGTATTATGTGGACCTTGTACTGAAACCACTTTTAGAATACAATTTTCCTAATTTGCACGGTAAAATAATAATTAAGGTGATTTTTCATCATGACGGAGCGTCCTCCCAGACGGCAAAGTTGACCCAAGATTATGCAAATGACCTTGCACCTAGATTGGGGATAAAAATCATTTCGAATAGTGAAATACCTATACAATCCCCTGATATAAGTCAAATCGACTTGTTTGAGTTCGGATAGATGAAAACAAAATCTTTCTGTGGGGACCGAATTTTGTAGACGGAGTTTGGAAAAAGTTGAAATGAGTGTCTAAACTTCTGGGGGCTGTGGGGGAGGCATTTTTGAAAGTAGAGAGTTGAATTTTTGCACACAACTATCTGAGGATAACATGCTCTTCTGTTCAAAATTTTGACCCGCTACGACAAACCGTTCCGGGGTTATTCAAGGCCAAATTCGTATCCACCAGGCTGCCCTCCCTTTGGTATTTACATATCTACTTACAATACAAGTGTTTTACGTGTACAACTCACAAGGGACACTCACGACCTGTCGTTTGAGTCCAGGGTACCCACTATGTTTTTCAGAATCTACTAGGACCCCAGATGAAGGATTCATTCATATTTCCGTGTAAAACTCATATTTGGCGCCATGGCGTGGCGCCAAATTCGCCAAATTTGCATGTTTTTATTTTTGAAACCGCCATAACTTTTGAAAACCTGTACGGATTTTCAAAATTTTTGGCAAAAATCATGACAAGGAGTTCAACTTTCGTATCCAATGAAATTTTTTCCAAAATTATCACTTTTAACTTTTCGCAAAATTTCGTAATTTTCTTATAAATGGGGGTTCGTCGAAAAAATGCTAAAAATATTTCAAAAATTAGAAATTTTTTATTTTTATTTTTTTCTCAAAAATTTCGACTTTTGTGATCATTTTAAGTATAAAATTTTGAAAATCCGACATAAACTGCAAAAGTTATGGGGGTTTGAAACTGGTCGAAAATGCAAATTTTGAAGTTTGGCGCCACGCCATGGCGCCAAATATGAGTTTTACACGGAAATATGAATGAATCCTTCATCTGGGGTCCTAGTAGATTCTGAAAAACATAGTGGGTACCCTGGACTCAAACGACAGGTCGTGAGTGTCCCTTGTCAGATCGGGTTGGGACTAATTTTATTTTGTTCACCACAAAAAATAATCGTACCCGTATTTTTTCATTTTTCCTAATGCGCTAATTTGAGCGCGAGGCGCGAATTTTAAAACATTTTTCAGCCAAAACCTCGCTTTTTAAAAATTATGTAAATTTTCGAATTTTAGCGTGAATCCAAAAATTCAAAAACATGTCTCTTCAGAATGACTTACTTGACTTATAAAAAATCCAAACGCATTATTTTTTGAAAAATTCAAAATTTGAAAGAATTTACAATTTTAATGAATTTCAAAAGCTGGCAAAAAATTTTGAAATTTATATTTCGAGACAATTGGATTTTTCATAAGTTAGGTAAGTCATTTCGAAGAGACATGTTTTCGAATATTTGGATTCGCGCTAAAATTCGAAAATTTACAGAATTTTTAAAAAGCGAGGTTTTGGCTGAAAAATGTTTTAAAATTCGCGCCTCGCGCTCAAATTAGGGCATTAAGAAAAATGAAAAAATACGGGTATGCTTATTTTTTGTGGTGAACAAAATAAAATTAGTCCCAACCCGATCTGACTTGTACACGTAAAAGACTTGCATTGTTAGTTCAAAATTCATTTGTTGTTATATAAATATAGCATTGCTGGAAACATTCCACGTTAATTAATGCTACCAAAATGTGTGAATCGTGGCTTGCCACCAAATTGTATGAATATTTATTACGAATTTTTTTCACAGACACCAAATTAAAGGCGTTTAAGCACATCAATTTTTGGAGAAACTACGTAAATTAAATACACTCAGCCAAAACGGAATCCACATGGATCTGATTCCAGGAAAGGAATGGGAATGTGCAAAGTGCTCAAAAACTTTTGATACTTTTGACGTATTGGCCAGACACGTGGTCACGCACGATCCCAATGCCACGCTGAAGTGTGAGGTGAGGGTGTAAATTTGCAAAAGTGAAAAATAATTTTGCAGCCCAAATTTTCCCATTTTTGTCTTCTTGTCTAGGTTTGCAGCAAAATTTGCAAAATAGACGCGGCTTATCATGACAGGTGTGGAGAATTCACACCAAACGGCAACGACCAAGTTGTCCCACTTGTCACGGCTTGTTTTAAGACTCCACCGCTTTACGCAGACACACCGAAGCCTTCCACGGAACAAAGAATATACAGTCAATGGAACAAGTATTGGCAACACCCACACAAGCTAAATAAAATTGCCTATAACTTTGGCATGCATTATCAAATTAGCATGCAAATTTGTACGCAATTAGCAAATCTAATGTAGTTTTCGATTATAATCATGTTTTATTGATTAAAATTGGATAAACACAGTTTTTAAATAATTTGTTGGAAAATATGTAAAATTAACCCGCAAAAAGTATTGGCACCCTATAACTTATAAAATCATAAATCAAAGAATCGCCAATTTTATTACGTCACACTGCTTCTAATGTTACGCGGCACCTCCCCTCGACGCAATAAGAGCATAAATAGGCCGTTGAATTGATTCGACAAGGTTCTTTATAACGTTTTTTTATATGGTTGGCCACACTTGTTTCGAACTTTTGACAAGCTCGTTTTTCATCGAGTGGTTTCCCACCGGTCTCTCTTTTCGCAGCCCAAATAATCAGAATGACATCAGGAGACTGTGCAGCCAACGAAAGAAGCTTAACCTTTTCGGTCTCCAAAAACTTGCATCCTTAATTGGGGTAGCTGTTTTGGGTCACTGCATTTTTGGAATATAAAATTCCTCCCCAGATCAGGTTTTTATCAAATAATTTCAAATTATCGTTTGGAATGATTAATTAGACCTCCCTGGTCATGATTTTATCGATAATGACCAGGTAAACACGCCGCCACCTAGTCATTTAACCCCAAACCATAATCGATCCTCCTATCTGTTAAACTGCCATACGAACGTTTTCGTATTTCTGAGCCTTTTATGGCATCCGCCAGACTTGAACCAATTAATGAGCTCCGAATAAGTAAAATATGCCTATGTCGTACCAGTAGATTTTATTTCATTCATTGGAAGTCAATTGAGGCTTATATTTAGCCCATCCCAATTTATTGAGGTGGTTCGCTTTGGGGACTCTCTCGTCGGTCGGGCTACTGGAGCCTGAAACCCCAAGGCATAATTTTTTAGTGAACATCAAAATTGAATGATATGTTTGCCCACAGTTAGTACTGCAATTCAACATGGATTTGGGGGCTAAAATCTTCCGATCTCGAGTGAGTATCATTGAGTTTTGGTTTTCCGTGCATGCAGACGTTTACACAGGAGCAGATTGAGAGTTAACATTGCGGTAGATTGAGGAAAACTCGATATTGCTCATCGGTCTCTATAAAATCTGGGGGTGGTCCCAGACCCAATAAAGTATATATATTCTGAATCCTCCCACCAAGACCTTTCCAACGATACCCCACTTATGGGGTTATGTGAGACTTTGCCTGGTGACCTTTTTCGTTTGTGCGAAAAACTTGTTGACCTTGGAAAAATTTAAGAATCCTTAACGAATCTGATAGTACAAGTCAGTCTGATCAGTTTTTATCAAATGTGAAGAAAATCTATCGGGGATTGTTGAAATGCGGGCTATTTAAAAAATGGTGATGGATGAGCCAACTTTGTAACTTGACCTCATGTCATTTTGAGGTCAAGGAGTACGGGTAGGGCCTAGCGCTTCAGGATGACCCAAAAGCATACCGCGGGGATTGTCCATGCGAAGTTTGACCGCTGTGGGCCTACTGGTTGCTTCACAATCGAGGGAGAAAGTTGTCAAGTTTTGTCGAAAAAGGCAGTGCTTTCCCCCATACCATTAGACGGACGAGGACGTGGAAATTTTAAAAACTGTCTAAATCGAATAGTTCGGACCCGCTGAGCAGGTTTTTGAGATAAAACAGCAGAAAATAAAATATGACCTTTTTTACCGGCGATAGCTGATGGAAATCGTCGGTTAAGAAAATTGTGTCGAGTAACTAATTTAGCCACATGTTGCCAATACTTTTTGCAGGTTCGTACCTGACTAGTTAGGGTCAAAATTTGGATTGCGTTATGTTTACTAGGTTTAAATCGGAAACACGATTATAATCGAACACTACATTAGATTTATCAAATGTGTTCAAAGTTTCACGCTAATTTGATAACGCATGCCAAAGTTATAACCAATTTTATTTAGCTTGCGTGGGTGTTGCCAATACTTTTTCCATTGACTGTATACAGTGAACAACCCCTTTTGTCATGTAGATTTCTCGGCTGTGAGAAAACCTTCTTGAATAAACGCCAACTTACGAGACACGTAAAAGCTGAACATGCCGATATTCCGGTCCGATTTCCGTGTACACTTTGCGGGAAAGACTTCAAAACTAGGACTTGCCTTGACCAACACATTCTCACTCACACGACGGAGAAACGGTAGAATTGTACCACCTGTGGGAGGGGTTTTACCCAGAGGCCACACCTGAGACGTCACGAGGTAGATAAGCATCTTGTATAATAAGCTTGAAAAATAACCAACGTGCGTATTAATCTTACAGACAACGCATTTGAAAAAATTTCGCTATCACGTCTGCCCACAGGCCTTCTTAAGTTTGAACTATTTACAAAGCCACATCCGAGTTGTGCATGGAAATCAGAGGGATTATCCGTGCACATTTTGTGATAAGAGTTTCTCAGCCGCAGGAAGTTTGAAGCGTCACGTGGAGACGAAACATGCGACGAATGAGGAGCTGATCCATTCCTGCGACAAATGCGAGTACAAGAGCCACTCGAAATACTATTTGGCTAATCATAAAAGAAATCACAATGCTGGGAGGTATGGATTCTACTTTTGTGGGAAGAAATTTATCGCTTTTTACGTGTTGGTCGAGCATTATCGAAGGCATACTCTAGAATAATTAAAATAGTGAATATATATCTGAATAATTTACGAATCTTTTTTTTACTAAATTATTACCATGTAGCAAAACTTTTGGTGGAAAACCGTAAGATTTTAATTACAAAGTTATGTAGTAACTGGACATTTATTAGATTAGCAGATCGCTAGAATATTTCACAAACGAAATAAATTTATGCGGACCGAAGTATCGTTATTTCGAACAAAAATACTTGCTAGGCAAAATTTCCTGATGAAAGGTCAAAGTGGACTGTATTTCTGAAAATTTCTTTATTTAAATTTATTAACATGTACACAATTTCAAAAATTTGTTGAGAAGTAGAAGTAGGACATATTTAATTTTTAAATATTTATTTAAGTAAACTTTATTTTTTTAATATGAACTTGGCTTACGCAAATAAAAATATACACTTATTATAAACTTTTATATGCTAAATTGTGTAACAACCAGGGAATTGGAAATAAATATTTATTTCAGACGCAGACTGTATGTATATACAGTATAGGCGGGAAGTCTTTCCACCCTTATAATTTTTTCATTTAACGCGTTATATTTCTCGAGAAGCTTGAGGAAATGAACTGCAATTTTGCACAAGTACTTATCATGATGCAAGGTTTTCGGAACCATACTTTGGATAACGGCGTGGCACAGGAAACGACAGGGTGAAATTATATACAAAATTCCGACTGGAAAAAGTCTTTCCACCCAGACTAAAGTTTAATGTAACATTCATTTTAAATTTTTGTTTGTTATGTAATATTAAAATTATCATTTGAAATGTTCACCCAGGTCCTCTAGGAAGGCAATAATACCTTTAGGGGTCAACACAAAAATTAAGATTGTGTATGAGGTGTCTAAATTCTCCAATTCAAATTTAACGGCGTCCCCTAGTCCATTCGGGTTTGATAGTTTTTGCTACGAAATTTTAGGCTTCATAATTGACAACAAATGTTCATTAGCATTCCGTCCGGTGAGTTTAGAGTACAATCCAACAATTAAATCTTGTTTGTTGTAAATCTACTTCTCAAAAACTTTGATCTATGCTTAAATTCACCATTCTGTTTGAAATAAAATTGTCACCACGCGGTAATTTCTCGCGTCACCATCAAATTCGAACCCCTAATCTCGCAACGGCAGTTTAGGTCCTTGATTCCTTTGATTATCTCAAAATTTCCGATGCCCTTCTACGACGTTCACGCCCATACGTTTCGGTTTTCACCCCCATGCTTAACGGTTTATTTACGGTACTTAGTTTTGTCTGTATCTCCTGGTCACCTCCTTATCCGAGTGACCCGATCTGAACCAAACAAGTTGGTCTTGGTCTAGTCGCTCCATGTTGTACATTTCCAGTCTTGAATGTATCGATTTCGATACTTTTTAGCCAATTTCATAACCTTGATCATATGGGCCTAGGAAATAAATTTTTTTCCGCACTGCTGGGTCTTTAAATCCAACTTATTCTACCCAATTCTTTACATAGTCCGACCATAAGTTCCCGTGAATGCATTTCCGGTGATAAAGCCCAAAGTATTAGAGCTATCTGATAGAAATTTTTGTGGATGAACAAGGTATTAATCTTGTTTAGAAATCATAACTTCGTTTTCACAATTTCCTCCACGGGCTTGTACACAAGACATAAGTCGTGGCGAAAACTGCTCGATCGCGGCACGCACGGATTTCCTGGGAAAAGCGCCAGATCTTCAGTAAGTGCGACCTCAGCCCTTCCACACTTGGGTGAAATTTAGAGCATACTTGTACCTATAATTTGACCACCAGTCATAATTTAGGGGATTAAGGTCTGCAGATACTGAGCACGGAACTGAGCACTGAGCTACGGATGAAAAAAAGTCATGAAAATTCGTCTGAAGCCAGTTTTGGACAATTTTGCACCTTGCGCATGAGCAGATTCTTGTTGAAAGGTCCAATGGCGATTTTCGGAGGGTCCAGGGTTCAGGTTATTAACGTTTGTCTCTAGGACACTCTGAAAATAATTCTTGGCTTCAACTTGTACCCTTTGCGGTAAAAAACAGAGATTTCATTTCTCCAGCCAACTTGCTCCCATGCACACCACGGTGATGACTTCGTATTGACTTCCGCATACTTAAACGGATGTCAGACTTCTGTACAACAAATATCTGGCCTTTTTTTCTATTAAATTTTTTGCCAACGGTGAAAAGTCTGAAATACTTTTGGCACGAAAATTGGCGCGTACCACGATCGACCTGTGGCCGCCACGAGTTATGTCTTGTCTAATTGCCCGTGGACGAAATCTTGACAAAGAAGTTATGATTTCTAAACAATATTAATACCTTGTTAATCCATAAAAATTTCGAACAGATAGCTCTAATACTTTAGGATTTATTACCGGAAATGCATTCACGAGAACTTATGACCCCACTATGTACAGTTCGCACAGAAATTTGAAGGTCGTAGTTTTCCTTCGTTTCCAGTTAGTTTTTGGTGCTGCAGCCGAGTTTTTAGCTGAATTGAGGAGAGGATGGCGTGATCGATCCTTGGGTCCGTCATGCTTGGCGGTCCATAAGCTAGGAATTTCGCCGCCGTACCAATTTTTTTGTACTTTTGGACTATTCTGCCAACTGTCTACTTCATAACGAGTAGCTTATCATAAATTGTTTAGTATCGAAACCCCTCCTCACGAAATTTTACGACATCTTGCCCAAGATCTGTGACTAGGCGATTTACTCTCATTATGAGCTAATATTAATAACAATCAATAATTTGAACATTATACAAACGTTATTTTTCAAATAATGATATATCCCCTACTGGGTGAAGAACAATTTTCATGAATCTTTTTAAGAATTACACAAAAACAACGAAAATGTCAAAAGGTGGAAAGACTTTTTTCCAGTCGGAATTTTGTATATAATTTCACCCTGTCGTTTCCTGTGCCACGCCGTTAACTAAAGTATGGTTCCGAAAACCTTGCATCATGATAAGTAATTGTGCGAAATTGCAGTTCATTTCCTCAAGCTTCTCGAGAAATATAACGCTTTAAGTAAAAAAAATTATGTGGGTGGAAAGCCTTCCCGCCTATACTGTATGTATAAGGTCACATATCTTACTCGTGTCAAACTTATGCTTAACCTAAGCAAATTTGTAACAAAAATATTATGGTTGTTTACGAAAAGGTTTTGCTAGAATAAAATTATATAAATACCAAAAACCCCACCAACGCTTAATTTGGCCAGTTTTTGGTACTATCAAAGTGATATACATATGTAAACAATTTCATATTATCACTAAATTGTGACATACCGTAAAGACTCTATTTATAGCCGGGTCTTGAGCCCTAATTATGACATTCCTTTAATGTCCGTTTTTAGATGCTTCAAGTTATGCATAACCGAAAAAAAATTTACCCCGGTCTCTAATTATACCCGGTTTGAAATTGTAGTCGGATTTGTGTCGGCTTTAGACCCGGCTATAAATAGAGTCTTTACGGTATGTATATATGCTCATATTCCATTTAGCTATTAGTCGAGTTCTTGATATGCCCATTACGTTCATAAGTATTTAAACTTTTCCAGAGTATGAATCCGAAAATGTTGGACCAACTCTTGAAAAGTGACGAATTTCTTCCCACAAAAGTAACATCCATGCTTCGCTGAGCTGTGACGGATTATATGAGCGGTGAAATTGTGCTTCGAGTGGCTCCTGTACTCGCACCTGTTACAAGAATGGATCAGCTCTTTGTTCTCAGCATGTCTCGTCTCCACGTGGCGCTTCAAGTAAAATGGCTTGGAGAATCTTTTACCACAAATAGAGCACGGATAATTCCTCTGGTTTCCATGCCCAACTCGGATGTGGTATTGTAGACCATCCTTAGTTATGAAGGTCTGAAGACAGAGGTGACACTTTGACACGTCTCGGGCAGATTTTTCTACAGTCAATGGAAAAAGTATTGGCAACCCCCACGCCAGCTAAATAAAATTGGCTGTAGCCATGGAATGCATTATACAATTGGCACGAAAATTTGTACGCATTTAGCAAATATAATGTAGTTTTCGATTATAATCATGTTTTATTGATTAAAATTAGATTAACACAGTTTTTAAACAATTTGTTGGAAAATGTGCAAAATTAACCCGCAAGAAGTATTGGCAACCCTTAACTTAAAAAATTATAAATCAATAAAACGCAAATTTTATTGCGACAAACTGCTTCTAGTAATACATATCACCTCCCCTCGACACAATAAGAGCAGAAATACGCATTGTAATTGATTGGAAAAATCTTTTTATAACGCTTTTTAACATGTCTGCCTAATCTTCGTTTGAAATTTTGTCCAGCTCGTTTTTTGACGAGTGGTTTTCCATCAGTCTCTCCTTTCTCAACCCAGACAATCAGATTCACATCGGTAGACTGTGCAACCAACGAGAGAAGCTTAACCTCGTAGATCCCCAAAAACTTGCATTGCTAATTTGGCTACATGTTTGGGGTCACTGCATTTTTGGAACATTAAATTCCTTCCTAGGTCAGGTTTTTGCAAAATAATTTCAAATTATCGCTTGGAATGATTATTTAGACCTCATTGGTCATAACTTCATCGATAATTACCAGCTAACTACGCAACGACCTAGTCATTCAACCCCAAACCATAATCGATCCTATTCCGAGCTTGACTCCCAGACGGCAGCATTCATATTTGAGGGCCTCATTTTGCATCCTCCAAACTCTAACCATCGAACCCGCACCGAATAAGTTAAATTTACTTATGTGAGACCACTAGACCCTTCTTCATCCGTTGGAAGTCTATTTAGGGTGGTATTTAGCTGATTTAAATACCTTGAGTTGGTTCGTTTCGGGGGCCTTCTCTTCTATGGGGCTACTGGACCCTAAAACCCCTTGGTAGGATTTTTGATTGATCACCATATTGTATGAAATATTGACTCCACAGTTGGTTCTCAAATTCTAATTGGTTTTGGATGTTGAAATCTTCCGATTTCAAGTAATTTGTTGCTTGATTCATCATTTGCCTTTGGGCGAAGGTGACTTTTTTCTTCCGCAACCATGGAAAAGCAGAAACTAAAATTGCCATTTTATATTTCTTGGCTACATTTCCAATAGTAAATATGAAAAAGTATGTTTTCCATTGATTTTTAGATATCCAGGTTTTTTTTTGCGAAAAATAAATGAATATTTCTTGCCGCGCCAAATATAACTCGTTTGGTGTCGCCATTTTGGTTCCAGACAACACAACTGCTGACTTAAAATGTAGCTATCGTCATATTTTGTCACCTAATTAACTTACCGTAATGAAATGGGGTAGGTGATTAGGAATATTGTTCCACGTAATTAATTTGGCCACATGTTGCCAATACTTTTTGCGGGTTAATTTTGCAAATTTTTCAACAAATTATTTAAAAACTGTGTTAATCTAATTTTAATCAATAAAACATGATTATAATCGAAAACTACATTATATTTGCTAAATGCGAACATATTTTCACGCCAATTGTATAATGCACTCCAAGGCTACAGCCAATTTTATTTAGCTGGCGTGGGGGTTGCCAATACTTTTTCCATTGACTGTAAATTCGTATTCTGTAAAATATGAATTCAAATTTATTATTTTTCACCTAGCTTTTCTCACAATGTGCTTATTAACCTGGTGCCGTTGAATGCTTCCCATTCGGGCGAAATTCCTCCCACAAGTGGCACAATTGTACGGCTTCTCCGTCGTGTGGGTGGGAATGTGTTGCTTAAGGTGACCCCTAGTTTTGAAGTCCTTGTCGCAAAGCGTGCACTGGATTCGGACTGCATTCTCGCTGTGGTCAATTTTCACATGTCCCCAAAGAGTATTATTTTTGTATGTTTTCTCACATCCGGGAAATCGACATGGGACGCGAGGTCGATTCATTATGCTGTGGATGGCTTCAATATGTTTCCGTATAGTGACGAAGTCAAAAAACACCCGGTGACAAGTATTTACGCTTCCAATATCCGTGCGAATATGGGGCGACTCTAATTTTGCAACTTATGCTGCAAACCTAAGTAAAACAGAAATGGCAAATGTGGGTTGTGAAATCATTTCGTTTAACTTTTGCAAATTTGCACGCTACACTCACCCCACACTTGGCATCGGGGTCCTGCGTGCCACGACAACACGTACAAAATTGATGTTCTTACATATCTATATGGCACTTGAATTCACACAATATTTAAACAACTTATACAAGGATTCATGAACGCGAAATATATTTCCAGCAATATTTAGCGATAATAATATTTATTATATGTAACTACAAAAGATCAATTTTGTACTATTAAGTCTATTCATTTGCTTAAGTGTGTTAAATATCGTGTGTCGTACTGTGTCTCGTGTAGGATTGCTTACAATTGTGTAGTCATTACTTATGCAACCGGTGCTATGGATTGAACACGTAAAGTTTATGTTGGGGCTGGTGGTGCGAAAAAGGTTGCGTTTTCTAACAGTTAACACTGCAACGAGTGAAACTTGACAAGTTCCTGGATAAAAATAACCAACCATCCCTTCGTTCCTTAATTTTTAGGCAAGCGCATATATGTAGAGTTATATATAATAATATAGATACGTGTAGGGCTTCCAAATCCCGGACAATTGTTTAAATCCCGGGAATCTCGGTTTTAGGCCTGCAAAATCCCGGGATTTTTCCCAGATTTAAATATTACCTAATAACCTGAAATTAGTCATATTGGGTTATCCAAAAAGGTACATGGCTGTGAAAAGTATGAACAAGACATCACATGAGCATAAGTTACATGCTTCCTTCGCATATCAATAAAGTTTGCGAAATCTTCTAGCAATAGAAGAGCACTTTTAGTTACTAAGCTAATTTCTCATTGGTTGGCTAAATTTCTCAAATTATTGATAGATATACCTATCACTAATTAACATATTAGTATTTTCGCTATTCGAAATTATGAACTCGAAAATGTCTAACCAACTCGGAAAAAACGAAGAATTTCTTTCCACAGAAGTAACATCCATGCCTCGCTGCATTGTGGCGTATTCTGTGATTAGCCAAATTATGTTCCGCGTGAGTCCTGTATTATCGCAGGAATGAACCAGCTCTTTATCTGTGTCATGTATTGCCTCCACGTGCACCTTTAAATTTGTAGAGTTGCAAAATATCTTGTCACAAAATGAGCATGGATAATTCCTCCGATTTTCATGCACAACTCGGATGTGGCGTTGTAGAGTAATCTTGCTTACGAATGTTTGAGGACAGACCTGACACTTTATCACGTCTCGCGTAGATTTTTCTAAATGCGTCATCTGTAAAATGAATATTCACATAGGCAACTTTTCACTTAGGATTTATCTTCACCTCGTTTTTTTCACCTTGATTTCCCATACGTTTATTTACCTGGTGAAGTTTCATGTTTGTTCTGTGGGCGAAGCTCTTCCCACAAGTGGAACAATTATACGGCTTCTCGGTCGTGTGAGTGGGAATGTGGCTTCCAAGTTCTGCCCTCGTTTTAAACTCTTTCCCGCAAAGTATGCATGGAAATCGGACCGGATTTTGGGCATGTTCAGTTCTCACGTGTTGCGAAATGTGTCGTTCGTTTTGGTAGGTTTTCTCACAGCCGGGGTACGTGCATGAAAAACGTGGTCGTTCCTTTGTGCCGTGGATGGCCTCAATATGTCGCCGTAAAGTTGTAATAGTGGCAAACACTTGGTGACAAGTGTCACAACTTGGCTGCTTCCGATTGGAGTGAAATCTCGACAAGTGGTAGGATAATGCGAGTCTGTTTTTGGAAATTATGCCGCAAATCTGTATAGGACAGAAGTTGACAAATGTGGATTGTAAGATTAAGTAGTTTCACTTTTGCAAATTTATTTATGCACACGCTCACCTCACATTTGACTTTGACGTCGGGATCGTGCGTGACGACGTGTCTGGTCAATGCGCTGTTGGCTTTAAATCTTTTTGAGCACTTTGAGCATTCCCATTTCTTTCCTGGCTTCATATCCATGTGGGTCAATGTTTGGTAAGCTTGTTGGCTTATGTATCTTCTCAAAAACTTGATGTTTGGTTAAGCAAATTTATTTTTGTATATATCTGAAAGTAAAAATTATTCAAAAAGTGCGAATTATAAAACAATGAGAACAATTTTTGCCAAGAATTCACGCATTATGAAAGCATGAACGAACATGAGACATTTCCAGGTAGTTTTACAGATATTTATTACGATAAGAAATGAATTTTAGTGAGTTATTAAGCACACAGAGATAAAATTTCGTTTTTTACCATGTGTTGTGTAGAATTGCTTAATTATTACTTACACATGTACCTAGATATGCAAGTGTTGTGAGAACGTGTGAAGTTAATACTGGTGTGAAAAGAGGTTGCGTTTGCTAACCACAGGAATGAGTGAAGACTTGACAAATTTCTGTATAAAAATAAAAATAATCAGGCCTTCACCCCTGAGGACCATACATACCGTTAATCCAAGGATTGCATACTCTATGTCGCCACGAGGTTACCACGTGACTAAATATGTACATACGTACATATGGTGGAAAATTATCACTATTTGAGAATGGATGGGGGTCAAACATATCTAGATAATTAATTTGACAAGTTTTGACTCATCCTCAGTCATGTGTGTGAATATCAACCCTCTTTGGGTTTCAACACCTTTCACCGAAAATATCATCGTGGAGTGGACATCAGAGTTGACCGCTGTAGCCTGCATCGACCCTACATATTCGAGTACTATACAGTCGAAATGAAGCGTGCAAAATTTACACAAGGTAGAGTAAAATTGAGGATGACCCAAGAATTGGGTAAAATTTGTTTCTTTTAATCTTAATTTTTTACTTAACCATAAGATAATTTTACACAACTTTATTGAGAGTCTAGAGTAATTTTCCAGGAAATGTTGCGGGGAAATCTTGTTGCGGGACAATAAATATGTATGTTCTTATTGATTGGACCAATATTGGGTCAAGATTTTTCGGCAACATATATAATTAGTTTCCCAAGTTTGGGTCGTTATTTTTATCCAAAACTCACGGAATTTTCAGCCATTAGTTCATTTATTCGGTTGCATGCCTCGTAGTTGTGGTTGACCTATGTACATACGCAGTCTAAAATAACACAACGCAAGTTTAAATCAAGCACACTAATTTCTAATAATTAATTAATTACTAAAGTCATACGTATTTAAAATTGATTTTTGTTATAAATCGGAAATATGTAGTGGATTTCTGCGCTTCAGTTCTCATTAAACAAAATTTCCCAAACTCATAATTACTTTCGCAAGGTTTGATTTGTAAGTATGTAAATCCAACCCATTTTTAACCTGCCCGTACATAGTACCGATTCTCACAAACAGTGAGAATCTTACCAATACAATACAAGTGTCCAGACCAGGTGGATTTCCAGTCAGGGAAGAAGTGGGAATGTTCCAAATGCTCTAAAACGTTCAAATACAAGTCCAACCTCAACAATCACGGCATCACGCACGATCCCGACGCCAAGGTCAAATGTCAGGTGGGATGATGATTTTAATATTGTACTCGATCTTGCCAATTTAATTCTATAAATGTGTACTTCATTAGATTTGCGGGAAAGTTTCCTAAAACCGAATCGCCCTAGCTGTTCACGTGTTAAACTATCACACCAACCGGGAGCGACCCAGTTGTGACACTTGTCACCGGGTGTTTGCCAATTCGAGTAATTTTCGAGAACACATAGGCGCCATCCATAGCACGAAGGAACGACCTCGTTTCCCATGTAGGTTTACTGGCTGTGAGAAAAAAGCGCGATGTTGTAAAACACGCAAAAATTGAACACGTCAAAAATCCGGTCCTATTTCCATTTACGCTTTGCGGAAAGGACTTCAAAACGAGGAGACAAGTTGAGCAACGCATTTCTACCCACACGACAGAGAAGCTGTACAATGGTGCCAGTTGTGGGAAAAGTTTCGGCCAAAGTAGACGTATGTATGAAACGTCACGAGGTAAATTAACATGTTATGGGAAAAGATACAAAGGTGGAAAATTACCAATTCATTTTGCAGATGACACGCGGAAAAATCTGACCGAGACACCGTGTCACGTCCGTCCTCAGACCTTCTTAAGTGGAGTTGCCCTACGACGCCACATCCATGAAAATTACACCAATCATCCTTGCGCATTTTGTGGGAAGAGATTCACGATAGCATCAAATTTCAAATGTCACGTGGAAGCGAGACATGCCACGAATAAAGAGCTGCAGATCCATTCCTGCGACAAATGCGAGTACAGGAGCCACGCTAATGTCAATTTTTCCGATCACAGAAGGCGGCAACATGCAACGAAGCAGGAATGCTACTTCTGTGGGAAGAAATTCCTTTTTTTCTAATTGGTCAGACATTGCCGAATTCATGTAATTGGCATGATGCCAATTACGTTTATACGTATTTTGCTATTGATATGCCAATGGCATACACGTCAATAATTTCTAATTTTTACGAAGTAGGTTTGTGGCATTTGGCAAAACGTGTTTTGTAGAAAGCTATGGGAGTTTAGTTACAAATTTTCTTAGTAACTGGATACGTATTTACTCAAGAATATTAATAATATTTATTTTCGCCTATCATAAACGCTTACGTAAAACTGACAAGTATTGTTGTGAGATTTTGAGCGCAAGGAAATGTTCAATAATCTCGATCTTCGCAAAAGATATCAACCAGCCATTTGCCCACCGGGCATATTTATACAAGTAATTGTACTTAATTAAGTTAACATTTCAGCAGTTTTATGTTAATAAATTTACCTTATACGTTATACGTTATACGAATAATAAATTTCTTTATTACGAAATCGATGCAACTATCATGCCACGTATAATCTGATCATGGTTTCGCACCTGCAAAGGACTTTGAGTCCGTCAATCTATTGGGCGTAACCAGTGCAATGAACGAGATTGATTATTAGATAGATAATCAATGCATTCTTTCACAGTCGGATGAGTACTCAACAAGTTTTCAAGTATGTAACTAATGGATCCGATATCTGAACCAATTCAATTAGTTTTATCCTCCTGTTAACGTGACTTACAATGGAGGTCTCCCAACGTATGCTCACAGATTTCGACCAAATCAATGTCAATCGACAACAAATAAATTTAATTAGTTAGAAATTTGAAAATAGCACGATCGGCCAATGCGCAGGTTGGGCGGAAAAATTTCCATAAAAAGCGGTAAAAATGCGTAGTAAATTTGGAAAGTGTAACATTTTCCAGGCCTTGGGCACGTTTCCCCTCCTTTAAAATCAAATATCTCCGCCAAACCTGCGCATTGGTACCCTTTGTAAAGTTCACATTAATTGTGTTATTCGTTAACGATTGACACCATTTTGGTCCAAATCTGTGGGCATACGTTGGGAGACCTCCATTGTTAGAGCAGTATAGATTTTATCATTTGATTATGATTTGTATGAAATGAATGCAATGATTGTAAAAGCTAATGCTACACCTTGAATCTTGAATAAAAACGGTACCCACCCAGTGCAATATACCCAGTCATTTCCCAACCCCCAAGCTATAAATAGCTATGTAAGCACTTTCCAGCATTACAGCACGGTTTGCATAGTTAATTAAACTTCTGGAACTAACATATAACCGTGTTTAATCCTCCCAAATACTGAAACAGACCCTGTAAAAATGGCTCCTCGAAATTTACCTCCATCTCTCCTAACCCGTGACGATGTGGAAACCCGACTTCTATCCCTAATTAAGGAATCCACGGGACAGGATGGGAATCCCGAGGGTTGTACGGTTCCGTCAGACATCCCCTGGTTTGACGCCACCCTGGCCGAAAGAGGGCGTCGTTTCGTCGAATCGAATTTCTTCGTCGTGCTCATGCTCAACTTTGTCAACACGTTCATGGGGCTGGCCAACAAGCCGATTGCGGTACTTTCCTTTGAAGTGTTTACCAAAGGGGGGCGGGGATGTGTGGGACCGAGATATGTTTCCACAGTGAAAAGCATGATTAGCTGGTTCCTCTCGGAAAAGTTTGACCAGGATTCCGACATCTTTCGAGAAGTGGAAAGGGTGAGAAAACTTCATCGGTTGTACGCCAGACCAGCAACATTGCCGGAAGTGCCACACCCAGGATTGGAGCTGGGCGAAGAGTACGAAGAATTTGCGAGGGTCGTGAGAAAGGATTTGGATAAGGTGGGTAATAAATGCTTGAGGTCAAGGGATCATGGCTGGACAGGTTATTAAATTATGTGTGTTCTTGGTGTACTATTAAGATTTTGATTGATTTAAATGCGATTTTATAATTAACATCTTTACAACATTTTTTTAGCAAGAGTAAATATTTTTTAGATAATGTTGACACATTTGCAATCCATGAGTCACACAAGTTCCAAATAATTTGTGTGGTGCTGAACTAACCACGATAAATAAATAAGCACGAGCATTAACAAATATGCATATGCAAATATATTTTGGCATTATTTAAGTCATGGTCTTCATTACAGATCGACACATCCCTCTGTCCAACCTCCCTCAAGGGGTGGAACCCTCCCCTGCTCTTCACCCAGTTCGAGCTGGCCTTCGTCGTCTACGCCTCGGTCTCCTCGCTATTCCTCTATCCGGAAAAGTTGGGTCTGTCCGGCGACTCGGAAACAACTGCCGGGATTTCCGGATACATCCACCTCTGGGCCGTTGCGGGACGCATGCTCGGCCTAAAGGACGAGTTCAACGTTGCTCTCAACCCGGATAGGGAATTTTACCTCAAAATTATGCAACATTTAGGGTTTGGCACCTTAAAACTGATGGACGCCACGGTTGCATACATGTTCGAGGAAAGCATAGCCCTTCTGAATGTCCCCTTTGGAGCGAGTGCTAAGGCGATCCTCTACACTGTTCTGGAATCGGGCGGTGTCACTCCGAGTAATTTATGGGGCTTTATGCATTTTGGTGACAAAGCGTCCTATTACGCGACGAAAGTAGTTTTCTGGGCGTACAAGAATTTGTGGGGGGTTCGGCTTGTTTTAAATGCCGTGGCGAGAGAGGGTTTTTTCTATGCGGCTCGTAAAAGTAAAAAGGTGGCCAATTATCGGTAAAAAATTCGAAATGTTTTTTTTAAATTAGACGGTCGAAAGTTTCGACTCGAAACTGATTATGAATAAATAAAAGTGGTGAATTATGTATATTATATGCAAATTGGAAAATCATATTGGTGTGTACATAAATTTTTTACTGTTTCTTAAATTGTTTTCGCATACAAACTTACTTTAGTATGAATGAGACCATCCACGCATGCGTGGGTGATGGGTGTGTGTCACACACGCGACACGCACGTCACGCACACGCATGAATGTCTGCATGCGTGTGCATTAATAATAGTTTGCATGGTCTCTGGCTCAGACTCTGAGCAAATACTGAAGAACTTTTTACGTAAGGTGATAATTAATTTCAAAGCACGCTTAATTCAAAAATGTTTTTTTAGTTTCCGCAACTTAACATTTCATGATGCTGAATCAGCACCATGAAATGTTAAATCATCAATGTACATTAAATTTTAATGCACATTGGTGAATAATTTGCAAATTTTCAACTACAATAAATAATAATATTTAAATACTATTAGAAATATGTAGGTAAAGAAAATGAATTTATTTTTTTGTGATAAAATTTGAACAAGTTATACAGTGGGCGTACTCACGACAACTTCTTATTTCGCATCGCAAATCATTTAGCAAACTTGCGAAGATTAAAATATTTCCGTCGTGAGGGGATTCGCAAAATATGACTTCGCAAAACTCCCTTATCTCGCAAATCTACAGAAAACACCTATTTTGGAATTGTTTCCATGGATTTCTGTAATTTCTCTTGCAGAATTACTTTGCGAAATAATTTTGCGAAATAAGGACATACTCAATTGCTGAGTAAATTTGCGAAAAAAAATCCCATGGTTTTCCAGCAATTTTTTTGCGAAATCTCGCATATCTCGCAAAACTTAGCAAGTTATGTTGCTATGCTCAATTTGCGAGATATGCGAGATATGCGAAGGTTGACGTGAGTACGTTCAGTATTATTTGTTACGCATGCTTCACTAACGGAATACCTTAATAGCATTTTATCACGAATAGCCACAGAAAACTTATTTTCTGTTTATTACTCTGGGTTCAGCTGTATCTGTTATTATGCAATAATGACCATGAAATTTTGAGAATGGTGAATATCACTTACATATATATAGAATTTCATTGTTAATATTATCAGATATTTTTTGCATGCAATAGACAGCCCTGGTGAAGTAAAATTATCTGGTTATCAAAGAGGGGAGATATGGGAGTGTTTAGTACTTTTTAGTGCATTTCCTCATCTTAGAACTCTTTACTTACATATATAATCTAAACTTTATTTCAGATAAACATGTATTCTCCATGTAAGATTCTCAACCTTTTGCAGCTGTAAGAGCCCTGAAAATCCTAACGACTGAGGAGCGGATATCAAACTACTGTAATTGGCCAAAGTACATATACTTTCCCCATCTGTGCTTATTTTGGTCAGAATTATTAAGGAGAGCATGCTCGATAGATATAAAAATACACACGCTTTCACGCGTATATTTACATATCATGCTAACATAAGTAGGTGTTTTACTTTTCAAAAGTATGAACTCGACAATGTCTGACCAATTCGGAAGAAGTGAGCAATTTCTTCAAACAGAAGTAACATTCATGCTTTACTGCATCATGTCGTATTCTATGAGCGGCCAAATTATATTTCGAGTGGCTCTTGTACTCGCATTTGTCGCAGGAATGGATCAGCTCTTTATTCGTGGCATGTACTGCCTCCACGTGACGCTTCAAATCTGTGGTACTCACAAATCTCTTGTCGCAAAAGGTACACGGATAATTTCTCTGATCTTCATACGCAACTCGGATGTGGTGTTGACGAGCAGTCTTGCTTAAGAATGTCTGAAGACAGATGTGACACTTTGATACCAATCGGGTAGATTTTTCCAAATGTGTCCTCTGCAAAATTAGTATGCACATTGGAAATTTTTTACCAATTTTTTCCCCCAAAAAACGCTTATGTATTTACCTCGTGACTTTTCACGTGTCCTTTGTGAGTGAAACTCCCCCCACAAGTGGCACAATTGAAGGGCTTCTCCTTCGTGTGGGTGCGAATGTGTTGTCCGAGTTCAGCCCTCGTTCTGAAGTCCTTTTCGCAAAGCGTGCACGGAAATCGAACAGGATTATCGGCATGTTCATTATTCACGTGTTGCCAAAGACTATTCCTGTTTTGGTAGGTTTTCTCACAGCCTGGAAACCTGCATGGGAAACGAGATCGTTCCTTCGTGCTGTGGACGGCGTCAATATGTCCCCGTAAAGTCAAAGGGGTAGAAAATTCGCGGTGACAAGTGTCACAACTTGGCCGCTTCCGGTGGCTGTGAAATCTCGATACGTGGCGAGATAAGCTGAATTTGCTTTTATAAAATTTGCCACACATCTAAGCGAAACAGAAGTGGAAAAATGTACATGGTGAAATCATTTTTGCAAATTTATGTACACCTCTCACCTGACATTTAACTTTGGCATCAGGATCGTGAGAAGCCATGTGTATTGTCAACTCGTTATACGTGTCAAACAATCGGGTGCACTGGGAACACTCCCATTTCTTTCCTGGCTTCGAATCCATATGGATTGAATATTTGTAGATTTATGTGTGTCCGAAAAAAATGATGAGCTGAAACAAATTCAATTTGGTAAAAGTGACCAGTATAAATATTTCCACTATGTTTATCTACATATTTTACGGATGTATGTACATACTAAATATGTGTATTAGGTTAGGACTGGTTGAATTTTTCATTTGATTTAAATAGGCTTACTTGAAATTATTAATTAGTGTAGTGTCTGAAAAATATGGAGACGTTTAAAGTCCAGTAGGCAGCGAGGTAATATAGCGTGTGGATGAATGAATGGTTTAAAATGGTCGACTGAAAATAAAAAAAAATTCAAAAATGGGAAAAGGTTGAAGTTGAGGGTTACGAAAAGGATGGAAATGAAACTCCTGGAAATTCCTCTCTAATTTTGTGCAGAAGAAAGATTGGGAAATCGAATGCACGGTCATGCTAATAATGCATACATACATACGTATTTATTGATGTACGTCATATTTACAATGAATTGTTACAAATTTGCTTAATATTTCGAAATATTGTATATTATGTTTTTATTTTAATATTTAAATTTTCAAGTTACTTTTAAACAACTTTAGCTGAATTTTGATGTGTCATAAATGCCTAAATAATAAAATAACTTTAAAAAAGCTTCCTTAGGTGAGGCGCTGCTAAAAGTGAAAAACAAGATTTCTGGCCTTATCTTTTAAATATCTCGTCCCCTCATCCTTGTAACAGGAGATGGTGGCTTTGCATCACCGTGAGGCCAGTCATTTTAACCATATAACATACCACGCCGTTTATTACACACCGCAACGATAACAAAAATTGTATTTGCCACTAATAAATTAGTTAACGCATTGCTAATGAAAATATATATTGATGCATAAACAGATTATTTGGAAAGGCTTATAAACTTGAGTTTATAAAAACTATTTCGGAGGATGAATATGATTAGATTAGCAAAAAATTTATTTCACAAGCTAACCAGTACTTCAGGCAGCCAACATAATTTATGGATGGCCCGTAACGAAATTTAATTGGCTTGCACAATTTTCTGCATGTGTTATACAAACTACTTCAACCACCTTTGCTGAATTTTAAAAATGCCCCGTTCGAAAATTTAAGGGTAGGATTTTCTTAAATAATTTAAAAACAATTGACCAAGCCAGCGGCGGTAGTACGCTAAAGGCTAATTGTATTTACTAGCACAACTAGTTCCCAATACGAACCAGAAAGTAACAAATGATAATTTTGAGAAATTCGTGAAGCTGGACTTTGTTCCAGCGAGTTGCGAATTATTATGCGAATAAATTCTTTATTGCCAGAAGCTTAGCGTAAAATGACTGGCCTCACGGTGATGCAAAGCCACCATCTCCTGTTACAAGGATGAGGGGACGAGATATTTAAAAGATAAGGCCAGAAATCTTGTTTTTCACTTTTAGCAGCGCCTCACCTAAGGAAGCTTTTTTAAAGTTATTTTATTTCGTGGATTTTAGGTGATTTTTTCAAATTTCGCCACCAGGGTTATTACCGGTTTAGTAACAAAATGTCTACCACTGAATAATTAATTAATTACCATGCGGTAGAGTCACATAGATACTCAGCCTGGTAATACCTTAGTTACCGTGTTTCTTAGAGTGTAGCAATAAAACGGACAGGAAATTTGACAAAGTAATCTAATTATTAAATTTAAAATTTTCAATAGAATTTACATTAACCCTAGTCCGGATTCATAATCACTAATCACCAATCAGATATTTCCTAACTCTGACCAGCAAGTGAGTGTCTAAATATTTTATACCCGAAATTTATTAAAGACAACTACTATTATTTTTAGTAAATTGCTATATTGGCTGCTAATAGCAACCAGCTACATTGCAATTTTGATGAAGAATGCTTAGCAACATGAACAGTTTCAGATGCCTCCATCAAAACTCTTTCAGTTTTGAACCGATCTCAATCGGATTTGTTTTAAATGATGCATAACCGATTTTTACACAATAAAATCAGGTTTTATGCATATATTCCTTTGACACGAATGTCTCAAATTTTGATTGTAAAGTTTCAAATTGAAATTTGGGGGCTCAAAATGCAACTTTTTCGTCGGGAAAGCTGTAAAACCGCATCTCCCCATTCTCCTCTGCACGATTGCTCTGTACACCATTTGCGTAGGATTAACCGTTTAGGCTCTAGCCTTGTCGACAGTTTCAAAGGGTGTATACGAATGCATACTTAGGCTTCGCCGTAACTATGGTGACGCTTTTTTTTTGCGGGCACCAATTGTTACTTTTGCCTCACCTAAGAATAAAATTGACACTAAAACGCTTTACACGCATGCTCGCGTACAATGAAAAGATGAAAATCTGTAACGTACAGTTTTCGGTATTTCTACAGATGCTTAAAAAGTTATTAAATTAAGTCTTGAATTTGTTTAAAAAATTGTATAAATAGATTTACGAATAATTATAGATTTTGAAATTCGATCCCGTCTCAGGTATCAAATGATTCACGGAATGTGTGAATGCATGCATATATATGAATTCTAACATCCTGGTCAGTTTCAATTAAGGATTTGTAGAGGCTGTCTAGGTACTCCAAATGGGGCACCAGTAACGAAACACGTAAAATAGCTTGGTCGGTGGCTAGGTTTGTATTCTATGCTGATTTGCCCAGAATGAGAAATAAATCCGAAAAACAAGAGGTGAATACATAACTTCAGAACGGAAAACCAAAAATCTATAACAATTGTACATTCAACTATCAAAACTATTATTGCCCACATTTAGGTTGAATGTCCTGATTCTCCGCATAATAAAGGATAGTTAGTTATTTTTATCCAAGAGTTTGTCAACCTTTCACTTGTTGGATAGTTAAAAACGCAACCTTTTCCGCACTACACGGACCAACATTGACTTTTCATACATATTCATTTACATACTTCTAAGCAAAACCTGCAAAAGTAAGAATTAAGCAATCCAACTCAACACGGTAAAAAACGACATTTTACCCAATACCGTTACCCTCGTTCCGTAAACGAATAGCTAACCATAAGTAGCACCAAATTCATTATTACAATAAATATTATTACCTCTGCAAATTCACGGAAATTTGCTTCATGAAATTTGCTCCAATCCTTTTAAGTGTGTGAATTATTAAATTATCGAAATATTGTGTGAATACTTATGTAAATGCAAACGATTTTTTTGCACAAATACCTCTTAACAATTGCAGAATCGACATGGACCTGAACATAGGGAAAAAGTGGGGATGCTCAACGTGCACAAAAACGTTTAAAACTTATAGCGACTTGACCAAACACATCGTCACGTACGATCCCGATGCCAAGGTTAAATGTGAGGTGAGCGTGTACAAATTTCAAAAAGTGAAACAAATTTTACAATATAAATATGCACATTTGTCTACTTCTGTCCAGTAGCGGAACTATAGATTCGGGGCCGGTATGTGAGCTGGATATGGGGGCCTAAATTTGAATGAACTATTACAAGTGGGAGGCAATTTTTTTGTTAATTCTAGCTATGAAATTTAATGCTACACTGTAATTCTTCTAGTACGCATACATACTCGAACCATAAGTTCTGGTCCATAAGTTCTGGCATTCTGAACTACTGTCAATGTTCCTATGCGTCATGTGAGGTTCCATGTCTAGTTTATAAACCGTGTGACTCTATTTCGTTGATTTCACAAATTTCTGTTATGAGCAACGACCAATTTCATTGTTCTTTTCTTTGAGGTGGTTTGCCTAATTTTTAGGGTTGCCGCGGGTAGCGAAAATGCTACCCGTTACCCGACCCGCTACCCGCAGCACAACTACCCGTACCCGCACGGGTACCCGTTACCCGCTACCCGTTATGAGAATTAAGTTAAAACCTAACCAACCATCAGAATAAATTCGATTTAATTAATTACTTGCTCACTTGGGTTGATATCATACTCTGTGGTTGATATGTAGTTTGAGATAATGGTACGCAAGTAACGCATGCCATCATTTGCCATTATTTTCTATCATTTGCTATCATTGGTTGGTTCTGAAATCAAACTTTTTGACTAACAATGGAACGTTTTTCAAACTACATCGGGATTTCTTGGAGAATTATATCAAAAAACAAGCCAAAAATGAGGAATTATCACTTATCTTTCCCCTGAATAGCCCGTTTATAGATAACTGTTGGTGGAGAGTTCAAAGTCTATCATGGTTTGCGTCCAGTGGAGGAAAAAGATGCAGAACACAGAACATTTACTTAAAAATAGAACTTTGCCGCCAATAGTTTTCATCAAAATGGACATTCAACAGAAAGTATCACACGAGTCCTAATTTTTGGCTTGACTTTTTAACATACTCGATAGAAAATCTTTTGTTGTAGCTTGAAAAAAGATCAAATCTATAGTTTGATTTTTTGTAATTTTGATTTAAATGAAGTTTTCATTACAAAATTGTCTATAAATAACGTTTTTGCCTTCAATCAGACTTAGGTTTTTCACCTTTAAAGTATAAATTAAAATCTCGTCAGTCTTACACACATATACACGTCAAATTATAACTCATATCTTACAATGCGTTGGTGTGTGGTGTAACCTTCCTATTTGTTTGAAATTTTGAAATTAAGTGGTCCATGTCAATACAACCAACGTTTCTTGAGGCAGTTTGTGCGATGGTCAGAATTTGTCAAAATATTTGAGGTCAAAGTTGACAAATGTGCAATTTTTAGCACTGGAAGAGAATGGAAGTCGAGTTTACTTCCTCCGACTGGTAAACATTTTCCATTTTTCAACTTTGACCTCAAATATTTTGACAAATTGAGACCATCGCACAAACTGCCCCAAGAAACGTTGGTTGTATTGACGTGGACCACTTAATTTCAAAATTTCAAACAAATAGGAAGGTTACACCACACACCATCCCATTGTTAGATCAGGCGAATTATGCTTGAGAAACAATAATTTCTCCGCATGTTCGGGACGTGAAAAGTATTTTAGACTGCCGTAGGCTTCTGTGGCTTCCGAAAAGACACGCTCGCTATAAACCCTAGTTGCCGGAAAATGGCACATTTTGAAATGGATAAATAATAAATTGACGCTTTTGTTGGTAAATGAACTAATTTGCTGCTACCTTTCTTTGTGAACTGATTTATGTCGAAAATTAAATAAAAACTGAACTACCCGTTACCCGTGCGGGTAGCTCTCGCTACCCGCAGATAACGGGTACCCGCAAGAATCGTGCGGGTATGCGGGTAACGGGTACCCGACCCGTTACCCGCGGCAACCCTACTAATTTTGCTCGTTTGTACAAGTAAGTGCCAAACTACCAGGTTTTGATGAATCTTGGGCTTAATCATTCTTTTCGTAGTAGGCCACATCCCCCTGCGTCACCCTGACCATTTTTTTGATGTACATAAATTTTTGTTACTCTGTAGCGTTACTGTTTTCTTATCACATCCAAAATTCTCTTAATCTTCTTGTGCTTTTAATTGGGGCTCAAGTAACATTTGTGTCTGAATTTTATCAGGTTCATAATTAACCCATAGCATTGGACCTCTGATGGTAAAATTTTCAAATTAAAATATTCAGTGGTTCAGAAATGACAGCCGATTTTTGTCTTGAACTCGTGCAAAAAAATGATCGGGAGATACATTTGGGCCACCCTTTATGTATCATATGTACAGCCTGTATATAAATGTTTTTTTTGTGTAAACTAAAAACAATCTGCAAAAGTGCAAGAAATGGTAACAGATTTAGATTTACCAGTATTTAAATTAATTCAACTAATTATTCCTGTTTTTTAAACTTTTGATTCGTCAATGAAAAAATCCAATAAGATATACACACAAGCATCCGACGGCCGGGGGCCGTCTCATCTTGGGGGCCGATATGTGGGACCTCCCCCACCTACCCTATTTACGCCAGTGCTTCTGTCTTGCTTAGGTTTGCGGCTTTATTTCCAAAAACAGACGAGCCTTATCTTGCCACATGCGGAAACAACACAGCAACCGGAAGCGACCCAGTTGTGATACTTGTCACCGTGTAATGTCTTCCTATTACGCTTTACGGCAGCATATTGACGCCTTTCACAACACGAAAGAACGACCTCGTTTGCCATGCACGTTTCTCGGATGTGAGAAAACCTACCAAAACAGGAGTAGTATTTTGCATCACGCGAGAACTGAACACTCCGAAAATCCGGTCCGATTTCCGTGCACACTTTGCAAAAAGGAATTCAAAACGAGGACTGAACTTGAGATTCACATTCCCACCCACACCACGGAGAAGCCGTACAATTGTGCCACTTGTGGGAGGAGGTTTGCCAACAGGGGATATATGAAACTTCACGAGGTAAATAAGCGAGAAAAATTAGGTGATAAATGACAAATTACGAAATTATCAAAATGAATTTTTCAGACGACGCATTTGGAAAAGTCTGCACGAAAGGTGTCAAAGTGTCACATCTGTACTCAGATCTTCTTTTTTACAAGTGGTCTGCAAAACCACATCCGAGTTGTGCATGAAAATCAGAAGAATTATCCGTGCCAGGTTTGCGACAAGAGATTCTCCAAGCCATCAGAATTGAAGTTTCACGTGGAGGCGAGACATGCCACGAATAAGGAGCCGGTCCATTCCTGCGACAAATGCGAGTTCAGGAGCCACTGGAAAGGCAATTTGAGCAAGCACAGATTACGTCACAATCCAGCGAGGCATGAATGTTACTTCTGTGGGAAGAAATTCTTCGTTTTTCACGAGTTCGTCCATCATTTTTGAGTTCATACTCTGGAAAAGTCGTAGATACGGTATTAATAATTTAAAAAAGTTGAAAAATTGAAATACTTTTGTATATGACGGGAATTTCTTTCGAATTTGTATTAAATATCGTCGTTGAAGCTGCCAAAAGAGCTAAATCCATTTTATGTCGATTACCAAAAGAGCCAAATCCATTTTGTGTCAATTGCCAAAAGAGCCAAATCCATTTTATGTCAATTGCCAAAAGAGCTAAATCCATTTTATGTCAATTGCCAAAAGAGCCAAATCCATTTTGTGTCAATTGACATAAAATGGATTTGGCTCTTTTGGCAGCTTCAACGACGATATGTATTTATTTGACATATGTGACTTGAGCACGAAGTTTGGTTAGTGCGTATAGATAAAGTTGCTTGAAATTACTTTCTCTAGCTGACCAGCAAGTTTTGTTATATTTTCCTACGCAGATTGTAACAAACCTTTTTTTATACGGTAACAGCCGTATTCTTTTTAAATAAAACGATACTTGTTAAATATTACATTCACTGACAGTGAATCACTGTCAATAACATGGTATTCATTTTGTATATTGATACTATTAGAAAACCGGTAGTAAACCATTACCGGCCGGACGGCACCGTAATAACGGGCATTACCGTTAGTAGGAATGTGGCAATGAAAAATTTACCACTCAGAAATAAAATATTTACTATGAATAAATCCTGTATGAAGTTACGATTAAATTAATACTAGATAACCCGGCATATATACACTAGCGGAACTAGGGGTAGGCAGGGTAGGCATTGCCTAGGGGCCCCCGCGGAGCTGGGGCCCCGACATTCCTCATAATTTTTATAAATTTGTTACCTCCCGAACATTGGGGAAACTAAGGACAAGCGTTGCAGAAGGGGCATAATAAAATCAGAATATCTATATTATAATTTCCATTCCAAAAATTCTTCGATGGGAATGGGAATTGCGACTATCAAATTTGCTGTTTATTTTTCTACAGGCTTTGCGCCTAAAATCCTATCTTGATTAATAATTTTTCATGTTCTAAAATTATCAATTTTTTAGTGATTTAAAGGGTGGGCAACTTAAAAGTGGTACAGTGGCGCTTTGTCCATATTTCTGGTATAGCTGCTAAGATTTCCATCATTTTGTATTTTTTAGACATGTCATACAAATTGTTAATGACTGGTACAAAAAGAGCTCAAAATCGTTTATACATTGCGAGGAATTCATATTTGTACAAAATCTTAGGTAGTTGAAACAAGTTGGATTTCTTCCGCATGCATAAGGATTTCTGCTCTTTCTTATTTTTGTAATTTTTCTGATAGGTTAAGCTATCAAATGCAGAAAATAAAATTTGAAAAAATTTGCATTTCTCCAGAAAATTCACGAAAAATTAAAATCCCTGATTACGCGACACCGAAAGTTGAAAATTATTTACCCTGGAAAGGCCAAACGAATTGTTATTTAGCTAATTTGGCATGAGTTTCCTAGACAGCATTCCGTTGGAGAGTTCGGCACCAAAAACAAAACAAAAGTCCTCCCCAGGTAGTCAAAGCTTTGAAAAAGGCAACCTTTTGAATGTTTTGACAAAAAATTTCCTCCACCCTGTACATTTATTCGAATAGGGTCAATATTTTTCCTGGTTAATGCCAACTTCTGTGGGGAGGTACTACGTGAAATAAATGAAGCGTAATCCTCGGGGGACGATAGTTGGGAACAATTTAATTTTAGGTATGCGAAAAGTAGTATTGCTTTTGTCAGATCTAAAGAAACCGGGGTTTTCACCGCTTAAACTCATTTACACCCCATTGATGGGGTGACAAATATGAATTAAACAATATGAAAATCGGAACAATTTTCGTCTGGAGGACCCTATTGGGTGACCTTTCCGGATTTTTTAAATCGTCGTATCAAGCTGAAATTTTCTACATAGGCTGCCAATTGATACTTTTAAAAGAATAAGAATTTAAATCGGAAAAATAAACTTAAATTTTTAAATTAGAAAAATCAATCAAAATTTTTAAATTGGAAAAATCACTTTAAGTTTTTAAATTGTTTGATATGCATTTACGATAAAATTTCATGCAAAAAGTGGGACTGAGTGATAACCACGTTGGTCTGACTCGGGCTATATCAAGTCTGCACTGTAGGTTTTTGGTTTGGATACGGCCCTTAGTTTGTGCTAACAAAAATCTCATTGGTACCCTTCTGAAGAGTCATAAGCGGCCCCGTTTTAAATTTGAACCCGATTTCTTTAGAAAAGCCATAAGCAATATGGTGCAGAATTCAGCATGCTACAAAACAGTATATAACTACTGTCAAATCTAACTAAATAGAGCACTGGGTGCTATCATAAGACTAACTAGGCAGTTGTTAATAAGTGTGGAAAATTTCATTCAAATTCGCCAAGCCCTTTTGATTTGATGACATTCTAAACCCAACAGTTTGCGACTAGGTGCTGTACCACTTTTAGCTCAAAAATCATTAATGAAACTACTGCGAAAACTGAACTCCGTGCTACCAGCCAGCTCTGCCATCAATTTTTGAAGTTGTGGTTTTACTAATAAATTATTTTAAGAAAACCTTTGTCGTTTGACCATATGGCGCAAAATTACCTTCCTAAAACCAAAAAATGTCCCTAATTTATGAACTATTTTCAAATCTGTCAGGGACACAGGGACAGGGGCCTCCGACGTACCTTTGCCTACCGGCCCCAAATTTATAGTTCCGCTACTGCATATATATGTATGTGACGCTACCAAATTTTTAACATTACATACATACCAACATGTATTTTTAATTACTTATTATGAATTAATTAATTAAAATTAGTTACTTAATCGCTTACATATGTGTGTGTATTTACGTATGCGTGCTTAAGTCTGTGTGTAATTATGTCATCAATAGTAGTGACACCGTAAGACTCAAACAGTGATCGAGGACAACAAGTGAGGTCAAGTGATCGATGAAATTGCTGCCAAATCGTATCTTCAGAGGCTGAAACGACCTCGAAATTCTCTTCGCTTCCGACTTTCTTCCAAACCCTTCCATATTTTTCCACTTTTCCGTCAACTGTGACGACTTCAGGTTGACATATCCCATCGAGGCGAGATCGACGCCGATCGTAAGAATAAAATCCATCAGCAATGTGACGAAAAAGGACAATCCGGCGATCGAGATTGTGCTGTGCATTCGGATGCAGACGTACAACGAGAAGACGATCCCGTTCGATGCGACGGCGTAAACTCCGGGGATGAAGAGATTCTTGAAGACAACGTCGATCTGCTTGACTAGAATTTGACATTGGGCATAAATCCGGAATGATTGGATGATCAAGTCGTTTTTAATCCGGGGCGTCACAAATGCCTTGATCCGAATCCGGGCAATTTGGCTAAATTATTTCAAAAAATTAGAAACACACGTCATGTAGTCTTGAATAGGTATGTAATAATAAGAACAAAACTTTTACGTATGAACACATATGCGATTCCATATCTTAATAAAAGCAGGAATTTTCACGAAAATTGATATAAATAATATCTACCAGGTTTTTAATTATTTTCAATGAGACAACTCACGCAGGCCTTAGGAACGTTATAAAATTCGTAAATTCTGCAAATTTATAAATTTTTACAAAATTTTACAAACATTTCTTAGGAGAATTAGGTTATAAATTCTTATAAACTTGTGTACATATGTACTTATTGTTAAATCAAGGACGTTTTAATTTTTAAAAGTTCGTAAAATTATTTTATAAGAAAAACTTACGGATGTTGCAAATTACCAATGACTGCGTGAATTGCATTAATAATGAATATTTCTGTAAGCTCTTTTAATTCAACATACATACATATGCACAACACAGATAAATATTTATAGGTGTGCTTGCTTATCTGCTTAATCCGTCAAGTGGAAATCAAGATATGTAACAGCTTGCATGCCATCCAGAAATCAAGATAAAGGGTTACCTTCCAAGTAGTGCCATATATTCCTGCAGGGAGCATCCGAACCCCAGCAAGAAATTTACAATCACCAGAGCCGCCGGTTGGGCCACGTGGAAGTACATGAACGCATCAAATAAAATCCCAATCACCGCGATCGCATCTAATCCATCGTGTTGCGATGTTGGAAGGAGACAGGCCGCTCTCATGGATCCGACGTACGGCAGTGTGCACGGATTACGGAATAATTGGAGGGGTACAATTATCCCAAAGGATGCGCAGGAGGCGGTACTTATGACGAAAACTATTTTCGCGTAGGTCGCACCCTTACGGATTTTAGCATCAATGATGGGAATTTCTGCAAGTTTTTAGACATAAATATGTCAGATTATACGCATGTATCCATTTATTTACGATACGATCTCGACGTCATCATTGAAATTCCATCAGTAATGAGAGTGATGACGTCGAGGATATTACAGTAAGTAAACAAGGGTACATATCTATGTACTATGCAAAACGTAAATTTCTCCTTTACAAGAATGATAAAGATTGAAGAAATTAAAATGCACATTACTTATTAAGTAATGTCTTGTGTCAAAATAAGTACATTTTAGAATCTAGTTGCTTATCGCGACACAGAAAAATTCGCTGTCGTAATCATATTTAAATCAACATAACGATTTGTCTAATTTCTCACCTTTCAACAATTTCTGTTCAAATTGTAGAAATCCATTCACCAAAAGGAAGCCTTCCTTTTCCCAAACATAACAAGTTATCCGACACACTACACAAATAGTGTAGGTAATAAGGACCACGAGCGCTTTCAAAATATGGGGAAGAGACATTTTGTCCCTATTAAGACCCAAATGTGCACACATGGCGAAAAGATAAACCACGTGGAGGAACACGGTCACCTTGTAAATCCGTTTCGATTTGGGATCGATAATTTTCAGAGTATCTGACACGTCGTCGTATTCATAGGGAATCGCGTAACACCAATTGTTCAGCTTCAGGGCGATTAACATATATGTAAAGTATGACTGACCTTTAGAAAACATGTTTTTTATTGATATATTTTGAAACAAAATTCTGTAAGCAGAATTAAGTCTGTAATCTCGACTTCAATTTATACAATGTTGATGATATGTATTGGTTCGTAATTGTACAATGTGCACACTTATCGTCCCACGTAATTAAATACTTGCATTTTGTGACCACTTTCATGTCCACTAATTGGGAATAATTTTATTTCCTAAAAATAATAAACTTGCTTAAGAAACTCGGAAATAAACATTGGAGCTATTTCGATAAATTATTAATTTAGTTAGGAAAAAATGAACTACTCACAGGAGCATTGCATACTTTAAAGAAATAATTACACGAGAATTATTCAAAATACGTATTTGCTATCATATTACAACAAAAAGAGCTCTTGACACTGACCACTTAACTTTGAAAGTGATGGGATCGATGATGTTCTGCTTTGCTTATACATGCATGTATACCTACTCCACGTACGCCTTTCGTAACGGGTTTAACCCATCTTAACAAATTTTATTGCAGGCAAACCGATTAGTTAAATTGTACCTTGTTAAGATTAATGTGAATCAATTTCAGCCACAAAATTGCGCGCAAACTTTTCAATCGAAAGCACTAACCTTGACAAACCTTGGGGGAGATATATCTATGTATGTATGTAAATAAGTAGGTACGAGTGCACATGTTTGCCATGCTAACTTGTAATTATGAAACGCAGGTAAATAGCGGCTGTTAAATTGGTTTGAATTAAGACAACAGTGTCGCTTTAATGACCTCGCGGAACTGATGCCACAAAATTTCAAAAAATATGGAAATGTCGAAATTCTGTGATAAGAAAATCGATTTCAAGTTTTATTTATTTTAGTTTCATTTTTAGTTATAGTTCAAGAAGCTTTGGTTGTCTAGTGAGTATTAATTTCAAAAAGACGTAAGTGCAGGCGATGTTTAATTTTAAAAAGACGTAAGTGCACAAAAAAAACTAGTAAAAAGACGTAAGTGCACTTTTAAAATTATAAATAGTAATTACTTGTTCAAAATTGTCCTGTCAATTGAAATTTGACTTTATTGGCCCCCCGTAGGCTAGTAATGAAAGATTATTAAAAATTTAAAAACCACACCCTCAGGGGGTGTGGTTCTTGGCGCCAAACATAAGGTGAAAAAAATCCTGACTCTTATTTCTTTTCTCACCGCCATGAGGCAATTACCAAAGATTATTAAAAATTTAAAAACCACGCCCTTAGTGGGTGTGGTTCTCGGCTCCTATTTTGCTCTAAATAAAACATGGCATGCAATATATCATTTTTGTCAGCCCAACAATCGATATTCGACGGTACACACAAAATTTTAAAACCATAACTTTCAGGGGGAGTGGTTCTTAAATTCAAAATCGAATTTTGACTTGATTACGCCCCCAAAGCTTCCAAAATTGAACTTTGACTTTGTTACACCTCCAAAGTTTCCAAAAATGAAGTTTGACTTTGTTACACCTCCAAAGTTTCCAAAATTGAATTTTGACTTGGTTACACCCCCAAAGTTTCTAAAATTTAATTTTGGAAACTTTGGGAGTGTAGCCAAGTCAAACTTCAATTTTGGAAACTTTGGGGGTGTAACAAAGTCAAACTTCATTTTTGGAAAGTTTGGGGGCGTAATCAAGTCGAACTTCAATTTTGGAAACTTTGGGGGTGTAACCAAGTCAAAATTCAATTTTGGAAACTTTGGGGGTGTAACCAAGTCAAAATTCAATTTTGGAAACTTTGGGGGTGTAACAAAGTCAAACTTCATTTTTGGAAAGTTTGGGGGCGTAATCAAGTCGAACTTCAATTTTGGAAACTTTGGGGGTGTAACCAAGTCAAAATTCAATTTTGGAAACTTTGGGGGTGTAACCATGCCAAAATTCAATTTTGAATTTAAGAACCACTCCCCCTGAAAGTTTTGGTTTTAAAATTTTGTGTGTACCGTCGAATATCGATTGTAGGGCTGACAAAAATGATATATTGCATGCCATGTTTTATTTAGAGCAAAATAGGCGCCGAGAACCACACCCACTAAGGGCGTGGTTTTTAAATTTTTAATAATCTTTGGTAATTGCCTCATGGCGGTGAGAAAAGAAATAAGAGTCAGGATTTTTTTCACCTTATGTTTGGCGCCAAGAACCACACCCCCTGAGGGTGTGGTTTTTAAATTTTTAATAATCTTTCATTACTAGCCTACGGGGGGCCAATAAAGTCAAATTTCAATTGACAGGACAATTTTGAACAAGTAATTACTATTTATAATTTTAAAAGTGCACTTACGTCTTTTTACTAGTTTTTTTTGTGCACTTACGTCTTTTTAAAATTAAACATCGCCTGCACTTACGTCTTTTTAAAATTAAACATCGAGTGCAGTTACGTCTTTTTAAAATTAAACATCGCCTGCACTTACGTCTTTTTAAAATTAAACATCGAGTGCAGTTACGTCTTTTTAAAATTAAACATCGACTGCACTTACGTCTTTTTAGAATGAGTGCGACGAAATGCAAATTTTTTCAAATTCGTTTTTCTGCATTTGATAGCTTAACTTTTCAGAAAAATTACAAAAATAAGAAAGAGTAGAAATCCTTATGAATGAAGATATCCATCGTGTTTCAACTACCTAATATTTTCTATAAAGATGAATTTGTAAACGATTTTGAGCTCTTTTTGTACCAATCTTTAATAATTCGTATGACATGTCTAAAAAATAAAAAAAGAAAAGAAATCTTAGCAATGATACCAGAAATATGGCCAAAGCGCAACTGTACCACCTTTAAGTTGCCCACCCTTTATTAAAAGTTTATCACATATATTGGCAGCAAATTTTATGTACGTGTATATGTAATATTAATACCAAACGGTAACAACTTCACGAATTTGGGAATCTGAGATTTTTCCCAGGTAGCGACCCGCTATAGTAACTGGTCGCAACTAGTGATTAGTGATTATTGCATCCTACCAAAACTTGGCACATCACAACACTAGACACATTTATAAATACCATGGCATAAATATGCATAAATCTGGATACGCGACGTGCATAAATATTTGTATGTATGCACATTATTTACCATCTTTCAAACGAATGCCAAATTTTGCAAGTTCGTATTGTTTGCTTTTTACATAAGGTTTCAGTCTTCGTCTATTTATAAATATGTCCTCGTTGCGTAAGATGGATATTATACACCCACGACTACGTGTGTATGTACTCTACACTGATTACTCAAGTGCATAGGGATCACATCGCAAATACAAAATATTTGCACAATGTGCAATTGACGTCGAGCAGGGTTACATAATAATTATAATTCGTCACTAACGATGCATATGAACAAATTTAAGGTTGATGTCACAATTTTAAATATTAAAGAAAACATACATAACACGGTTAACCTGGTTAAAAGGTTTTACTAAAAATTAAGGACTTAATGCATCATTTAATTACTTAAAAGTGGAATGTCTTATTTAGTGCATTCTACAGTCGAGTACTCATACTTATGTATGTATATACGTAAACTTAAGCGTGTATAAGTATGTTAATCATGAAGGAGGAACACGAAGTAGGCTGCCACGTGACCAAAAATTGCCAATCCTTAGAACATAAATCCGTTGGGTTTTCTTAATTTACGACCCGGCGAAGCCAAGGAAACCCCGAACTCATGAACACGTGGTCGGGTCGGGATGTCCATTTCTTTAAATTGGTCCTCTGGAATTAAGAAAGGGTCAAAAATAGGAAAGGGTTGAAGTCGACGAGAAAAATAAATCCCTGGAAATTTCTCTTGAATTTGCTGCCGAAGAAAAATAGGATAATCGAATATATGTAATGCCAATAATATCAAATTGGAAGTAAATATTTAATCTGTATTTAGGCCGGTTGCATAATACACATTTAGTTTTTATTCTCATACATAGTAAGCAGGTAACTTGAGAAGAATTGCGATTAATAGTGTAAAAGTAATAATCAAACCGAGTCTAAAAAACACACTTGTACTTTGTACATCACTCGAGCATGAAAATTACTACAATAAAATAAACCGAGAATAAAATAATACGGAAAACGAAACGCTCCTTTATATCTCAAGGCAATGAATTCGACTGTAATGTGTGACCAATCCTTGGAACCTGGCAAACTGTTTCTTGCAAAAGTAACACTCTCGCCAATTCGCAACATTGTGACGTCTCACGTGCAGAGTTAAATTAGCTTTCGTGTGAGTCTTGTACTCACATTTGTCGCAGGAATGAGTCTTCTCCTTTTTCGCAGGGTGTACCGCCTCCACGTAACCCTTTACTTGCGATGTTCTCGCGAAAATCTTGTCACAAAATAGGCACGGAAAATTCCTCTGATTTTCATGCACAACTCGAATGTGGCGTAGAAGATCAGCTCTACGTAAGAAGGTCTGAGGACAGACGTGACACTTTGACCTGGCTCGGGTAGATTTCTCCAAATGCGTCATCTGTAAAATGAATTTGTGTATTGATTATTTTTCAAAAATTTTTCGCACGTGTTTTTGTTACCTCGTGACTTTTCACGTGCGATCTCCGGGCGAAACTCCTCGCACAAGTGGCACAATTGTACGGCTTCTCCGTTGTGTGCGTGAGAATGTGTCTGCTAAGGTTACCTCTTGTTTTAAATTCATTTCCGCAAAGTGTGCAAGGAAATCGAACCGGATTCTCGGCGTGTTCAGTTTTCACGTGGTGCGAAATTTGTCTCTTGTTTTGGTAGGTTTTCTCACTGCCTAGGAACGTGCATGGGAAACGAGGTCGCTCACTCGTGCCGTGGATAACTGCAATGTGCCTTCGGAAGTTTCTGGGTTCGAAGAATACCCGATGGCAAATGTCACAGCTTGGGCTTTTCCGGTGAGTGTGAAGTCTCGACACGTGGGAAGATAATCCACGTGGATTTAAAATTTTCCCGCCAACCTGAATAATACGTTCATACGTAAATTAACGATACTCAAGGGTAAAGATTATGTGGGTAGAAATCGTTCACGATTATAAACTGGAACTCGGGTCAATTGGGGTAAGGTTTAATTGTACTCGGAAAGAAAATACGCACGTCCATTTTAAATTGATTCTTTTTAAAAATTTCTTGGAAACGACGAGAGTATTTTAATCGAATATAATCCGAATAATTGTATATGTGGAGTGGACAAGCAATTATCTATACACTCACCTGGCATTTCACTTTATCGTCTGGATCATGCGTGGCGTGATGATTGGCCTTTATTTCTAACATTTTGGAGCCCGTGGTACCTTCGGATTTTGTCACTGACTTATTATCCATCTATTTAGACTCAAATTTACGGAAGTTTTGGAACGTATAGATTTCCAATCGTTAATAATGCGTTAGATTTGTCGCAACCAATTTGTCTTTACTAAACTTTTAGCAATATTTTTTGTAGTTGGTACATATGTATATTTATTACAACTCTCTTAGAAATTATCCTCTTGTCTTGTTTGGGATCGTTCAACTACGAAATATTTCGGAGAATATCATGGTGTTTTCATAATATGTATGTAGTCAGAAAAAGGTTGAATTGTTCAACCACAATCATATCTTCAGAAATTAAATTTATTTCGAGTTGGACAAAAATAATCATAATTTACATATGTATTATTATCGATAAAGACGTATGCATATATAAAGCTGGGGTCGATTTTCTGGGAATTGCCAGTATCTACACAAAAATGACGCACCGGTTCATGCTAAAATTAGCATAGTAAGCACGCGATCCTTGAGAGGGATATTTCTTAATGCGAGCCTTCATGAGTCATTCTTCGTATCAACGCGAAGGGATGATTCATGAAGGCTCTTCGCCTTAAAGCAAAACTTTATTTACTTATTACAAATATGTAAATATACAACTGACTCTTTTCAGGGAAGGGTTTTGAACATAAGTAGATGACATATAAGTAGCCTAAATATGTACATATTTGTACACACGTAAGTATGTATGTACATACATATGTACAGGGATGAATATACATTTTGTTATCGTACAACAACATTTTTAAGTATTGATTGTTGAGCTAACGCATCTATCTACGTGAGGAAACGACAGTGGCTAAATAATGTAAAATGGCAATTGGTAGTAGAGTATAGTAATGTACGTAATAGCAATAAAATAGCAACATTTATACGGAAAGTACGTACATGTATATACGTGCATAGGTATTGTGTCACACAATACAGATGTACACACATATGTATGTATGTTAACAGACACAATTTGTGTCTGCATAAGCATAAATGAATTGTAAATACAAAATTTTACAAAATATTGCTTATCAAGATAATGCTGTTTGAAAGTGCCATCTGTAAATATGCTTGTACTGTACATGCGGTTGATTTCAGATAACGTCTGACATATCTCGACAGTTTATTTAATTGCTCGTTATTACGAGATCAGTAAGAGTGACACGGTCAAGCTCAAACAGTGGTCAAGGACCGTAAGTGAGGTCAAGTGATCGATGAAATTGCTGCCAAATCGTATCTTTAGAGGCTGAAATGACCTCGAAATCCTCTTCGCTTCCGACCTTCTTCCAAATCCTTCCATATTTTTCCACTTTTCTGTCAACTGTGACGATTTCAGGTTGACATTGCCCATCGAGGCGAGATCTAGTCCAACCGTCATGAGAAAGTCGATTAGGAGCATGACGAAAAAGGACAATCCGGCGATCGAGATTGTGCTGTGCATTCGGATGCAGACGTACAACGAGAAGACGATCCCGTTCGATGCGACGGCGTAAACTCCGGGGATAAAGAGATTCTTGAAGACAACGTCGATCTGCTTGACTAGAATTTGACATTGAGAATAAATCCGGAAGGATTTCTTGATGAAGTTTTCCTTAATCCGGGGCGTCACAAATGCTTTAATTCGAATCCGGGTAGTTTGGCTGTATTATTTCAAAAAAATTAAAGCATACATTAGGTTTAAATAGTGCATACAGACAAATATTTAAGGAACGCATTGATGTAAGCTTTACTGAATTAGTCCAGTCGAAATTAAAGAAAATTCCCTTAAGGTCCCTATCATGCTATCATGGCGTCATCAGGGTGCAAACAATCCTATTCTTTATTTAGTTGTCCTAGTGATATTTTTAATTACTCAAGAACAAATTTAGATTGGTTGCACGACCTCATGACGACATGAACTATAAGCAGAAGATCTTTAAATTAGATTAGGATATGAAATTACCTTCCAATCACTCCCAGATATTCCTGCAAGGAACACCCAAAGCCGAGCAGATAGTTACCAATCATAAGGGCGGCCGGTTGGGCGACATGAAAGTACATGAACGCATCAAATAAAATCCCAATCAGTGCGATAACATCTAATCCAGCGTGTGGAGACGTTGGAAGTAGACAGACGCTTCTCATGGATCCGATATACGGCGGTGTGCATGGATTACGGAATAATTGGAGGGGTACGACTATTCCAAACGATGCACAGGAAACGGTACCCATTACGAAAACCATTTTTGCGAAGGTCGCCCCTTTACGAATTTTTGTATCGAGGATAGGAAATTCTGAAAATTTTAAAAACTTACCAATTAAAATCGTACTACTTTAGACAATAAGTTTCATCAGGTCAACATTTTTGAGACAAATTCACTCATTCCTTTGCAAAATAATGTGCAAAATCAATGCAATTGGTAACTAAATATGTAAATAAATGCAAATGGATTTATGTTGCATATTTTGCAATATGCTGAATGTCCTGTAGAAAATCTCAACATTTGCATCTGTCTACATTTTCAATAGACTTTTAACCTGATTTCCTATTTTTGCAAAAATTTGCATAATATTTGTAGCATTATAGTCTGCCCTATGTCCAATTAAGCACTGTGAATGTTCACATTACAATAAGTTTTCGAAATTTCTCACCATTTAAAAATTTTCTTTCGAAATGTAGAAATCCATTGAGCAAGAGCAATCCTTCCTTTTCCCAAACATAATAAGTAATCCGACACACGATACAAATACTGTACGTAATAATCACCACAACTGCTTTCAAGATATCCGGAAGCGGTATTTTGTCACGATTAAGCCCCAGGTGTGCACACATGGCGAAAAGATAAACCACGTGAAGGAACAGGGTCACCTTGTAGATCCGCTTCGATTTGGGGTCGATAATTTGCATAGTATCTGACACGTCGTCGTATTTGTAGGGAATCGCGTAACACAAATTGTTCAACTTCATGCCGATTATGTTATATGTAAAGTAAGACTGACCCTTGGAAAACATGCTTTTTCTCAAATTGTTAAACAGAAGTAATCTAGAGTTAAATTAATTATCTCAACTTTAATTACTGCAAGTGTGGCTTCTCAATTCCTTGTTTTGTTTAAATGCCACTTTTTAAGCACTTATGTACACGTATGAAAATTATTGATAAAATGATTACGTCGAAATAAGCTGCAACTTTAGACCTTTAAGAACTGACAAGGAGAGGTATGGTTTGCTCGAATTTCTAATAATAAGGCCAATAATTTAAATCGTGTTGCATTTATATAAAGATATTTTCGATCAGGAAGTATACATTTGTCATGTAAAAAGTCGATACTGGACAAGCTGTAACAGGTAATTTTTGCATTTAGTGGCATTTAATGGAATTTTATGGCAATTTCAAGGTGCTGCAATTAATGAACGTATTACGCTGCCAAGGTTACTCAAAAATTGTAATTTTTAGCCTCCTGGGTATCTATTTGTACATACATATATAGCGACAAGATAGTTTTACATTTCTTGTCAATATTGCTGCTCTAGATTACAAACTTTATAATAAACGTTCAATTAACTAGAATATTCGAGCGCCGTTCAGTCAAATTAAATAATTACCTTGTTAATTTAACCGATATTTAGCAGCGTGTCCAATTAATTAAATACTATTTTTACTAATTACAATTTTTATCTTGAAAACAATTTCTAAATTTGCTCTAAATAAAACCAAATTAATTACAGGCTGGTCTACCATGAATTATGTACATACCGATGATTTTATCGTAAAAAATAACCATAATTTTAGCTAGGGTATAATGAAATTGCAAAAATTTTCTAGCAGAAGTAGATTAAATAATTAAATATATGAAAAATCCTACACCCCAAACATATACTTCCGGAAACTTAGCTCTCAAAGTAGCAATTGATCCCTAAATACTTCCAACACGGGTTTTATTCGAAATATACATTTCGCAACCAGCTAAATGAACGTACACAAATTTTATTGCCGGCCAAACGATTAGTTAAATTGTACCTTGTTAAGCTTAATGTCAATCGATTTCATTCGCAATTGTGTACGAGCATTTCAATGGCAACCTTCAACCTTAAAAGATGTGGGTGGTATTTGTCTTTCTTATGTAAACGGATAATTGTGGTAATTACAGTAGTTTTATCCTCAATTTTGAGCTGATGCATTTAAATTGCAACACATTGGTTTCAATAAAAATATCCTTGACTCCAATTTTTTTTACGGATTTCGGGATCTTGGATTTTTCGCAGCTGGCGAAGAATTACAGATTCGCAATAAACTAATTTTTTTTGCAAACTATTGGTAACTTTGCAAGACTAGATATACACAATTTGCACCGTGGTTGCACATATTTTCATATACTTACGTTAAGTAAGTATATATGTAAATTTTTACAAAAACTTTATTTAATATACTCAATGTAAACGATTAAATGCTAAATTTTACCTGCAAATTTGCCTTGTTTGTTTTTGCATATGGTTTCAGGCTTCGCCTATTTATAAATATCTTCCAGATTAAACAACCCGTTGCGTAAGATTAACATTATTCGCCCACTACTACGTACACTCTAAAGAAAGTTGTAGAAATTTTCTACAAGGTTGTGTAAAATTTTGTCCAAGGTTGAGTAAAAAAGAGGATGACACAACCGTTGGACAAATTTTACTCAACTATGCTGAGTAATCCTTTTACACAACTACTGGGCGAAATTTGCTCAGCACGTTGTGGAATTTTTACTCAACTGAATGATTAAAATTTACTCTTTTGGTTGATCAAATTTTATTTGTTATGCTGATTAAAGTACAATCTTTAGCTTATTGAAATGTACTCTTTATTTCTTAGAATTTATATTCCTTATACATTTTACAAATTGTGCATTAGTAAAACAATTAATTTTAAAGATACTTGGATATATTACTTACGCAAATACTAATACATAAAACTAAAATTTTGAGACATAATCTGAAAAAAACTCTGGCTACTAATCTACTAACCTCTCTGGCTGCGGTCCTAAATTTAAATATGTGACCAATTGATGGAAATATTTCAGCAAACGTTGATCCAGCGGACTTCCCAGCAACTTTAAAAATCCTATTTTTAACATCATTTCCTGTAAAAAATAAGCACAAATAAATATTTTAATTTAACTATTAGCATGTTATTAAATGTCCAAAAAAACTAAATAAAAATACCTTACCTTTGCACTTACACAGCTGTATATTGAACTTAGTTGGCAATTTAAAGAATTCCAATCGTTGGGTAATTTTTGGTAAATTTCAAAAAAGAGAATACATTTACTGATGTTTCGTCTGTGACTCGAGTTCCCAACTGGTGGCATGACGTGGCTGATAGCGCCACCAAGTGGGCAGACTAGGTTTACTCAAATGTTGAGTAAAAATTGATCAACTCTTTGGCATTTTTCACCCAACATTGATTAGTTTTATATTTAATCAACAAAAAAGTCAAATTTTGCTCAAGGTTGGCTAAAACCTGCTTTACTCAACTTTGTTGTGTAAATTTTACACTTATAAAGTTTAAACTTTGTCCAATGTTGTGAAAAATTTGACCAACCTCATTTTACTCAACTAGTTTTACTCAACTTTATTTAGAGTGTACTCCAGACAGAAGCGTAGGGATCACTTCGTAAATACAAAATATTTGCACAATGTGCAATTTGACATTGACCATTGACGTCGAACAGGTTTACATCATAACTGCAGTGCGTCACTAATAATGCATATTTACAGAGGGTTGATGTCAGAATTTTAATTGTTGAATAAAATCCACCATGGGTAACCAATTGAAAAGGAAAGGTTTATACTAAAAATCAAAGAATTTAGGAAACATATTCTCAAAAGTGGAATGCCACATATTTACATAGGTATATGTATAAATATGTAGTATACACAATAGTGTATACTATCGGCGATAAATACATACGCACTGTAATTATGGAGAAGTAAATATAAACAATCAAATAAAAACTATAAAATTAAAGTATTTAATTTTTTAAATAAGACGAAATGGAGCTATGCGTCTTATGCATAAAATTAAGGAGATGCGTTTACTCCGATATTTCCCTGGTAAATTAGTCCATTTCGCTGGAAATTTTGAGGTAAAACCATTTCCTTAATGTTGATGCATTGGTGGCATGGGAACTTTGTATATTAGCAAACATATTTATGATCATGTTTATGCATTTCGTTATTAAGTCATTCAAGTCATATGAATAATAAACACAAATATCGAAATACATGCATTTAAGCTTAAATATCACAATATTTAATATAATTACTAATTAGTGTCGTAAATAATATAAAGCATTATAAACACATCTGTGTAGATAAATAAATATTAAATACAAGTAGGTAATAAAATATGATTAGATTAAATAGTATACAAATCTAGAAAATGTTCATATTTTGCATGGACTCTTCCAGTTCTGAAGTACGGGAGGATTTTGGACACCTTCCATCGGATGTGGCTGTTTGGAAAAATATCACGTTATTAAAAATATGAAGTTAAAATTATGTCATTGAGTCTCAAGTTATCAATTTTTTATGGATTTCTTCTTACCAGAATCGTTCAGAAACAACAAGTCGTATGGATAGCTTGACCTGGAGTCTTGCGACGAGGTACGAGGACGGATCTCAAACATGCCACGTGGAAAGCAATATACGTTCCCAACCTAAAAAGCAACCCAGAAATGTTTTAAAGTTTTAATTTTTATACAAAATTTTTCTAAAATTCGCATCACAATCTGTCACTTCATTTGAACTCGATCAATTAAATAGATAAATACCTGATAAATACTTTTAGCCACGTGGTAAAAGTTCCCGGTCGCAATGGCCACCATAACTGTCTCCCCGTCGTCCTGCGTGAGCATGACGCGAAGATATGGCGTTGGTCGGGCAGATTGTTGGAAAACTCCCTCCTCCATCCAGCAAACTTCGGCGAGGAAAGTGCATCTGAAGTAATAATTTTAAAATGAATACTTATTTAGTATTTATGTAATGACGAATGTATTGAATTTGTCTAAAATTACAAGATAACGAACTTATACATATATATATTTTGAATGAAAATAATTAAAATAAATCACTTACTCTAAACGTCCAACATGGTTTGCTTGGTGAAAGGTGAAAATAGCGTCCATTTCGGAGTTAAATTATTCTCTAACTTTAATTTCACAAATTTATGTAGAATATTTATGTATGTAGGTGTTAAATATTTAAGTTTCGTTAAGTTTTTTAAAATGTTTTATGAGTTATGTAAATTTACTTATTAAGTTAAGTGACGTTAAAAAGGTTGAGATATTTAAAGTGCAGAACACAGAATAGTAATGAGAACTGAACTCGAGAAACATTCGCATTATGAAGGCTTGGCCAGTGGTAAAGGGTTTTCATTCAACCATTCAACCCTTCAACGCTGAAAATAAAATTCTTAGAAATATTTACCTCTCCCTTTTTGGTTTGGTGAAAAATTGTGGAATGCAACGTGCAACGAATGAGTAGCCTGGATTAAAAATAAATGTAGTATTTTTCCAGTATGATGTTAACAAAAATAGTTTAATGAGCATAAGAGGATTAACAGACAACAACGAGGTATGTATATTCGCATAAGAATCCAGTTTGGGAAATATTCAAACGATACTTATTTATGTATAAGCACATATCCAGTTACTTTTCAGATTTGTTACTAGAATTAAATAGTTATACAACAACAAATTTTGCCAAATGTCACAAATTTAGCTTAAATTCGTAAATTATTGATACATGTGCTCATACATATGTATGTAAATGTATGCATACATAGATACGTACCTACATTACTATCATAAATTTTCCAAAGTATGAGCTCGTCAAGGTTTGACCAAGATGTTAAAACGGAAGAATTAATTCTGACAGAAATAACACTCATATCGCGCTGCATTGTGGCGTCTTCCGTGAGCAGCCAAATTGGCTTCGGAGTGGCTTTTGTACTCGCATTTGTCGCAGGAATGGACAATCAACTCTTTACCCGTGGGGTGTCTCCGCTCCACGTGAACCTTCAAGTTATGCTGGAGAATCTCTTGTCGCAAAATGGGCACGAATAATTTCTCTGATTTTCATGAAAATGAGATCAGATCATAGGGGGCTAGTATTAAAATCTGCAGTAAATGTATATAATGAATAGGCTCTATCGGTGTCACACATACCTACCAAAGGGAGGGCAGCTCGCTGATAACGATTTTGACCTTTAATATCTTTGGCACTTTTAGTAATTTCAACTTGAAACTTCGCGACTTGATAGGCACTAGAGTTGGCATTATAGATGCAAAATTTCAATTCTCTAGTGTAAGAAGCAGACCTTCAACTAACCGCAAAGTAAAACACTGGTGATTTTTTTTGTTCCAGACACTAATTACCCTATGGAAGCACATTGAGCAGTTTTTGATAAGCTTCAAATGTCGAGAAATAGCAAATTATGTGACCCCATGTCTGTAGTACACAACGCAGTTTAAATTTTGATAAAAAAATAACTGGGTAGAGTTTCAGCGTAAAAGTTATAGCAGCCCCCAAACTCTCAAAATGTCGCTAATTTTTTCCAACTAACTGCATAACACGAAATTAAATATTTGTACTCCAAAATCTGGTTGTATTGCCATCAGTAATGTCTCCTCTAACTGCTAAATTAATAAACATGCAACAATTTCAACTATTGAGATTTATAAAATTCCATTTAACACACAAAAATACGTTACTCACGCTTTTTTTGTACAAATCCACCTGGTATGGAATAAGTTAACAAAGTTTTAAGAGATTTTGAGTTGCTTATGAAAGCCACATGGATGACAAAAATTTTGATACCACCCACATCAAATTCTATGAACAATTCACAATTCTAGAGTGTTTTAAAAATATTCTGAAATTTAAAAAAATGCAGTTTTGGAAACGCTTTGGAACAGAAACATTTTTTCGTATGCATATATCTCTGGTGCCATTTGCACTAGCGAATTGAAATTTTACACGCATAATGTTCACTATAAGGTCAGCAAATTGAAAAAATTTCAATTCAAAATTACTAATAGCGCCAAAGATATTAATGGTCAAAATCGTTATCAGGGAGACGCTCCCTTTGGTACATAGTATGTATATGTACCTGGTGAGAAGCTTGCATATTCTCGTAGAAAATTTATTATTTAAACTAAATATTCATTATTTTTAAATTTATGTCACCAGAAATATGTTAAGTCATAAGATTAATTTTGAATTTTTGAGAGGAGTTTCGCCCACAGGAAGATTTAGCCAAAGAATTCAGATTCTAGAAAATTTATCACTTTACTTCATGTCTCAAGCTTTATCTTTTTAACTATTTGATTTTGAGTTTGACAGCCAAATCTGAGCAAATTTTGAACCAATAAAGGGCTCCTTTAAAAAATTATCACTGAATATCTGTATATCCTGTGAATTCATGCTTTATCTCTTTAAAACTTAATGACTTATGACTTAATGACTTAATAAAACTTAAATCTTTAAAACTTAATGTATTTATGTAGATCGCTACATTTGATCAGACGAGTTATAAATCCTTCGATGCAATAGATGAGCATTTTCTAAGTTTGGAAATAAAATGTAATTTTATTTTATTATGTACTTTAACTCGTAACCTTTACATACATATATACACAATATTGTGCTTTATGATGTTATTAATTAATTATTAATTGTAAGTATTTATGCTTATTGAATTATTTACATACGTAATACAATATTTGTACTAATTAATGATACGACTTCATAATAAAATACATACATACATACGTAATGCTAGTAAACAAATTAGTATAAACCGATACACTCTGAATTTAAAAAGAACCAAAATTTGCCCAGTGGTTGAATAAATGAAATGACAACTGCGTAAAATTTATCTAATTGTGGTCACAACAAATTTGTACAAAATTTATCCCCATGGTGGGTCTATACCCACCACGTTTATCCAACCGTTGGAAAAGGAGTATTCGGAAATATAATATTTCTAATATTCTAGCGAATTAAGAACTTGTCCAGTAACTAAAATCCCATGGTTCTCAACGAAACGGCTTTTGCCAAATATCGACAATTTCGTAAAATTTATTAAATTACCATTCTTGATATGCCCATTAAATAGATAAGTATTTTGACTTTTCCAAAGTGTGAACTCGACAATGTCTGGCCAATGCTTGAAAAGCGACGAATTTTTTCACACAGAAGTAACATTTATGCCTCACGGCATTGTGTCGTCTTCGGTGAGCGGCCAAATAACCTTTCGAGTGGGTTCTGTACTTGCATTTGTCGCAGGAATAGATCTTCTCTTTATTCGTGGCATGTCGCGCCTCCACGTGACGCTTCAAGTTCCCTGAGTTTGAGCACCTCTTATCACACAATGTGCACGCGTAATTCCTCTCATTTTCATGCACAATTCGGATGTGGCGTTGTAAGGTAATCCTGCTTAAGAAGGTCTGAGGACAGATGTGGCAGTTTGACACGTCTCGGGCCGATTTGCTCAAATGTCTTATCTGTAAAATTAATATGCAATTTTTGATCTCGCTTTTCCCACAATAAATACACATGGTTATTTATATACCTCGTGACGCGTCTTCCCACATTTCTCGGAAAAGCTCTTCTCACACGTGGCACAATTGAAGGTCTTCTCCGTCGTCTGGGTGGATATGTGACGCCCAAGGTGAGAACTCGATTTAAATTCTTGTCTGCAAAGCGTGCAGGGAAATCTGGGATTCTGGGCATGCTCAGTCTTCATGTGTCTCGTAAAATCGCTCTTGCGTAGGTAGGTTTTGTCACAGTTGGGAAATCTACATGGGAAACGGGGTCGTTCCTTCGTGCTGTGGACGGCTTTAATATGGTTCCGTAAGTTGGTCGCGTTTGAAAACACCTGATGACACGTGTCACAGGTTGGTCGCTTCCGGTTAGTGTGAAGCCTCCACTTGTGGGAAGATAAGGCGTGTCTGTTTTTGCAAGTAATGCCGCAAATCTAAGACGAAAAGGGGAAAATGTGGATGTTAAAATTGGCATCACTTTTGCAAATTTGCTCCCTCACCTCGCATTTGACCTTGGCGTCGGGATCGGTGTGTTTCGTCAATTCGGTATCCGTTGTTAACATTTTTGAGCGATCCCACTTTTTTCAGATCCACTTTGAATTAGTCGTTTGTTAAGTTTGGAGCACCAAGTGCTTAACCAAATTCAATTTAGTATCTGTAAGGAAATAGCTTTCAACAATTCACGCATTTTAATGCAAAGCATTAACGAGCATAAGCACATTCCTAGAAATTTTTATGTAGCTATAATAATATTTATTATAACAACAAAAAATCGATTTTGCATTTCTTAGGTATTCATGTTAGGTACATTGTTAAATGTCTTAAACATAGTGTCTTACCGTGCGTGATGTAAACTTATGCTTGAGGGAAGTATCTAAGTGAACTAAAGTAAATAGTATATAAATGGCTAATGCTAAATTAAATGTTCGTTCGTGTCACGTGAAAAAGGTTGCATTTTTAACATAGCAAGGAGTAAAACTTGACAAATTCCTGCATAAAAATAACCAGACATTTGCCCCTATGGAACATACAGACATAACTTGGAGGACAACCCTTCACCGACAGAATCATCGATCCTGATGCCCTTTGGATATGTTGTGGTACTAGGTGAGTCCAGCAAAAGTGAAGAAGGATTTCATTCCATGGCCCCATTTGCGCCCGCCACACCCACTCAAAGGTGCGAAAAACACGAAAAATACCCTGTTTTCATTCATTCAAAAAATCATCAAAAATCCAATTTTGATCGGATTTTCATAATTTAAGCGTTTTTGTGATCTTAGTAGATAGTTGCTTTATCATATCCAATAGCAAACTCAATTTTTTTAATTTTTCGAGTATTTTCGAAAATTTCCTGACCATGCCTTCGAAAAAATCAAAATTTAAGAGAAATTGAGTTTGCTGTTGGATATGATAAAGCAACTATCTAAGATCACAAAAACGCTTAAATTATGAAAATCCGATCAAAATTGGATTTTTGGTGATTTTTTGAATGAATGAAAACAGCGTATTTTTCGTGTTTTTCGCACCTTTGAGTGGGTGTGGCGGGCGCAAATGGGGCCATGGAATGAAATCCTTCTTCACTTTTGCTAGACTCACCTAGGACTACAACATATCCAAAGGGCATCAAGATCGGTGATGCTGTCGGTGAGGGGTTGTCCTCCGTCGGAGCCACCCCTAGGTGTGCATACTTTGTCTCCACGGGGATACCAAGTGACTATTTAACTGAAAAATTATCACTATTTGAGAATGTATGATGGCCAGATATAAATAACAAGACAAGGTTCGGCTCAGTCAGTGTGTGAATGTCAATCCGCTTCAGGGGTTCAATTCCTTTCACTGAAAATACATATCATCTTGGACTTCAGGGTTGACCCCTGCAAAATTGAAGATACCCAACAATTGTGTAAATTTGTTGTTGTCTCATCCTCCTTTCTTACTTAGAGACATAACCTGTGCATGTACATATGTAGGTAAATTTGACACAATTTTATTTAGATTGTACATACAATAGTTTTTGAGGGAATGTCGCAGGGTAACCTTATCAATTCCAGTGTCAATTTTAGCATGAGAGAGAGATTGAACGGATCACGGAAAATATTGGGACACGATTTTTTGGTAACGTAATTTATGCATGTACGTGTGAACCTTGGGTGGTTATTTTTATCCAAAACTTACGGGATTTTCAGCCATCGCTCACCCGCCTCGTGGCTGTTAAGAAATTTAAGAAATACAATCCATTTCCCACCACGCAAACCACCATTCTCCATTATCCAACAATCATAGCACTGTGTTTTATAGGGCCCAGACACTTTAATAAATAAATTAATCACTAAAAATAAAATTTAAATTATTTTTTAATCGGATATATTTAGTTGATTGTTACGTATTTAAGTTAAATCTGTAACCTAGCGAATGTTGTATTGATTGTTAAATTTCTAAAACCGGCCAACTTAAACATTGTCTCAATACAAACAAATTTTCCCGACTGGTTTTACCGAATGGTTAGACAAATCCAACCAATTTTTAGGTGAACAGATTCCCAATGCCTGAATCAAGATGGGCCCCAAGCCAGTGAGAAAATGGGAATGTTCCAAATGCCCTAAAATGTTCCAACTCAAGAGCAACCTCATCAGGCACGTCGCTACGCACGATAACGATGCGAGGGTGAAATGTGAGGTGAGATTTGTATTACAAAATTGATACTAATTTTACAATTCCACCATCAACCAGCGTATTTAACTAACACTGTACTCCGTTAGATTTGCGGGAAAGTTTCGAAAAATCAACCCGCCTTAAATGCTCACGTGTCAAGACTTCACTCCAACCGGGAGCGCCCAAAATGTGGCACGTGTCACCGGGTGTTTTACGACGCTCAAAATTTGCGGCAACACATCGCGGCCGCCCACAGCACGAGGGAACGACCTCGTTTCCAATGTACGTTCCCCGGCTGCGAGAAAACCTATCTACAAAAAAGATACATTTCGCAACACGTGAAAACTGAACACGCCGAGAATCCTGTCCGATTTCCGTGCACACTTTGCGGAAAGGAATTTAAAAAGCGGCAAGACCTTGAGCAACACATTCCCACGCATACGACGGAGAAACCGTACAATTGACCCACCTGTGGGAGGGGTTTCGCCAAAATGACCAAAATGAGACGTCACGAGGTAACTAAATGAACATTTCATGGGACGAACGGGGTGAAAAATTGTCTATATTCATGACCAGATTTATGGAGATAGATTATGGGCGTACTCACGGCAACTTCTTATTTCGCATCACAACTCATTTAGAAAACTTGCAAAGATCGAAATATTTCTGTCGTGAGGGGATTCGGAAAATATGACTTCGCAAATCTCTCTAATCTCGCAAATCTATGGAAAAACACCTATATTGGTATTGTTTCGATGGATTTCTTTCATTTCGCTTGCTGATGAGTTTGCGAAGTAATTTTGCGAAATAAGAACATGCCCAATTGCTGGGTAAATTTGTGAAAAAAAATCCCATGGTTTTCCAGTGAAATATTTGCGAAATCTCGCATATCTCGCAAAACTTCGCAAGGTATGTTGATATGCTCAATTTGCGAGATATGCGAGATATGCGAAGGTTGACGTGAGTACGCTCAATATTTTATTAGAAATCGCAAGCTTTCAATTTCGAGTTCGCACCGTTAGCAACGTTCGCAAAAGAATAAAATTCGCAAGTTCGCACAAAATTTTGGCTTGACAATTGATTTGCGAACTTGCGCATCTCCAGACCAAGTATTTAGTTTACAAAATATTTTTCACAAATATCGAACAAATTTGTAATGTGAAATCTCCATTGGTTGCCAAAGTTTTGCTGTTTGAAGTTTTTGAAATTTTTAATTTGAGAAATTTCAGACGTATGTAAAACTTGGGTAACTAATGGAAATTTACGAATTTTTCCCATTGCAAAATTCAAGATATTTGAAGCAAAATTTTCCAAACTTTCTAATTTGCGAGGTGTCTTCATTTTGTTGCTTCGCAAAATTCTACATTTCGAAAAAGTTATGTTGCGATGCGAACATGCGAACTCGAAATGAATACCTTCAATTACTCAATCATTTTCGTCAGGCAAGTAATTCATACGAACTCATTGCCAAAATTCATTTTACAGATGACGCATTTGGAAAAATCTATACAAAACAAGTTACAATGTGACGTCTGTCCTAAGACCTTCTTAACTAAAGATGGCCTGCAACGCCACATCCGATTTGCGCATAAAAAACAGAGGAATTTTCCGTGCTCATTTTGTGACCTGAGATTCGCGACAACATCAAGCTTAAAGGTTCACGTGGAGGCAAGGCATGTCACGAATAAGGAGCTGGTTCATTCCTGCGACAAATGCGACTACAAAACCCACTCGAAAGCCTATTTATCCACTCACCGAAAACGTCACAATTCAGCGAGATATGAATGTTACTTCTGTGCGAAGAAATTCTTCACTTTTCACGAATTGGTCAAACATTATCGAGTTCATACTCTGGAAAGGTTGGAATGCATGTAAATGGCATGTCAATAATATGCGCATTTTTCGAAATTTGCCTGGGCGTGTTGGTTCAAAAGCATTGAATTGTAGTTACAAACTGTATAAATATGTGGTAACAGGGCTGCTGTTTAAGTAAATACTTTATGTCAACCATCTATTTTGCTCTGAGAAATAAGTACATTTTTATGAGTTTCGGTCACGTAAAAACTGAAAACTATTTAACTGCACTGATTTATTTTAATTAATAAATACATTTTTAGCAAATGATAATTTTGACCTTTTTTTGTTTTAGTTACAAATGTACATATGTATGTATACATAGTTGTATATGTAGTAGGCACATATATGTTATCAATCACGTATTCATATAAATCGCTGTGTGAAAAACAGACTAGAATTTCAATATGCCGATTTATTCATACAAAGTTAATAATGCAGGTAATCGAATAAATGTACATAGGCTAAGCTTCCACGAGTTCGTACATATCTATTTACATATTTGTACAGGAATATCTATTCTAATTTTAAATAATAATCATAAATAGAAGTTTTGTAATTACTTATTTTCGATTCGATATTAAATACTAGCGTCGTTCATGCAACATTATAGTGGAAAAATACTACACTTATTAAGTAGCTTCAGCTACTTTATGTGAAGACTTTGTCTGTCTGTCTGTCTGTCTGTCTGTCTGTCTGTCTGTCCGTCTGTCTGTCAGCAGGATATCAGGAGAACGGATCGAGATAATCGAAATCGGTTTTCGCCATCATACATAGGACCCCAGGGGGAGGATCCTATCAACTTTTGGGGGCAACCGGACCACACCCCCTTTGGCGACAGGCGGTGTGGTCGGGGCAAAATGAGATTTTTAGTGCAATTTAATCTATGGGTGAAATAGAGTAAAAATTATGTGTTCCGGAGTTGTGCCACACCCCCTCGGCGCCAGGGGGTGTGGTTGGGGCAAAATGAGATTTTTAGTGCAATTTATTCTATGGGTAAAATTAAGTGAAATTGAGTGAAATTAAATGAAATTAAGTGAAATTAAGTGAAATTGAGTGTTTCCCCGATTTTGCCACACCCCCTCGGCCCCAGGGGGTGTGGTTGGGGCAAAATGAGATTTTTAGTGCAATTTAATCTATAGGTAAAATAGAGTAAAATTATGTGTTCCGGAGTTGTGCCACACCCCCTAGGCGCCAGGGGTGTGGTTGGGGCAAAATGAGATTTTTATAAAAAATTAATCTATAGATGAAATAGAGTGAAATTAAGTGTTCCCGAGTTGTTCCACACCCCCTCGTCGCCAGGGGGTGTGGTCGGGGCAAAATGAGATTTTTACAAAAAATTAATCTATAGGTGAAATAGAGTGAAATAGAGTGTTCCCGAGTTGTGGTGGGACCGTTTGGGGTGAAGTACGTCTGAAGCTACTTCCGTATGCGCGTTTGCGACGGTTTATTTTTAAACCAAAAAATGTAGTATAGATTACTTTATATAAGAAGACATGGAACTGTGTCTAATGCATCCAAATAAGGAAATGCGTTTACTCCGATATTTCCCTGGAAAATTAGTTTATTTCGCTGGAAATTTTGAAAACCATTTTCTTGTGTCTATGCATTAGTGGAATGGGAATTTTGTTTAGTAAGAAACATATTTATCAGCATACCTATGGGTATGTATTTCGTTATCAAGTCATATGAATAATAAATACAAACATTTAAATACATGTAAGCTTAAATATCACAATATTCAATGTAATTACTAATTATTGTCGTGAATAATATAAAGCATTATAAACACGATATCTGTGTAGATACATAAATAGATATTACAAATATGTAGGTAATAACATATAATTAGATTAAATAATATACAAATTTAGAAAATGTTCATATTTTGCATGGACTCTTCCAGTTCTGAAGTCTGGGATCTTGGACACCTTTTATCGGATGAGGCTGCCAGGAAAAATATCACGTTATTAAAAAGATGAAGCTAGAACTATAATTGAGTGTCGAGTGGTCAATTTGTTTTATGGAATCCATCTTACCAGAATCGTTTAGAAACCACAAGTCGTATGGATAGCTTGATGAATTTTGCGAGGTCCGAGGCCGGATCTCGAACATGCCACGTGGAAAGCAGTACACGTTCCCGACCTAAAAAGCAACCCAGAAATGTCTTAAAGTGTTGATTTTTATACAAACTTTCTCTAAAATTCCCATCACAATCCGTTACTTCATTTGAATTCGATCAATTAAATAGATGTATACCTGATAAAGACTTTTAGCCACGTGGTAAAAGTTCCCGGTCGCAATGGCCACCATAATTGTCTCCCCGTCGTCCTGTGTGAGCATGACGCGAAGGTATGGCGTCGGTCGAGCCGATTGCTCGAAAACTCCCTCCTCCATCCAACAAACTTCGGCGAGGAAGCTGGAGCTGAATTATAAATTGTTAGGGGAATAATTATTTAGTATTTATGTAATGACAAATATATTGATTTTATCTAAAATTACAAGATAACGAACTTATACATATATATATTTTGAATGAAAATAATTAAAAACCACTTACTCCAAACGTCCAACATGGTTTGCTTGGTGAAAGGTGAAAATAGTATCCATTTTAGAAGTTAAATTATTCTCTAACTTTAATTTCACAAATTTATGTAGAATATTTATGTATGTAGGTGGTAAATATTTAAGTTTGGTTAAGTTTTTTAAAGTGTTTTATGAGTTATGTAAATTTACTTATTAAGTTAAGTGACGTTAAAAAGGTTGAGATGTTTAAAGTGCAGAACACAGAATAGTAATGAGAACTGAACTCGAGAAACATTCGCATTATGAAGGATTGGCCAGTAGTAAAGGGTTTTCAACCCTTCAACGCTGAAAATAAAATTCCTGGAAATATTCACCTCTCTCTTTTTGGTTTGGTGAAAAATTGTGGAATGCAGCGTGCAACGAATGAGTAGCCTGGATTAAAAATAGATGTAGTATTTTTCCAATATGATGTTAAACAAATAAAAGTTTAATGAGCTTAAGTGCACGCATTGACAACGACGAGGTATGTACATATGTATATACTTATTTCGCATTTTGTTTAGCTTTTTCGAAATAAATGTATGTAAAATGAACATGGAAAGAACAATAATAAAAATATAGGTATTTCGCATAGGAATTTAGGTTTAGAAATGTTCCAGCGATACTTATGTATAAGCACATATCCAGCTACTTGTCAGATTCGTAACTATAATTCAATAGTTATACAATAGCAAATTTTGCCAAATGTCACAAATTTAGTTAAAATTCTCAAATTATTTAAGATAGATATATACAATGAAATAGTGTTTTTTTCATCTTCCAACGATTTTCGAGTTTGATGGCTTAAAATTTGCGTAATGTTGAGTAGATCAATAATCCGTAATAAAATTGGGGTGGCGCGCCAGCAGTTTTCGAGATCTGAGCCAAAATGTGCGAATTTTTTGCAAATTTAGGATTTTGAGTCAAACTAATCGAACTTTTGGTCAAATATCGCGGGAAATAATAATAAAAATTATTTAAGACTAGAATTTGGCCGCTGCCTCGATTTTGGACCCCAATTTTCCGATATATTGAGTTTTGCAAAATAATAGCATTTTCCATATTATCTTGCCACGATGGAATTACGGTATTTATTAGAGGTTGTTAGCGTATTGTTTAATTCTACCCAATAGTTGTTAAAATGGTTTGCCAATTGCAAAAGGAATTTAGCCAAGATTTTGCTAAAAGTTTAAAAAGAGTTGTATTCGAAATTAAAATTTAGAGCATTACATACATATATCATGTTACAACGTGTTCTTTGGATGACATTTAACTTATCAGGAATTTTGAAAGCAACACAAATTTTGCTAGGAATTCAGAATTTTGTTAACCACGCAAGATTTTGTTAATGCCGCGTCGACTTGTTTAAATGCTCACTATGTAAATACATTACTAATGGCTAATCAAATGAAATTATAATATAGATATGCTCACATATGTATGTATGTGCATTCGTACCTACCATTACTATCATAACTTTTCCAGAGTATGAGCTCCACAATGTTTGACCAAGATGTTAAAAAGGAAGAATTTATTCTGACAAAAATAACACTCATATCGCGCTGCATTGTGACGTATTCCGTGGGCAGCTAAATTGGCTTTCGAGTGGCTCCTGTACTCGCATTTCTCACAGGAATACACAATCAACTCTTTACCCGTGGGGTGTCTCCGCTCCAAGTGAACCTTCAAGTTTGTTGTGTTGGCGAATCTCTTATCACAAAATGCGCACGGATAATTTCTCTGATTTTCATGCAAAACCCGGATGTGCCCTTGTAAAGATTTTTTACTTGAGAAGGTCTGAGGACAGACGCGATACTGTAGCATGTCTCGGGCAGATTTTTCCAAATGTGTCTTCTGTAAAAATGAAGCACATTTAAAATTTTTCCCCTAATCTTTCCCAAACCATGTTTTTTTTACCTCATGCTGTGTCACGCTTGCCTTGTGGGCGAAACTCCTCCCACAAGTTGAACAATTGTACGTCTTCTCGGTCGTGTGGGAGTGAATGTGAGTCTCAAGGTGACTCCTCCTTTTGAACTTTTTTCCGCAAAGTGTGCACGGAAATCGGACCGGATTCTCGGCGTGTTCAGTACTCACGTGTTGCGAAAGACCATACCTGTTTTTGTAGATTTTCTCACATCCGGGAAATTGACATGAGAAACGGGGCCGTTCTTCAGTGTTATGCAGGGCGTGAATATGTCGTTGTAAAGTGCCATAGTGGAAAAATACCCGGTGACAAACGTCACAACTTGGTCGCTTTCGATCAGTGTGAAGGCTTGACACGTGGGCAGATAGGGCGAGTCTGTTTTTGGAAATTTTGCCGCAAATCTGGACAAGACAAAAGTATATATGTTTGTGTTGTAAAATTAGTTTCACTTCTGAAAATGTATGTACACGATTACCTCACATTTGACTTTGGCATCGGGATCGTGCCTGACGATGTGTCTCGTCAACTTGTACTTGGCTTTAAACGTTTTTAAGCACTTTGGACATTCCCATTTCTTTCCTGGCTTCAGATTCATTTGAATTAAGTATTTGTAGATTTAGTTACTTAAATATGTATATCCGTTAAAAATTGGTGTGCTTAAACAAATTTAAGCTAGTACTCCTCCTTTTCAACTTTCCATGAACCCAAAAGAGCTTCGGGGCGAGCACGTCGACGTCAAAAGAAGGCGTCCAGGCACGACGTCCAAGAATTATATTAGCCGAATCATCCGAATTATCCTATTATATCCTATTAGAAGTCATTCAATTACCCAAATTCTTGACACGAATTGAACAATTTGAACACCAAAATAAAATAAACTGGTGTTAAATAATAGGATAATTCGGCTTCTCGGCTAATATAATTCTTGGACGCCTTTTTTTGACATCGACGTGCTCGCCCCGAAGCTCTTTTGGGTTCATGGAAAGTTAAAAACGAGGAGTATCTGTAAGAAAAAATTCGGTCACACATTAACATAATGTTACAACTTCACCTATTTTAATGTGGTATGTAACGGGTTACTAGAAATTTTTATACATCTTTAAATCCCGTAACAAAAAATAAACTTTGTACTACTTAAGATAAGTTGAGTATGCATAAATTTAACACATTGCGGTAGTTGCAGCGTGTTAAATTTAGTGTCTTACCGTGTGTTTTGTATGTAGGATTATTCCTTTACGAGAAAGTGAATATCTGTATTAAAATAAGTGTTGAAAAGGTTGCGTTTTTCAACCATGGGAACTAGTCAAGACTTTACAAATTCCTGGATAAAAATAACCAAACACTTCTCGGGGGCCATAAATAAATCATGTGATTAAATTTGAAGTTTTGTAAGCAGTTCCGGCAACTGGAGGATTCGACCAAGAGTGAAAATGTTATTTAAGGGTTACATGCTTTACTTGTAGTGCATTTAAAGAAATCTACGCCGTAGATTTTCTTGTGTAATCTTTGTCCTGCGGATTTAATACATGAAATATGTAGCATCAAATTTGACTAGGTATAGCTATTTCATTAAATTGAGAGGTACAGAATACATGAGAATTTTTAAAGAAGGTTGCGAATACTCTCCTGATGCGAATAAATATATTTTAAGTAACCTTAATAAAGTTAGGGAAAATAGCGCAGATTTGTATTTTTCTATATTTGAGTCGTTTCGTCACCCTGTAACTCTCTTATAAATTCTGCAATATTTCGGCATGTTGCTAACCTCAGTCAGCATATTTTTGGTTTCTCATGATACCTGGGGTAGTGAAAGGGTTGCATATTTTATGTCACCAAGAGGTACATTCGAACATTATTGTAGTTTTTCATAAAATATCGAAGGGAAATCTATCCAATACCACTTTAATTTTAGAATCAGTGGTATAGATCACGGCAAATATTAGGTCAAGACTTTTTGGCAACGTAATTTACGTACGAACTCCCAGCCCTAGAATCGTTATTAAGTGGCGTCAGCTACTTATTGTGATCGTTTTGTCCGTCCGTCCGTCTGTCCGTCTGTAAGCAGGATATCTCCAGAACGAGTCAATATAATCAAACCCCGTTTTCGCAATTGTGCTTCTAATTTTTAGTTCTCGGTCGAGTTCGAAAATTGGGTCAATTGGACCACACCCCACAGCGCCAGGGGGTGTGGTCCAAATTAAATTTAACATTAATTTTCATATGGGGTGTCATTTTAAAGGAAATTTCACCACGAATTCAATGGCGTTAAAATTTTTGACCTCGTGACCTTGACGACGAGGTCAGAGGTCAGAAAACACATAATTTTCATTTTAACGGAAATTTGACTGCGATTTCAAGGACGTTAATATTTTTGACCTCATGACCGTTAAGACGAGGTCATGGAAACTTGAATAGCTCTGACGCTACTTATTTACATTCGTTCGGAGGGTTTATTTTTAGACAAAACTAACAGAATTTTACAGCCATTCCTTCCTCTCTTGCATGCATGCCTGGTCGCTTTAGTTGTGAAATGCAACCCTTTTCCAACCACACAAACAATCATTCGCCCTTTTCCATCCATCATAAAATTTACATATATTTACAAGCAGGTCAAAAAGAACACCAACCGAATGTTGGGGTTGAACTTTGACACTCCGCAAAAATTAGTTAATTACAAAAACTCATATTTAAAATTGTTTTTTTTTGTTCTACAAGAATCAGAAGTACATATGTACATTGTGAATTCGTTCAATTTTTACTAACGAGTTCAACATTGTCCAAGTGCAACTCAATTTGTCCCAGGTGCTTTAATTTTTTAAGTGAAACCACCTCATTTGTAGATATTCTATTAAGTGCACACATCTCCGAGGACCGAATCCAGTCCGTGAGGAAATGGGAATGTCCCAAACAGAGCTCCACGCCGCCGATTTTTCGCCGGCGCGCCGCCGACGCCGACCCGATTTGATACGCCGCCGCCGCCGAGGCGCGCCGCCGCCGCATAAACGCCGGCGCGCCGCCGAGAAAAAAGATATTTCGTACAATTAAAACCAGTTAAAACGAGAAAAAATGTCGAAATTGGTTTTAACAGTTTCGTTTGTTATTGTGATTGACATTGAGAAAATGAATAGTTTTTTCCCGATACGCATTTTTAATTAGAGATCAGTTCAAATTTTGACGCCACTTAAAGAATCGATAACGTATATTTATATATGGCAATACAGATTGAGTACATAAATAGCCTGACTTTTTGAAATTGCTGTTTCTTGAGAATCTTACATTTTGCTTAGTCCTGTGGTCTTTTTAAACTTACAATTAGAAAGATTTCAAACATTCCACTTGAATGAAAATTCAAGCAAACTTTTAAATTTTCGAATTTCCGTCAAGAAAAGAGTTACATGGCTATTAAGGCTGATGGGTTTAGTCGAGAAATATTTTTGAAATTCTGTAATGCAGAAAACTCGAATTATGACGGATTAAAAAATGGGTCGGCTTATTTTTTCGCTGAACCAATTAAAATTAGCAAGCGAAATACATTACTATGTATTAGAAAGCTAAATAAAGAGGTCAGTTATGATCACTGACTGGTAAAGTGAGGCAGAAATATCGGCGCGCCGTGGTGCGCCGCCGCCGAGGTCCAAAACGGCGCGCCGCCGCCGCCGACGATTTTCACTACTCACGCCGCCGCCGTCGATTTTTCAACGGCGTGGAGCTCTGGTCCCAAATGCTCTAATACGTTCAAAAATTAGGACACCCTCAAGAATCACGGCATCACTCATGATCCTGAAGTGAAGGTGAAATATGAGGTGAGATTTTTATTTCGAAATTGAAACTAACTGTACAACTAAATCATCCACTTGCCATTTTAGCACTCTACTTTCTTAGATTTGTGGGAAAGTTACGAAAAACCGAATTGCCTCAACTGCATGGAAAATTCACATAACCGGGAGCGGAAGAAATGTGACACTTGTCACCGAGTTTTTTTGCAACGCTGCCAGTTTGCGGAAGCACGTTGCAGCTTTCCATAACACGATGGGGCGACCCCGTTTCCCGTGTGCGTTTCCCGGATGTGGGAAAACCTACCAAACCAGGTGCGGTCTTCAAAAACACGTGAGAACTGAACACGCCGAGAATCCGGTCCGATTTCCGTGCACACTTTGCGGAAAGGACTTCAAAACGAAGTTTCAACTTGAGCACCACATTCTCACCCACACGACGGAAAAGCCGTACAATTGTGCCACTTGCGGGAGGAGGTTCGCCAACATGGGAGGCATGAAACGTCACGAGGTAAATAAGCACGTTGCAGGAGAAGCAAGGTTAAAAATATCAATGGGGGTATTCATTTTACAGGTTACGCATTTGGTAAAATCTTCCCGAGACGTGTCAAAGTGTCAACTCTGTATGCAGACTTTCTTAGATAGAGGTAATCTACGGCGCCACATCCGAGTTGTGCATGAAAACAGGAGGAATTACTCGTGCGAATTTTGTGACAAGCAATTCTCTAACGCGTCAAACTTCCAGCGTCACGTGGAGGCGCGACACCCCGCGAATACCGAGGTGATCCATTCCTGCGACAAATGCGAGTACAAGAGCCACTCGAAAGCCTATTTGGCCAGTCATGCAAGCCGACACCTAACACCTAGTCGCGAATGTTACTTCTGTGGGAAGAAATTTTGTACTTTTCGCCAATTAGTCAGCCATTTTCGAGTTCATACTCGAGAAAAGATAAAATACTTGTGTATCTAATCTACGTAATAGGATTACAATAATTTTCGATTTTTTGTGAGCCTTTTCGTAGCAAAGCAGGGGATTTTGGTAGTAAGTTATTATGTATTAATTGGGCATTTCTTATTAAAATATTTCGCAAACTGTATTCCTATTCGGAATACTAATACAGATCTGTATCCGCAAATATATTCCGGAAATCTGATTTTGTGAGTATTTCCATTGAAACGCGTTAAGCTTGCGTAAAAACTACGTGCTTTTTTCTTAGTGAGGCAAATACCTATATAGCAACGAAAAAAATTTGCTAAGTATGCATTTACCCCACCCCAAAAAAGTGACCACCTACGATATATCAGTCATTTCTCAACCGATTTTGATGAAATTTTGCACAGATCATTGTTACTGTATTTAGAAAAGACCTGCGAACCGGTTTAGCAAATTTTTGATTTTTACGCGAGTTATAAGCAAAAATGTTCTCTTGGAAGCACATTTTGATTTTTAGTTAATTTCTGGAGCATAATATGTCAGATATTAGTTGCAAACATTTTACAGCTGCTTATTCTTCAAATTTTTATATATGTAAATATGATCAAAATCGGCTCATAAATGACATAGATAATCCAGATTGAAAACTGAAAAATGGATAAAAATTAAGCAGTTGTAAAAACTTAAATGCCATTGGCAACAACATATAAAGATAACTCAATAACAAGTATTAAATAAACAAGCCCCCAAAAAGGGAAATCTTAGTGAGGCTTGATGCAACTATCAATATTAAATACATTTTTTGGAACAGCATTTGCATCGCTGCTCTCAACACTATCTTCAGTTATATAAAGTAATATTGAGAGCGGTGTTGCAAATTCTGTTCCAAAAAATGTATTTAATATTGATAGTTGCATCAAGCCTCACTAAGATTTCCCTTTTGGGGGCTTGTTTTAGTGTCTCCACTCATACATAAGTTGCTGAGGACATGTTAAAATTTAAAATTTTGCAAATAAGAAGAATTTTGGTTGGGCACTATAAACTTGACACAAGAAGATAGATACATATGTATGTACATAACTGTACATAATTAATGTTATGAAACAAAGTGTGGTATGGTCCGCTCATAAAACATCGGGTTGATCCTTATTTTATGCATAAGCCCCGAAGTAAAAATTCTATGCAGGTGGAAACATTTTATCTCATGTAAAAAATGGTGGGCTAAGGGCCGCTTATAAAGCATGCGACCCATTTTACCTGAATTTTGTCAACGCGCATGAATTTGAGATATGAATTTAAGTAATTTTATAGTTGGAGTGCTCTATTTTGTTCAAGAATACAGACATAGTATTTCAAATAAAAAATAACTGCTAAAGTAAATAAGTTTTTGAAGAAAGAAATCCCAATTTAATTAATCACATGCAATTCCGAAAGGAAAATGGAACAGAAACGTTGAGGTAACAACATAGGGTAGGAAATTATCACTATTCAAGAATGGGTGGGGGTTAGACATAAATAGTTTGAGAAGTTTTGCCTCCGTACATGTTTGCAAACCCTGCTTGGAGCTTAAAGTCTAACTCTAGTAATTTCTTGAGGAACGTCATGTGCAGTGAAATCTTACCAGTGCCGTGTCAATTTAAGCAAAGAAGATAAATGCATACAGATCCTAGCCAACATTAAATCAAAATTTTTCGGTGACGTAATAAACGTACAAACCCCAAGCTTGGGTCCTGATTTATTTTTACCCGAGTCTAACGGATTTGTTTTTCACTCATTTCTTCCTCGTTTGCATGCCTCGTGGCTATGGTTGAAAAATACAATGCTTTCCAACCACACGTCAACCTACCATCATTCACCATCACAGATACCACTTATGTACATAAAATCAGTCATAAACAGCTTAAGCGTTTAAAGTTTAACACTATTAGAAATAAGTTTATTGCTAAAATGTTTGAAAACTGTTTTTTCTTTTAAATCGAAAGTGTCTATATACGCAGTGGAATGATTCAAGTAGAATCTATTCCTATAAATTAATTTTCCCCAATGTCTTTGATTGGTGAGATAAATTCCGACCATTTTTAAATAGTTCTAAACGTGCGTCGATTCCCAAAGACCGAACCCAGATGGATCCCCAGCCAGCAAACCAATGGGCATGTTCCAAATGTCCTAAAACGCTCAAAACCAAGCACACCCTATGTTTCACGTTATCAGGCACGATCAAGACGCAAAGGTGAAATGTGAGGTGAGATTTTCATGCCAAAATAAAAACCAGTCTTAAAGCCTGCATTTTTGCACAACTGCCTTGTCCAGGTGTGCGGAAAAATTTCCAAACACAGATGCGCCTTATCTGCCCACATGCGGAAGCAGCACAGCAACCGGAAGAGACTTAGCTGTGATACTTGTCATCGGTTGTTTTCCACTTCTGACACTTTACGGCAGCATATTCGCGATGTCCACGGCACGATGGAACGACCTCGTTTCCCATGCACAGTTCCCAGCTGTGGGAAAACCTACCAGCACATGCGTGGCGTTTGGCAACACGTGAAACTTGAACACGCCGAGAATCCTGTCCGATACCCTTGCACACTTTGCGGCAAAGAATTCAAAAGGAAGGATGAACTTGAGCTACACATTCCCACCCACACGACGGAGAAGCCATATAATTGTGCCACTTGTGGGAGGAGTTTCGCCCACGTGGGAGGCATGAAACGTCACGAGGTAAGCAGACATGTGAGAAAAACTAGGTGAAAAATTGCGAATGTGCATATTCATTTTACAGATTACGCACTCGGAAAAATCTACACGAGAAGTGTTAAAGTGTCACCTCTGTCCTCAGACCTTATTAACTAGACGTGGTCTTCGATCGCACGTTCAATTTGTACATGAAAATCGGAGGGATTATCCTTGCGCATTTTGTGAAAAGAGATTTGCAACAAGATCAGATTTGAAGCGCCATGTGGAGGCGAGACATGCTGTGAAGAAGGAGCCGGCCTATTCCTGCGACAAATGCGAGTACAAGAGCCGTTCGGAGGCTTTGTTTTTTAATCGATAGCTCAACTCAATGTGAACATTTTGATATCTTGTTCAGTTCTCTACGATTTTTTTGAAGAAAGTCATGAATTTTTGAAAAAGCGAATTTTGAAAAGTTTAACATTGCGCTTATGGGAGAATTTGGTAAAATCCGCAAAATTCGCTTTTTTCAAAAATTCATGACTTTCTTCAAAAAAATCGTAGAGAACTGAACAAGATATCGAAATGTTCACATTGAGTTGAACTATCGATTAAAAAACAAAGCCTCCAAGAAAAAAAATCACGGTAAGATTTGAGAAATGAGCTTTTGGGTCAAAAATTGTGACCTTTGACCTTTTTGAGATTTTTCAAAAACAGGAACGGCATTCAACGACAATCTTTCTGGGGTACTACCTTGCAAATTTTCAAACCCTGATTTTCGTCAATGTGCGATATAGAATAGTTTTTCTATCGTACAATTTAATTTGCTCGCCACTGTATTTACTGTGAATCGCGTTAGGCTTGCGTAAAATTGAAAACTACTTATGTCTCCACTACTGGGAGGTTGTAAGTTGCTCAGTACATGCTGGAATTTAAAAGTTTGCAAATACACAGATATGTACATATCTACATAACTGTACATATTTGATGTTATGCAAGAAAGTTGGGTATCATATCTATTTAAAAGGTATATGTAAAAAATGTTTGGCTAAGGATCGCTCCATATAAGGCATGTGGTCGAGTTTAGAAGAATGTTGTCTACACATAAATTTGAGTTATGCATTGAAGTCTAAAATTGTTTAAATTTTAAGCAATTTTATAAGTGGGATTATCTATATTCTATTGTACAAGAATATATATTTCAAATAAAAAATAACTGCTAAAGTAAGTTTTTAAAGCAAAAATCCACACTTGATTAATCCCATGCTGCTCAGAAGTGAAGTTGGAACAGACGTATGTAGAACTGTGAAAAGGTAAATTTGATCTCACAATGAGGTTATCTCCTAATAACTGTGTAAATACGTGGAAAATTATCACTACTAAAGATTGAATGGGGGTCATACATAAACGATTGAAGAAGTTTTGGCTCACTACATATGCACGGAAGTTCTTAGAACCTAAAGTTGACCAACGTAACCTAAATTGATCCTGTATTCGAATACTAGAGTAATTGTTCAAGGAATTCCACAGGGAAATCTTATCAGTGCCGTATAAATTTTAGCAGGGCAGATAACTACATATGGACATAAGGATCGCAGCAAATATTTCACTATTTTTCGGTAACGTAATTTTCGTACGAACCCCAACCTTGGGTCGTTATTTTTATTTTTACCGAGACTAACGGAATTTTTCAGCCATTTCTTCCTCTCTTGCATCGTGCAAGTTGCATGCCGGGGTTGAAAAATGCAACCCTTTTCCAACCCATGAATCTATTCTATGGCCCATGGGTCTTGTAAGAATTATTCATTGAATAAGCCATGAATCTATATAAGCATGAATAGGTAACTTATGATTTGCAGAGTGAGACAACATGGGCTGAGATGTGGTGCCTGTGCCCGAATATTCGAAATTTGTATGCCCATAGAAACAACATTATTATGTTAAGTTTATTCTGTAACATCACCCTGATCCTGTTTTTTTTTGGGGGGGGGGGGTGACAAATTGTCACTGACAATGCATAATATATTTCAAATTGAGCTAAAAAATGGGGAACAAAGTCCTTCCAAACTTCGTAACGAATTAAAAGCAGGCCTGCCTTGGTGTTGGATGGGGTCATCCATTTACAATTTGCATTAAAATTAACGAGCTTAAAAACATTTCAAGACAATAGATCAAACAATACGTAGAAATTTATATAGTTATACATTAAGTAATTTATAGAATTTATAAAATAAATTCAATCAAAACAAATATTTGTCAAAATTTTCACAAAAGTGACGAATTTCATGAAAGCCACCTTACCAAATGTCTATTTTGTTCGGGGAATTTCATTAAAAAGGTGGAAGCACGTGTCTCCCAAAAATCAATGGGTCAAGATTGCAAGTTTCCTATCCATGCTTACATAGATATATACATAGATTCATGTTCCAACCACACAAATCACCGCTCACCATTTTCCATCCATAACTCCGTCATAACACTTTTATAGGTATATCAACAGTCCTAAACAACACGACGGAAGTTTAATACCCTGTAATAAATAAGTAAGTAAATTGCAAAAATTCGCACATACTTAACATATTTTTTTAATCGGACACACATATTTATGTACTTAGTTTATTTTTGCATAACTAGCTTTACTTTCCACTACTAAAAATCGTCTCAATATCAGTATAAATTATTTTTATATAAATATAAATATATTTTTATATATCAATATAAATTACAGACTGTAAAGTGCACCGGTTCTCCCAAACTGAACCATCCAAATGGGACCCCACCCAGTGAAGAAATTTGAATGTTCCAAATGCTCCAAAACGTTCAAAGACAATTACCGTCTGAAACATCACGAAATCACGCATGATCCTGACGCAAAGGTGAAATGTGAGGTGAGATTTTCATTGCAAAATTAAAACCAATTTGAAAACTCTATCATCTACTTTCCAATCTAACCCTGTACTCCGTTAGATTTGTGGGAAAGTTTCCAAAAATCCAGCCACCTTAACTTCTCACATGAGGAGAATTCACAGTAACCTGGAGCGACCTAAATGTGACACTTGTCACCGAGTCTTTTGCCACGCTGCCAGTTTGCGAGGCCACATTGCAGCCGTTCATAGCAAGATGGATAGACCTCGTTTCCCTTGTGGTTTTCCCGGATGCGATAAAACTTACCAGACCAAGGGTGGTCTACGAACACACGTGGTAGCTGACCACGTCGAAAATCCAGTCCGATTTCCTTGCACACTTTGCGGAAAGGACTTCAAAACCAGGACTGAGCTTGAGGGTCACACTTCCACCCACACGACGGAGAAGCCGTACAATTGTGCCACGTGTGGGAGGAGTTTCGCCCACGTGGGAGCCATGAAACGCCACGAGGTTAATTAGCACGTTGTGGAAAAACTAGATGAAATAGTCTTACCAAGGTGAATATTCATTTTTCAGATGACGCATTTGGAAGCATCTACACGGGCCATGTCAAAGTGTCGCCTCTGTATGCAGACTTTCTTGGAAAGATTTAGTCTACAACGCCACATCCGAGTTGTGCATGAAAATCGAAGGAATTTTCCGTGCAGATTTTGTGACAAGAGATTCGATAGCGCGTCAAATTTGAAGCGTCACGTGGAGGCGCGACACCCCACGAGTAAAGAACTGGTCCATTCCTGCGATAAATGTGAGTACAAGAGCCACTCGAAAATCAACTTGGCCAGTCATGCAAGACGACATCTAGCAGCCAATCGCGAATGCTACTTCTGTGGGAAGAAGTTCCTCACTTTTCCCGAATTAGTCAGTCATTCTCGAGTTCATACTTTAGAAAAGTTAAAATACGTATAAATGTAATTGGTGTATCAGTTATTAGCCGCGCGATATAGCTTGTCCACGTCTCATAGACAAATTAAAGGTGTGCTTTCTGTGTTGTAGACTCTATACTGATTGTGTTGGCGACACACCGTTACTTGGTGTATGAGACGGGGACAAGTTACAGCGCGAGGCTAATATTTGCGAATTTTCGAGTAAATTTGGGACATTTGGCTGGGTGATTTGGTAGAACACAATGAAATTTTGGTTACATATTTACACCTGTACCTAGTAAGTGGACTTGTTCTTATTTAGATAGAATATTTTTTTCTGTGCGAAATAGCCCTAAAATTATTGGTCCCCAGGTTGCCCATTACTCTCACTATATTTTCCCATTTTCGACTACACATGTTAGTATATTCAAAACAAATACGCCTCACATTATTAACGTGTCAAAATATGCAAATGAGAAAGTTGGAATAATTCTATAGCAGAGCACCAATTTGTCCCCCAACGCATCTCTTACATTTTTCAGTGAACAAAATATTGTAAAATAATACAGGCAAATATATCTGTATTCTTATTTTTGGTCTAAAATATGTATACATATGTCAAACAAAATAAAGCTGCTGAAGTATTTAAGCATTTGTAAAACAACACTCATATTTAATTATGTACTTCCATACAATCCTGAAAAAATAGGGTTGAAAATTTAAAGCCCCGAGGTGACCACGTGACTATATACGTAAGAACTTACTTAGGTGGAAACTTGTCACTATTGAAGATTGGATGGGGGTCATGAATTAATAATTTGACAAGTTTTGCCTCGATTACCCTGGTTTAAGTTTCCAGTCCAACTGACCGAACCTATCCAAATGGATCTTCAGCCAGTGAAGAAATTGGTATGTCCCAAATGCTCTAAAATGTTCAAGTACATGCCCAATCTCAGAAATCATGGCATCACGCACGATCCCGATGTGAAGGTGAAATGTGAGGTGAAATTTTTATTTCAAAATTGTGAATACTTTTACAACTCGATCATCCACTTGTCATTTGACTCTATATTTTATTGGATTTGCGGGAAATTTTCGCAAAACCGAGTCGCCTTAACTGCTCACATGAAGCGTGTTCACATTTACCTGGAGCGACCGAAATGTGACACTTGTCACTGCAGCCAGTTTTCGGCAACATATTGCAGCCTCGCAAAGTACCCTGGATCGACTTCGTTTCCCCCCGTGTGCGTTTCACGGATGTGAGAAAACCTACCAATACAAGCCTGCTCTTCAGAAACACGTGAGAATTGAACGCGCCGAGAACCCGGTCAGGTTTCCGTGCACACTTTGGAAAGAATTCAAAAGGACGGATATGAACTTGAGCAATACATTCCCACTCACACGGCGGAGAAGCCGCACAATTGCGCCACTTGTGGGAGGAGTTTCGCCCACAAGGGAAGCCTGAAATACCATTAGGTAATAAAGCACCTTGTGGGGAAATCTAGGTGATAATTGCTAATGTGCATATTCATTTTATTACGCATTCGAAAAGTCTACCCGAGACATGGCACGGTGTCACGTGTTTCCACGGAGTCCGTGGCACGGACTTACTCAGAAAGAGGTAATCTGCCACGACACATCCGAGTTGTGCATGAAAATCGGAGGAATTATCCGTGCGCATTTTGTGACAAGAGATTCTCCAAGCCATTTGAAGTGTCACGTGGAAAGAAAACATGCCACGAATGAAGAGTAGAACCAGTCCTGTGACAAATTGAAGTACAAGAGCCACTCGAAATTCAATTTTGTCGTTCACAGACGACGTCACAATGCAGGGAAGCATGCGTGTTATTTTTGTGGAAAGAAATTCCCCAATTTAGATGAACTGGACAGACATTGTTATGTGCATATTCTAGAAACGTTTTAATATTTACCAATCTAATAGGTGTATCAATAATTTGCGAAGTTTTACTAACTTTGGGACATTTGTAGAAAACGATGGGATTTTAGTCACAAATTTACCGGTTGGTAGGGAATAGGAAATATTTTGAAGCCAGTTTTGCTATGAAACAGCAAAAAATTATTGTTCACCTGTTTTTAGCAAGGAAGATACAAATGTACATATGTAAATGCTTATGGATCCTAGCATATATTGACTCTAGATTTTTCGCTAACGTACATACATACATATGTAATTTAACTATAGGATCCCCAAGCTTGTGTCGTTATTTTTACCCAAGAGAACAAAGGATTTTTCAGCTATTTCTTCCTCCCTTTCATTCCTTGTGGCAGTGCACACTGCGGCCAACCTGTGTAACGGTTTATAGAAAGTTTCTAGACCAATTCTCTCAACTGTTTTAGCATATTACTCGATCTTGGGGGTCGGGGGTTGGTTCCCAAGATTTTGGGCAAGCCACATCCCCTGGGGGGGTGGTTGGCCTTCCGGTTGACCTGGACTACTGAATTGTCGCTGAGGTGGTAGCGCTGGGTGTAGCTAGTTTACATTCCAAATTTGACGTCGTTAGCTTGCTCACAACGCCCGGCGCCAACTGGCGACGCTCGCAAAATGGGCGTTTTAGGTCATTTTCAAGGTTCTGTAGCTTCAAAACCCGGACGGATAAACCTTAGCGGTTTGCGGAGGCTTGAAGTGCACATCCTCGGGAATCAATTTCCGTTGAAACCTAAGAGGGCCGTCTCCCGGTTTCAGTGCTATGAAGCTGTAAACCATGGGGACCTTGCGTTCCCCAAAACAAGGTCATCTGACTACAATGGGTGAAATTTGCTTGGCTCGTTTTGCACCGAAAGTCATATGCGCATGCGCCATGACCAAAGGAATTGATCCCAACTAACTTTGACCGTGTCGACATCCTTTTGTTGAAAATGTCGAAAATTTAAGATATATGGATTTCACCTCAATCGAAATATATCCACATGCTCGACACTTTCAACAAAAGGATGTCGACACGGTCAAAGTTAGTTGGGATCAATTCCTTTGGTCATGGCGCATGCGCATATGACTTTCGGTGCAAAACGAGCCAAGCAAATTTCACCCATTGTAGTCAGATGACCTTGTTTTGGGGAACGCAAGGTCCCCATGGTTTACAGCTTCATAGCACTGAAACCGGGAGACGGCCCTCTTAGGTTTCAACGGAAATTGATTCCCGAGGATGTGCACTTCAAGCCTCCGCAAACCGCTAAGGTTTATCCGTCCGGGTTTTGAAGCTACAGAACCTTGAAAATGACCTAAAACGCCCATTTTGCGAGCGTCGCCAGTTGGCGCCGGGCGTTGTGAGCAAGCTAACGACGTCAAATTTGGAATGTAAACTAGCTACACCCAGCGCTACCACCTCAGCGACAATTCAGTAGTCCAGGTCAACCGGAAGGCCAACCACCCCCCCAGGGGATGTGGCTTGCCCAAAATCTTGGGAACCAACCCCCGACCCCCAAGATCGAGTAATATGCTAAAACAGTTGAGAGAATTGGTCTAGAAACTTTCTATAAACCGTTACACAGGTTGGCCGCAGTGTGCAGTGGTTGAAAAATGCAACACATTTCCAACCACACGCAAATCACCATTCACCTTTATCCATCATAATAAGACTTACATAAATAACGAAATGTTAGTAGTTGAATGTTTAACACAATCACAAATAAACTTGTTATTAGATTGTTTCAACATAGTTTTTTTTTGTTTTACATCAAAAGGAAATCTAAATTTATGTAGTGGATTGTTACATAATTTGGTTTAATCTATTCTACCGAAAAGTCGTAAAATATAAATTAATTGTTCCCACTAACTTTGATTAGTTAGATAAACTCTGGACATTTTAACATAATTTGTAAAGTGCACCGATTTTCAAAAACCGAACACAGATGGATCTCCAGAAGAAATGGGAATGTTCTAAATGTCGTAAAACATTCAAAACCAAGGGCACCCTGAAACGTCACGAAATCACACACGGTCAAGCTGCTAAGGTGAAATGTGAGGTAAGATTTTCATTCCAAAATTAAAACCAATCTCAAAATCAGCATTTTTGCACTACTGTCTTCCCCAGGTTTGCGGCAAAATTTCAAAAAACAGCTTCTCCTTAGCTTCCCACATGCGGAAACAGCACACCAACCTGCAGCGACCAAGTTGTGACACTTGTCACCGGGTATTTTCCGGTGCAACCTCTCTACGTTGTCATACTGAGACTTCCCACAGCACGAAGGAACGAAGTCGTTTCCCATGTCCATTTCCTGGCTGTGAAAAAACCTACCCAAGCCAAGGTGGTCTTTGGCAACACGTTAAGAAGGAGCACGGCCAAAATCCGGTCCAATTTCCGTGCACACTTTGCGGAAAGGAGTTCAAAAGAAGGGCTGAACTTGTGCAACATATTCCCACCCATACGAAGGAGAAGCCGCACAATTGCGCCATTTGTGGGAAAAGTTTCGCCCGCAGGACAGGCCTGAAAAGTCACGAGGTAACTAACCATGTGATGGGGAAAGCTAGGTGAAAATTACCAATGCGATATTCATTTTCCAGGTGACGCATTTGGAAAAATCTACTCGAGACATGTTGCAGTGTCATGTTTGCCCTCAGACCTTCATAACTAGACAAGGTTTACAACGGCACGTCCAAATTGTGCATGAAAATCAGAGGAATTATCCGTGCACATTTTCTGACAAGAGATTCTTCAACTCATCAAGCTTAAACGATCACGTCCAGGCGAAACATACCTCGAATATAGAGCTGATCCATTCCTGCGACAAATGCGAGTACAAGAGCCACTCGAAAGTCTATTTAACCAAACACAGAATACGTCACAATCCAGCGAGCCGTGAATGTTACTTCTGTGTGAAGAAATTTTGCACTTTTCGCGAATTAGTCAGTCATTGTCGAGTTCATACTCAAGAAAAGTTTAAATACTTATTTATGTAAAAAGCATACATAAAGAACGTCCGGGAATGAATGGGAATGCGCGCTCTAGCGAGTATATTGACAAATCAATAAACCCGCGAACTATAATAATTTAAATTTCTGAAAGCCCACTTCATTAGGGTCAATTTGGTATATCACTCTTAAATTTCAAAAATGGATAAGGGTAGAAGAAGCTTGTTTGAAAGGGAGCTGTTAGCAAAACGAGTGATGGAGTTCTACAACACGACAGCCAACCGAGACTCCAAGGTGACCTGGAACTTTTTTAAGCAGGAAGGAATTCCAAGTTCAAATGTGTATTCCTACATAAAAAAGTTCAAGGATTCCGAAAATGTGCAATTCAAGAAGCCAGCTGGTCGTCCGGCGAAGCTAGCGACCACTCGAGTGAAAAATAGAATTGAAAAAATTTTCAAAACCAAGCCATCAACGTCAGTAGCTGTAGCTGCCAGGAAAGTCAAAATTTCCAAAAGCTACCTGGGGGAAATTAAGGTCCATAAATTAGGAATCAAAGCAAGGACCAAAAAACCTGCACCAAATTACAAGCCCGTACAAGAAAGTCGGATCAAGGATTGCTGTCAAAAATTGTTGAAGAAAATGCGTGGAAAAGTAGTGATCCTGGATGACGAAACGTATGTTCCGGTTGACCCTTCAAATCTTCCAGGGCGTCATTTTTTTCATAGCTCGGATCCCTCTGAAGTGGCTTATGAAGAAAAACTACGAAAAAAAGACAAATTTCCAAAGAAATATTGCATTTGGCAATGCATCTCCAGTCACGGACATGTATCAGACCCGGTAGTTCTCGAAGGGAATATCAATCAAGATATTTATCTGAAAAATTGCGTCAAGGCTGGATTGGAAGCATTTATTAATAGGTTTCACAAAAATGATAAAGTTTTGTTTTGGCCTGACCTCGCCACTTGTCACTATGCAAAGAAAGTGACCGAGTACCTCAGAAAGAAAAATATTGATTTCGTACCAAAAGATATCAACCCACCTAATGTACCCCAACTCCGCCCAATCGAAAAATTCTGGGCACGTTCTAAGTCAGTATACTCCCGGCTTCAAGATGTGCCTGACACCTTTCGAAAATTCAAAGGACGATGGAAGAAAATCACCTCGGAAGTGGCAAAAACTTCGGGAAAAAATTTAATGAAAAATCTTCGCAAGAAAATCGAACTAGTCGCCAACGGGGGTGTGGCGGCCTTAGCTATTAATTAAATTATGTAGGTACGTATTTGGTATTATACATATGCAAAAAGTTTAAAATTCCGATAACTCATTGTGATTTTATGACCACATTTTCAGACCATTCCCATTCATTCCCGGACGTTCTTTATGTACATACCTACAATGATTTTAGAATTTTTCCTAAGTTTGCGTAATTTGGCAAAGTCTTTTGGTGGGAAACCATTTTATTTTATTTAATAACAAATTTATGTACATAATAATTGGGCATATTTTTGTTAGAATATTTTGCAAACTTTATTCGTGCGCGAAATATGTAAATCCGCTTTTGTGAGTATTTCCATTTAACCGCGTTAAGCTTGTGTAAAATTGCACATTCTGAATTTAAAAATTTGCAAACAAGAAGACAAATGCATATATTTAATTTTATTCAAGAAATGGGTGCAGTCACGTTGATTTGTCAGACTGTGACCCCCAAATAATGGGGTAAGGTCTTCTCATAAAGATGTGGATCCTGTTAAAAGAATTTTGTCCACATGCATGAATTTGAGATATGTATTTACAGCAGTATGTGGATAATTTTATAATTGGAGTGATCTATTGCACAAGTATACATATTTCGAATAAATAATAAGTACGTTTTTGATACAGAAATCCATACTTGATTAATTTCTAGCAATTCAGAGAAAGAACACGGGGTGTCGCATATTTTATCTCGTCACGAGGTGACCATGTAGGCGGAAAATAACCACTATTTGATAATAAATTTTTCATGAATATCGTGACGCAGGGATATCCTGTCAATGCCATATTAATTTTGGAAAGGACGATAAATAAATATATACGTCTGAATCACAGCAAACGTACGATATTTCGGTAACGTAATGTATGTACGAACTCCAACCTTGGTTCTTTATTTTTATCTGAGACTAACGGAATTTAGATTACGGTCGATTTTAGAAGAATTATGAAGAAGGGTGTGGTCTGTGAATGGTAATTGTGTGACTTTGGATGAGGATGTTATGTATGTAATTGTGAATAGTGGAAAACTTTGATGTTTAATAATGTGTAAAGCACAAAATGGGGGCGTTTTAATTTTGATGTTAAGTTACAAATTTAATGGTCAAGAAAAACTAATGGTTTACAAATTAAGACCGAATTGACTCTCATAAATGTAGAAATTAATTGATTGAAGAGTGACTAATTTGGCTTCCGTGCTGGCTGACGGCTGGCCTGAGAGTGCGGAACAAGTTGAACTTGCTGGGCAAATTGGGCAAAAGAGAGGAGTTTCATAACGCATTTACATAATGATCACAAAGATTAAAAATGAGACAAATTACATATGCCAGTACTGAACAATTATGTCTATGCATATGTACATATAAATTTTACGGATGCATTGAAGTCTAAAATTGCTTACACTTTAAGGAATTTTATAATTGAAATTATCTATTGTCCAAGAATACATATTTCAAATAAAAATAACTGCTAATGTAAGTATTTAAAACAAAAATCCATACTTCATTAATTCCATATTGTCCAGAAGCGAAACTGGAAAAGAAACATACGTAAGTGGAACTGTGAAAAGGTTTTATATTTTATCTCGCTACGAGGTTATCTCGTAACTATGTTAATTCGTGGAAAATTTTCACTCTTCAAGATTGGATGGGGGTCGTATACGAACAATTTAAGAAGTTTTAGCTCCCTACATAGAAAAGTTCTTGTACACTAGAGTTTGACAGTAGTAGCCTGCATTGGCCCTATATTCAGATACTATTATAATTTTCAGGGAATATCGCAGGGAAATTTTATAAATGTCATATTTTGTAAACATTACAGTTTTATTTTGCTTCGCCAAGCTTTCGACAAATAAATATTGCCTTCTTCAGTGTCAACGTAGATAATATAAATATTTTACAATTAATCGCTCTCACAATTTCTATAACTTGATAAATTACATTAATCCTCTTGGAAATTTACGGATTTTTTATAAATGGTAAAATTGTTGGTGTCCATATGGAATTAATTTTCATTCCATTGTTGGTGTTCATTGAATGGATGGATTTCTTGATGTACAAAGCTTCTTAATTTTTCGATGAAAATATCGGGTTTCTCTTTCAACTTACGTGAAAGAGGCCTTATCAATCTCGTGACCCGGATTCTCCGCCATATGAAGGGCAATGATGAATTAATGTCATATTAATTTTAGCTAGGCAGATGACTACATATTATGGACATATGGATCGCAGCAAATATTCCGGCACTAATTTTCCGTAACGTAATTTTCGTACGAACCCTAACCTTGGGTCGTTATTTTTATTTTTACCTAGACTAACGGAATTTTTCAGCCATTGCTTCCTCTCTTGCATCGTGCAAGTTGCATGCCGGGGTTGAACTTTTCCAACCCATGAATCTGTATATGCATGGATAGGTAACTTATAGTTTGCAGAGTGAGACAACATGAGCTTATGCTACGCGACTCTTGCCACGATTTCGTGCCTGTGTCCAAATATTCAAGAAAATCATTTACATAAAAACAGTATTTATTATGTTAAGCTCATTCTGTAAAATCACCCTGAGCCTGTTTGGGGGGGTGGGGGTGAATATGCATAATATATTTCAAACTGAGCTCAAAAATTTAGGCGAAGGCACCAAGTCCTGCAATACAAAGACCTACCTCTGTAACCAATGAAAAACAAGCTTGCCTTGGTGTTGGATGGTGCCATCCATTTACAATTTGTACTAAAATTAACTAGTTTACAAACACGTCAAGGCAATTGAGATCAATTTATGGAATATAAGTGCATACTAAACCCAGAAAAAATATTTGTCAAAATTTTCACGAAAGTGACGAATTTCATGAAAGCCACCCTAACAAATGTTTTTTTAGTTAAGGGGAACTTCATTAAATAGGTGGAAGCACATTCACAGCGTGTTTCACAAAAACCAACGAGGCAAGATTAAAAGTTTCCTATCAATGCTTATATAGATTCATGATCCAACCACACAAATAATCACTCACCATTTTCCATCTTTCCGTCACAACACTTACATATTTATATCAACAGTCCTAAACAACACGACGGAATGTTGAAGTTTAAGAAATAAATAAGCAAATTGCCAAAATTCATAAATATTTAACATTGTTTTTTTTTAATCGGACATAATATTCAATATTTGTGTAGTTAATTTTTGCAACATTTGCTTCAACTACTGAAAATTATCTCAAAATTAATTAATTTTTTCTAACGACTTACAATGGAGGTCTCTTAACGTATGCTCACAGATTTGGAGCAAACTGGTGTCAATCGATCACAAATATAATTATCAGTGGTATGAAATTTGCAAATGGAACTATCTGCTAATAAGGTTTGGCGGCGATATTTGCATAAAAGGAGAAGAAAACGCACCCTCAAGGCTGGCGAATTTTTCGTTTTCCAATTTTGCTGCGCATTTTTCCCACGTTTTATGCAAATATCTCCGCCAAACCTGCGCATTAGCAGATAGTTCCATTTACAAATTTCATACTAATTATATTTGTGATCGATTGACACCAGTTTGATCCAAATCTGTGAGCATACGTTGGGAGACCTCCATTGTTAGATTAATTTTCTGAATTCTGACCACTTTTTGATAGTTCGTAAAGTCCATCGATTCTCACAGACCGAAACCATCCAAATGGGTCCCCATCCAGTGAAGAAATTTCAATGCCCCGAATGCTCCAAAACGTTCAAAGACAAGTACCATCTGAAGGATCACGAAATCACGCATGATCCTGATGCAAAGGTGAAATGTGAGGTGAGATCTGAATTTCTTAATTAAAACCAATTTTACAACTCAATACTTGCCAATTTAACCCTGTACTCCGTTAGATTTGTGGGAAAGTTTTGAAAAATCCAGTCACCTTAATTTCTCACATGAGGAAAATTCACAGTAACCGGGAGCGACCGAAATGTGCCACCTGTCAGCGATTATTTTACAACGCTGCCAGTTTGCGACGACACATTGCAGCTCGTCATAGTACGATGGACCGACCTCGTTTCCCGTGTCAATTTCTTGGATGTGAGAAAATCTACCAAACCAGGGGTGGTCTACGAACACACGTGGTAGCTGATCACGTCGAAAATCAGGTCAGATTTCCGTGCACACTTTGCGGAAAGGACTTTAAAATCCGAACTGAGCTTGAGAGTCACACTTCCAGACACACGAGGGAGAAGCCATACAATTGTGCCACGTGTGGGAGGAGTTTTACCCACGTGGGAGTCATGAAACATCACGAGGTAAGTAAACATTATGTGGCAAAAACAGTGTGAAAATTGCCAAGGTGCATATTCATTTTACAGATGACGCATTTGGAAGCATCTAGACGGGTCATGTCAAAGTGTCGCCTCTGTATGCAGGCTTTCTCAGATAAAGATAACCTGCGACGCCACATCCGAGTTGTGCATGAAAATCCGAGGAATTATCCGTGCACATTTTGTGACAAGAGATTCGATAGCGCGTCAAATTTGAAGCGTCACGTGGAGGGTGTGCATCCCACGAATAAGGAGCTGATCCATTCCTGTGAAAAATGTGAGTACAAGAGCCACTCGAAAGCCAATTTGAGCTTCCACGCAAAACGACACCTAGCAGCCAGTCACAAATGTTACTTCCGTGGGAAGAAATTCCGCACTTTTCCTGAATTGGTACAACATTGTCGAGTTCATACATTAGAAAAGTTAAAATACGTATGAACGTAATTGGCGTATCAAGTTTGATTATTCAAGTTCATGATTGTTTTGCTATGCGAAATAGTCTAAAATTATTGTTACGGGCTGCCAAAGTCTCTCTGCATGCTCATTTTCGGCGATAAATGTTAAGTAAATACTAACCCAATACGCCTCACATTAATGCGTCAAAATATGCAAAGAGCACGTTGTAATAATTCTAGGGTACTAATGGAGGTCCCCCAACGCATCTCTTATATATTTTTCAGTGAACAAAATATTGTACAAGAATACAGGTATACCTGTATTCATGTTTTTTGTCTAAAACATGTATACATATTTCGAACAAAATAAAGCTGCTAAAGTATTTTTAAAAGAAGATTCATATTTAATTACTTCTATACAATCCTGAAAGGAAATAGGTTCAATATTTTATGCCACGAGGTGACCACGTGAATATTTATAAGCAAGTAAAGGGTGGCCCAAATGTATCTCCCGATCATTTTTTTGCACGAGTTCAAGACAGAAATCGGCTCTCATATCTGAACCAGTGAATATTTTAATTTGAAAATTTTACCATTAGAGGTCCAATACTAAGAGTTAATTATGAAAATGATAAAGTTCAGATACAAACCTTACTTGGGCGCCAATTAAAAGCACAAGAAAATTCAGATAATTTTGGATGTGATAAGGAAACAGTAAGGCCACGGAGTAACAAAAATTTGTGTACATCCAAAAAATGGTCAGGGCGACGCAGGAAGATGTCGCCTACTACGAAAAGAATGATTAAGCCCAAGATTCATCAAAACCTGAAAGTTTGCTACTTAATTGTACAAAAGAGCAAAATTACTTAAACTACCTCAAAGAAAATAACATGAAAATTGGTTGCTGCTCATCGCAGAAATTTGGGTAATGAGCGAAATATAGTATGGTCGGTTAGGAAAGAAACCTTTGAAAATGCCTGTAAAATCCTAAAAACTTAATTAATTCCAAAGAAATTTTCAGGGGTTATAAACAAGGTCTCTACTATTCAATTTTTTGCTTCATATGGTCGATAGACCCCCATCCTTCCTATCTGGCGAATTATTTGCCTCGCGGTCCCAAGAAGTGCTTTGCCACTCTTTCTCGCTACCACTTTTGAGGTGTGTGTCCAAATGTGACGGAATCTTACCAAGTTTTTGGGTGGTTTTGTTCGACGACTATATTCTCTCTTGCATAATGCCCAAAATCGTTCAATTGGTCATGCCTGAGGGACGTAGGGAGCATATTCCTTTTTTGCAACAAAATCGATTTTTTTCGACCGCAGGTAATCCTGAACAACTTTTGAAGAATTACATGTTGCTGTGTCCGGTCACAAAAGTACACTACGATTATTGATACAGGGGATCAAGATCTTCTTTACACAGTCGTTCAGATATCTCTCCGAGGTCATGGTGGCTGTGGTCACGAACGGCTTTGAGACGTCCCCCAATGAGTCCAGTACTTGCCCAATTATGTGCTTTGTGGGGAATTTTGACTTCGGCGTGTATTTGAAAAAATCTTTAAACGTTTTTTTATTTGTACATAAGTAGTACTTCCTCGCGGGGACTTCATCTGGATCAATCGAGCTCTTGGCTGATCATCCATTACCAAAATCACGGGCATGTTTTGCTTGACTCGTTTTTCAGCAATCTGCCGAGAGTTGGGCTTTGCTCTTTTTTGCTGACCTTGGTTGTACTTTGGTGCAGGGGTCGCCTTATAGGATTTGACCCCCAACTTCGTAGGTTTAATAACATGTAAAATTAATTTTGCTATTTTCAATTTGTAGCCCAAATTACCATCTGATATCCCAAGGTTATTTTTGTCTTCTTTCTGAACTCTACGTATCACTTTGGGGGTCGCTACACGAGCAGGACGATTTTTTAATTTTTTGAATTCAGCATTCCTGCTCTCCTCATACATATCTAAAACTCTGAAAATTGCACCATTATGAATTTTTTCTCTTTCGAAGTGGCTATAAACCATCATCCGGACGCGCTCGCACACTTTGTCGTAGTAGTGGCAAATTTTTTTTGCGACTTGTTCTCGATCTTTTGTTCTCATTTTTGAACTAGTCGAGATATCGACTTCCGGTTTTCGGATTTGGGTAGTTAATCGCATGGACTAGAAAACTACCGCGTTGGTAAACTATGCACTTTGGTAACATTAGTAGTAGTGAATTATTCCAAAATGCAACAAAATTAGTTTTCATGCAGGACTGTCCTCCAGCTCACACATTAAATACAAAAATTAGTATTTTTGAATGGCAAGATTCAATTGTGTAGATTAAGGGAGTGTGGTCCGGTAAAATTCTGGATATGAGTGTTTTGGAGAACCAAGGGTCCATAGTTGAGGAGGATATGAAACAAAGATCTAAAACCGCTCAAATCAATGGAGTTAATGGTGAAAGTAACAGAAAAATGCAATTCAATACCGAAAATCAATTTGAAAAAGTATCACAGAATTCCAAGATAAGCGTTGAGGACATTGTTAAGGTGAATTGTTGAAAGACCAAGTACTAAGGTATGTGCGAGAGGAAACTTTGATTCGTTGCGTCACATGGTTTTCAAAAATAGGATCTTATTCTTTTGAATGAAATATTCGGGAGATACATTTGGGCCACCCTTTAGTAATTTTTGAGGGAATATCATGACGCCAGGGAATTTATATAAATACCAATAATACCATGCTAATATTAACTATTGAAGAAAAATACATATGCATCGATCACAGCAATTATTGAGTCCAGAATTTTCCGTAATGTAGTTTATGTGGTATCCCAAAACTTGGGTCGTTGTTTCATGTTTATCCAAAACTATAGGACTTTCTCAACCTTTCCTCTCTCTTGTATGCCTCGTGGCTGTGGTTGAAAAAAGCAAAAGTTTTCCAACCTCCCAAATCACCATTCACCATTGCCCATCCATCATACATAAGCCGTCCAAAACACGACGCAAGGTTACTGTTGAAATTTTACACACCGATTTCTACTAAAACTTACAATGAGGAGGTGTGAGGTGGTTATCACCGATATCCACCGGATTAATTTTAAATTGTTTACGTTCAAAAATAATTGGACCCGTATTTTTTCGTTTTCCTGAATGGGCATGTTTACGCCCTTGGCGGAATTTTCAAAAAAAATTTCAACCAAAATTCGGATTTTTAAAAACGCTGTAACTTTTCGAATTTTAACCCGATTTCAAAAAATAAACCCATTTTTTGTTCAGAATTACATCCCTGAAAATATAAAAATTCATTTTTTAAAAACTTTTAATTTTCAAAAAATTATCGTTTTTTGGGTTTAAAAAAATTCAGAAATAGCATGAAAATATCAAATTTTTAAAATTTTTAAAAATGACTTTTAATCTTTTAACTTTTAATTTTTTGAAAATTAAAAGTTTTTAAAAAATGAATTTTTATATTTTCAGGGATGTAATTCTGAACACAAATTGGGTTTATTTTTTGAAATTGGGTTAAAATTCGAAAAGTTACAGCGTTTTTAAAAATCCGAATTTTGGCTGAAATTTTTTTTGAAAATTCCGCCAAGGGCGTAAACATGCCCATTCAGGAAAACGAAAAAATACGGGTCCACTTATTTTTGAATGTGAACAATTTAAAATTAGTCCGGTGGATATCGGCGATAACCACCTCACACCGTCGCATTGTTAGTTCTAAATTGGTAATATTTAGTAGATTGTTACAAAGTTTGATTTAATTTTCACTAACAAAAATTGCCCCAATTTAACATACATAGTTATCCCCACTTTTTATATGTTAAATTAATCCAACCCATTTTTAGAAAGCCCATAAAGTGCATCGATTCACACAAACCGAATCCAGATGGATCTCCAACAAGTTAAGAAATTTGAATGTTCCAAATGCTTTAAAACGTTCAAAGACAAATACAAGCTTAAGAATCACGGCATCACGCATGATCCCGATGCGGAGGTGAAATGTGAGGTGAGGTTTTCATTTAAAAATTGTAATTATTTTTACAACTCGATCATCCACTCGCCATTTTAACTCAACACTCCCACAGATTTGCGGGAAAGTCTCGAAAAACCGAATCTCCTTAAATGCTCACATGCGGAATATTCACATTAACCGGGAGCGACCAAAATGTGACACTTGTCACCGAGAGTTTTACGACGCTGCCAGTTTGAGAAAGCACATTTCAGCCGCCCACAGCACGACAGATCGACCTCGTTTCCCATGCACATTTCCTGGCTGTGAGATAACCTACCTAAGCAAGGACAGTCTTCGGCAACACGTAAAAACTGAACATGCCGAGAACCCGGTCCGTGCACGCTTTGCGGAAAGGACTTCAAAACGAGGCGTGAACTTGAGGGTCACATTCCGACCCACACAACGGAGAAGCCGTACAATTGTGCCACTTGTGGGAGGAGTTTTGCCCATATGGGGAGCATGAAACGTCACGAGGTATTTAAATAAGCAGGCGTAGTGGGAAATACTAGGTGAAAATGGCTAATGTGCATATTACTTTTACAGGTGACCCATTTGGAAAAGTCTACCCGAAACATGACAAACTGTCACCTCTGTCCACGGGCTTTCTTAGATAGAGGTAATCTGCAACGCCACATCCTAGTTGTGCATGAAAATCAGAGGAATTATCCTTGCTCATTTTGTGATAAGAGATTCTCTGACTCATCAAGCTTAAAGGATCACGTGGAGGCGAGACATCCCACGAATAAAGAGAAGATCCATTCCTGCGACAATTGCGAGTACAGGAGCCACTCAAAAGCCAATTTAACCGCTCACAAAAGACGTCACAATGCACCGAGGCATGGGTGTTACTTCTGCGGGAAGAAATTCGTGAATTTTTTCAAGTTGGGCAGTCACTGTAGCGTTCATACTCTAGAAAATTTAAAATATTAATGTATGTATGCAATACCAATATCAATTATTTTCGCATCGTTACAAAGTTTTCTACATTTGAAAACAACTTTTCGTTAAACCAAGGGATTTTAGTTATAAATTTTCCAAGTAATTAATGTATTTCGCTGGAATACTTACTTGGCAAACTCTATTTCTATGCAAAACCAATATGTATGTACATCCACTTAGACTCGTTGAGCTTAGATACTTAATTTGACGGGACTGATTATTTTATTTAGTCAATCGAGGTTGTTTAACTAATAATAATTTTTGGCCTTTTCCCATCTCTTTTCGTTGTTATTCATATACTGATAATAAATATGTGCAAGTGGTTGGGTGAACATTGTGCTCATTAAACAATGTAAGAAATTATTACCGGCTCTTCCGGTTTGGTTCGGTACATGTACATATGTCAAACCTCATTGGAGTTTTAAGTCCTATGTACTGTAGTAATTCTCAAGGGAATATCATGGAAATTATATGGAATCAATGCCATGTTAATCTTAGAAGGGAAGATAAATATTTTAGGAAATATTCTGTCAAGATTTTTTGGTAACGTAATTTACGAACGAACCCCAAGCTTGGTTCGTTATTTTTAGCCAAAATTAACGGAATTTTTCAGGAATTTCTTCCTCGCCTGCATGCCTCGTGGCTGGGATTGATAAATAAATGCATGCAGCACTTTCCAAACAACATAAACTTCCATTCACCATTACCCATCCATCATAACATTTGCAGTCCAAAGCAACACGAAGCAATGTTAAAATTGAACTTTCACACACCGTAATAAATAAATTAATAAACTAAAACCAGTTGCTTTCGGTTTTAAATTGGAAATACATACTTATGTAGCGGGTTGTAACATAATTTTCTTTAATTTCCACTGCTGAAAACTCTCCCAATGTAAATTAATTTTTCCCTCTGTATAAGTTTGGTTCGATAAATTCCGACCATTTTAAAATAATTTCAAAGGTGCGTCGATAACTCTAAATTTAGATCGCCATTTTTAGACAAAACTAACGGACTTGGCCAGCCTTTTCTTCCTCGCATGTATGCCTCGGGGCTCGGGTTGAAATTTTCAACTTGAAAAATGTCATCTTTTCCCAGCCACCATCATCCATCAGAACATTCACACGCATATGCACGTCATACGTAGTCCGACGGAAAGTTTAGCATAATGCAATAAGTAAAATTACGTATTGCATTCACAAGTAAGTTACATTTAACATCAGTTTTTTGTTTTAAATCGTAAGAATTTACGCAGGGGATTGTTGCATAATTTGCTTTAATTTCCGCTACCGAAAATTCCCCCAATATAAATTAATTTTTCACACCAGCTTTGATTAGTTAGAGAAATACTGGCCAATTTTACACAGTTTGAAAAGCTTAACCCATTATGAAAGGCGGAATCCAGATGGGTCTCCAGCCAGTGAAGAAATGGGAATGTCCCAAATGCTTGAAAACCTTCAAAAATAAGCACAACCTCCAAAATCACGGAATCACGCACGACCCCGTATGTATGTATTTTGGGAGGAGGGCTCCTCTTGTTGGAGGAGCCCAATGCTCAGATCATCCATCAGATCTATTGCATATCCTCTTACTTACACCGTATGACAGTGGCTATCTAGTTGCTCAGGTATAATCCCCATATCTATTGATGAGATATGGGGATCGAGAAACCATTTAAGGATAGTAAGACAGGAAGAGACGCCGGCTTGCCGTAAGCACCACCACTCACCCCTGCACTCACGGGGCCAGTCCCACTCCGCCTATCCTCTACCCACCACTGCCTATTCAATCTTAATGTATGCCCCTTTGGACGCGAATACTGCCACGGAAAGGCAGCATGCTCAGTCCACTCTACTGAGTGTCCAGCTACAACGCACGACCCCGAGGCGAAGGTGAAATGTGAGGTAAGATTTGCATTCCTTCATTAAAACCAATTTTACCAACTCATTCACTTTACAATTTAACCCTGTACTCCGTTAGATTTGCGGGAAAGTTTCGAAAAATCCAGTCGCCTTAACTGGCCATATGTTAAAAATTCACAGTAACCGGGAGCGACCGAAATGTGACACTTGTCACCGAGTGTTATGTGACGCTGCCAGTTTGCGACAGCACATTGCAGCCGCGCACAGCACGATGGATCGAAACCATTTCCCATGCACAGTTTCTGGCTGTGAGAAAACCTACCAAAACAAGTCTGGTCTTCAGACGCACGTCAGAACTGATCACGCCGAGCATCTGGCCAGATATCCGTGCACACTTTGCGGAAAAGAATTCAAAATCAGGGCTAAGCTTGAGGGTCACACTTTCACCCACACGACGGAGAAGCCGTACAATTGTGCCACCTGTCCGAGGAGTTTTTCCCAAAGGAGGAGCATGAAACGTCACGAGGTAAATAAGTACATATCTGTGGGAATACTTTTTGCGGAGCAAATATCTCAGTGGGACGGAAAAAGACGTAGTTTAGCTTCATCTTCATTACGAGGGAGATTTTCCGTCCCAGAGAAATAATTTCTCTGCAATAGGTGAAAAATGGCTAATGTGCATATTACTTTTCCAGGTGACGCATTTGGAAAAATCTATACGAGTCAAGTTGCAGTGTCCCATGTGTCCTCAGACCTTCTTACGTAGACGTGGTTTACAAGGGCACATCCAAGTCGTGCATGAAAATCAGAGGAATTATCCGTGCCCATTTTGTGACAAGAGATGCTCTGACTCATCAAACTTGAAGGTTCACGTGGAGTCGAGACATCCCACGAGTAAAGAGCCCATCCATTCCTGCGACAAATGCGAGTACAAGAGCCACTCAAAAGCCAATTTGACGTTTCACAAAACGCGACACAATGCAGCGAGGCATGGGTGTTACTTCTGTGGGAAGAAATTCTACGAATTGCGTTGTCACTGTCGAGTTCATACTCTAGAAAATTTAAACTATTAATTTACCGAATATGCATGTATTAGATTTTCACAACAAATTTTCGTTAAACCATGGGATTTTAGTCATAAATTTACCTAGTAATTAATGTATTTCGCTAGAATACTTATTTCGCAAACTCTATTTCTTTGCAAAACCAATACGTATGTAAATACATCCACTTAAACTCTTTGAGCTTACATAAATACTTAATTTGACAGGACTGATTAATTTATTAAATCAATAAAGCTTGTTTAACAAATACTAATTTTTGACCTTTCCCCATTGTAGTTATCATTCGTATACTGGGGATAAATGTGTGCATGCTTATAAGTCGTTGGGTGAGCATTGTGCACACTAAACAGTTTAAGAAATTATTACCGGTTCTTCCGGTTTGGTTCAGCATATGTATGTCAAACCTCCAGGCCCCGTTTTAGGTATAGGCGAGCTAGGCAACCGCCTAGGGCGCTAGAATTTGAGGGGCGCCGGCAGGCGCCCCTGTACACTAGATAAAAACAGGTTTGCAGATTTTTCTATTTGTTGTGGATTCTTGCAAATTTTAAGTGTCCACGATACATTGTAAGTTAAAATACAGAAGTGTGAGGTGGTTATCTCCGATTATGCCCGGGCCGATTTTAAATTGCTCACGCTCAGAAATAAGAGAACTGTTCTATTATTATTGCTAATTTCTCTTATTATTACCTATTAGATATTACTATTCTCTTACAATCGCATTCAAGGAAACGCAAAAATATGTCATATATTTTTGCGTTTACTCAGTGCAATGGCTTTCTTCCTAGCCCGCATGCCTCGTGGCTGGGATTGATACTGCGTGCAGCACTTTCCCAACAACATACGTAAACCTCCATTCACCATTATCCATCCTTCATAACATTGCCAGTCCAAAGCAACATGAAGCAATGTTAAAGTTGAACTTTCACACACCGTAAGAAATAAATAAATTACTAAAACTCGTTGTTTTCTGTTTTAAATTGGAAATACATATGTCGTGGATTGTAGCATAATTTTCTTTAATTTCCACTGCCGAAAACTCTCCCACCGTAAATTAATTTTTCCCTCTATATAACTTTGGCTAGATAAATTCCGACCCAGATTGACCGAACCCAGATTGATCCCCAGCCAGCAAACCAATGGGAATGTCTCAAATGTCTTAAAATGTTTAAAACCAAGGGCATCCTCAAGAAACACGTCGTCACGCACGATCCCGATGCAAAGGTGAAATGTGTGGTGAGATTTGCATTTTAAAATTGAAACCAACAATGCGATGACGCCAGCGGTCTCACTCCCATTTTGACGTAAGCACGATAATTATGTAGCCTTAGATAAATAATTAAACACGTGTTTCAGGATTTTTCATATTGCTAATTTTTAAAGAAATTAGGATGGAATCCGTAAGCAAGGATGTTTACTTTTCTCCGTCGCGAGAAAAATTTGTAAAATTGTAAATTCTCGCTCACGGATTCTGTCATAATTTCGTTGAAAATTAGCATTATGAAAAATCCTGAAACGCGTGTTACATTATTTATCTAAGGCTACATAATTATCGTGGTTTCCTCAAAATCGGAGCGAGACCGATGGCGTCATCGCATTGTAAGTAGTCTTACAATTCAAATTTTTGCACTTCTTTCTTGCTCAGATTTGCGGTAAAATTTCAAAACACAAGCGCACTTTATCTTCCCACATGTCGAAAGTTCACACCAAACGGAAGCAACAAAGTTGTACTTGTCACCGGGTGTTTTCCTTTCTTGCCAATTTACGGCAACATATTGACCATCATCACAGCACGGGGGAACGACGTTGTTTCCCATGCACGTTTCCTGCCTGTGAGAAAACCTACCTAAGCAAGAGTGGTCTTTGGCAACACGTGAATAATGAACACGCCCAAAATCCGGTCCGACATCCATGCACACTTTGCGCGAAAGAATTCAAGACGAGGGGTCACCTTGCAGGTCACATTCCCACCCACACGACGGAGAAGACGTACAATTGTGCCCCTTGTGGGAAAAGTTTCGCCCACAGGGCAAGCATGAAACGTCACGAGGTATCTAAAAAGCGTGTGGTGGAAAGACTAGGTGAAAATTAACAACTGTGCGTATTATTTTACACAGACGACGCACTTGGAAAAATCCACACGAGACATGTCAAAGTGTCCCATCTGTCCGCAGACCTTCTTAAGTAGACTTGGGCTACAACTTTACATTCGAGTCGTGCATGAGATTCAGAGGAATTATCCATGTACATTTTATGACCAGAGATTCTCCATCTCATCACATTTGAAGCGTCACGTGGTGGCGGTACATGCCACAAATAAAGATCTGGTCCATTTCTGCGACAAATGCGAGTACAAGAGCCACTCGAAGCACAATTTGGTCGCTCACAGAGTACGTCACAATGTAGCGAGTCATGGATGTTACTTCTGTGGGAAAAAATTCATCACTTTTTACGAATTGCGCAGTCACTGTCGAGTTCATACTCTAGAAAATTTAAGATATTAATGTATGTATGTATGCAATTAATGCAATAACAATATCAATAATTTTATAATTGTTACGAAGTTTTCGACATTTGACAACAAATTTTCGTTAAGCCATGGGATTCTAGTTATTAATTTATCTAGATAGTGATTGGACATGGTTTGTTATCCTAAAATATTTCCACAAGAGAAATTTGAAGTATATAAATATGTTGTTACGATTGGGAGTACGTCCACTTAAAATCGTTAAGCTCACGCGCGTCAATTGAAAGATATCGAATTGAACAGGACTGATTATTAGCTCACCCTGCGTAGCATGAGAGCTATTGAATTCCTCTTGTCCGTCTGTCTGTCTGTCTGTCTGTCTGTTCACGAGTTTTTTGCATCAATTGATGCTAATTAATAAGTCCCACGGCCGTTTTAACCCTAATTTGTAGCACAATTGGTATCAAACAATTGTTAACGCAAAATGGTGCGAAATAATTGGAGGAATCGATGTATTCCGCACCAATGGTTAGGATTAACTGAAAGTTTTAGTTAGCCTTGGCTGACATAACTGAACCTTGAAATCGTGTCAAAATTTAGTCCCAATTTTAACCATTTCGGCTGCACCATTGGTGCAACATTATATCAAATTTCTGTTATCCCCCGTTTATTCTGTACCATTGGTGCAAAATTATATGAAAATTATGTATCCATTTTGTCCGCTTATTTTGCACCTTTGGTGCAAAACTATATCCTAATCATTATTCCAGGGTGAGCTACTTCTAACGTTACTACGGTTTATTAGCTCACCCTGCGTAGCATGAGAGCTATTGAATTCCTCTTGTCCGTCTGTCCGTCTGTCTGTTAACGACCTTTTTGCATCAATTGATGCTAATTAAACAGCCCCTTGACCATTATTGGATACGTTAGGCGCACCATTGGTATTAAACAAACCGAATCAAATTTTTTAACAAGTTAATAGGACCATTGATATCTAACAATCGGGAACACAAAATGATGCGAAATAATTGGAGGCTTGGACGCAAAACGCACCAATAATGCAGAATATCCGGGAGAAATGATCATACAATTTTGACATAAATTTTTCAAAATTATCGTTGATCGTTGGTAGGTAATTCTGCACCAGTGATGCACAATTTTTGGACTTTCCTCGATGCCTAATAATTATTGATCTATGTTGTTTAATTTTTCTGCACCATTGGTGCAACATTGCATACAAATTATTGATCCACTTTGTTGGATTTTTCTGCACCATTGGTGCATAATTGCAAAAAATTATGTATCTATTTTGTTGCATTTTTCTGCACCTTTGGGGCAAGTTATAACCAAATCATTATTATAGGGTGAGCTACTTCTAACGTTACTACGGTTTATTTTAATTCTTCTTCTCTTGACATATGTAAATATGTAGCATTTTTTGGTGGTCACGGAGAGATCATTTTTTTCGGAAACCCCTTGAGTTTTGGATACTTTTCTTCCAGCGTGATCAACATCCCAAAATGTCAAGTTTTTAAGAAAGTTTCTTTAGACCTTCCTTCATAATGTGTGAAACATTGGCTCGGCTGATACCGTTCCCTTCAAATTTGATGAGCTCTCGATTGACCTCGAGGTCAAACGTGTCTAGAAAAGTTGTTTTATTTTGGGGTCAATTATTCGGGACATCTTGTAATTTCAAAATTAAAAACTTTGCAAACAAGTAGATATTTAAATTAACGTAAGAAATGGGTGTAAAGTATGCGCGCCAGGTTCTGAAACTTGGACAAATAATTAATGTCCTTCGGTAGCGCTCGCGTTGATTTGTTAGACGGTGATTGTCCTCTCATATAACATGCGGTCGATCATAGAAGAATTTTGTCTACACTAATTAAATTCAGATACGCATTTACATACATAAGTAATTTTATAATTGGAGTGCTCTGTTGTACAAGAATACATACCTACATAAATATGTACTTCGAATAAAAAATTAGTTTTTGATACATAAATCCCTATTTAATTAATTTTATCGCAATTCGGAAAGGAAAGTGGAAGGGACACGTGAAGTACTTGCTCGTATGTACCTTATCTCGCCACGATGTAAGTTACATTATATAACCATGTTACTGTCTAGGTACAAAATCACCACTATTTTAGAACGAATGGAAGTTGGACATAGATAATTTGAGACATTTTGACTCAGCACATAAATGTATGTATGTACAAACTCTTATTTGAATTTCAACTCCCATTATAGTATTTTTCAGTGAAAAGGAAAATCTTATTAATGCCATGTAAATTTTAGCATGGGAGGTATGGACCACGGAACGTATTGGGTCAAGATTTCTCGGTAAGGCAATTTACGAACTCTAAGTTTGGATCGTTATTTTTAGACAAACCCAACGGACTTGGTTAGCCTCTTCTTCCTCGCATGCATGCCTCGTGGTTGGGGTTGCAATTTTCAACTTGAAAAATGTCATCCTTTCCCAGCCACCATTATTCATCCATCAGAACATTCACATGCATACGTCATACGTAGTCCGACGGAAAGTTTGGCACACTGAAAAAGTAATTATTATAGGTCAGATTTAAAATCAGTTTTTTTAATTATACATCGTAAGTATTTACGCAGGGGATTTTTGAATAGTTTGCTTTAATTTCCGCTACCGAAAATTCCCCCAATATAAATTAATTTTTCGCACCAACTTTGATTTGTTAGAGAAATACGGAAGTAATTTAATGTCTCTCCAAAACAATGGGAATCACCCTCCAAATATTTAAGAAGTTACCTAAGTGGAAAGCAACCTCTTAATGCTCAAAATTTTCCCTCCGGTTAAATGGAAAGAGCCTCTCATTTTGCATATCGTAATTCTTGCGTTTAGCAACTTTTAGAAAGGTTATAGGTCACCCACTAGGGTCACTGCACTGTTAGAAATCCGGTATAGTCATGCAGTTGCGGTATTAAAGTTGCTACCGCTTGGTATTAAAATTATACCGGTCCGTAAAAATTTGATACCGATATTGTAAAACTTTAATAGCGGGTTATTACTACACGGTATTATTTATCAATACCACGTTGGTAGAGTCTTATATGAATAATGCTTGGTATTATTTTAATACTGGATTTCTAAGAGTATGGTTGCACTTTGCTTACTTTTCACTTCATAATCATTTCTGAGAAGCGATAAAGAATTTAAGATTAAAAATTCGGCATTATCAGTGATAATTTATCACGTACCGAATTTCGCGTTTTTAAGACTATTTCTGAAAATCGTAACTCTTTAGTTCGATTTTACTGCACTGATTGGAATGGTCGACATGAACGTGCCAGTTTTTTTAAGAACTGGTACTGTATATTTGTAAAGATGTACTTCGGAAAATTAAAAACAATTTTTTATGTTGTCCTGAAGCCAAAACCGTTCCACTTTGTATCGAGACGAAGCGTGGGTGGAGGACCTTTTAAGTCCACAAAAGCCTTGATTGCCATGTAATTTTTAAAAATGTATGTTTTTATGGAAGCGTTAACTCTAATTGTAAATAAATGATACGATTTTTACATAAAATTCCAAAATTATATGTTGCAGATACGTCTATTATTTTAAGAGGTAGTTTGCCACCAAAATCCTAATTCAAAAATGACATTAGGAGGTAGGGTTCAATGGAGGGTATTTCTGAAATATTGGGAGGGTACTTCCCATTTTTTTGGAGAGGCATTAAATGCATGCCGAGAAATACTGGCCAATTTTAAATAGTTCGAAAAGCTTAACCCGTTCCCAAACTCGGAATCCTGATGGATCTCCAGCCACTCAAGAAATTCGAATGCTCCAAATGCTATAAAACGTTCACATACAAGCAGAACCTCAAGAATCACAGCATCACGCACGATCCCGATGCGAAGGTGAAATGTGAGGTGAGATCTGCATTTCAAAATTAAGATCAATTTTACTACTCGATCATCTTCTTGCCAATTTAACTCTGTACTCTGTTAGATTTGCAGGAAAGTTTCGAAAAACCGAATCGCCTTAATTTCTCACATGAGGAAAATTCACAGTAACCGGGAGCGACCGAAATGTGACACGTGTCACCGAGTGTTACGTGACGCTACCAGTTTGCGACAGCACATTGCAGCCGCGCACAGCACGAGGGATCGAACCCGTTTCCCATACACAGTTTCTGGCTGTGAGAAAACCTACCAAAACAAGTCTGGGCTTTAGACGCACGTCAGAACTGATCACGCCGAGCATCCGGTCCGATTTCCGTGCACACTTTGCGGAAAGGAATTTAGAACGAGGGCTGACCTTGAGAAACATATTCCCACCCACACGACGGAGAAGCCGTACAATTGCGCCACTTGTGGGAGGTGTTTTGCCCAAAGGGGGGGCATGAAACGGCATGAGGTACAGAACAACGGTGTGGGAGAAACTAGGTGAAAAATTATTACCAATGTGCATATTCATTTTGCAGATGACGCATTTGGAAAAATCTACCCGAGCCATGTCCAACTGTCGCGTATGTATGCAGGCTTTTTCTGGTAGATTTAACCTGCAACGCCACATCCGAGTTGTGCATGAAAATCGGAGGAATTATCCGTGCGCATTTTGTGACAAGACATTCTCCAGCGCGTCAACCTTTAAGCATCACGTGGAGGCGCGACACGGCATGAATAAAGAGAAGATCCATTCCTGCGACAAATGTGAGTACAAGAGCCACTCGAAACACAATTTGGCCAATCATCGAATACGTCACAATGCAGCGAGGCACCAATGTTACTTTTGTGGGAAGAAATTCCTCAATTCTTACGAATTGGCCAGGCATTGTCGAGTTCATGCTCTAGAAATGTAAAAATATTAACGAATGTAATTGGTATTTGCCAATTATGTCCGAATTTTTACTTAATTTGTGACTTTGGTAAAATGTTTTCGTACACTTGCTCACAGCGAAAGAGTTTATTCTTCACACCATTGAGGGATAAGAAGAGGCTATGCGAGGAATAAAGAATACAACTTTGTTCGACTTGAATTATAGTTTTAAAATCGTTTACAACATTTTTAATTCGCGCAGCAGTTTTATTTATATGGGCAAATTTGCTACTGTGCCTATACAAAATTATAACTCTCTGTAAACTATTTCGCTGTGAGCAAGAGTACGTCCATCAAAACCCTAAAGTTTATATAAAATTGAAAGCGACCCAATTGAACAGGCAGATTATTCTGATTCATAAGAACAAATTTACTTGCAAATAATAAATTATTATTTTTTTTTCTTTTGTCGTCGTTAAAAAAGAGAAAGTAGATAAATATATATAAATATCAATACAAATCGTGAAAGAGTACATACTGCACACAAAATAATTTGTAGAAAATTATTACCACTCGGTAAATACAGATATTTGACTCCATCAGTTTTGGTAACAATGTATATACGTATGACCTAGAATAATTGAATTGTTTTTTATTGCACATGTACTATTATGCATATTGCTTCAGTGCCGCAGAACCGAATATGTACATCTGTACTTAATAGAGGTGGATAATGTTGTTGTTAATATACAGAGGGTTATAATTTTGTATAGGCACAGTAGCTAATTGCTCATATATAAAAAATCTGCGGTGAAAATTAAAAATGTTGTGAACGATTTTAGAACTATAATTCAAGTTGAACAAAGTTTCAATTTACTCCATTTTAAAATTTCGAAATCTGGGCCCGAAAATTGAGCCTCAAGTGTAACATACCGTTAAATGACTTTGCACACCTAAAATGACCCCTAAAAAAGTACATATATAATTTATCAATGCAATTAATATGGTTTCTGATAGAATTGGGCCCAATGCAAACAATTATATCCAAAAATCAACCATAAACATAAATCTCAGCTTTCCAGAGTGTCCAAACGCACCACCTTCAACAATTGCGAAACCAGACGTGCCTGACATAAATAGATCGTGCTCTCACAAAAATAATTTTTTTAGCACAAAATGAGTTGGGACGGAAAGAACACGATCCCTGGTTTATAAAAAACTTAATTGTGTGGTATTTCGACAAAATTTGAGGATATGACATTGAAAATAATGTGAAACCACAAACTTTTTCAACTTCTGCATCTTCAGAATCACCACTCACTATTCATCAATGTGGTTGAAGTACTCGGAATTATAATTATTTTGCACAAAGATACATTGGTTACGTCAACTTATGCACCTTTTGTGTTTTTTCGAAATGGGAACTTCAGGACGACACTTTTAAGAAAAGTGTTTGTAATTTTTTTTATGGATTTTGCAATCTTTTGGATGGCGAGTGTAGGAAACTGACCTATGAAATGTGCCTTAAAATGTTTAATTTTTGGAAGCGACGACTTTGTTCCTTATCAAAAAAGGATGAGGAACACGTGGAAAACATCAAAGAAATTCACCGATAAGTATTTCGGACACAAAATTAATTTTATCAACTGTGCCTATACAAAATTATAACTCTCTGTATTGCATTCAGAATTAACATCATCATTCCCTTCCTCTGCTTCATTATTATATCTGTTGCTTCAATTTATTTCACGAAAATAAATATGATTGATATGGAAGATATTGATTTTAAAATTGCCAAAACTTGCCTTCGCCAAGTACACAGAAATATGTGAGCTATTCTATTTAGAATTGCCGTCATCCCAAAATTTCTGTATTATTGGGTCATTACTTTCCCATTAGACTAATAAATATTATATAAAATTGACCACCTTGTCAAATTGCACCTCATTTCTGGCAAATTGAGTTCACCCGAGTTCACTTTCTTCCCACTTGTTCCTCACAAACGTCACCCTATCAATATGGTACAACACCTCAGAAACTTATCCGTTCCTGAAACTCTGTTAAAAATCAGTAAGATCGCCATGCTCAGTTCCCAGCTTGCAGGCTACCTCCCATTCTCAGTTCATCATCGTCAATTTCAAAATAATTCCCCTACAAAAATTTCTCCACGTAAAAATAATTTGCTAAAACACTCTTTCATAAGCATCCCCTCAATGTCCTCATTTCTCGGCCTACTCGTCATCATCGGTTGGACTGTCCTTTACTATTCCGTGTTCAAACCAAAGATTCGCTTCGTCAAAATTTTCGGCCCCACGGAGTCCTTCGCTTACACAATGATCGTCATTATGGGCACCACGGCAGGTGTTATTCTTAGATTTAGAGGATTTCGTGTTAAAGACGAGATCTCTTTTTTTCAAGATAATTGCTCCCTTCTCCAGCATTTGGAAGATTTCGGCCTAAAAGTTTCCGAATTGCGGGAAATTTCAAAAATCCCGAGATACATCAACATCTCCTTTTCCGCGTATATCGTCCCGTTAGTCATCCATTGCATCCTGGTCCACTGCGTAAGACCCGTGATGGCGTATTATCAGTATGGAAAATGGCTGCCCGATATCGTTTACACGATCGGATCGGGTTTTTGGGTGCTTTGGAGTTATCTTTTAATCTCAAATTTGTGGATTATTCTGTTCCCTCGACTTTATTGTGCGTGTTACAAAGAAATTTCGAAAGATATCGGGGCGAAATTTCAGAATCAAGGGATAAAATCGAACCACTATTTGTCCGAAATTTGGAGGAAATCTCAACAAAAAAATGATGATCACCTTAAAAATATTTACACTAAAAATGACGCCTACGACGCCGACCTGGAGGCAAAGGTCGGAGGTTATTTGGAACTTATACTAAATCTGGGGAAAATTATTGATAAATTTAATCACGTTTTTGGAGAGCGTCTTGTGCTGGAAATGATAACGTGTATCACGTTTATCGTTTTGTACGCATTTTTCGGTTGTTTTTGGCTAAATCGGGGGGATTTTAGGATTATTGGGGAGGTCGTCACGCCACTTTATGTCAACGGGAAGAAGCTTATCGAGTTGGGGTATTCTTGTGGAAATATTTCGAATGAGGCGCAAGTTGCGATGAAAACGTTGATCCGCAACGTTCCATTGGATAAGCTGAGTTTGAAAATGTGTCGCAAGGTAATAAATATTGGGCATAACCACACACATATTTTTATACACTCTTAGAAATCCAGTATTAAAATAATACCTAGGAGTATTCAAATATGACTCGGCGAAGGTGGTATTGATAAGTAATACCCTGTAGTAATAGCTCGATATTGAAGTTTTACCATACATATCTGCAGAAAATTTGTACGCACCGGTACAATTTTAATACCAAGCGGTAGGAACTTTAATACCGAAAAATCAATATCTGGCTCACTATACCAGATTTCTAACAGTGTACGATTTAAAACTCAAGAAAGTTTTAATCCCTTTTGATCTGTGTAACATTTTTGTACAGATTCGCCTAATACAAATTCAGATCCAGTCGAGTCCTCCCACCGTTTCCGCCAAGCAGTTCTTTACAATTAGTCGTGGCTCCGTGACCACGGTGAGTGACGAATATGTGGAGTTGTGCAATGCCCAGGCCACGTGATTAAATACCTGTGATGAGTGCAAACCATAGCAACCATATTTAGTCTTACAAGGGACACTCACGACCTGTCGTTTGAGTCCAGGGTACCCACTATGTTTTTTAGAATCTACTAGGACCCCTGATGAAGGATTCTTTCATATTTCCGTGTAAAACTCATATTTGGCCCAATGGCGTGGCGCCAAACTTAAAAATTTGCATTTTCGACCAATTTCAAACCCCCATAACTTTTGCAGTTTATGTCGGATTTTTAAAATTTTATGCTTAAAATGATCAGAAAAGTCGAAATTTTAGAGAAAAAAAAATAAAAAAATTTTAATTCTTGAGATATTTTTAGCATTTTTTCGACGAACCCGAAATTTCGAAATTTTGCGAAAAGTTAAAAGCGATAATTTTGGAAAAAATTTCATAGAATACGAAAGTTGAACTCCTTGTCATGATTTTTGCCAAAAATTTTGGAAATCCGTCCAGGATTTCAAAAGTTATGGCGGTTTTAAAATGAAAAACCATCAAATTTGGCGAATTTGGCGCCACGCCATGGCGCCAAATATGAGTTTTACACGGAAATATGAATCCTTCATCTGGGGTCCTAGTAGATTCTAAAAAACATAGTGGGTACCCTGGACTCAAACGACAGGTCGTGAGTGTCCCTTGTTAGTACTATTTCTAATAGTTCAATTTTTCAAGGTGCTGAGCGGGATGGCTGGATTTTTAGTGGCTTTGGTGCAATTTCGACAAAGCGAATAAAGTCATTAAGCACCTTGAAAGATGTGCTACACGATCTTCTTGTGGACCGATTTTTTAAATAAATTACGATTTTTTCAGGCATCGATCTTTAACTATAATAATTTCTATTCAATGAATAATTCTTACAAGGCTTGTGGCCCATACATAGATTAGCGGATTACTTTTCTGCAAAATTTAACAATACACCGGGTTTGATTTAACAGGTGTATACATCAGTAGTTCATGGATGTGGTATTTTATGTTTACAAAATTTTTACTTTACGAACATAAATCCATTTATCAGTTCAAAGTTTGAGTGTGTAAACGATACAAATTATTTATTTAGCTATTACACGAAGGTAAACTTTAACACACCTATTGTAACAAAGGGACGAATAATATTTGTCTTCTTGTCTAGTTCATACTTTTTAGTAAACCCTATAATTTCAAATTCAATAGTGCCATAAACTTTGGATAATTCTCCACCTATTTACATGCGTTTACAGTTTACTGTAGTAAACTAAACTGCTTTTCATATCACCCACGTGTGTACTCATTTACATTTTAAACTTTAAGCATGATAAATCTTTCTACTCAGTATTCACTTAGTTACCTTTCTGCGTTCGATGTTTTCGTAAACTCTGCAATTTGCATACAAATATGGCCAATTTAAGCAATCTCATCGCAATTTTGCTACCCTTATTACAACCATAGAATAAAATCGTTTCCTTCATGAACCAATCGAATTACGAACCCTTCAGTTTATCTCAGATTTTCAAGATTTAGATCAAACCCAGACTGCAATCTTCTTCATAATAATTTCCACTAATTCATACACACCTCTGTTTCTCGATAACGTCGAAAACTGGGATACCACCACTTCCCGCTACAATCTCTATCGTATCCTTAACTCATCTGTTAACGTGAAAATTTTCAAATATTGTTCCCGACTAGGTCACACAGATTTTATCACCTTCCTACTCACTCCCACTATTCGGTATGACGGGCCATTACAGAAACACGAAGTACACGGTAGAACTGCCATCCTCGCCAATATATTTAACGCTATCATTTTCGCCAACGAAAATCCGACCTATGCCTTCATCCACTTAGACTTCAAGATTTCAAGAATCATTTCACATTTCCCCCCAGATACTACGGTAACGTCACACATCGTCATTTTTGGATCCGGGTATCCTGCACATATAATGTGTCACCCGTGCAAATCAAAGGTTGCTCTGATGCATGATATCTCGAAACTGAGCGATATCTCTAACTTGTGGAAACAGCGGAACACGCAAAATTTCCGTAACGCAATAGTTTCCGGGACGAGCAACATAATTGGTATGAACGTCCCATTTCTGGCGAGGGAAAATTGTATCGCTAATTTCGGCAGGGTCAAATTGGATGAGGAAATATGTGCGGAGGCCGTTATCTTGGAGAAGCATAACTTTTCATATGAAGTTTACCGCGCTGATGTAGCCCCCGATGGGAGTTTCTCCAGAAATGTGATCATCGCAAGTAGGCCCATCTACAATACCTTGGCGGACAAAAGGTTTAACGAACTCAACATAATGCAGAGGTCTCTGACCAAGACAGTGTGGTACAATTACGCCATAAATTACATACCATTCACCTTCGTGGTGGTTGTCCAAAGGGAGATGTCCTTTGGAACCTTGATGATGCCGTTTGATAAGTGGACATGGACACTGAGTATCGCGACGCTGATCGGGGTGGTGGTAGCGTCGACAGGATTTAATTTAGGGAGAGGAGATAGCTTTCTGAAAATTCTTAGTACAGTTTGGAATCAGCTGTATCGGATAATTTCCACAATATTTGGGCAACCTGATATGCGGATAGGAAGAATTTCTCGAAGAGGTCGGGTCCTGATTTTCACAGGTGTTTGGTACGCGACAGTCTTTGTTCTAGGGAACTTTTACCAGGGAGCTCTCTGCTCATGCATGACATCCATCGGAATTCCCAACGTCCCTCAAGAACTAGCGGATCTATTGGTACACACGGATTTTGACATTGTTACAATGTCCCAAGTGACCACGGATTTCAACGGACTTAAGGCCATCAAATCAACCTTGAGTGCAGCCATGATCCCTGATTTATTGCGAGCTTCAAACTCTCCAAGTTCGACAAAGTTTCTCCAAACGTTGAATCAACGTACGCAATTCTTAACCGGAAATATATTTGAAATTGGCTTCAATATCAGTCGCAATTATGGGATCACCTCAGAAAATGCAACATCAGTTTCCATCCAACTTCCCTTCGTTATTCTGGATCGAATATACGAATTGAACACACTGATTGAATCCTTAACCATGTTTTCTAACCCGATCGTCCTAAGAAATCATGCTATCACGCCATTCGTGAGTTTAGTTCCGTGGCATGGGAAAAGGAACTTTCTATACCCGATGTTCTCCGAAGAATTGGGGCACCTACTTCAATCTGGAATTTACTACCAGTGGCAAAAATATAAAAATGCGGACATCCAACGAAACTATGCGAAAAATATTTTGACAATAAAGGAGTTTAAGATGTTTTCTGCTAAAAAGATGTCCGAGTCAGAAAAAGAGATAAATTTTATGGAGGCGAGTTCTGTGTCGTTTAATGCGATGAAGTATGCGTTTGCCTTATGTGCGTCATTATTAGTTGTGGCAGCGACTTTTCTAGTTTTGGAATGTTTATGTAAATATATCAACATGCGTGCGGAATAAGTTTATTGATATAATTGTACAGGAACGAAATTATATGGAAATATGTCATCAGTATACGCGTCGATCATGCTAAAAGTTTTCACAATCATATGTACATGTTGATCATATTGTAATCAATATTTCATTCAGTAATTTTTCTTAGTGAGGCAAATACCTAACAACGGGAAAAAATTACTAACAATGGAGGCGCAAACCATGTTCAGCCCAGATTATTTTTTGACCATGTTAGTTTGGAAGAGCAAGTCTCTAGAAACAACATTTGGTTCACCACTTGCGCAGATGCGCAAAATTCAGCAAGTTATGGGCGCCACAAGTTCGCAAAAAGTGGTCGAGAGTGGGCGCTGGACCTTGCATCAAAAATCATGCGTTTTTGCGAACTTGTGGCGCCCATAACTTGCTGAATTTTGCGTATCTGCGCAAGTGGTGAACCAAATGTTGTTTGTAAAGACTTGCTCTTTCAAACTAATAAGGTCAAAAATTATCTGGGTTGAACATGGTTTGCGCCTCCATTGTAAGTATGCATTTACCCCACCCCAAAAAAGTGACCACTTGCGATCTCTCAGTCATTTCTCAACCGATTTTGATGAAATTTAACACAAATCATTGTTACGGAATTTACAAACGATATGCGAACCGGTTTGGTGAATTTGTGATTTTTACTCGACTTATGAGCAAAAATGTGCTCTTGGAAACACCTTTTGATTTTTAGTTAATTACCGAAGCATAATATGTCCAATATCAATTGCAATCATTTTAGATCTAGTTATTACGCAAATTTTGATATAAATATAACCAAAATTTGTTAGAAAATGACGTAGTTAATTAAGTTTGAAATCTACAAAATGGATAGAAATTATGCAGTGGTAAAAAATTAACTGTCGTTGACAACCATCCATGCTTAAAACTTAAAAATTAACAATTGGTAGATATATTTTTAATAGTTATAGTTGCACCGAAGCCTCGCTAAGATTTCCCTTTTTAGGGACCTTTACTTGTTTAAATAAGCAAAATCTATTAAAGACATTATATTTTGAAGGCTAATAAATTCGTATTAATGTTACATAGTTTATACTAGTTATTTAAATATTAGATAAATTTAGGATTTATAGTTTAAATGTTAAAATTTGGTAATTAAATACCTTGCTTAGCTTATTTTCGTCTCTTTATACGATTTATATATATGTATGTACAAACGGATCGTATTACGGTTCAGTTTTGACGGACTCTTAATTCAAAGACAAAAAAATGGGTCATACTTTGATTTTGGGCTTGTCGGGAGTAACCTTTTTCAACTTTACCTTGCATTATGCAAATTGCATATGTACATATGTATTTCAGAATAAAATCATACAAAGTTTTCATACACGAAAACCTCCTTGCTTAAGAAATTAAAAATCTGACGAAATAACGGACGCCAGTTGCGTCATTATTTTCATCATCACATGTGCACATATTTTTGTTTCCTGTCAGTATATGTAATAAATCTTGCACTCTTGCACATATTCTCCCGTGATTATCACATTTCTGGTTCTACTTATTAGGTAAGTATATTTATAATTTCACGCTTTCTATTTCTATATTATGAAAAAGATTTTCAGTAACTTTAATAAAATTGGACAAATTTATTTATATATATATCTACAGTGCAATTTTTGTTTTTAATGAGATTTTTTGTATTTCGTCAGTCAGTTTTATTCACTATTTGCATTGCAAGTATGTATAAAGAAAATAATTTTTCACGATTTAACAAGTAAATATGTAAGTATAATTAAATTATTGAGTGTCTTTCATTATTTATTTTTAGCGTTGAAATTCATCCCCCGATTCCATTCCATCAACTGGTTTTAACAAGATAATTAGCACGGTGAAATATTACTGGTAAAAAGCGTGCTCTGCCACATTGGATACAACATCTGCGACAAATAAAATCAACCCAGGCTGCATTTCAGTTCAAGTAAGTGCAAATATGTATGTACGTCATTCTCGAGCACCATAAATATTAGAGATTACAAATCACGGTAAAAGCAACTGTCTGAATTCCAACTCGTAAAAGAATTTCATCATTTAATTACTAGTAAATTTCAGTTTGTGTTTACATATATGAGCTTGTTCATGTAAATTTTACAGCAAAATTCTATTTTTTCAGCAAAATATAATCGTTGCGGCTCGATTACCCTGAAAATGTTTGCAAATTTTTTCACAAAGTTTCCCGAACTGGCCGAAGCAGCTAAAAAAGGTCAGTATTACGTTATGATATGTAAAATGGTATAGCAGTTTACCCCATTGACGTTCGTCAGACGTGCAACATCAGTTAGAAAATAAACAGAAACCCTGTATCTATTCATTGCCAAAATTAGAATGCTGGTCATATTTTGAAAATCCTTGCGCAGCATTAAAGGGACCGTTCATAAATTATCAAACTCAAAAATCGCGATTTTTTAACCCTCTCTTTTAACATGTGTCACACAGGTACCCTTGGAGCCTTAGAGCCCCCTCCCCCTCTCGCGTTACACAATTTATGAACGGCCCCCAACCTTTTCAAATGCGAAATTAGATAACGATGTTTTCAAAAATATTTTTAAAAAAATGTGAAATTTTATGTTTTCAAGTATCACAAAAAGATAGTTCTGAATTTGACTAAGCTTCTTATCCTTACGCATTCTCACTAGGGATGTGCGGTGGTGATATGTCATTGAGAAATTTACACATGGACATGTCAGGAATGCATAATTTGCTAGTCATTTAAAATTTGCGACAAATCAAACGGGTTCAAATTTTCATAAATTTTAATTTGTAAGATTGGAGTTGTGACAAATATGACATATATCAGCTTGACACGAACAAGCTCCATCCTTAATTCTCAGAGTTAAAAATACCAAAAAGTGCCAAAAAGTGATCCAAAATCTGTATATGCAAAGATTAAGTTTTGAAATTATTATTACCCTAAATATATCTTTATCTATGTATACTTTGCAGGCCTTATTTTGGGCGGTGGTCTCTTTATACTTGGAACCCTAGTCGAAAATCACTTAGTAGAAGAAACAAGCAAAAAGGCGCTAAGGACCATACGGTTGGAGCAGAAGGACCAAGAAATTCAATTGACACGATTACAAGCGGCGTTGGAATCGTTAAAACACGACGTTCGAGATCTCAAGCGCTACGAGGCCCATGTTGAAATGGCGTCGTCTTCATTATCCCGAAGTCTTGAGAGGAATATTCAATATATGCAGGCTCGCGACAAAGAGGCCCGCGAAAAAGGGTCTGCTAACACTTCATTGGAATAAGATGTTATCATTGGTTAAATATTAGATATAAGATAAGCTAAAATAACACAAAGCTGTTAAAATTGAATTTTTGATAACGCCTTTTTCAGTATAATCATACTTCTTTGGAATAAAAAAACAAGCTTGTATTGCTTAAATAAATTTGTTCAATTGTTCATAAAGTTGTACCTGTTTTTTTATTATTTATTTCGTATTTCAAGTAAGGGAATGAAAAGGTATTCCGACGGGCGAGGTTGTTTCAGCATAAGCAAATTTTTACGAACTGGTGTAATTTTCATACCAAGCGGTACCGAGAATTCAAGACCTGCCTGATTGTATCAGATTTCTAACCGTGTATTTGTACGATACATCGTCAAAGTCAAGACTCATGAACATAATTTTTTATGCGCATATTTTTGCGAGTACATAAATATGTACATACTCGAATTTCAATGGACCACTTTAAAAAGAACAAATACTTAAATTTGCATTCCTGGTACCTACATAAATAGGTATGCATACATATGTACATAAATAATTCCATCATAAGTACCAAAGTACCTATGCACGCATGGCGCACACATACATATTACATGCCTACGTGTAGCTTGAGCTAAAAGTCTGCTTCGTTTAGAAACATAAATATCTGTTGTTCCGAATTGAGATAAAACAAGCAAACTCTTCGTTACACTTTCAAGTAAGTAGGTAGGATGATAAACAGTGTTCGCAACCTGAATATGTATATTTAGGGATGAAAAACAGCAAAATGTTTCTTACATTTGACCACAATTTTTCGAGCAGTTTGGATCCCAAAATAATTCTTAATTTCAATGGGGAATATTAGTAAAATATGGTAAATAAGTATGTATGTATGTACGAATGAATGATTATTACCACAAAAATTTATCTGAAAACTACTATTTCTTACGTACCCTGGTTAATAAATATGTAGTCATACATTTTTCAGCGAAGGATGAAACAATAAATTATCGACTGTTTGACATGTTCGAGAAACATGCGAATATGTTCTTACTCACTCCATGTGTTTATGTATAAAGTGCTCGGAATCAGTCTGGCATTTTCCCAAGCAGAATTATATAAATTAAATTACGGTTCGATTTTATAACATGGTTCAGTTGCCATCAAGTGCGACTCAAAAGTGTAGTAATGCGGAACAAAGTGCAAAATTTTATTGCAAATTTAAATATATTGATAAGTTTCTGCTAAATACACAGTGAAAAGTTTTATTGTAAATAAATAAGTATTACAAATTGGAAATTTTTTATATGGCTTATTAATAAATTTATTTTGCAATTGTGGAAAAAATAAATTTCAACAATCGTGGTGTGACGATATTCAAACCAAATCCGTGTCTTGTAAGGTACGCTATCTGTATATTTGTTCATTAAATAAGTATGTATATTTAAGTCCTTATCGGTCTCAATTTTTTAACGACTGCAAGTAAAGTTTAGTTTGAATTTTGTTAGAAATATTCCATTTCGGAAATTTGCATATGCTTGAAATTTAGAAAGCAAGAATATTTATCCACATAAATACGCACTATTCCCAGTTAAGTATTCATCCAGTGGTCGCGGAAGCGTGGCGACATAGGATAATGTCCCCTCGGTTGTTCAATGTCTTCATCATTTGTCTATGTTATTTAGAATTATAGGCCACTCCCTCTAACGTTAATGTTCCCACGGCTTCCGCGGCCACTGCAAATATTAGGACAAAAAAGTATCCATGTAACGCTTTATTTATGTAATCACAATTTTTAATTCGTGGAAATTGAAAAGTTATTTTATGTCTCGAACCACATCAGCTACATATTCTTATTCTTACACATTAGTTCGCAAATGAAGAGCAAATACCGAAGTAAATGAGGGACTCCTTACGGGCCGTGCACTAAGCATGTAATTGATTCTGCGGCAATTTTAATCTCACCATCAACAAAAAGATATTGTAGTTCATATGTAACTTGCCTTTGAAAAATATCTGATAGTTTGACCCAAACCCGACTTATATCCATATGCGGCATCCCTTATGCACGGTCTCCTACGTTCAAAACGTACCCAAAGATTCTATTTATATCGAGTTTTTTTTCTCCAAGGTTTACTGAGCTCATTCCATTTACTCAGATTCATGGGAAAGGTGGCTTACTTTTTCACTCTCTCGGTGCGATAAACAATCCGAAGACGGGCTTCAGATTAAATTAATTGCTCTGTTTACATGAGGCCACCCAGCTCACTTTCTGGTTAATGTCGTGGCAACCTGTTTTCGTACAAAGTACATAAATCTGTCCCGGTTAGTGTGTAGGATGAGGAGGCTAGAGTTTCCAAGGATTAATTATGTCAGAAGCTAGGAATGTTTGGTAATAATATGGTTTTTATAAAAGCAACTTTTCCCAAAAATATGGAACGATTTCAATAGAATCATGAAATCTGCAATCGAGTTCCTTTTTGTCTCCAAAGAAAATATAAAACATGACAAAGAAATAGTAAAATATTCAATTTTCATTTTTAATAATTTCATAATTTAAAATGTTATATTTGAAATTTCATAATTTTACAAGCTCAGTTTGTGGTTTTAAAATTTCGCAATTTCGATTTTATTATTTTAACCATTAATATTTCTTGAATAATTTCGTAATTTTACAATTTTAGATTTCTATCGTTATTTATTACTTGAATATTTAAAATTTTCCTTAATTTTATATCTGCCAAGTAGTTATGATTCCTTACTATATTTTTTCTTGGTAGGCATGGCTTCCAAAAAAGGAAATAAGCGACCAACTGTAGAAAAACCTTCCACATGGGAAGCCTTCACGGCGGGAATCACCCCGGGGCTTAAAGGTGTCGGAGTGGGTGTCAGTGCAATAACATTGGGGCCCTTATTACTTCCTTTGGGTGCGACTGCTTTAGCCGCTAAAGCCACTGATCGGCTTTATTGGGTCGGCAAGGGTAAAGATGCTCGCCCAATTGTCCGGTTAGCATGTCAATACAAATTTATACTCATGCCGCATCAATTCACTTGGATATTTGTGCCGCAGTAAAAAATTGTAGAGTTACGAGGCTTCATAAAAAAATTTCGAAGGAAATTCAAGCAAAAACAAATGTATATTTACCCAAATGCGAAGTTTTGCAAATGTATTCCCGTGGGATTTACCAAGAATATTTCGCGATTTAAGTATTTTCTAAGTGAGTTGCGATGTACAATGCAAAAATAGAAAGCGTCGCTTTGGTGCATAAAAGTTAGGGAAAACGTTACAAATTGAAAGTTTATACAATTTATGAATCTGAAATTTATAAAATTTCTACAAAAAATGCGTACTGTTGTAGTAATTACATTACTTTCTTAATGACGTTTCCTGTGTGTAGGACCATTAGTTATGCATTCGTTGTTCATAAGATTACAAAAATGTTCTTCAAAACACTGCAAATATTCCATTTTGTAGAAAACAATGCATGACTAAATAAATACACATTACCCGGATCAAATCATTCATTTAAACATTGTGAGAATGAGCAACATAAATTACTTTACAAATCTTTACTGCGTTACAAAATCTATAGTGGACTGAATCGCATTGTTTAAATTTGGCTCGTCACACATAATCCTAACTTTGTATTAAATTACCCCAGGGACGGGAAAAATCCTGACTTATACGAGGAAGGCATACTGCGCAACATATCTAAATTATTAGTATAGGATTCACTCCTTGTCGAAAATTGGAAGAGCTTATGCCCCTTCTTGGGAATCAATAGGAGTGAGGCGGACCGCTGGGAGAGACAAGTCCAAACTGAGACGCTCTCATATTGCGGCTTTATTCAAAAAATTCTGACTGCTTGGGTCCTTTGTGCGGAAGAGGGAACCGCCACGCTGGCGAAATTGTATGAAATTCTGAAGAAAAGCGGCTTCTGCATGATTGCAGGTTGATTTCATAATCCTTGGGGCAAGCTTAGATTCCTTTTTGTGTGTTTCACACTGGATAAAATTTTCTATGGTTGCAGAAATATTGAAGAAAGACTATTGGGAAAAATGGAATGTGCCCCTGCTCAAAGCCCCGAAAAGAAATTCTTGAAGGAGTTTTATTGATAATTATCAATCAGGAAATATGTACATATTTTGAACCTGACTCTTCAATTCTCTAGTCAATTTCTAACAATGGAACCTTTTTTCAAGCTACACCGGGATCGACTAGCGAGTTATGTTAAAAAATCAAACCAAAAATTAGGACTCAAATGACACCTATCTTTCCGTTGAATGGCCTCTTTAAAGAAAAATATTGGGGGTCAAAGTTCGCATTCCTCCCTGGTTTTCGCCCCGCGGAAGAAAAAGCAAGAGGAAATTTGCTCAAAAATTGAACTTAACCGCCAATGTTATTCTTCAAAGAGGCCATTCAACAGAAAGATAAGTGCCACGTGACTCCTAATTTTTTGCTTGATTTTTTGACATAACTCGCTAATCGATCCCAGCGTAGCTTGAAAAAAGGTTCCATTGTAAGTCACAAATAAACGCTTAACGTATTTTATATTTACTTATGTACATTAATATGTATTTGCATTTACATATTTTATGTAATGTATATCTTTTGTGTTTTTTAATTTGAATTTTGGCTACATACTGATTTGTAAAATAATTTGTGCAATGAAAATTTTGTGATAAATTCTGACAAAAAGGGTTGAAAAGAAATTGTAAAAAATACACCCAAAAGTGCGCACAATTTTGCGATACCTGACGCTACATACATTTTATTTTAAGATGGGATTTTATATATTCGACTTATGTAAATATTTATGTACATATATAATTTTTCTGATTTTTCGATGCCTTTGAATTTTGCAAATAAATGTGTACATACATAAATATACAATTTCTGATACAAAGAATTCGCACGCCTATGTATGCAAATACAATATTTTTTAAATATGCATATTATTTAAACTCAAAGCATTAATATTCCTTTAACTATCAATTTATGTATTTATTTATATAGCTACATAGATATTCATACTAATGGCTTACGAAAATATGCCTCATGATCCTCTTCCCCCCAACATTCCGGACGCTGAAGGGAGAAATGTTCTCCATTTGTTCGTCGAAAATGGTAAATTGCATATTTCTCTACAAAACCTTTAATTATTGCCATTGTGACTAAATTGTCACCGAATGGTACTACAAACATAATAATTTCTCACAAATTTTGAAATTTATCATAACGACGTGCCAAATTGATCTTAACACCAAGCACAATTATTAATACCTTTATACATATGTCAAGTTGAATACGTATTACCAACCGGTGACAATTTTGTTATCACGTTTAAATTTACACTTTAAATACATATAGTAAATTCGAGTTACTACCACAGCTCTTGATTCCGACGATGCCAGGGTTCAAATCTCCACCCTCATTTGTCACTACGGAATTGACCTCCTCTTTTCCACCATGAACACTTCCTACACTGCCCTTCACTTGGCGGCGATGCATTTCAAACCTAAAATTCTTGCCGCTCTTTTGAACGAATGCGGCAATCCAAGCGAATTTTGTTTCACGGTGGACGAAAATGGTAACACTGCCCTCCACCTCGCTTGCATATGGGAGTCTAAAATCAGGGAGCGGAAAGCAGCGCTAGATTGTATCGGAATTCTTCTCCAAGCCTCCGGCGAGCCTGGGCTTCTCATCGATATGAAAAACCGTATGGGCTGGACAGCATTGCACTATGGGGTGAAATCTAATAATTTGTCCACCGTCAAAAAATTGCTGCAATATTATGCTGTTGCTCCGATGGCGGTGAACGAGGAGTTGCCTATCCTCCACTTTATTTGTGGATTGAATTGTAAGATTTCTAATTTTTACGGACGGTACACCTTGCATTTTGAGCATCTTCTAAACAGGAAGAGGGTAGTGTCGTGTGTGAATTGCGGAAAACCCCCTCCCCTCAATAGCCTCCCCCCAATGGCCTCCCAGTAATGACCTCCGACCAATAGCCTCCTGAGGAAATTGGCCTCCCTTACCAATGGCCTCCCAGGCCAATCGCCTCCCACCCAATATCCTCCCATGATAAATACACGCATTGTTTTTAATATTTACCTTATTCAAACCTTAATTGTGTCATCACCAATTTTTGAAAAGTTGTCATTATATAATATTAGTACAAAGACCCAGGGTTTCGACTATAGCTTAATCCATGTGTACACAATTGCCTAAAACCTGGCTTAATATATACCCTCACGACTTGTCCATTTCATTTCTTTGATGTGAGCAAATTGACATTTAAACTGCAATTTGCATGCGTAAGTAAAAACGGTGAATGCTGAATGATGGTAACTAGAAATATGCACTTTTACATGTTAGTGATGAAAACAATGTACGCATACAAACCAGTGTAAAAATCTCCAGTTTCTTTGTTCTCATCACTAATATGTAAAGTACCTATTTATGGTCACCATCATCCAGCATTCATCACTTTTACTTGTAAGCATGCAAACGAGAGTAAAAATCTCCAGTTTCTTTATTCTGATCACTAATATGTAAAAGCACACGTATTTGTACATATTTACCATCATCCAACATTCATCATTTTCACCTGCACGCATGCAAACGACACTGTACTTTTACTCGTTACTTTTGTACTTTTACTTGTTAGCATGCGTACAAGTAAAAGTAATGAATGCTGGATGATGGTGACTAGAAATATATACTTTTTACATATTAGTGATGAGAACAAAGCAACTGGAGATTTTAAAACTCGTTTGCATGCGTAAGGTAAAATGATGAATATTGGATGATGGTAACCGCAAATATGTAATTTAAACAAGAATTCTCAGACGAAATGATTGACGAACAAATATGTGCTTTTACATATTGATGAGTAACGCTTTCTCACTGATGACTAAATAGCGATGATGACACAATTAAGATTTGGATAAGTTAAGTATTGAAAACAATACGTGTATTTATCATGGGAGGATTTTGGGTGGGAGGCGATTGGCCAGGAAGGAGATTGGTTGGGAGGCCATTGGTAAGGGAGGCCAATTTCCTCAGGAGGCTATTGGTCGGAGGTCATTACTGGGAGGCTATTGGGGGGAGGCCATCATCCGTAAGCCGTCGTGTGTGGGCTATCGTTTGAGCTTGGCGCTGGATTTCATAGCCCTAGACTCATCCCAAACCCGTTTAGACGACTTGTGTAGTAAACTTGTTTTTAGATACCTACATACAATATATTTTCCTTACTAAATTTAAATATAGAAAAAGTAAAATTTGTAAAGTAAATACATTTAATTGTAACGGCAACTAAGGACGCCCTAAGTTAGTGTGATTTAGTTGCCGTTAAACTCAAAATGTTGCGTCCCAGATATAGAATAATTTCAACGCCATTCTGTATTAATTAACATAACAATTTAGCTATATATTTTTGGCTACAGGTGAAAGCAAAACGAGAATAAAAATTTTGAGGCGAATTTTAAAACATGAAGCCCATCGCATCAACCAAATCAAGGTGCAGCCAAACGGTGAGAAGATAACCGCGCTGAAAATCGCCGTGCAGAACCGCCAACCTAAAGCCGTCAAAGAACTTGTCAAGGTCGGGGATCTTGATTTAAAATGGAAAGACGGCTTCGGTCGGACAGCACTATTTTATGCCGTTATTAATGGTACTGTCTAATTATAATATTTGAAACGGGACGTTCATTAAAATTTTTAGAAGAAATTGAAACAGGTTTTTTAACCAGGTCTAAGTGACAAAGGAAACCAATGTGTGTTCGCACTTTTCCCACGGTCAAGAAAGTTTAAGGGGTACGATCCAAAAGATGTACTCGAGGATTGTGATACCGATTTAAAAACTGTGTTCGACTATGCTCAAACGAACTGTTCCGATTGGGCGATGAAGACCCTAATGGACACGGTACTTAGATCCAGCGCCATTTTCAAATACGATGCGTAAGTGGTTCAACATTGCCTGATATATTACTTTGGTACAGTAAATCGGAATAATTACAAATATACCCAGTAGTGTCATATGTTTTGTAGACTACATAAATGAATATACCCGGCTAGGTTTATTGAATTTTGAAAAAATAACGATATCACGAGAAAGCCCACTAAATTCTCTTCAAAATAGACAAACTAGTTTTCAAAATTTCCTCTTTCCGAAGCGACACTGGCCCAAAGTTTAGGAATTCTCATGTCATTCGCGGTTCGCACTCGTTCCAAGGATTATTAATCTCATTTCTAAGCGATAGATTTTTTCTTGGATTCCAAACTTGTATGTGGTTTAGCACATGTATCTAGCTTCAGTTTGAACCACATGTCATATTCCAGAAGGCTGATTTTCGGCTACAGTGAATTTTATTCTTAATCCTAAATGGAGTCAAGAATTTTGGATTTCAACCACCATTTTTCAATTTTGGCCTCATGCGCAGCACCTGAACCCTCCTTGAACGTCTAGTGGGTGTTATTGAATTGAGAGTGGTTCAGGGGTTCCACATTTCGCTCGATAACTTCAACAAATATTTTTTGACACTCCAGTTCACCCCCAGAAGAAGATAAATCATTTTTCGATCAAATCCAACTTATGCACACTAAGAAAATCACAGAAGCACGATGGTGGATCCAATCAACGTTTTTGAAATTTTTGTGAATAGTCTGGACCGGGTGGGTATGAAAACGGTCCTTTTTCTATTTTATTTGACCTCAATCACAAAAGTGGGCTTGGCCGATCAAAGTCGAGCAATTCCATGTTTCAAGCGCGTACCGCATGATCGGCGCATGGGTTCTAATGGGTCTGGTTTTACTTGGCGTGTAGCTAGGAAGCTTTTCTCCTTAAGTCGTGAAGACACAAGTCCAAGGTTTAGTTTAAGGGCTTTGGACTTACTTTTACTTCATCCGTTCATTTGTGAGGGAAATTTTCTTAGAGCTCGGCATGGATTTGGGCGAATCCATTTTTTCGGCCCTTCGTGAATTTTGGTGACCTTTTTGACAGTCTGTTTCCACTTGTTTTTCAGTAGTCATCACAGCCAGTTGATCATTTTGTGGTACGGTCGACCATCATGCGTTCAGTTCCGATTTTTATCGAGCAATTGAAAAACGCCGGATTTTTTTGTTTACTAAAATGTTGCTCAAAAATTGCAATACGTCGGTTTGGCCGATCTGTCACTTTGGCACCTTGGGTCACAAAAAAATTAGGAAGATGGTTTCTGATTGACAATTGCATGGGGATTTCAATAAAAAATAGTACAACTCCCTAAAGTAGCTCCAACTAATTTTATCTTCGAGCGGAATGCATTGTACATAACATATGGCACCACTAGGTATGATAACCGTGGTAATTAAATATTTACCAATCGGTATTATAGTCACGATGAGTATTTTTGACGTCGTTGATTTCATTGTGAAATTTTGTTTAAAACGACACCGGGTGTGAAATCCACGTTCTGTTTTGGCGTCTGACCTCAAGGTGACCTGACCTTAACCGCGTTTTCGAACTTGACCGTGAACTAAAAATTAGAAGCGTAATAGCGCATAGTGTGTTTGATTATGTTCTGGAGAATATCTTGCGATATTCTGCCCACGGACGGACAGACAAAACGATAACATAAAGTAGCTGACACTATTTAATAACATTGATATTTACTTACTAAAAAAAACGCTCTAAATCCACGCAGGATTGAACTTTTACAGAAATTGAGAATTCTGAGAACCTTCGCCACTGACTTCCCTATCAACATGAGTTGAGGAAGTTTGAGACTAACCGTAGCATAGTTTCTCGAAATTCTCAATTTCTGTAAAAGCTCAATCTTGCGTGGATGTATATGTAGTATGTCAACGATTTTCATATTTAATTTTGATGCAACGTTAAGACTGAATAAGCCATCGCATCACGCTTGGTTTGCGGCTTACCCGGCCGTGCTACATTATCAGATGGATAACTCCTTTTCCTACAATAAGAAAGACAGGGGGAAGCTGGAGTGTACGGTTAGGTGAGGTGACTAATTTCATAATTTCGCACCTTATTTCACTGCAACTTTACTACTAATCTCACCAGAAACCAGCAGTTATATTACAGGAATTTATGAAAACGGTTCCAAAACACCGGAAACTGAAAATGTTCGCAAATCTGTTCCGTCTTGGAGCAAAGAGCAGCAAAAGGCACTTCTGCTGCATCCTGCCATGCTTTTCTTTGTGCACGAAAAAAGCCGGAAGTTGCAAGCGATAATGAGGACGTTGTTATTAATACAGGTTAAAAATTTCTCATAATTGTGCATGTGTATAAATTCATTCGAATAACGCGGTGCAAAGTTATTAAGATGCCCTTTTTTCTTTTCGTAAATAGTTCATCTGGATAACAATGATTTTCTGGTATTTCTGGCTGCTCATAAATAACCACCGACACTGGCTTTGTTTCACATCAATCTTAATCTACACATTCTACTCCACCGTGTACGAGGTTTACGAATGTTTTGGAAAAGGAATTGAACGTTATGTACAAAACTTTACAAACGTGGTACAACTATTACGCAATTTTTCTTTGATTCTCTCTGTCGTCTTGGTGGACAAATCGTTAGCAGCGGTAAAGAATATTTTCCAATGTTTCATTGTTACTGAATAACGTTGGATTAAAGTTTTCAATTAATTACATAAACAGGTCGGCATTCTGCTATCTTTAATCTTGACGATGCGACATCTTAGAAATTTTCACCGAATTATTGGACAATCTATCGACATTTTGAGACAGGTTGGAACAGAAAGCTCGCATTGAGAGTGCAAACCATGTTGGACCGAGATTTTTTTTGTGACTTCTAAATACATAGAACAATAGAACTATTACTAATCCCCGTTATGATCCTAATCCTGGATTAGGATTATTACACTTTTTTAGATTAGTCGAAAATTATCCAAAACGAGAACACTCATAAAAACCTTAAGCCTTTCGCTTGAAATTAAATTTTTAAATTGCATTTGTCAAGAAAAATCTGATTGGAACGTGAATACATAAATCGCACGCACATTTGTTGAACAAAGAAATTAAGCACATGATTTTAAAATTTATTTTGTATTTAAAAATTGCAGGTGGTTGAACAAGTAATTCACGTGTTATTTAGTTGCGTCGTAATTCTGGCGGGATTCATGGCCGCGATAATCCTGATATTCGAATTTGATGGGACCATGAAAGGCAACATTGTAAATTAACACTAGTTAAGAAACTAAGAATGAAAATGGAACCCTTCTTCAAGCTAGATATGCTTGGATTTCTACCGTTACACAAAAATTTACTGTCTTTCCATTGAATGACCCCTTTGAAGAAAAATATTGAGGGCAAAGTCCAAGTGTTTTCTCACTTTTCCCTCCACGTGGTAAAAACCAAGACTGACATATGAATTTTGAGGGGGCAATTCAACGAATGCCACATGAATCCAAATTTTTGGCTTAATTTTTTTATGAAACTCGTTAGACAATCCAGGCGTAGCTTAAAAAAGGGGTCATAGTGTATTTAAATGTAGGTTAATTTGTACCTGGTTTTTCCAGGCACTAATGAACTCCTCTCTTCCCCTCCCATTTATGACTCTCTTGGTCATGATGACAGGCGAAATTGGGTTTGACGAGGTCGGTAAAAGTCTGGAATTTGGATCGGAACCATTGGGTAGCTGGGCTTCCCGCCTAATTGTCCTCACAATGTTCCTTGTAGGAATTGTGATTGCTTTTTACAATCAATTGACCGGAGTGGCACTGGACAAAGTGCAGGTAAAATTTTCGCGACGCATGTTTTTTTTGCAAAAGTGTGGAATTACTCAATTTCCTTCGGCATCTTTTTCACAATTTCAAAAAAATATCCCACCCAGTTTTCAAAACCTTGTCTATTACCTATTTACGAACAGAAATCTAGCAACTTTTATGAAACGTTCTATATTCGGGGAAATTTACACTGAAAATGTACTTGACGTTATCAAGTTCTGTTTGACATCAGCATTATTTCTCATGCACTTTTTGTATGTCCTTGACGCATGAACTCAAATGTCTCATGTTTTATCTCATATTTCAATTTCTAGACTAACTTAATCTTATCACTAGACTAATGCAATTATCCAATTTGCTCAATTTTGTACTTGTTCCAATAGGTTCTTAAATCTTACGAAATCTATGTACATGACTCAAAGTTTGAACCACCTTGACCTTACCTTGACTGTCTACCTATAAAACCCCAATTATCTTTTTGCTCACCGTCCACTTTTCATGTACTGCTACACAGTTACGGTCACTCTATTCTTTGAGTCTCAATATTGCCCCAATTTTAACTACTGTAAAGAAATCAATTTTATGACTAAATAAATACAAACTAAGGGCACATAGTACCGATCTCGTGGACCACCCCTTCTTTCTGGACACCAGTGTCCTCAAGTGCATCTCTGCAATTCGCACGCCAACCAATTCGCACGCCAACCAATTCTGCAATCCTCAAATTCACCAATCATTCCATCTCATCACCAAGCCACAACGAAATCAGACCCACACAAACACATCTTCATACACAAACATTTTTGGTCTCGTACGAACCGGATCTCCAATTTTCCTGTTCCTTAAAGTGTGATAACTTGATCCAGTTGTGCAACCCAGGTCGTCTCAGCCACCATGGCACCGACGAACTTAGACAAAGCCGTACACGACCGTGACAGCACTAAGTCCCAAATAGCGATGCTGCAGGATGAATTAAAGGAAAACGACATCAATCCATTAACCGAACACGAAGTGACGCACAATCTAGCCATGACGAAAACCCTTCAAGTTGAACTGATTGAGATCCACAAACGCATCATCCATACTGCCCCTGCCGACATTGCACCACATGAAATAGCGTGCCAAGAATTATTCAGACGGACAAACAAGCTCCTGGGGTCATTTACGGGTCTCAAGATGTCCTTCCCTACTTCGTCCACAACCACTTCAGGTTCGACTTCATCATCAAGCAGCGCCCACTCTACCGACATTCGTCTCCCTCGTCTTGAGCTGCCCTCCTTCGACGGAACCCTTCAAGACTGGGTGCCATTTCGCGACATGTTCATCACAGCAGTACACGGTAACACCAACCTGTCAAAATCTCAAAAGTTAACGTATCTCAAATCATTGTTGAGAGGAGAAGCTAACAGATCAGTCTCATCAATCATCATTTCCGACGCCAACTACGACATGGCGTGGCAACAACTCCAAGACAGGTACCAAAACGACCGTGAACTCCTGTTCGCCGTGATGCGCAGATTTGACAACCAACCAGTGGTCACAGCCCAATCCGCATCAAGCCTTCGTCAACTAGCCGACATATCCAGAGAATCCATCCGTTATTTAACCGTCCTAAGCTTACCAACTGACCAATGGGATGCCATATTACTATTCTACGTAATTAAGAAGTTGGACAGTTATTCCAAGGAGCTTTGGGAACAATCACTCAACAATACCTCAATCCCCACCCTCAAGTCTTTGTTCGAATTCATTGAACAAAGGGCCCGAGCTCTCTCAGCCAGCGGTGCATCATCGCGACCTCAAACCAGATCACAAACGAGTGGATCTGCGAAACCTTCAAACAAGCATCAGTCTTATCATCAAAACGCCAAGCCTGGCCGCAAATGTCTATTTTGTCAGGACCAGCACCATTCAATTTTCAAATGCCAAACCTTCATGGGATGGACCGTCCAACAACGCGTGGAAGCCGTCCGCAAGAACAATCTCTGCAACAATTGCCTCGGAGAGCACTCTGCAGCCCAATGTACCTGTACCAAGGTATGCAAGACTTGTGGTCGCAAGCACCACACTCTCATCCATTTCACAAAATCCGACTCGACTTCATCATCATCCTCAACCAACCCTTCCGTCGAAGAGAAGGAACCCAGGGCGCAGACTTTCCACACCATTCACTCACCTCCAACAACCGAAGAACCCCCAGCGTTTGACTCGGTGTTGGCCACATCCATAGTCATGGTTCCAGACCACAAGCATCAAAACCAACCCTGCAGAATCTTCATCGACCAAGGATCCAACACACACTACGTCACTGAATCCTTCGTCAGGACTCTGAGGGCACCACGAATTGAGTATTTTGCTGAATCGACTGGTCTCGGGGATGAACCAGTCAGTTCCTCATCTGGTTACATCAAGGTTACCGTATGCTCTCGATTCGACCCATCCATTTCATTTGAAATCAAGGCTCTAATTGTCAAAAAGATTTCATCATTCCTTCCTCTAATCAGCTACGACCCATCTCGCTGGTCCCATCTACAAGGATTAGAGCTTGCTGATCCATCCTGGTACAAACCTCAAAAGATAGACATGCTTTTGGGCGCAGAGCTATTCTTCGCCATTCTCAAAGACGGGAAGAAAACTGGCCCAAGCGGTTCACCTATCGCCATCAACACAGATTTCGGTTGGATAATCGGCGGTGGATCCCACCTCAGCAGCAGCAGTGGTCCACGTCACCAGCCATACTCTACCCAAGCAATCAACATTTGTCCCCGTGATCAATCTGCATCAATTCAAGAACTGACAAACCAAACACTTCGAAAATTCTGGGAAATCGAAGAAGTCCCATCAGTTCGACTCCTCACCAAGGAAGAAGATTGCCAAAAGCATTTCTCCTCCACCCACAGTCGTGATGAGAATGGTCGCTTCATCGTACATCTTCCATTCAAGTCTCCGTGTCCTACTCGTGGCCCATCCATGAAAATTGCTACCAAACGACTTCACTACCTAGAGCGTCGTCTTCAAAACCAGCCTACGTATCGACAAGAGTACAACCACTTCATGAAAGAATACGAGTCCCTTGGCCACATGGTCGAAGTTCCCCCTTTGGAAGTCGACTCAAATAAGGTGTGTTACATACCACATCACTGCGTAACCAAGGACTCCAGTACTACAACAAAATTTCGTGTAGTATTCGACGCATCGGCGAAGACGGCGAATGGAGTATCACTTAATGACACTCTCATGGTTGGACCCACGGTTCAGGACAGCCTCGTAGACATTCTCATCCGGTTTCGACTACACAAGATTGCCTTCACGGCGGATATAGCAAACATGTATCGTCAAATCAAGGTGTCCGAAGCAGACACTGAAGTTCAACGCATTCTCTGGCGTGAAGATCCATCTCAACCTATAAAGCATTTCAAATTAAACACGGTGACTTATGGGACCGCACCAGCCCCTCATCTTGCAGTAAGTGCCGTACAAGAACTTGCTGACATTCACAAGGAATCCCTTCCACTTGCTTCTGCAATCGCCAGACGTGACATGTATATGGATGATCTCATGTCTGGAGAGCCATCCGTATCCCTCGCACTCGAATCGCAGTCCCAACTCCTCCAACTAATGACACAGGCTGGATTTGATCTCCGCAAATGGTCATCTAACAGTCAAGAAGTTTTGGATGCATTGCCTCCAGAGTCACGCGAGACACAATCCCTTCTCTCCCTTGACCCAGACGCAGCCATAAAAACGCTTGGAATTTGCTGGAGCCCCCAAACTGATCACTTCCGATTCCACATCAATTCATCGCCCAATTCCAATCCTGCATCAAAAAGAAAAGTTCTTTCTGACATTGCCAAACTATTCGATCCCATAGGATGGTTGGCACCGGTCATCATCACAGCCAAAATACTCATGCAGTCATTGTGGAAAGAAGACCTTCAGTGGGACGAACCCTTACCAGACTCATTCCAACAACAATGGAACCACTTCCAAACAGACCTTAAGGACCTTGAATCCCTTCACATCCCTCGTCATTTCTTCACGGGTTCCCAGATCGTATGTCCCAGTCTCAACCGCTCTGAGAAGACGCCTCACCATTTCTCCCTTGTTGGATTTTGCGATGCCTCGGAAAAGGCTTATGCAGCGGTGGTGTACCTCTGCGCCTACTCAACGACAGGACAATCATCTCTCTCATTAGTCACATCTAAGACTCGAGTCGCACCTGCAAAACAAGTCTCTCCCTCGCCTGGAACTTTGTGGTGCTCTTCTCCTAGCTGACCTCATGACATCAGTCAAAAAAGCCCTTCCCATTCAAATACATTCAACCAGTGCTTGGACCGATTCCACAGTGGTCCTGGCCTGGATCCGCTCTCATCCCTCACGATGGCAAACATTTGTGGCGAACAGAATCACAAAGATCCAAGCCCAAATTCCCCCAGAGTCGTGGAGTCACGTTCGAGGTGAAAACAACCCAGCAGATTGTGCATCTCGTGGAACGACAGCCACTTCCCTCATCAACCATCCCTTGTGGTGGCATGGACCTCACTGGCTAACTAGTGGCATTCCTGTAATCAATCCAGTACTAATTGATCCAAACCAAGTATGCGAGGAAGAAAGAAGAACAGTGCACTGTCACTCAACTTTTACCAAACCTGCTACAGAATTATTAGAAAAATTCTCATCCCTCACGAAGTTGATTTGGGTCACTGCCTATCTATTCCGATTCACCCAGAGATGCAGAGTGAAAGGAATTCAGCCAAAGAAAGTTAACCCAAACTTCTCATCGCCCCTCACTCATTCGGAACTTAACCAATCCCTGACTCATTGGATCAAAGTGATCACAACTACAACAATTTACCCGAGAAGTACTTCAGTTACGAAAGAGTCTGCCATTACATTCCAAATCGTCCCTACTCTCATTAAATCCATACCTTGATGAATCTGGTGTCCTCAGGGTCGGCGGACGACTGAAGAATTCACAGGTTTCTCCAGATCAAAGAAACCCAATTTTACTCCCACGCCATGGTCAACTGACGCAACTTATTATTCAAAGTCATCACATCACCAACCTCCATGCCGGACAACAGCTTCTTCTTGCCACACTCCAAAGACGATTTTGGATTATACGAGCCCGAGATGCAGTTCGACAACAAATTCGAAGGTGCGTCGTGTGCATTCGACACAAAGCGGAAACTCAACAACAAATCATGGCAGATTTGCCTTCCTTCCGAGTTACTCCTGCCCGTGCATTTCTAAAACGCGGAGTTGACTATGCAGGGCCGTTCCAGATCCGACCTCTCCAACCCAGAAGCAAGGTGACTCTCAAGGCCTGGCTAGCTGTCTTTGTTTGCTGCACCACAAGAGCCATCCATTTCGAACTGGTCAGCAGCTTATCCACCGAGGTCTTCATGGCAGCACTCCGTCGCTTCATTTCCAGACGAGGAAAACCCACGGACATCTACTCTGACAACGGTACCAACTTCGTTGGTGCTAACCGTGAAATGAAGGAGATGCTACAGCTTATCCAATCAAATAATCACAACGTGCAAATTTCGAACCAACTATCATCCGAAGGCGTTCAATGGCACTTCAACCCTGCTTCCTCCCCACATTTTGGAGGACTCTGGGAAGCTGGCGTGAAATCCATAAAGTACCATTTACGACGAATCATGGGATCGCAACGATGGACCTTCGAGATGCTATCAACAGCATTGGCCCAAATCGAGGCGATTCTCAACTCGCGTCCATTGACACCTGTGTCCTCATCTCCAGAAGATTTGGACGCTCTCACCCCTGGTCACTTCCTAATCGGCGCACCGCGCACATCCATTCCAGAACCAAATTTCTCTGAGATCAACATCAATCGATTATCTCTCTGGCAGCATATTCAGAAATTGACCCAACACTTCTGGAAAAGGTGGACTTCTGAATACCTTACTCGTCTCCAGCAACGACCAAAGTGGATGTCCGGTGACCGAAAGATAAGGGAAGGTGACATGGTCATTATAAAAGAGGACAACTTGCCCCCACTCCAATGGAAATTAGCACGTGTTCTTCATCTTCATCCTGGTGCCGATTCCATTGTACGTGTCGTCACTCTCAAGACTGCAACTGGAAACTTTAAACGACCGGTTGTAATACTAAGTTTGCTCCCAATTGACAATACCACATAAGCATCAATATTTTCTCATTGTAATATACTATAATTCTTTGAAGTAGTATTTCAAGGTCGGCGGAATGTTTGACATCAGCATTATTTCTCATGCACTTTTTGTATGTCCTTGACGCATGAACTCAAATGTCTCATGTTTTATCTCATATTTTAATTTCTAGACTAACTTAATCTTATCACTAGACTAATGCAATTATCCAATTTGCTCAATTTTGTACTTGTTCCAATAAGTTCTTAAATCTTACGAAATCTATGTACATGACTCAAAGTTTGAACCACCTTGACCTTACCTTGACTGTCTACCTATAAAACCCCAATTATCTTTTTGCTCACCGTCCACTTTTCATGTACTGCTACACAGTTACGGTCACTCTATTCTTTGAGTCTCAATATTGCCCCAATTTTAACTACTGTAAAGAAATCAATTTTATGACTAAATAAATACAAACTAAGGGCACATAGTACCGATCTCGTGGACCACCCCTTCTTTCTGGACACCAGTGTCCTCAAGTGCATCTCTGCAATTCGCACGCCAACCAATTCTGCAATCCTCAAATTCACCAATCATTCCATCTCATCACCAAGCCACAACGAAATCAGACCCACACAAACACATCTTCATACACAAACAAGTTCTTTATTTTGCAGGAGTTGCACGAGCGCGCCGATGTTTACAGGGTTGCCTCGAAAATCGAATACCTTTACTTGGTGGAGACTCTTATTACACATTTCGCCCACTTTTTGCCTTGCTATATACATGACAAAAAATTATTCGAATTTCAACAGTTAAATGTTGCAATCAGGTCTAAATAAATAAAACAATTTATTGTCCAACTTACTATGCGATGACGCCAGCGGTGCGGCTCCGAGTTTGATGAAAACACGATCATTATGAAGCTTTATATAGAATACATGTTTCTGGATTTTTCATAATAGTCAGTTTAAACGAAATTAAATATGATGCAATCTGTAACCGCGAAATTTTCTCCTTAACGAGAAAAATTGGAGGAGGAAAATGCAAACTCTGGGTCACGGATTCCATAATAATTTTGTTTAAACTGACCATTATGAAAATCCTGAAACATGTGTTTAATTATTCATCTAATAGTAAGGCTTCATAATTATCGTTGCTTCATCAGAATCGGAGACGGACCGCTGGCGTCATCGCATTGTTAGTGCTCCGCATGAATCCCGATTCGGACGGAGCGAATCCCAAATTAATCCCCCATTCTGACTCTGAGTCGAAATTGGTGAATCCTAAGAAACAGGAAGTCCAACTCGGACTAGGGATGCGAATCCCGGAGTCGAATCCGACTTGAATTCATGAGGAGCACTACTGTTCATCCAATATTAATAGTCGCAATTTCTTGGAAAATTTTCTGAGAGGTTATTTGGTTACTAATTGAGAAATCAATAATCTGCTAGGTAACCTTTCAGAATGTTTTGCGACTAATAATACTGCACGAACAGTAGCCCAATTCGTAAAGCTCAGTTGAAAAATTAACAATTTTTCTAGGTGGGAATTAGGCACTTGTAAGTTCTCCCAGCTTGTCACAGTTGAGCAGAACAATGCCGTGAATGGGAACACACTGCGGAAAAATTTGTAAACTTGTGGAGAAATTTTCCCGATTTGGACCAACCCTCGAAGGAAGACTATCAGAAAATGCATGCTTTGGCGGAGACGAATGAATATCTTTTGGCGAAGGAGTACGGCGCAAGTTCGTCTAGCGAGGAGGGCTCAGTTTAAAATTAATTGTTTCCCAATGATAATTATATTATGAGTTTAATTTTAACTCAGAAATACTCAGGGCATATATACTCAAGAAATTTTCCTGTATGTCACTTCATTTGCATATGTTGACGCATTGCCGAGTTTATTCACCGTAAATAAATATGATGACTAGTAAAGTTTCGAAAAACACTACAAATAAATTGAAAACTTTCACTGAAATAAAAATCCTCATTACGAGAAGTTTAGAGATGAAAATTTACGAAAACAAAAGTTCATCTGGACATCATTTTTGGGCAGTTTTTAGGCCTTTTAAGATGGCCTTATAGATTTGTCAGGATGTCTGTCTGTCCGTCCGTCTGTCTGTACGCACGATAACTCTCTTTAAATACATTCTATCGACTTGAAATTTTGTACACTTGTTCTTCGGGTCAAAAGTAAGGATGAGTTCGGAGGGGCATGATCGGTCAAGTGGTTGGCCGGTGGGGGTCTTTTCCACCCAAATGTGTTGTCATTAACTACCAAGATGGCATTAATGCCATCTGAAAAGGCCCCGCAAAGTTGCTTGGAGTAGGTTTTTTTACATACTTCGGTATTGAATAGACTTTTTTTATCAATCTTCTTCGCTAATGCACATGCAAAGGAGTCAAAGTTTGACCATAGCGGATATTATTAACCGCAATGTTCCGAAAAATGTATGTGTATGTAATTTGTTAAATACTTAAAGTCAATCAATGAAAATCCTTCCTGTGGGCGAAGCTCAGAAATCCAAAACTAATCGCATAATGATCTATGCATGCATGGTCCCTTTCGGTGAAGGGTTGTTACATCTGTCCAGTAACTGTTAACTGTAACTGCTTGTCAACTTTTCATTCGTTTAAGAACGCAACCTTTTTCACATAACACGAACCAACATTAACTTTACGTGTTTGTGTACTATTAAGCTCAAGCAGCACGTAGAGAAGCAAGAAATAACTAACCAATCCTACACAACACGAGGTAATAAATAACGAAATAATAAAGCATTTATTTTTTAATATAATCAGTGATTGTATTTATTATTACTTCTTATCCTTAGTATCGTAAAGTAGTTTATGAAGAAAAAACAAGGAGCCTAGCTTCGCCAAAATCGTAAGCTTATTAATTTAATTTTTATAACAAAATCTCATAACCTTCATAACCTTCTCATAACTTGTTTTACGAATACGAAAAAATAACGAAAACCCACAATATTAAATATTGTCGAAGTTGATGGTAGAAATTGGTAGAAATTTGTTTTGTGCTCGCCAATTCTTTTAAACGTCAATTTTTGACGAAAATTCTGTACACATTGTGTGCGAATTGTTTTTAGAGATACAAATTTACATTTTTTGGCACGCAAATTTCTAACGAATATTTACAACTCTTCAAATACCCAATCCGGATCTGAAGGTATAGAAGAAAATGGAATGTTTAAAGTGTACAAAAACTTTTAAAACCGATAACGAGTTGGCTCGACACATGGTCACACACGATCCAGATGCTAAGGTCAAATGCGAGGTGAGTATGTAAATAGGAAAAAGTGGAGCTACATAATTTTGCAACCACATTTGCCCATTTCCGTCTTAAATAGGTTTGCGCCTTAATTTCCAAAAACAGACGTGCCTTATGTTCCCACACGTGGAAACTTCACATCAATCGTCGGAAACGACCAAATTGTGACACTTGTCACCGCGTGTTTTTCAACTCGACTAACTTACAGCGACATATTGACACCGTCCATAGCGCGAAGGAACGACACCGTTTCCCTTGTACGTACCCTGGCTGTGAAAAAACGTACCGAAGCAAAAGCGATGCTTCGCGGCACGTGAAAAATGCACATGCCGAGAACCTGGTTAGATATCCGTGCAACCTTTGTGGGAAGGAATTTAAATCGAGGACTCGAATTCTGCTCGATAGCATAAATTTGTCGGTTAAACGAAATCTTTTTTTAGCTTTGAAACCGAAGGTGGCCCACCCGCTACTGTGAGTTACTACATAGAATCTGAAATTAGAAATCTATCCGTAGTCGTAATTGAGGCGATAATTTCGGCCGCCTCTAAACCGAAAACATCGTATGCGGGACGCATTCGGGCCGAATCTGATTGTGCATCGGGAAGAGTCACTTGAAACACTATTTGGTGATGCATGCAAGACGGCACAAGGCTCCGGATCGCGAATGTTACTTCTGTAAGAAGAAATTCATCACTTGTAACGAATTGGTTAGACATTGTCGAGTTCATACTTTAGAAACGTTTAAATACTTACGTATGTAATTTACACACTCTTAGAAATGTGTCTAACTTAGCGCTGAGTTACTTGCCTGCATACACTGTACGGGGTATTGATAAATCTACACAGGGTAAAGTGACCAACCCTTCACCGAGTTTGCCCAAACTTTACTCTGTTTAGGCCACTTTACTTGCGTTTACCCCAGAAAGAGTTGGCAATGCATATCTTACCCGTGGCAGAGTTATCGAGTTGGGCGGGGAAATCTCCCCGCCCAACCCGGGGAAATCTCCCCGGCTGAAGCCACAAAGTAGCTCAGTTCCCACTCAACCGCCTTCCGCATACGCTGCGAGTGTAATTTTGGCAGTGGAATTTTATTTATTTTCTGACCCCCGTTTAATTCTAACCACCCCCACTTGAAAATTGCAACACAAGTAGTGCAAGGACTTCTACAGCAATTTGGATTACAGGAATACGTAAAAAATTGAGGGTAAATAAATAATTAAGAAATTCTTTCAAATCATACAATAAATTGTATTCTCATAAATTTGATTCGAATTTTCCGTCTTATTTTCAGATCACCATATTGCAGATGACGAATTACTAGAGCCATCGAAAGGGGGGGGATGAAATTTTAAAATTGATAATTAATTAATAAAATCTTGTATTGAAATTATGTAAGGACAATTAAGTAGATTTCAAATTATTTGCATATACCGCTCTCACAGAAAGAACCCGGTACCGAGTAAGCAGTACCCCTATGAGGGTTACCAATGCGCAGTGCCCTGGCTGGAAGCGTTACTCCGCTGGGAGTAACGCTGTATTCAACCGGAGTAAAATGCGTAACTCTTTTGCTTTTAAGCTCCCACGTACACCATAGAGAGTGCATACACTATTAACTCTGGCATGGATAGAATTTTACTCCGTGTGGGGTTATTTATTCTTACAGTGCATATCAACAATTTGGAAGTTTTCATTAAATTTACGACACAAATCTTTTCCTGTAGAAAGCAATGGGATTATAGCTACTAATTTACCTATATTGTTGATGTACATCGTCATCAAAATGTTGGGTGGGTAGTTATCTTCGTCGTATTCAACCTAAGAGAGTAATACATATAATAGGGAAGGGGTAGGTGGTTGGTATAAAAATCGGCGTTTTTTATAACGTAATATTATTACGTAGAATAGTAGACGTAGAATCCCTAGAATATTTCGCAAACTATTTTTGCTATGAGAAAGAAGTACCTACCCTGCTGCGAGTCCACTTAAACGCATTATTATACGCAAAATTGGAAATGCCTCACTTTTTACCAATTGGCCAAGCATTGTCGAGTGCACTAGAAAAGTAAATATATGTATGTATTTATATATGTAAACGGTGTTCTAATAATTTAAGAAATGTTATTAAATTTGGGACATTTGAGAAGTACAACGCATAATTTTGGGGTCTGTGGGGCCACGGGTTTTTATTTTGTACTTTTGAAGATTAGTATAGGATAATAATAAATTAATTACGTAAAGTTGAAAAAAGTTGCCTGCAACCAATTTTGTATTTCGAGAACCATATGATTTTAATTACAAATTGGTCTATTTAGTAACTAGACATGGTCTTATTTAACCAAAAATATTTCGCAAACTGGATTCCCATGTTGAGTACTTATGTAAGTACGCTGTCGTGATTACTTACATACATCCTCTTCAGCGTATAATTTTAAGCTATTTAATTGAACGAGACTGATTATTTAAATGAATAAATAGGGATTTTTTAGCAAATAGTAATTTTGGCTCTTCTCTTCTTTAGCCAGCATATGTACATACATGTATATTTATTGTGATAATCTGTATGTCTGCATTATATAAATCGTTGCGTAAGCATTGTATCCACTCTAAATAATCTGGTGAGAAATTATTGAAGTCGATGTCTATATGTATGAATCTTCATACCGAAATTAGTACATGTACTGCTTAATTTACAAAGCCTTGAGACTAGTTGCGAATTTTCGATGATTCGATTTTTTGGTTAGATTTTGTGAACCTTACTTTCTTGAACCTGCAATTTGTTTCAGACAATTTGTGTTCATCAGGTCATAAGCTAGAGTTTATTAGGTTTAAAAATCGTCAAAGCCATTGTTTAAAATATTCAACGTTCAAGGAGTGGAAGAAATTTGTTATAAAGGGGTTCTTGTCGCACATTTTTATGGAAGCGTGGGCATGAGCTGATTATGACTTTTGCTAAAAATTGTGTTGTATCGTAACACCAAAAATGTAATATTACATTATCGTCTGTGGACAGACTGATTGCTTTAAATCCTAAATGGTCAAATTAAAGTGAGATTTGATTAAATTTTTACTGTACATATACGTATGTACATACTTATTTATATATGTATGCACTTCTTACATAATGCGGCACTGCAATGAAAAATAATACGAATTAAGAAGGGTTGAAAAATTGGAAAGGGTTGAAGGTCCCGTGGTGATGGAAAGGATGAAAATAAGGCTCTTAGGAAAATCCCTTCTAGTTTTTGTGAAAAGGAAAAATCGGGTGATTGTATTGTTACATATGCATGGTTATTATTTTTATCCAGGAATGTGCCAAGGGTTCATTCATCTCTATGGTTACAAAACGCAACCCTTTTCACACGCCACGAACCCAAAATTGACTTTACGTGTTCACTTACTCTTAAGCAACACCAACATAAGTCACCAATTATTAAGCAGTCCTAAATCCTATACAAGACACGGTAAGAAATTAAGTTTAAAAAATTACAGCTATGTATACAACCGTTGGGTAATTGGATAGCTAAATAGTAAAAAAAACATTTATATAAAACGATAGCTAGCTAAAGCTTGCTGTAAATGTGTTTCATGTTTGTCAATCCATTAAAGTTTGTGAATTGTTGGCAATAATTTTTGACATATTGTGTAAATACAAACGATTTTTTTCTTACGGATACCAAATTAAATTTGTTCCGAGTCCAAGTCTACAAACCCAGAAGTACATAATCCACATGGATTTGAAGCCAGGAAAGGAATGGGAATGTTCAAAGTGCTCAAAAATGTTTGAAACCAACCGCAGGCTAACCAGACACATGGTCACGCACGATCCCGATGCCAAGGTCAAATGTGAGGTGAGGATGTAAATTTAAAAAAGTGAAATGATAACACATTTGTTCACATGTTTCCATTTCTGTCTTGCATAGGTCTGCTGCAAAATTTTCGAAAATAGAGACACCTTATCTGGCCACATATCGAGAATTCACGGCAACCGGAAGAGACCAAGTTGTGACACTTGTCACCGGGTGTTTTCTTCCCTGGATTCTTTGCGGCGACATATTGCCTTCATCCACAACGCGATGTATCGATCTCGTTTCGGATGCAGCGTTCCAGGCTGTGAGAGAAAATTCATGTACAAAAAGGACATTTTGAAACACAGGGAAACTGATCATGCCGAGAATCCGGTTCGATTTCCGTGCACACTTTGCGAAAAAGATTTCAAAACGAGGCATCACCTTGAGGCACACATTCCCACCCATACGACTGAGAAGCCGTACAATTGTGCCATTTGTGGGAGAAGTTTTGCCCAAAAATGGACCATGAAAAGTCACGAGGTAAATAAGCATTTTGTGTAAAAAGTTAAGTAGATAAATTAAAAATTAGATAATGGATAATCATTAGATAATCATTTTGCAGATGACGCACGTAGAAAAATCCACTCGAGAGAGGTTGCAGTGTCACGGGTGTCCGCAAACGTTCCTTTATAAGATAACGCTTCAACGCCACATCCGACGTGTGCATGAAAATCAGAAGAATTATCCGTGCGCAGTTTGTGCCAAGAGATTTACCAGTTCGTACCATTTGAATCGTCACGTGGAGGCGGTACACGCCACGAATGAAGATAAGATCCATTCCTGCGACAAATGCGAGCACAAGAGCCACTCGAAAGCCAATTTGGCCTATCACAAATTACGTCACAATGCAGAGAGACATAGATGTTACTTCTGTCCGAAGAAATTCTTAACTTTTTGCCAATTGGTCCGACATTGTCGAGTGCATACGCTAGAAAAGTAAAAATACGTATGCACATATTGTGAGTGTGTAAATGATTTGCGATTTTTTATTAAATTTGGGATATATGAAAATTTTTATTTATTTAGAAAGCTATATAACTTAAATTGCAAATTTATCTGATAACTGGATATGTCCTTATTTATTAAAAAAAAATTCAAAGTTTATTTGAATGTGAAATAAGTAAATATGTAGGTTATCTTAGTTAAATGTGTAGAATTGTATGTACATACATATCCAGTTACTAATACTGGGTAGAAATGCTAGGGATACGCATTAGAACTTTAAACTATCGAATTGAACGAGAATGGACTGATGATTCTAGATAATTAATAAAAGTTTCTTGACAAATAATAATGCAGGATTTTGCCTTTTTGTAGTCAGCATACATACGAGGGTGTTTTATTATTGATTTTCAAAAGCTATCTCCGCACTGTTTCTGACCAAACATTTGATGAAATAACAAACCTCAGATACATTTAGGAAGCCGTCATTTTTTTTCAGTTCTGTAAGTTAACATTAACACGAGCAATAAATCAGCAAACTTTACCTCGACGGAAAAAATGTCAGATTTGCAAATTAAATATCGTAGTGTGATGTGATTTTTAATGCTGTAGGGGCAATCCGTATCGCAGATTTATGATCGTATCCTTAAAATTTACGATGAAGACTGTCCAACACAATGCACAATATAAATTTGGTTAATAACTTCAAATGATGGTGAATAGAGGTACCGGAAAAAAATTCGCTAGGGCGCCCAAAATCGGTTTCTACCGCAGAAAACCTCCATAACCAAGAAAAACCAATAATGAGAGATCCACGACTGAAACTGTCCAATTTGGCAAATGAGATGGGTGTTCCAAAACCAACAACTTTTTCTATGTTAACTGAAGACCTTGGTATGAAAATTGTTTCCGCCCGTTGGGTACCAAAATTGCTTTCTCATCTCAAAAACCGGATCGAGTCGGCTTTCCTGAGGCAAATTTTGAAGTTTTAAATGAAAACTGGAACCTGCTTGATATTTTACTAGGTGCATATGATACTTGGGTCTACTATTATGATACACAGACCAAACAATAATCCATGCAATGGATGCACGGGGGGTCTCCACCCCTGGTGAAAGCAAAAGGGCAAAAATCTGGCAAAAAATTGAGGATGACCAGTTTCTAGGATACCAAAGGACCCCACCTTATCAAATTTATTGCTAGAAATACTACGATAAATGAGGCTGCGTATGCAGGAACCCCGAAGGCGCTGCGTGCTGCGGTTGAAAAGTAACGTGAGGTCAAAAAATAGAGTTAGTGCATTTTTTGCTCGCCAATGCGCCACCTCACACCTAACTTTTTGTGAGGGCTGCTGCAGACGAAAATTGCTTCGGCGCCATAAACCACCTACTGTACAATCCAGACTTGACCCTTAGTGATTATTATTCGTTTCGAAACTTAAAGAAAAACTTCAGGGGGAAACGATTTCCGGATGATAAAGCAGTCGAATCGTAAATTTTAAGATATTTTCGAGGTAAATTTTGCTGATTTATGGCTCGTATTGATGTTATCCCACAGAACTGAAAAAAATCACAGCCTTCTAAATGTATTTGAAGTTTGTTATTTCATCAAAAGTTTGGCCAGAAACAGTGCGGAACATATATTTTGAAAATCAATAATAAAACACCGTCGTACATACATATGCATAGTGATAGTTCGTATGTATGTACATAAATAGATGCGTGAGCATTGTATCCACACTATATCATTTAGTAACAAGTTATTACCAGTCGGTGTCTGTATAGGAGAATTAGCGTAATGCGTAATTAACAAAGCCCAATAATACCATTTGAGAATTTTTGACCACCTACTGCCGTTGATTTTATTGTCACATTTTGTGTACATACATACACACTAATTTTTTCAGAAAATTTGTCCTCATCTGGCCAGAGCTTGTCAGGCCCAAGCAGTTGTTAAAAATTTTCAACCTTCGTTGAATGGCAGCAATCTTTTAGAAAAGGAGTTGGTAGCACATTTTTTATGAGCCGATCTACCTTGTAAAACCTTTTCGAATTTGAATATAGTAGGGCATAATTATTTATGGAGTTATGTAATTATTGCTTAACATCTTCATTGATCAAACGAAAGTCAGATTTGAGGTCAATTTGGCATACGCTTAGAACACTCGAGTTTCGATTTATATACATTAAACACCTATTTATTATTTCCTATTCTGACATTGTAATCAAAAAATAAGATTTAGATAAGAAGGGTTGAAAAATGGGAAAGTTGACGGCTTAGTGGTGATGTAAAGGATGGAAATAAAATTCCTGGAAATTTTTCTTTAGTTTTGTGCCGAGGAAAAATCTGATAATTGAACGTATTGCCATGCGTGGTTATTTATAATCAGACGTTTACTTTTTACTAGGCCTTCATTCATTGCTATGCATGGTTAATAATGCAACCGTTTTCACACTAAACGATCAAACATTAACTTTCAACGTTACGGGTTCACTTACTCTTAAGCAACTCTTACAAAAGTAATAACTAAACAATCCCACGTTAGAGACGAAATTTAGCAAACTGCGATAAATTAATAATTACATTGTGTGCCGCTTAAATTGCTTAAAATGTGTGTCATCTTCATCAATTAGTTTAAAAACAAATTGTTGCAATATTGCGTGAATAGCTAAGAGGCGATTTTCTTTCCACAGATACATATCAAATTAAATTTGCTTACGCACACTAATTGTTTGCAAATATACTTATACAAACCTACAAACTCAACAAATACGGAATCCACATGGATCTAAACCCAGAAAATAAGTGGGAATGTCAAAACTGCTCAAAAATGTTTGAAACCAACCGCAGGCTGACCAGACACATGGTCACGCACGACCCCGATGCCAAGGTCAAATGTGAGGTTAGTGTGTAAATTTTGCAAAAATGAAATGTTATAATCTACATACATTTGTCCACTTATGTACATATTGCCCAGGTTTGCGACATAATTGTGAAAAACAGAACCACCTTATCTTCCCACATGTGGAGATTACACAGCAACCGGAAGCGACCAAGTTGTGGCACTTGTCATCGGCCTTTTCCTACGTTTGCCTCCTTACGGCGACATACTGACGCCATCCACAACGCAGAGGAGCGACCTCGTTTCCCATGTACGTTTCCCGGCTGTGGAAAAACCTACCTGCATAAGGGTGGCGTTTCGCAACACGTGAAAGCTGAACACACCGAGAATCCGGTGCGATTTCGGTGCACACTTTGCGGAAAGGAGTTCAAAGTGAGGTCTAAACTTGCGCAACACATTCGCACCCACACGACTGAGAAGCCGTACAATTGTGCCACTTGTGGGAGGGGTTTAGCCAAGATAGAAGCCAGGAAACGTCACCAAGTATTTAAATTGGCTTGATGTGGGAACACTGGGTGAAAAATTATCAATGTGCGTATTCATTTTACAGATGACGCATTTGGAAAAATCTGCCCGAGACGTGTCAAAGTGTCACATCTGTCCTCAGACCTTCATAAGTTGGAGCGGATTACAGTACCACATTCGATTTACGCATGAAAATTTGAGGGATTATCTGTGCCCAGTTTGTGACAAGAGATTCTGCCACGCATCAACCTTGAAACGTCACGTGGAGGAGATTCATAACACGGGGAAGATCCATTTCTGCGACAAATGCGAGTACAAGAGCTATTCAAAAGCCAATTTGGCTAGTCACAGAATGCGACACAATGCAGCGAAGTATGGATGTTACTTCTGTGGGAAAAAATTCTTCACCTTTTCCTAATTGTTGCAACATAGTCGAGTCCATACCTTAGAAAACTGGAAAAACGTATGTATCTAATGTGCATATTAATGAATTATAAATTTTAAGTAAATTTTAGAAATTTGACATTTTCTACGCATCCTCATTTTCATTCTCCAATCTGAGATCCTCCCATGCTAACGACGGGGATCTCGTAGCTTATGCTTACAGATTTTTATTTTATCATGTATTTCGGCTATATATATCATGCAATTTACTTAGGTACTGCAATTGTACGTATTCATCAAGAATGCATGACTAATAAGAAAAAATTGGGCACAACTGCACCGAATATACAGCAACCTGCAACTAAAGAAATAAATACTTTCATGTAGTGACCACGCTTTAAGAGCATGATCCTGATTGAAAATCAGCCCTTGTTTCTCCTCTGAAGTCATGGAATCAAAAAATACCATACTAAGGATGATACTGAGGAGGACATGATACGCAGAAATGATAACATTCCGCAGAGATTATTAGGTACCTTCTGAGAATGTTATTCAACGTGATGACAATACAAATTAGGGGGGACCATTCATGCATTTTCGCGACTTAGCTAAACCCAAAATGGAATTTTCTGACGAACTTTTTATAAAAAATATACATCTCTACGTCACTAATTTTGCAATCCGTGTTGTAATTTTGCACAACAATAACGAACATTACCATAGCATTACGCAACATTACGATAATGCCCGTTTATTATCACCGTGTCGGTAGAATTATACTCCGGTCAGTAATAACTTTTAATACCAGTTTTGTAAGAGTGATATCAAACATCCTGCCATTAAGTACATAAACATTAAATTCATATTTTGCTGTCCAAGTTGTTTTTCAAATTCACGAATTAAGCAAAGTTGACCAAAATTGAAAGTCCAGACTGGACTATGTATGAGCTTCGAATTAATTTTGCAGACTTCTTCAATCCGTAATTTTAATGGCCAACTTAAATTTAAGCAACAAATAAATGTTAACTTAAATATTTTCTTGAATCATTTTTGCACATAAACATATCATTTATTCATGAATGTGACAGACGTATTTATACATGCAAATTATTTGAGACTCCAACCACGAATTTGACAAACTTTAAAAAACATGAAAACGGCGGAGTCGACCTTTAATAAGGAGCACACGTTGGATTTAAATGTAAGACTTTGCGATTCTACAGGACAAATGTATATCTTTTAAATTATAGGAAACATACGATCAAATTACCAAATTAAATTTACTTCTTAAAGTTGTTTTCTTTTCTCGTATTTTTTTTAGTTAGAAAAATATGTCAAGTAAACCCTTTGATCCTGCATGTAAAATACGGTCACCTTGGGAAACATACTCTTAGAAACCCAGTATTAAACTTGATAATACAAGGCTGTATTCATATACATATGTTTGACTCTGCCAAAATGGTATTGATCAGCAATACCGTGGAGTAAGTAATATGTAGCTCGGTATTAAAATTTAGCCATATTGATGGGAAATTTGTATTTATCGGTATAATGTTAATACAAACCGGTAGTAACTTTAAACACGTTACCTGCGTGACTATACCACATTTCCAACATTTGACAGTGCATACAGTGGGTTCTCAAAAGTATTGGTGGTCCATTTTGCGCTCGGTACCATGTACTATATTTTTGCCAAGGGATAGCCATAGACTAATTCTTCAAGCATTTTTTAAGGCCAAACTAATTGCCTAGAAAATACTTCAAACAGAATTTGAAAATCTGACCCCGTTCGGGGGAAATTGAGAACAGAGTGCAAAAAAATCATAAAAAAATGTTGCAAAAGTATTGGTGGTCCCATATTTTTTTTGATATGCAGGCCACGCACATCTGAATTCTTAGTCTCATCATTCGTATTAGACTTTTTTATGTCGACTATGGTAGAAATTTATTAAAAACGATCGAAATAGGTGAGTTGAGCATCGCTGAGAAAAATTTATTACCAGCATGCATGAAGGATGTTCTGGACCTCAAAATTATGACCTTATGACCTAACCTAAGCTTCGGAAAACTCAGAATGTCTTTAGGAGGTACAAGACAACTGGTACGGTGATCAGCAAAGCAAGACAATACTTTCCAAGGGCCAAAACACAAAACCTAGGAAAAAAATGACCTATTACGGTAACGACAACCGTCTGGACCTTACAAAGGTCTTAGAGGTCACAAAAATAAGTAGCGCATTACACACTGTAAAGATTCAATGCGGTAATAAAGAAACTAAGGTTCCCCACTTTATTTGACGGTATGCACCCAACCCCATCACTGAATCTGGTCCCGATATAGATGATATTAAATTCCGAACATGCTAGGAAGTAAAACATAATGGATTATCTCTATCAATATCACCATTTACTTTCGAGCAGTCTATTCAATGTTGTTTAACTGACTGTTCCTGATGATTCCAATGTCCACTGATTCCAAAAAAATGGATTTTGTCTTTTTCCGATAGCTGGATCTTGTCGCAATCATATTCCCTCATGGTGCATGATTTTTTGCCCATTGATATATTTTAAATACATTCTTTTTCCTATGTATAAATTGAGATATCGGCTTCCTTCAATGAAAATTTGTTTCACGTAGCCTCCCTCACTCATTCAACTATTAAATTTTGTTATCCAGTATGATATGGATTTTTTTTGTGACCACTGAGACCCAAGCCATACGGGTGTCGTTACCATTATGGGTCATTTTTCTACTAATGTGTGATGCGGTGGCCCTTGGACGGTATTGTCTTGCTTTGTTAATCACCGAACCAGTTGTCTTGTACCACCTAAAGACATTCAGAGTTTTCAGAAGGTTAGGTTAGGTCATAAGGTCATAATTTTGAGGTCCAGAACATCCTTCATGCATGCTGGTGATACATTTTTCTCAGCGATGCTCAACCCACCTATTTCGATCGTTTTTAATAAATTTCTACCATAGTGGACATAAAAAAGTCTAATACGAATGATGAGACTAAGAATTCAGATGTGCGTTGCCTGCATATCAAAAAAAATATGGGACCACCAATACTTTTGCAACATTTTTTTATGATTTTTTTGCACTCTTGTTGCACTTTTTGCACTTTTGTTAAAAATAAGCAGGTCATTTTTAGTAATGCATAAAATATGCCTTATGCATCATAATTATGGTTGTACTGGTATTTGGAATGGTATTTGTTATGATTAGTAAGATCCGGAGGATGTTTAAGTATATGAATTCATCATGTATATATAGAGGTTATGTGCAACATAATAAAGTAATTCTCAATTCACAATTCTGAATTCAACACGTTATCAGCACGGAGCTCTCAAGAAAGAGTTTCAGTGAGGAAAGTGAGACGAACAATTAAATAAACCGTTTTACTGATAATTCTGAAAATTATCTTTAAAAGTTTTCACCATGTCAAAAGTGATAAAGATTGACCACAGCAACGTCAAAAAGCTTGAGGGTGCCAGGAACTTCTCGTTATGGAAGTTGACACTTGAAAATATTTTCTGGGCATCGGGAATACAAGAAATAGTTTTCGGGAAGGAAACTAGACCGTCATCCGATCCAGACAAAGAGAAAGCCTGGGACATGAGCAACAGGGCCGGAATGGCCATAATTCTGCAAACTGTTGACGAGAAGTTAACAAGTTACATTTTTTCTTCTACTACAGCTGCAGCAATGTGGACCACTTTGGATCAGACTTTTGGTAAGTCTAATAAGTGGACAAAGCAGGAATTACTGCAAGAGTTTGACAAAGCAAATTTGGGGGAAAAGACACCCACCGAATTGATAAATAATCTGCAATCCATTAGTGGGCAGCTAAATGCAATGGGTTACAAGAGCTTGGATGGAGATGCAATCCTCAGCAAAGTTTTACATGAACTCAGTGGGCCGAGATTTGATAGTCTCGTGGCATCCTGGGATGTAGTTCCTGACGCAGAGAAAACCGTAGAAAACCTAGTTCAAAAATTAAAAATCCATGAATCTCGTGAAGAGATGTGGGATAAAGAAGGACAAAGTGAAAGGGCTTTCTCTGGCAAGAAAAAGGTCAACCCAGTGAATGGGGGTGGCAAGAAACAAGGAACGTGCCATGTTTGTGGTAAAAGGGGCCACTATAAGGCTGACTGCTGGAGCCTTTTGAAGAAAAACGAAAAAGAATCAGGCGAAGAAAAGCAGCCCGTTAAATCGCAGGCAGGGAAATCCTTCATGGTAAAAAGTGGAACTCAAACATCACGAGATGATTTTGTCTGGTTTTGTGATAGTGGTACGAATGTACACGTCACTGGGAGAAGCGATTGGTTTACGTCTTACGAGAAGTTTGATGTACCAAGAAAACTTCAAATTGCTACAAATAAATTTGCTGAATGTCCAGGGGTAGGAGTTGTAACTCTACAAGCACTTATTTTGAAGAAATGGGAAATAATTCAGATCAAAATGTGTTTTATTTACCTGGAGGTAGTAATTTATTCGCAAAAAATTGTGTGCTGAAGAAGGGTTTTTACACTCGCAGCACAAGAGAAGGAACAATTTTCTTCACTTCAGATGGAGAAGAAAGTCTACGAGCCAAATTAAACGACGACAACATGCAAGTGATGCTGTTTAAGCCAGTTGAGAAACTGGACAAAGCTAGCTCGGACGATAGACTTGATCCAGTTAAAAATGCAGTTGAAAGAAAAGCTGTATTTTTAGGCCATAAAGAACAACTCGCAGGGGAGTACATGTGTGATAAGAAAAAGAGTGAAATTGGAGAACAATTTCATAAGCAGTTTGTGCATTCTGTGTCAGCATCGGCTCCAATGAACCCGCAGAGGAAGAGAGAAGAGCCTCAAAAACAGAAGGCAAGTAAGAAGTTTGACTTGAACCTCATGTCGATTATTACAACAATAATTTACATGCTGACTTTGGGATTCGGGGGTTGTCATAAACTTCAAGAGGGGAGTCCAGTAATTTGGAGAAGAAATTGCGAACCAGCAGTGATCGGTCACAACAGTGTCACGGTCAAGATAAACCTTGTATCGCATATGCGAACTTCTTCCGCTGGAAGGACTTTCTGCAAAAGTCGTCATGAAATTAAGGCAGAAATGCGACGAGCATTATGAACTTTTATTTCGAGGAGAACTCGAGAAATTGTGTCAGAAAAAATTTATGGGCCCAATAAGAGTAAGAAGGGTCGTACCTATCGTGGTGGGCTGGATATTCCTTTCTGTAGCTGCTAGTGCAGGGATAGGAATAGGTGGATATGCCATTCATAAAACTGACCAACTTGAAGTTAGTCAGCTTGAAATTGAAAGAACATTGGATGATATGGAACGAAAGGCACAGATTACAAGCGAGGAGTTGATTTTTCTCAAAGGGGAAGTTAAGAAACTCAGTGTGACTGTGAACTCGTTAATAGACGATACCAACTCCTTCAAAGAAAGATCCATTCTGGTTCAGTACATTGTTTCCTACATAATTTCGCGTTTATTAGTAGGAAGGGGAGTAGTACAACACACAAGGACTTTGTGGAGGAAGCATAAGATGGATGATTCATTCTTTGACTTTATGAATATTACACTGCCGTGTGATGCAAACTGTCCTTTGGAATACGGAGAGTTCAAGCGCTGTTCCATGAACGGAGATGGAAATGCACTCACGCTGGAGTTTGCTGTTCCAATTGTAAATACGAACTTGACAATGCTACAAGCTGACGCATTTTTCCTTATGGTGAAAGAGAAAGGCAGGACTTGCACTGCTACATACCATGGGCCAAGGCATGCAATTATATCTCTGGGTGAAGATTGCATTTATTCAGTGGCGTTGGGGCAAAAAGACATGCTCGTACCTTCTGCCAGTTGCATTAGTCAGTCGCGTCATTTTAATGATGTTTACAAAATGACTAAATGCATGGAGAGCAAGGAGGGAGATGAGTCGGATTTCATTCAAGTTAAAACATACAACAATATGTTTCATATATACTGTCCAGGTTTAGAGTTCATGTACGGTTCACAGAGGAATGTGAAGTGTCCAAATCATGTGTTTAAATTGCCCTTGACGGGAACTTTTACTCTGAATAATATCACGTACAAGGGGCAAGCAATCAATTTAGTATATAATGAAAAAGAGGACCCCTTGATGATGGAAAAGCTTGCGTGGCATCTTACACCATCGGTAAAATGGGATGAGTTGAATCGGACCATGGAACTGCTCACACCTTTGGATGAGAATCATTGGTACCGTTTTAATGACACCAACTTTTGGATCATCGTCGCCTTGATCGGTGGAGGATTTGCAATGATTCTGGGTTTGATTTTACACACAAAACTGACATTGTGTTGTAGACAGAATTCTGATAAGGTTAGCGAGGACAAGATCATAAATCGGACGGGAATTCAACTTCGGGATTTAAACAACGACGCGGAGTCTTTGGAAGAGAGCATTCGCGGATAATAATTTAGTTATTTTATGCCTCAAGGAGGGTGTTAAAAATAAGCAGGTCATTTTTAGTAATGCATAAAATATGCCTTATGCATCATAATTATGGTTGTACTGGTATTTGGAATGGTATTTGTTATGATTAGTAAGATCCGGAGGATGTTTAAGTATATGAATTCATCATGTATATATAGAGGTTATGTGCAACATAATAAAGTAATTCTCAATTCACAATTCTGAATTCAACAGTGGACATAAAAAAGTCTAATACGAATGATGAGACTAAGAATTCAGATGTGCGTTGCCTGCATATCAAAAAAAATATGGGACTACCAATACTTTTGCAACATTTTTTTATGATTTTTTTGCACTCTGTTCTCAATTTCCCCCGAACGGGGTCAGATTTTCAAATTCTGTTTGAAGTATTTTCTAGGCAATTAGTTTGGCCTTAAAAAATGCTTGAAGAATTAGTCTATGGCTATCCCTTGGCAAAAATATAGTACATGGTACCGAGCGCAAAATGGACCACCAATACTTTTGAGAACCCACTGTATGTATGTACGTTTTAAGACATTAAATTTGTAAATGTATTTACAAATCCTTAAACTCGAAGTATGTACCCACACACCACCCAGACATCGTTACTTAATCATATTAAGATAAGTACTTACCCATTTACATAGTCTTCGTAACCAGGGCTAAATTTGGAACACCAACTCCTCACCGACGCTATACAAATCCATCCACACCTTTGCATATTCACACATTTACATATGTTTCCGTGAACTAAAATTTCTAAAAATGCCAAACCTTACATCTTTGCACATCTACCAAAAAGTTTTCCTATTTTACTTCAAATATCCGTACTTTTATAACACATCCGCCCGAAGATTCGAAACCCTCCAGTTAAAAGATTTATTATACACATTCTACCTCCCCGAATTCCTAGTCTTCTCCTCCGTCCTTTTAAGCATTGCTGAACTCGTGAGTATTGCATGTTCAGAAAAAATTCACATTTTACAAGTCCTTCTTTATTCATTTGCCCTTATTTTGTCAACTTTCAACATCTCCACGGTCGTCGCAATTTCGATCGTGAAGCGGGAATATGTCGCCTTCTGTAACGACCTACTTCTTCAGGCTGAACTATTGGAGAAAGGTAAGTTGGAGATAACGATCAAATTATGATTTATAATCCTTGGGAAAATTCATGCAGTCCTAGCTTACTTATAAAATTCACAAATTATTCTACAAAACTTACCGATTGGACTAGTTACCAATTTTTGTGTAACTCATTAATTCATTATCTAACAGATTTCGCAAAACGTGTCAAAAAATGGGACAAACTCACCATCATCTTAACCAACTTTGTCCTCGCGTCAGTTACTCTGCCCTTCGTGCACGCTATCTTTGAAGCCTACCTGACCGTGAATGACAAATTTGGTCATCTTCAGTACACCTTTGCGAACTCGATCTGTCCACTAAACACTTATTTCGCCTGTAAAGCCATCACCTTCATAATATTGACGATTTGGCACGCCTTGATTGCCTTTAATGACACCGCCGTCCTGGTTGCATCGGTAATAAATGGCGCCCTAGTTTTGAAAATGTTGATCGATTCGGTCGGTAAGTTAGGCCGAATGGCTCCCAGTCTGCATTCGATCCGGGTGTATCAAAGGTTTTGCATACTGAACAAAAATCTGGAGTCGATCTCCACCACGCTGGCCTTCTTACTGCTCTCGTTAGGGTTTGGATTCACGGTCACGTGCAATTTCGTCACCGTCCGAATGTTTGCCGTTATTCGGATGCCCTTTTATCTCTTTTTCCCCATGGGATCGCTCGTTGCCATGGTTGGAATCGGGATCCTGCTCCCGTACGGGATCGCATGTCATGAGTTGAGCAGGAAATTGTTGGTGGGGTGGAGAAAGACGCTAGGAAGCAAGCGGGGCAGTATGAGATTCGAGGAGAAAATTGGGAAGGGGCTAAGACCGATTGGAATTAAAGTGGGGAGTGGAGAATTTAGTTTGTTCGTGTTGAAAAAATCTACAAAGTCGACGTACTATGTGGCCGTGATGAATACCACAATTGATGCCTTGATGACGAAAATGGATAAATAACTTATCACATCTTTTCAATTCAGAAGGACAAATGGTGACGTTGGAAAGTACCAATGTAAGGGAGTATGGATAAATTTTTAAAGCTATACATTATTTTTAAGGTAGGGACCACGTTCAGACTTTTAAAACTTATGCAAATATTTCACTATGCTAAACCATACATACATTAAATAACATGACCATGAATTATGTTATTCTACGTAAAAAAATTTGAAGTAAATTAGGGTACTCTATAATTTACTTCATATGGAGTCAAAAGTGATCTTAGTTTTGAAAAAAGTAAAATTATTTTTAAGAGTGTATAAATATTTCCATCTTGCAAATTTATGAAGTGAATATTACATATGTCCTTCGCTACTGGTAACCTTCCACTACATGTACATATGTACATACGTTCATCCATACACGTGTTATCCATCAAGTCAATTTAACCAAACTCTCACCAAATTAAAGGCCTATATGCACCTGTAAGATTATCGATTTATTCTTATTTATTTTTTTTTATTTATTTAATTTTGAAGGGAAGTAATAATAATACAGCAAATTAAGCACATGAATAATAATTACTTCATTTAACCCTCCGTCCCCTCGTGTGCGCCTCGTCAATATGACCTTTCACCTTTCCCACGGAATTAAACATTTTGCCACAAACCCCACAACAAAAAGCTCTCTCGGCCGTGTGTTTGCGCATGTGGGACATCAAATCGTACTCCAGCTTTCGAACCTTCTCCCCACAAAAGTAGCAAGTCTGCATGTCTTCCTCGACCTCTGGGACGTGCATCCATTTCACATGCGATACAAGAGCTGATGGCGACTCGGTCGAATGCTTGCACTCGTTACAAACGAACGGTTTTTCGAGGGTGTGGCGACGCAGGTGCGTTTCAAAGTTGGCCTTATAATTTTTCACCACTTTGGGACAAAAGTAGCACAAAAAGGTGCGATCGCCGTGGTTGATGCGGACGTGTTTTCGGAGGAAGGTTCCGTTACGGAAGGTTTTTCCGCACGTGGAACAATCCGAGGGGGCGTGGGGGGTCGTGGAATGAGCCATTCGGATATGAGCACGTCGATCGCTTGGTCGTCTGTACGTTTTGGTGCAAAATTGGCATGAAAACGTGTTTTCTTCTCGGTGCATGTATTGGTGGGCTGTTAAATTTTTGAAGCATATGTATGGTTAAATTTGATACATACTTAAATAAATTAGCCATATAAGATTCACATTTTAATGAACTGCTCGTCCTAAATCCGGCCGCACATGTTCCACAAGAATACGGTTTTTCACCAATGTGAGAAGCAATGTGAGTGTATAACGAGTCCTTTGCCTTTTAAAAAAATTTAAATTGAAATTTTTTGAAAAATGTATCGTTTTAATTTCTTATATGTAATATACCTCTGATCTTAAGTTTCGTATGTACCTTGAATTTCACGGTGCATAGAGTACACAGGAATCTGGCCTCAATAGTTTCGTGGACCCCTTTAACATGTCGGGTTAAGCAGCGCTTGCTAAAAAATCCTTTCGAACACGTGTAACCCCAGAACAGACGAGCCGCCACGTGGACGGCGGCGTGGTGCTGGGTCAACGCACCCTGCGTCGTGTACGCCTTGTCGCAGTTGGGATGACCGCATTTGAAATTCTTTTCTCCTGTGTGCGTCACTTGATGCACTTTTAGCGCGGTTTTTGTCTTGCACGTGACCGTGCATTCTTCAAATCCGCAACTAAATCGTTTTGCGCTTTCGTGGACTCGGTAGACGTGTTCGCGCAGATTATTGCGCGTGTAGAATGACTTCGTACAAGGGGTCACGTTGCACTGGTAGGATTTCGAAGAGTTGGGTTCGTCACAGATGTGGGATCTGATGTGACGATTAGCTCTTCCTTGCGTTGGGAAAGATTTTGGACAATCCTGCAATCCAACACCAAACTCAATTTTTTCGAAATTTTTAGTATTTTTAAAATTTGAAATTTTGAATGAGGATTGTTGTAGTAATCAACAACGCAAATTATGCCTGCGAAATAATCATCAGCAAAATTGAGTTTGATATTGGATAGAAGAAAGCAACTATCTGGGAGTGTAATGGTGAAAGAAATTTCAAAATCCGAGTAAAATTGGATTTTTGGCGTGGATTTAAGTGAGTGAAAACTGGAGTGAAAGCGTTTTTTGGGCATTTTTGAGTGGGTGTGGCGGGCGCAAATGTGGCCATGGAGTCAAACCACTTCAGGGTTTTAGTAGACTCATAGGACCCTATCACATATCCAAAGGGCATCAAGATCTGTTATTATCAACCTCGCAAGCTCCCCTCCTAAGTTGGGCATTTACATACTTATATGTACATATGTATATATGTGCGATAGTTATTAATAATTCGGTCGATGCGCAATTGCGTGAGATTTCTGAGAAACACGTTACACGAAGGTTAAGTAGATACATATATATAAATACATATATATAAGTACATATTTACATATATTTGGGTTTAAATATGTATTTACTATGGGCCATAAGTTAGATAATAAAATAACTATGTAAATATGTACCGTTTCATAGTACATTATGTGTCAAATTGTTCCCTTTTTTCTCAACATTTAGCCGAGATTGTGGTTGTTGGGGTAGCTTCTTTATTTTCAGAAAGGGTTTTATTTTTCCCGCTCTTCCCTTGGACTTAGGATATCGCGGATTAAAAAATAATTTCTTTGTCCAGCTTTTCAGAGTCCTTTCTGGAACTTGTTACCATCTTACCACTTTTTAGCACATTTTACTCTGGTGAAAATTTACAACACTGCATGTACTTAGTAAGTACAAGCAGTGTTTTACGGGGGTAAGTACTACTTACCCACGTAAATTCAATATGTAATTCAAATACATGCATTATGAATAAGTCAAGATAGCACGAAATGTTAACCTCGGGATTGACTCTTCCATTGGGCTGCGAAAATCCTCCCACTTCATATTTGTCGCATGATTTACGTATTCTTGATCCCCAAGGGTGAAGGTTAGTATGTAGTTATTTTTATCCAGGAATTTTTCAAGTAGTCACTCGTTGTCGTGGTCAAAAAATGCGACCCTTTCTGTATACACCAAACGCACCAACATTAACCTTACATGTTCACTGACTTCTAACCAAAATCTTCATACATAAGTACATAAGTAATGTTAACCCAAATACCTACACAACAAACGGTAAGAGACGAAATTGAGAATATTGCGATTAGCTCGGTAAGAGAAACAACATATTTGTAGTACTAATTTTATTTGTCGTTATGTATGACGAACATTATACTCGCAAAAAAGTTCTCGAAATGTGTTTCATGTTATTGAATCCAAAAATGTGAGAATTGTTCGCAAAAAATTGTGGAAATAGTGTGTGAATATAATCAAAATTATTCTTACAGATGCAAAACTAAATTTGTGTACGCACATTTTTTTGCGAATATAGGTAAATAAATCTACAATCCGGAATCCACATGGATCTAAAACCAGGAAAGAAATGGGGAAGTCCAAAGTGCTCAAAAACCTTTGAAACCTATAACGGATTAACGAGACACAGCGTCTGTCACGATTCCGATGCGAAAGTCAAATGCGAGGTAAGCGTATAAAAATACATAAATTTACAAAAGTGAACTCAATTTTATCATTAAGATTTTGCCATATCTTCTTTGCCCAGATTTGTAGCGTAATTTGCAAAAACAGACCCACCTTATCTTCCCACAAATGGAGATTCCACAGCAATCGAAAACGACCAAGTTGTCACATTTGTCACGGCGTGTTTTCGAGTTCGATCAGCTTACGGAATCACATTGAAATCATGCACAGCAAGAAAGAACGGCCCCGTTTACCATGTACGTTCCCTGGCTGTGGAAAAACCTATCTAACCAAGGGAAATGTTGTTAGGCACGTACAAATTGAACATACCCAAAACTCGGTCAGATTTCCGTGCACACTATGCGGAAAGGAATTCAAAAGGAGGAATGAGCTTGAGCAACACATTCCCACCCACACGACGGAGAAGCCGCACAAATGTGCCACTTGTGGGAGGAGTTTCGCCCACAAGGGGACCTTGACAAGTCACGAGGTTAGTAAGCAAATTTGTGGGAAAAACTAGGTGAAAAATTATAAATGCATGTGCATAATAATTTTACAGATGACGCATTTGGAAAAATCTACCCGACCCGTGTTACAGTGTCACGTGTGTCCGCAGACCTTCTTAAGTAGATCTGCTCTACAATCGCACATCCGAGTAGAGCATGAAAATCAGAGGAATTATCCGTGCGCATTGTGCAACAAGAGATACTCCAAGCCTTCTTACTTGAAGCGTCACGTGGTGGCGAGACATGCTGCGAATAAAGAGTTGATCCATTCCTGCGACAAATGCGAGTACAGAACCCACGCAAAAGCCAATTTGGCATATCATAGATTGCATCACAATGCAGCGAGATATGGATGTTACTTCTGTGGGAAGAAATTCTTCACTTCTAACCAATTAGTCCCACATTGTCGAGTGCATACGCTAGAAAAGTAAAAATACTTATGTATTAACACATGATGGACATATGTATCAACTAGAAAATAAGCCCGTCTTCGCCGGGCCATTAAAAACATACTATCAGTGCGAATGATTGTTTGTGATGGCAGAAAAAGTAAATACAGATAACTTATTTAGTATATAGGTGCCATGCATAATACCGAAGTTGAGTCGCATAATACTCAGTTGAGAATCATTTTAAAGGTTCACTTGATAAAATTATTGATTTGGCGTCAATTAAAGACGGTAATAGTAATGGCTTAGATAGGGTGTAAACTGTTGAAACATGCCGTACGTTCCCCCAGACTCCGTTTATCTGTTGAAAGTGTTCTAAATTTTTCCAAGGTTAAATAAAATAATTCCCTTAATTATTTCAAAAAAGTTTTTGACATTCATATTTTTTAGTCCAAGTTGTTATTCCCCGAATTAAACAAATTTAACTGGACAGTCCAGTCAAATTAAATGTCCCGTTCTTTATGTTTTTGCATCATAGGCCAAAGTTGCCTACGTACGTGAGCTTTATAATTAATTTTACTGCTTTTATCTGTCCCTAATTTAATTGTCTAACTGAAATTTAACCAAAACCTAAATGTAGGACTTAAACATTTTTTAAAAACCATTTTTACAGATTTAAAAGATAGACATATGTATCATTTATATGCGACAGACGTATGCATTTACATTTAAGTAAGTATATGCAAATTATTTGATACTCGAATTACTACAGAGGGTGTTTACAGATTTTGTGGAAAGACAATTTTATGGGTAAACTGCGAACCCTTTATCCGTTTTGGCGCCTAATTTCGAACACGCAATCCCCAAGATCACGGTCACACATGTCCCAAGTTTCAAATTTCTATCTTCAAAAATGAGCGCAAAAAGTGACCTCAAAGTGGAGGAATCGGTGAAAGGGGTTTCCAAACAACAGACATTTTTTATCTCTTCCATTGAAAAAGCGTTGTTCTAAGCATCCAAAAAACCCAAAAAATTCCATCGGACTGGTGTCAGGTTACTTAATGTGTACCCCGGAAAAGGATATCGAGGTCATTCCGGGGTTTGCCTTTAAATCTTGGGCGTCCGGTTGGGTAAATACGGTCGTATATGAAAATGTCGCGTCGTGATGGATGCAAACCTTGTCAGGCTCCCCAAATTGCTTCTTTGAAATTTTGACCTCCAACAACTTATGTAAAACACTGTCCATAAAGTACTTCAAGTTTATTTTTGCATTAGACCCAACAGGTATCAATGTTCGCACTCCACGGTCCGTCATTGCACCTGCCACCAGGAATCAGTCAGACAACTTTTCCTTCTTTTCAGACCCATGCTTTGAAATCTGCTTTCGATCGGTTTTGCAGCAAATTATTTTTGTCCTGTTGAAGTTTTGAAGGCAGCAGAGTGTCCCGTCCAATGTGACGACAAATTCGGAATTTTTATTCCCAACATGACCTTCAAACAGCCTCCGGCTGTTGGTTTTTTTGTTTACCATATGGGTAAATTTAAGTGCGCGGACTTTCGCCTTCCTTTGCAAGGCTTTTTTAAAATTGTGCTATAAAATACGATTAACGTGTCCAGGAGACACCTGGGATTGCATTGTAACCTGTCTTTTGGTTGCAGGATTCTGATTGACATCGTGGCGATCAATGTTCTTCAGGGTGGCAGAATTCATCGTTTTGAGGGGTATGCATTTCGTCGCATACGTTGGTCGGATGAAACTAGTTACTGGCGTTTTCTTACAAAATTGATACACTTATATGTGGGGACACGATAAGATGGGTTCCAAATTTTTGGATTATCGTTTGGGCACTTTTCGTGGCCAAATTAGCTTCGGAAACCGCTCTTACGGTTCGCCCACTTTCGGGTAACTTTTAGGGGCCATCTTTGAAGATGGAAATTTGAAACTTTGGGCAGGTGTGGTCGTGACCTTCGAGATTGTGTGTGCCAAATTTGGTGCAAATTGGATTACGCGTTCAAAAGTAATAGATGTAATTGTCTTTCCACAAAATCTGTAAACATCCTGTAATTTGGCCCACTTTAAAAAAAACATGAAAACAGCGGAGTCGACCTTTATTAAGGAACATAAGTTGTTCTTAAATATTTATAAGCATTTGTGATTCTACTGGACAAAATATGTTTTACATTGTGGAAAATATATTATAACACAAGTAAGAAAATTAATTTTATATCTTACAGTTGTTTTTCTCGTTATATTTGTGCTTGAAAAAATACGTGTAAGTGAACATCACACATCGTAATCTAATCATATTAAGATAAGTACTTACCCATTACATAATCATCATAATCCAGACTAAATTAGGAACACGGATTCTTCACAGGTGCTAAATGAATCCAAACGTTTACAAAGTACATTTTTCCGTGAACTGAAATTTCCAAAAATGTCAAACTTTACGTCTTTACACATTTACCAAAAAGTTTTCCAATTCTATTTCAAATTTCCATATGTTTATAACTCTTCCACTGGAAGATTCCAAACCTACCATTTAAAGGATTTATTATACACTTTCTACCTCCCCGAATTCCTTGTCTTCGCCTCTATACTTTTAATCATTGCTGAACTCATGAATCTTGCATATTCCGACAAAATCCCCATTTTACAAGTCGTTCTTTATGTTTGTGCCCTACTTTTGTCAACCTTCAACATTTCGCTGGCCGTCGCAATTTCGATCGTGAAGCGGGAATATGTCGCCTTCTGTAACGACCTACATCGTCAGGCTGAACTATTGGAGAAAGGTTAGTTTGGGTTGGATGACGATAAATTTGTGATTTACAGTCAGCAAAAAGAGTGAATATACATGGTTCGGAAGCTTGATGCATTATCATTTATTTAGATATATAGCAGAGTGCAGAAAACAACAATAAAATTGTTTTTGAAACCAAAGTTCTAAATGATTATGAGCTACGTGTCGCAACCATGTATTCACTTTTTTTGCGGAGTGTATATATACTGAGGTAATTCACACACTCCTTTCTAACATTGTAAAATCCATCAATTGTGTAAACTTAAAAAGTTTGACAAAATTTTACGAATACATATATCTAAGGAAAATTAGCTATTTTTTACACAACTTTCAGATATTTCATAAGTTCTAAATAACTGCGTGAATTACCTCGTTAATTCATTATTTCATACCTAGATTTTGCAAAACATGCCAAAAAATGGGACAAACTCACCATCATCTTAACCAACTTTGCCCTCTCGTCTGTAACTCTACCTTTTGTGTACGCCGTCTTTGAAGCATATTTGATCGTGAATGACAAATTTGGTCAACTTCAGTACACCTTTGCGAATTCTATTTGTCCACTAAACACTTATTTTGCCTGTAAAGCCATCACCTTCATAATACTGACCGTTTGGAACGCCTTGATTTCCTTTAACGACACTGCCATCCTGGTCGGATCCGTAATTCATGGCGCCCTGGTTCTAAACGTGATGATCGATTCGGTAGGCAGATTAGGCCGAATGTCACCCGGCCTGCATTCGATCCGGTTGTATCAAAGGTTTTGCATATTGAACAAAAATCTGGAGTCGATTTCCACCACGCTGGCCGTCTTACTGCTCTCGTTAGGGTTTGGATTCACGGTCACGTGCAATTTCGTCACGATCCGAATGTTTGGCGTTATTCGGATGCCATTTTATCTCTTCTTCCCGACGGGATCGCTCGTTGCCATGGTTGGAATTGGAATACTGTTTCCGTACGGGATCGCATGTCATGAGCTGAGCAGGAAATTGTTGGCGGGGTGGAGGAGGACGCTAGGAAGTAAACGGGGCAGTATGAGATTCGAGGAGAAAATGGGGAAGGTTCTAAGACCGATTGGAATAAAGGTGGTGAGCGGGGAATTTAGTTTGTTCGTGTTGAAGAAGTCGACAAAATCGCGGTACTACGTGGCCGTAGGAAATACCACGATGGATGCCTTGATGGCGTAGCTTATCAAACCAATCGCCAATTGAGAAGGACAGATGTCGACGCCAGAAGGCACCAATTTATAAAAAAAAATATTAATAAGTGTTTAACACTATTATTTACTGTAGACTGTAGGCACTAACCATTCAATTTTAAAGCTTATGTAAATATTAGACGCCACTGGCTATGTCAATTGCCCTCAAATTATAATTACGGGGGACTTTGAGACGGGTAGTGGCGTAGTTTCTAAGAATTCTCAACTTCTGTAAAAGTTCAACTGTGTGTGAATGGAGAGTAGTTGCGTGATTTGACAGGTTGTGAATGAAAATCGGAAACTTTAGTCTAAAATTAACACTTAATTTTCAGATTGAAATACCGTAGACAGTAACATATGTAAACATATGTACGTAGTTATGTTTTTGATCAAATGAAACATGTCAAAATAATGAAACGTGACTCTTATTCGGATAATTTTGCAGCCGTTCCCGGTGTCATCATCTTTCATCAGGCTTTTATAAATATGATACAATTTTTTTAACATGTAAAATATAATGTAAAATGTACTTATAGACGAACCGACAAAGCCTGCAATAAAAGTTTAATATAACACTATTCAAACCTACATATGTACATATTTATGTATGTGTAGATCTACGGATAAATGAATGGGCTTATTTATCTTTGTATGTATTGATACGTATGTAAAGTTTAAGCATTAACGTATTCCTTATTATGTGATATGTAATTTTGTACATATGTATCCTGTATTTATTAAATTCTTGACAACGATAAGCGTAAGATTGGTTGGTTAAGTTCAACATGACAGGATTATGCTAATGTATATATAAAAGCCTCTATGCAAAACTCTGCTACTTACATCTCTCTGTGCACAAATTTTGGCAAAAATTGTACAATCTATCATTTGACAAGTTACTTGTCAAGTGAAAAATATGTATGTATATTTGTACATACAAATCTGGATACATCATCATGCATAACTCTGATGTAATTTGCAAATAAAAATGAAAACTAAAGTTTAAAAAAATGCATTCTACGGAGTTAAAAGTATCATTAATAGCAACGTTCCTTATCACTATCGGAATTAAATCAACTTTTGTAACTGCTCGTACCATTAAAGTTCACATCGCAAATGAAATTACATCTGTTCGTAAGAAAAATATAATAAGAATTACATATTTCGTTTGAATTATTAAACCTAATTACGTAATTACTATATGTAGAAGGGAACGTTCATAAAATACACAATACAAAATCCGCGATTTTGGACCCCTCCCCGCTCTTAACGGGTTACACGTTACACCCTCTTTTTAACATGTGGCGCAATTTCACCTGCAACGCAAAAGCCCTCCCCCACCGATGCGTTACGCATTTTACGAACGTTCCCAGAGGATTTTCTCCTATTATTAAACCGATTCATTTAATTGCATCAGAAATAATATGATATTTAAGAAAATAGTCAACTGTACTCTGGTAGTAAGGCCCATCACTGATAAGAAATTTACACAGATTTATGATATGCATAATGAGAGGCTACTTCCATTTAAAGGCAAGGAAAATTTAGAGCATTGAGAGGTTGCTTTCCATTTATGTAGGTAACATCTTAAATATTCGGAGGTTAATTCCCATTGTTTTGGAGAGACATTAAATTACTTCCTAATTTGAATATTTAATCCTTTTTGTACTTCTAAATATTTAGCAAAACTTTACAACGTGGATCGCTGCATTCCCGCCATGATCCAATCGAACGCTAGCTACGTCCATGCAATTGACACAAATGGACACTGCAACAACATTTATTCCGAAGAAAACTGCGTCGGCCAATTCATCCGGCTTCACCCTAGTCTCTGGTACCAATCTGTCTTGAGCATGGCGGCACATCGTTGGGACGACGACGCTTTGGTTGCCAATGAAAAAATGATCGTGGGTTCAATCGGGCCGTGTTTGGGGAAATGTGACCCTCAGAATTGGGCCGGAATGATGCGGGATGTTCCAACTAGCGTCACGCTTTATTATGCGGTAGACTACACTGGTGAGAAGAGAATATTATGATAAGTCCAATTTGTGAAAGCAAATTAATCTAATCGAATAATTGCATTTCAGAAGACAATTATCCTCTCTCAATATCTGGGATGCAGTGCATCACAACTCCACCATTTAGATGGTGGAAGTCGATTAAAATTTCAGGAACTGCCACAACCACGTGTGTCGAATTTCATGATGGCGCCACTTGTGGGGGGAACTCGGTCCAACTACGGCCAGGATATCTATATCTGCATCGTCTATTTTTTTGGGCTTCAATGTTGGGCAAGATCCTGCCATTTATGTCGAATCGGTCTCACTTTGCGGACATACTTGCCCACCGGTCGTGGACAACTTATCAACGACGACTAAAGCAACCACCACGACAAAGCTGATGACGATGAGGACGATGGAAGATGGGGCGACCAGTCAGTCCAAATTGCGTGTTCATGAAAAAGTTAGAAATTTGCAAGGAGAAGAAGAACCAGCTCATTCCCCGGTGTGGACCATTCTGCTAATTATACTGGTAATCTTATTGGTCGTGTTTGGTGGGGTTTATTGTTTTCAGCGGGATCGAAATGCAGACCTGTCTTATCAAGAACGTTGCAACGCAGTTTACAAGTCAAAGTCGGAAAACCTTTAAATACTCACTTTCCTAATGTACACAGAAATATTCAAATTAAACTGTCAAATTAAATTTAAATATTAATTTAAAAAACCTACATAAATTTTTAACTCTTACCCACACATGCAGGTTAAAAGATACGACGAACAAGTCACAATCTGTATTTTCTTACTATTAAAAGCAAGCCAGGCCAATTGGATTCTAATCCGAGATATTAAAATGAAGTGCAATAAATAATTCCAAACAGTTTTTCTTTACCTGTTTTGACATATTTTTGAATGCACAATTTTGCGATCTGGGTCCGTAAAGCGGAAAACTGGTCTAAGGTACAACTTAATTAGTACATAGAAATGCCACACGTAGCAATGCATAGTTACGATTTGCATGGGATTTAACTTACTAATGAATGCTATACACGGCACACATATTTCAATCTTACAAATTTAAAATTTATAAAGGGAATACTTATTACATATTTACTTGGCTATTGATAATCCTCCACTCATATAAGCGGTCTTGTTTTGACATAAATACGTCGATCTCTTGCTCTGTGATCAATCAAGTCATTTTAAGCAAACTCGTACCTGGAAATAAGGGTTGATTCATAATTGATGGCACGGTTTTTTCGTGTACTCCAGCTTTAGTAGAGATTCAAATTCTTGTAAATTAATTGTTGCATGTGATAGCCAAACCGATGTAGTGTTAGGGTTTTAGTTCAAAAAGGTTGGGAACTTAATAAGAACATCGTCAGACAACAGAGCCGTACCGTGAAATTTACGGGCCTGGTATGGTCTTGGGTACCGGGCCTTTTCACAAGTGCAAGATATTTTTTAAATTTCAAACAATTTACATAATTTTAAAATGAGGGTATTCATTTCGAGTTCGCATTGTTAGCAACGTTCGCAAAACAATTAAGTTCGCAAGTTCGCAAAAAAAAAATTGGCTTGAAAATCAATTTGCGGACTTGCGCATCTCCAGGGCAATATTTATGTAGTTCGCAAAATAGTTCACAAATTTTTCAATAGGAAAAGTCCACAAATCTTCATTAGTTACCGAAGGCCTTTTGAAATATTTTATAAATTTCTGATTTGGTAAATTTTAGACGCAAAACTTCGGTAACTAATGGTAATTTGCGAATTTTTTTCACTACAAAATTCGAGATATTTAAATAAAATTTTCATTTGCGAAGCGTGATCACTTCGTTGCTTCGCAAAATTCGCAATTTCGAAAAAGTTATGTTGCGAACATGCGAACTCGTAATGAATACCCTCATTAATGTTTTGCAAATTAAAAATATATCCTTGTCAAAAAATTGCAAATCTTCAAACGAATTAATAATCTTGATCAAATTTTAAAAAACGACAATTTTAAAAATTTGTATCAAATTGAAAAACTGCTTAATTGTAAATTTAAAAAGTGCATGATTTCAACAATTTGGAAAATTATCTGTTTTTTTAAATTTTAAGTTTTGCAAAAAAGCAAACGCCAAAAGTTAAATACAATTTTTAGAAAGGTTGCCACATCTTAGATTTTATGACTAATTTTACCATAAATGCATCATACTTCAATAAAGTTATTATTGAATAAATAAAAATTCTATATTCGAAATTGGCCGAGAATTTAAATTTTTCGAAAAAAATTAAAACTTTTTCCATTTGAAGCACTGGATGTCACGTAATTTTGGGAAGGTTTGCCTAAACTTAAAAGTTGTTGTAGGAACCACAAACTAAATTCTAAAATTTGAAAAATTTGAAAAATTTTAATTTTTGCCATCTTCTAATGACAACTTCAAAACGCTATAGCTGTTTGCACCCTGTCGTGTGTAACCCAAATTTCATAAACTCTAATGCCATGTTAAATTTCTTAACCACCATAAAAAAATCAGGTTGCAGACGACAGGGTGCAAAAAGTTATATTGATTTTTCTGAGACAGATAAGTACATGTAAGCTTATGGACAAGAATATTCCCAAAATCATCGAAAAACAAGAGGCGTAAACAAAACTTTTAGTGACCAAATTCAAAGTCAGATCATTTAAGACTTATTTTTAACATTGAGTTCAAAAAAATGTACATTACAAAAATGTAGCCTTGACCGTCTTGACATTCGAAAAACGAGGCCGTGCTGCGCCCGTAATGTAATTAGAATCAAGTGTTCAATTAAATGTGTTAGTTTCACGAAATTATCTGTTGAGTGCGACCAGTTTTCGCATGGTCCTGGTGGGACCAGTGCCTAAACTAGGCCACCCACGAGAGTGGGCAAACGTATTGATGTGCCCCAAGCCGCTCGCGAATTTTTCTAACAACCAAAAAGCCAATTTAAAAATTCGTTACAAACACGTGGTTTATTATCTTAAACACAATTAAATCAATTGCAATGAAAGTTTGTGCGTATTTGTGTCCACCAAACCGTGATTGTAATTTCGAAGACCAATTTCGTTAAAACAAATGCCATAACTTGCTCCGGAAACTAATGGCCCATCCTCACTTTGTGCAAGTATGTAAAAATTAATTTTCCTAAAGGATAAATTTAAAAATTACTCTTTAGGTACTTCGATCGCACCAAAATAAGCAAACTATGGCATTGTTGAGTTGACTCATCTAGAGGGGCTGCGTGTCCCCGGAAGAATGCTAAATCTGCAATCCCCAAATCCGTTAAGGTTGCACTTTTTCGTGTGCGAGATACGACACATTACAGCCTTAACGGATTTGGGGATAGCAGATTTAGACTTCTCCCAGGGACACACAGCTCCTCTGCGCTCATCATTAAAATCAGCAACATTTGAGAAACGCAATTATTTCGCAGAAATTACTCATTTTATTTTTTAAGGCTAATGGTGTCCATCGAAGGTGGCAACTATAAACCAATCTTTAGTTTCTGCGTTAGTAGATTCCCATGTCAAATCAGGCCCGACAAATATAAGTTAAGGTTGTTTATTACATACACACATAAAAGGAAGTCGAACTATGCAAATTAAACATGAAATTAAGATCCAGCGTCAGATAGTGAGAGTTTTTAGATTACATATTTAAACCATTTCACCCGCATTTCGTTTTCTTGATTTTTAATACAACTAATTTTTAATTTTATATACAAAGGGAACAATTTGGGTTCACAGATCCACTGAATATTTAGATAATGTTATAACGGTTGAATATATGAGTTAAATATTGAGGGAATGGTGGAATTTTCAACGATTTCAATACATACTCCATCCAGGGTAAATAGAACTATAAAATAAATTTGTGGCCATTTTGGTTCATTTTCCAAACCTCGATTTTCGTTGAACTATGACGACCAAAAGCATAAGTTTATAGAGTTCACTATCCGTGGTATTTTTTTTAGAATTAAAAAAAACCTTCCGGGGCTCGAGCATCGAAAGACAATATAAAAGATTAGGAAAATTTGACCGTTTTACCCATGGAGCGCCAATCATCTCGATCATTTAATGCCTTCATACATTTAGAACAAGCTTTGGACCTTCTCTTTCGTCAAAAGGAAGGATAATATGTACGTTCTAAGGAGCCAAGGTGCACATATATGCACAGAATGTTTGAATACAGAAGAGTCTGAAAAGTTTCAGGGTTTCTTATTATGCAAACAGCAATGCATGAAAAGCTTCTAATGCATTTGTGGTTGACTAGATAAAAATCGAAACGTTTATAAAGTTTTTTTTTAATTTTCGATTTTTTGAAGCAATTCAAAAGTGTATTATTACTTGTGGAAAACTCGAGTAATAATCTGTGTTGAGAAGAACGAAGTACTTTATCTTGATGAAAGGAAATATTGATTATGATCGGATGTAGTATTAAATTATGATCCATTAAACATTGGACATTTTTTGAATTCATTAATCTTTCGAACTCATACTCCACAATTGTTATGCTATATTATTTATATTTAAAGTTTTAACAGCAATGTTCTTGCTTTCTGCTATCACCCAAATTATCAATTATATCTAGTGCTTATAGGGACGCCTACCGGCGCCCCCTCTACTTCTGGCGCCCCGGGCAATTGCCCTGCTTGCCCACCCCCAGTTTAGGGCCTGGGTGGGACAGTACTTTAGATTCCCTTCAATAACTATATTTAACATGCAATGTTAAATTGCTGTGGTCGGCTACAAATACAGACTATAAATATGTGATTATTTAGAATTCAATAAAATGAAAATTGTCGAAGTTAAAAATAACTTCACACAATATTTAGCTAATCAAACTCGTGCAAAACTACTCAGAAAGTAATAACAATAATCAACTAAGAAACCTATTTTAGTCGAAATTTAAAATTTTTGTTTCAAATAAATTACTTTAAAATTAAATTTAAATCAATTATTCGTAAAATCGTCCACACAAAAAGTTCATTTTATCTTGTGCACAGCAAGGGACCCGGCCCGGGCCCCTGCGGGCCCCGGGCCTGGTATTTGGTACCACGATATACCACGGTTGGTACGGTACTGACAGACAAAAAGAAAAACAAGCGCGTGGTGCACTTGTACAAAAAAGCGGCCAAATTGGAGAAGAAAAAGAAGCACCACCACCTCAAAAGTGAAAATATTTCAAACCCCTCAATTTTTCGTTACACACCAATGTATGACTAAACAAAATCAGTCGAATTAAAAAAAAATATTTATCACCATGTGTGCCAGACCAAATCCAAAGTCATCAAAGGAGTGTAAATAATTTTCACTGGACGCCATCCACGTCGGATCACCTAGCAGCCCAACGGGTGAAGATATCAAAACCAACTCTTCGCCGAATTAAATCAGAATCGTTGGGGATTAGAACATCAAAAAAACTAAGTTCTCAAGATACGCTAAAGATGAAAAATTAAGAGCCAAAATGGGATGCAACTAAATTTGCGAAAAAGTGTAATCCAGAATATTTGTCAGTTGTGACGAAGTGTACGTCACAATAACGCCACGAAAAGTTTGCACTTAGCAATTTCTTGTAGCTACGAGTCGTAGAGATGTCAAATATGAAGCTCAAGTATTTCCCAAAACAAAATTCAGAAAAAATGACAGATTTAATTAGCATTCGACCAAAATGGAGCAATTTCAGAGCCCCTAAGAGCGGACTGGACCATGACCTCATCTCTTAATTTATCAGAATGTGTCAAGTACCGATTAATTCCTTGCATAAATGAGCATTATTTGACCCAGTCAGATTTTGGTCAGATGAAGACACTTGCCATTAGGATTGAATTGTTACCGACTACCTCAACGTGAAAAAAATTGGTTTTCTAACTAAATTGGAACATGTCCACAATGTTCCCGAAACAAGTGGGATTGAAAGATTTTAGGCTTCATTCGAAAGAGAACATTCATGACGACGGAAAAGGACGAAAATCCTTCTTTGAATTCGACGTGTAATGAGTCAAACCTAAAGATTGTGGGGAGAAAGTCAGGAAAAGCAAAAATGAACAGGCCTGGAAAAACCTGCGAGAAAATTTTTTTAGAGAATCAAAGTGATTTTGGGCAATGTTGTTCATCGCATTTGTAACAATTATTAATAAAGTTGTTAACATTTCAACTTATCGTTTCGTAATGAACGCCTTTTCAAATCGTGCCATCAATTATGAATCAACCCTTATTTAGATTATGTACATACGGCGTATCTGAGGATGAGTGTGTAAAATTGTTAATCTCTACAGAGCATGGAACATACAGTAGCACTGTTAAAACCTACGCATTTGCAGATAAATGAATGCGCAAGGTATTTATTTACGAAGAAGTTTAGCCGTTAACGCATTTTGTACTTACTACGTGATTTGTATCTTGCAATTACGTATCAATTTCTTGGAAAATGATAAGCATGACGAGATTGAGTAAACCGTCGATGGTGAAATTGAACATACGAGATTATGCTTACCATTTTCCACTTCGCCTCTATGCGAAACTCGCCTACATCTGTGAATGCACAAATCTGGGCAAAATTTGTATACATAATCCTTCAGATTGGTACATATATTTTCACATTGTGCATACATACAGAATCAATGCATGTATAACTTTTCCTACTTCAATTATCAATTAAAGTGTAACGTATGTATGTAAAGTTTAAAATGCATACTAAAGAGTCAAAAGTGTTGATAATAGCCGTATTGCTGATCGTAATACGGTCAAATTTGGGATCCTCAATTGCACCAAGCATTGAAATTCACTTCACTAATGACAATACGACTTTACGTAAGAACAAAATGATACAAATTCAATTGCATTATTATAATGTATTAACCTGGGTTTTGATCTCTTCAAAAACCGATTTATTTTCATGAGACATAATTTATGTATGTATGTATAACCATTTAACAACAATATTCTTTCGAAATATTTAGCCCTACTTTACCGCGTGGATCGTTGCATTCGCGTCATTCCAAAATCAGAATCTAGCGACATCCATATGATTAACACTAATGGGAATTGTATCAATATTTATTCTCGAGAGAACTGCGTTGGACAATTCATCCGGGTTCAGACAAGTCGTTTCTCCGAACATGTCCGCAACATGGCAGGGCATCGTTGGGAAGACGACATTTTGGTTGACCATGAAAAAATGATTGTTGGTTCAATCGGGCCTTGTTTAGAGAAATGCGACCCTCAAAACTGGGTCGGAATGAGGAAGGATATTCCAACCAACGTCACGCTGTATAGCAATGTGGGTTATAATGGTGAGGAAGATAATGATCAGGTCAATTTATTAAGACCAATTAAACTAATTGACCCATTTAATATTTCAGGAACGGAATACACCTACTCAATACCTGGGATGCAGTGCATCACAATTCCACTATTGATAGCGTCCATTAAAATTTCTGGAACTGCGACAACCACCTGTGTCGAATTACATGGAGACCCCTCGTGTGGGGGAAACTCAGTCCAATTACGGCCAGGGTATCCACAGCTCTATTTTCTATGGGGGTGGGGCTTCCATCGTGGGCAAGATGTCGCTACTTTGACCCAATCTATCTCACTTTGCGGATATTCTTGTCCAGCAGTAACGACCAAGCCTACTCATAAAACTATGACTCCGACAACGAAGACGACTGTATTGGAAGAACCGGTAACCAATCAGTCAAAATTTCATGTTCATGAAAACGTAAATGATTCGCAAGGAGAAGAACAAACATTACATTTACCGGTGTGGGCCATTCTGTTAATTATACTGGGAATTTTATCCATCATGGGTCTAGCCGGGTTTGCTGGGGTTTATTTTTTTCCGCGGTATCGAAATGAACACCTTCCGTCTTACGAAGTAGGTAGAGCTGTCATTTACAAGTCACAATCTGAAAACCTTTAAGTTGTCACATTCTAAATCATTTTCGAATTAAATCATAGTTCTTTAAATTTAATCTTATAACTTTATGTATCGATCGATGTACGATGTTGTAATATTAAGGATAATTCTTGGGTGTGTGGCTTATTGTTAATTTGATATACGATTCAAATTGTAAATACTTAATTCTTATCAAAAATTGTAAATTTATTATGAACACTGATTTCAAGTACTTAATGAACGCCTTTTCAAATCGTGCCATCAATTATGAATCAACCCTTATTTAGATTATGTACATACGGCGTATCTGAGGATGAGTGTGTAAAATTGTTAATCTCTACAGAGCATGGAACATACAGTAGCACTGTTAAAACCTACGCATTTGCAGATAAATGAATGCGCAAGGTATTTATTTACGAAGAAGTTTAGCCGTTAACGCATTTTGTACTTACTACGTGATTTGTATCTTGCAATTACGTATCAATTTCTTGGAAAATGATAAGCATGACGAGATTGAGTAAACCGTCGATGGTGAAATTGAACATACGAGATTATGCTTACCATTTTCCACTTCGCCTCTATGCGAAACTCGCCTACATCTGTGAATGCACAAATCTGGGCAAAATTTGTATACATAATCCTTCAGATTGGTACATATATTTTCACATTGTGCATACATACAGAATCAATGCATGTATAACTTTTCCTACTTCAATTATCAATTAAAGTGTAACGTATGTATGTAAAGTTTAAAATGCATACTAAAGAGTCAAAAGTGTTGATAATAGCCGTATTGCTGATCGTAATACGGTCAAATTTGGGATCCTCAATTGCACCAAGCATTGAAATTCACTTCACTAATGACAATACGACTTTACGTAAGAACAAAATGATACAAATTCAATTGCATTATTATAATGTATTAACCTGGGTTTTGATCTCTTCAAAAACCGATTTATTTTCATGAGACATAATTTATGTATGTATGTATAACCATTTAACAACAATATTCTTTCGAAATATTTAGCCCTACTTTACCGCGTGGATCGTTGCATTCGCGTCATTCCAAAATCAGAATCTAGCGACATCCATATGATTAACACTAATGGGAATTGTATCAATATTTATTCTCGAGAGAACTGCGTTGGACAATTCATCCGGGTTCAGACAAGTCGTTTCTCCGAACATGTCCGCAACATGGCAGGGCATCGTTGGGAAGACGACATTTTGGTTGACCATGAAAAAATGATTGTTGGTTCAATCGGGCCTTGTTTAGAGAAATGCGACCCTCAAAACTGGGTCGGAATGAGGAAGGATATTCCAACCAACGTCACGCTGTATAGCAATGTGGGTTATAATGGTGAGGAAGATAATGATCAGGTCAATTTATTAAGACCAATTAAACTAATTGACCCATTTAATATTTCAGGAACGGAATACACCTACTCAATACCTGGGATGCAGTGCATCACAATTCCACTATTGATAGCGTCCATTAAAATTTCTGGAACTGCGACAACCACCTGTGTCGAATTACATGGAGACCCCTCGTGTGGGGGAAACTCAGTCCAATTACGGCCAGGGTATCCACAGCTCTATTTTCTATGGGGGTGGGGCTTCCATCGTGGGCAAGATGTCGCTACTTTGACCCAATCTATCTCACTTTGCGGATATTCTTGTCCAGCAGTAACGACCAAGCCTACTCATAAAACTATGACTCCGACAACGAAGACGACTGTATTGGAAGAACCGGTAACCAATCAGTCAAAATTTCATGTTCATGAAAACGTAAATGATTCGCAAGGAGAAGAACAAACATTACATTTACCGGTGTGGGCCATTCTGTTAATTATACTGGGAATTTTATCCATCATGGGTCTAGCCGGGTTTGCTGGGGTTTATTTTTTTCCGCGGTATCGAAATGAACACCTTCCGTCTTACGAAGTAGGTAGAGCTGTCATTTACAAGTCACAATCTGAAAACCTTTAAGTTGTCACATTCTAAATCATTTTCGAATTAAATCATAGTTCTTTAAATTTAATCTTATAACTTTATGTATCGATCGATGTACGATGTTGTAATATTAAGGATAATTCTTGGGTGTGTGGCTTATTGTTAATTTGATATACGATTCAAATTGTAAATACTTAATTCTTATCAAAAATTGTAAATTTATTATGAACACTGATTTCAAGTACTTAATGAATAGTTTATGAATAGTTTATGAACATTTTACACATATTCGTATTTGGTGGTGGTGTAATATTTATTGCTGCAATCTCGGGCAGTAAAAATGCATTATTTCCCCTTCCATAATTAGATATTTGTGTTTCACGGTTGCGATGGTGGCGTTTGTAATTTTGGAGCAGCGCCAGGGAAGAGCGTTCGACGAGTAACGGTATCGTAGTCGCTGGGGTCAAAGTGGACATGGCAAACGTACTTGTTTGATCCGACAGGGACAAGCTCCAAAGGAATTTGAAGTTTCGAACACCACAGTTCACGAGCAGGATCGCCTTCTTTTGTGGGGAACTTGAAGAAGCTAATGGTCTTATTATGCTGGGTGCTCGAGCAGCCTAGTAGAACACAGGTTCTTGTCATCTTGGCAGTAAACTGAAAAGAAATGATAAGTATTCGGGTTAAATATTTGCTATTCCTATTTGTTAAATATTTAAAATTATCCATGTTGAATTAAAGCATGAATTGATAATTTCTTAATACAGGATGTCCGTAGATTATATGAACACTAGATTTACACGGGTAACATGCGAACGGATGATCCAATTGGCGCCAAATTTGGCAAGCACGGACTCGAAGGTCATGACAACACCTGTGCAAAGTTTCAAATTTCTATCTTCAAAGGTGGCCCCAAAAAGTGACCCCAAAGTGGGGGAATCGTAAAACCTGTTTCCGAAGCTAACTTGGCCGCGGAAAGTGCCCAAACGATTATTCAAAAATCTGAAACCCATCTTATCCTGTCCCCCATATATCCCTTCATCAAGTTTGCAAGAAAACGATGGTAATTAGTTAAATCCGACCAATGTATATCTAAAAATGGATACCCCTCAAAACGACGAATTCTCCCACCCTCAAGCAAAATGACCGCCTCCCTCTCAGTGAGAATCCTCTGACCAAGCAAAGGTCACAACACAATCCCAGATGCCTCCTGAACACGTTAATCGTATTATAAATCACAACTTTGAAAAAGCAGTCCTTAGGAAGGCGAAATTCAGAACACTAAAATTATCCAATGTTGTAAACAAAAAACTAACAGTCGGAGGCTGTTTGAAGGTCATGTTGGGAGTAAAAATTCCGAATTTGTCGTCACGTTGGAGGGGACACTCTGCTACATCCAAAACTGCAACTGGATAACAATAATTTAGTGCATAAAGGACCGGAAGCAGGTTTCAAGCTATGGGTCTGAGAAGAAGGAAAAGTTGTCTGACTGATTCCTCGTGGTTTGTGCAATGACGGTCCGTGGAGTGCTAGCATTGATACCTGTCTGGTATAATGTGAAAATAAAGTCGATGTACTTCATGGACAATGTTCTACACAAGTTTTTGGATTTCGCAATTCCATAAAAGTACCTTTGGGGAGCTCGACAAAGTTTGCAGTCGGCACAACACAACATTTTTATATATTGCGGAGTTTACCCATTATGACGCCCAAGATTTAAACAAAAAAATCGGAATTACCTCGACATCTTATTCCGAGGTCCATATTCAGTAATCTGGCACGGGTCAGATGGATTTTTTCGGGTTTGGATGCCTGAAACAAAGCATTTTCAAGAGGAAGTCATGAACTTTGGTTGGGCTTTGGAAAGTTCAAAATCAAGAATGGGATCTTGTCTCCCCTGAAACGTGTCGAAATGTGTTTGGAAGTTGGAAACCAAGACTCAGACTTGTTGCTAAGAAGAATGCAGAATACATTGAGGTCGCTAAAGTAATTCACAGTCATCGTGTTCAGAAGTTAATAGGTAATTCATACTGTTCATATAAACTGCGGACACCCTCTGTAGTAGCGTTGTATATGTACATGTTAAATTGATGTGTAGTTTATTTTGCATTACCTTGAATAACTTTAATCAGATTTTAATACGATAACTTGGCAGGGGTTACAATCAAGCATTGTGTGTATTCGACCACGATAATTAGTTATCTCTGCTTCATTAGCCTGCACAAGAAAATAAATATTTAAGAGCAATTAAAACCACGAGGAAGACGGGGAATATCTAAATAAATTCACCAAGGAACGACTCACCGTTTAAATTATTTCTAGATATCGCAGTTCATCCCCGATTTTGTGGGCGTTTTGGGGATTTATATTTCTCAAATTTGTTTACTGTGGAAGTTTTTTAGTTGAAATTGAGGAATTATTGTTGAGCGAGTTGTGATTCACAACTTGTGAAGAAGAGTGTTGATAACCACGTGGCTCAAAGTTACACACTTTCCAACGATGACTACATACAGTATACATAATACGCAAATACCTGAGATGGCTGTAAAATGTGTTATAAATAGACTCACGACGTACTGTCCTTGAGCAACTCATTGTCAGAATCAGAGAGGTAGCAAAAGAAAAATGGATCAGTTCGGTACCACGTAAAAATTTAAAACTTCAACAATTGTAAATTTTAAAACTTTAACATAATTTAGAAAACGATAATAAAACTATCTTTAATTCTATTCATGTTTTCTAAATTATGGGAAAGTTTCAATTCTTTTATGCTGTACTCCACACCGTGTGGAGTACAGAATTAAGCGTGTGGACCACACGCCCTTTTTATCTTTACCCCCTCTCTGTTTCTACCCGGCACAGAGTTGCTCAGGGACAGTACCCACTATATTACCGACTAGAAAAATGTAACCATCTACAGCATGACGTCCTTTTAATTCATGCAGGATTGAACTTTTACATAAATTGAGAATTTTGACAAAACTATACCCCTGCCCGTCAACAAGTGTACACAAGAAGTGTAAAGTTCCCCGTCAACATGATTTGGAGTAATGTGAGACTGACAGGGGTGTAGTTTCTCAGAATTCTCAATTTCTGTAGAAGTTCAATCCTGTGTGAGTTTAGACTCTAAATTTTAGAGTATGCACTAAATTTCTCCTTCAAAACTTGCGAACTAGGGTTTCGCCATGGTACGTATGTATATATTTGCGAGTGAGTTCTGGGAGAAATTGAAAAATATTACGTCTTATTAAGTGAAAAGTTATGATGTACTTTAAACAGTTTTAATGACTTAACCACTAATGATATTAATGCTTGTAAAGGTTCACTGCATGAAAACAAAAGCGGTAATCTTTTGGTTTTTCTACCATTTCCGACTAGTTTTGCTAGTTTTGGGAATTTTCTACTCGAAATTTCCTTAGGTAAATAGTGCATGCGTACATTATAACTTAAGGGTAAAATAAGTAATTGGACACGCTAAAAGTGTGCAATGTGCTAAAGAGTGTTGAGGGTATTAATCATTTTCTTTTTGTATTTTATATATTGGGCAAGGCATTAAATAATATTTACAAAAGTTTGGAAAACGAAACTCTGTAGTCACAATAAGTACCGTTATACATATCCCTTATTATACAATGCACGAACCTTTTTCTTTCCCTTTGTCCCCTTAATCTATACATGAAATAATGCAGTAGGACAGCTCAAATGAATCTGTTCACACGATAACATTATTACTCTTGTCTACCGTCAAAAAAAGGTGAAATGAAATATTATAAAATTTAGATACATACATATTTTCAATTTCACATAACTTTAGAATTTAAATCTAAAATGGAAATATCCCCCTTGAACAACGGATTGGTAAGCACGCAATTTTTTTTTACTCCTGGGTACAATATTATATTTTTAAACAGTGTAATTGCTTATATACACGGAAATCTGGAATAATTAGGCTGGTAGTTATTTCCCGGTATTAAAATTTCTACCTCTTGGTACTAAAATTTTACCGATTCATAAAAATTTGCTACCGATATGGCGAAACCTTAGTTATTAGTACTGAGCTATTACCACACGGTATTACTTATCAATACCACTTTGGTACAGTCATATCTGATTACCGCTTGGTATTATTTTAATACTAGATGTCTAAGAGTGCACTATTATTTCAGATCCTAAACAACATATTCAAATTTCTACCACCAACTACTCTACAAACTGCACGATTAGTTTGTAAATTATGGGACTACGAAGCAGCAAAGTGTTTCCCGATAACCATTTTGATAACACCATCCACCTTCAAGCAACCTACGGCCAGAAATCTAATCCAATTTGTCACCAAGTACCAAATTGAGTACACATTGCACTTATCATTTCTCCCAAAAAGTTGGTGGAATTATGATAAAAAGGCCAGGTTGTATATGGACACACGTTTTGTGGACGCGCTTTACAGTCAAATAATTAACGTCTCCACGGGTTCAGCGTCTTACATTATGGATTTCCTATCCGAAACGTTGCAGCTCGTTCGGGATCTCCGGCTTGAGATGATGGTTCGCAATGAAAGCGAAGGGAAATTATTGTCCAAACTTTTCCATGGAATGCCCGGTTTAAAAGCGTTGTCACTGGATCTTGTCGACTGGACGGAGGAAGGATTGCAGAAAAGTGCCATTTTCGCTTGATATTTTCGGACTACAATTTCATAATGTGAGTAAAATCATGAGTTTTGATTACCTGCTTATGAATAAGAAATCTCTAATTCATTATTATTTCAATGGGGGCATTCACGACGATATCTTCATTGCATCTCAACTAAAAAATTTATTTGCGAGAGATTCGTTGTTTTGAGTACCCTCAATGAATTAAAATTTGATTTTTTACTCTAAATAGAAGGACCGTGTTCACGATAGTAAAATCACATCCATCGGAACTGAAGCAGACTATTTACCACTTTTGAACAATTGGCTCTCAACCTTACTCCAATTATTTGATACCATAAAATTCCTGGATACGATAGGCTGCCAGATAACGAAAAACGAAAGAATTTGCTATAACTATGATGTTTACTGCCTTAAAATCGTTACCAAACTGATTTCCCAAAATCCTTCCAGTTTCCCAAATCTGGTCGGGTTGAGCTTTTTGATTGACTATGAGTACACAAATATTCGCCAAATTCAAGTCTTCCATAACTTAAAGCATTTATACCTCAACGTAAAGGAGTTTCGCCCCCAGGATGAGGTCGACGTTAGCATATCGTGCCACATTTTAAATTTCCTCCTTACAAATTCACATTCCTTGGAAACATTCGATTTTACTTGGGACCATCTTTCTAACGTTTCCGGTTATGATTTTAGTCTGCCATGCTTACCCAGGTTGAAGTATTTAGGTGTGACTAGCTACTCATGGGGAGAAAGGTACGATGGGTATGACTGGACACCCGCGTTGCCGGATGTGATAAACATGAGGAAACTTCTCCTGGTAAGTGAAGTTAAAGTCATATTTGAAAATGATTAGACGTACACGTACTCATGACAAAGTCGTAAAATTGAGCTTTGAAAACCTATTTTGCAAACATGTAAAGTTTGCACAGAAATATGTAAGCGTGGAGTGCAGAGATACGGAAAATTTGATTTTGTAATATTCCCAACACTTCGGTTCTTCTGATTTGATTCGGCTTCCATGAATTATCTTTGCCGGATTCAACATCAATTTTACAAACTGGTTCAGTTTTTAATCCCCTAATTACGTCTGTTTGCAATCACCGCTAATGTTGAGGATGAGTTTTCGAAATCATTTTGAGAAATAAAAATCTCATATTTGTTCATCAAAAATTTCGCAAAATGTTTTGCCATTAAGCCCACAGGTGAAATATGCTACGCTACCTATCCGTCTATACCGCCGCATGTTATTCAACGATACGTCATTGATTCACAAGAAAGTTTTGTGTGTCACCTCCACTGGTGCTACAGACTTGGTTTTGGTCTTTAAAAAAGCTCCAGAATGTTGTTCGTCTACTCCCGGCTATAAGTAAACACTTTGAATAGTTTCTGAAAATGTTTGAAATAAACCGTAGTAACGTTAGAAGTAGCTCACCCTGCCATGATGATTAGACAGAACTTTGCACCGAAGGTGCGGAATAAGCCGGCAAAATAGATCATAAATCGTATATATTCTTGCACCCATGGTGCAACAAAAACGGCTAGCCGTTGCACCATTACTGCAGCATTAGCGACCATCCGGGATACAAAATTTTGAAAACTTTGTCAAAATTGTATGACCATTTCTCCCGGATATTTTGCACTATTGGTGCGTTTTGCATCCCTTCTCCCAATTATTTCGCATCATTTTGTGTTACCGATTGTTAGATATCAACTGTGCTATTTATTTATTAAAAAATTCGATTCGGTTTGTTCAATACCAATGGTGCGCCTAACATATTCTATAATGGTCAAGGCGATGTTTAAATAGCATCAATTGATGCAAAAAACTCGTTAACAGACAGACAGACGGACAAGAGGAATTCAATAGCTCTCATGCTACGCAGGGTGAGCTAATAATGTATCAAAGTTCTCAAAAAAATTAATTTGCATTTCCAAAAACTTTAAAAAAAATGTTTATGGTCGGGATTAGAAGAAGAATATTCTGAAGCTTATTTTGAGACCAAAATCAAGTCTGTAGAGCCAGTGGGTGCGGCACTCAAAATTTTCCCAGACCCCACAAAGTATATATATTCTGAATCCTCTCATCATGATCTTTCCAATGATACCCCATTTATGGGGCTGTGAGCCTTGACCTTGTGACCTTTGTCCTTAGTACATTCAATTTTTTGACCTTAGAAAAAATTAAAAATTCTCAATGAATCTCAAAATACAACTCTACAGTATTTTTTGACAAAAACGTAGAATATTCATCCAAGATTGTTGAAATGCCAGTGATTTGAAAAATTGTTAACTTTGTAACTTTGCTCAGTCACCTGCCCTCTTGAGCTTAATTTTCGAGATGAATGAAAGCTTCCTGTCGTGAGTACCATTTGTTGACAAATGGTAACGAATTTTTTTTCTTGCGTGGTGGAAATGCAGCGTTCTCCGCAACCTTGCCAGTTTTGGAGCACCTACTTTTAGTCATGTTAGGAAGAAACGGTCATGACGTGTGGGAACACATATTTCCCTTCAATCTTATCCCCGTGGGAGAAACAATACCACAAATTAAATCATTACTGATCTCACTAATTAACGAGTGTGATGCTGCATTTATTTGCAGCCTTTTTACCTTGTTTCCAAACTTGGCAAGATTGCGACATTTCATAACTAAAAATATTGAGGGTAGAGAATGTCTGTGTTTATGTGAGCATGACGCAAAAATCGGGAAATTTATAAGTTCTAAAACTATAAACCTTGGATTCAAGGAGTATTACGATGTTGGTTTGTTCTGTTGGTTGTATGGATTACGACAGCATATGAATTTAAGACGGAAAGATTTCTGTTTTTGGGGTGAAACATGTAAACACCAGAAAGTTTCCGCAGTGGAGGACAATGTCAAGTACATAAATATTTTGAGTCCACTCTTGTAGATTGAATGAGTATGAGACGATTTATTGTGTTTTTACGTCATTTTCGAAATCGAGAAGACAATTTAGAAATGCCTAGGTAAGAAATCTTAGTATAAAATATTTACGTATTTTCGAACAATCAGGAATCTCCAACTTGGTTGAATTTTTTATTAAAATCTGGAAAAAGTGTTACATCGACATTTTGTTATCATGTGTTTATCGTTTTCTTTCTATTTTACACGACAAATTTAAATTACCTATTTATACATAAATAAGGAAAAATTAGCTAAACTCTAAATTTATATTGTTTGTTTTTGTAATACGATAAATAAGTATTTCATGTACAAATACAGGAATTGGAAAGCTTTTAAGAATGCAAAATTTTCTTGGTAGAAAAATTACTTAATTGTTCCAAATTGTTCCAAATTTTTTAAATATGCACATTTTTCTAAATACGACGTGTTTATTTTGTATTTAGTTACACATCACACAGAAATGTACATCTGAAATTTTAAGTGCAAATATTATTTCTCATAGGATTTTGAAGAAATAGATTTTTAATTTTTGCAGGTATGTATGTATCCAATTTGTTAAATATATTTCCAATTTATCAAATCATGTTCCTTAGCCTACAGTTGATTTTTTAGATGCTTGCGCATCTTATTTCTTTCAGTACGAGTTCAGAATTACATGGTGAATCCAATTACATATATATCCACCCAAAATATGAATATTTCTGACTGAAGATTTTCTCTTAGGAGGAGGAAACATGCGCAATTTTCCATGAGTATTTTTACGGGTAATAAATCTTACTTTTACACAAGTATTTAAAGTTGGGTTAAATAGTTTCAACGAAATTCATCCCATACCTATCGCCAAAGCAAAAAGCTCTATAAATTTGACCTCATTTACCCAGTCAATTTTCATGGAACATTTTGCATCTTCATAATCATTAACGAATTTCCAATTTAAATTTGTCGTCGTTTTAAATTCAAGGAATCTCTCATCATCCAATGGCACGTAAAATTCCCCTTTGAATTTCCATCCCTGGTCGAACTTCCCTGCGAACCAAAACGAAATTAACACACAGTTTTCAAATACTAACAAGTTTTCCCGCCAGAACATATTTACATACTTATTATCTACTTACCTATCCCATCAATTACATTATTGTTCTTCAACATGTAAATTACTACCAGGTGTGCAATAAGTATCATGAGGAAGTACACAAGTGTTCCTTCCAGGACCCAAATACGCTGGCGTTTTTGAATGTAGCGCTGAATAGTTTCTACGAAACGGTGAGTATATTCACTTGGGGGGTCGGGATTATCGAGCCGCGTGCGCATGTCGTTTGAGGCCCACGCGATGTCCCATGTTACACGCCATTGGAAATGCCCAAACAAAAGTGTCGTCATTGCGCCGAGTATGAGGAAGAATGGGGGCGCATAGTTGTAGAAAAATTGGTCCAATATGCTAAATTCTGTGAAATAGGATAAAATCTAAATGTGTTTGGCAGCTTTGCATAATCTTGCTTGCATAAGGACAGCATTGAATAACTACATACATATATTGAACATAATTCTCATAGTAAATAAGTGTACACTATTTAGATATGCGTACACATATTTATGTATCTATGTAACAGGTGTTTATGCAAATTGCCACTATGCAAACATTTATTATGCAAGTTGACAAAGTTTGATTACTAATTACCATACTCCGGATAAATATTTTTTTATAAAGCCCGAAATATTTATTTTATATTTTTGAAAAAGCGCCAAAATATTTATAAAAAAATATTTTTTTTCAACATCTAAAGACTCATAAATTCGAGTTTCAACTATAATTCATCACCCCATACATAAATTAGGCAGAGATAATTAGATTTTAAATAAGTATCAAAATCATCATTCGAAAGTTCAAAGTGAAAAATACATAAGTTCCATTAAGACATGCTGGCGTTAATCCACGGCGTCTGAGGAGGAAAGACCCTCTACCTGTCATTCTCAGATCTTGAATCAAGATCTGATCAAGATTCTTGATCAGATCTTGCTAAATTTAGGACATTCCACTTCTCACGAATTATTTAAAAACGTTCAAAATTTCAAAAAAGTTAAGACATTTACTGGATACGATTATACAAGTATCTAGGATTACAAAAATATAAATTTTATCAAAATTCGAGCAAAATTGGATTTTTGTTGACAGTTGAAGAACATAAAAACAAGCTTTTTCGTCAGTGTTGCAAATAAGTCCAGGTTCATTTGACACTTCGAATTTCGTCCTAAGTCTTGTTTTTTGATCATTTTGGGAATATTCCCACCCATAAGCTAACATGTGTCAGTAAAATCACAATAACTTCTTTCCCCCACTCATGTTTCGCGTAAAATTTTTTTATTGTTAACTATTTCGATATTAGATCATAATTTCAAAAAATTGAGAAAAACATGAATGGTGGCAAGAAGTTTAACGCTTCAAAATTGTCATTCAAAATTTTGAAAATTGAAAATTTTCAACTTTTGAAAATTTTATCAAGTAGATTACGGCAAATAAAATAAAGTTTTAGTTGGAGTAAACTGTTTCAACGATCTGTTGCACGTGATATTTCAAATGCAACGCATTTTTAAAATTTCACAAAAAATAATAGCTCGGCCAATATTTGAAATTTAATTTTTTAATTTTTTGACGTTAAGTTCTCTTACATACATACTGGTGACTATTAATAAAATAGGGGACAAAATCTGAGACCTATGCCGCAATGGGAAACAGGCCTTCAAAAAAACTGAGTCTATTGTGTTGTCATTCTTGTCTTTATTTAATGTGTACATTAAATAAAGACAAGTGTATATACAATGTGTATACACATTAGGAATTAGTGTAATAAAATATCATGAAAATAAGAAATTACGCTAAAGTAAAAAAAATCCAAAAATGCCAACAAATACATCAAAAACCTGAAAAAATTCAGCAAAAAATTAAAATATCACGAAAAAAATATATTTTGCTAAAATTTAGAGAAATATTGACGAAAATATTTATATTTGCGAAAAGTCCATAATATTTTTTAAAATTGAAAATATTTTTGAATTTTTGATAACCACAAGTGTTGATAAACAACCCCACAAATTATGGGGGTCGACGTGCTTGAAATGAAAAAATCATAAATAAAAAAATACCCGGGGTATGCTAATTACCTTGCGTTCCACTTGTTTCATTAACGAATTGTGTCCAATTGTCCGTCACGAGAGGGAATCGTGCCGTGATATTTGAATGCGAAGGTTGGTCTGAATTTTGCGTTTTATCTGTATCAATCGACCCTTTGCATAGTATTATCTTAACGTCCTCATCAACCGATAGTGTCGAATTTCTCATTGGTGCAGGGGAAAGGGGAGCATGGTGAAATGTCTGCATTATGCAAAAATACTCATGTTAATTTTTACTCAACAATTACGCAATCACGGAGTGAGAGCTCCCTCCAAGCAATCACAGTCTTGGGGATTAATCACTAATTAAAGAAATTTCATGTTATTTCATTATAGCATGTATTTTTTGTATGCCAAGCATCTTAGGTACATAAAATAATCTAAATTGAGTGACAATAAACCGTTACAACGCATGTAACCAAGGGGTGAAAGGAGTGTCATACGTCAATGTGAATATCAAATTGTTCGAAAATTTGTTAAGATTGACACTTCTGACGTGTTTTCGACTTTTGTGTCTTATTTGTGTCAAATTTAACAGTTGATAACCCTTATGTGACCTTTATATGACCTCTGAGGTCAAAATGGAGGTCACCATTGAATTCGGGGTTAAATTTCAGTTGAAATAGAAATAGATATGTCCTATGACCTTTACATGACCTCTGAGGTCAAAATGGAGGTCACCATTGAATTCGGGGTTAAATTTCAGTTGAAATAGAAATAGATATGTCCTATGACCTTTACATGACCTCTGAGGTCAAAATGGAGGTCACCATTGAATTCGACATTGAAAAATAGTTAAAAATGACGTGTCACATGTCAAAACTGACAAGTGACACTTTTTCGTCACTTTTCGTCACCGTGACGATGTCATCGTCACAGGTGACGTCCAAACACAAAATGACCTGAATTTTCGAATTCCTCGTTGAAAATTAGTTAAAAATGATGTGTCACATGCCAAAACTGATACGTGACACTTTTTCGTCACTTTTCGTCACTGTGACGACGTCATCGTCACAGGTGACGATGTCACAGTGTCCATCTTCGAACTCGTCCTGTCCATTGACGTTAGGAGTTTACGTTCAAAATTTCAAGCGTCTATGTCTTTTCGTTCAAAAGTTATCGGAGCTACGGACAGACAGACGGACGGACGGACGGACGGACGGACGGACAGACAGACGGACATAACGATCTTATAAAGGGCTTTCACCCCTTAATAATGAAAAACGGAATCAATTCACACATCCAAAATTTTTATTTGGACAAGATTCTCAGGGTTTGTAGAGCTAATTTTTCTGAGTTCAACGGTCGAAGTCCGGTGTTCCTACCCCTCCCCTTTGCAGAGTGGGAGGAGCTTAAAGTTGCGAAAATAGCCTCCGTCTGCGATTTTTAGCTCAACGGTGGGTAAATATTTTTTAAAACAGTTTTCGCCAAAAGTTTCCTAATTTTGTTCTCTACAATTGTTTTCGAGCGTTTTTCGAAATTCGCAAAAGTAATTTCACGATTTCAAGCATCCATAACCTAACACAGCAGTAGATTGGGAGCTAACATAGCAATAGATTGGAAAGAACTCAAAAATATTCTTCTGTGTCTGTAGCATCCACAGAATATAGATTCTACCAGAAGAATCGATCTTATGTATTCGAGTGACGCTTATGGAAGAACGGGGAGAGCCAACCAAATAACTCGGTGTACATTTGGCCCACCTGGGGGATGGCACCTCCGCATCATCATCATCACCACATCTCCTGGCATCAAAAAATGATGATGAAAGCACATAGGTGGCGGTGGCACCCCCATTTGTGCACCAGAACACACCATTCTGACTCAGCTCAGAATTTCTGAGCTGCGTCTCCACAAATTTGATGCTCTACGAGGGTGTGTTCTGGTGCACAAATGGGGGTGCCACCGCCACCTATGTGCTTGCATCATCATTTTTTGATGCCAGGAGGTGTGGTGATGATGATGATGCGGAGGTGCCATCCCCCAGGTGGGCCAAATGTACACCGCGTTATTTGGTTGGCTCTCCCCGTTCTTCCATAAGCGTCACTAGAATACATAAGATCGATTCTTCTGGTAGAATCTATATTCTGTGTGTAGCATCAAGGAGTTGTTATACACCAGACAAAGTATATATATTCTGAACCCTCCCGCCGAGATCTTTCCAACGATACCCCACTTATGGGGTAATGTGAGACTTGACCTTTCTATAGGTTTATTATGAAATCGTGAAATTCGTTTCGTGAATTTCGAAAAACGCTCGAAGACGGTTGTAGAGAACAAAATTAGGAAACTTTTGGCGAAAACCTTTTTAAAAAATATTGACCCGCCGTTGAGCTAAAAATCGCAGACGGAGGCTATTTTCGCAACTTTAAGCTCCTCCCACTCTGCAAAGGGGAGGGGTAGGAACACCGGACTTCGACCGTTAAACTCTGAAAAATTAGCTCTACAAACCTTGACAATCTTGTCCAAATAAAAATTTTGGATGTGTGAATTGATTCCGTTTTTCATTATTGTCACTCAATTACAAGTCTGAAAAAATCAAAACAATAAAGTTTTCTTACCCGATTTCGAATTGTATTCAGGTTCGTGTCCATCGATTTAATAATTGATTTTATAAATTGGCGAAATTCTTCGCCACGTTGAATCCCATCATGATCTGAAAGCTTCCTCCACTCCGTTCTTGTTGTCGTGTTTAAAAGAAGAGTGGACGATTTGCTCGAGATGACAAATTCTCTCGTGAAGTTTAACGACTGTTTTTCTGCAAGAGAAATATTTATATCTGAAAAACGTGAACTAATTCCAATTACACGTTTGTTGTGATGGAATTATTTGCATATACGATTATCTAACTTTCGAATTTGCCCATCTCCACCTCTTTTACATATTTGATTAGCAAGCTATTTTTCAAAACTCCTTTGCCAGATGCACACGCGAGCTCGGAATGCATACCCTCCATACCAACCTTGGAGATGTGCAAGTTTTCGCAAATAAATTTGCTACCGAAATTGCATATTTATTTAGCGAACTTTTTTGTGCGAATCTTGCAAACTTGTCGTGAATACCTTTAAATTAAGTATTTTTACCTTTAATTCGTTCAAGTTCATTGCGCCACGTCTTATTCATATTGACCCTTTCACTCAAACTCATGCCCATCAGAAACGAGACATAAAACACTAGTACAAGTGCGTCCCTGTTACGTTTTCGGTGTCTGGCAATCTGAGCGTCGCCATTCCCCGAGTTATTATTGTCACCCGGAGGTATCATCACTCCACTTAAAGCATTATTTAAATCCCTCCACGTTATAAAGTATGGGACATAACCCAAACTAAAAATTGTCGTGGCGATAAGAGCTGTCACCAATTGGTTGTAGTATACAAACTTTGGTAGAGTTAGGTCGTCATGGTTGGTGAGGACGTTGCAGTGTAAAGGTGGTGAAACGGACTGATATTTTTGTGCGAAATGTGTACTTATTCTGTTAAATAGTGTACTTATTTACTCCCAAAATCGAAGGTTCAAACGTAGCAGGGAATATGACCAGCTGGAATGAAATGATAAACGAGATCATGAATGAGATTTGTGGGACGGGGTTGTTTTTACTCCTTTTTCGGAGGGTAGAATCGGGTATTAGGGGTTCGTCATGGACTGTTTGTAAGTGGTTTTAATAATGTGGGCATAATGTAAAAACGACAAAAATATTATGTGATGTTAGGCAAAAAATCGAACCTTCAGTGGTTTTCACTAGTCTGACTGGAAATGAGGTGGGAAAAATTGGCATAAATAGAGCAGCATAAGAATTGGCGTGTGTCTGACCATGAGACCTGATTTAATCGTAATAGTAATAAAATTTAAAAATTTTTTGGTTTCCGGCTAAAGCGAACCAGTGTTTCCTAAGTCGGATTGGGAGGACCCAGTTTTTTTTCAAACGAGGTTATCCCTGATCCCGGAACCCTGTGCAACAGTATAAACTAATGAATAAAATGGTTCATGTTTCTACTATGGTTAATTTGTTCACTGATTTAATTTGTATTTGCAAGATTGCAAACACAAAAAGCATTTAAAATATGCATCTGTTATATTTAAATCTTTATGAAATTTAGTTTTCAAGCGTTTTAAGATACTAAAGTTCCCAGCAAAAATAACGTCCCTCTTTCTACATACGGGGAAAAAATAAAAATAAAATCGGAGAAAGGGAACCCTATTTGCCAAATATAATATTCCACAAGAATTATTTTAAGCTTTTTATCAAAATTTCAACCATGAGTTTTGCTTGCTAAATACATACATACATATGCATTTCTTCCAAATATGTAAGTTTGTAATACTCATTAAGCGTTTTCTCCATAGCTTAACCATTGCAACAGACAGAAACAAAACAAACATATCCCGAAAATAACTAACGAGTCACCCTCTCTCCCAATTTCAGCCCCAATATTGACTCACACATCCACGAGCGAGAGGAAACGACCCTTCTTCTTAAAACTCACACAAATCCTACCTTTGTTCCTCGGTTCTAGAGGGGGGAGAGCTTTGCATGTGTGTGCATATTCACATGAACCCTTAGCAACAGCCGGCATCACAAAACAAACCTTCATTCAAAAGTCACCACCATGAAAAAGATATGTGTCTTATAAATATACCCGTCAAACTTGCTCCCTTTAAGTGCATATGTACTTGCATTGCGTAAAAGGGTCCCCTTCCGAAATCTAGCTTTCATTCATTCGTTCATGCAGTTACAAAACACATACATCCGTTTGCCCATCTTCCCTCCATTTCCGTTTTGACGACACATTAAAGAAATATTTTCAAGTTTTGTATCCAAATTTTTGTTGCCATGGATACTAAAAGTGTGATTTTGATATTAATTTTTACCCTGGGTTTAATCAGTACAAGTGAAAGTAAGTAAATATTTACATTTGCATGCAAAATTCATGAGGCAGATTAAAATGTTACTGTATTTTCTTGTTGAAATCGAAATTCGAGCAAAATTTTGTACCATTAAACCTTTCTGAAACTTTTGTAAAAAAGTGAAATGCAAAGTATTTAATCTCATTATTTAAAGCTGTTATAATTGGCAGGTCGTTGGTCCACCACGTCGTGTTATGTGTGTCGATCTAATGAACACTGTGGCGACCCATTTCGCAATTCTCCCACAAACGAAGACAGAATTTCCTTATTGGACCCCGTGACCGTTTCGTATTGTCCGTCTGGCTGGTGTAGCAAGCAAATTGAGGGGATTCGTGGAAAATTTGAGGACGATGATGGTACATATGTAAAAGTTGTGCAAAAAATCCTGAGGATATGTGTTTATGTACATACGAATATAATGCAAATTTGTGAAATTTTGTATTCTTTTCTTTTGCAGAACCTGATCCCGTAACGGATCGATTCTGTCTGGGGAAAGCTCCCCCACACGATAAGGAGGGTTGCGTAGAGATGGAAATTAGCAGAAAAATATGGCTCTTATGCCATTGTAAGGGGAATTTGTGTAATAAGGCGACATTTTCAAGTGAGATTAATTTAAGGGTAGTGTTATTCAGTCTTTTCAGTAGTTATGTTATTATGCGTCATTTCTTAACTTTCGTGTAAATATGTTATTTATTTAAAGAATTTTTCATGAATCACGCATCACATTACGTACCCAAGTGTGGCATACTCGTAGTGTACGGAAATTCTAAGCGATAAATCAGGATTTTCATAGTATGTATGTGGATTACACAATTTATGAACCGTCCAATAATATTGGTAAATATGTGTATATTACGTCTGTAAGTTTATTTATAGGAAATGACAAATATAAAAAACTAGTCTTTTTTGACGAACATTCTTCATTTGTACGTACATATAAACATTTGGTTTTGCCCATACAAATTATTTACACGTCGTATGTATGCACATATGTATTATTGGTTACATATGTATGTACAGCACTAATTGTTTATTTTATAAAATTTTTATCGACGTGAAATAAATTATCGATGCTCACGCTAATATTTTTTAAACATAAAGTCTGCATAAAGTACCATAACACCAAAGTATTTTACAATCGTAGCACAGGACATATGTAAAATATGAAATGTTAATATGCATATATTGAACTTGCATTTCGTTTTTTGTAAAATGAGAAACCTAAGTAGATTTTCATGAGTGGTAAAAATGGAGTAAACATTCAGTGGAAAATGTGTAAATTCATGAGTCCCAGGGATAAAAACTCATCAAAACTCATGTCTGAACTCATGTGATCATAACTTCCAGAGGCCACACAAACAATTTTAGTCATGTATTGGTAGGTTACACGTTCTGCTTAACAATTACTGTTCGGATATCCCGGCTATTTATCTTTTTACTTCATATTGCATCATTCTTTAATACCAACATACATATATTTGCATATATGGGTAGTTTTAGCCTTGTTAATCAATAATCATCTTTTCCTGTTTATTGCATACAAAACATTTTGCGTCGGACCGAGGTACATCTGCCTTAATCTTGTCCCTATATAAATTGTGATGGCTTTGGCACATTGAGTTACAGTCTGACAGGGACACTAAACACCATAGCATCTCAAACCCATCATTGATTTTAGTTTCCAATTAAGGGTAAGCGTTTTAAATACATACATTTCTACATAATACCGGCAAAATCAAAGTGCAATGCATCCCTCAAAATTACACTTTGCCATGCATATAAACAAATTTTGTTAATTAATTTTAGCCTCCAATTTACGATGGGAATTCCACCCGGCCCCGCATTCTATTCGGCCCTCGCCCAACGGGAATCTGGTAATGATCCAACAATCGTGAATTCATGGGGATTCATGGGTCTCTATCAGATGGGGCCATCCGCCCTGCAGGACATCGGATACATGGACGGTAATGGAAGATGGCTCGGTGGAAATGGAAGACCTTCCTCGCAGGCAGAATTTCTAAATAGTCGAGCCATCCAGGATCAAGCGATTCGACAATATCACATCCTCCTTTGGAGTCGAATCCCGCAAGATGTGAAAAATGCGGTAGGAAGTCGTGTCGGTCGCGTGAATAAAGTAACAGAATCAGGTCTGTTGGCTGGGGCACACCTTCGCGGACCCGGCGGTGTGATTGACTACATACGAAGTGGGGGACAGATTGATGATAAGGATGAAATTGGGACACCTTGCAGTGATTATATTATTCAATTTGGGGGATATGATTAAATTTGGCGAATATCAAGTCAACCTTTTACTGTTTAATATCTTTTATGTATGGGTCGATCAAAGATTTTGTAATTGGCCTAATAAGTAAAATATACATAATTACCAATTTTTAATCGAGGTAATAATAAATGCATAGGCAAATGTATGCAAACAGGTGGAATTCATTATTTTTTGGGAGATTGTTTTTTATTTATTTTATTAATCGCACTTGTTTTAATAGTTTGTTTTTATCGGTTTATTTTAAATTTCAATGGCTAGGTATGTATATATTATGGACACCGTTTTAATTTTATTGAAACTAAGAAAGTAGTATTACTGTCGTATGTTTTCTTGGATCAAATCAGTGAACAAATGAGGGGACAGGTGGTGAACATAGTAAATCCATATGCATATATATATATGTGCATACATACATATGAACATTAAGTAGGCCGGATTGACAAATTTTCAATTTTTATTAATGTAAAAGCATAATTCTTCCCAAGGAAGTATGGGATTACATTGGTCATATATGTACGCACAAACTTTATTAACTACGAGTTTTAAAAATTGTTTATACACACATGTACATAAATACATAATATGTATGTATGTACATGTGTATACGCATTTAGAAAATTCATATGGACATTGGTACCTTGTAGAATCCGTGAGTTTGACAAAATAATTTTACAAGCTTGTAAAAAATAAAAAAATCTCCTTGATCTGAGCAATTTTGTAAAAATTTGTAAGCTAATTTCCCTTATAAATATCGGTTAAATTTTGTAAAAGTTTATGCCTAACTTTACATCTATAAATCCATAAATTCACATGCTTCAATAAATGTGTAAGAGCATTAAAAACTTAGGTTACATACACTACATACATATCTATTTATGTTGTAAGTTCATATCCTACATAAATTAAATCCCCACATTTACTTAGTCAGTCATAACGGTATAATTTTCATAATTCGAACAATTGAATTGCTGTTGTCAAGTATTGTTGGAGTATACAAAAATCCTGTCACTCACGTCCCTACTATCTTTTCAAGGTACAATAAAATGAATAAAGGACTCCTAAAAATTGTATTAAAAATAATATCCATATATGCACACGTGCGGAAAATTTTCGCATAAACTCTTCAGTTGACTGAATTGGAAACCTATTTTTCACCCTAAGTTCTCTTAACTTTCTTTGTCTTCGATCCTTCCCCTCCGTGAATATCAACCCCGTTCCGTTTTTCTGCACGTCTAAGTTTTAGTTCCACAAATTTTGCAGGTATTTCGATTAAATTTCCCAGTGGAATTTCGCTAATTTTAAAATCCTCCCTCTGAATCCCAACAACCTTAAATAAATTATCGGTTGCCCGTATAAGCTCCAATTTTGCACCGAACGAGTTAAAATCAGTTTTGTAACGGTTCAAAAATCTTTTCATAACGACGGACGATTCTCCCGTTTTAAATTTTGGAATAAGTTCTTTAATTTCCTTATCTCTTGCATACATAAGTTTGCACGTGGGCATATACTCATCTGTACGAACTTGAGTTACAAACTCATGAATAATTAAACTCTGTAGAATTTCGTCTGTCAGTTCACTATCGCTAGCTAACTTGTACCCGGAAAGATTCTGGCCAAATGATTTTGCAAATTTTTTAAAATTTCCGTTTTTCATGAGTATGTCCTCTACGTGTTTTCGAGTGATGATATCCAATTTCTCTTTCTCTCCTTAAAGGGACCTCCTGTCTTCTTCCTCTGAAGATCTGCCTGGCTTCGAAGTAAGGATTCCGTACACAAAAACGACTCGTTTACCAAGGAATAATTTTCTCGTAGTGTCGCAATTCTTCATGTCAATTTTCTGCTTTAGATAAGTCTCTGTCTTAGAAATGTTGGCAGTAAGTGCGTTATGCGTTCTGCGCTCGGAATTTATCAATCTAGCGGAATTAACAATTTGGGAACATGCGTCTCTGACCACGTGGTCAAACCCATTTTTAACGTGGTACAAATAATAGGTTTCCTTATCCCGTCGATAAATAATATCTGCTAGCTCAATACTTTCAAAGTACGTGAGTTTTTTATCCCCCACGTAATAATTTGGGAATTCTTTATACTGTTCGTTGTAATACCCTTCGTCAAGTTTGATAGCTTTGCTATCTTCCCAATAATCCCACGGAACACGTAACCCCACCGGGTCATCCGAAGGCAATAAATGGTTTCGCAATATTTGGCGAAATTTATCATCAATTTTCTTTATGTAATCGTCCAACACGTAATACCAGCATTTAGCAATTCTCCAATACAGCTTCCCTTCATGAACCATTTCACCTTCCAAGTAGTTCATAACGGCTTCATCAATTTTCTCGGAGCCTTTCATAAAAGAGATGGTGTAAAGGTAAGGAAAATTGTCTGGGTCTTTTAATATGGCGGGATTTTTACTTTCGTTAATGCTTGCTTGATGAGCCCTAATATTCTCTAGAATTTCGTTAATGCCCGGATTTCTATTAAGGTGAAACACTTCTCTGGTCTTACTATACCCACGAAAATGCAGCTTTTTCTCGTCAGCTTGGACATACTCATTGACAAACTTGTGACAAATATCAATCCCGGATAGGCTACTGGAATCCATAACCCAGCTTTTAAACTGTTTAATTAGTTCAGCATTTAGTTCCTTGGTTTTAGCCAGAGGTGTACGTCGCATGTAGCGTCGGAAGGAATCTATCCCTTCCTGTAATGGTTCAGAGGTCTGGTACATGGCTTCCATGGTTTTTATTAGGAGTATTGTTTTATCCAGCGTGAGTTTTGCATGAAATTTGATGCGACACTCGCCAACGTCAACGGTGGGCATGTTTCCGCCTTGAAATAAGTTTCCGACCGGTGTGTCAGGTTTTAAGGGGGCGGAAAATGTTAGGCAGATGTCGCCCTCGTCCAGATCGGCTAGTGGAACGGGCTTTTTTGCTTGAATCTCTTTCAACCTGAACTTATCGCCGATAACGCATCTAGCCTTGTGACAAAGGGGACCATCCCCGCATAAAATTAGTTCGGGAATTTTGAACAAAAAGTCGGAATCGGAGTACGGCGTGAGTACTTGCCATCCGTTGCCGGCTGTGATGGCGTAATACGTGTCGCCCTCTAGTTTTATGAAGGCGACGTGATGCTTCATATTTGAAACGTGTTCTGTCAGGTTGTGCAATCCGAGCGTGAATTGGTCCACGCGACTGGTTTGTCTTTGCTCGTAGTGGAAAACGTTCTTACTCTGAAGACTTACGCTGGGTACGTGCACGTACAAATTTTGCTGTTTACCGTCGGGAAATTTGGTGTTTTTAATTTGTACCTGTTCGTTATAATCTTCAATTATGGTGGCGAAATTTGTTGTGGTGTCGTCTCGTAGGCGGATAATGCTGACCAGCAGGACTGGAATTATGTAGAGAAGAATTAGTTGTTCGTAGATTTGACATAAAATTATATAAGGGGAAGTTTATAAATTATACAATGTAAAAATCGTAATTTTCTAGACCCCTTCCCTCTGTAATATGAATCACGTATGTTGGCACGATATCATTGGAGTTTTAGACCCTCCTCCCTCTCGCGTTACATAATTTATGAACTGCCCCAAAGTATCATTTTGGCCTACCTGGGTCTCCTTTATCTGCGTCGCTTTCAATATTATCGTCATCAGGTACAAGTTCGCTTTCATCCAAGGGTTGAGATAACTCGTAGGCATCATCCTCAAAGTCATAGTTTCGCTCCTCAGCATCAGTTTCTCCATTAATCGGAGCTATTTACATAATTTAATATTTTAAACACAAATTGAAATGTATGTATTTGCCATTTGCATCACGACGAATTTAAATAAAATTTACCACTTTCTCTTGTTGTCGGCAAGGTGGACGGCTCACTTAATCCGTGTTCCTCTGGGTGAGGGGAAGTAGGGTCATCAATCCTAATTTAATATGCATTCCTTAAGTTGATTAATTTATTTATAGGAATACAAATTAAGATCAGCTTATTCAGATGCATAAGTGTGCACATATTTGAATACTTGAATGTGCATGCATATTTGCATATATGTACATACATACATAAATATCTTACTTTACTTTTATAACTACCCTATAATAAATATTAATATGTACATACTTTGTAAATAATTCAAAGGGAAAAGGTTAGGTGTATCTAAAACTTTACCAAACGTCAGAATCCTCAAACGATGTAGAAATGTCTGGAGTTCTTATATCTGCCATTTGTGCATATAACTGACTATGGGGTGATTGGTCAATTCTTCTTCTCTGGCGAAAATTATATGCTTGTAGAAATTGTTGTTGTTTAGTTTACTTCGAATATTCACCTTTAAAAATGCTACGTAGGTTAGTGGGAGTTACAGGAAACACTCATTGAACTGTAATTAAATGCATAAAAATAAATATGTTCGACTTAAGATGAAATGAGAGATCGAACTCGTTAAATTTCATTTTGTAATTAAACTCTGTCATCTCTAATACTGGTACACTCACAAAATTAAGAATTTACACTGACACACGCTTGCGTCAAAGGATAAATAATATGTTCATGTTTGCAGAATCGGGTAAAATAAGTATATGTTTTCCTGTATTTAAGTGTGCACAAAGTTGTTACGGATTAATAATTTTTATAATTATTCAGTCCGGTTTGGAAATTTTATAAAATAGTTTACAGTCTCCATACAATCTTTAAGATTTTTGTCAAAAATGCACGCTACGGTTAGTTTGAATGTTTCCGTACCGAAGAGTGAACTAGGAATGAGAACATATATATTTCTGAAAATACATTAAAAGCCTTTTACTGAATTTGGTATTGGGTATAAAAGGTGGTTTATTTTGTGTTAATTGTTTTAAGCATCTCTTCGTTTAAGGAAATACATGTATGTACATACATATGTATGAAAAAGGGTATGTATGCGAAAGGGTTATGGAGAAGTGTATGTAGTGGCATCCCGAAGAGTTCCTGGAATTGAGTAAATAGATCCCTTTAGGACTCAAACACGTACGAAAATGTAAATCGTATTCTTAAAATATGTAAACCTTTCTAAAACGAAAACTACTCTATTTTTGCCATTTCGAAGAAATTTAAATGCATGTGAAATTACTTAATATGCACGTGCTACATAAATACACGCTTAATAAATAAGCACTTGAGCAACAAATAATAATAATAATAAGCATTTATTATCCTCATTTGCTAATACTAGTGATTACAAAATTCAGGGTTAATAGTAAAAAACATATTATCCAATTGATTTTGCAAAACAAACTAGAACTATTTTCATGAGCTTACAATAACAAAATTATATAATTAATCTTATCTACAGTTTAATATAGCCTAATTAATTATTCAACAAGTGGGGGATTTCTAAGGTTTACAATTGTTTCTAGTTTATAACCATAAATTGTTTGAGATTTTTTATACTCCTCATTAATTTTATTGATAATTGCATTAATAGTTGAGTTTTGATACACCGAATTTTTAATATAAGGTTGAACAATAATATCCTTTTGTGACCTCAATGACCTCAAATTTTGGTTGTCAGTAAATAATGGTAGAAAATAATTGTATCTTCCAATTAATAACTTGAAACCGAATTTTTCAAGTGCAGTATTCCTCCTACTTTCCAATGATTCTATTTTATGTAATTCTAAAACTTCCTCATAATTGAACCTATCGACCCTTTTACGGTTAATAATTGACAGTGCTCTTTTTTGCACCCTTTCCAACTTATTAATTAATTTAATACTTAATCCGGGACCCCAAACTACTGAGCAATATTCGAGATTAGACCGCAAATAAACACAATAAGCTCTTACCAGCTCGTTAATACTAAAGCCTGCTGTAAAAAGTTTACGCAATTGAAATCATTTTGAGTTGGCTTTACCAACAATATTTTGAATATGGGCGTCCCATTTAAAACTACCAGTAATTGTTACTCCTAATATTTTAATTTTGTGGACAACAGGGACCATTACATTATGAATGAAAAATTTGGATTCGTATTTAATCCTGCGTCCCCCAAAGTTAACCAACAATATTTCACATTTTTGAGGATTGGGCCTAATCTTGACTTCCGTACAACTACTAGCTAAACAATCCAATGCTTCCTGTATTTTGGGCGATTGTTAATAACTCGCTCAACTAGTACAATATCATCGACAAATCCAGCACAGCAAAAATTTGGATTGTTGATAAAAAAAGGCCTGTAATTTCTGTAATACAAAATCAATCACTAAAATAAATAATAAGGCAGCTAATTTTGTGCCTGCTGCTGTTCCACAAGAGAGGAACTCCTCATCGGATAAAACCTTTCCATTTTTTACAATCTGGGTTCTCATTCTCAAAAAAGAAACTATCCACAGAACATCAATTTCATTTACACCGAAATAATTAATTAACAGATCAACTAATATTTTATGATCGACTAAATCAAACGCTTTAAAATTATCAATACCTGCTACTATTACCGTCGTTCCTGGAATTTCAGCAGATTTTAATATAAAATGATTAATCTGCACTAAATAATGAGAAGTAGATGAATTTTTAAGACTCCCAAATTGGTTCAAATTTATCTTCCCTTCTACCTGCTTATACAAATTATCAAACATAAATGATTCAGCTAATTTAGAAAACACATCCGTCTGTGTAATTGCCCTAATATCATTCAACGAATTACATGTCACTTTCTTTAGTAAAGGAGTGACATATCCTTTTTCCAAGTTTCAGGAAATTTGAAATTTTGGAATGATTGATTTATTATGTTAGCTAATAATGGGCTAATGAAGTAATTTGCACTTTTAATTAATGCGCTGGGAATCAAATTGGGACTGTTACTCTTTTTACTACTTAATTTACGAATTGCTTGACTAACTTGGAGATCAGTAACTTTGATTGGTCGTGAATCGCGGGGGAGCGGACACAAGTTTATAAAATCACACCCTTCATACGTTGTACATATTTTTGAAAAGTGGGAGTTTACTAAATTGGCTAATTCTTTCTCATTACTGTTCGAAAATGTACTATTAATTGATTTAATTTTGGTAAACGCTGAAACAATTTCCAAACCACTAACTTTACGGACTAATTGGTACCAGTCGGATGAGTTCATACCAGGTACTTCCTCACTAAATTTTTGCCTAATTCTGGTTTGTGAAATTTTAATCTGATCTTTAATCTTACTCCTTATGTCTTTCAATTTACCTATACATTTTTGTTTCTTTGCCTTTCGCTGTTGTTTAAATAACTTCCTAATTCTTGATGTCATCCAAATCGGATCTACTTCACAAATAGTTTTCTCATATAGAGGTGAAACACAATCATACGTATGACTTAATAAATTATTTAGCTGCACAACTTTCTGATCTAGACTAAAGTTATTAAATTCGTTTACATCTACCTGAATATTGTCAAGTTGCGCTATAAACTGCTCAGAAATCTGATTAACACTAGGTCTACATATTATTGTTTTACGAGGTTTCCCACACTCAAAACATGATAGCGGACTCAAAGATAAGCATCCATGAACCCGATTTTTTAAAGTTGATTTGACTGGCGGAAGCAGTTCAGGCTCCTCATAAAATAAGTTTAAGTCTGTAAAAATAAGATCCAAATTAGAACTAGTTGATTTAGTTGAGTTAAAAAATGTTGGAAATGAAACAATTTGCTTTAACTTAGACGATTTAACAAATAACTTGTAATCCCACTTATTGAAATCACCTAAAATTAATATACCCGGACTTTTATATTTACCTCTTAATTTCGTAACCAATTCAATCAAATAATTATCCAATTCTCTGCTTAAAGTATTCACAAATTGAGGAGGTAAGTATATAGCTACCACAATAATACAACTTAATGAATAGGGTAGAAATTGGGGTTTTAGCAAAATAACTAACGATTCAATTTTTGAGTCACCTTTCAGATTAATATTACAAATTTTTGCCGAGATTGTTTTCCTAACAAAAATGGCTAGCCCGCCACCCTTTTTTATCGATTTCTTATTTGGCCCTACATAATTTCTATTTTTTGAAAACGTTTCAAAACCATGAAGATAACTAACATGATCATTTTTCCACCAAGTCTCCACAAATACACCAATATCATACTCAACTAAACTACCCTCAAGAGAATTTAATTTGTCAGGAGACAAAGAAGTTGGATTAGTATAGAATACTCTAGGAACACATATTGGTAATTTTGATAACTTACTACTACAGTCTATCTTGGCCAGATTTAATAGATTTGCGCCAATGTGTTTTGACTCGACAATTTTATTTTCCCGACGTTGGTGACGTTGTCGTGCTTTCCTTTCCAAACATTTGCCCCTTTTCTTGTGGTTCTTCTGTCGTCTTTTCCATTCATCCCCTGGTGCTCCTATGTACAAATATGTACAAATATGTAATAACAAATAACAAATATGTACAAATATGTAATAACAACCTATGTACAAATATCTGAAACGCGATTTTCTCGTACATACATAAATAACACACTATGCATATGCATATTGCCATCCATCCATAATACGACTCGGCTCAATTAATTACTTATTTGATATATAAGGAATATATACCAAAAAATTATATTGCCCGATGTAATTTAAGAAACAAACAATTTGTATACTAACTTATTTCAAAAATGTAGTACTTCATTTAATCAATATTAAAAAATAAATTGGCTAAAACTGATTGGTTGGTCACCAAAGTACAAAAATAAATTCTTTAGCCAGCTAAACCCTTTCGAAAAGCTTGGACAGACTATACTTCGAACATTAACTGTAATTATAATGTACGTACATCATCTTTGGTAGGCTATGCAAATAAAAATCCTTCACAAATTATTAACTTAAATTAAATGACAGTTGTGCAGGTCATTTCATCCAAAGGACGGAACCGACGTTTAACAAAAATATGTATGTATTTAAATTTCATCCCGACCACACGTCAATCAGGTTACCATGTGTGTAAATATGTACACTTGAATTCTCCATGAACCGTGGACAAAAATCAGAGCAAACTCTTCTTAATCACTGCTCTGATTTTTAATCATAATTACAATCTATAATTCCAGCAATGACATTTTTAACTGACTGATCACTTGTCCCTATTTGTCTACACATTCCGTATTGTGTGTATTCAGAACAATTAAGCAAATTTCACCGAAATGAATCCCAATGACGCTAATGAATTGACGTTAACAAATACTTGATGACTTTGTAATCTTGTTTTCATACATGATTTATTTATCAAATGGAACTTTTCACCGGTATTATGTTATAATCTCAAGTTAATTAGCATGCATACGTCAATCATGCAAATTCGGACTCGTATAAAAGTTAAGCGCAAAGTCGAGAATATAGCATTCATCTCAATATTATTTAACTTTGCATCTCATTAACAAATTCAAAATCATACATAATGAATTATTTCGCCAAATTTGTCGTCATCTGCGCCATAATTGGGACCGCGGCGGCGGGGGCAACATCTTCAATCAGTCTCAGTTCACCTATCGCCCTTGAGGAACAATCGACCAACGGCGTTGTCACAAATATTACGCGATGTGGTGACTGAAAAGTCTGCAAATTTTTGGTGCAAAAAATTGTAACGTTTTAAATTTTGCAAAAATGTAATCGTTTTTCATTTATAATTACAAAGGTGGGAACGGAACACCAATCCAACTCAGAGTTTCGGAATGCGAAGGAAGATGCTCTCTCGTACCCGGTCGCGTTTACAATATCGAGTATGACTTCATCCCGAGTAAGTTTCTGGGGCAAATTAATTTTTTAATTTGCACGCAAATTTCAAAATTCGTTTATTTTTCGCAGGCTCCGCCGCCCCCGGGCTTAGTTTGGCTTGTGACCTCGTCTTTCTGGGCACCCCGCACCGACTTTTCGACACCGCACTTCCCAACTCTGGCGTTCTACCGGGTCAAATGTACACCGTCCGCTTTTCCGTCGTACCCAATGATATCTTATCCGGTCGAACGGTTAACCTTCGTGCCATAATTTATCATACGGATAATCGATTATTGGAAATTTGTGTAGAGTCGGAAGTTGATATTTTGCCACTTCCGTTTTAAGTTTGTTAAATTCAAGTAAATTTGTAAGAACAAATACATTTTGTAATTCTAATTTTCAAATTATTCATGATCGGAAAATATAAATTATTGCAAAACTTGTAAAGTAATTAGACAATTAAGTTACATACTAAAGTAATACGCACACATAACTATTTTTACTGCCCAATCTAAATATATGTCTAAAAACGTTCTTTAGTAAATTTTGATGTTTAATCGTCAATCATTTTTTAAATTTTAATCTTTTAACCAAGTGAATTTTTTGTACACTTTTTGAGCGCTTTTATGTGTCATAAATTTACATGCATTAAAGTTTATTCAGAAATTTTATATGCATACCAACCACATTCCAGTAAAGGATTTTGAGTTGTACGTACATGCACAAATTTTATTTTTAATTATTAATTTTGCATAAATATTTTTTAAATTTTCAAAAATATATCCCCCCTTTAATTCCCCCATTTCGCATTTTTCTTCCCACTGCAGGCATAACTCTGGGTGCTGTGCTTCTTACAACAGTTGCACCAGTAACCATGACAACCACTTTGTCTCGAATCTCTCGAAATGGGCCCGTTCGATTTTGATAAGGAAGACAGAGCAGTTTGCAGACTCCACATTCCCATGAATAGACTGCCAGCTTTGGAGCTTTCAGATTTTGCAGACGAATTCATACCGATGTGCTAAAATTTATTTAAACATATATTTTTAGAACAGTATTTTTTAAAGGTGTATTTTTTGCTTTTAAATATTACGTGAAAATAATTTATTAAAATTTGTTCGATCGGATTTCATACCTTTTATTTAAAAAATAGAGTAATTTGTAATTTAATTAATCAAAGTAATGAAGAAGGCAAATATTTCGCTAAAGTATGCTAAAAGAAGATACGAATTTGGGTACGCAACTTATTGAAACGACGTACTGGTCAAGATTAAAACGTGACGGTAAGTTAACTTCAACTGCACAAAAGCCTTCTCCGTATTGTTGACCAAGTTTGCTTCCTTGTTTACAATTCTGGAGAAATTTGGACGGGAACAACTTGCTTCTAGTTAAGTAAATGTGTTAGAAAGAAATTCGCAACCATTTCTACTTCAACTCTAAAGTACAATTTGAATCAGAGTGCCTATTTAAATACATATAAAATACGACATGTTTTGTTTGCTTAATGGTTTTATTAATTAAATTCTTCTACACGGAATTTTGGAGATTGAATGAGGCGAGTGTGAGAGTCAAATTACAAATGCTACATATTCAACTTTGCTTATTTTGTGAATGATACATACATAAATTACATATGTAACATAATTAAATAATACGTTGTACATTTACGTGTATACATATTTTAATTAGGATGAAAATTTTAATTTTAATCCTTAAACCCAACCTGGATAAATTTAAGGTTATGTTTAAATTTGACATCAAACATACATAACTCAACTCATATATGTACAGTAAATATGCTTTTCTATCATTACGAGTCATACAAATTAAGTGTGAGTACATACATATTTGTTATGAGTAATACTATTTCCAGAATTTCCATGAGCAGTTATAAAATATTTAATATGGCCAAAACTTTCCATGCATATAAAAATTCGAAGCTCTAATTTTACATGGAAAATAACTCCGGCCTAATAATTAGTTTTCGCGTGCATACATAAGTACTTATTAATAAGCATTTAAGTGTGGTTACTATATAAATTTGCCAATTCAAGTTTTCACAGCAAATAAAAGAATTCTTGCGGAGAAAACGATTTAAATAATCGATATCCAATTTTACACCGTTCCATCGCTTTCACCAGCTTTCACCTCCTTCCAGAAACACCAAACGACAAAGGTACAGTACGCGTCGAATACGATGCCCACCGAAGCCCCGATCAGATGCTTGACACCATCGCCCCTCACGTGGATACAGTCGTAGATGAATTTTGAAAACATCAACGCCATCACGATGCATCGAATGAAGAACCAGGTGAATAATTTTCCCCGTTCTTTCTGAAAATATGGAATAATTTGAGTATGAAATCCTACCATCATCGCGTCATTAGCAAATTAGTTTGCAAACACAAAAAATTCGCAAAAATTAAATGGAATTCATTACGAGTTCACATATTCTTAAAAAAAACTTGCGAACTCTTGAAGCAAGTTTCCATATGAATTTCCAGACCATTTTTTTGCGAACGTTGCTAGCGATGGAACTCGTAATGAATACCCTCAATTTGTCCGCGACATTATTAATTTTTGTATATTACCTTTCGTGCCCCTTGGAATAGGATTATGGCCAAAATGAGCCCTATGACCCCGATGACGAGCACAATAGACCAAAGGACGGTTAGCACAGTAGCTGAAATTATATTTATAATCAAAAGAATGCCTTTAATTAAGAAATTAATTAAATATAGTAATTAACGGTCTAATGGGTCCGTCTCGAACCACGGCTTGTCTGGGTCTTGTTTCAATTCCACCACCCGAGTCAGACCTAGTATTCCCGTCACCAAGGTGAATGTACAACTGAGCTGTGATTGTGAAAAGAAAGTCAGAAATATTATTTTTTTATACGCCATAAATTTTGCGAAATATTTATGTATAACTCACAATTTGTAAGAATGCAATAATTTTTGTCCCCGTCTGCAACGAGATTTCACAACAACACCAACACGGATTAAGAACCATGTCGACGAATGGCGAAGTTATATCCAACACTAGGCGTCATCTCAGTTTCAGCTTAGCCAGGTGTGCTAAAAAAATTGGCATGGACAAACTTTTTTGTCAAATGTACATATGTGCATGATTACCCATTCTGGGAAATTGCTATGTGCCCAGGTAAGAAACCTATTAAGTTTGATACATTTTTTGCTCATTTGCATATTTAAGAGGAACAAAGATATCGACCTTTCTCAATTTTAGTCCAAATATTGATCAGACATCTGGCAGACGGGAAAATAATTGAAGTGTCTCCTATCATCGCTTGTAGTGATGAAATCGAGTTAAAGATATTGGGATTTCGGGAATAAATAAGTGGTGAGAATATAATGTGACAAGTCCGTCGGTTAGTTGAACATCCGCAAAATCATGTCTTAATTTATCAGAAACTATGTCAAATTTATTTCCGAAAATGAAGACGAAAAATGACTAACAATTCTAATCCTAAGTTTAAAAAATAAAAAAAGCAAACAACATTTTATGAAACTTTAGGAAAATATAAAGTTATATTTTACTCAAAAATCTAAACTTTTCTGAAAATTGAGCCTTCATAGTATTTATATTTCAACGTATTTAAATTGATTCATGTACAGCTCAGTCTAGAGAATGCGTAGCGTATTGTCTACAAAAATCTGTTATTGACCATTTAACAGTACTACTAATAAATACCTAAATAATAATTAAAAAGTTATTACATATTTAGTTTGTAATTTCCATAAAGTTCTGGCCTACACCATCGTCTCCCATTTCTGGAGGAAATTCATCCTTTTTCCTCCTTGGCAACCTATCCTTACACTTCTTCTCCATCACGAGGCCATGATGTCCCCTTAAATGGAGATACAGCGACGTATTCTTAGCAAAGGCCTTATAACAGCCAGCCTGGTCGCAGGTAAAGGGCCGCTCCCCTGTATGAACTTGACGGATGTGCGCCTGCAAGTGATGATTGAACTGGTAGCCTTTGACACAGTGGGGACACGGGTATCGGATCGGAGCAACGTAGCCAGGCGTGTGGATTCGTTTGATGTGCGTATTCATATGTTTTCTTTGTTTGAAGGCTTGGTCGCAGTGGGGGCAGGGATAAGGTCGCTCGCCAGTATGCTTTCTCATGTGCAGAGTTAGCAATGGTTTGCAGGAAAAGGCAGCGTCGCAAACCTGTATTTCAGATCGGATTTATGTAGGTAAAAATAGCAATTAAAAACTGAAATTAACGAGGTCGAAATAACTCCAAGACAAATCGTCACCTGGGGAGGTACAAATGTAAAATAGTGCTCTATTTCTGGGCAATGATTAAGTTTTGTCGGAAAGTAAGTCAAAGACGCATTTACCAAACAGACGTTGCGTCGTTATTTAAAACTTCATTACTTTCATATACTTATCTTACATACAAAAAACAAAAATGTTCAATTTTTTTAATTAAGAAAGAAAGTCAAGTGCATGAGTTTTTCAAATTTAATTTCGGTTGTTGAAACAAACGTCTATCTAATCATTGCTTAATCGTTGTCCCAAAATAGAGCACTAATTTACGGTACATCCACTGGGGACGATTTGTCTCTAACTGCCCAGGTTATATAAACAACTGGCAATGTCCCCACGGCTTCCGCGGTCACTTATTTAGAGTGTGGCTTTCGGTCATATTTACGTACATCACATTTGTGCGGTTTTACTCCCGTGTGGATCCTCTTATGTTGCTTTAGTGAACCCATCGAGGTAAATTTTGCACCGCTAAAAAAATTGGAAATTGACAATTTTAGATTTAATACCTATGATGACAAACTATGCGTGATAAGTAAGTACCACTCATCGCAGACAAAGGGATCAGCACCATGCTCCTTGACGAGGTGTGCCTTAACACGATAACGGTCCCTAAACTTTTCTCCGCAAATTTCACATACAGGTTTCTTGGATTCGTCATGTCTTTGTAAGTGCCGTTGGAGATCGTACACGAGACGGAAACCGAGGCCGCAAATGTCGCAAACGTGGTCTCTCGTCTGATCATGGACGCGAGCCACGTGCCGACGAAGCCCAATCTGGTCGATGAAAGATTCTTCACACTGGTCGCATTTCTCAGGTTTTTCTCCAGTGTGGATGCGTATGTGTCTGTGATAGGAAAATATTTAATTGTTTAAATTGTTTAGTTGAAAATATTAAAACTGACAAAAAAATAATTAGTTTTCTTAGTTATCTAGCAACAGAAAAAGAGTAACAATTGAGGTCTTCCTCCGTATGGTCTCCGTTTTGACCAAATTAGTGTTTGTTAATTGATTACAAATTAATTAATATGTAATTTAAAGAGAAAACGATCCCTTAATGGTCACGTTTTTCGGAGATATTTGCATCCAAAGAGTAGAAATTGCAAGTCGGCAAATTTTACACGTTCTAAATTTACTGCGTTTGTTTTCGCCTATTCGGACGCAAATATCTCCGCAAAACGTGACCATTGGGAGATCGTTTCTTCTGCAAATTGCATACTAATTAAATTTGTGATTAATTAGGACACGCAGTTGACCCCCAGCATGTGGTAATCTCGCCTAATTTTAACAGTTTCTACGTACCTAATCAACCCATCCTTATTAGAATGCGCTAGTCCACAGTGGTCACACTTGAAGCGTTTTGTATTATGCGTCTCCATGTGGCTCTGTAGGCGCTCGTCATCCTCAAATCGAGAGTCACACATGTCACACACGAAAGGTTTGATATCCTCTATTTCATGCAGGTTCAAATGACGCTCTAAATTTTCGAGAAGCACGAAACTCTTTGCGCATTTGACGCATGGAAATTTCTTCTCCCCTTTTTCATGACGGATGACCATGTGCGCTTGGAGGGCGTTTTCGCGATTGAACTTTTTCTTGCAGAGGGCACACTGGTAGAGAGAGACGCATGGGTGGGCCCGCTTCATGTGCGCCTTTCTAGCAAGCTTGGTGCCAAATGAGGAGGAACATGTCGGTACTGGACAAGGGATTGAATGGTCACGTGCGATATGGCGGGTTCGCCCGATTTCAGAAAGGAACGATCTGGCGCAAGAGGTACATTTGTAGGGACAAATTTTCTTTGTCCGTTCGTCCAATATATTTTGAGAAGAGGTACAGTATGTCACGAAATTGTAGATGCAACGACATATTTTTTATTTCGATATGATCCCACAATTTCTAAAATTCCGAACTTCGGGATCAAATGTCAAAAGTATCTACGGATAATTTCCGCGTCGTCGATTTGTAAAGTCACACACAGGTCAAAGGTCAGCATTTTTCTAAAGATTCAAAATGAGAGGCCAAAAATAAAACTCCATGGATAATTTTTTTTCGACTTTCCAATATTTTTTATTGAACGCGGCAAGGCCTCACGAAAAAAATGAGCTATCGTACGACCGTGTACGATTTTTTTGACGCCCACAGGAATTTTTCGCCATGGACAGTTTTGAGGTCTAAAATCGTGACCGTGGCGAAATTCAAACAATTGAAATATAAAAAGGCATGTATTCGATGTTAATATGGTTTTGTATATTTCAATTGTTTGAATTTCGCCACGGTCACGATTTTAGACCTCAAAACTGTCCATGGCGAAAAATTCCTGTGGGCGTCAAAAAAATCGTACACGGTCGTACGATAGCTCATTTTTTTCGTGAGGCCTTGCCGCGTTCAATAAAAAATATTGGAAAGTCGAAAAAAAATTATCCATGGAGTTTTATTTTTGGCCTCTCATTTTGAATCTTTAGAAAAATGCTGACCTTTGACCTGTGTGTGACTTTACAAATCGACGACGCGGAAATTATCCGTAGATACTTTTGACATTTGATCCCGAATTTGGTTCGGAATTTTAGAAATTGTGGGATCATATCGAAATAAAAAATATGTCGTTGCATCTACAATTTCGTGACATACTGTAACATCAGTAGTTGCTAGTAAATCGTTCTCAACAAATTCAGGTTTTGTATCGTCAATGGATAATGATTCAGAAATCCTTTTCAGAGACAGTTTTAGAGTTTTGACATCATTTGCAGGAGGAAGAGTAGTCTTTTTAATTCTTGGAGAGCATCGTGTCTCGTACATGCTGGGTCGAATATTTTCTTCCTTTATCCTTTTTGGCTTTAGTTTAGATGGTGATGAGTTTTCCCTTTTTGGTTTGAGTCTAGAAATTAATTAAGATGGGGTAAATCACCAGGAAATACTAATAATTTTTGTTAACTTTAAATAAAGCAACCAAATTATGTAATGTTTAATAAAATCCGTAGGCCATTAGGTTTACAAATTTTGCTAACATTTCTTTTTTTAGTGCATGAAAGAACTCGTTACGTTCAGTTTATCAATGACTTTGCTCAATTTTGTGGGCTAAATTCATACCGTGGAGTGTTAGTTCTGATAGATTTACGAGGTCGCCCTCTCCCCCTCTTTTGGGGATGTGGAATGATACAGAATGCGGACTCGAAGTCATCCTCGCCATCATTTTTGAAGGGATCCATCTCCTCCTCCTCCTCCTCCTCTTCTTTACCTCCTTCCATATCTGCTGTTGGAGAGAAGGAATTAATATAATCGTCAAAGAATTGGTCATCCGCATTTCCGACTAGGCCAATATCCTCTTCTACTTTAACTTGTATTTCATCCAGACCCAACACAACGCTGTCATCTGTATTAATGTCTGATTCTAGATTGGAAATAAAATTTACACGGTTAAATGTAATCTAAAAAAAACAGTATTATGCACTCAACCCGTAATTTGAAGTATAATAGTCCTTAATTTTCTGATTTTGACTCTTCCCCCATCGTCCCCATTTTCTAGTAAGGATGACGAAGATTCCAACATCATTTCCCGAATTTTCGTAATTTTTCTCCCAATTTGCTCCTCCAAGAGGGACATTTGGTACCGGATTTGCTCCATCTCGCTTATCACGGGGGCACAAACTGGGCAAAATTCACAGGTCGCATCCTCTTCAAATTGTGGAGTACCTTTCCTGCGAGTATCATTTGACGATAAGAAGAGCAGTTCACACAGGGACGAGATTCGTATTTTTCTAGTTTCCTTATCATCGAACGACGGAATGGTGGTGTCGATGACTTGAACACAGAGAAAGCAGACTCGGCTGGACATGATTACCCTGAAATATTATAGTTTAATTATTCCGTCGGATTTTCATTAAATTAATCATCTTTTAAATATTTCCTCAAAAAGTATACATATTTTTAAATAAATAATTACCTCACTACAGTTGTATGATTCCAAATAAATAGTAGAGCATTAGCTGAGCATTACCTAATGTCTTTAATTGAAATAATTGAAATTGTAACAGTTTAATAATTACGTGAATTTAAATTAGAAATACTTAAAAAGTATGCTTTTTGTTGACTTGTGTTTTGTTGACCAGATGAAATTTAACTCGTGCCAATGCAAAAATGGGACGAGTGAGACTCGATTTGCTCTGCAAAACAGACATTTTCATGAAAATGAATATAATGCGAGGGTTACAAATGAAAGTTTGAGAAGATGCGAGGTGCTGCAACCAAATTAGCAACTTTATTGATTGATCAATTAATTAATTTATGTTCATTCATCCGTATCCAGTTTCGATGATCGTTCATCTTGAAAAACTACTTTGCCGTCCTTGTTTTTTGTACGAATTTGTCTTTTCATACTTAAATTCATCTAATTAAACATTTCTCAAATTAATTTCAAGCAAAACATATTCAACAAAGGAAAAAATAATGCCTGAATTGCTACTTATTCCCAGAAATAATTATTTTAAGAGATGATTCAATAGAAAAAATTCAAAAACTTTGTGTGTATACCTATTAATAGATATGTATTTATGCAGCAGATATTTTACTACTTTATCCCTGCATTTAATCACCATATTCGTCCAGAATTGTTCAGGTGTGCTATTATTATAAGCATTTGATACCATCAGACGCCCATAATTTTGGCTGCGTACATACATAATAAAATAAAATAAATACCTTAATAATCGGCCAGAACTTGATAAGTATGTATATAAAGTACACTTCGTTCATACGTTTATGAAACGTGGGTTAAAAATTTGTCCTTGACTGAATACACATTCATCATCCAAAATTTGCATTATTCTACGCTCCGATTATACAACATATCCTTCCAACGCAACAGCCACGATAATCGACAATCTCTATTTCATCCTCCATATGCGTTCAATATAAACGTTTTTTACTGCAAATACAGCCTTTTTATTTAAGCATGTAACTGGCCTGTAAAAAATCCTGCAGTCATATACATACATACATATGTTGTATGTGCATATTCCTACATAGCTGGTATTGATTTGGTAATAAATTCATACAGCATTGGTAGTAGTTTATTTCTGAGTGGTGCCTTTTTCATTACTACAATATTACTAAACGGTAATGCTCGTTCTTACCGTGCCAATAGTGTCATAAATACAAATCGTGAGTTTTCACTTTCACTTGGTAAATTATCAAATTTTCTGTTTCCAATAAAATACATGCATTTACTCCGATTCAATACTCTGTTTCGAAACCTTTAGTCTCGTCCACTTCATTCAAATACACGTCAATATGTAGCTAGATACTTCATCGCTATGTATTGTAGGAATGAGAAATAACGGTATAGTGCAAAAATTTGGTGACCCCGGTCTCCATCGAAGGAAACATTTCCCGGTATAGCCCCAGACGTACTCCTTTGTACTACGCGACCACCATATCAATGCACCCGTCAAATCTCACTCATACTTTTCTTCCCCACAGTATGAATCACTGACAAGTTGTAATTTATAATTTCTGGGGGAGCTTTACAGGAGCTGTATGTCACGGAATTACAATGCAGGCCGAAATCAACCAAACGGTGAAACACTTCGAAAATCTTGACTTTGTCGGTGATATCGACAAAGTGCGGGGAAAGGCTTTGGCTAACCCAGTCGTAAGTGAATCAGTACTTCTATTAATATTTTGCATGTATGTAAATACAAATAGATCGATCACCCAATCAGGCAAATTGGTAATGAGGATATTTATAAATTTTATCAGTTTATGTACAATCTGTCCAAATTTTATTTCAGATTTTGGACAAAATATTTTACTCCTTGGACGCATCAACTTTAAAATCTGCTCGACTCGTGTGCCCCATTTGGGCCGACGTGGCCGCCTCGTTTCTCGGGAACCTGTGTCGCCTGACCTTTTCAACAACGCCAAATTCTGAACAATTGACCTCATTCAACCCCAAACTCGCCAAGCATGTAAAATTAGCCATGAAGTGTGACTGCTCCTCGGCCTGCACCTGTGAACCCCATGGGTCGTGTTACTGCTGCTGGACCTGTACCTGTTCGCCCAATGAAGTTGACTCCAATCGCAATCTGCCACCTAATTTCGCTCTACATTTGCCTGCGATTTCTGCCACTCTGGAAACAATCGAGATCAACGTGGCCAGTCCGTATCAACCGAATTTGCACCCCATGTGGACCACGAACCTCCCAAACCTCGCCGTCATCTCGATCACCACCGAAAAAGATTGGCATCTTGGTAATAATCATGCCGAAACTGCAGATGAAGAGATGCGTCAGGAATTTCGACCCCTTCCAAATCTAAGAGTACTTTCGATAACAAGAATCGGAGATGGCCCAACCTTTGTGGACGTGCCGTGCAGGTACCAGGGCCTCCTGAACGCTGCCCCAAACCTGGAAGAATTAAATCTTTCCGCGAATTCCTACCCAGATTTGACCCGATGTCCAAAACTGCAAAATTTAACGTACGAGTATCAAGGGACCGTTTTACATGAGAAGGAACTCGTGCAATTCAATATTTCCGAGATAAACAGAATGTTAGAAAATTGTCGGGACTCCTTGAAAAAGTTGACTTTGAAGTACGACGGTCATCATGATGTTAAGGTTAGTTAATCACATCATTGGCGGCGGAAGCAGGTGGACGGTGGGATATTGTCCCCTAGTCATGTAGCAAAATCCTTACGGTTAATAAGTCCCTCCTCTTCCAATCGTGCTTTTGTCCCCACGTGGCCCCCCAATTTCCGCTGGCACTGAATCGCAGACTTTGTTAAATTTATTGGAGTATATTTATTTATCTACCAATTTCTGTGAGTAACTAATATTTTACTTTGCAATTTACAAGCTGGATTTTCACTTTCCAAATCTCACCCACCTCGAAATCCAGGATGACGACAAGTTCAAAATTGGGGATTTGTTAAACACCACCAACCTTCCGAGCCTGACGCATTTATCCATTTGTACTCAGCACGACATTTCTGCCCTGATTGAAACTTTGCATACACGCCACGTGGGAATAACATCGCTCCGCATGCGTGCCTATCACTGCTCGAACGGTTGGAGCCAGGATGGACAAGCAGCTATCAAACTGGTCAACCTCTTCCCTGCCGTGACAGAATTAAAATTGTCATTGTCGGTTCATTTTGTCCGAAATGGTGACGAAACAGTAGATTTTCGTCCTTTAAAAGAAGTGATGCAAACTTTAGGCGAGTGGGGGTTAACTCAGGGGAAAGTCGTCGTTGGAAGTCTTCCCGTACGTTCAGATGAGAATGATTATTATTACTCGGGTCACCTATTTGATCCGGCTTTAAATATTGATTCGGACGTTGTGGTGACCGTGTTGGAAGGAATGAAGGAATGGAGAGGTTTGTCTTGACGATAATCTTTTCATGCTTTTCTGTTAAGTTTAGTACTCAGGGAGATTTTTCACCTGAAAAAGTTTGAGAACACGAAACTTAAATAATTTGTCAATTGATTTGAAGAAGTACAAGTAATTCCAGTGACGGAATAATTTGATTGATTGATTTACTAGCAGCCTTTGTGCAGGCCTTAAGGCCCATAAAGGTACATGAATAACTTTAACAACAGTAACGTATAACGGGTTACATATGAAACTTCAGTTTTTCAAAACGACATATACATATTACCAATTCGACGGAATAATTTAACACAAAGCGAAGATCATATCGAAAAATCCGTCCTGAGTACTAGGCTTTATCCTGTAAATTTAAACTACACCGCTAAATTTGTATATTCAGGTTTGGCGAACACATCACTTAAATGTTGCGCAAATTGCTACGGCGCGCGTTTGGAACCGTCCGACCGGATGCGAGAGGCCTTCTTGTCATGCAGTAGAATTAGAACTGTTACTTTGGAAGAATTAGAGGTACATTTTGTTACTGTCGTGTGGCAAAATATATAAAAGTGTAATTTTCTAAATAAGCAAATAACACAGGTTTTGGGACAAACGGAAAGCAAGGATTTTCATGAATTTATCCGAGAAAATGATTTGCCAGTTAGTTTTACGGATCGCGAGTAGCGAAATTTTATTTCAAATTTGATTTCAGATTTTGGACAAAATATTTTACTCCTTGGACTTTAAAATCCGCCCGACTCATGTGCCCATAAATATTTAAGTTGCAGTGCAACTGTTTCACTTTTTTCATGTAGATATGTACATATGCATTCAACGTGTATTAAACGTTTGAACTGATGAATTATTTATATAAAATACACATTCACCATGCAAACTTGCAGTATTACAGGCTTCTCATTCATATCCTTTCATGCTAATAATGTACATAAATAATATTATATAAGAGGAGAGGTCCCCAGGTGAGAATGACGGATTGGCTTAAAATTTTCGAACTTGATTAATCATGTCCTATGCTTAAAAGATTGGGATTTAATTAGATACACCAAGCGTCACCCACTGACAATTGTGAGTTGCAAGACGAGTAACTTAGCAAAAATGTTAGTTCTTATTTTTTTAACTTGCCCACCGTTTTACTAATTTTAAATTAATTTTCGCCATATTTGACACAAAATTTTCCGAATAACTTGGATTCTGGGACCAATTAAAAATATATGTTCTTTGAAATTTTGCGAGGTTTCGTTCTGGTGGTCGAAGGCTTACGTAGCCCAATAAACGGGGTATCATTGGAAAGCACGAGAAATGTGGAGTCATAATTTTTGGGGTCTAGTGTCCCACCGTACGTGTAATAAAACATCACACCTTTCATTATATGACATATAATATGACATACATATCTAATTAGTCAAACTAAAAGGTGTCAAGCCAATCCTTCATTCTCACCTGGGAATCTCTCCTCTTGAGGATATCAATTATACCAAAAAGTGTGATCGTATGTAAATACGTATGCATCTGTAAGCGTAGAACTTTGCCAAAGTGATATAATACAAATGATTTATTAACGTTTATAACGTTTGTTACAGCTGAGATCATCAGTTCGTCAGAAATACGTATTGCACATTCAATAATATTACAATTTGCACAAATTGTATTATTTAAACGTAGTTTCTAGTTCGATCTTCATATTTGGATATTAATAAAAACCTGAATGTAATAGGTAATTTTTTGTTGGAATTACTTACAATTAAAGCAAAATTAAAAACGATTAATCCCCCGAGAAATGGACAACTCCTTAAAACTAATCACATTTGACGTTACCGGAACCCTGATCCAATTCAAGGGCGATCTGGCGCAAGACCTTGTCGAAATTGGGGAGAAATATGGCATCGCCACGGTGACCCTTGACCAAGTGGGGGAAGCGACTAAAATCCAGTGGAAATTGCAAAGCGAGTCAGACCCACATTTTGGAACGTGCTGGAAATCTTGGTGGACAGAATTTGTAATTGGAACGTTTGAGGTTAGTGAAAATTTTGTCTATTGTAATTCCTTGATCGAATTTAGCCAAAAGTACAGTATTTATTTATGAGCAAAATACAAAGCGAAGTTTTGCAAATTAAAAAATAATTCCATGTATTACACACAAAATAAATCAAATTTGATTGAAGATTTTGTGTGTAGTGCTTGTAAATTCATGAAACTTGGAGCGATTATGCAGAATTTAAAGAATCATGTATTAAAATTGAGGACATAAAAGCTTCATACACTCTGATTTATTTTATAGCGAATTTTATCAGACAATGAACCAGCAAAAATAAATTTGCATAAAATAGCGGAGGACTTTATGACAAGATTTTGTGTCGGAGAAAGATGCACCCTACTTCCACACGTTGTGGAAACGTTACATGAAATCAAGGTATGAGTACAACTTTTTGTTAAATTAATGCTTTCAAAAATGTCATATATTTTTTTTCTAACATCAGGAGATGCTGAATTTTCATGAAAATTTTGATATGTATTATCATGATCATTTTTAAATTAATCATAATTTCGCAAAAAAATAATGCAAACTTCTAAGATTTCTGATTTAATGAATTTCCAGACCCACTTTCCAACCATTGTACTCGGCGTGATTACGAACTTTGACTCCCGTTCTCACCGAATTCTTCACGACACCGGAATCCGACCTTATTTTGATTTTGTGCTGGTCTCGCACGAGGCACAAATTTCGAAACCCGACCCAAGCATATTTTCACTCGCTTTGACATCTGCATCCCAGCTTGGCAAAAATGGAGAGATTCTCCCTCAGAACGCGGTACATATTGGTGACAATTATCGGCTGGATTGCCTCAGTGCAGCAGATTCGGGGTGGAGGTCGATTTACGTTGGAGGACATAAAACCAGCAGCGATTTAGAAGAAAGAGATGGAATTTATTGTACTGAAGGAATGCAAAATGTCACAATTATGTTAAAAGAACAGTTCAAAACTATAAATATAAGTTCCTGAAAGTTTAATAGTTTGTTAAATAGCAGGATTTGCAATTATTTCGAAATGCATGCATGTCTCGAACTTTAGAAATTTTTTTGAAATATAGAAAGTTGTAACGAAATAGATAAGGTGATAACTAAATAAGATATACTTCAAATAAATTTTAAATTGTGTGTTAAATAAATTTGCTTTCGGTTAAAAAATATTAAATATAATTAATTGAATATGTCCATAAATTATGTCACGGCTGAGGGTGGACAGGCTCACGTTCTGCGAGACAGGCCAATTTGCGCCATATGTTAAAAGGGGGGTGTAACGCGTGAAAAGGGGAGAGAGGGTCTGAAAAACTGGCATTTTACATGACATAATTTATGGACGTTCATTAAAAACTAGGTATTTATGAACTTAATTTGATACCAAATCTTGTCTACATACAATTCAAGTAAAACTACTAACTTAAAGTTGCAGTAATTTTTGAGAGCGAATACATAAATAAATATGCATGTTCTTGGATATTAAAATATGAGCAAATCTATGCAGACCTTAAAAATGAGTTCAAGATTTATTACAAATTATTAATGCGTTATTAACTTATGTAACTAGTAAACTATATAACATCAGTACACAAAATTCAGAACCACTGCCAGAATGCCACTGTTTAAACTGGCTATGGACGATCCGTGAAACTAACGGGCAACTTATTTTGTTGGAAAAATTCATTAAAATCCTCCTTCGTCATCTGGTCGGCAGGCTGTGTTAATTTGATAATGTTACACATTTGCATACTATTTCATTTCGCCACAGTAACAAAATTGTACGCATTTATGTACGTATTTAAATAAAATACCTTTAATTCTTCCAAAGTAATACTTTGAATTCTGCTGCATGACAAGAAGGCCTCCCGCAACCGGTCGGATGGTTCCAAACTTGCACCGTTGCAATTTGCATAAAATTCAAGTGACGAGTTCTCCAAACCTATACAAATATACATTAATTTACCTGTTCAATTTACCGAGTAACAAAAACCTGATGCAAAATAAATTAGTGTAAACCTTTCCATTCACTCATTCCTTCCAACACGGTCAACACGACGTCGGAATCAATGTTCAAACTTGGATCCCACAAGTCATCCGAATAATAATGAAATTCATTCTCATCTACAGATACGGGAAGACTTCCCACGACGACTTTCCCCCTGGTCAACTCCCACTCACCGAAGGATTGCATCGTTTCTTTCAAAGGGCGAAAATCTGCCATTTCGTCACCATTTCGGACGAACTCGACGGACAACCACAATTTTAATTCCTGCACGGCCGGGAAAAGGTTGACCAGTTTGACAGCCGCTTGACCATCCTGGCTCCAACTGTTCGAGCAGTGACGGGCACGCACGTGGAGCGATGTTATCCCAACGTGGCGTGTATGCAAAGTTTTAGTCATGGCCGAAATTGGGTAACTCTGTTAATTACCCTTAATCGAGAAATGCGTCAGTCTAGGGAGGTTGGTCATGTTCAGCGAATCCTCAATGTTGAACATAACGGGATCGTTGATTGAGAGGCGGGTGAGATTCAGGAAGTCGAAATTCAGCTTACAAAATACAAACCAAATTATTGGTAGGAAATAAGTATACGTAAAGAAATTTATTTAACCTGCCATCCGATTTATGTAACTGACCTTAATAGGCGACAGGTCACGATAACCTTGATAATCCAAAGTAAACTCTTCCAAAGAATTTCGGCAATTTTCCAGCATTCTAGTCAGTTCGGAAATGTCGGATTGCAATTGTCCCTCTCCCGCGAAACGACGTCGCTGGTACCCGTACCTCAACTTTTTAAGTTTTAGACACTGGGTCAAATCTGGGTAGGAATTCGCGGACAGATTTAATTCTTCCAGGTTTGGAGCAGAGCTCAACAGCCCTTGGTAACTGGATGGCGCGTCCGTTGAGGCTTTATCAAATGGCTCATGCTTTATCGAAAGTACTTTTAGATTTGGAAGGGGTCGAAATTCCTGAGGCATCTCATCTTCATGTGCAGTCACGTCATGATTGGTATCCACTTTCTTGATGGTAAATGAGATGAGGGTGAGGTTAGGGAAAGTAATAGTGCTCCACATTTTGTGCAGATTCGGTTTAAAAGGACTTTCCACGTTGATATCGATTGTTTCCAGTACGGCAGAAATTTCAGGCAAACGTAGAGCAAAATTAGGTGGCAGGTTGCGATTGAGAATTTGGATGAAAATTCTTGTGTACACACTTTGAGTTACTCCACTTCGATGGGAGAACAGCGACAACTGCAGGAGCATTTACACATCATGTACAATTTTACATTCTTGGCGAGTTTGTGGTTGAATATGGTCAAATCTTCGCATTTTGTGCGATAATGGTTATGCGTTGTTGAAAAAGGCAGGCAAGTCAGGTTCCCAAGAAACGAGGCGGCCACCTCAGCCCAAACAGTGCACACGAGTCGGGCAGATTTTAAAGCTGGTGCATCCAAGGTGCTAAATATTTTGTCCAAAATCTGAAATAAAATTTGAACAAAAACCTCATAGAATTTAGAAATATGAAATCATGTTCAATGTGTTTAGTATTAATCAGGTAAATTATTTTAGCATGTAAAATATTGGTTGATATACAACTGCTTAATTTAATTAATTCACTTACGACTGGATTCATCAACGCCTTCATCCGCACTTTGTCGATGTCGGCGACAAAGTCAAAATTTTCCAAGTGTTTCACCGCTTCCTCAATTTCGGCCTGCATTGTAATTAATACGTGACTTATTTATAGCTCCTGTCAAGTTTCCAAGAAACTATAAATTACAGCCTGTCAATTATTTACATACAGGAATGAAATAGTTTTTAAACAGTTGCATATTTTATAACGTCAATGACAACGAATATTTTAATTATCACTGCATTCATACTTACCTACTTGCAGTTCCCCACCCAATTTTTTTGTGAAATAATTATTATGTAAAAATCAAACTGGTGCTTGGAAAACATGGAATTGCAGAGTGCTAGCTACGATGACAGTGATGACACATCGTCTCAGCTGGTTGGGAAAAGTGCATAAGTAAATAAACATCACACGACGAGGCATGTGAGTAAGCACTTTGTTAGACCTGATCGTTTGAATAAGCATGCATAACGACGCGTTGTTTTTCATGAAAATTATTGCGTATTTATTAAACATTTATAAATTCAATCATTTTGTTTTAAACATGGTATAAAACTAAAAATTTGCACTTATTAATAAGAATGCACAACAAATCAATTCTATGACAAGTATATGGAAAATGTGAACGGCCAATTCATGCTACTCTGGCTGGATCATAGTAAATAATAACTATTTTGTACGGATATACTTTTTTTACTCATATTATGAGTCTCATAATAAATTATTTCGTTTTTCATGAGTGGTACTCCTTGAGTACTCGATTTTGACAAAAGTTCTACAGACGGTGATTCAGCATATACATAAAACTCACTCTTATTTTTCAACGTGTTAGAGACACCTGGGATAATTGAAATTTGGGATGTGTTGTACCCAGATAGACAAGGAACAGTTTCAAAACCAGCTTCCAAACTTCAGGGCGCTTCGCCGAGGATTTTCTTTGTTCAAGGTGTTTTTAAAGGTACTTGGGCTACTTTGTTTTCCAAATATTGTAGTGACTTCAGCAGCCAGCGTAGAAGCTGACAATTTTCAATTTATTTTCATCTGTCTTACCAAATGATAATTATTTATTTCTAACCACCTGAAGAAGGAAACGGTTGTTTTCCGAAAGCTTGTGTTTCAATAAACCACTACACAATGTCATCCATGCGATCTGTCTATTCACCTCTTAATATTTATCTACTTAAGTCAATATGTACATATTTTATTATTGATGTTCTATCGATGTAACAATTTATGGTGATCCCAAACATACATGAAGGTATTTACTCAACATACAGCAGGCTTAAATATCTGTGTACTTTGTATATTTAAGAACACATAAATTATAATGCAGGGTTTACTCAAGAACTCGCTGACCATTCCGTCTGCATCATGTAACTTAATTGTATCTTAATAAGATTATGCGAAAGGTTTCATACATATTTTGTATATGCATATATATAAATACATACGTACATATACGTTTGTACACATGCTTCGTCCCATGCCTGCATGCAAAAATAAAACGCACAGTTTCCCGATTTATCATCTGTTTTTATTCATTCTTAAAGGAAAACATATTAATATTTAATAAATGTTTGCTCGCCTCGGTCTCATTTTAAAATGCCTTACTTAAAAATTGTACTTCTTTTTATCTCGTTAGCAAGATTAAGGTATTGTTTCTCACAACAAATAAATTCCACCAGCCAGAATTGTACCGTTGTCGAACCAGTGTACCAGTGGGTGTGGCGACCCGACCGGATAACTGGATCGTATCGGTGGGAAATTGTGTGTGTAAATTGCACCACCAGTGGGCAGGATGATGGAACAAACAATTGTAAGAAATATATACTTTTTATCCAGAAATATTTAATGTACTTGACAATTTTTAAAATTGTGTTTGTAAAATTCGGGTTTTTAACAAAAAGTCCACCCTCCAAATAGGACAATTCCCATAAATTCGTACATTTCCGACCCCGTCAGGGATTCTAGATTAATTGTGAGATCGTCCAAGCCATTCAATGGGGAAACACCGGTTGAACTTCTTTCAAAAAGCTATTACACACCAAAGTGAGAAAATATTTAATTCTTGTTCATTCTTTTATTCAGTCGTCAGTGAATATCGTACATGCAAATCTAAATGCCTGGAAAAATTTGCATATCTTTCCGAAAGAATTTTAGAAAACATTCTAACGAACATGAAGTGATTCACAATTCAAATTAATTTGAACAGTGAAATATTCTACGTTCGAAACAATCACCCCGTTCCGGTCGTCGACGTGGAAGATTATCATCTCTGCATTACCGGGATTGGCGTCACCCCCACAAATCTGACCCTGTCCCAACTGAAGGCATCTTTTGCACGCAAGACCATTACTTCCGTTTTACAATGTGCGGGTAGCAGGAGAGCAGAGATGGACGATTTAAGACCCGTGGCTGGCACCAAGTGGGGCGGTGGCGCGGTTGGGAATGCGTTCTGGACGGGAGCCGACTTCAAATCTGTCCTCGCGTATGCCAGCTTTGACCTAAGGAATTACCCGAACCTGGCAAATATCCATGTTCAAGTATGTTTAATTCAAGAATTATGTACTTATTTAATGTTAGGGGTATTCTTTTTTGTGAGTTCGCATTTCCGCATTTTAAAATAATTGGCTTGTAAAGGGGAAAATTCGTAAATGAATTTGCACTTCAAATGTTTCTGCGTACGTTGCTACCGATGCTAACTCGTAATGAATATCCCATTAATTCAAAAATTTTGAAATATTGGGACAATTCAGTCTAATGTTTACAAACTAAATATATGAGGCGGAAATTTTCTAAAAATTTTCTATATTGCGTTGTTTCCCCAGTTCGAAGGCCTTGACCACGACCCTGTAACACTTAAGCGATATGGCGCCTCCATCCCAGTGAAGTATCTACTTGATGGGAATTTTGAGCCGTTGTTAGCTTACGAAATGAACGGTTCGCCCCTTCCGAGAGATCATGGGTTTCCCCTGCGCATAATTTTACCTGGAATTGTGGGCGTGCGAAGTGTCAAATGGCTGTGGAAGGTCACCATCTCAGACCACGAGTCGGACACACCCTACCAGAAGGAAAAGTACAAGGCATTTTCGCCTTCCATATTAAGCACGACCGTCACGAAGACTAATTACGAAAGGACGCTGCCCATTTACGACCTTCCGGTTACATCCTACATCACCTCGCACAAAGATGGCGGCAGTGTTCAGAGAGGACTCGGACTTGTGACAGGTCCGTACACTCTTAGAAATCCAGTAATAAAATATACCAAGCCGTATTAATGTATATACATACGACTCTAGTGATAAGTAATACGGTGTAGTCATAGCTCGGTACTAAAGTTATGCCATATCGGTAGCAAAATTTTACTATCCGGTATCACTTTTAGGAGCTTTAACACCGAAAAATCAATACCAAATATCTTACAGTTGACTTCCCCAAAAAAGGCCATTGTTCCGAACACCGTGATAAATATTTGAGTCAAAAGCGATGCATATTTTGTCTTCAGACCTGCAAAAGTGTATGTATTGAACTTTTATCCTTCCCGTTAAGGTTACGCATATTCTGGAGGGGGGCGTTTCATTCAAAGGGTTGAAGTATCTACGGACCGAGGTGACACGTGGATCGAGGCGGAAATTGGTCCTGATTTAACCAAGGTGAAATGTTAATCTTTTTCAATAGATATGTCGTAACTCTGGGTTGTTTATTAAATACTTAATATTGTTTGATCTTAGAAATGGTTAAAAAGCTGGACCTGGGTTTTGTGGCATGCTACCATGGCATTTGTTCCTGGATGGCAGGAGGTGTGGGTCAAAGCCGTCGATGATGGGAATAATCAGCAACCACAAGAAATCAAAAGCGTCTGGAATTTTGAAGGATATTTGACAAACACATATCACAAAATCGTTCTGTATGGAAATTAATGGAATTAATTATTCCTTGTTTGTGTCACACACTTACTATAATAAATACATGCACTTGCATATGTATAATATATGTACCTACTTCATCTCAATTTAATTTACACTTACCAAATATTCTTCTAAATAAGTAGGTGCGAAACTTTGAAGGGCTTAACCAGATAAGCATAATAGTACGTAGTTGTGTGTGTATATATTTAATAATATATACAAGTATTAATAATATATTTAGTATATCAAGTCCTCATACCGTAAATTCACACTAAAATAACAATGAGAGGATGGAAAGAAGTCAAATTGTATATATATTTAATGTTTTTAATACCTATGCACATGCATAAGTAAGTATCTATATACATATATGTCTAAATATCTTATATGTACATATAACTACATATCTTACATTTTACACATATGTATGTATCTACATACGTAAATATGTAGTTACATATTTACTTGATTACGTCATCAATAAAAGTGACACCGTAAGACTCAAACAGTGATCAAGCACAACAAGTGAGGTCAAATGATCGATGAAATTACTACCAAATCGTATCTTCAGAGGCTGAAACGACCTCGAAATCCTCTTCGCTTCCGACTTTATTCCAAATCCTTCCATATTTTTCCACTTTTCCGTCAACTGTGACGACTTCAGGTTGACCAAGCCCATCGTGGCGAGATCGACTGCCACCGTGAGGACAAAATCGATTAGGAGCATGACGAAGAAGGACAATCCAGCGATCGAGAATGTGCTGTGCATCCGGATGCAGACGTACAACGAGAAAACGATCCCGTTCGATGCGACGGCGTAAAGTCCGGGGATAAAGAGATCTGCTTGACGAGAATTTGACATTGGGAATAAATCCGGAATGATTGTAGAACTAAGTCTTCTTTGATCCGGGTAGCAGATGGTTTAATTCGAATTCGGGTAGTTTGGCTAAATTATACAAAAAAAAATAAAAACGCACGTTAGGTTTAAACGAAACAAGCAAAAAAACATTAATGCGTAAACACACGATTCCAAAATTATATTTGCGTTCTTAAAAGTTCTAGTTTTATGGAACGTCGGCATAAATAACAAGGTTTAAAATTTGAATAAGTTCGTTTAAATATCTAAGATTTTAGTACCTATATAATAAAATCGAAAATTCCTACAAGGGATAACATGCGCTGGTTTAAGTCAACATTCACTCTAATCCTAAGAAATCCCGTATGAAAATAATACCAAGCAATATTCATATAAATATGTCTTTGCTAAAGAGGTATTGATTAGTGTAATAAAGAAAGTCCTATCATATCGGTAGCTAATTTTTACGGACCGGCAAAAGTTTAATACCAAGCGGTAATACCGAGACATCAATACGTGCGTGACTATACCAGAACAGTTGCATAAATTTTTGTGTCGTCCAGTCGAAACCAGAATCAAGATAAAGGGTTACCTTCCAAGTAGTGCCATATATTCCTGCAGGGAGCATCCAAACCCCAGCATGAAATTTACAATGATCAGAGCCGCCGGTTGGGCCACGTGGAAATACATGAACCCATCGAACAGAATCCCAATCACTGCGATAGCATCTAATCCATTATGTTGATCCTGAGACGTAGGAAGGAGACAGATCGCTCTCATGGATCCGACGTACGGCGGTGTACACGGGTTAAGGAATAATTGACAGGGCACAATTATACCAAATGACGCACAGGAGAGGGTACTTATTAAGAAAACTAGTTTCGCGTAGGTAGCACCCTTCCGGATTTTGGCATCAATGAAGGGAATTTCTGCAAGTTTTGTAAGTTTGGGTATACATATCAAAATTTTGTACAATTTTACAGGGTGGTTTAAACGTTTAACGCTATAATGGCAAATTTTTCAATGGGAACATACATCAATTTCCATTTGTTATCTAAGGAAAGTTATCTCCTAAGTTTTGCATTTGAAATTTTAACAAATTAGCAAAGAAATTTTCTAAAATTTCTCACCTTTCAACAATTTTTGTTCAAACTGTATAAATCCGTTCACCAAAAGCAAGCCGTCCATCTCCCAAAAGTAATACGTGATCCGACCCATTAAACAGATACTGTACGTAAGAATGACCACGAGGCCTTTTAAAATTTGAGGGAGCGACATTTTGTCCCGATTAAGAACTAAATGCACACACATGGCGAGAAGATAAACCACGTGGAGGAAAATGGTCACTCTGTAAATCCTTTTAGATTGGGGATCAACAAATTTTAAAGTATCTGACACATCGTCATATTTATAGGGAATCGCGTAACACCAATTGTTCAATTTAATGGCGATCCACATAAATCCAAAGTAGGATTGACCCTTGGAAAACATTTTTTACAATTCTAAAACACTTTTTTACAATTCTATTTTACAATTTTAAAGTAAACTAGAGTTAAATTTATAAGTAAGCTCGTCTTTTAATACAAGAACTATTTATGATTTGCTTTTACAATATGATACCAATTTACGGTACAAACAAGAAATACAAACCAGCATCGTTTTAAATAAACTTAAAATCCGGAGATAAAATAAGTCCGTCGAGATGGGTATAGAATTTAGTACTTTACGATTAATAATATGTACGGTTCGCTCAAATCTGTAAATAATAAAGACAATAATTTAAATTATGCCTTGTATTTAACGATGTTCTCGATCAGGAAGTATTTTTCATGTCAAAAATAGGTACTGAACAAGTTGTAAAAGGTAATTTTTATGTTGGCTCAATATCTGGCAATTTTATAGCGACATGCTATAATTAATGAACGTGCAGATATTAATAATTCTTAAGATTTATTTTCGTAAACCAACCGGCTTTACCTATGTTATTTCTGGGCTGCTAATTAACTTCTACGCTGCAAGACCTCACAAAATGATGGTTTTAGAGTCGTACGTATGTTCGTATCTGACGGAAATTATTCAAACTCTTAATTGTTCTGTTTATCTTAATTTGAGTGGACTTTGCTAATTGTAACCAACTCAATCAACTAATCAAAGACTCTTTGACAGAGTAGGATCAATTTTGTGAAATTGCGTAATCATAATGATTAGGTAGCAATTATTTGTTACAAAATTTTCAAATGTGCAAAGACATACGTATGTGTGAAAGATAATTGTACACCCGATACATTTTCAAGGACAAGCTTGCACAATTTTCTAGCAAATAATACACTACATACAATACAATTATCTCTAATTGGATAAGTCAAGTCAAAGTTTAATATCAACTCAAAAATCCACGGTTCCTCAAAAACGATCGTTCATACATACTAGTCAAGCCAATAAATCAAGTCAACTTAAAATTTTAAGTTCAAACTTGTTAATCAATTGTTAGGCATGTTTTTTATTGATTAATAAAAAACTAAAATTTAGTCCCGAATCTTTACTTATTTATATTAAAAAGAAGTATTAATTGAGGTCCTTTTAAAGCTAACACAAATTTTTGTAATTTGTTTTTAGTCGCTGATTTCGAACTATGTAGAGTATGTAGGTAGGTACCCTAATTTTGTATCTCATAATCATGCGTATTAATGCAAATTATGTATGTGTTATCTCTTATGTATTATCTCTTCTGGTTCCCAATTTATAATGTGTAATGGACTCACCTATCGACCAATGTAATTGGTTATCTCCTCTTTATAATGTAACGCGAAATTGTATCTGCTAAATATAATAAATTAACATAACAAACCTGCCTAAATAAAAATTTGGAACTAAATACTTTGGTTAGTTAGTAATTTATTTATGAAAAATTACCTACGTACTCACGTGAGATACTTCTAAAGAAATAGTTAAACCGGAATTGTTCATAGACTGTTGACACTGACGGCTATGTCAATTTTGAGATAATGAGATCGATGATGTCTTCCCTTGTTAAATGTTATTGAAATTTGTCTTCCCTGTATAATATGTCGGTCGTTCGTACCCCGTAACAAATTTTATTGCAGACAAAACGATTAGTTTAATGATACCTTCTTAAGACTAATGTCAATCAATTTCAGCCATTATATCGTATATAAACTTTTCAAGGGCAAGCAATAACGTTAAAATATATGGAGGGGATATTTTGATCTCGAAATATCGATGTAACATGTCTTAATGTACAAATGTCTTCTAGACATGCATGAAGCTGGGTAATTATGCATGCTATGCTGTTGTTTAATTGGTTTAAATTTATACAGCTGTACTACTTAGCGTAGTCTAATGATGTAATAACCTTGCTGAACTGATGCCACAAAACTTCCTCAAATTACGCAAGTGTCCAAACTTTTTAAACAGCTCGATTCTAACCTCTGAGTTTTCAGCGGTTCCGATACGTTGTCAACGGAAATTGGAAGATAGGAATTACTGAGGGTCTTCGTATCCGTAGTATCGTAAAATAGTTTACGAAGAAAAAACAAGGGATCAGGTTTCGTAAAAATCGTAAGCGTAGTAACGCGATTTTCGATGACAAAATCTTACGACGCTTACAAAATCTCGTAAGCGTCGCAAGTTATTTTACGATACGAAGGATACTAAGGATACGAAGAAATAATGAATACCCTCACTGTTTCACCTACTTTCCATCGAATTCGTATTCAATGCCATTTGGGTGTGGGTGAAATTATAAATTCCGTTTATTACTACAAATTATTATGAAAACATGCCTTTCTTTAGTACTCATTCCTTACATATGTATGACCAATATTCAAGTATGCTTAATTCTTCTTCAACCTTTGTGTCACCTCAAATTTGAGTAAGTTTACTAAAATTGCTTACTGTATTTATACATACGTTAAACAGGTTTTACACAAATTTATTTCATACCAGCATAATTTGTCCCTAAATTATTCAGATTCAACTAAAACCATTTCCTCCTCTCACCTTAATCGACAACAGTGCCGTCACCGTGTATGAAGCAATATACCAAAATAGTGTCGATTTTGTAGATTTTTGCAACCTAAAAAAATTGAAACCAGCCAAGCCTGCATACAATTGCAAGCTTTTTACTGCCTGTATCCTCCTCGTGAGATATTTCTTGTCCAAACTTATAATTGCCAACCTCTCCCAACGACTCCTGATCATGACAGAAGCCTCGTAGATATTGATCCCTTGGGGGAGCAGGGTCCAAATTATGACTGGAATTAGGATGGACACCATTGGAAAGAAAAGATACAAGGGCATTGGGACAAATCGATACATTTTCAATGTTACAAAGTTAAAAACTACGCTAATTAAGATTCCAAATCCTAACACGACAGCTAAGCATACATCTGATAATTCGCTAAGCAGTGTAAGTATTATTTCCACGTGAAGATAGAGCATAGTCACACTTTTAGCCTGGTCCCTTCCCATAGAAATTCGGTGCGATAACTCTCCAATTTTTGCAAGCACGTGTGCAAACAGTATTCCTAGTATGGACACCAAAATGGTGAACATAGATCCAATCCGGCAAGTTTGTATGAGGGCAAATAATTCGCAAAATTTTAAAATTGGGAGAATATAAGTCCTAAAAATGGTACAAGATATGAAATGTTCAGATATTTGGTGGAGTGGATCCAGACGGAAGATCGTTAACAGAATCCAGAATAAGTATGGGTAGATGGTGAAAATTCGGACAATAATGGTCAGCGTGGTTCCGGTGAAGTCGAAGACGGCGAAATTTTTTGACTCTGGTTTACCTGCATAAATATGTATCAACGGATGTTATGTATGTATATTAGTAATTAATATTGTACACCTTGAGAGTTGTAATTGCTGTTTTTAAATTTTTGGAGCATTATGATGCAAGATACGTATGTATCACTAGCATAGTGTAATTTGCGTGACGCACTTGACCACTTCTGTATTTAAATTATGTATATTCGTCTAAGGAAACTAGAGTTATGGGAAAAAATTAAGAAATTGTATGTAACAAGTCTTCCATAGTATTCCATACATAATTGAAGTTTCGAAAATTTAATCCTTTGGCAACTTAAAACGGCAAAACCTCTAAAAAATTTCTCAAAACGACCCCAGTTTCTATAAACTCTTGACAAAGGTATCATTTTAATAGATTTTTAAGCTAAATTTTACCTTTCCGTTTAGGTAACCCATTCCCCATCTGTATCAGATAGTTGCAGCCAACCACGCCTGGCTCAAAGTACAGAAACATCGCGACATCTATGAAGAACGTGCAAATGCAGACCAATCCGAGCATGAGCACAATCACGAGATTCGTTACAGGTAGAGAAATCAAGCCAAAGTTGATTGCCAGGAGCAGAAATGACGTCGAAACTATAATTATGCCGAACACACTTCCAAATATGACAACCCCCCACGGAATTAGTTTGCTGGATGGCTTGTTGTAAATTATGCATCGTTTAGAACCAGACCATTCTATGGGACAAGTCCACAAGTACTTGTGTGACGCAGCGACATCATTCAAAGCTGTCCACATCAGATGTGTCACCATTTTGCAAGTTGAAAGTTTTACGAGATTTTCTAAAATTTTGCAAATTTCGTTCAATTCAATTACTATGTAGGCACACGAGCAAACTGATTTTGTATGTACATATTTGTGCCTACCATCCGTTCTACTGGTTGTAATGATCGATATTTAATAAGAAAATTTAAATATTTAGAAATTAATTGGCAAGTAATCGAAAAAGCTTGATTAAAGTCACCAATCGTATAAGACTATCAATTTGGGCTTAACTTTGATCGAATTGAAATGATACACGCCAAAGTAAGGTACGCTATAGAAAAATTTGGGGGGCTAATACGTAATCGATCAGTCCCGATAAGTGGTTCTGATAGCCAATATAAGTAAACTAAAATCTGCAGCACAAAGCCAGCATTGACGACGTCGATGGGACACGCCTCTGACTGTCAATTGTTTGCATAAGTAATTTTCAACACCTGCACATACACGTTTTGCTAACTTATTCGCATCCCAAGACATACTTTTGCATAACATGTATTTACTGTGCTCTTTACCTTAGCTTGTGACCTCATTTGCATAAATCTCACTATGCCCATTTTCGGTGATAGGGGCTTCCCATGTTGAATAAACTCTATAAATAAACTATATACGCCTGAAAATATGCAAATGAGTAACTAATACACACAATTCTACTATAATCAATGTAACATTCTGCCCCATTTACGGTTGACGGTGACCAAATGGCCACTTCGAATAAAAGAGTTGCTGCCGTAACGCTGGCCGGTAGGGCAAAACCCTGTCTCAGTTTTGCCAAGACAAGCGCCTTTCTGTTTGAGCAGTCGAATCGTCCACGCCGTTGGTTCATTTTTTTGTGCTCTTGATAAAATTTTTTTGGAATTTTAGAAATTTTTGTTGCAATGGCGCACAGAAAAGATACTGTCATGGAGGAAAAAATAGGTGAAGATGCCGAGCCGATCGTGGCGGTGAGTAAGCCCGTGGCTGTTATCAAAGACAACGTGGGGGGTGGGGACGAAGAAAGCGATGGCGCCGTAGCTGGGCCCAGTTCGCAAGGTATTTTAATTCCCTGTTCACTTTTGTATTAATTAACTTGCTATCGCGAAGAAAGGGTTGATTTTACTATTGATGGTTGAAAATTTGAAAACCAGAAGTATATTTTTTTTTAATCTTTCACTCTTAGAAATCCAGTATTAAATTAGTACCAAGCGGTGTTCATACATATATGACTCAACTACATTAAGTGGAATTTATAAGTACTACGCTATAATAGTAACAGCTTGGTTTACCTACATAAATCGGTGGGAAATTTTTAGGGGCCGGTATAATTTTAATACCAGATGGTAACAGGTTATCGAAAACTCAATAGTTTCTTGACTATATATCAGATTTCTAACAAATTTGTATTTGGGGACAGAAATAAAGTGGCTTAACTCGTGTACTAGATGGTCATTTAGCCACAAATAATTATATTTGACCATTTGAGCACTAATAATTGTACATTTGTTTACAGTCCAAATGCACCTCACCACTCCGCCAAGGATGACCACAGCGATTGGTGTCTCGAGCGGGTTTGGCGTTGGCCCCCAAATTCCAGCTGCAAGCTCTTCTACTACTGCAAAAAAAGTCGTAAAAGAAACCCGTGTTGATAAGGTAACAGTAGGACACAAGTTATTTAATTTTGTTGCCGAGTAGATTGTGATTTTATCTTCTGCCTATTTAGATACTGAAACATTTGGACACCCTGCAGACCAGGGAGGAAGCCCTTGCCTGGATTAGAGTGAACTGCCCTTCACAAGAATTAAGTGCACGTGTCCAGTTGTGGATAAGAAAGCGCTTTTGGCAGCCTGAGCGTCACCGACCCGTTACGGATTTCCGACCTGAGTGGCAGGCACCTCCGAAGGAATGGTTGGAGGCGATGAAAACAAAGCTTCTCTTTGTCACGGGACCAACCGCAATCGGGAAAACCGAACTTATTTTGGTCAGTCTCCACTTGTGGGTATTCATTACGAGTTCACATGTTCGAATTGCAATATCAGTTTGAAAAAAATGCAAACTAAATACAAGACTAGGAGATAGATGTATGTACAAGTTCTCAAATTAATTTTCAAGCCAATTATTTGTGAATTTACGAACCATGTTTTTTGTTAACGATACGAACTCGTAATGAATAGTGGTGTCGAACGCTGACGAACAGGGGGACATTGCCCTCTAGAAATTCAGAAAATCCGATCTACCCCATGTTACCTCATAACCCCCCTCGTCCTCACAATGCTAATGTCCCCATGTTCCCCCACCTTTACCCAATTGGTCAAAATTATTATTTTTTCATTCCTAGGCTTGGTTCGGAAAGACGTTTTTCTTCTTCAATTGTAAACGACAATTGAAACAACTTTCAGACCGCCACGAAGGGTTGATTTACGATAACGGCTTCATTAAAGATTATACTCTCAAGGAACTCATGGGCTTGGCTGACCTCAAGAACGACATAGTGGTTTACCCAAGATATGGAGGGGTCATTCCTGCAGGGATGCCTCGAATTTTTGTAACTGTAAAAACATTGCACGAATACTTCCGGAAGGATGCGTATTTTAGAAAATACCCGAAAGGACAGGCAGAGTGGGATGCTTTCGAGTCAAACGTTTACGTGATTTCGTTTCCTGAAACTATTCGACGCTCCTCCAGGTGCCAGGATTCGAGGGAAAGAGCAGCTTCATTTGTCGATGCCAGCTAAAATTCGAAGGGTGAGTTACATACTATTTAATTAATTGGGTACACTCTTAGAAAACTGTTATTATGTAAATTATTACTGTCTCTTGTACATATTTAATATGTATATGACTCCAATCGCACGGTAAGGTAATACATAACGATCATAACAGTTCGGGAGTGTTGTGGTTATGAAAAATTTACCGCATTGAACGAAACCACTACCGATTCGGTAGGAAGTTATTACCAAATGAATACCCGTATGTTTAGAGTATATGTATATGTGGCTCAACTAGATTTTTAATAGCGTACGATATTATGTAAATATTTACATATTTCCTTTGTTTTAGATCGATCAAGAAAAGGATGATGCAGTTGCCCTGGCGAATGAGCAGATTTAAAAGGTTTGTGACCAAATGGCCATTGCTTACAGATGTAGATATCCAATGGATGGGACACTAAACATGTAATCTTTTTGGCAGGTTGAACAAGAATATGGAAACATCGAGAAAAAAACTGACAGTAAATTCATGGAAGCGATGTATATAAATGGCGAGTTAATACTAGCAAAACAGTGTTTTGAAACATATAGTTTATGTAGAAAACCAATTTTTCTCAAATAATCTTATGTCCAATTTAATAATATGTGTCCATTTGGACACTGTCAAGTTTGTGAGTTTGAACAAAATAAAATTACATTTTCACACTTACAAAGAATTTAGTTGTATTAAAAATTTTATGAGTTAGGACCGACATAAAAATATTAATAACAAATGATCGGTACAAATTTGTTCCTTGTTTTTTTTCTACTCATAAAAATGGTTAAAATCCTAATGATAATGCAAGGTTAACATCGAAAGCTTGAAATCCAAACACGTTATCCTCCGTCAAAGGCTCTTATTTTTACAAAATATATTATTTTTCTATTGAGAACAATGAGAACAAGATATTTAAACATTTATTAAAATTTACAATTTCTAGATATTTGAAATTCCTATTTGTTTTGTTAGGAATAAAAATAAAAAATATCACATTCTTGAAGACTATTGCTGAACAAGAACATGACCTACTTTCCGGAGTAAATTTTCCACAAGAATAGTTGATAGTACAGTTTTGCATATGAGATTTTTGCAAGGTTTTCAAAAATTGATAAATTATGATAAATTTCCAGGCTAATCGAATACTATTGTAAGTACCCGGACTCTAATTTCTTGGGGTGGAAATTTATGTATTAATTAAATACTCTTTTGTCTCTCATTGAAGCTTTCCATTGGTTTAAATATGTACATATATATGTAACTGAAATACTTCTTAAATAAGTATTTATAAATATATTCTTATATTAAGTTACTTACAGCATAAGCTGTACAAGAATTTGCTTATCGACTAGTAATTTAAAACGTTCGCGAAATCCGTATCCTTAAATTATTAGGCTTCATGAAACTTCATGAAGACCAGTCCATATGGAAGTATTTAGTTAGTAACTTGATCCTCTTCTGGAAAAAAGTGTCGCGATAAATACTGAATGAATTGTACTATACGTAAATACATGCATACTACATATACGCGTATATACAATGTAACATATTTAGCATACATTCTTCATATTTAAGGTACATACACACGGATATACATTTTAAGTGAAATCATGAACTTTACTACACAGTTCAAATAACTAAATATTATTCAGGGTTTGACTAATCCTAAGCTAAATTTCACGTGTGATCATGAACGAGATGTCCCAAGCCCTTTCGCATCTACAATATATTTTACTATTGCTCATTCATATGTATATTATTTTATAATTTATAAGTTCACTTGTCGAAGAACAGATCTAGTCTCCACATCTCAGAATTCTTCTCAGATTATTTTAAGTAACTAAAGAGGACCCCAAATTTATCCACATAATAATAAATACATCAGTATGGCTTATCAAGCTGCAGGGCCGTCCACGCAACCAGACCATAATCTTGACGCCGATGCCCAATATTTCACCTGCACGGAAACCCCCCTGGATAAAGAAACCTTGCGGTGGTGCAAATTAAGTAAAATTATTGACGGGATCGAGCCGAAATTGTTGAGGGATGACTACCCCGAAGCAAGTTATATTTCGCTGGTAAAGTTATAGGAATTTGACTTTCAAAAAATAGAGAATTATGGCTACATAATTAACTTATGAAAATAAATAAATAGTCTAATTAACTTTGCTAAAACCTAAATTCAAGTAAATTTATAGCTAAGTAAAAGTAATAAGTTTTTGAGTACCGATAACTTTACACTCAAATCATCTAAAAAGTTTGAAAGACATCAAAATTATGAAATTGTTTGATAAAATTGTTCCAAAATTTTTCAGACCATTCATACCAGCGAGACTTCTCGGAGTCACGCTTTTTGCAAGAAAACGTGGCAAGATTCAGAAGAACTGTATATGAACAAGGGGCCTGTTCACATGGGGCGACAAATTTTGAAAGCCATCTTCGAAGTAGAAGAGCTTTGCAAAGCGACCCCCAGTGGACGCGTAATGCGGGGGCAGAATCCCGAACACGCGAAACAATTGGATGAAGATAGACAGTGGCAAATTTTGGGTATGGGTTTCCTCAGTAGTTTTTCCAAATTCAAATTGTACGCATTATTCTAAAATTATTACTTCGGGTCACCTCATTTACATACATAAATCTGAATATGCTCATTTTTGATTGACGACACGTGCTGGGCTTTTCAGACTAGGTAAACTCTCGTAAATTCGTCAAAATATGCGAATAATGTGACACGCCTGAATAATTCTAGAAAGCATAAACATGTCCATGCTTTCACTTTGTGCAAAATTATCAAAAGCATATTGGCATACCCTTAAATATACATTTTAGCAATTTACATAAGCTTTTTATAAAATTTGTACATTTCTATATACATAAATACATGCTTAATTATTTTCTGGCAGATATGATTCGCTACTTTGTGTCCCGTGGGAAGGGAGGCGTTTCTGAGGAGAAGCTGTACATAGGCCCGTGGTCGCCCATGGTAGAGAAAAACATTCGAACCGAGGTCATCAACTTCGGGACGAACAAGATTAGGGGAGACATTCGAAGAGCACAAGTCGCACATTCCAGCAAAGACAATTTGTGGTGGTAACAAATACGCTCTTAAAAATCTAGTACTTATAGTCTGGCAGGTATTTATTTTCCGGTATTAAAGTTGCTACCGCTTGGTATTAAAAGTATTTCAGCCTGTAAATACATACTTGCTATAGCATTTAAATTATGAAGAGAGGATGTATATAAATATGTATGTAATAGGATAAAAATCGCTCACTTTTGTGAGCCCTTCTCCAAATAAATTGTCGAAATTTTAAAGCTTTGCTAGCAATAAAATTTTTAAATATATTATGATTTTTATTTCTAGTTCATTCCTTTATTTTGCATATGCATATTTAATAAAATTGCAGTTCATGAGGCTTTCATACGATGTATTCATGATTATGTATGTACATCTGTATTATCCATTTTAGCCATGAATATGTATTACACAGGATTGGCCAACTTATATATCAGCCAAGAGGTTCACGAGAGACAGACTGTGCATCTGCTTCCATCTAGCACACTAAAGGAGATTACAAAGGCTCTAACTTTGAATTGCCTTAAAAAGTCATCCAACAAATCAAAATATTGTACCTGTTTGCATTTATTTAAAAACGTATAAAATTAATTAAAACTGCACAATTTGTGGAAAACCGGTTAACCAGAAGGAAACCAGATATGGTAAGTTCCGTTTTAGAAAATTTTAAAGTATTTGATTTGGGTTTTGCAACGGTAGAAGTGAAAGAGTAGAACAGGAACATTTATTTTTGAGGAGGCTTCGTCGGAATACATGGGTGTGGTTTATAAAAGCAGTTTATTCGAGTTTTCGATGCTAAACTCGCATCATCATCAGGAAAATGAGGAATTTTAACAATTTTTGGAATTGAAATACAGTGCAGTTCTAAATTGTCAAGAAATGATAATTTGTTGAATTATACAAATGTAGTTATGGAATTTAAATAAGTGGCAACATTAATGATGACCAGATGGGGTTGAGGTTCATCCCATTGTCTTGGTTTATGGCGTTGGTGGTTTTTCTTATGTGCAAACTTTCAAGAAATTTTCTGTGAAAATTTCTTCTTTCGGCAATAAGGAGACTTGCTGAGTCTTCTGTTATCCGATGACTTGGATTTTCTAAAATGTGTAATGCTACCGCTGATTTGACATTTTTCTTTTTGATATCGTTCAGGTGTTCTTTGATGCGTTTGACGAGGGGTCGGCTGGTTTCTCCTATGTATTTGTCATTACATGAGCATAAAATTTGATAAATTCCTACCAGGTCTGGAGGTGGGTTTTCCTTGTAATCACAAATAAATTGTTTCATCTTTTTTCCCGTGAGGTATCCAAATTCGCATTGAAGTTTTCTCCGGAGGTAACCAGTTAATCGGTGGGTAAGCGGTCCCATATATGGAAGAATGATCCTTGGCTTTTTTTTCTTCGTCACCGTTTGGTTGGAGTGTCGTATTTGAGAATTTTTTCTTCATTCTTGATATTCGTTGGTTGATGAGACTTTTTGGGTAGCCATTGTTTTTTAGTGAGGTGGCCACAAAGGTAAGTTCATCCTTTAAGAATTGGTCATCAGAAATTGCTAATGCTCTGTAAACTAAAGCATCAATTACAGCAATCTTTTGGGAAGGGTGGTGGTAAGATGAGTAATTTAGGTATCTCCCTGTGTGAGTGGGTTTTCGATAAACTTGTCGTTGTATTTGTCCATCATTATTGTATGTAATTATGATGTCGAGAAAGGCAATTTTCTTGTCTATTTCTGATTCACAGGTGAATTGTAAGTTTGGATGGAATGAGTTGAGGTCATGTAAGATTCTGTCTTTTGTTCCTGATTTTATGCACGAGAAACAGTCATCCACGAATCGTTTATGTAACATGTCCATGAAATACGTAACTATGAAATCGTGAACACTTTGACAAACATTTATATGGGTTTAATTTATTTTATAAATTGATTTATGAATTGTAATGTTTTTGAACTCATTAATAACGATAATATGAAAATGTATGCATTTTTGTGTCGCGTTGTGGCTGGATGAGTCATCATCCAGCACCAAGACGGGGCTGTCATAAACTTTTGCAGAGTTAGCGCTTTGTGCTGCATGACTTGGTGCCTGGACCCCTGTTTTTGAGAATTGAGCTTAGTTTCAAATATATCACTTGTAGTTACACCTACATAGGCTCAGTGTGTCCGCTACTGAACGAATTAAGGACAGTATTGATTTTATGTGTACGAATATAGTGTTCGTCAACTTTTTCTCAAATTACCGTTACAAAACTTAACTAAATACTACAAATACCACAATATCATTCGTTTAAATTTAACATTTGCTGAAATAATATTTTTTGTAGAACTCCAATTGTCACACAACTTGTGTCGTGCCTGGGTGCAAATCACGGTACGGGTTACCTCAGGGAATATCAATGTTCAGGTATTTTAATTCGTTTCATCGTTGTAATATGATGAATTTCTGTAAGTAAATTTTTGTTTACTAAATTTGTAGATTTCCAAAAGAACCCGATCGACTTCAGAAATGGTTGGATTTCATAAGAAGTTTGGTGAATGACGAAAACTGGGTAAACAGCAATACCTCCACGGTATGTTCATTGCATTTCGAGGTGGGATCTCGTAGTGTTGGAGGTAGAAGTCGTTTATTTCCTAACGCTTTTCCCACCTATTGTGTGCAATCGAATCCCAACCCGGATTCTCAGAATACGGAACTCTCGGTTCAAACTCGTAAGATTAATGAACTTCATTTTTAGTTTGGAAGCTATTGATCTTCGGAATTAACCTAAGGATTTTTTTAACAGCGCCACACATTCGAGAACGTAGATTTGTTTCCGAACACCTGATGGTTTGCTGCCCCAACTGTCATCATCAATTTGACGGCTACCATCACGAAGTAAAGAATAATTTGCCTAGTCCATCAACAAGCCAAGCTTCCAAATCCACCGTGACATACAGTACGTAAATTTTAACACCCTGAAAGGCTAACAATAAGACTAAAGATAAATTTTAATATTCTAGAAAGGAAATCAGAACCTCTCACGTCCCCACCAAGCACACCAAAACGGCAAGCAAGACCAACAGTTGCAAGAGAATTATTTGGTTCCACCGTCCCACAGCCAAGTAAGATTTACTCGAAATCAGCGTCCCCTAAAGCCATTGCCACAATCAAAAAGGAACACTCCTACTGTAAGTCGCCCACCAGACCAATAGCCAAACTCAATCGTATGCTGCCAATCTTCCGTACACTTCAGAAGAGAAAATCATGCATGAAGATCAACATGAAGAAAAGCAAGGAACGTGAAACGTTGAAAGATAAGATTGGAAGTTTGAAATCCATCTCTTCCGAGCAGAAGGAAATTCTCTACCAGCAAATTCCCGGGCTTTTGGGGACATTGGTCAGAAATGAAAGGTTAACAAATAAATCGAAAACTAAACATGGGATGAAATATTCAGATGAGTTGAAGAAATTCGCCGTTACGCTCCAATTCTACTCATCTCGTGCTTATAATTTCCTCCGAAATTATCTAGCTCTCCCAAGTCCTAGATCGATAAGAGGTTGGATGGAATCAAGTGACTGTGGACCAGGAATAAACCTCGAGGTTATCAACCGCTTGAAAGATGCTCGGTTAGTCGATACCACAGGAAGTTTGACAGATGTTAATGTCATGGTGGACGAGATGGCTATCAAAAAGCAGCTGATTTGGAACCGGACTAGGCACGAGTTCGTTGGCCACGTGGACTTTGGCTGTGGCCCTACTCAAGGTGATACCCCACTTGCGAATAGTGCTCTTGTTTGTCTCGTCGTTGGATTGAAAGGAGGTTGGAAGTGTCCCGTAGGATACGTGTTCACAGACAAGATCGACAGCCGGCAGCAACAAAGTTTTTTGAATGCAGTGTTTCATTCCCTTCATGACGCTGGGTTTGTGGTCCATTCTTTAATATCTGATGGCTGTAGTAGCAAAGTTATCGAGAATCCTGTCAATCCTTCTGACCCTGATGGCCCTGTTCGGTATGATGACATAAAGACTGAATTTCCAAATCCAGCGAATCCTGAAAAATCAATCGCTGCTGTGTATGATGTTGTCCATGTCATGAAGCTGTGGAGGGGACTTGTTGCGGAATGTCCGGATGTCTCGTGGTCCAAGGGTACCATTTCTAACGAGCATGTGAAGAACTTGCACCGTCTTCAGGAAAAAGAGGGGATAATTGCAGCCAATAAATTAACCACCACCCACATCCAGTACGAACAGAAGAAGATGAAAGTTGATTTAGCGGTTCAAGTTTTAAGTCGTTCTGTTGCTGATGCTATCCGCTTTTGCCGAATAGATTTGAAAATGCCCGAATTCTGCAATTCCAAACCAACAGAAGACTTTTTCATCATGCTGGATAAGACCTTCGACATCCTAAATTCTCGCAATTTGGGACAACGGGGTCAGAAGTCAGTGATTCGTAGGAGCAATCTCATCGAGAGACGTGAGTTTCTTAGGCAAGTCGCTGAAGAAATCCTGGGTATGGTGTACATGGAACCTAAGAAAAACCGGAACACAGGTGAAGTTATTAAAACCAAGAAATGGCTTTGTCGAAGCATTAGAAAGCGTGCAGCAAGGGGTTTAGTTGTCAGCATTAAATCTATCATTTCCGTTTGTGAAACCCTGCTTCAAAGGGAAGCCCAGCCCTTCCTTTTCGTCATAACATACCGCTTTTGTCAAGACCACCTTGAGCTTCTCTTCAACAAGATTCGAGGACGAATGGGTGGCAGCAACAACCCTACGGCTTTGGATTTCATCTACATTATGAGACGAATATGGCACCAAAACCTCCTGAAGTCGACTGGTACAGGAAATTGTCTGGTTTTGACTGATGAAAACGAAGTTCCAGGTGGCCTTCTTCCTCTTGCACGACGAAAGAAAAATTTGTTCAAGCCTGGTGACGATCTCGACGAAGAAAACATCCATGTGCCTTTTGACACGACTGTGGATATTCGGAAAGGTTCGCCATTTTATTCAAATTGCTTGTCGTACATAGCAGGCGTGGTAGCGAAGAAATTACAGGAGCGGATCAAATGTGAACTCTGTCGAGCTGCCCTACTCTCTTCCAAAGACGACCAACTTGAACAGGATGTGTCGAAATTGATCGAGAGGAAGACTAGAGGAGGTTTACTTTTTCCAAGTCAATCTGTGTATCACATCGTCCAACTTGCTGACAATGTGTTTTGGAACCTGCATAAACAAACTTCTGGTCAATTCGCCCTACCTGCAATGGATCTCAAAGTTGCGATAGCTGTTGGTCGCGCTTTGGTTGGGCATCAGGTTTTCCCAACTCTCAATAATCATGCCATTATACTTGACAAAATCACTCTGGAGAGTCACTCAAGTGCCTTGGTGAAAGCTGTAGTGGAAATGTTTTTGAGAATCAGGTTCTATTTTTACGGTAAGCGAAAATTGTTAAATAAACCACAGATTCGTCAACGCTTAACCAAACAAATTCTATTTAATGGGAACTGATTGTATTAATTGTATTGTTAGAAATGATAGTTCTGTCAAGTACTGAATTTATGTTACTTTAGATTGTATTAAACTTGAAATAAACCTTGTACAAGTTCACAATACTTATTTCCAACTCGATAGCATCTGTATAAATACTTTATGAGCACTAAATATTCGGACCAAGGCACCAAATTCTACAGAAAGCACTAAGTAGTTGGGCACAAGTACCAAATCCTATAGAAGCACTATGTATTCGTACACCAGGCACCAAATCGTGGCATGAGGCAATATCCTGCATAATCTCTCCCCATTCTGTCTCGCTCTCCTACCCATACAATTCCCATCCCTATAGTATTTACATTCATGATTTTAGCTCATGAGCTGCATATGCATGTGTGTATGATTTAGCACTATGATGGATTTCATGAAAAGCTCATGAAATCCATGGACCAAATATCAATTCATCACGACTCTTACTTTTTTCGTCTCGTGTTATCCAGGAAATGAGATAAACTTTTAACGCTGAAATCCAAATATACATACAACTTACATACATATATATGTACGTATGTATTTACATATCATAATACAACTCTGGTGGCCAATATTCTTATCTGCCATTCACTCTTGATAAGTTTACGTGTTGGTGAAGAAGTCTCTCTTGGCTGGATCTCATTTCATTACGAACTCAACATTATACATATTTTATTTTGTATAAAGATTTGAAATTTGAGAGGTGTTTTTTTGTTTTTGAATTGTGTGTAATTGAAAAATACTTCATATTAATTCACCCATTTACTTGTAGGAATATGCGGAAAGCACCAGCTATCGGGATAGATTTGGGAAGCTGCTCGTCTCGAGTGGCAGTTTTCAAGGATGGAAAGGTCAAAATCATCGCCTCCTACGCGTCATACGTCGCTTTCACAGACGCAGAGATCATTGTCGGGGACGCCGCCAAGAATGTGGGATCAGGGGTCAATGGAATAAACACTATTTTTGGTAAGTTTTCACCTCAATGTGCCAAACAATTCGGTATTTTCTAATATATCCATAAATATTTGCTTTTGCAAGTATTTAGTATTTATATACAACTTTTTAAGTACTTTAATTAAATATGCGACGTCATAGATGTCAACATTAATTTGTCTAGATAATTTACATATGTATCTACACTTTTATAAAACTGGGTGAAATAATTGTGACTTTTTGTGCACAAAATTAACTGAAGCAATTCACGCAGTCCTTGGTAACATTATAAAATCCGTAAATTCTGTAAACGTACAAATTTTTACAAAGTTTTACAATTATTTATAAGGAAGATTAAAGCTACACATTTTAGTGGTCAAGTGCGTCTTTTAGTTTTACAAAAGTGTGTAAAATTATTTAACGAAAGTTACGGATTTAACAAATTATTAAGGACTATTGCCTCATTATTTATTTAATTGTTTACCTTATATGTATAAATTATACAGATGTAAAGCGATTGATTGGGCGAAAATTTGATGAAGTCGACCCGACTCGGTGGCCTTTCAAGGTGACCAATGACGCCGGGATGCCTAAGGTTTGTGTCGAAAGGGAAAGTAGAACTTTCTCCCCCGAAGAGATCTCATCCATGGTTCTGACCAAGATGAAGGAAACCGCGGAAGCTTACCTGGGAGCAGAGGTACGTACATAGCCAAATTCAAAATCGACGAGGGTGCTCATTACCAAAGCTAGCAAAATAAAATTTTGGAAGTTCACAAACATGATTTGAAAATTCATTTACGAACTTGTTCATCTCCAAAGTTAGTGTGTATTAGTTCGCATTTTTTCTCCAAATCATGTCCCCATGCGAACTCGTGATGAATACCCCCATTATTATAAACGTATTGCATTTGTTCAGTTTTATCTATAAGCCCATTACTAAGCCCATTACTTTTATCTCGTTATATTTTGAAATGTGTCAAAGTAATTGTGTTGGATTTACAGGTTACATATGCGGTTATCAGCGTCCCTTCCTGTTTCAATCGTGCTCAACGTGAAGCCACAAAAGAGGCCGGAGACAAGGCTGGTCTCCACATTTTACGACTAATCAGCGACACCTCGGCCGCCGCATACGCTTACGATTGGAGCAACAAAGTATATAAATATTTAATCAGGAAACTATTCACGCAGTCATTAATAACTTATAAAATTCGTACATGCGGTTGATAAAATAATTTTACAAGTTTTTGTAAAATCAAAAGACACCCTTGATCTGAGCAAGTTTACAAAAAATGTGCAACCTAATCTTCCATAGAAATATTTGTAAAAATTTTGTAAAAGTTTAGAATTTACGGATTTTACAAAATTATTACCAAGGACTGCCTGAATTTTCTTAATATTTAGAAAATTCCCGTCTTTCATAAATGAAAGAGTAAATTTACCACTTCCCTTATACAGAAAAAAGGTGAACGCAACACGCTAATCTTCTCCTTGGGGGGTGGAACATGCTCCGTAGCCGTCGTAACTATGGAAGAAGGAATCTACGAAGTTAAGTCGGTCGCGGGAGACCCAAATTTGGGCGGGATTGACTTTGACCACCGACTTGTAAAGCTCTTCAGTGACGAATTCCACAGGAAATATAATAAATCTTTGCCCACCAACAAGCAAGCTTATCTTCGTCTCCTTAACGCCTGTGAAGACGCCAAACGAACTCTGTCCAACTCTAGCACCGCCTCCATCAAACTAGACTCCCTCCTCGACGGAATTGATTTCCACACATCCATCACTCGCGCTCGTTTCGACCAGTTGAACTCTGACCTTTTTCCTCGAATTTTAGACCTTATCAAGAAATGCGTTCGAGACTCGTACATCGACAAAGAAAGTATCGAAGACATCATTCTGATTGGTGGATCCACCCGAATTCCCAAAGTGCAAGAGACCCTGCAAGATTTCTTCCCTGGGAAAGCCCTCACCACCTCAAATTTCTGCGAGAACGAGTGGATCAATCCGGACGACGCAGTCGCGCTTGGTGCTGCCGTCCACGCCGCTATTTTACACGGAGATAAGTCTGAGAAAATCCAAGACCTTCTCCTGCTTCCCGTGACCCCGATCAGTTTAGGGATTGAAAGTGCTGGAGGTGTCATGGAAACTTTGATCAAGCGAAATACCACCATTCCAACCAAGCAGACGCAGACTTTTACCACATATTCGGACAACCAGACTGCTGTATTGGTCCAAGTTTACGAAGGTGAACGAGCCATGACGAAGGATAACAATGTTTTGGGAAAGTTTCAACTGACCGGGATTCCACCGGCGCCACGTGGTGTTCCCCAAATCGAGGTCACCTTTGACATTGATGCCAACGATGTTATGGTCGTTACTGCTACCGAGAAGAGTACCGGGAAGAAGGAAGGGATTACGATCAGCGAGAGATATGTACCCAATCTTGAAGACGTGGATGACCAATTTGGTAAGGAAATGGCACTAATTCCGAGTACGAAACGGGATGATAAGGAGGATGTAGTTGAAGATCACGGAGGTAAATTGACTTTGTTAAGTTTTAATTTTTTTGTACTATTCAAAGCACCTAATTTGATGATTTGTTTGACTTACATATTTAGAGGTCGATGTAAAGAGAGTGATGGACAAGTGTCAAGAGCTTGTCGAATGGATGAAGGAGAAGGAACTCGAATTCGCCCAGAAACGAGAGCAATTGGAGAATTTGTGCAATATGTTCAAAGAAAAGGGGAACACTGGTGATGGAGACAGGTCAAACTAATCTGCATTAAAATATGTACATATGTATCAGTAAACGACATTTGACCTTCACCAATTAATAATTCATTTATTCTGCAAAGAGTTAAATAAATGTACATTCATAAATTAATTGATTAATAACGGCAGGCACATATGTACATATGTAGACAAGGTTAGCAAGTAGATACCTTCATCAACATAAATTCAATTTTAAATACATTTACACACTGTTAGTAAAGCACATTTCCCTGCAGTTTTCTAAATTCGTCATGTTTTTACTTATGGAAATATGATTTTAAAATAATATGTATGTATTGTCCTCATTAAAAGCACGCGACATTTATGGAGAATTTTGATGGCATGATTTTATTTGCAGACTAATTGCTGTTTGAGGGAGCGGGGGGGGCTAGCAGAATCATGGGCGTGTCAGTTTATCGCTTTTATCCGGTTACATACATTGGTTCGAAATAAGTACGAACAAATCCACACCAAGTTCATAGGCTGGCAAAACCTTTACGGAAACGTAAAAAAAATAATCAATCATTTTCATTGTTGACCATCGTCCGTTCGTTTAATATTGTCGAACCCCCGGCTAAAATAATTTTTTTTATTCGTGAATTTAGTTATACACCAATCTACAATTGGTTAGAACAATTCTTAAATTTGTTTGATTAAAAATAAAATTAATCCTGTTTGATTTTTCGGTTATAGCAACAAAACAATTTTCTATTCTATGAATACCTTCCATGAATACCTATAAATCTTAATTTGTTTTAATTTATTGGCAAAATAAATTTTTGCGTCTTATTTATTAAGGAATATCGAAATATTTGTAAGATAGGATTGAATTAAGTACATATACTCGAATGAAAAGATAGATTTTCTTTGACCGTTAGATTAAAGCTTTTAATAGTTTTACTTGCCAAGAAATTAATCCGATTTGAAACCAATCGGTCGTTTTTAATCCATTTTAAATAACTTTATCCTTATGACATCCTGCCGGAATAACTTGCGAATCTTCCAAGGTGCTGGTCCAATCCAGGGTTTCCATACTTGTAGGAAAATATATAAGCGGAAGATATAACTTAAGTAATACGTAAAGTGACACAATCTCCGTATAAAAAAATTTTACTTTTCGCCAAGTTGTGACCATTTTTATCGTGGAGGTGATTTTCTATCTTGACCCACAGAAAATAGTGGCAAAGTTCATGAAATAGATATCATTTCTTAGAGCGCGGATCTAACATAAAATCTGTCTACGCTATAAATAGGTGGAATATATACATAAAATAAGAAACTCGAGCTTATCGGGGGAAAACTTTGATTTGACAAGTAATCAAGCCATTTAATAAAACATTTAGATAATTACGGTCTCCCTTTATACAAACCCCTTCAACTTAATCCATTTATTTCATTATTGATTTGGAAGTATTCTACACAGGTTGATATATTGGTTTGTAAACGAATTTTAATTTTTAACAGTATTCTTCTTCGTATATTAATAAATACTGACTGATATATACACAAGAGTATATGACATTCAACGCATAAGCAAACCCAACGAACTTCATTCACGCAAATTTTGTAGAAAGTATCCAAGCTTCGCTTAAAGATCGTGTTTGTCTAAGGAGGGGAGCTTCCGAGGTTGATAATAACAGATCTGCTTGAAATTTTTACCAATGATACTTTGGGATGAGTGAACCTTAACCCTTGAAGCTTTTGATGCCATGACCATAAAGAGCTGAGAAATTAATTTCGAAAGTTTCAAATTTTTTGCTTGGATGTTCCATTCTATCTGAGCTGTTTGGTGTTCTATGGCATTTACTTGACGTATATGACACATCTCTAGAACGGGTTAATATTTTTGAAATCTGTTTTTGGGCATCGACATTTAATTTGTGGGGGTGGACAAGTTCGATCTTGCAGTCAATCGGACCACCCCCCCCCCCATTAGCACAAGTGGGTGTGGTCGAATTATATATATAATTATAATAAATCTTGTGGTTGTTTCATTCAAATACTTACAAAATTTTGAATTTTCAAACTCTTTTTAATCCATCCCATCAGGATTTTCTCAATGAAACCCATATTAAAAGTCCATACAACGATTGGGGTGTGCCTTCTGGTTCAGTACTTGTTTGGTGACCACTACCCATTCCCGTACAAGCTGCCTTATAAGTTTGTCTATCGGAAAGGAATCCTCCACATTGAAGATGTCCAGATGAACGCCATCCAAAAATGTGTCCCACCCTTGATAAGCTTCATTTTCGTATTTATGTGCTCGATAGGGATATATTTTCTTAGTTTAGACGATGTCTACTTGCTGAGTAATTTTCGATTCTGGGCATGGATTTATATCATTGCGACGGGCGTGTTGTCGATTTATGGATACGTGGTGGTCATGCTGAATCCGGACTTAAGTTTTGCTGGATGGGAACAAATGGTCGCTTTTGATTGGCACATTAGAGAAGGTAACTATGTACATAGCGTTCCCGTGTGTGTAAATAGGTTTCTTTGTGTCTCAACTTTCCCTTAATCCGAGTATTCAACTGCGACTTTGAAATCTGTTCATTTACAAGATGTTTTTTTTTACAAATTCAGGATTTTATTTTGTTAAAAAATCGATAATTATTAGTTTTGCAAGGTTAGTACATAGGCTTGAATTGTGATTTTGTCTTCCATGAGAAAATAGAAATAAAATAGGCAAAAATAATAGATAAAAATTAAATATTTTCTCATGGAAGAAAAAAACACAAAATTTCACCTCCTAATCTTGCAAAGCGAATAAGTATCGATTTTCAAATGCAAAATGAAATCAGTAAAAAAAATTCAAGGAGAAGAAAAGGTTTCAAAATTCTCATTTGAATACAAGGGAAAGTTGAGACGCAAAAATTCGGAAACCGGATACATGAGAACCATAATATCATTTTTGCTTTATTCGTGTAAAACCAACTTATTCTGACCTGGTTTCTTTAAAAATCAACAGAATTCAAAATCCATGCGGGATTCGATGCCTCTCTACTCCTCAAAAATTCAATTTTGGAAATCGTATCTGTCATAACTTATGCGTTTGTTGTTTCAACATACGTTTTTAACCCTTTTTCCATGATTTTTCTCATGTATCTCGACTTAGACCCTATTTCTTACATTTTTCGCTACATTTCCTCCCAACTCATGTTAAACATCGTGGGAAATCACGTCCACCTTTTAGTATTCTCAACTTGCTACATAATTAACATTATCAACATTTACCACAATCTTTGCATGATTTTTTACGGATTTTCCGCATATGTATTTCGTTAAAATTTTGTTGCAAAATGTGTCGCAACTGCGGTCCCAAATTTACGGCTATAGCCAGCTATTCCCAACATTCCCAGTTGGTTTAAACATAATAAGTACCGGATTGTATCTAGCGATTCCGCTAGATCATTAGATCTATGGATTAACTTAAAATGCTAACCAAAATTCCATAATTCGATCGTGGCATACTAATACGGAAAATGCAATTATTTTGCAAACTTCAATACATAGGAAAATTGGGGTCCGAAATCGAGGCAGCGGCCAAATTCGAGTGTAAAATAATTTTTAAAATTATTTCCCGCGATATTTGACCAAAAGTTGGACTAGTTTGAGTCAAAATCCAAAATTTGCAAAAAATTCGCACATTTTACCTCAGATCTCGAAAACTGCTGGACGACCACCCCAATTTTATTACGGATTTTTGATCTACTCAATATTACGCAACTTTTAAGCCATCGAACTCGAAAATCGTTAGAGCGCGAAAAAATTAGGGTTGGCCCGGGTACCGGGTAGTTACCCGGTACCCGGCATACCCGGCCTGTTTTGGGATACCCGTTACCCGGCCGGGTAGACTTTACTACCCGGTCTACCCGGCCGGGTAATTTAAATGTTCAATTTTTTGCAAAACCTTATAAACAAATTATAATCCGATGAATTTCATTTTTGTCCTTTGTGTAAAATAATATATTTTGAAAAAATGCGTACAAACTAGGTCAATTCTTAGGTGGAAATTATTATCCAGATATTAAAATTACTTTGGGCGCACTCACGTCAACCCTTGCATACATATCTCCCAGATTAAGCATGGTAACATAACTGGCGATGTTTTGCGAAATTTGAGACATTTCTCAAAGCCTTCGCTAGAAAACCATTGGTTTTGCAAATTTGTCCAGCAATTAGGCACATTATAATTTGGCAAACTCATCCTCCCGATTATCAGTGAAAAATAGTTACAAAATCCATGAAAACAAGATCAAAATAAGCATCTTTAATAGATCTGCGATACTTTCAAAGTGATATTTTGCGACTCCCCTCATGAAACAAATTTTTTAAGCTGCACAAGTTTGCTAAATGGGTGGCGATGATTAATAAGACATTGTCGTGAGTACGCTCAGTCTGTACTTTGTGTTTGTTTTTAACTTGCAGCTTTTTAAAACTGGTAAAAGTGTTGCAAATTCTAGAGAAAGGTGGAATAACTCCCTTTATTTTTAATATATAAATATTACCCGGTACCCGGCCGGGTAGCCGGGTACCCGGCGAACATTTTAGGCCGGGTACCGGGTAGCCGGGTACCGGGTAGTAGCCCTACCCGGGGAAACCCTAGAAAAAATCACTATTTCATTGTATATATATATCTTAAATACGCTCTACAGACTCTTGGAGATTTGAGCGTAATCAAAAAAATAAGAACCGTCCGAGAGAGGAAGATGCATTTCAAAATGCTTAAAACCATTAAACCCACTGCAATTCCGGTAGGATTGGGAAGTTGTACTTTTTTCAGTGCTAGGAAAGATAACGAGCTCTTGTTTGCTACGCAAATTGTGGATAATACGATATCGCTTTTACTAATGTAGGAAAAAATGCGTTGTGGAGTTCGTATTTAGGTAATTATATAATTAAATTATCCTCGGAGATTTGATATCATACTTGACAAAAAGTATCACAAAACTCAAAACCATTATTTATGAGAAGATTAGGGTCAAATGGTTCAATAAGGGTTACATCAAGCCTAGTTGATTTTTCGTTTCCTTGGGAAATTGGATTTTTGGAACTTCTCCGGACGGGTTTGTTGTATTGGATGAATTGTGTTTGCAGAATTTGAGCTAAATTGGGTATATACTTATCTGTATCTTACATTGTCACTTTTTTGAGGAGAGTCAAATCCATACATTGTTTTTCATTCGATTTCTACATATGTATTTGCGTCAGTATGAAAAAGTTGCTAATTTATGAGCTTCAATTGTTCAATTTCAGTTTGTGCATAATGCATGACCACAAAATTACAGATAATCAAATGATTTTCCTAAAATGATGGATTAACCTAACCAAAAATTTGGTTCGTTTTTACATGCAGACGTATAATAAATATATGTATAACTTTTAGAAACTTATTATTGATAAAAAACTAATAAATTATAGTCCGTCATTCCCCGTATTATACAATCGTGTCATAAATAAATTCCTAAAATTTAGGATGACGACAGATGTTTGGTTATAAATAATAAAAATTCGTCACCTGTAAAAGTTGGGTCAATTCATACCCCTGCACCTTATTTTTTACAGCAAATGTATGTAATTATCTGGAAATTACATATTTATCACTTCACGTCATATTTCTAACAAACGGGTGAAGTCAGTGGTAATAAATGTCAATAAAATTACAGAGAACTCATCAATCATAATTCCATGGAACCAGATCTCCTCATAAATTTGTGGATTTTTTCGACAATTCCTAGAACCTACCTAATTAATGGGTTTAATCCATTGTGTGAAACCCGTATAAAATGATTCTCATCCGCAGATATCTTCATTCAGTCAGATTTACTTAAAAAACATAATCTTATCGAGATGTTTGCACAAGTCCTTCTCCTTTTAGGCCTGTCGGCATCCTCCGTTCTGGGGGATTGTTGGCAAACAGGGTGTCAACTTGACAGTTGGGCGGTAAAGGGGTGCGACCAATATGACCGTGACACGGCTGGAACTGAATGGTGCCAAGGGGGTAAAAAGTACACGTGCTGCACCCGTGGAGGTGGTGGAGGTACCACGCCACCCCCAGATAACGGTGGTGAGCAATTACACTCTTAATAACCCGTTGTTAATAATCGTCCTCGACCGGTGTTCATATGTGACTTCATCGTGCAGTGATAATGTTTCTCACCTAATGGTTGTAAAATTAACACCAACCATTGGCAATTTACCACCATGCGAGCAAGATTTATCACCAGATTATAACCATTTGGTGAAGTCACATACATATGCACACCATTCGGTGACGGTTAACACCGAATTTTTAACAGTGTACGTAATATTTTACAATGAGGCAATTCACGTCAGCCTTCATAAGTCTGTAACCATAAGTGCAATTTTTGAGTACGAACAGAGTACATTTGGTGTAAAACAGGATACTATTTTATTACCACAATGACAATTTACCTTTAGGTTATTAAAATATTGTGATGATATTTTCAGGCGGAAATATGCCAACCTGGCCTCAATTCAGTGCCGGTGTGACCAACAACGGCTACCCGGCCCCATCTCAAGATCAGTACAATAATTTCGTCAAGCACGCCGCTCGCTGGGGTCGGGTCACCTCGAAGCAAGAATCAGCCATGGCTTTGGCCCAATTTCTACACGAGTCGGACGGTCTCCGCGCCAAGAGGGAGTACGCTTGTGCGCAGACGCAGTGTCCAAACAGCTACAGACAACCGTCTTGCGATGCGCCCGGGCAGTATTATTATGGTCGCGGGTATATTCAGCTGAGTTGGTGCGAATGGAATTACCGACCCGCGTCACGAGACATTTTCGGGGATGACCGACTCGTCAGCGACCCTGATCAGGTTGCGCGGGATGAGTCGACGGCATGGGCTACGGCTTGGTGGTTCTGGGGGTAAGATGAGAATTATTGGAAGCATGGAGAAATTTTAACCGTTTCTTTTTCCTTGTAGGAAAAATGTGCACGATAAGGGAGGCGTTCAACAAGGTCAATTCGGATCTACGACGAGAGCGATTAACGGTCCGTTGGAGTGTGACGGAGCCAACCCGGGTCTTGCCCAGAAGAGATTCCAGATTTATGGGAAGGTGCGACAAGGCTTTGGTCTGGCTGGGGCCGGAGATCCTTCTGGATGTTAAGTAGATTGTTAAGATTGTGGAATTTTTTTCTGATGAAGATAAGCAAATAAAAACACATTTAAAGAACGGCATAAAATAATAGGTTTCCGTGTTATTTTTCATATGGTATTCACTATAAGGGATGTGCGCGCATGAAAAATTGCATATTCATGCATGAGTTTTAGTTTGATGATTTGAGAAAATAAAAGCATCTTATCCGCATAATTTCAAATTATTAATAACACTTTGAAAATTTAATAAGAAGGGACCAATTGTCTCGGCTGCATTTTGCCTATATTGTTTTTATTCAACAGATAATTTCATGACATAAAAACTTTCTTTCATAAACTTAGCACGTGGTGCAAATTGAGTTTGAAGCGAACGAATTCTAAACTATGGTAAAGGGAAATTTTAATTGTCAAGACTAACTATTAAGTAATTAATTAGAATTTAATTAGTGTTTAATTTTTATAATTAACGAAGATTATAAAAATACAACTCCATCAAAACCTTGGCACCCCCATCAACAAATTAATCGTGTACATGATTATCTTCTCAAAATACTTGACCTTAATCCCCCTCTCCACCCTGTACAACCGTCCGTACAGAATCCTCCCCCCGATATCCATCACCCTCAAGGAACGCAACCTCCTCCTCATAATCTTCCTCTCCCTCCCCGCACAAACCCCCCACATCCACACCCCCCACAACCGCAACACCTCGTCCGACCTCGTCCTCACCTCGATCGCCACGCTTAATCCAATCCCGACAAAAATCACGATGAAAAAATTTACACTGGGGAAAAATGAGTAAAACCAAAACGGAAAATTGCTGTACATTCGAATCGTTACGAACGTGAAGAGGACCGTGGCGCACATGGCGATTAGCATAAAAGCCGCGGCAAAGAATTCTTGCAAGCGACGGGTTTTTTCCAAAAGGATGAAAATCCTGACATATTTGGCCACCAGGGCGTGAAGGCGCCATTGATTTCGCGCCCGGGTGAGGGACAAGATGAGACCAGTTAGCATTTTGCAGAGCGTGAAAGCCACAATGATGGGGAGCGGGTAGAGGCGGCAGCCTTCAAAATGGGTGGCTATGATGACGTAGAAGATGCCGAGGTAGCCCAGGGTGTGGGGGAGAGGGGTTAGTTTGACCATTTCGAGGAGGTGAATGAGTGGATCGACTCGAAGGAAGTGGGACGCCAGCGTGAGAACGAAGGGCATGACGAAAAATTGGTTAATCATGCCGGACATGGCGAGTGAGAAGAGGTCGATGGATGGCGGGGACGATTTGGACGTTTTGGGTCCTAAGTTAACAAAAGTAAATAAATTGAGGTAAATTTGCTATCAAATATCGGTTTTCTAATGATTGTTTTTCCAATTTAATACCGTTCTATATATCGATATTTACCTACATATACATACTTCGATGACGTGAAACTAATTTTTATACTAAATTACAATAGGAGTCACTTAATTTTTGACGTATTTAGAGGAATGGTTAGCGAGCATGATTTGACCATTACTCAGATGGAGTTCGCTCAGCTTATGCTCTCAGATTTTGAACAAATTAGTGCCAGTCCATGATAAATTTAATTAGTATGAAATTTGTAGCAGACCGTATCTGCCAATGCTGCTGGTTGGTGGAAATATATGAATGCAGATAGGAGAAAATGCGTCTTAAAGTTTGCAAAATATATAAATGGATAAATTTAATGTGCGTCTCTCCTCTTCGGATGCAAATATCTCTGCCAAACCGAAAGATAGCGTCTTTTGCAAAGTTTATATAACTCAAATCAAAGAGCATACAATGGGATGCCTCCAGTGTCAAATGAAAGCATATATCAAAATTGACAAAATATAAATTTACAATTCAGAATAAGAGCAACTATGTATGTATAACTAAGCTCATGCATAAATTTCAAAATGTTTTTAAAATTTTAGCAGAACGATAAAAATGAGAACTTGGTCTTGCGAAAGAAATAATTCTTCTTCAAAATATCTTACCAATTGCATTCAATTTCCCAAACTCGCAAAATAACGCGTTCCACCCATCCACGAATGGTTCGCCATGCAGCCAAATTGCCACACCGATTGAAAGGTTGAAAAGCCATGAAAATAAGAAAATAACATGAACCATAAGAACTGGAAGGGGAGACACTTCTGCGGATCCATGTAGCACCAAGAATAACAAAAATATGCCAGAAATACAATGCAGGCTGACCAAAAACAAGACGTTGAAACGCCAGAGAAGCGTGGTTTTTAAATTTTTATGATAAATTAGCCTTCTCTTATTCCTTTGCCACTCAACAATCGGGTGTGTCACGTATTGGAGAAATTTGTCGTATTCGTTCAGCACGGAGATCATTTGATTTAGCTCCATCGCGACGAAATGTGTTGAGACGAATATGCACATATGTACATATTTTGGCTACCTTTAGATTTGCATAGTTTAGCCGGGTTGACAAAGATGATCGATATTTTTAATACTCTTAAAAAAATTGTGGTATCCTTTTGTCGAGTAAATGCACACTCAATTCCATATTTCTTAAGTAGACTATACTATTTAATTACAGAGTGAACTTTACCCTGTATTAAGTTACTGGACTCTGGATTTATAGCTTACTTAATATAAAATTGATACATACATAGTGCATTTACATACGTTTCAAAAGTCTCAGGTCATTTTTAAGAGTGTTTCTCATGTACGTGTATATGCGTTTAAAAGGAAGAAGGGATGGTACATATGTGCACATTTGTACAAATGAATTTAGCAGTAACAATACAACTGTAGGTATTAACATTAGGTTGACGATGTATGTATGTAAATATGTACATACATAAGGAATAGGGAAATTTATAGGCTAATCGTAAAATATGTATTTAAAAATTTAGTTCATTAGTCCGACTTAATTTCTTATTTAGAAATTATTGATCGCTTTTATAGCCGAGTTCCTTTGAATATTCGAATTAAGTGGAATGGGAAAGAAATTTATGTCTAGTTACATGATAAGAGTTACCTTATAGACAGATATGTATTTGGATTCCGACCTTTTCCGCAATTACAAGTAAATAAATAATTGATAGATTTTAGAATCATATTCTTTCTTTGAAGGTTGCGAATTAACGCAATTTTGAGTTTGGCATTTGCAAAGTATTAAACTTGGCATCATATGGATTCTTAATTTAATATTAGACGGTTGAAGGGAATATATTTAAATATAATTTTTATCCAGGTAAAATAAAACTGGACTATGTATGTATCTATGTATGTCTTACGATTAGATTACATATTTAGTACAGGTTGCGTTAAAAACGGGATGAAATACTCTGATGACCAAAATTTCGTAAAAATTAAGGTATGTGTTCGGTATTTAGTGGAAATTTAACATTAAAAAGTTTTATTTTTATGATACTTGTCTTGACAACTTTAGTCAATGTTAAAAAATTGATTTTTCATGTTTCTGGTCAACAAATTTAAAAAATGAAAACTTGTACCAGTAAAGGAAGAATTTGACAAAAATTAAACTTTTAGTATGAACAATTCCAGCTTTTATAAAATTTGTTTATTCCGTACGTGGATTTAATTTGTACAAGCCATCAACAATTATTTGTCTGTACATAATATTTAATTACAAATTTCTTTGATTTTTTCAATTTTTAATCACTTAAAAGTTGGAAATGTACTTAAAATAATGAATTTATTCACGACCGACGCAATTTCCGTTGGATAGAACGTCAAATTTTTAGAGAAAACCGATCAGCTTACTCATGCAGGGCATTTCTGTTATACAGATTAATTTTTAAAAAACTGACCACCATTAATAACAATTGCTTAATTAATTAATTTCATATTCTTCTCACCCTCGCTTTTGCTACGCATTTCTTCAACTCTTCGTAATCCTTACACTCGCCAGAGTAATCTGCTGGAACCTTCAACCCTTTCTTAATTTCTGGACAAAAAAAAGTTTTATGAAAATTTTGAAAATATTCAATGTTCAGAAATTAGTTTGCCACGCTTTTACCCTCATCTTCACAAATTGCAGCATCTTCACCCATTGATCGACGGTGGGCGTCGCTTCGGGAGCAGCAGGGTCGAAAAAACTCAGAAGAACTTCCCCACGCGCGGTATCGTTGAAGGCGCCATTTACGAAGACGGACATTCCTGCCTCACAACAAGAGAAGTAACACTAGGAAGAAAAGTTGTTTAGACAAAATCAGCCCAAAAATACGCAAACCGAGTTAACTTTGGCAAATTATTTGGCAAATTTTTGCAAATTATGCAGAAGCCATTGGGCATGGGACATTGTCTCTCTGTCACCACGCTTCAGCGGCCACTGATAAAGACACCTACATAATCGAGTCTAAATTTACCTGCCAAATTGTCTGCCAAGTTTACTCGGTTACAAATGTTTGAGTAAATTGCTCAATTTAATTAAATATTTTTTTACCCAAAAACTCGCAATAGATTTTGAATTGCAATCCTTGATCGTCGCTTCCAACTGGTCACTAAACTTTCCCACGTATCCTTTGAAACAGTTCAGTTTCGCATAGGTTTCTCGCAAGTCCGCTTCGTGGTCGGCCTGGACCGTGGCAAGGATGATGACGAGCTGTAAATTCAGTAAAATTTTGAATAATATTATCTGAAATATGTACAAATTTTGAAATTCAATTTCGATTTTCTTACTATAATGACACAAGCGAGAGGAGACGACATGGCGATTACGATTAGGTTGAATAGCGACTGATGGCGTCGCTTAGGGTTTTAAAGGATTTATTCAACAATGTGACCTTCCTCGTCTAGGTGATTTTTAAATTGTCCCAAATTTATCAAGGTATTTGTTCACAATGAACAATCGAGTGTGACGCTGGATTATGCACAAAAGTATTTATTTACCTATGCACTTCTCTGCGTATTTACATATTATGTTACATAATTTATGTACATAATTTGGTGCATTTTACTGCAACGTATTAAATGGTCTGATTCTTAAGGGTGATCCATGAATGGAGATTGAAGCATAGGGGTTCGTTTTGTCCGAAATGTTTCATCTTTTACGATGTCATTGTGCATATTTATAATTCCGTATCGAGACCATTCGGATTTTTTATAGCACGTCACGTCTGCAAGTTACGCAGGGATTGTATTAAGTACTTCCACTTAAAAATTATTTACCTACGACTTAAATTGCTCCTCAAGCTACGTGTTCTTACTGAATTTAAAACTAGATAGTAGATAGTAGATAGATATTTATTTCAAGATTGATATGGCGTTAGCCTTTACAATCACAATTGTGGAATATATTGTATGAGACATTTGAGACATTTGAGTCTTAGCCTAGAGTAATACTATTTATCCTATTTAACCTATGTATATTAATATTAATATTAATGTTTAGCCTACTTATTGTTTAAACTATTTTCCTTACATTTATTTATTTATCGTGTTGAGTGACAACTTGAAACTGATCAGGTTACAGTATTTTCTCGCGATTCTATTACAGATTTAAAAAACAGGTAGATATCCATAATTTTTGATTCATCCAGCTCGGTGAAGAATAGTGCGTACTCTTTAGTGGTTACTGGTATCTTATGCTTATGTAAAAATCTTGCTCTTGATACAGAATATTTTTCACATTGACACATGACATGAAAAAGGTTCTCTTCCTCTCTTCTATTACAATTTTGGCAAAGTAACTCTATCATTGGATCATAAAAATTTTCCATGCTTGCTAATTTCACACTACTTTTACAACATGTAAATTGAGACAAGTTTGCCCTGCATTGTACTACTAATCGAATTACATTCCATGGTATCTCTGCGTTAAGGAAGGGTTCTCGTCTTTTATGAGTTTTTGTAAAATGATAGAGAGGCATAGACGTGCTATTCTGCATTCTCAGTATATCATGTTCAACACTTATGTCCTTAATTAATCGTATACAATTATTAATTTTTAAAAGAAGGTCAGTACAACCATTTTCATCATAATATTCCGGTATGCTTTCGAGTAGAGTTTCACATTCCCATTTCGATAAGAGTAATTCTAATTGCTTATACCAATTGTGCTTTATATTTGGCTTTTTCGATTTAACTTTTAAAGCTTCATAACATTGTCGTAGTAAACTATGCTGCGGAGTTGTGATGATTTTATTCCAGAATCTAAGAATATTTTTGACAACAGATATTTCAATAGAGTTATAATCTGATTCGAGTCTGAGAAACCAATTAGGTGTCTTATTTGGAAGCATGAAAATATATCCTCATATATTTATTTTGGAAAGTGACCAATTTATCCATCATACTTATACCCCATACCGGTGAGCAATATAGTAATACAGATTTAACGAGAGAATTAAAAAGCGTTATTCTACTGTCAAGGGTTTTAATTTTGCCTCTATAAAGTAGTGAGTGTAATTGTTTTTCTGCACCCTCTGCCTTCTTAATAAAATCTATTCCTGTTTGTAAGAAATTACAGTTTTCGTAAAAAGGGACTCCGAGATACACATATTTGTTGACTATTTCAATTTCATTTTCACACCAGAATAAACCGTCGCAAACGCGCATACGGAAGTAGCTTCAGACGTACTTCACCCCAAACGGTCCCACCACAACTCGGGAACACTTAATTTCACTCTATTTCACCTATAGATTAATTTTTTGTAAAAATCTCATTTTGCCCCGACCACACCCCCTGGCGACGAGGGGGTGTGGAACAACTCAGGAACACTTAATTTCACTCTATTTCATCTATAGATTAATTTTTTATAAAAATCTCATTTTGCCCCAACCACACCCCTGGCGCCTAGGGGGTGTGGCACAACTCCGGAACACATAATTTTACTCTATTTCACCTATAGATTAAATTGCACTAAAAATCTCATTTTGCCCCAACCACACCCGCTGGCGCCGAAGGGGTGCGGCAAAATCGGGGAAACACTCAATTTCACTTAATTTCACTTAATTTCATTTAATTTCACTCAATTTCACTTAATTTTACCCATAGATTAAATTGCACTAAAAATCTCATTTTGCCCCAACCACACCCCCTGGCGCCGAGGGGGTGTGGCACAACTCCGGAACACATAATTTTACTCTATTTCACCTATAGATTAAATTGCACTAAAAATCTCATTTTGCCCCGACCACACCCCCTGTCGCCAAAGGGGGTGTGGTCCGGTTGCCCCCAAAAGTTGATAGGATCCTCCCCCTGGGGTCCTATGTATGATGGCGAAAACCGATTTCGATTATCTCGATCCGTTCTCCTGATATCCTGCTGACAGACAGACGGACAGACAGACAGACAGACAGACAGACAGACAAAGTCTTCACATAAAGTAGCTGAAGCTACTTAATAATTTTGGCTTAACAAGTTTGTATCTATTTATCTTAAAAATAATAACTTTTGTCTTTGCTAAATTTACAGTTAGGTCATTATCGTGGAAATATTGTTGGATAATATTAATCTTCGATTGCAAATCAAAACAATTTGTGGCAAGCAAAACAATATCATCAGCATATAGTAGAGCATGAATTTCTCTCATTAACACTTTCAAGCCTGGGATTTGGGCATTTTCTAATATTTTTACAAGGTCATCCATAAAAATTGTGAACAATTTTGGTGAGAGCGTTTCTCCCTGAAGGACAGATTTTTTTATTGGGAAAAATTCACTTTCACCTTCTCGTGTTCTTACTTTTGCTTTTGCATTGGAATAAATCATTTTAATAACATTAATGAATTTTGTGCTGAGCTCGACTTTCTCCAATTTAACCCACAGCTTCTCCCATATTATTGTATCAAAGGCAGAAGATAAATCGACGAATAAGGCATAAATGAGTTTCTAAAGCGGATTTTAGCATGAAAACATGGTCTTGACAACCTCGCCCTTTCTGTACGCTCCCTGGTAATCAGATACAATATTGTTCTGCTCACACCATACATTCAGCCGAGTTGTCATGAGAGCTGTTAACAACTTTAATGACGTATTAACAAGAGAAATGGGCCTATAATTCGCCGGGTCTGAAGGGTTGCCTTTTTTGAAAATGGGTACGATTGTAATTTCTGACCACTCGGGTGGACTACTATCATTACTGCTCCAAAGTGAGTTTATGCAATCTAATAGTAATGCTTTTTGGTCATCAGATAAAGCTTTCAGAAGCTCATTTGGTATCATGTCTGGACCTGGGGCTTTATTTTTTTGCTAATTTCTTAATTGTAGCAGTCAACTCGAAAAAGGAGAAAGGCTGATCTAAATAGTGGTTTTTAATTTCTATGGATGATAATGGTACAACAGTTAAGTTATGGTCGTATTTTTGTGCATAAAAGTTTTTAATTTTGTCCACACCTGCAGTTTCATTGCTACTATGCTGTGGCATTCGTCTTGGTCTGTAATACGATAAAGCTTTATAAAACTCTCTAGAATTTTTGACATTTGCAAGAGAGCTGTCCAACTTATTCATGAATTTTAACTTTTTAGCGATTATAAGGTTTTTATATGAGCGCTTTGCGTTGAGGTAATTTGTTAGATTGGTGGCAGTCTTATTTCTGCGATAAATTTGTAAGAGATGCTGGGCACATTTTTTCTCTTTTTTACATTTTTCGTCGAACCAGACAGGGCCGAAATTAGGTCTGCTGGCTGACTTAATTACACGAATCATTTTAGTGTCCAATGCTGATTGATACATTAAATTAGTTACTTCCCGAATGTTAATACTACTTGAATCATGATAAGATAGGAGGTTGTCTAAGTTATCTTGAAAAGAGTCCAACTTTAGGTTGTCCCATATTATTCTTTCGTGTTGAAATATTCTGGTTGGAATCATGATTTCATTTATACTAATTAAAATTGGGAAGTGGGCTGATCCCTCACAGTCAAGAACTTTCAGATCAACATAATTTGTCATTTTGCTAGATACAATGCATAAATCAATGACACTGCTTCCATTTCTATTACAGAAGGTAATATTTCCTGGTCTATCAGCCAGTACCGAATCATTTAGAATAACATAATCACCTTCTTCAAGTATTTTACATAGATCTCTGCCTCTTTTGTTGATTTTATTATCTAGAGATTTCCTTTCAAGTTCATCGGAATAATTTGGATTTTGGAAACTCCCTACTCTTGCATTTAGGTTTCCTATCACAAAGCATATTTCATTGTGTGAGTCTATATCTTTGAATACGTTTTCTAGTGGTACTAGTGAGGAGGGCGAGAGATATGTAAAACAAAACTTTACTTTAAATGTGTCTAGAACTAATTGAATATGAATGAATTCTTGGGTTAGTTTAATGAGTCTGGTTTTAGAAGAGATATCATTTCTTACTGCCAAAATATAACCATTAGCTAGCCTACCCCGACTTGATGTCCTTGACCCATAGGACTGATAAATTGTGTAGCTATTACATATAGGTGTATAATTAAAATTAAAGTTATGTCAAGTCTCACATAGGAAGATAATTGTAGGTCGATGATGAAGGATGTCGTTGTAGAAGATACTTGTTTTTCCGCTGATTCCCTTGACGTTAAAGGCTATAATTTTGAAGTTGGGTGGTAGAAGTGGGTGTGCGTTAGTTTGATGATGATGTAAAGGCCTGCCGTTCTGTCATCCTAGGGTCATCTCTTGATGAGTGTCGTTTCGGGTGGTCCTCGGTTGAAAACTCCCATCTGAGATAAGGTCTTCCGCATAGATGATGCTCACATTTTCCCCAATTTTAACTCTCATTTTCCCCGTTAGGATGGTGCATTGCACATTTGGTTTCTCTTTCTCAAGTTGTAATTTTTTGCTTCTTAATGCAGCCTGCTGTTGTCTTTGTGTATGGGTGAGGTCATGATTTACGAAAATTGACGAACCTTTTAGTTTTTTTCTGGAGGACATGAGGTTGGATTTTTCATGTGAACGTAAGCAGCGTACTAGTAGTGGCCGAGTATAATCTGGGCGCTTTCTCCCAACTCTTATTGCGTAATCATAGTCCAGTTTTGAGATTTTCATTGTCTTGCATAGCTGGTCAACGATGTTGTCGCGGTCGCGGTAGTTCTCATTTTCGGACTCCTTGATGCCTCTCACAATAATGTTGTTACGTTTTTCCGCACGTTGTACTGTTTCTAACGTAGAGTTGACCTTCTTTAGTTCGTCTGTAACGCGGTCTTTAATAGGTTTAAGTTCGTCAGTGATAATTTTTCGAATTCTCGATTCAGATTTGCTAAATAATTCTTCTAAATCAGCTCGTGTGATTGGCAGGGGATCACTAGGGCTTCCGGTTTCTTTACCTGCCATTGCAGGAAAATATTCGAGGTCAGAGTTACTATTGTCACTTGTGTCTTTCAGTCTTTTCACGGTTTGCTTCTCATATATAGGCGATGTTTCAGTTGGATCGCGATTGCGTGCCCTTTTAGGCGTTACGTTTTTAAGGGGGTCGTTTAACTTTGGAGTACTTGGTTTGGGCGTATTACAGTTTTTAGATTTTCCAGTTGCTTTACTGTTGAACCAATTGCTCATTTTTTAGGTGATTAAAGTTATTTCGTGTGAGTTAGACATACTAGCGTAATAGCGAGAGCTCACTCTCCTGAGATGTAATCACTTCGAGCTCTAAACCAAGACTTACTGAATTTAAAACTATGCAATGTACCTAGCAAAAATATGACGCCTCTTTTCGAGAAAAGCAACCATACTATGTAGATATGTACGCTTCACGGAATTTGGGAAAAGAAGTTTGACGTTGGTCTCTGCTCTGGGGCGAGTTTCATAATTCTTTAATTCATTATCGCAGAATTCCATTCTGGCCCAGAATTTCCGGGGCGGAACATGTCACTGTTAAAAATTTAAAATTGGTCCCCTTAAGAGGATAAATCTACCTATACTGCCACAATGGTTGAGTAAAGAAATGTAGAAAAAAGTGGTGGACAAGTGCCAAAGAGCTCGTTAACCGGATGAAAGATAAGAAACCTGCATTTAAAGAGAAATTGGAGAAATTGGAGAATTTTTGAGATTTTTATACATACGCATTAATTTTATATTTTATAATTGTTTTTAAATGCGTTCACATGAATTTTGCCAATGTGTTTAATAAAAATATAACAAAGTTTTAGGATGAAGGAGTCCAGTTTTTTTTAATTCAGTACATAAATTAAAGTTGTAATAAATAAATAAGTCAAAATTAATTATGTAATTTATAGCAAATTGTTTTAATGGATTTTTTTTCAATTTTTACTTAAAAATTGGACAAATTTGTACATGAGAAAATATTAAATTTATAATCGAAACAATTTCCGTTGCACAGAAGACCAAATTGTCCGAGATAACTGATCAGCTTGCTCATGCAGGGCATTCCTGTTACATATACAGATTAGTTCACAATTAAATTGACCACAATTAATAATAATTAATTAACTACTTAATTAATTTTAATTTGCTCACCCTTGATTTCTCAATGCATTTTTCATCTTTTCACAGTCCTTGCATTCACCCAGAGTAAACTGCCGCAACCCTTTCTTAATTGCTGGAAAAAATCGTCGTGAATGCATTTCCAACTGGAAATGCATTGTCACTGGTGATAAATTCCAAAGTATTAGAGCTATCTGTTAGAAATTTGTATGGATTCATGGTCGGCCTGGACCGTGGCGATGATGATGACGAGATGGAAAACAAAATTTTGGAAAATATTTTTTTATAACAATTTCTAAATTTGAAAATTTAAAGAATTTTCTTACAATGACGAGACAAGCGAGAGGAGAAGACATGACAAGAACGATTTGGTTTAGTAGCGAGTGATGGCGTAAATTCGGTTTTTAAAGGTTTTTCTCAACAATTTGACCTTCCTCGGCTAGGTGGTTTTTAAATTGTCTCAAATTTAGCAAGGTATTTGTGTACAATGAACAATCGAGTGTGACGCAGGCTTGCAGAGATATCTATCTATTTACCTATGCACTTCTTTGCATTTTGTGTCATGACACGCCCGTTATTTAACGGCTTGAATCTTGGTGCTGATCCATAGATAATGATGTCATGTACATACATTTTGCGTTATATGCAAAAAATGAGTAAGAAAAGGAAGAGTTTTGCCAGAAAAATTCAAATTTTTTGTGACATCATTATATTTATTGCTCCGTATCGAAACCTTGAAGTTGAAGCAAGTGTATATAGAGCTGGCATTTTTATATTTTTATTATTGCTTTGTTCGCAGTTGTTGTCAAATTATGAATAAAATGAGCACAAAAGAATTTTGACAATATAAAAAATAAATAACCCGAACCGAACCAAAACAAACCGCTCCTGATCGGCATATGGTTAAAAGGAACAAAGCTAGCATGATTTTTGTAACGAAACAAGTCTACAAGTTACTTCTTTCATACAAAGATTGCATTAAGTATTATTTACAAATTATTTGCCAAATTGTTATGCTTAAGTCTTAAATTGTACCTAAATTAGGTCTTAACTTCCAAGTGAATTATTCTATTTGGAACAATGCAATATGCCTAGCAAAAGTATTTATGGCGTCTCTTAAAGACAATTAAAGCTTTGTAGCATTTGAAAAAAAGTGTGACGTTGGTCGCCCTCAGCATATGTTGAAGTTAAAATTTTATACTAATTCTACATTACGACTTCAATTTTTTTGTGAGTAAAATAGGTCCAAAGTGTGCGAGATATATGTAATTTGTTTTTTATCTTATTCTGAAAATGCACTTGTACATACATACGTACAAGTACTTTGCGCCATAACTTGCGCCACTTCTTGCAATAAATAATCGCAATAAGTGGTTTCTTGCATTCTTATTTTTTTAGCTTGGAAGAAATGCATGGAGACAGTAACCACTTTAGTAAGTATTTTCCGCGTCTATAGTCCATAGTTGGGGCGGCTAAATGGCATCTTTCTTGTATTTTATTGCAGTTTCTTGCACCTTGCATTTCTTGCTTTGAAGTGTTAGAAATGTAAATGTATGTATCTAACCAGCAAGAAACGAAAGATTATACATGCAAATTTAACTTTTTCTAATCTTCTTAATAGAAATTTGGGCAGGGAACAACTTTAAGGATGAAGAAGTTTAGTTTTTTTTAACATAAGTTTAAATAATAATAAAAAATTACATCAGTAATTATGTACCTGTTGGTTTATTTAATTTCAAATTTCTTTAATGATTTTTTTCAAATTTTAATTGCTTTCAAATTAGAAATGTATGTAAAATATAGAATTTATATGTAATCAAAACAATTTTCGTTGGATAGAACATCAAATTTATTGAGAAAACTGGCCAGATTTCTCACACAAGGCATTTCTGTCATAAAAATTAATTAACTCCCAATTAAATTGACCATGATTAATAACAATTACATATTTAATTAATCTGCTCACCCTTGACTTTGCTATGCACGTCTTCATCTCTTCATAACCCTTGCAATCACCAAAGTAATCTGCAGGAATCTTCAATCCTTTCTTAATGGCTGAAAAAAAACATTAAATTTTACGGAAATTAAAAAAAAAACTTATTACAAAAATTAGTTCCCCAAGTTTTTACCCTCGTCTTCACAAATTGTAGCATACTTCATCCAGGTATCGATCGTAGCCTTACTCACGGGCATAGCGGGGTCGAAAAGCGTCTCTAAAGCCTCCCGACGCGCGGGATCGTAGAAGGCGCCATCTACGAAGGCTCCCATTCCCGTTTCGACACAGGCGAAGTAACACTAGACAAAATAGTTATTTTTAAAAAATCTGTCCTAAAAATACATAAACAGTCGAGTAAACTTTGCAAATTGCATGTTTTCTCATAATAAAGACACCTTGCTTATAATTTGCAATAGGTTTTCATGCCAAATTTCGTTCATAAATCTACAATTTCATGCGTAAATTTCTCGACTTTAAATAAATAAATGCGCATATTTTCTTACGAAATAAGCTCCAATGGATTTCGAAGTGCAATCTTTGAGCACCCCGTCCAGCTTGGGCGTAAACTTGCCAACGTATCCTCTGTGACATTTGAGTTTATCGTAGTTTGCTCGGAAGTCCGCTTCGTGGTCGGCCTGACCACTGGCGACGATGATGACGAGCTGGAAATGGAAATTTTGAATATTTTTTTGAAATTTTTACAAAACGAAATTTAAAAAATTTGCTTACAAGGATGAGACAAGCCACGGGAGACGACATGATGAGATGACTACGCTTAGGTTGAGTAGGTACTGATGAGGGTCATGGCGCTGAGTAGGTTTATAAAGGGTTTTTTCAACAATGTATGACCTTGGTCTTGGTGCCTTTTAAATTGTCACGGTTCTTTTAAATTATGACGGAATTTGAAAACAATGAACAATCGAGTTGTGTCACACAACTCGTGTGACGCGCGAGGGGGCCGTTCATAAATTGTGTAGTGCGAGAGGGATCTAATGCTCCAACGGTATGTTAAAGAGGGGCCTGGAAAACCTGGATTTTTGCGTCACATAATTTATGAGTGGCCCCTATGACAGAAGTATTGTAATACCTACCTGCATATGTAAATATGTACATATGCACTCTTTTAAGTATTATGTAACGCGTTGCATTTCATGCCAACTTGTGAAATGGTTTGACTCTTAGGGTGAATAAATGATGCCGTACATATTCTTACAATAATGGAAACATAAGCGTTGAAAGGACGAGTTTTTCTGAAAAATTGCATTTCTTTGTGACACCCTTAAGTACGCAACCCTGCATCGAAACATTGAAGTGAGCGTAGGGCTTGTTTATTGTTTGTTTTAGTTTGTTTTGTTTATTTGCCCCCGGTTGTTTTTATATTGTAAACAAATAACAGAACAATTTTGAAAAAAACAAGACACATTTGCTAAGACAAAAGAAAACAGTGGTTTCCGGCCGTATTCGCATTATAAACAAAAGAAAAACAAAATTTTGAAAAAAATAGTAGACCCAATTCTCTAAAACGACCCATACCAAACCAAATCAAACTAGACCAAACCGCCCTTGACTTGCATAAACTTTACAAAGAACAAGCATAACATAAATTTGGAGCGCGGCGTGTCTGCAAATTACCGAGTTTACATAGGGCTTGCATTAAAAATTAATTGCCTACGTCTTATGATTTGAACACAATTTGAACCATAAATTGGAAACAATACTTAGCAAGTTTGACGTCGGAGATTATATGTGAGAATTTTAGAACACATTTTTTGCAATTACAGTTCGTATGGATATTTAACATATGTACATGCATACGTAATTGCATTAGTATTAATAATTATCTAAATAATAATTAAACAGAAAAGTTTCCCAAAGTTCCAATTTTCAATATTTCAACAATTATGTATATAGGCATATGTACACATGTAATAATTTATGCATATATTCGAAATAATGCCTGACATTATTCAAAATTTCAGAAATCATTTTGAATTCATATCCTGTATTTATAGCTAAAGGCGTCGACAGCAATTTGGATGGTACATATATACATACGTAGGTAACAGATCACGTACTCTTTTACTGATTTATTGAAGACTACTATCAACTAAATATTGCAATGTTTTTAATAATTCCAAAAAACGCTTTTACATAAATATTTTTTTTAAACTAAATACCTAATTTTTTTTATTTCTCCAAAATATTTAACTGACAATTTGTGATTTAAAAAATAAGTATGGTAAAGTATGTATTTATGTACATATCTGTATTTAACAATTTTAATAGAAATTAGACAAGTACAATGTATACAGTTAAGTACTTTTGCAAAATTTAATATGTAAATTATTCTCTCACGCATTAAATGAATTAAACCTTCGTATTAACTAAACTATTAATTAAACTATTAACGATGTTCTCTGAAATATTTTATTTTTGTCGCAAATTCTTGAAAGTGAGTGCAGAACAGCCAGTCTGGTTCAAGTGCCGGGGGATTGGAACTTAGTACCTGGGAAACGTCACCCAAAAGTTCCGAATCCCTGGACTTTTTACTTATGCAAGTTACAGGGAAACGGAACCCACTTGTCGCAGGATTTAGCGGGCTTCGATTCCCCGGTACCCTCTTACGCAAAAGTTACGATTCCCCGGAACCCAACATTTTTCTTTCATTTTTCATAAATTGAATAAATTTCCGCACAAAATTTGCATTATCTCAAATTAACCTCCCGCAAACGAAGAACATTGGATAAAAAAAATTAGAATTTTTTATAGTGGCAGAGGTTCCTAAAATCGCAAATTTCTGACAAATTTGAGGAGCGGCAAGCTCAAAAAGGTCCGCAGAATCGGAACCCAAAATTAATTTGTATATATAAATAATAGTTGGGTTCCGATTCCGCGGACCTTTTTGAGCTTGCCGCTCCTCAAATTTGTCAGAAATTTGCGATTTTAAGAACCTCTGCCACTATAAAAAATTCTAATTTTTTTATCCAATGTTCTTCGTTTGTGGGAGGTTAATTTGAGATAATGCAAATTTTGTGCGGAAATTTATTCAATTTATGAAAAATGTTGGGTTCCGGGGAATCGTAACTTTTGCGTAAGAGGGTACCGGGGAATCGAAGCCCGCTAAATCCTGCGACAAGTGGGTTCCGTTTCCCTGTAACTTGCATAAGTAAAAAGTCCAGGGATTCGGAACTTTTGGGTGACGTTTCCCAGGTACTAAGTTCCAATCCCCCGGCACTTGAACCAGACTGACAGCACCAGAAGGTTAAAAAACAATTTTACACTTTTATTTCGAATTTCTACTCAAGAGGTAAAAAAATACTGCGTGAATGCATATTATTAATTAATTAATATAGGACTTAAATTACTCATTAATCCTATCTACATATGTTCATAGATTAAGTTATAATAATCATATTACTACTTGCAAGCATTATTTTCTTAATGTGCATAATTTAATTAAAAATAATTACATATACAAAACTGTCACCGAAAAAGTACGCCAAAATTTGTCCAACCAATTGCTCCTCCACACTGTTAGAAATCTGGTATAGACACGCAGATATTACTTTCTCCGTATTAAAGTTGCTACCGTTTGGTACTAAAATTATACCTTCCTACCAAAATGTCAAGCTATTACACCACAGTATTACTTATCAATACCACTCTGGTACAATTAAATATGTATTAATACCGCTTTGTATTATTGCAATACTGGCTTCTTTAGAGTCCAAATTAGCAAATTTTCCTCACCAGATTTTGCCTTTCATAACCAATGGTTTCACCCATAACCTACAACCTTCACTAAAACTTGGCGTGGTGGTATCCGATCCAAGTTTGGCGTTCGGTTTGCCCAAATAATACATTCTTAAAGATTCCATAAACTTGTTATCCACGTGGGGAAATATTTTCAAGATCTGAATATACCTCCCATCAATTGCCTCCCCCTTTTCAAAAATTCTAGCCGGTCTACTAACCTCAGAGCTTTCCCACTGGTCTCGTATTTCAAATTGGGTCACTCCCCCTAAGCCTACCACTCCCTTGTCAGAAGGGAACAACGATTCCATGCAAGATAACCACTCCCCCCTCCAATTACCCATGAAAACTAGGGTCAACTCTCTCATTTGGGGCAGAGCGAGAAATACGTTTGATTTCTCATCTTCCTTCCCAGAGTCAAACTCAACCTCAAAATCGTTCCGACGTGCCGGAACGTACAATTGCAATCGCTTAACCTTTGGGAGCAGGGGCAGTTTCCAGGCAGTTTTTGACCGCAAATGGCTCAATCCGAGGGTGAGGTGCTCCAAAGTGGGGGCGTGTTTTGAGAGAAGATCTCGTACTGCGGTGTCGATCTGGATTTCTTCATTTTGCGGAGTGGAGGGTTTTATAAGATTGAGGGAGAGGGAGGTCAAGGGCTGCGTCATTTGGAGAAGGGATGGAAGATTGTATTCTGATGTGAGGTGGAGAACGGTCAGCTTTCTTACGGAGCTGTAAATATGGGGAAAAGATTGATTTTTTAGTATCTAATTAAAAATTTTGAAGTTAACTACGCTATAAAATGCAACGTTTTATGTAGATCTCATTTCACAGGTTCTTAGAGAAAATCGTACAAAAATTTTTGGAAAAATGAAGAAAAATTGAAGGAAAATTTATTAAGTGTCACAGAGTATTAATAATCGGAGAGATAGTCTTTAAACAAGGTGGTCATATTTTACGACCTATTCAAAATATGTACTTATATGTATTAGTTTGCAGCGTTTTAAATTTCAAGTCATATCAGAAAATTTGTATGACTTTTTAGGAAATGATAAAAATTGATGGGACATGAAGTACGATAAATTATGAAAATTCCAACAAAAATGTTGAAACGTTTTTATATTTTGACGCAAATTACGTATTGGTGTAATGTTTTTAAAACTAAATATGTTCGTTCTAATGAAATGAGTTTATGAAAAATGTGGCATAGATTTCAGATTAAAAAATAAATTTTGCATAGAGATTTAAAAATTGATCATATCATATTCAGAATTTATGTAGGTATTGTATGCAACTAACTTAATTTCCCAGTATTTAAATAATAACTATTATGTATTAATTTAACTTAATTATTTTAAAAAATTTCCAAATAATCAAAATATGTACCTTGGAAATGGCGACTTGTCCCCTTTCCAAAGCGTCGAAAGTTTGTATTTATTCACCGACATGTCCTCCACTTGGGGAAAGGCTGTTACCATATCGTACAACTTTTCGTCCATGGCTGGCCAGAGGAAATCGGAGATGTAGAAGGTTAACTTTTTCACCCCGTGGAATTTTCTGCCCTCACAAAACCCGGGTTTTACCAAGGTATCGGGAGACGAGGCCGTCTTCCTTCCCAAATTTGGAAGAGCGATGTAGCACAAATCCAATTCGACTCGGACCAGAATATTGATACCTTTCAGGAGGATTTTTTGCAGGATAGCGTCCTGCCACGTTTCCCGAATTGTCCCGGAAATTTTCAGGTTTGGGACGGCTAACAATTTCGAAGCGAAGGATGACACGCTTTTAACCTTGTTGAACTTGTTGTACTCACAGGTTCTGGGGTCATGTCGGAAAACTATGTTCATATTGATGATACTGCCGAATGTGGACATTTCTTGGGAAAACCGGGCGTTCTTTTGGATATCGTCGGGATGGAGGGAAAAATTTAGTCGGGTCGTGCTTTCGTTTTTGAGCGTGATTTTGGCTCCTTCATCCCACATTTTGGAAACGAGGCGACAATTTTTGATGTCGGAGAGAGGCAAATGTGAACAAATGGCGGATACGACCTGTTAATTTAGCAAATAATCATAGGTATAAGTATGGGAAGTTCAGTAACTACGCTATTGCACTAATACACTTTATTAAATAGATAATTATCGACTTCACGTTTAGTGAGATTTCAAAACCAATTATCTAATTACTACTAAATTATATTTATGAGCATTATTTGAAATTTATACGTATAGTTGAGTACATTATATTAAATAAATACGACAGAATTGATAATTTAAGTCTGCATGAATTTTTTGGGTTAAGACATAAATTTTAATTTTTATGAGCAGAATTTCGAATTAATCCCGAGTTTTGTATAACCCTTGCTCAAAAATGATTTCTGAGAGTATTTTTCAACCTAATCTCTCTCCGAATTCAACAAGATTTCATCGTTGAAAGTTCGTTTTTAGACTCTTGGTGCATATAATATAATTGACCCAGGACACAAAAAACGGTTCAGAAATAGAAAATGTATTACCACTTTTCCAAACATGTTAGCTTAAGTGTTTTTTAATGGCAAAAACCCCACCTAAGAAAAAAGTTTATGCAGAAAAATTTTAAATTATTTACTCACATCTATATTAAGGGGAGGAGTGCCGTTCTTCCAGGAACTGGTACGATCTCGAATGCTTGGCATTTTGCTGCTGCAGCCTGGTTCAGAGTTTTTGTAATGTCTCACAATTTAGTAAATACGTTGTTCAAAGTATGAACTCCAGGTCACGAATGATGGAAAAGTTTGGGCAGTTTGAAGGGTATTTCAGCATGCATGTGCAATATGTATATTTATAAATACGTTAGGAACGAAAAAAACCCTTTTCTAATTCCACTGGAATTATTCCAGTCATGCACTTCAACTTGTTTGGACAAAAATATGTGAGAATGTATGGTAAAAGTTAACCCTTCACTGCAAATGTACATACATATACATGCAAAATATAGTCTTCCTGGAAATGAGCTACATAAAAATCGCTCTGGTAACCATAATCACCAACTTGTTTCTGGAAAAGTGAGAAAGCTAATATTAGAGGTGGCCCTTTTCACTAAAAAAAGAATGTATCGCATGACTCATATGGGCACACTACTCATGAAGGATTGATAAGGACGTAAGGATTTAAAACTAAATGTTAAATTCTTGGAAATTTGTATTTATGACTATTCGAATTTCGGACTGCATAAAAAATATAGCAGAATAATTGATGATTAGAGAGATAAGACAAGCTCATCCGGAAAAAATGTATATTGTAGTCCTCAAAGTCATGAATAAAAAGTGTAATTGCTTCAATTTATGTACCAATATTTTCTCATTTTTGTTGTAAAATGATCACAACGAATTATATCTTCAGATTTGTTAGGACTTTTTTAACTTTAGGAAGTTTCTGTAATTTAAGACGCTAATCTTAAAGGGCAGAAGGTCACCGCAACCCGCATAAATGTGTGGTATCACTGAAAAGCTGACCGCAAGTGAACATACATATGTACATAACATATTTACATATATGGTAACATAAATACAAAACATCTCAAAAGTCCAATTTACACTTGAAATTCAGTCGTAATTATGTAATTATCTACGATTAATTTGTAATTAAATACTTGGGATGGGGTAAGATTATTAATTAAGAAGCTTAAAAACATCAGAATGCAGAGACAATGCAAATTTACGACGTTCTCCTTTTAATAAATAAATGTCAAGGTTAAAGCTTATAAATACGTAAATATAATTGATGTAAAAGTTATTTGTAAAAGTCTATTGTAAAAGCTGGTTTGAATTTGATCGTATAAAGAACTACACGGCTAATTAGCTTATATGTATGTAGCTTGTGTCCACCGAACTACACAAAGTTGTAGAAAATTTGTCAATTACAATTTTTACATATGCACTTATTTATTATTAATACATTTTTACTTAAAGTCATCTAATGCTATTTAATTACAATTGACCTTTCCATTATTTACAACGTTATTTCAGGACCGATCTATCACCATTATGGACTCCAAAGTATCGTGATGCGTGCTTTGAGGCATCAATAAAGCGCGTGACCAATTACACCGGCATTTGACGATAACCTCTTCATTTTATTCGTAATTATTACTTATCACGAACATTACAACTGGATCAAAATCGACAAAATCCTTAATGCGCGGTCCATGCATATACATAAATAAATAACAAAACTATGAATTTATTTAGGTCTCTAATTTAGGTCAATAAAGCACAATTCAACATACGTACCCAGTCTAGGAATTTATGTATGTCTGGCCAAATTTGTTTATTTGTAGGAATAAAATAATTTAAAAATTAAGGGTAATCAAAAAATACTGGGACACTAATACATCATATTTGTAATCCATTAATGTTATAGTTATAGATAAGGCGCCGTCCATAAATTACGTAACGCTTGCTAGCATGGGCAAGATAGGATTTTTTCCCTATCCTGCTCATGTCAGCCAGCGTTACGTAATTTATGGACGGCGCCTAATACATAAACAGTAAAATTATAGTTAACTGTATATTTACCTTAAAACTCCAATGTCTACTGCCATACCTGTGCAGCTTCACTCATTTAAGGCGAATTGAAGCCTCACTCACGATGAGGGAGTGAAAAAAAGTGAAGGCGAGTGAAGGATGTGAAATGCGAGATGATGAGAATGAAATGTGAAGGGAGTGGGAACGAAGTGTGAAGAGAGTGAAGGTTGAGGGAGCGAACACAGGAGAATTCACTGAGCTCAAAATTCTCACTTCTCACCAGAAACTTTCAGTTTTGCGCTGGTTGGTGAATTGATTAATTCACGAAGTAGTGGGAGCCGACCCGATCAACAAAAGCTATCACTTTTACGCAAAAGTCATACAGTTAAATTGCAGCAACTGATGGCCGGCAAAAATCCGTGAAAAGATACTAGATATTTAACGTAAAATAAACTGTCAATATTGCATAGAATTGACAGTCATATTCATGCAATTTAGCCTCAAGAATATTGCGTAGAAATAACCGTCAAATTAATGCAATTTAGAGCGTAGAATATTGCGCAAAAGAAACGAATAATTTTATGCAAAACTTGCAGTTAAACTCCATGCAATTACTGCAGTCAAATAACACGAATTATTAATTTTTATCAAAATCATTTATTTCATAACAAAAATTATATTGTTACATTATACAAGGGAATGCAAATGTTTTCATCTATTTTATCCGACGGGAGTAACCAACATTTCTTATCAATATCATTAATACCTATTATGTTTACGCTATTTGATAATTTGCTAACTTTAATTATTCCTAAAATTTTACTTTCACACGGACAAGTGAACAAGTTGTCCGAGTGTTTGAATTTTCTACAATTTATATGTTTTTTATCTTTACTTATACTACTTATAACAACTACTTTCCCATCCTTTAATATAAAACAATGATCCTTTCCGTTCGATTTTATAATACAGTGTCTATTTAAATTCACAGGGGACTGGTACTTATGATTTTCTCTCTCAGCAGTGCGATTCACAGTTTGCTCAAAAGGTTTATAGTGAGCTCGTAGCGAGCGCTTTATTACTTGCATATTATTTTCGAAATCGAAAGCACTAAAAGAATCTAACGGGCCATGCTTTAAAGCGTCATCACTAATATGTATAAGAGAATGCATATTATATGATAAGAACTCTTCTTCATATAAATTGGGAACATTTTTAACAAACTTCAATAAAAGCTGTCGTGCATAATCGTTCCAATTATTTGCTTGCGCCTTGGTAGTTATAAGAATCGTGACTGCTACGCAAAGATTTAAAAAATGTGTATACTTTTTCGGCGACAATAATCCTTTTAAAGCGACGGGTCCTGTATAAAGAAGAAAAGTTCTAAACTCTGTCTTTCCACATATCTAACTCTTTTACTGACCTCGGCTTACGACAAAATTCTTTAGGGCAACTATGCGAAAATAATACTAATTTACTTGATAAAGTTGAAATATCACGAGAAGATAATTTAAATGGCAATGTACCTTTTACCCAACTTCTTAATAGTTTTCTAACCACACCTAAGCAAATGAGGTGCATGTAGTCAAGAGGAACCGAAGAAATCATCAAAATTTTAAGCTCCGTAAACGGGGAAATGCCTACATGGTGGTGTTTATCTTTTTGAACATAAAAATCTTGATCTGTCCTAAGTGGACTATCGAATGTTCTGAAAATTACACGTCCCTTCCAGAAACCTGGATCTATACATTTCTCGCATCCATTGTATGCATTATGACTTTTACATTGCTTTAAAAAACTCCTGGCTGGCGCATCAGCTATTATTTTTGAAACCTTACAAAATATTTTCAAATTATTGTAACTAATCCCAACTCGCAAACTTTTTAACTCTGCTATCAAATCCATCAAGTATTCGTCAATAGTTTCTGGTTTTGTCTTGCCATAAAATAAACCCACGACAAATACCCCGTACGTACTTTCTTCACACTTTGCTTGAATTGGCCAAAACTGGTTACTGTTACTCTTAGAAATGGGCAATCCATCAAAACTAAATATAAGGTTTAATTTAATTTCGCTACCAGAAGCAAGAATACAATTGGAATCTATTTGCCGTTTTATATTTTGAATAACATCAAAGTGTGCATATTGACCCTGACCGATAGTTTTCATAGAGTATTTAATTGAGTTTTTAAGCAATGTCCTACTATCCAATGGAAGAAATCTAAATTCTTGATAAAAGTTAAATATGCGTAGAAGATCGTTTAAAGCTACTCCCGTTATGTTATGCCGAAGCGACCAGTCCCTCAAGTCCCGTGTTAAATCTAAAATATTCCTATTATTTTCTACTACACCATTGTCGCTTAGTGAATCGGAAACTAATGGCTCGTCACTATTATGGATAACATTACTGCTTCTATCATTATTGCTAATATTACTACCTGAATCGCTATCCTCAACGACAGAATCACATATATCTAAATTTACAAGATTATTACTAATAGCAGGTATGTTTTTTGCACGAGTGAGATTCTCTCTAACCCGTTTTGCAATTATTCGCCTAATGTTTCTCGGTGATTTTCCATCTCGATCCATGATTATGATGCAATTCCCGAGGGAGCGTCGTCGTTGCACCTACCTTTTGAAGAACGAAACCAATTCATTGCTGCAGTTTGAATTATATCATCAGTGGGAATACGGCCGCTGGGATTTTTGGGATCGGGAACGGACTCAACTGTAAAGACGTTTCGCACGGTTTCTGAAATTTGCAATCCAATTAAACATTAAATAGAGACCAACAATTAGAAAATTTTCTTCATTTTAGAATATATTTTAGCACCTTTTACGACTTCCAATAGTTTTAGGTTTTTCATCGATGTCTTGGTTCCTTTACCCGTAAAATTAATTCGCCTGCCAAATTCATTCGTAAATAATTTTTTCTAGTGCTCGCCTCGATCTGTGTCGCAGTTGAAAATGCCAAATATTCAACCTAGTATCAAACATAAGAAAAAACATTAAAGTTTAATTATGCATGTAAAATATCTCGATTAAATCGTACCAGTAATTCGCGATTTGAATCCACCTCGAGCCAAGATTCAAACTCCGCCAGTGCTACCTCGTTGTCGAGGGGTAATTTTGGAATGGCACTGAAATTGGGAGCCTTCCTACCATCCGGCCTTTGTTTCACATTAATCAGTAAAGCCTTAATGTCTTTAATGTCTTCAGCCTGCTTTTCCAACAAAGTTAGCACACTTTGCGTTGTCCCTGCAACGTGATTACAAAGCGTTAACATAATACATCAATTTTAATAAAATTATTTTGCTTGTACTAACTTGAAATCAACAGCCGTAAATCATTTAACTCCTGCGAATTTACAACAACAAAAGAGGTGTCTCCAGTTTCAACTTGATTTCCTACTTGTAGATTGCTTTGCTCTTCAGTTTCGGGAATTATTTCAGGAATGCTCAATGGTTGGTCTAAAAAGCATCACCATAATGATTAGTATAAAATATTTGTGGCAGTATTATAAGCCTACCCAGCTCCAAATTATCCAGAAGTGAGCCAGACGGAGGACTGTTTTTGTTCGCGTCGCTATCCTCCTCATCGGATGAAGACGTTACATCCCTTCGTGTGCTGCTGGGCTGAATATCGGGAATTATCTTCTTGCTCCTTAATCTGCTTTCTGGTTCTGTTTCACTTTCCAAGTTGGAAGTGTCCTCGGCTACTTGAAGTTTTTTTGTCGCAACTTCATAATCATCTAAAATAATGATATTTGTTAGTAAATGTAAAATAATTGGAATGACTTCTCATAATTTGAATTAAATAGCTATTTACCGTAATTCCCAATAATCCTAGCGTAGCTAACTCTTCCCCACTTGACATCAGGAATAGCAGTGCCCTTTTTTATCAAATTTCTAATACTTGGCCCAGAGTTTGGTGGCCAGAGACAAACTTTCTCTGCGGGGATAACCCAGTGACTTGGAACAAGCTCCACAGGCACTGAATTGTATTTATCAGGGGGGAATTCAATTATGTAATATTTTTTGGCGACATTGAGACAACAGATAAATTAACAGGGAATTAAATTAACAGGGAATTTACGAGACTGCGAGGGTGGGAGAGAAAAGGAAATACCACGCTTCTCTTAGATTCAAACTCTCGCGCGTTGCCTGTCTCTTCGCACCCACCATTCATTGCGTATAAATTGCATGATTTTAACGCCTCATGTAATGTGGGTATTGACGAGATATTGGTGCGGTATTTTTACGCAATATCTCAGCACGTTTGGGTGCAATAATTTTTCAACCATAGGTTACAGTTTTTTAATGCAAATTTAGCGTGTCTCACGGTGCACACCAAACTTAGCACAAAATTTATGCAATAATCACGCCTTTTTTTGTTTGTTAAAAATTTTCACCATGGATGCGTTACTTTGACGCAAAAGTAATAATTTTTGTTGATCGGGGAGGACTTCCTTCACGCTGTAACTTTTTCAATAGTAAAAATTACACAAGGAAACTCTAAACAAAAAATTTGTACTGCAGTTAGCCAGTGGAAAGCGAAACATATTGTAAATACAAGTTAAATATGAATTAATTCTGTAATCTTAAAATTCAGCAATATTTATGAAGCATGCTTGAAACATTATTTTTAGTGAAGAATGGAGTCCGGTGAAAATCTGGCCGACGAGGATGGGACTGTCCCGACACCAAAGGAGACAAAAGCAGCAAAATTTAAAAAACAATCCAAATCTAAGAAGATAAACGGTATTGAGGAAGGTGAAACCTCACCCGAGCTAAGAAAACGGCCCGGATTTGAAAATTGTATCAATTACAAAGTGTTGTTCGAAAAACAGTACGAGTATGAAGGCCATCTTATGGGTTCGGAAAGCTTTTATGCAAGATGTAAGGCGTGCGCTGGTCAGGAAAAAAGATTTAGCTTCAATACCAACTCTTTCAAAAATAACGGGAATCGCCATTATGTGGTAAAACATCAAATATTTCGACTTTACTGATGTTGGGTCGGAACTGCTAAATTGGTTGATGAACGTAATTGTACTTTTAGAATTGTCACAATGACTTCAATCTTGAGCAGAAATCAACTATTCAGAGCCATAGTTTATCAGAATTTTTTAGCATCCCCAGTTACAGCGATGCTGATCCTTTGCAGAAAAAATTTGTGGCAAATTTGCAGGACTTGGTTTCAGTAGATGGGCTCCCCTTGTCATTCGTATCAGGGCTGGGATTCCGAAATTTAATTCAAGAAATAAATCCACGACTAAATATACCTTCACGATGGACAATTTCTAGGAACCTTCAACAGACAGTAGCAAAACTTGTGAGTAAAATTCATGATTTCACGATTCTTGAAATTTTATTTTTATATTTAAATCCTGCATTTTATGTAAGGTAATCCCTGCTCTAATCTTGGAAATTAAGACGGTCGAAAACTACAATTTGCATCTCTCCACGGACATTTGGACAAGTAGGCGAGGAGATGGAATCATGGGATTAAAGGCACAATATATAAAAGAAAGTGAGGGATGATGGGAAATTGTCACTGCAACTTTAGCAGTTCGCCAATTCAACAGTCGACATACTGCAGAGAATATAAAACTGAAATTGATGGAGTGTTTGTCACACCTAGACATCAGTACAGAAAAGGTAACAATTTTCAATATTTATGGAATTAAGGAGTGAATATAAAGCGTGCTGATTTAACTCATCCCGATTTCACATTTCAATATTTGAACTTGTGTCCAAACAATGGTAACAACTTTGAGGTCGATTTTTTATGAGATGAACAGTACATATTTTATGAGATGAATAATATACTGCTAATTAATCTTTCGGAAATTTATACTAATCATGTCCTTAATACTTCCATTTCGGCTATGTCAATGTTTTCGTAAATTTGCATAAGGTCTCCAAAAAACATCGGCACGAATTAAACCAACACCCATTAATAACAAGAAATTTTTATTTCAGATTGGATATCTAGTAACTGACGGCGCTCGCAATATGGTATCCGCATTTCGGGACTGGTTCGATGAAGATGAACGTTTTACTGGTGATGATGAAAATGAAGGCAATTTGCAAATTCCGGATCAACCACCATTGCATGACGAGGATATTATGGAAACGGACGACCGCTACGATATTGAACTAGATGGCGATGACGACGAACAACTACTGGAGGTTCCATTGGGGCTAGTGTTTCGAATTTCTTGTTACGCTCATACCCTTCAACTTCTTGCTAAGGATGCGATAGGTCGGAATCCTAAAAGTCAAAGGGTACTCAAAGACGTTCATGGAATTTTGAATTTTTTTAAAAAGTCCAATTACTGGCGGGCTCGACTAAGTAATGTAATGGGGAAGGAATTGATTAAGCCGGCACCGACAAGATGGAACTCAAATTTTTATGTTCTTAAAAGATTGACCGAGGTACTTTATTATATATTTTATATTCTGGATTGGCTGCATTACTCAAGAATGATAAATAACTCAAATCCATATTAACAGGAGTCTGTCTATGAAACGGTGTCTAATTTGATTCTGGAAGCCTGGATATCTCCGAGGAGACCAAAACATGTTCCAGAAATTCCAACAATGCAAAATATGGAAATTTTGGTTGAGCTACGCAATCTTTTATCCCCTATTACAGAAGCCACAAACTCTCTACAAGCCGACGGAATTACTTCTAGCCTAATTTATTATCAAATAGTGCCAACATTTGATGGTATGTAAATATTTTACAAATTGAAGTATGGGAACATCCATATATTATGTCATTAGGAAAGCACCGATTTTTAACATTTACCTATCTCTTCGCTTCCCTTCTTATGATAACGCGAGCAAGAGACGAAACAACATTACCCGCCCTCCTTTTTGATGACATAACATGGATGTTCCCTATATATTTCCTTTATAACTAATTTATTGTCCGCTTTTTTGAAGAGATCGCAAAACTCAAAACGAAACATTTTACACCACTAAAATCCCAGCTACTTCAAGAAATAATTCGTCGATTTGGCGAGAAAATCACGCTGGACAATCACATCATAATTAGTGCGATACTTGATCCCAGACAAAAGTTGGACGTATTTCGAAGTAATGTTTCATATTTTTTGATAAACTTATTCATGGACACTTTCTATGCTTATTTTTAATAAATATAGTGAATATTAGCTGCAATGGAGTTACAAAATTGGAAACACCCGCTGCAGAAAAAGCTACAGACTTTCTTAGGATGTTGGTTTATCCAAATGGGCCACCTAAAAGTACTCCCGTAACCACAACCCCGAATCTGAATGACCCATTCTCAAAATTGGCAGCCATTCCATCAGAACCAGGATTCACCTCGGACGAAGTGGACCGCTATCTGGCTCTTCCGCGGATACCCTCAACATCTGACCCGCTTGAATTCTGGGCGCAAAATCCAACGTATTTTCCTAAACTTAGCAAACTTGCAAAACAATTTTTAGGAATTCCGGCATCGACAGGTGGCGCGGAAAGATTGTTTTCATCGACCGGGTCTTTGGGGAGAGCTCGATGTTCAAGTCTGCTTCCGGTAACTTTAGAAAACATGGTCTTGCACAAAGAACATCGCGTTCCAACTTTAATGAAGAAAGTTAACGACCGGAAAAAATCCAGGAAGAGAAAAATTGTCACAGAAAGCAGCCCAGGCACAAACATGTGGAACGAGAAAGAGGACGAAAGTGTTGTAAAATGGTATGGTTTCCTCGTATATTTGATTAAAGATTATATATTATCTTAACCGTAATTACCGGTGTTATTCTTTATATATTTCAATATGATACGAGGCACAAATAAATAAATTTTGTTGATTGTTATTATCTCAACAGAGAAACAAAATATATATTCGTCAAATTTGTAAGCTGCTCTTCATATTGTAAACACGGGTGAAGTTTGTGAATTGTATTTGGAATTTTTATGTACGTGTGTTTGCATATAAAAATGCGGAGTGAAAAATGTGTCACTTTTCTGTCGCATAAATGAGTTTGTAAGTACACGGAGGCAAATTGAGATGTCCAAATAAGAGCATTTATTCCCTTCTCACCCAAAGCCCCAAGACAGAATAATCTTTTCTTTTCTTTTTTGACTCACATACATACATACATCCAGACATGCATACATTTAACCTTATTTCTAATGCAACGTTGTTGCTCTCCATCCGGTGTGGGAAAGGGTCATCGGTCAAGTCGTAAAACTTGAGCCCAAATTCTCTCCCGAATTTGACGCCTTGGACAAAGGTTGACAAAGCTGCATGAATGCATCTTTGTCCATAGTCGAGCTTGCTCACAATATATTATATAAGTTTCACATGAATTTCCCAATTAATTTTTGATTGAAAGTATTTCGATTCGGCATTAAGAGGTACTTTTGGACTAGTTAAAAAATATTACATGAAGTTACTTAATACATAAATAACGATAAGCACGGTATGAAGTTCAAAATTATATAAGTGTTACAATCGAGTCATGTGTGACTCGCACGATGCAAGAAAAATGCATTAGTGAAGGTTATGAAAGAAAGAATGAGTGATGGGAGTGAGTGGAGTGATGAGAGTGAGTGAAGGGATTGAAGGAGATTTCTCTCAAAATTTTGATGAGTGAAGCGCCTTGAAGCCTTCCTTCTCTGAGTGAGGGGAATGAAGGATGGTTTGCCTAGAGGTTAGAAAGAATGAAGCTGAGTGAAGTGAAAATCATTTGCACAGGTATGTCTACTGCATGTTAAGAATATAAAATAATGTCAAAGTTACATTTAAATGAAAAACAACTAGGTTAAATGCATCGTAAAATGCCAAGTCAATTATTTATTCATCATTTGGTTGCATTAAAATTTTAAAAAATCGTGCAAGGTGCATAAATGGTGATAATTATTATAATTGCTTAGCTATTCTAAATTTGTTTGTTCGTATATATTTAGTTGTTTTGCGACTCAATTAAATATATCTAAATATGTACATATTTAAATACGAGTCAGGAAGATCCACTGCGAAGGGGACCTTCATTCCTCCGCCGAGGAGGGTGAAACTCTATAAATAATGGTCCAAAATGTTTACTTGAATAAGTGCATACCCCTAAAGTTGAAACATCTGGTGACTCATCGTTCTTCTGCATTTTTTCTGTAGAATATCCTACATATTTAATAAACTTTATAATATATTTACAGAAATCTGTTGTAGTCACACAGCTAATGATTTCTCGGGGTTAAAGTTGCCACCGCTTGGTATTAAAGTTATAAAAATTGGCTACTAATATGATAAAACTTTAATACCGAGATATGTATTACTGCACGATATTACTTATCAGTACGAATCAGTACTACTTTGGTAAAGTTACATATGTATGAACACAAACCTTGGTATTTTTAAATATTGGGTTTCTAAGAGTGCATCTGCGGCCGTTATAACACCCTGAAGCTTGAAATAAGGTGGCCCGATCAACAGGCCCATGATTTTTTTCTCGCTTTATCCACCAAAATAGGGTAGCATCGCGATGCTCGAAAAACTTCACCGTGACCACTTGCGTGCCACGATCCACTCCACGCAACGAAGTTCCCTCTATTTAGCGTACGTTTTTAAATGGAATGAAAAAACGGAGAGAGCAATACCACTAAAATCAGGGCGGCATTATCGTCTATTTCAACTAATGATGGGGTTAACCACGTTTCTCATCTTGCCCCTAATGTTGGTCGGGTGTTATGTCGTGTATGCTTCGAAACAAGTGATGCAGCACCCAATCACAGTATCGCTGACGTACTTTTCAACCGGATTCTTAGCCATGGTGATACCCTTCGCGGCAGTTCTTGTCAGACGACCAGGTCCCGCCAAGTTTGTAACGTGTTACGAAGCAATGTTAAACCTGGAGAAGTATTTGATGGGTAATTAAAACTTCTTAAATTTTGTCCTCTACGATTTGAAATTTAAATTTCCCGAAAATATTTTGTCGTCAAATTTCTATGTCGTATAATTAAAACCCGTGATTTTTTAGCATTTCGAATTAGCGCTAAAAACATTGCAATCTCTATAATAAAATGCGGGATTTTGGTCTGAAGCTTTGAAATATTTTCCAGATTAAAATTCAATTTTTTCCTTAGAAAAATTTACGCTAATTAATTTTATCTATTATCTCATCAATATTTTTACAGAACTTATCCCTGACCCATCTGCCCCCAGGGGGACCACTCTCGACACTCACAACACCCGGGCAACCGTTGGTCTCACCGTGTTCCACAACCTGATCGACTACATCGCCCCTGTAATGATTTCTGTCGCCACGTTCTCCTCCGCAAACCCACTCTATGCCACGATCCGCTCAATCTTCAACTTTGAAACGTTCGGAATCCTTCCCACCCTCACCGTCCGGATCATCACGGGATCAATCAGCCTCTACTGGGCGATGGTGATGCTGTCCACGTTGGCAATTTCCGTCCTCATCATCGGCTACGCCATCGTCGCCCTTTGTAGCTGGATGTTCTTTCTACTCCCCGTCCTACACGGGGGGTCCATCCATCTCCGCGGGAATCTCAAATTCCCCGCGTCCATCCAAATGTACCAAGCTCTCCGCGTCATGGGGATCATTGAGAGCGACTTTTTTCGCGAAATGGTGACCCCGTGTGCCCACCATTTCATCACGGTGACCTTGTCGACCTTCGCGATCTACTATGTCATTCACGAATTGATTACTGGGATCCGAGATGGGTCGCTGTTCTTACTGGCGGCCTGCGCCATAATATTCTGCGCAGCTTTTATGCTCGAATTCAACTCGGTATGTCTTGTAGCAAGGACGGGAATGTTGTCGAAGACGTATGTTCAAAGGATGCATTGGGGCAATGAGAGAAATAAGTATAGGGTGAAGCTGCTAAGGTCATTGTTGCCGTGTTTTATCAATCTGGAATTTATGAGCTCGGTGGGGACAATTAGAAATGGGGTGGAAATGGGGTACTTTCTCAATTATTTGGAGAGGGTGTCGAATAACGTGGTTTCCTTGTTGTTGGGGATGTAAATAATGAGTCTTGTAACTAACCCATGGGGTGGGTTACTTACAACTTGGAACTCGATATACTAAAAAATGATGAAAGAAAAGCCTTTCATAGTTGAGTATTCCATAAGAATGATTAAAATTTACGTTTTAATGAGGGCATTCATTATTTCTTGGTAACCTTCGTATTCTAAAATTTGTTCATTTTCATGACTCACCCGCTTTGTACCCTATATTTTACATAAAATCCTTACCCATCTTATAAACATGCAGTGACAACATGTGTATTAATCGAACATTATTTCAATAATACTACACATTTCGTCAGATAAAACTAGCTAAAATTTGAACACAAGCACCCACAAAAGTGACTAAATTTCTTAATGAGTTGATCTCTTCTCACTAAAACTCATCTGATCTCATCACAGCCCGTCTCATCCCATCTTACAACATTAAATCTGTCTCAGGTGAGTTCTCATCTCATTTAGGGACCATCTCATCTCATCTCAAACTCAACATGAGATGATCTCCGGCCACTCAAATGGCATGTATTTATTACATTTATGTACATGCACTCGTCATCTCAAAGCGCCCCGGCTTGTGTCACGCGGACGAGAACTCGTCAACAGCCAGCAGCCAGCAGGGAAATATTTTTAGTCAGACCGATAAATTCGTAATTTTACTTCGCGTTGCAATTTTTATTCGCAAATCTGTGAGTTTGATTTTATTCAAAGAAAGCTAAAGATTAGTAAAGCTAATTAGTAAAGCTAAAGACAGGTGAATTTCGAAATCGACTTTATAATAATTAACGTACGTATTTTGTATTGCAAGTTTGCTACTGCAGTTTTTATTTAATGAAACTTGAAACTAATAAATGTACAGCTGATAATTACATTTTGTTTGGAATTTTAGAAATAGAATTAACAATATGAAATTGCGGTCATCATGTTCGACAAGAGAGGAAACTAGTTTTCCAAATTTGGGTTAGTCGTCCATTTTTTATTTACCTACGTCGATTTATTTGAATTTAAAAACTATTTTTTAAATTAAGTTGAAATATTAATTTTCCATTTCATCTGCTTAGTTCCAGCCACGACAGCTTTTGCCGACGAAAACAGCCCCATGTCAAAAGCTCTGAGGAATCCATTGGTCAGTCATCAAAATTCTTAAAACTTGAACTTGCTTTGGTTAAATAATCCAAATTCTAAATTTCCACCAGATTCTCGACGTTGTTTTCGCCAAACTTACAACGTCCGAGCTGAAAATGGCTCGTCTCGTGTGTCGCGAGTGGGGCGACGCCGGTGCTGGTTTGTTAGGAAAGCGGGCCTTGCTCGACGTCAACAAACTTTTCCGCTGCGACGGGCCGAGATTGTATCAGGCGACCCCTGTCCACGACCAACTAACCCGAGGCCTCCGCATCCTGGACAAATTCGACCCCTCCGTCCCCACGAAGCGGACTGATGACGTTATCGCCAAGGTTTTTACTGAGCTCAACGTATCTCAAGTCACGAGAGAAATTGAATTTCACGTCAGTCGGAAAAAATTTGTGGCCGCATTTCTCCATGGTTTGAGGACCCTGAAGTCCACGAAGATCCAACAGATTTCCATATTCGTCACTTCGAGAAACGCAAACGTGGACAAAGGTCGAAGTCAAGTGCTTCAAAAACTACCCGTTCAACGAAACTTGACTTCGATTAAGTTTCAAATTCCTCTACGCATGCTGTACGGGACATCAGGAATTCACGCTTTTCAACCCCTGCTCCAAACATTGATCGATTCTGCCCCCACTTTGACCTCGTTGGACGTCACGGCCTCGTTCTGTCCGAGTTTGAAGGGGTGTACAAATCTCCAAATTTTGAAGTTTTTATTGGTAAATTGTCACCACGTGGCCTGTCCTGACTTCAACTTGGCAACTGTGACATCGATGTTGCATCCCATGAAGGATTCGTTGATCAAGTTGGATTTTGGCTACGCCGATGCTCATGAAAATTATATTTACTATCCAGTAACTACACAAGTAACCATGCGATTTGATTAATCAGATTAATTTAATCTATTTGTACAATTTAGTTCATACACAAGGTCTCTGCACTTGGGGGGTTGCTTTGGAGATGAATTCGAAGCTACAACAGGTTGTGTCAGTTTATTCGATTAAAAAAAAATTAAATCCGGAGTTGGAGAATTCGCAAAATTTACTCTCTATATTTTTACATTGTCAAGAGTTACGAATTAAAAACAGAGGGTAAATTTTGCGAATTCTCCAACTCCGGATTTTTAAATTTTAAAAATCGAATAAACTGACACAACCTGTTGTAGCTTCGAATTCATCTCCAAAGCAACCCCCCAAGTGCAGAGACCTTGGTTCATACATACAGGGTGGTTCAAATGTCAGGTTACAATGGAAAATTATTTAATGAGAAAAATTCGCAAATCTCCATTAGTTACCGAAATTTTGTCTCTGACATTCAATATTTTAAGAATTTTGTCATCAGTGTTCCACAAGTTTTGATAAAAATTAATAAAAATCTCAATCCCAAATCCGTAACTAATGGAAATTTACGAATTTTTCCAATTGGAAAATTTTCCATTGTAACCTGACATTTAAACCACCCTGTATTTAACAATTTGCCCACAAATCTCGCAGGGTCGGAATCTTGATGTTCCCGTCGTGACCAATCTTACTTCGCTCATCATCAATGCGCCATCTAGGTACTTAATTTTTGACTTTTTTGATGAGGAGCACCTCCCAAAGCTGAAAACCCTCTGCTTCAAAAACCACTACCTCGGGCGGACCTCGTTATCAACTCATCTGAACCTTTGGAAGCGCCACCGCGGAGTTCAATCCTTCGCGCTTAAGACACGCAGTTATTGCCAGACTGAGGATAAATTTGGGGAACAGATTGTCAAATTGTTCCCGTCAGTCAAGAAGCTGGAGTTGAAGCTGAACTCGTGTCACAATTGTATCAAGAAATTAATGGAATCGTTCCAACTCTGGGATCTTGACGAGATCAAGCTTGTCCTGGAGGGTGAGAACTTTGCCGCCGGGGTGGTTGAAGTCCTAAGAAGTTTTGTGATTTTCAAGGGTATTGAAAAATATTGGCAAAATTTAGCTATGTGTAATTCTAAATTAGAATTTCTAATTCTTTGTTTTTAGGCATTAAAGCGGTCCACTTCGAGGACGCTATTATCAACCAGGTCGACTTTTATAACAACATTGACGATATAATTTTGTACAGTAGAGGATTTAAGAACGTGGAAATTTCGGGAGTTGTGGTAATTTAGGAAAACAATTTTCATGAGGTTACGTATTTTGTCTATATCCGGTTTTATGATAAATTCAGGTCCAGGAAATGGTGGACGTCTTTCGACCCATTTTTGAAGCTAGTGGCGCACCCGTTAATTTTAAGGGGGGAGTGTTCGTAATTATTCGTAATTAAATTTGGCACATGTAGTTAAGGTGATTCTGTGTGATTAGTAATTGTTTTGTTTTTGAGTATGATACTTTTAATGTTTTCCACTTTAGATAATTTGATTCATACATTTTACTCGTTTTTGTGTATTTTATTCATTATTTCCTAAAACTCGAATTGACTAATAATAATTAATTTGTCTTCTCCACAAATGATTTTGTAATAAAGTAATAATAACACAAAGTTTAGCATGAGTAAATGTGTTTCATATTGCATGCGCAACGTATTTATGTGGGAATTGTCCCTCTTTTAAGAGTAATTGAAAATCAAGATATTAAACCAATTAAAAGAGTGATATTGGTCGCATGTATGTAAATGATTCACAAAATTACGGCTGATAACATTAACACAATTAAATTAATTTGCAAACCACTATTTTACTCGCATGCTTATAATACTCAAACTGAAAGCAACCCGGCTGATTTAAACTTCGCCACCAGAAATTGTTATAAGCAAGTAAATTATTCGTCAGTCAGACTGACTCAGTCTCCAATCATCAATTAATTCGCAAATTACTTCACCTTCCAATTCCTCTTTACAAATCTGTAAGTTTGTTTCGATTCAAAGATTACTAAAGGTGGGTGAGTTTCGAAATTTGCTTTATAATAATTGACGTACATCTTTTATCTTAAAGTTTTCGACTAGTTTTTATTTAAACTACCAAATACACAGCAAGTAAAATATTTCGTTCGTATTTTGGAATTTTAGACATTAAAATTACCAGGATGAAGTTGCGGTCATCATCTTCGACCAGTTTTCCAAATTTGGGTTAGTTTTACGTTTTTTATTTGAATTTAAAAACGATTTTTTAAAAAATTACATTGAAATATTAATTTTTCATTTCATCTCCTTAGTCCCAGGAACGACAGCTTTTGCCGATAATAACAGCGCCATGTGGAAAGCTTTGAGGAACCCATTGGTCGGTCATCAAAATTCCTTTGGTGAGTTAAATAACTGAAATTTTAAATTTCTACCAGGTTGTCGACATCGTATTCGCCAAGCTTAACCTCTTCGAGTTGAAATCGGCTCGTCTCGTGTGTCGCGAGTGGGGCGAGGTCGGCGCCAGTGTGCTAGGAAAACGGACATTCCTCAACGCCAGCCAGCTTTTCCGCAACGACGGGTCAAAATTGTACCAAACGACCCCCGTGGCTCAACATCTGACGCGGCGCCTCGCCATCGAGGATGAATTTAACCCCTCCGTCCCCACCAAAAAGGATGCCAACGCCGTCGTCATCACTAAAGTTCTCTCCGCTCTCGTGTCCCAATTTACTCGCGAAATCAAATTTGACGTCTACCGGGAGGAAGGGGCGATTGCTTTTGTCAACGGGATGAGGAAGCTCAAGAAGTCCACGACGAATATCCAGCGCATTTCTGTATCCGCCTGGCAGATGCCGGGGGAAGCAGGGTATCCAGCGTATACTAAAAAACTACCCGTTCAAACTAACCTGACCTCCATCGAGTTCAAAGTTTACCGCCTCAGTCGAAAAAGGAGCCTCGGGTTCCACGCATTTCAACCTCTCCTTCAAATCCTGCTGGATTCGGCACCTAATTTGACCTCTTTGGACGTCATCTCGCCTTTCTACCCGAACCTGGAGGGGTGCAAAAAACTCAAAGTTCTCAAATTTATGCCTTACGTTTTTCAAAACTTCGACTTGGCCGCTGAAATCGGGATGTTGGCGCAGGTGAAGGAGTCCCTGATTGAGATGGAGTTAAGATACGTCGGTGATAAAATGATTGAAATGCCACGGGTAAAAATTACAAATCCGTTAAACTTAATATATTTACAATGAAACATTAAGGGTTTTCCACGTCACCTTCATAACTGTAGTAAATGTTGTAAATAGCGAAAATTTGCGACATCTAGAAAAATTCCGTGCTCAGGGCTCACAAATTTTCGTACAAGGTTGAAGGATCTTTTTCATTCGTAGAACAACTCTTGTAAAAATAAACACACGATATTTATTTCATTTCGGACACCAAAGTTACCGATGATAGTTGATAGTAGACAAGGAAAAATTAAGAACAATGTTTATCAAATATTTTGTACGAAGATAGATCTCTCACATCAACCTTTCGGTTATTTTTTTACGAATCCACAGTTACGAAGGTCGTGAAAACCCTCATTATACATCTGTTATTAGTTTGATAAGTACTCTAATTCGCAGCAGAGCCAGAATCTGGACGTTCCCGTGATGTCCAAACTTGTCTCCCTCACCATCTATCCACCAATAATGTACTTATTTCAAGATTTTTTTCACGAGGACCACCTCCCGGCATTGAAAAGTCTAATTCTCACTACCAAATACTTTCGGTCAGCGGGGTTCGAATCCCATCTAAATCTATGGAAGCGACATCGAGGAGTTCAATCTATCAAACTACAACTGGATAGTCTCACGCAGATGGATGCAAACGCACTTGGGCGACAGATTGTCGGACTATTTCCCTCTGTGAAGAAATTTGAGCTAATATCGTATCTCGGTTGGACCAATTCCATCCAGGGGATAAACCAGATGATGACACCGTACCAAAACTGGAACCTGGAAGAGGGTAACGTTTTCGGGGATGGTATAAATGCATCCTCTACATTTTTCGCAGTCCTGGAAAACATGGCAAAGTGGAAAGGTACAGATTAAATTGGGTTCGTCAGTGTTTAATTTCTTGCGTGTTTTTCACATTGTTGCATTGCACCACAACAAGTGCAAGATAGAAGAAATACTAGATATTTATGTACATGGATTGTCAGCTAGATGGCGTCCATTTCTTGCATTTCTTATGAAATTGCTCCTGAAGAACAAAAACCATTTGTTGCTTAAATTTTTGGCAGGTGGTTCTTGTAACGGGAAACGTGAAGGGTATTTATTATTTCTTCGTATCCTTAGTATTCTAGTATCTTAAAATAACTTATGACGCTTAATACGAGATTTTGTAAGATTTTGTCATCGAAACTCATGTTACTAGGCTTGCTTTTTCTCCGTAAACTATTTTACGATACTAAGGACGCAATAAAATGACGAATACCCTCATTGATGACGATATATATTTATGCAAGGCCTTAATTATGCATTTATTTCAGGAGTTAAACGTGTCCACTTCAAGTACCAGAGGTCCACGAGGGATGCCTTCTTTGCCGCCATTAAGGATCTCAACTTGCAGAGTAGGGGATTTAAAAGTGTGAAAATCAGCGATTACAACCGTATAACAATAACAGTACGTCATTTTTAATTTGAATAGAAATTAGCACGAATTAAAAAAAATGTGATACTAACTTGTTTCGTAAATTCAGGACCCGGAAATTTTGGAAGTATTAACCGATTTTTGAAGACCCAATTCGTGTCACGGGAGGTGTTGTTCGCAATTAAGTTTTAAATTAGCATAAAATGGAAATTAATGTGTAATTTTAGATGGTCAACGCCAAGATAGCCACTTTTCATCATCACAATGTGTAATATATATTTGCTAAATATTAAATAAATTCTGTAATAATAATTTAACATTTTGCTCATATACTTTATATATGTATACATATGTATGTAGCTCTTCTTATAAATATTGAAAAGTGTCATTTGATTGTCATCTTAAAAAATTTAATCAAAGTTACATTTAAGTTATATGTATGTATGTATATGTTGGTGCATGATGTTTTTTGTGGCAGAATCGCAGAATTAACCTTTAGGACTAGTTCTATTTTAGGTCCTAGATAGATATCCAAGTTAATTTTTGAACCACGAGGCAGGAAAATGAAGTTTTATCTCTTTTCGAATAATGTAAAACTCCCGTTCAATACATTTAAATTATTTATTTATCTCACTGGCAATCAAATACAATTTTACAAGTAAATACTTTTTTGAATTCGACTCAAACCGTTCGCATAAGTCGCACGCAAATGTCGTATGCATGTACATAAATATGTATTATGTAGTTACTCACACTCACAATCGACATTCATCAAAGTTGATTTGTGAAAAAAAATACGAGAATTGCATATTTATGAATATGCGAATTGCTCAGTTATTGCATACGTGATAGCATTAAAAATTTAAGTTTTCCTAGTTGCTAATCTGAAATGTTTTTCTAAAACGAATTTAAATGTTATTAAATTTTGGAATAAACAAGTTTATGGTTTAATCTTTATGCGAAATAAGGACATAACCGGGTATGTTATGTTAGATTGGTTTTAAATGTTGGATTTGCGTCTTACTTTTATCCACGTGTAGTCTTGTGCTATTCTGTCCTTGTTATACAGTACCTCCGCCTTATGGCAGCTTATCAAGAGTTGTTGTAATAAATTACGTTAATTATCTAAGTCATATTTTAAACCATCACACAACTACAAATTTGCATACTGAACAGCACTGCTTATATATGTAGGTATGTATACATACTTATTCTGAATATTTACATACCCATGTACATATTTATGTAACTGTCAGTGCGTCCGGTCAGTCATTGAAGGCACAACTTACAGACACGTAAAGATAGTGAAATTTAAAAAGTTTATTCGATTTATTTGACCCGTAAAACAAGGAGCGTAAAATATTTTCGAAATAAACATTAATTTCCCTATTATTAAAAAGTACATTTTCAAAACTACGAAATTTGGAAAATTAACCATGACCGCAATTCACCCCCTCATGTGGCAAGCTTTACAAAACTGTGTCACCATCAGTGGTCACGGGCAATCTAAGCTCGTTATTTGGAACAATACAAAGAAAATACTGCGCTATAACCTGAACCAAAACCGGGTTTCCCAATTTATCGGACAGTTGTTAAGTCTAACCACCATCCTCGCTCCGGATATATCGCTACTAATTTACCAATTATTCGGCACTATCAGCATCCCCCCGTCATTCCTGGTTATCCACATTATTCTCTTATCCTTCTCCACGTTTGGCTACCTTATCGGAATCGTGTCTCAAAATTGCATGAAGGACTACGTGATTGGGTTCAACTCCTCCATTTCCTTGGAGAAAGTACTCCGAGAAAAGTGCGAATTTCGCAAAAAGCTCGCCTCAACCAAAGCGGGGACCCTGCTCGGAATTCTGCTCAACCTCGGCGTCACACTATACGCATCCGGCGCCTATTTCATCACAATTTTCGGAATCTTTTCAGAATTCGATCCATTATTTCTCGTCCAGAAATATATTTTACACAGTGTACATTTTCCCCTATACTTAAGAGCGATCGTTCTCCTACCAGCGATTCACATTTGTAACACGCTTTGTTTAATGTTTTGTCTCCTCACTGTTACGGCACACTTATCGATAAGTTCGATAAGTTGTTTAGATAAGTTAGCCCCCTGTCTGGGTTGGGGTAAGGGTGCTGGGGAAAATTACCTTAGGTTGTACACCCGGCTGTCACTCAATTTTACGCTGTGCGCGGGAATTTCAAACTGCTGCTGTCTCCTATTCATGGGGGTGGGATTGTTTTGCGGGGTGGGGGTAAATTTTGTCACGATGAAAATGTACGGCATAACGCCGATCTCGATATATTTGTTATTTCCGGTTTGTGCCGTTTTTATGGGGATGATTGCCGATATAATGACGACCATGATTGTCAAGATTTCGGAGAGTAGTTGCACCCTGGTATGGAAAATGGAGAGATATTTGTCACCCTGTGGGGACAGAGCGTTCGTGCGGAGAAAGTTGAGGGTGGTGAGGAATGTGAAAGTAAATGCGGGGATTGGGCCGTATGTCTTCTTTGGGGTGAATGCTGGCACGAAATTGGCATATTATTATACCGTAGTTAATTTTACGATTACTGCCTTGTTATCCATTCAGATTGAAACAAATGGGGTACAAAATTTGTATTGATGTTCGCTGGTTTAAATATATATTTAAGTATTAAGGTATTAAGTATATAAGTATGCAAATTTTCTCTTACAAATATTTATGATTAAGGGTGTCGGAGTATTTTTAGAATTATTCTTTACACAAATTACTGTTTTAAATACTTCTTTTATGTATAAAATAAATTACGTTACTTAATTTCCCCAAGTTCATCTTGCTTTGCATTGTTCTTTACTGTTAGAAATCTGGTATGGTCACGCAGTTAATATTCTGGATTAAAGTTGATACCGCTTGGTACTAAAATTACACTGGTTTTTAAAAATTTGCCAGCGATATGCGAACTGTAATACAAAGCTATCACAATTCGGTATTACTTATCAATACCACCTGGTTGGAAGGAAATGTTACACATGAAGGAAAATTTTGTACTACTAATATACATGTACATAGCTACAAATTGACAATCTATTTATGTACTTCTGTATATGTACTTATCTGCCAAAACAAATAAATTTTCCGCCTATTAGTCATCATTTATTTTCAAATTGAAGGTATGCATGTGTGACATAATTTCTAAAATATTTAGTTGGCTTGATCGAGGAGAAACGAAGAGTTTCTTTGTTTCCCATTTTCTACTTTGTTGGCACATAAGGCACAAACCCGATTTTATTCATGGCATCGGCAATATGCTGGTTAGCCATGAAATTCTGCCAGACAAATTTAGTCCTATAGTTCTCCGCCATCAGGACCGTAATCCCGACATCAATTCCAATTACGTCTGGGTTGGTCCAGTTCGTTAATGGGTTGAAAGCGTCCACGAAGCCGTATCTTGTCCAACCTTGAGCAGTGTGGTTTTCTCGGATGTTCTTTAAAACAGCAATGGTTTCTGCAGGAAGAAAAGGAACCGATCCAGCAGCCGCGCAAGGGACCTTTTCAATTAATTAATTATTATCCAGCTATTAATGGGCAAACGTTCCTAATTTGTAGGGTTGGCCCGGGTACCGGGTAGTTACCCGGTACCCGGCATACCCGGCCTGTTTTGGGATACCCGTTACCCGGCCGGGTAGACTTTACTACCCGGTCTACCCGGCCGGGTAATTTAAATGTTCAATTTTTTGCAAAACCTTATAAACAAATTATAATCCGATGAATTTCATTTTTGTCCTTTGTGTAAAATAATATATTTTGAAAAAATGCGTACAAACTAGGTCAATTCTTAGGTGGAAATTATTATCCAGATATTAAAATTACTTTGGGCGCACTCACGTCAACCCTTGCATACATATCTCCCAGATTAAGCATGGTAACATAACTGGCGATGTTTTGCGAAATTTGAGACATTTCTCAAAGCCTTCGCTAGAAAACCATTGGTTTTGCAAATTTGTCCAGCAATTAGGCACATTATAATTTGGCAAACTCATCCTCCCGATTATCAGTGAAAAATAGTTACAAAATCCATGAAAACAAGATCAAAATAAGCATCTTTAATAGGTCTGCGATACTTTCAAAGTGATATTTTGCGACTCCCCTCATGAAACAAATTTTTTAAGCTGCACAAGTTTGCTAAATGGGTGGCGATGATTAATAAGACATTGTCGTGAGTACGCTCAGTCTGTACTTTGTGTTTGTTTTTAACTTGCAGCTTTTTAAAACTGGTAAAAGTGTTGCAAATTCTAGAGAAAAGTGGAATAACTCCTTTTATTTTTAATATATAAATATTACCCGGGTACCGGGTACCGGGTAGTTGCACTACCCGGGGCAACCCTAAATTTGTACCGTGTTTATGTAATTCACTTACAATTGATCCATCAATCTGCCCCATAAGTGGAGGACCTCCCCAAGCATCTGCAATTTTTAGATAAGCATAATGGTTTACCCGCTAGTGCAGATAAATGCATATGATAAGCTACGATAAAATATTCATGCCATAGCCGTATGATCTAAGTACTTATTTACCGTATCCGTATGGAGTATCAGATGCTGAAAACAAGATATGAAATTATTAAATAATCTGACACAACTGTTAGTTATGCAATATATTTATCTCACCCGTAACTCCCCAAAAATTTTCAGTGTAGTCATTATACACTTGAGACATTTCGTGAACGAAAAAATCTTTAGTTGCTCTCGTAGCAGTGACGGAATTTTGGAAATAATCAATGGTAAAATTATCTCTCAAGTTTTCAAAATCGATGAAAGCATGGGAATATTGGTGGACAAATAGTGGCGTTGGGAAATGGATATAGTTATGTTCCATGTAGGTGAAGTTGGGCCTTGAAAAGAGGAAGTAATTAAATTAATTGATCCTTTATACAATTGGGATTCCCTCCTAATATTTGTAATTCAGGAGCCTCATTTAAATCATTATCGAAAGCCACCTCCTAATTTCTAAAACTTTCCCTCACATTATCTTCTATTAAAATTTTGATTCGAAAATAATTTTAAGAACCTTCCATTTAATTTTGTTAACTTCTTAATTAATATTTACGTCCTTCCTATTTACAAATTTGTAGGGGCGATTTTTCTTGGATGCGTACATACCTCGAAAACACATTCCAAGAATTTATCGGGATCGGATGAGTTGGTGACCCAATAGCCAGTACTAGCAAGACCAGTAATTCACAATACCTTAAAATTGAGAAAACACATAAGTAGTACGAAAATACAAATATTATTTACATGTTTATGTAAATTAACAAGTTTAATCCATACCGATTCCACGAATCGTCTATAAACCCCCTTTCTGGCGTCCACCCCATGGTAATAAATTCTGTCCCGTTCATCATCCAAACGAAATCTACCGCTTCATAAAGTTCTTTCGAAAGCGATACAATTTCTGGTATGTCCTTAAAGTACTGCCCGACAGTGACCACGCCTCCCATCAACAGGGCAGTGTCTATCGAACTCAGCTCAATCGTTTCCCAACGTACCCCAGTGTACATGTCGATAAAATGGTAATACCAGCCGTTGACGTTGGTCATGTTGTTTTTTATGAATCGTAACGTATTTAGGACACGTTGTTCGATTAAATATCTATTCGCATATCCTCGATTATGCGCCATGGCCAAGGTTGCTAGTCCAAAGCCTAACACGGGATATAACATTAATTAGCATTACGTATGCATTTTTTGCAAATAATGTATGCACGCTCTTAAAAATAATGTTAACGTAAATACACTCTAAATTTTATATTAAATAAGTGAACTACACTAACAAGGGACACTCACGACCTGTCGTTTGAGTCCAGGGTACCCACTATGTTTTTTAGAATCTACTAGGACCCCAGATGAAGGATTCATTCATATTTCCGTGTAAAACTCATATTTGGCGCCATGGCGTGGCGCCAAACTTAAAAATTTGCATTTTCGACCAACTTCAAACCCTCATAACTTTTGCAGTTTATGTCAGATTTTCAAAATTTTATGCTTAAAATGATCACAAAAGTCGAAATTTTTGACAAAAAAATAAAAATAAAAAATTTCTAATTTTTGCAATATTTTTAGGATTTTTTCGACGAACCCCCATTTCGAAGAAAATTACGAAATTTTGCGAAAAGTTAAAAGCGATAATTTTAGAAAAAATTTCATGGAATAAGAAAGTTGAACTCCTTGTCATGATTTTTGCCAAAAATTTTGAAAATCCGTCTACAATTTCAAAAGTTATGGCGGTTTCAAAAATAAAAACATTCAATTTTGGCGAATTTGGCGCCACGCCACGTCGCCAAATATGAGTTTTACACGGAAATATGAATGAATCCTTCATCTGGGGTCCTAGTAGATTCTAAAAAACATGGTGGGTACCCTGGACTCAAACGACAGGTCGTGAGTGTCCCTTGTAAGTCCAGAGTAACATTAACTTGATAAAAACTAAGGTAAAAACTCGAAATTTCATAAAATTTCATGAATTAGCATAAATTTACATTTTTTTAGAGTGTGTAGTTTAAAAATTTCAACAACCTGTTGCAGCAATTGAGGACATATTTCTCGGGTCAGGATTTCCACCTGACAATGATCGATCCTTCACTTGACCCGTGATAGGGTCCGCCTGTTCCCAGAAGAATAAGAATCCTGCCCTCTCAATCTCGTCAAGTAATGGCTCCTCTATAATTTGGCTAGAAGCATTGTTAAGACCGAGCAGAATAAGTAAAATCGTCGCCGGTGAGATGCAACAAGTCGTCAAAAAGGTGGATAATTTCATGATGCCGCTATTTCCTTTGCATAAGGAACACTATTTTTGTAATGCCGTGAGTTCAGGAAGATTGCAATTAAAGTGCTGCTAAAGGTTGCACAGTGTTTTAACGCTTTAAGTAAATTAGGAGTATGTTATCATTTTTTATCTTTGACACAAATAAATAATTTGTTCGCCAACAGGTTAGTTTGACGAAAGAATGTATTTTTAGCGAACAATATAAAAAAACATATAATCTCCAACCCCTGCCACACAAAATGATAAATTGCTACACTATGATTCATATTAAAATTATCTCATGGACATAATTGTCCAGTATTTTGTTTGCAGGTGTTCGTGGGTGGGTTGGAGTATGTATTACATAAAGAAAGATAATACATATATTGTGTCATTTCGTTGGACGAGTTACATAATAAGTAAGTACATATTTAATTAATATTTATGTAACTTGTAAATTTTTGATTGCAAAAGTGTAATGTTAACATTGCTTGATTTATTTACAATGAGACACCATATCTGGGCTCTTATGCAAACGTTTAAGAATAAAGATTGACAACAACATTGACAATAAATTAAGATTGTCGGCCAAAAATTAATTATTTATTGTTAAATTATTTATAAATTTACTAGCGTATAAGCCCGTCTCCCGCTGGGCAAGTGAAAATTATAAGCTGGAAATATCTGTCGGTAACGGAAGTGAAAGAAAATTATCTGCAACGCAAGGGAGAGTAAAGAAAGTCAAGTTTCGAATGGCGCAAAAAGTAAAAACAAATTAAATTTAAAAAAATCAATGTCTGATGGTAGTTATGTCGGGATGGTCGTAAAATGGTGGGTATTTTGGGTGGTTATCTTGACTATTTCGCTGCGATGTGGGAGGTTATCTTGACTATTTCGCTGCGATGTGGGAGGTTAATGTAGACTCACTGCGTACAATAGCACGTCGAAGTAAAATCTATATTACAAGCTGGAAATGTCTTTCTGCAACGGAAGTGAAAGTTATTTTCCGAAACGGAAGTGAAAGTGATTTGCATATCAGCTGCGTTGGTACGAGCGGTTGAAAAGTCGATAAGTCAGTTATCCTTGGTTTTATCGTTTTGAAGGGAAGATAACGCAAACTCATAATTGTGGTTATCTGGTCGCTGGGGGGAATGGGAGTGTTTGCCCCCCCGGTATATGGTTATAGCTCTACTGGGGGGAGTGGGAGGCCGTGTCCCCCTGGGATATCGTTATCGCTCTGCTGGGGGAAGTGGGAGGGGTGCCCCCCTGGGATATAATTATCGCTCTGCTGGGGGAGTAGGATGGCGTGCCCCCCTTGGATATGGTTACCGCTCTGCTAGGGGGAGTGAGGGGGGAAAGTGCCCCCCTGGGATATGATTATCGCTCTGCTGGGGGAGTAGGATGGCGTGCCCCCCTTGGATATGGTTACCGCTCTGCTGGGGGGAGTGGGGGTAGGGCGTGCCCCCCTGGGATATGGTTACCGACGTTCTGTTGAGTTCCATTCATGCAGGCCCGTTTCCAAACCAGTGATATGCCTGAATGATGGGAGGGAGAACGGATTCCGTTCCCTTCATGGGTACCCCATATTTACATTGGATTGTTTAAATTACAAGATAGATTTACTTAGCTTACACATAAGGGAATAGGATTCCCTTCCTCTTCCATTCCCTTTGGATATACTTCAGGGGACGTAGGCAATCTTCACATCAAGGGAACGGAAAGGGAATGGGTTTCCCTTCCCTTTGGGTATACTTCTGGCGAAGTAGGGAATCTTCACATCAAGGGAAGGGAAAGGGAATGGATTTCCCTTCCCTTTGGATATACTTCAGATGTAGTAGTGAAATCTTCGCATCAAGGGAACGGAAAGGGAATGGGTTTCCCTTCCCTTTGGGTATACTTCTGGCGAAGTAGGGAATCTTCACATCAAGGGAAGGGAAAGGGAATGGATTTCCCTTCCCTTTGGATATACACCCGGTAGACAAAAGTATTGGTTGTTTTTTATGTCACATCTTCATACGTATGTAAAACCTTCATATGGCACTGACATTGGTCAAATTTTTTCTCGATGGCACATAACTTCATTACCTTCAAAATAGGGTATTTGATCATTTTAATATTCAAGTATTTTTGACACAATTAATTACAAACCATTAGAAAACGTGTGACGGAGTCGGTCATAAGTATTGGTCACTCTAAAAATTCATAATTAATATTCAAAATTGTAATTTGTGGCAGCAGTAACTTTTGTTATATTTGATGGCCAAGCATTCCCAATATTAGAAATTAAATTAACTTATGTTGACTGTCACTTGTGCTCGAAAAATTCGCCAACTCACTACCATTATGTACAGTAGCGTGTTTTTGTCAAAGAATTTTGTTATAATGGCTCGCTAATTTTTAAATCTGCAGAGGGACCATATTAAATGTTCTATAACATATAGGCCTGAAGGTTTGAACGCATTACTATGCCACCTGGGCGATATGCTTGGGTAATCATTTCACAGTAGCGTAAATAAGTTCAAAAGTGACTATCTTGTACTGATTGGTTTAAATTTTTTGTACGAAAATGGATGTGGACTTCGTGTTTTTTGCTTTAGATAAGTTGGGCGGGACCATCTACACAAATTTAGGTCATTAAACTCAAAATCATATTGGGACATCAAAAGTTAGAAATGGGTATTAGTAATGATAAACCAAAACAAGCTTAGCAAATTCATCGTCTTGTTGATTTTTCACTGTGTTATGTAGGAATTAATTTTTTGCTTAATTTCCTGGCCGTCACCTAGTCAACTAGGACCCATTGTTCCTGAAAACGCGAAATTTAACTTCATCTATATAACGTACCTTAAAGCAACACTTAATTATTCAGGTATGGTCTTAATTTGTCCATCTCAAATTATTGATATTTGCTTTCCTGGTACTTAACTTATTTTGTGGCAGTCGTCTAGACTTCAAATTAGCATCAGGCAATCTTCGACCAATTAGCTTCGAGGTTAGCTACTGCTTTTCTCAGTACTTACGTTTTTAATCCGATTCAGGGCAGTGATTTTATAACCTACTGTACAAATATTCACAATATTCGTATTTTAGCGTGGTCTTGTTACGTTCATATGTCCAAACTATGGTTTATTAGTGACCAAACCTGTTTCTGGTCCTGTTTTTGTCACATATACAGTATTTTATTTTCAGATGGAAGTTTTTGTAAAAATCCGTGAGCACTTTCAACCTCTGTGTAGACACCTCGTTTCTGTTCACATTTGACAATATCCTATACCAGCAGTTTCATAATTTTTTGTCCGCAAATGATTTAAATCTAACAACAAAGAAGTATTGAATCAAAATATTAGTTTACATGTCGTATGTGTAAGTTTATCTTCAAGTTATAACATTGAAAATTGAAATGACCAATACTTATGACCGACTCCATCACACGTTTTCTAATGGTTTGTAATTAATTGTGTCAAAAATACTTGAATGTTAAAATGTTCAAATACCCTATTTTGAAGGTAATGAAGTTATGTGCCATCGAGAAAAAATTTGACGAATGTCAGTAACATATGAAGGTTTTACATGCATATGAATATGTGACATAAAAAACAACCAATACTTTTGTCTACCGGGTGTACTTCAGATGAAGAAGTGAAATGTTCGCATCAAGGGAACGGAAAGGGAATGGATTTCCCTTCCCTTTGGATATACTTCAGATGAAGAAGTGAAATGTTCGCATCAAGGGAACGGAAAAGGAATGGATTTCCCTTCCCTTTGGATATACTTCAGATGAAGAAGTGAAATGTTCGCATCAAGGGAACGGAAAGGGAATGGATTTCCCTTCCCTTTGGATATACTTCAGATGAAGTAGTGAAATCTTCGCATCAAGGGAACGGAAAGGGAATGGGTTTCCCTTCCCTTTGGATATACGTCAGATGAAGTGTGAAATCTTCGCATCAAGGGAAGGGAAGGGGAATGGATTCCGTTCCCTTCATGTGTGGAATAAAGTTACCGCTATGCTGGAAGTAATAGAGGGCTGCCCGACATTGGCTGGGGTTTGTCTATCGAAAGTTGTTACACCCCCAGTGTTGCGTTGTGTTGCGATCTGTTGGTAGGGTCACTCACCAATAAATGACCTCAGCTATTTAATATTTTTTCAAGACTCCTTTGCAGGTCTCACTGCAGTTTCACATGAAGAGCATGTCCGCCCCCAACACCAGAAAAAATATACAGTAGCCGCGGAAGGGTGGGTGGGGACAGAGGGACAATGTCCTCATGGTTATTCGATGTTCCTATCGGCTGCCCATGTTATACACATTCCATTCCCTTCATGTGCAGACAACGTAGATTAAAGAAATGGAATCGATTTCCTTCATGCAGACCTCCGATGAATTAGTCAAATCTTCTATTGAACAGATTTTGAACGCTGCGTATGAATATGTATGATATCATATGCACTTTCACATGCCACACACCAGTGACCGTGTGGACCAAGTCAAAAGTCACATATGAACACACGTCAAACATATCTATGTCAGATTTTGAACCGGGTATAACAATATGATACTCATTTTGCTTTAATTCATAGGATCCTTTCGTTGTGACCGTATATTTACGACCACATAGTATGGCGTGAAAATTGTTTAGATTTCTTAAATATTTTAGTTTTCCTACTATTGAGGTTCAGCGAGGTCAACTGAATGGATTTGATTTCAATTTCAGCCCGCCTCCAATGTTAAAAAAGTGGGCATGTGATTTTGTCGCGTAGAAATTCTGTGCGGTTGACTTCGATGCACTGTAACATTAATCTCAATCAACTAATATCATCACTTTCACGTTCATTACAAATTCCTTTGACTTACGTCGGCGACAGAGAATTTCAGCTTATAGTATGGATTAGAATATTTAATTGGTTAGAGTTTTGCAAAATTCCACTCAATTTTCATGAAAATCAAATAAGCTCTCGCCCGGCGGGAGACGGGCTGATACGCTAGTAAATAATATTCTGACTGTCTACTACCTTCGTCAGAATATTTCCGTTTTTCTTTATTCACGGTGTTTGTTAAATTAAATTGGAGGTACAATTGTATTAAGTAAAACCCCAAACCTCCGTCTTCAAACTATGAACCACGATGCGGTGTCGTACTAAATTAATGTAACGGGACCTTACTCCCACTTTATCCGGTCGAGTGACATTTCGGTGTGCTCGCGGCTCACTCCCACTCCACTCCTACTCCAATCCGCAGCGGAGTGACCACTTACTCCTAGGGTATAAGTCCGTCTCCTGTACGGGGGTAGTTCCTGTGATTTTCAATATAACTCTAAGGAGTGATTGGGCTAGGGCTGGGCTGGGCTGGGCTTGGGCACAGTACTACTCGCTACTTCACTCTAAGGAGTGATTGGGCTAGGGCTGGGCTGGGCTGGGCTTGGGCACAGTACTACTCGCTACTTCACTCTAAGGAGTGATTGGGCTAGGGCTGGGCTTGTGCACAGTACTACTCGCTACTTCACTCTAAGGAGTGATTGGGCTAGGGCTGGGCTTGGGCTGGGCTTGTGCACAGTACTACTCGCTACTTCACTCTAAGGAGTGATTGGGCTAGGGCTGGGCTTGGGCTGGGCTTGTGCACAGTACTACTCGCTACTTCACTCTAAGGAGTGATTGGGCTAGGGCTGGGCTGGGCTGGGCTTGGGCACAGTACTACTCGCTACTTCACTCTAAGGAGTGATTGGGCTAGGGCTGGGCTGGGCTGGGCTTGTGCACAGTACTACTCGCTACTTCACTCTAAGGAGTGATTGGGCTAGGGGTGGGCTTGGGCTGGGCTTGTGCACAGTACTACTCGCTACTTCACTCTAAGGAGTGATTGGGCTAGGGCTGGGCTGGGCTGGGCTTGTGCACAGTACTACTCGCTACTTCACTCTAAGGAGAGATTGGGCTAGGGCTGGGCTTGGGCACAGTACTAATCGCTACTTCACTCTAAGGAGAGATTGGGCTAGGGCTGGGCTTGGGCACAGTACTACTCGCTACTTCACTGTAAGGAGCGATTGGGCTAGGGCGGGGCTGGGCTTGGGCACAGTACTACTCGCTGCCCACTTATCTTACCTAAATAACCACCACCCCTCAGATAACCACCATCCCTTAGATAACCACCATCCCTCAGATAACTACCACCCCAAGATAACCACCACACCCAGATAACCACCACACCCAGATAACCACCACCCCCAGATAACCACCACACCCAGATAACCACCACCCCAAGATAACCACCACCCCCAGATAACCACCATCCCTCAGATAACCACCATCCCTCAGAAAATCACCATCCCTCAGATAACCACCACCCCAAGATAACCACCACACCCAGATAACCACCACCCCAAGATAACCACCATCCCTCAGATAACCACTAACCCTCAGATAACCACCACCCCCAGATAACCACCATCCCTCAGATAACCACCATATAACCACCACCCCCATAAGCCCATACAAAGAGTAGCACACCTTCTGGTGTTTAATTTTTTGAATTTAATTTATTTTGAATTTTCACGCCATTCGAAACTTAACTTTCTCCACTTTCACTTCCGTTTCGGAAAATCACTTTCACTTCCGTTGCCGACAGACATTTCCAGCTTATAATATAGATTATAAATGTTTTTATTAACGGCAAAGTAGCTGCCGTAAACATTCTTACTCGATGTGTGCATATATTTGTAGTTGGTCTACTTCTCATATCAATAGCAATCTCGACTTTTTTCAAAATTTTCAATATTTGTGAAGATTAATTGAGCCAGTGCTTTGTTAAGTAGATAAGTTGAACATGTTTGGAATATACATAAGTATTATTCTTATCCGCTGATAGCTTCCATGCTAACTTAACATGTGTGCAAAAATGTTGGCAATATTTGCTTAAGTTACTTGTGTATTTGCACATTGTACATTCATGCATAATTAATAAGTAAGTAGATATATGCATGCATATCTCCAACTGCTTTAAATAAAGTGCAAATACAAGTGTTGCTTATCACTATCGGAAATAAATTGAATTTTGGATTTACTAGAAAAATTGGAATTCATCTCACTAATGATACATACTTTGTCTTTTCGTAAGAACAAAACAATAAAAATTGTTTGGATTTAATGAAAAAAACCTAAATGGCGGGGAGTAAATATATGTATTACGTCATCAAACAGGTTATTTTGGGTCGCCCATCTTACTCGAGGTAGGTGCGCGCAGTCTAAAAACCGACTTTTTTGATGACGCAATATATGGACGCTCCGGCATGTATTTATTAAGTAGAATTGTTGTCTCTTCAAAAACCAACATGAGATACATACATATAAATTATGTACTTATACGAATTTAAATTCTCTTTTATTTAATTGTTTTTCTTCCAAACTATTCAGCACTCTTTTACGACGTGGATCGTTGTATTCCCGTCATACCAAAATCGAAATCTGGCACATCCATGCAATTGAACCGAGTGGGAACTGTATCAACATTTATTCCCACGAAAACTGTGTCGGACCATTCATCCGGATCGAATCAAGTTATTGGTTCAAATCTCTCCCCAACACGGCAGCACATCGTTGGGACGAGGACATTTTGATCGACCATGAAAACATAATTTTTGGTTCAATTGGGCCGTGTTTGGACAAATGTGACCCTCGGAATTGGGCTGGAATGAGGAGCGATATTCCAACCAACGTTACCCGTTATGACTTTAAAGACTATACTGGTAAGAAAAGCACATTCTTGGAAAAATGGTATTTAGTCAACCGGCAACGGTAACAACGGTATCAGAATGACGTACACCGTTGTCGTAATAAAAAATTACCACTCACAAACAAATTATTACCAATCTGAGAGAAAGTTGGGGGCCGTCCATAAATTTTGTAAGGCAAAAATTGCGATTTTCTAGACTCCCCTTGAACCTTTAACATTTGTGCATAACTAAGGCACGCTATCTTTCCAGCCTTAGCCCCCCTTACGATACGTAATTCATGGACGGCCCCTTTATATTCGCAAATGTATACCAGCCAATTGGTGAGAAAATTGTGCTTATTAACATGTCGAAATTTCCGGAGCTCGTCATACATTCTCAATATCTGGGATGCAGTGTATCAAAATGCCACCTACTACAATGATGGCATCATTGAATTCCATTAAAATGTCAGGAACTGCAACAACCACATGTATTGAATTACATGACGGTCCTTCGTGTGAAGAGGAATCGATCAAATTAAGGCCAGGATACCCTTACCTCCATACTCTATGGATGTTCGGCTTCAATTATGGGCGGAGTGCATCGTACGCAAGATCGGTCTCTCTTTGCAGGGCTACTTGCTCGATCAGTTCCGCAACGACGAATGAAACGACCATCACGACGACAACGGCGGTAGCTGCCAAGCCCACGACAAAGACATTGGGAGAACCGGTGACCAATAAGTTTAAATTGCAAGTAAACAATTTGCAAGAAGAAGAACAACCATCACATTCACTCGTGTGGGCAATTATGTTAATTATATTGGCAATTTTATCCATTTTGGGTCTCGCCGGCTTTGGTGGCGTTTATTTTTTTCAGCGGTACCGAACTGCACACCTTCTGTCTTACGAAGAACGTTGCAACTTCATTTACAGATCAGAATCTGAAAACCTATGGTCAAGTTCTTAATGTGGACAGAAAAATTGAAATTGAAATGTCCTGGCTATAAGTAAATAAATGAAGCTACAAATTGAATATTTCTGTAATTTTGTATTTGCATTGGTCTGCCAAGACAAATAAATTTTCTGCCAATTAATCATCATTTATTTTCAAATTGAATGTATTTAGATATGAATGTGTGACATAATTTCTAAAATATTATCACTTAAGTATTTAGCCTGATCGAAGATTTTCACTGTTTCAAATCTTCTACTTTGTTGGCACATAAGGCACAAACCCGATTTTATTCATGGCATCGGCAATATGCTGGTTAGCCATGAAATTCTGCCAGACAAATTTAGTCCTATAGTTCTCCGCCATCAGGACCGTAATCCCGACATCAATTCCAATTACGTCTGGGTTGGTCCAGTTCGTTAATGGGTTGAAAGCGTCCACGAAGCCGTACCTTGTCCAAGCTTGCGCGGTGTGGTTTTCTCGGATGTTTTTCAGGACGGCAATGGTTTCTGCAGGAAGAAAAGGAACCGATCCAGCAGCCGCGCAAGGGACCTTTTCAATTAATAAATTATTATCCAATTATTAATGGGCAAACATTCCTAATTTGTACCGTCTTTATGTAATTCACTTACAATTGATCCATCGATCTGCCCCATAAGTGGAGGACCTCCCCAAGCGTCTGTAATTAATCATGATATTCATAATGGTTTATCAGCAGAGGTGGGCAAGATCAAAGTTTTCGGAGATCAAGATAAAGATCAAGATCAAATTTTGTGTCCCATAAGATAAAGATCAAGATAAAGATAAATCTGCCGAATACTGAAGATAAAAGATCAAGATCAAGATCAAATCTCAGATCAACATCAAATCCCAGATCAAGATCACAAGATCAAATAAATTCCAGTTATGCTGCAAATACATAAACCGATAAATTCAACTATGTATAATGTACGTAGTGTGCACTGTGCACGCTACAAATGCTAGATAGGTAACCAAAATTGGGTGTGTAACCAATTTTAGTTATTCAAAGCTGACAGCATCAACGTTCTTATAATTTCGTATAGTTATATAATACTTAACAAAACGTTTACTATGATGTTATAAGCTGCCCTTATACTTCACTTCTTGGTAAATTAAGTAATAGTAGAAGCATCAGGTCGTCACAATTGTTGACGGGTTAAAAATACTTGAATTTAGGAAATAGATCGCCACTTGAAGAACTGGTACCATTAATCGGTAAAAAATTAAATCTCGTCGAGTGTTTCTCGTTTCCTTGAGTAATAGACCAAGACGCTATTTTTCAAAAATTATCAATGTTTCAAAATGATACTTTTCATATTTGGGATTTGATCTTGAACGAAGATCAAGATCAAGATAGAAGGTCTTACCGAGCTAGATCAAGATCAAGATCAAAAGCTCTAGCCGAAGATCAAAGATCAAGATATTATCTTGATCTTTGATCTTGATCTGCTACCTGAGATAATGATCTTGCCCACCTCTGTTTATCAGTCAGTATAGATATGTAAGTGCATGCAGGATAACCAACGATAAAATATTCATGTCAAAGCCGTATAGTTTACTTATTTACCGTATCCGTATGGAGTGTCAGAAGCTGAAAATAAGATATGAGCATATTAAATTATCTGACACAGTTGTTATAAATGTTTCAAACTAAGAATGGAGGTATGTAATATATGTACATATAGATACATATATTACATAGTTTTGATATGCATCTTACCCGTAACTCCCCAAAAATTTTCAGTGTAGTCATTATACACTTGAGACATTTCGTGAACGAAAAAATCTTTAGTTGCTCTCGTAGCAGTGACGGAATTTTGGAAATAATCAATGGTAAAATTATCACTCAAGTTTTCAAAGTCGATGAAAGCATGAGCAAATTGGTGTACAAAAATAGGGGCTGGGAAATGAATATAGTTATGTTCCATGTAGGTGAAGTTGCGCTTTGAAAAGAAGAAATTTAAGACATTTAAGACATTTTTACCTGACGATTTAAGATATTCTCAGGGCCCATTAAATTTTACCCTTTGAATAAAGCCACTTAATATGGACCTAATGACTATTTGTTAAAAGAACCAAAGTTATCATAAATCGCCTAGATTACTATCTAATTGTAAATAATAACACACTTTCTCTACAGATTATATCCAAGTGATCGGTTAATTGTTTTAGAAAACAAAGGTCTGATTACGGAATAATTTGTAGAAGTGGCTCTCCATGTCATGCAGTTAGCTCGTTAATTAGAGGGTACTTCCCATTTCTATTTGTGGGCGATTTTTTAAATGCATACCTCGAAAACACATTCCAAGCATTGATCGGAATCGGGTGAGTAGGCGACCCAATAGCCAGTACTAGCAAAAACATCAATTCACAGTACTTAAAAATTTCGAAAATCCAGAAACAGTACAAAAGTAACTACAACCATCATTTGCATAGTACATATGCCACGCCTTATAATAATAATTTAATCCATACCGATTCCATGAGTCATTTAAAACCCCGCTTTCTGGTTTCCATCCCATGTTAATAAATTCTGTCCCGTTCATCATCCAAACGAAATCAACCGCTTCATAAATTTCTTTCGAAAGCGATACAATTTCTGGTATGTCCTTAAAGTACTGACCAACAGTGACTACACCTCCCATCAAGAGGGCCGTGTCGATCGAGCTCAGCTCAACGTCCGTGTTCCACCGTTCCTCAGTGTACATGTCGATAAAGTGATAGTACCAGCCGTTGACGTTGGTCATGTTGTTTTTTATGAAGCGTAACGTATTTAGGACTCTCTGTTCGATTAAGTATCTATTAGAATATCCTCGATTATGCGCCATAGCCAACGTTGCTAGTCCAAAGCCTGATTGAGAATTATTTAACATTACATATTTTTAGTTACAAATACTGGGGGTATTCATTTGAGCTTGCATCATTATCTGCGTTAATGGCCGCCATAAATTATGCAACACGTAAAAAACGTGCTTTTTTAATCGCGATTCACGATCCTCTCCCATCTTTTAGATGTGTAATATAGGCACGATATTATTGGAGCCTTAGACGCCCCCTTCTCGCGTTACGAAATTTATGAACGGCCCCTTTGCTAAATCAGTTCAAAAGTTCGCAAAAAAGATTTCCTTCATAATTCATTTGCGAACTTGGGAATCTAAGTATTTAGTTGGAAATTTTTTTCAAAATTATATTGCATGGAACTTGGATTTTGAACAACCCCACACCCACACCCTGCGCTCCCAAAATTAGCACGCATCGCATATGCGCGACCTCATGGGAGCCTTAGATCCCCTCTCTCGTTTCGCGTAACGTAGTTGATTAGCTGTCCCTAATTGGCTAGCCTTAGATATTTAATTAAACACATCTTGCAGGATTTTTCATATAGCTAGGTATAATGGAATCTAAGTACAAATTTATAATGGTATAAGTCAGAGCTCAACGCCGCCGGGTGACAAACGGTTTTAACGCGTCGTCGCCGCCGAACTAAATTGCATTCGGGACGCCGGCGAAAATGATTCCTCCGCCGATTTATAACTAAATGTGATGAATTTTTTTTAATAGGACGTATTTTATGAATTATTCTTTTTAATTTCAGAATTTAAAATTTAAAATATTAATTTAATTGAAATTTTTAAACTAATAAGAAATATGACATTTTCCCGATTATCTATAGCATGTTTCAGATCCTGTTGATTTGGGGCTGTTCATAAATTATGTAAAGTAAAAGTCGCCTTTTCTCTGAGCTATCCTCCCCTCTGTCACCTAGTGCAACGCAAGGCAACGTCCCTCCCTCTCCCCCTGTGTAACGTAACGAAAATCTCATTTTTTCGAGATAAATACTCAAAATGAAAGTACGAATAGTGGATACTGCCGTCATTTCTTTACTGATTAGTGTAGGATTTGATTGACGTTTTGATTTAATTTCGGGATTCACATTAATGAAAAGTTTGGACAACACGGACGGGTTTTAACCTTCTTGAATTTTACAGATAAAACCTCGCGGTTTATTTTTTACGTAATTACGGTTTAGCCAACTTTAGTCTGCGTGGCGTAACGCAGGACTTTGCCCCCCATCCAACCCCCTTGTCACATTTTTAACGCAAGTCTCAGGCCGCTTCCTCCCTCTCTCCTTGCATAATTTATGACCGGTCCCTTTAATGTAGAGCGCCGCTGAAGATGAAGACACCACCACCACGCCGCTTGGTCCACGCCGCCGCATCGATAAACCGTCGGCGTTGATTTGTGGTACAGCTAAGCAGGAATTTTGATTTTTTCAGTGAAATTATTCTTGCGAGGAGAAAAAATGTGGATCCCGTCATACATGCATAATTGTAATTTCGTCTAAATCCTCCAGTTAGAAGATAGATAACTTAACAATCGGATCAATATTTTCTTTGAAACCAAGTTTTTTCATCCGTAAAAATTTTGAAATCCTGCAAGTAATTTTAATTCGTACAAGGTTCTTAGAAATTATAAATAGAAATGCGTTCAATTTGTACACATTTTTGAAATTGTGCAATTTTTTTAATGTGCAAAATTGTTCGAAATGATAGACGTTTCTAAGATGCCGTATTTTTTTAAATCATAAAGATATTTTGAAATTATGCTAACTTTTTGCAATAATAAATTGTTTTTAATTATGCAATTTTTAATTTGCAAAAAAATGAAGTTGCGCAAATCTTTGAACTTTCAACAAAATTTGAAAATGCGCTGTTCATAAACTTCAAAACTTCGTAACGCTGCCTAACAATGGGAAGATAGGGATTTTTCCCTATCCTGCTCTTACTGGCCAGCGTTACGAAGTTTACGAACAGCGCCAAATCTCGAAGTGAAGTAATACGTAGTATTTATTATAACTTCAGGACTTTGATGTATACTGTAAAAACCAAGCTATCACCTACCCGGAGTATAGTGTCTTTACGAATATTTAATTGTGCCTTGCTCGTTGGAATTAAAGAAAGTGACTGAGTGAATATACGATTATTTTATCTACTTAAACTGGATTTTATTTCTAACAAATTACTAATTGTCAACACAATTCAGAGCTCTGCACTAACACGAGTTGATTGGTGACTTACTATTGACAAATTAATCGTGGACATCAATTACAAAGAATTAACAATTCTTACTCTTGATTTCCTACCACGACGACTAAAATCCAAAATGTCTGACTTTGACAACGACTAAAACTCGACTGTGTAGAGTTCATCTACCTACTTACTTACTACGACTTATAACAAAGAACGACGCGCACTCAAAATCCCACTCTGACGTCACCATGGCAACCACCACCACGTCACGGGGCAATCTTACACGCATATTCAACAATTTACAAAAATACATAAAACAATTTCATAAATACATCATTTTACATTTAACATACTCCCACCTTCTTTTGTGAGAGCAAAAGAACTATTCTAAAAACAACTATGCAATTATAAAATTCAAATTAAGTTACACAAATAAATTACAAATTCCACTTCGGATACCGCACTGGTTTCTTGGAGATCCTATCTTGATCCTTACCACCAACTTCCGGCTCCTTCTGGACTTGCTTCTTGTCTTGACATCTTGAAATCCTAGGGGTCGGTCGCTCCCACCATTCGGCATTCTTCTCCACCACTTTCTGCACCTTCATCTTCGGCTTAATAGAGGCTGGACGACTGAATCCGATGGGGTTACAAGCTTCCATCTTCCTACACGACGACTTATTCGTGTACTTGTCACTAATTTGACCAAGTACCTTTGTTGTCGAGAGTAATCTTGACTTCTTTGGAGTGAAGCTGTTGCGTTTCCCAATCCGCACCCCCTCATGGCAGGCTGGCCGATTCTTGGAACCCCCACAACACTTCGCTCCCACCGTCTCAACTCGTCGACCTTTACACGTTTATCTTGAGTGGTCTTCTCGACTCGTTGTTGCTCTTCTTGAGTTTTCTTCTCTACAGAGCTTTTGCTTCCAATTGAACTAATTACGACACCAGCGTAATTCAACTTGCTATTGTTGACACCTGGAACCACTCCGCTGATAGACCATCCAAACACGGATTCCACGGCGATCAATCCACATCCAAGTTTGACCATTCTTCCGGTCATCAAACTTCCCCACAGATCACTTCCTATCAATATGTCGACTTCGGACGCTGAAGTGTCTGTCGTGTGGATCTTCTTCCGAGCCAACTCTTTACACCAAGGGCCAGGTGGGATCGCTGGGCATGCTCCACAAATAAAGTCCTCGTTGACCAACTGGAGACTCATCCTCTTACAATCCTTCCTATCGATACCGCTGGCGTTGACCCGATAACAATTCTTTTCTTCGGTGCTGGTCACATGTCCACCGAACAAACTATTTTGCAGAGTCAACTTTTCCACTACTTGACATTTCAATTCCTGGGCTGTCTTCGTCCTGATGTATGACCTCTGACTTCCCTCGTCGAAAAGTAGCCGGACTTCTTTCTTGGCTCCATTTGTTCCGCCCACTTTGACACGAAGCGTCTTCATCAGGACAACTTTACTTTTGCATCCCTGACTGAAGTTTGTGTTGGTTTCTTCCACCGAACTACTTGATTCATCTTCATTAATTGACGTCACTTCCTCATCTCGGACCTGACCAGGACACATCACAGAGTAGTGTTTCCGTCCACAAGTTTGGCAACTGACCTCCTTGGTACAGTCATTTGCATAATGTCCTCTTCCCAGGCAGATGAAGCATCCCCGATTCTCCTTCACCAGGATCTTCTTCTCCTCGAGAGGTAATGTCTGAGCCTTATAGCACTTCTGACTTTTGTGATTCGACTTTCCACAAAAGACACATCGCTGCTCAGCTTGATGACTTGAATAGAGACCGGCAGCAGTGGGGAAATCTTCACATTCACTCTCTGCATACACGTTTACTTTCTCTCTATTCTTGACTGGACTTTGCCTGAAGGTTGACAACACAAATTTTCTTTCTTTGGCATTCTGTGCCTCCAGCCGCAAAAACTCCATCAAATTTTCTAAATTGGTAGCAGAAGTTGAATCCGATTTCTTCTCGCGTACCCTTAAGTTACTATTCTGCCAACGGAGTAACACTTGCTGTGGCAGACTGGATTCCACTAATGGATAAATGAGTTCACTTGGATCACTAACTTTCCCCAACGACTCGAGACTTTTCAAATGACCTTCTAACTGGTCATGCAACTCTTCCACGTCGGCATCTTCTCTTGAATCCGCGGCGCTATTGATAGCCAGGCCCAACAATTGTCTAATATAAATTTGGCGTAAAATCTTCTCATCACCAAACCGGGACTTCAGCTTCTCAACCACCAATGGATAATTCTGATCCGAGCGCGGATAAATCTTGATCACTTTCTCTGCTTCTGATCCGGGGACGATGGCTTGCACCAAATACTGAAACTTCACGTTGACTGGTAACTCTCCATCTTCGTGAATCTGACGGTATTGCGCCCACCACCCCAACCAATTCTTCCAACTCCCATCGAATTTCTGTAGCTCGATCTTGGGCAGTTTGAAGCTTCTATCCTTTTTGATACGCTCCCCATTCACGGTGACATAGCTGCTACTTGCACTCGGACTTGGTGGACGGATTTCTGCATTAAGAATCTTCTCAATATCCATAATAGAAACTCTGATTCTATCTGAATATTCTTCATTCACTGCACTCTCCTCCCCATAAGACTCCGCCGTGCAATTGTCATCCAACATCTGGGTAAGCACCTTTTCATCATGTTCTCTGATCGACGTCTGCAGGGATTCCAACTTCCTTAACTTGATGGTAAGTTCTCTCGAGTCCTTTGAACCTTTCGCCAACTCAGCAACTACACCATCCACCGTCTTGGTAATGGAAGCTCGAACTGGAGCCCTCGCCTTCTTCAGTCGATCCATGATGTTATCTCAAATCCAACAAACAAAACAATTAGAACAGTACACGCTTATTAACTCAATCAGCAACAATGCCGACCTCTATGGCTCCCGAACGCTCAGGATGGGGCCCTCAACGAGGCAAGACAGTAATTGATTAATAGACGAATAAAGTTGAAGTTCCTCTCGGTCGGACACGCCGATGTCAATCTGGTCGGTCACTCCTTCCTCACGGACTACTTCACAGCAACAATAAAAACTAGAAAGGTATCACCTGAACAGCCCCCGAATACTCAGGGTCGGGTCCTCAATGAGCCAAGGCTTGATGTGAATCCTCTCCTTTGAATCTGCTCCTCGTCCAGACAGCAACAATCGCCCAGGATTTCCACGGAACAGTCTTTGCACGTACACTAATTCACTCAAAAGGTCACAACTCACTGACCACTATAACTAGTCCACTTTCAACTAAAACTGACCCAACGAGCAATCACGTCGAGGTCACCACTAATGTAAAAACCAAGCTATCACCTACCCGGAGTATAGTGTCTTTACGAATATTTAATTGTGCCTTGCTCGTTGGAATTAAAGAAAGTGACTGAGTGAATATACGATTATTTTATCTACTTAAACTGGATTTTATTTCTAACAAATTACTAATTGTCAACACAATTCAGAGCTCTGCACTAACACGAGTTGATTGGTGACTTACTATTGACAAATTAATCGTGGACATCAATTACAAAGAATTAACAATTCTTACTCTTGATTTCCTACCACGACGACTAAAATCCAAAATGTCTGACTTTGACAACGACTAAAACTCGACTGTGTAGAGTTCATCTACCTACTTACTTACTACGACTTATAACAAAGAACGACGCGCACTCAAAATCCCACTCTGACGTCACCATGGCAACCACCACCACGTCACGGGGCAATCTTACACGCATATTCAACAATTTACAAAAATACATAAAACAATTTCATAAATACATCATTTTACATTTAACAGTATACACTATAACTGATATAAATACATCTATGTAAATATGAAATAAAAATTCGAGATCAAAAGCGGCATAAAATTTAAATGTTGGTATTTAAATAAATAATTTGTATACTAAAATTTGTATACTAAATACAATTGGTATATGGATTTGAACGTAAAAAGTACATACATATTTACATGTATATATTAAATCAAAATGCGTTTACTTTTGGTTTGGGTTAAAAGTTTACAGACCAGACAAGATAAAATAACTCGCTTAACAATACTAACATACATGCAAAAAGATAACAACCAGGGCCCCATTTCACCACACCCTACTCTGCACTCCAGATTCCGCACTCCGCACTTTGCAAAATTTGTAGAGTGCAGACTTGATATAGCCCGAGTCAGGCCAAGTTGTGGTTATCACTCAATCCGACTTTTTTGCATGAAATTTAATATGTATTTAAAAAATTTAAAAACTTCAATTGATTTTTCCAATTTAAATTCACATTCTTCCATTAATTGGCTATTTAACAAATTTCAGCTCGATGCTAGGATTTCAAAAAAATCTCTTTGCGTCACCCAATAAGGTCCTCCAAGATGAAATTTTTTCCTATTTTCAACCGTATTGTTCCATTAGGAGCCATTAGCAACTTGTCTATCAAATTTCAGCTTGATTTGAATAATTTGAAAAATTGATATGGGTCACCCCATAGATAGGGTCTGTCCAGATGAAAATGTGTCTAATTTCAATTCATACTCTTCCGTTAGTAGCCATTAACAATCCCCACACTAAATTTCAGCTCGATTGGATGAGTTTTTAAAATCGGTATGGGTCACCCCCTAGGTTCCCTCCAGATGAAAATTTTTGAAATTCTACTTTATATTTTTTCATTAAAAACCATTATCGACCTCTACCAAATTTCAGCTTTCTACGACAATGTTAATATTTTGGTGCATAATACCCAACCCCGGTCAACCACTTATTTCACCCATCTTCGAACTTAACTCATCATTTGACCCATACTACATTTGTGCAAAATTTCAAGTCGATCGGATTAGTTCTACAGCAGTTATCGCAAGACAAAGAGACGAACATGGCGGGTACATAAGCCCTGACTCGGGCTAAAAAGCCAATTGCAGAGTGTCCGAGCACTTTGCAAAAAAATATGTAGAGTGCAGAGTTTCGAGCGATGACCTTTCGCGGAGTAAAATTTGGTGAAACCGGGAAGGTCAAATTTCACTCCGCACTCCCCAAAATTTGACTCCACAATCTGCACTCCGCACGTCACGAAATACTGCTTTTGTGAAACGCTCCACTCCACAAATCCACAATTTTTTGTGGAGTATGGAGTGCGGAGCACTGGTGAAATAGGGCCCAGGTAGGAAAATATTTTAAAGTATTTGGGTTACTTTAAAATTAACCAAATTAATTAACAAATAATTTTACAATTTTTCATAATCTACTTCATCCCATGTTAACGTATTGCTTATTATCTCTTCGATCACATAGCCAATGTGAGTCTCTATGTCTGCAAAAAATGGGCAAATTTACATACTTCATTACTAAAAAAAATTGCAAATTTAAATTCCAAACTCACTTTCTAAAATCTTTCGGTCTCCCGTAAACCCTGTTGCAATCCTGGTACTCACAATGATACAATTTAACGCCCAGCTCGTCCAATTTGTCCCGGTCCCAGACAACTTTGCACACTGTGACTTCATGGATCGCCCTTATCTTTTCGGTGGATAACCTCTTGTCGCAATGGGAGCAGGGAAATCCGCCCTTTTGGTGGATTAGTGTGACATGATTTTTTAAACCTCTCTGATCATAGAACCACTTGAGGCAGAGGTCACACTTGACTTTGACATGGATTTTGGTATGGACTTCTCTCACGTGCCGGGCAAGGACATGCCTACTCGTGTAGGTATTTTCGCAGTGGGGACACACCTCCGGGGATGAGGAGGAAGAGGAGGTCTCGTCCGAGGATGACGGACCAGCTTGCTCCGATCTAAAGGTAAATAAGAGATTAAATTTGTATACAAAATTAACGAAGTTACGCAAGTGGACCATTTAAAAAATTAAGAGACAATTCATGCAGTCCTTCGTAATTTGTAAAATCCATAAATTTTGTAAAATAATCTTACAACATAAAAAGACGCCCTGGATAAGACTATAAGTACATAAGTTTAGTAACTAGTTTAGTTTATAAGCTGATTTTTTAAGGAATATGATGTAAAACTTTTAAAGGTTACGGATTTTGCAAAATTACAAACGGCTACGTGAATTGCGTCTCGCTCACAATAAAAAGTGTGATGAAGAGGATGGAATTATAAAACTGTTATCGTGTCGGCGGTAAGCTTGGGTTGATGTCGCATCAGACGGACATTGTCTGGGGGGAGAAGTAACGCTTATTTGTGCAGATGTAGCATTTTCCTCGTAAATTGTCTCCACTCTGTAGGCAAAGTCTATGTCGAAATCGTCCTCGTCGCTGACGCCGTGGTCAATTCCTAGAAATACAAGTCACAAAGTTTGGTCAGCATTAAAAAATCATAATTAAATGTACATGATTATTTTATTAAACTAACCTTGCCCAGATTGCAAATTTAAACAATCATGCCCCCGAATAATTGGGCTATGTTGCTGGTCAAATTTTCGCGAATTATGACCTGTAGTCCATTAAAAATTTGTAATTAATAAACAGTTCCAAAACTAACTTTTAATTAGTATTAAATTAATCATTACCATTACAACTTTCCGCAAATTGTTGAAAAATTTCTTCCAACTTTTTCCTAATATTTTTAATATCCTCACTTAAATTCCACACCGTCTTTATTGACTCGGCACACCGTAAACATATCAAACTTCCTTCGTCGTCAGGATGACGGCTAATTGTCGACAAGGGAAACAATTTCCCCATGAGAGTTATAAAGAGGTTGAACTTTCTTTGAAGGCTCTGAAGGTCTAAATAGTGTCCCGTATCGTATCTCACTACACCACAAATGGAACAGGAAAGTTTTAATTGCTCCTTAATTTTTGGAAGGTCAGGTTTATCGACTTTTGACGTCATCCTCGGTTTCTTCAGTTTGCTCATTTTTTGTTTACCTAATTTTAAGTTGAAAACATTAAATTAGATTTTTTATGCTAGATAAATACCAAACATTGAGAAATTAATGATGTTTAGAATGTAAAATTACCAATTATAGGGAAGTTTATGGTTTGTTTACAATTTTTCAACTTGTAAATTATTTCAGTTTGAGTCTTTCAGCAGATCGTATAACATTGCCGGTGGTGGTGGTGGATTCACGTCGAGTGGGGAAAGTGATATCGGTAAAAAAATCATAAATATGTGGATTGTTTGCATACATATTTACATGCAAATAATTTCGCACGAAATTTCAGGCATATGTAACGAAATGCAAAGTTAAATAGTTTCAAGAATTCATTATAAAATGGCATTGAGTAATTTAATTAAATGGTCTTATCAAAAATAAATATTTATCGAGGTCAATTTATTATGGAAGGTGTGCATTACGCAGATTTTTTCGTATACAAATAATCTACCGAGGAGAATATTGTAACAAAGGATAAATATTAAGTAAGTATAAATATATTTTTAAATGTGTAGTTTGTGTACATACGTTTGTACTTCATTCGTTATTATAGCAACCTATTGCGCCAATGTTATAGTTTAACTATGGCGCAAGTTGACTAAAATATACCCAGTTTACATAAATCTCTTTGAACTTCATAAATAAGCGTAAATTATCATTAGGTCAAAACTAAGCTCAGTTCTAAATCTAAAACAAGCTGCATAAATCCATATAATTTAATGCTCGACGTTATATTCTCGAAAAGTGTCAAAATCTTTAAAAATCTTGTTCAGTCCAAAGTTTTCATATTCCAAGTGATCCATTTCTTTCCAGTATTTTTGATACCTAAACAAACAAAAGTGCAGAAATTAAACATCAATATCATATAATTTATTAATTGGATGAAAACCTTGTGCAAAAAAATGTGCAACAATTGTATAAGCTGGTGAACCCATTCGTTTTTAACAGTGTGTAAACCGTAGTATTTTATAAATCACTCACAAATAAACTTGAAAAAATAAATTCGTCCACAATTACAAAAGTTAAACATCAACAAGAAACTTGTTAAATATTGTATTGTTATGACGAAAATTTGCAAAAATATCTATGTATTTAAGTGCATCGATATCGATTTCTGAATTTCTTAACAAATCCGTAAAATCTCTCGTGTGTGTAAATTGTTATAAATTTTTAGATACAAAAACAATCGCAACAAATTACATAATCTACAAAAAAATACTAAAATTGACTCACAACGCGTGCCTTTCCTTGTACCCTCTCGCAATATATTTGACCCCTTTCCACGCTCCATCTGCCCCCTTCTCTACGAGAAAATCCATCCCGTCATCCTTCACCTCGATACCCGCCTTCTCCAAGAAACCTTTGACCTCATTCAACTCCTTTTCGACTACAGGTTCCAACTCCCAGTCCAACTTGACGACACGAATCCACTCGAGTTTCTTGCACTTTCGCACCAAGGTCCTCATCAGTCTGACCGACACACCGGAAACCAACGTCGCAGCTTCGTCCAATTTCGCCCTCTTTTCATGACTCCTCCCCTCCTCCTTCGGCGGACAATATCCAAACGCTACCCGTTTAACGTTTGGAAAAATCGTGTCGAAATTATCCCAAATTTCACGACTCCAGATACAATAGTCCGTATAAAGTTCGGTCACGCCGGCCAAGCATCTCAACGGCCGACCCGGAATAACGACCAGTTTCGCCCAGCAGATCGCCACCTTGGTTAATTTGTCCCCCGAGGTAAAATCGCTCCCCAGATTTATCACGCTTTTCTTCCTGGTAACCTCCGTCTCATCGGTGAGGTCGTTGTACCTTTTTACTTTCCCCCCTTTCGTGCGACATTCGAAAACTTCAAGATTTTTCAGTTTCTTGAGAAATCGACCGAGTAGGTCGGCCACATCGTAGACGCCCCAGAGCGTGACCTCCCTCAATTTTTGGAAGGGGAAGGGAGCATCCGGTAACGTGTTGTCGACGAGGATTAACCTCTTTATGAAATTGTGGCGGGGGTCAAGCTTGTTATCCGCGGTTAATAATCGTGACAACATGTCATTCGTAGGCGTTTCGGCAGAGTCGAATCCAATACAAAGTTCGTGGCTTGGTTTGTCCAGCTTGAAAAATTTGACCTCATTTATGATAAGCTTGAAATCGGTGCGGCTTCCCCAGAAGTCCGTCGTCCAAAAGATGTACGGATCGAGGTCGAAATTAGTCCTGTAGTGGCGAACATTGTTGTGCCATTTGCGCCGGTCGGGGCGAATGGTGAGGGAGAGGGTGACCTTGGCGAGGTGGGGGAGGAGGACGGGGTTTTTAGGGAGGAAGATGACAGGCTCGCAGGGTTTGACCGTGGCGACTATGTGGGTCGGAGAGATGGGTGAATGTTGAAGTTGAGATAGGAGTTTCTCCCACGAGGAGACTTTTAGGCTTGTGGGGGATTTAGCTTTCGGTTTTAGGTTAACGAAGAGATCGTTGTCATGGAGATCGTTACCGAAGGGATCGTTTCCATTAACGGGGGACTTTGGATTTCCGAAAAAGTCTTCGTTGCCATAGTCACCATAACCTTCATACGTATAATTATTGTCGTAATTTGGGATCTGATCATTTTCCAACGTGACGATTGACCCTGATGACACCGTATTTATAATGGGATAGAGTAAATCTTGCGATGGGGAGGAGGGCGCTGATTCTTCTTTGACGACTTCCATGTCGATATCATCAGGTCCGGAAATGTCGATTGTTTCAATTAAGTCGAGGTCCTTGAGGTGGCGTGGGTTTGTATTGAATTTTTCCATTTCCGGTTTCTTGTCGGGGCTGGTGCAAATGTAGACGAGGATGTCGAGAGCATCCTGCGTGGAGAGCATGCCAGAGGGGACGACCTTTTCGGCAAAGTCGGTTGCAGACATGAGGGGAAATCGGAGCTCGTATTTTACTTGGTCCAAACTTATCCGGGCGGAGGACGTGGGACCGGGTTTGTTTGCGGCCCAGCTGAAAGAAATTAAAGATATTATTAAGATACGAATTTATGGGGAAAATCATGACTGTAAAACTTAATACGTGATGTGAAATCACACGAAATTAGGTAAATATGTAAAATTCTATGTACAATTTCAAATAAAATTTCATGACATGCAAAATTTCGTGTAAAATTTCATGTAAATTTCAGGTCACTCGCTCAAAAATTCACGATGTTCAACAGTGTCATATTTTATAAAGAATTCATTATAAATAATGAATTTTGCAAATTTGCAAAATCTGATTGTATGAAAAATTGCATGCATGTATACTTGCCATTATCATGTTGCATACAAAAATGAACACTGTGCAAACATGTCTTTTAACCGTAGACATGTATGTAATAATAACTTATTAGTTAGTAAAGACTTGCTTCTTTGTAATAAGCAATGATTTTTTGCAGCATTGCTCGTTTTTTGCTAACACTCAAAACTTCCAAATTGTTTAATTCTTCACTCACTTCTTTACAGCTTCAAACAATTTGACTTCGTCGTAATTAACATCGTCAGATTTAAGCATTTCCCGTAAAGCGAAAGCACTCATGTTTTGGAAGGAGTTCGTCCCAATGAAATATTCCGGATTCGAATTTACTCTGAAATTACATACATATTTTTACCGATTATTTACTTGAAAAATTTCTACCAAAAACTTAAAATCAAGGCGGTGAACAATTATTGTAGTTATGGAGAGAAGTACACCAGGTGCTGACAGGCGACATTATTTTTTTGAAAAATTGAAATTTTTAAGAGTTTGGGAAACTCGGGTTTTTGAGTGGTTGCGATGCGTTGGTAGGTCACTGGAAATGGTAACAAATATGAAATCCTGAGAGGAAATGACTTCTTGACCTCAGCCAGATTTTTCCAAATTTTCAAAAATTAACGAAATCAACCTCGATTAAACATTCATCACAGAACTGATTACCGAAGTTGAAAAAATGGTGTAGGTGGACCGTTGCTAAGTTTGAAGAAGATCGGACTGACCCTCTGAAGGTCAAATCCGGGTCAGGTGTCCACACCACACTGAATGGGGTGTCAATCAATCGGTCTAGATCATACGATCAATTTAATATATTATAGAATTTTGTGGCATAAGAATTGGCTGTGAAATTCCTGAAAAACTGATATTTTGGAGATATTTTAAAAATATTTCCTCTCAGGATTTCATATGTGTTACCATTTCCAGTGACCTACCAACGCATCGCAACCACTCAAAAACCCGAGTTTCCCAAACTCTTAAAAATTTCAATTTTTCAAAAAAATAATGTCGCCTGTCAGCACCTGGTGTACTTCTCTCCATAACTACAATAATTGTTTACCGCCTTGCTTAAAATATTACTTACTTTCCAATAAATTTCTCTGTTAGTGCCTCCAAAGACCACAAATTCCAAACTTTTGCTTGCTGATTAAGCTTGAAAACATTCTTTAACGAGATTCGGCCGTCCATTATTCGTCGACATGTTTCATCCTCCTCCTCCCTCCCTGGACAAAATTGTACCCCAATTCGTAGCATCCTTATAAGGTCTGAGTCTCTAATGTCGCTACGAGTGTCGAATTTTCCGGTGTGGAGGAACTGAAAATAGAAAAGGTTCATTATTATAAGTAATTTAACTTAAAAAGTATGCAATTTATAATAATTCCGGACTAATGTTACAATAACCCCGTATCACGGATTGGCAAAAGTACTCTAGCTTTCTGATTTAATTAATTGTGGATACGAAGAGCAGGTGCGGATTAATTTTGCAATTTTGTAAACCTACTAGCGATTTATGTACCGCAAGTTGCTAAATTTCGCACATTCCACCAGCTTACACTAAGCTATACGTAATAGTAGCATTGCTTAATTTTGAGATAATTAATGAATCGCAGGACTTATTAAATACTGTGGAACATTTTTTACCTCAATTTTTGCCAATTATTTGCAGTTTACATGCAAAAATCTGCAAAACTTTAACACTAACCTCATGATACATGATAAACACGTCAGGATTCGCATCCTCCACCGTGTGTAGATTTGTCTTATCATCGCTCGCAGCTTTCACCAATTTCGCCAACTTGGTCGACCTCGCAATTAAGAAAGATTTGTAAGACTCCACCACCGTGGATTTTCCTGCTTGGCGAACCACAAACGTGAAATCGGGCGATGTCCGGGTCGCAAAAATTGACCATAATTCCTCCCAAGTTAATTTCTTACTCGATCCGGCCGACGGTGAGGTTATATTCCGACCAGAAGGCGAATGATCCATTGTTAAACGATCAATTAGAAAGCTGCAAGGAAATCAAAGGAATTTCCCATTTTAAAAATTTAACAACAATTTAATTATCAGTCATTCAAAACTCTGACCAATTAACTCACCATAAACAAATTAAACGTTATCCATCCCAGTAAGTGTCCACGTTATTAAGGGATCAATTAGATTAGAAAGCTGTAAACAAATTAATTAAATTATACATAATTAAATTAAATCCCATTCTTCAAAATCTTAACAATTTCATTATCAATTATTACACACTTAATTGTCTCCGTATTTTCTTCGCTGCTTAATAATCACAATTTTTTAATTATTGCACCACCTTATGGAGACATTGTTGCGAAGCGTATCACACAATATCAGCTGAGAAAGTGAGAAAGAACAAAAGACTTTCTATTGCTTTTCGCTCCATTGCGCATTGCTCCACAAACGAAAGATGATGCTTGCTTGCTTGCAGATGCTCAAGGTTTCCTAACACCGAGACCGACCGACCGACACAACTAAATAATCCTAAATTTGTATATGATGTATCTCGTGTTGATGAGAACTTTAGTGAATAAAATGAGTGTAAAGCAGTTTACTTGTTGTGTCTCAAGCTGCCTCAATTATTTGGAGCACATTTTATGTATGCCAAATAATTGAGACATTGATTGGTATGCGTGACACAGCAAAGCAAACCAATATTACCAATCAATCGTATTATACACGTGCATGCAAAATTCCTCACAATTTATTTGATGTGAGCATTTAATTCATATTGATATTAAAATAAAGTATGTGTAATTAAGTATTTATTCGGCTTAGCTCGTCACCTGCATGGATGGACACGCTTTATGCATATTCTTGTATGAAACCTAAATTCATGCAAAATTAATGTTTTAAACGAATAAACGTTATTGTCTTCAATGAAATCAAGTCCTTAAATCATAATAATCGTTTATTATTCATTATTATATGCCTAAATAAGTCAGTGAAAGGTTTAATTTGATGAAAATAGTTTTCCTGATTTTAGCTTAAATTCGACGCGATTATACATGCATACATAATGACAACCATCACTTACCATATTAGCACCGATGTTTAATTAGGTATGTAATTACACTGTCCATGATTTAATACTATTTATTTACAAGAATTATATTCTCTAAATCCGATCCTAATTAACCCTTCACAACTAACACACAATCAACCACAAGGGTGGAGTTTAATTACCTAGTTTTGCGAATAATTGATGGATCCGAGTTCAAGAAGTATGCAAATAAATAGTACAATTATTCTGAAATCACTCCCTCATTTTAATTGATCAGATATGCAACGACATGTATAATGGCAGGAATTCTAGCAATTTGCATATAAATTATAATAATTGGATCGATTGAAGATAATTAGTCCACCTGAAATATTTCCATGTTCCCGAAGTATCCAGTTGCATGCAAAACTCCGGAGCAAATTTTCAAGTATTCGCACCTCCTCGATAATCAACAAGAAGGATAAATATTCATATCTTTGTTGCAACAGTAAAGTGGACGTATGTATGTACGTACTTTGTTTTACTTAACCTTTCGAAATAAATGTAAGTTTATTATTACTTTACCAAATTAACTATTTACATATATTTATCGCTTTAATTATTTGTATAAAATAACTTTCGATTCAGCTATTAATATTCTAAATTAGATACATATGTTTCACATATCTCTATTTCCGTAAATATGCACAAAGGTACAGTTTGCCAAAAGTTTGAGGTATTGAAATATAGTTTCATTAAAGACGTTCATTTTCGAATTCCATCCACTCATTCCCGAGATATGCTCGTCCCTATGTTCTTCATTTATCCAAGTGAGTATAATGTTGAAAGGATATAAGTTCCCCCTGGGTAATTCCTCCACCAAGTAATTTGACTTCATGTTCACACGCTGACCAAGTATGTATGTATATATTTAGCTGTAATCGGTTATGCAGAAATGATTTGACGCCGTAATTATGCATGCATACATACATACGTTTCGAGTTTCATTTAATTGATTGATTCGGAGTAGTTGCTTACATATTCTGTAGGTACGTATATATGTTGTAGATATTTACATATGTAGATACTGCAGGCCTATAGATTTCTGTAGTCAAGTTTTTATTAACTCATCATCCTGTTATATTCGATAAATTGAGCAAATGTGGCCAATAACGTAATTTTATCTATGGAATTAAATTGAAGCAGATTTCATAAATTCGTTTTTGTATTTATAATGTACCTATGTATTTATATAGGTATGCATGTTAGCGCGATAGTAAAATACATACATACATATGTACATAAATATATAAATAGATTGTATGTATTCACGTCCTCAGCATGTACAATTTTGTACAGGCTGATATATATGTACCGTAAAACCTCTATTTATAGCCGGGGTTAAAATCGAAAACCGAGGGTCACGGACCCGGCTACAATTCGAGACCGGCTATAATTAGAGACCCGGCTAAATTTTGTTGCTCCAAAAATTGTAGATGTTGCAAAATCAAATATAATTCATGTTGACTCAATTTGAGTTTTCTAATTTAGCAAGATAAGCCATAAGTAACCCATTCACTTTTAATCTACATCTTGAAACGAAGTTTAGCAGGTTTTTTAAATTTTCTGTCATGATTATATCCATGATTAACCTGAAATTAATAGGAAAAAATTAGTAGTTCAACTTATTCGTTGATTGGCATAATGTGCAACATTTTTCTTTAATGGACTATGAACAGGGACACAGCGGACAGAACAGGCCATAATCAGAGACCCGGCCATAATTGGGGACCCGGCTATAATTAGAGACCCGGCTAAAATTTTGAAATCTTGGTCTCTAGACCCGGCTATATTTGGAGACCGGCTATAATTAGAAGAGGGCTATAATTAGAGGTTTTACGGTATTTGTTTTATAAATATGGCTATGGATATTATAAATAAGTTTATGTGTAAGTTTATGTTCTGCATAGTTTATAGCTTATGCAAATACATAAGTAACTATTTTTTAGAATGAAAGTTGGCAAAGTGTTGACTTTGACATAAACACTTATACATACATACACATGTACATATTTGCATTTGTATGTGTGTACATACAAATTTCTTGCTAATAACGTGAGTATTTACAATGCATTTATATCGATACCGCAATAACCTGTACATATGTACATAGATCAATTTAATCTTATGCGCAAAGTTACGTGAATTACCAAATTTGCTTTCGTAGTCGTAGATGATAATGTACTACGTAGTAAAACGTTGCAGAAACCTGGAGGTCTTGCAGTCCATATCTATCTATAAGCAATTAACCCTAATCAATCAATCAAAAGGTATAATTACACGGTTTACTAATCATTTCGGCGTAACCGATTATTGCACTAGTCTGCTTTAGTGGCGAACATAAATATTTGCGTAGTCGTTAGAGATGCATCATTTGTCATTTACTAATCCGAAGTCTGCATAAGGTTTCTTCAATTTCACAACATGGTGACAACCTGCTGCAACTTTATATAGTAAATACAATTCTACGTCAAATCTTACAATCGAGTTAGACCTCATGGTTGGGTAATGAGATTTTTGATTAAACATTCATCCCAATTTGAGAATGCAATAATAATCGATATTTACCTTGTTTTCAAAGCAGACAGAAATTAATATTTTCCTTCTAAATAGTCGCAAAACAAGATAAACATCTTAATTATGTATCTCCTCATGTCAACATGAATAAGTAATTAAAAATCCCGTAATCCTGCAGTCTGAATCTATTTTAAGTATGAGCTATTTATTATCACAATAATCTTGTCTATTAACTCGCCAGGAAAACAATCGTCTCGACGCCACTGTATAATCGGGCCAACCTTCCAGTGATACGCAGTTGTTCAATTTAAAACACGCTTCGATCGCGTCAACAGAATTGGGTTGAAAAACTCTACAGATTTTTTAAATTTTAAACTCACCTGTCCATAAGCTCGCAAAAGTTTTACGATTTAATGAACTTGCTTAAATTGGCGTACTGCTAGTTTATCGTACATTTTCCACACTTATATTTGGCATCCTACACTCTTAGAAATCCAGTATTGAAATAATACCAAACGGTGCTCATGTCGAAACTATCAAGTAATAGCTCAGGACTAAAGTTTTACTATATCGGTAGGAAATATTTACGGACCGGTATAATTTTATAATACTAAACTGAACCTCATTTAATACCGAGAAATCAATACTGCGTGATTTCTAACAAGATTTATAACAGTGCACATATACATATATCGCAAACTTTCCCCACAGAAAACTTTCACTCGTTACAATTTGACCCTTAAATTTAGAGGGTGTTACGGAAGTAATGCAACTTTGGTAAAATGCATATATCCAAGGGTATCAATTTGCCCCAACTTCGCAATAAGGTGGATATTGTAGTCCACACGTTTATCTAGTAGAATCCGAAAACCAGAAGTCGATATCTCTATCCGTTCCAAAATGAGGTCAAATACCACCAAGCAACTCGCAAAAATCGTCTGCCACTACATCGAAAAAGTGGTTACGCGCTCCGAGAAATTGAGCTGTGTTCACTTTAAAAAATAACAAATTCCAAAAGTGACAATTTGTGGTATTCTACTAAGGTATGAGCTGCAAAAAAACTACTAATCGCAAAAAAATATCTGGTCGGCCCATTCGTCTGGCAGCCCCGAACGTAATAAACTTCGTGTAAACAGAAATTTGTTATGTCGGAGCGAAATTCGCTGAAGTACTTGAAGTTGTCACCTAACACCATACATTATTTGAAAGCATAGAAGTTGGACATCAAATCCTAGAAGGTTCTATAAGCTTATAAATATAGTAAAGAGTAAAATAAAAGTAGCAAGCAGGAGGGCAGAAAAAATCCTTGACCTGAAGTAATCAAAATTAATCAAAATTGATCGTCCTGTACAAGACGATTTACTGCTCAGATTATCAAAATGCTTTTATTTGCACATAGTACAACTCTCCCACCTTCAAGAAAACCATTTATGCAAAACTGGAAAATAAATCTAACAAGGGAACCTTAAGAACTGTCACCTCTCGATTTCCTTCGGAATAGCCTTAATCGACAGATAATTTAGTGAAACTAAAACTTTGTCATAGAACATGAGGTGCAAAATCGCGTTTTCGCGAAATATTTGGCGAGAGCTGCACAAAAACCTGCCATTTGCCCAATGCTTTTAACATAACCACCAGCCTTTGGAATGATGAAATGAACTTTATAGAATCTTAATAAATTATATTTGTACCTGTCCGCGTAATTTCAGCCCAATCCAGAATATGCAAAAAAAGATGCAAAGATTTGCAACTTTTTTGCAAGTTGCGAAAATCTGAAAACTTTCAAAAATTTGAATTTCTTCGTTTCTTTAAACTCAACAAATTTATCAGTTTAACTGCTATGCAATATATTTTTCTTATTGCAAAAAATTTGCAAAAATTTGCAAAAACTGAACTTCGTAATTTTTCTTGAAAATAAGTTAAATAACCAATGCTAGTCTATTTTTACATATTCTTCGAAATTATTTTCGGTATTTATATTTGCAAGTTACAAAAACCTACAGTGTGTGCAATTTTTTAATTCAATATGCAGAATTTTTTGCAATGTTTCAATTGTTCAACAAATTAACGTTTCCTGTATTCGCTCATACCTACATATATCACAATTTTTAGGTTTCTAAAAAAAGCAAAACTTAAAAATTGTAATTTTTCAGATTTTCGCAACTTGCAAAAAAGTTGCAAATCTTTGCACCTTTTTTTGCATATTCTGGGATTGGCTGAAATTGCGCGGACAGGTACAAATATAATTTATTAAGATTCTATAAAGTTCATTTCATCATTCGAAAGGCTGGTGGCTATGTTAAAAGCATTGGGCAAATGGCAGGTTTTTGTGCAGCTCTCGCCAAATATTTCGCGAAAACGCGATTTTGCACCGCTTGTTCTATGACAACGATTTAGTTTCACTAAATTATCTGTCGATTAAGGCTATTCCGAAGGAAATCGAGAGGTGACAGTACTTAAGGTTCCCTTGTAAGCCAAAGTATCCCGTTCCACCTTAAAACGGATCAAATGCAATTAACATGGGAGAGGTGAACAACGTTCCCAAGTTTGCCAAATACAAGACCTATTGGACAATTTCAGTTTTTATCCAAGGAAAAATATTATAACCGAAAAATTTCAGTCAAAAATTTGAACTTATTTCAACGCATGTGGTCAAAAATCTCAAAAAAGGTAACCCAAAACAGTGGCGAAGCACTAATTGTGAGCGCCCAACAAAAGCTTCTCCAAATTTGGCGGAAGGGGTGTACGGACCATTGGAAGCATAAAATAATTAGTTTCAACCCTTGTCTCTATCTGGCCAAAATTTCGCTTCAACAAATTCATTCGTTGAGTTCATATGTGCATTTGACCAAAGTTGCATTACTTCCGGAACACCCTCTAGTCCACCAAAAAATTACAATAATGTTCACCCCTAAAATTCTCCACTTAATCCGTACCATCGTAAAAGTGCTCGAGTGCACGAAACTATTTCCGTTCTCTTGGGATGACGAAAACAACAATTTGATCGTATCAAGCTCGAAAGTGACCGCAATATGGACACAGTTTTTCTGCCTCCACTATCCGCCATACTTTCTCTTCACGGTGTACCAACTCTACAACTCGTTGAAATATGGGTGTCACGGAGTCATGGACAATTACTGGATGGTCATGATGGGCGTTGGACACATCATTTGTGGCGAAGGGGTGTGGGGTCCATACACCAAAAAGAGGGAGCAGGTCAACTTTTTCCAGCAGGTCGTCTCCTTCGATGCAAAGATGAAAGGTGATAATTATGTAAATCATTAGTGTTTTTACGGCAAAATACACGGAAAGTTAAAATTGCAAAAATTATATAATAATAATAATAATAATAATATTTATTATACTGATTTATATGACCATGAGATACAGGTAACAATGCTTAAGACTAAAGAAGGTAGCTCTAGCTTAACATTTCACTACAAATAAGCTACATGGCATGTTTCAACAGTTTACATCCTATCTAAGCCATTACTATTACCGTCTTTAATTGACGTCAAATCAATAATTTATCAAGTGAACTTTCGAAACAGTTCTCAACTGCGCAGTACAAATTCAGCGCGGAGAAAAAGTAACGTCAGTAAATTTAGGACATTAATTAACAAAATTTACTTACTTAACTTAACCAATTATTAACCAATTCGAATTTTTATCAACATACAAAACAATAATACTTAATTATAGATGTTGGGAAAAAAATTGCACAAAAAAAACCAACTAAATTTTGAATACAAACCAATTTTGATTCCCCAACCAACCGAGTGGACACTGGCAAAAGCCACGTGGTAATTCTGATCGTAAAAATACTTAAAAATAAAGGTTTGAAAATACAATTTTTGACTGACACAGTTGTTCGGTTTGATAACGAAGGAATTTCACACATTGCCAATTAAATTTGAAGCAATTACCAATTAAATTAAATTTAAATTAGAGTAAAAATAAATAAAATTAAATAAAATTAGAGGAGCTCGTGCAAGAGCAAATCCTCCTCGGTTGGCGCGCCGACGGGGAATCTGCATCAATATGGAATTTGCATCATGTAGATTATTCTTGTTAAACGAAGATTTGGCGAACCTTAATTCGCAATATTTGCAAATAATGAAGAAAAATTTAAATGTGCATAACATTTGACTTTTTCCAAACTCAAATTTATTAAATTTATGTGTTTTGCATGTGTTGAAGTTATAGAAATACACATCGTCATTGTTCTGAATGGTTAGCGGCTAGCGCCATTTTAGATTGGCAACAAATTCGCGAATTAAATATTGCCCTAAAAACATAGATACGTATAGGTTGATATTTGCCTATTTTTTAACAGATCTCGTAATCCCACAAAAATCATCCAACATAATTCGCAAATCTGAAAAATTTGCAACCTTGATTATCAAAGCAAATACGATTGCAGCCGTTACAGGACCAATTTTTATGAACTTGGTATACATCCTAAAGCCCACAGCACCGCAGTACATCTACCACGCGTATCCTGATCACAGCGCAACCTGCGCGAACTGGGCTTTCTTGGTGATGGAAATCTACATGAAATCGATCAATATCATAGGGGCCATGCTCTTTCAAGGATGGTTCCTCTGCTCGGTCCTCTTCGAGCTGACAGTTTTATCAATGCTCAAGTAAGGCATTTTTTTAAATCGAAAAGAATTCATGATTAAAAAGAATTGTGATAAAAGGTAGTCATTTCCTTGAATCTAAAAAAACTGATAGACAGACAAACTGCAAGATTAACAGAAGTTGAAAAGAGGATCCCCGAAAATCTAGGATTTAAAAAAATCCCGCTCTAGGCGGGAAAAAAACTAGAGTTCTACAGTTCGTTTAGACAAAGGGACAAAAATATCTGAGAGGTTACCTGACTGGTGACTGGTGATTGTTTATCACAAAAAAAAATTCAATTTAGAAAAATTTAAGGACTGTTGGTTGACTTGATTTCTTTGAACGAAAAAGTAGTAGCTTATGATTAGAAGAATTTGAAAACGAATTCATTGAGAATCCTAAAAGATCTAGAATGCATTTTAAAAGTACCGCCAAAAGCGCATACAATTCATTTTCTTACCCGTTTTTTTAGAAAATCTTCTTCCCCTCTCCACACAAAGATCACATACTACAAGTACCTCTCCTTCGTCAACCACCTCCACAACCAATGCTACCCTGCCGGCATGTTGCCTTTACGTGTCGGCATCTTCGGCTGTATGACGATCACCTCGTCCGTCATCCTCATCCGGATGATCGACCGCATTCACGTATTCGAACAGGTCATCATTCTCCAATTTCTGATAACCATGATCACCGTTCCATTCCTGTTCCTCTCTATTGCGGGCAAAATAGTGGAAGACAGTCTCGACTTGAAGGAATCAATGGGACAAGAGAATACTGGACGGAATTTTAAGGTCAATCGCAAAATTTTGAAATCTCTGAAACCCTTCGGTGTCAAGGTGGGTCCGATCCGTGCCGTGAATTATAATGCGTTCAACGCCTTCGTGACAAATGTTATAAGCGGGTTGACCACGGTTCTTGTGAGTTATCCGAATTTGAAGTAATAAAGGTATGTTTTTTATAATACCGATTAGCAAGTCAGCACGAATTTTAGTAACTTGGAAATGTCTTAATAAAATAAATGCATGGACCTTTTTTTAAATTTGCTCGTGTGTAGACTGAACTGTGCAAAAATTTGTAATTTAATTATGTTAAATTAATGTCGATTTAATTTAGGCGTATGCACGTCAAACTTCACATTGGAACTGATTTAGCAAAAAAACAGGAAATGCTTAAAAACATGCCCAAGCTAGTTGTAACACAAACCAAACGGCTTTAGCATAAGAAGTTGGAAAATTTCGAAAATTTCGCAAAACTTTGGAAATTACATATGTATGTTAAATTTGCGAATTATGTAGGCGAAGGTTATCGTCAGTACTACCAATGCCGTTTAACATTAATCATTAAACCTCTGGCCGTGTTATACGGTTCAAACTGTCGTTAACAACTCCCAACAAGCCAGCCAGAGAAAACGTGCAACACGGCCACCAATAATTAATTAGTTAAATTAAGTTACATAATTCATAAAGCACATTACTAACTCTGCATCTGCACAGTTCTTCAGTCCTAACATGTCTATGTACCATATGCACATTTGTTAAATACTGTCTCATTTTGTATACAATGTTAACATCTTTTTCATGCATTGAATTAATATTCGAGATTTTTGTATCGAATGATAAGTAATTCTTATGGATCCATCGATCCAAAAAGGAGTTTCCAAATGCCATAATAAGTATTCACTGCCTCCGCCGTGAGTAGACCGGATAGATATGTAAGAGAATTAAGAAACCGTTCCTAATTTAAGGATCGATTAATTAGTTAGGAGGACTCAAATATATTGCACATCTTAATTACTACAGCACGGAGCTTGTTGGGTTGGGCCAAAATTTACCAAAATCGTATCATGTTTATGACAGTGGCGCAATTAGCATATAGGCAAGGTAGGCAAGAACTAGGGTCCCGCGACATCAAGGGGCCCCCACGTCTGCTCCCCATACATAATTAACTAATTTAAAAAATTCTATTAGTTAAAGAAACTCCTGATCGACGAATTTAATTGGTCTTAAACTTTTCATTATAAGTTTTGTTACTTTTTTCAAAATTAATATGTGTATGTTTGAATTTTAATATCAAATACCTAATGCAGATTTTTGACAAATTTTATGTCAAAAAAATTTTAAACATAATTGCAAAACGTTTAATCAGCTTCTGTAGCCAAAATCTGCATATTTCGTTTCGAATTTTGGAATGTAAAAAAATATCTTAGATGATAAAACACAAAAAGACACATAAACACACAAACCTTTTTTGGTCATTTGCCTAAGGGCCCCCAAAATATAGTTGCGCCACTGGTTTATGAATTAATTTACAGATTAATTAGAAATTTTACTCTTGAGAGAGGCTTTCCTGTACTTTGGTTGCTTTTGTATTTATACATTTCATTTGTGTAAAATATACCAATTTTACACTACATCGTCTAGTCGTGTTACATGCTTCATGTTTGATTATGTAAATTAAAATTTCCGAATTCCGAATCTCTGCATAGCCAGTGTAAATACGAATGCATGTATATGTTCAGTTATGTAGATATATGTTTCAAAAAAATGTCATCCTGGTTTTCTCGAAATTAAGCAGTGACAAATTTTCGGTGATAATTTATCACTCAAAAGCTCTAGAATATTTTAATATTGTACCTCTTTGTACGGTAGAGGTTGTCTAGAAAGTTTTCCAAAATAAGGACAAGCAAAAATATACAGGTTATTTACTTAAATACGAATATAATTACATACAAGTGCAACGTGTATTTTTTTACCTTCACAAATTATCGTGTACAAATTCAAAATTTACACCAAACTAATTATGTATATGTATTTACTGCAACGTCAGAGTATATAGAAAATTTATGAATTAAAGGAGAAACAAATTGGTTAAAAATCAAATTATTTTACCCATAAATAAATTGCTCCCGTTCATTAACGCCATACTTATTTAGTTTTCAATTCATGTCTTCAATTTATTATCATTTTTAAACCACATTATTTAAATTCAGTTACAGGGTTATACATAACTCAAAAAATACATTTTGCATAACTCAACCAATTAATTAATGTTACACGGGGGTCCGTTTGGGAATCCATTATCGGAAAAAATTTGTGTTAAACAAATCGCCGACATTTTTGGCACTCTGGTCAGCGAAGGGTCCGAAAAGTTGACGTGGTGGATCCCAAATCGTTGCGTGTATCCTGCCGACCATTCCATATTGTCCATCAAGCTCCAGGCTGTGTATGCCTTGACGTCAACGCCATCCAACGTAGCTTTCATCAACTCGTTGATGTACTGCTGATAGTAATTGACTCGTCGGGGATCGTTCACCGTGGCGTTTTGCGGATCTGCAAAACCGTTCTCTGTTACGTAAATGGGTGGCTGATTGTATTCAGCGTAGATCCAGCGGACCAGTTTGTTCAATCCCCATGGGACAACCTACATATGTATATCCAACCAAAGTTTACATAATTGGTTTTATTTTTGCGAAAACATTAAATTAATCATTGCTATGTGTAGCTATTTTAAACTAACATTCCACGAATTACTTATTTTATCTGTATTTCCCCTGAATTTAAATCGCAGGAAACACTGACAAATTTTGGTGTTTCAAAATTTGAAATTGTATTTTTTTGCAAAATCAAGACATAATATTTTCTGAAGTATTTTGGGGAAAAAAATAAACCTGTTCAACCAATATTAATAGTCCTTTCAGATTTTAACCTAACCTAACATAACCAACCTTTCAGATTTTCTTATGACTACCAATATTAGTTGAACAGCAATTACATAATTAGTGAATTCAATTAGTACCTTCAACCACGATGCTGCGCTAGACTCCCAGGCAGGATCTTGTCTCCCTGCAACGTTACTATCTCCAAATAATCCAGGATTTCCGTCACCATTTACTGGTCGGACAAGTTGAGTCGTGTAAGTGTTCAATCCGATGAAATCCAGGGTCCCTGACCAAATTAGTATATTTTCTTGTCAAATACACACAGGGAAAAATCTCGAGTTCCCCTTACCATTGATAATCTCGGTCCACAGCAGGTCAAATGATGGCAATCGGGATGAATTCCGGCCTTCATTTATGCTCTTCTGGTCAACAAGTTCCCTCATGATGGGCGGGTATTCTCCGAAGTAGAGAGGGTGAGCGAACCAGCCAAACTAATTTGGATAAAATAAACAGACATGGTCAAATACCGGTGGTGATATTGGTGCCCGAAATTCAGCGTGTGACCTATAACCTCATAGGTGACATGCCTAGGTGTGACCTTTGACTACGAATGTTTCGAATGTCCGTACTTACACTGAATCGGAGTCCTCTATCGGATGCGTCACGATGTTCGGCGTCATCCACATCGGGTTCATTCCAATCCGTGTTGAGCGTAATTCCGACTTGACCTTGTTGCTGGTCCTTGAATTCGGTCTCGTAAATGCGGTACGCCAAACCATGCGCTTTGATGATCGTGTGACCACACTGGTACACCGTTTCGGCCATTTCCGTCCGTCCAGGAGCGTTCACACCAGTTCCATACCCAAGAACACAAATCACCCAGGGTTCTAACGAAAAAATAAATATTGTTAAACAGGCATAACGAAGAGGTGAAGACAAGTTTGTAGCATGCGAAAAATGGGTCGGATTTCTGAAATCGTTCCCCGGAAATAAAGTCGAAAATCGATAAGGTCCAGATCTAAATATTTAATATTTTTTACCTTTAACCTAGTCCCCAAGGTCACTAGGTCATCACAAATTAAAATTAATGAAGATTGGAATGGAACTATTTAGCAATTTTATTCCCAACTTGACATTTCTGGAATTCCCAGTATGACCTCTGACCTTAGGGTTTACTATAAAGAGTTAGCCCCATGAAATTTTCCTAAGTTCTGTCGTTTAACATTGATTAAAAAACTGAAACTAGAAATTCTAACTTTTCCAAAAACCAATGTGTGACAAGATAAACAAACGGACGGGCAGATTCGACCAATAAAGTGGTTTCATACCCATAACAACTAGGAAATTTGCATAATCTTCATATGTAATTTTGATGTTCTACCATTAAATGTGATCCAGTCCTTGACCAAGTCTCCCAACTCGGCGTATAAAACTCGCGCGTATCTCGCAAACGCTTGCGCCGTAGCTTCTGTCGGCCAACCCCCTGCATCTTCTATAGCTTGTGGTGTGTCCCTGATGATAATTTAAGATACAAAAATAAATTTCCAACATTTTCCAAGAAATTTTCAAACTCACCAATGAAACATTGTGACGAAAGGCTTAATCCCATTTCCTAGAAGGGCGTTAATAAGGTGGCGGTAGTACCGGATTCCAGCTGGATTAACGGGCTCGTCGATCCCACCGTTCGGGATTATGCGGGACCATGCAATGGAAAACCGGTAGAAATCGACCTACAAATTTAAATTTAGAATTTTAAAAAAATTTCGGACTCGAAAAATTTGCAAATTTTACATTCATCTCTTTCAAAATTGCGATGTCTTGCATAATCCTGTTGTACGAATCGCAAGCAACATCTCCATTGCTACAATCCTGGACATTACTGCAGGTGGAGTCATGTGTCCATGTGTCCCACACGTTGGGTCCCTTACCTAGATTTGCATAATTTACATATTACCTTTTTCTGCAAATATTTGCACACTTAATGAAATTATATCTAACCATCCTGGTCCCAACCCCCTTCAATCTGATAACTCGAGGTGGCCACCCCCCACAAAAATCCTGGTGGAAATGTGCCATTCAAAAAGGGCGTGTCCTGTCCATGCCCACTTGTCCAGACGGCCAAAAACAGGAGAAAGGTTGCGAATTTTTGCATTATCTCGCCGTATTAAGAGTCTTACTCTAACTGGGCCAGGAACAATTAGTCTGGGTAGATATACCCTATCGATAAGAGGGAACATTATGATTGATTGGACAATATGTATGGTTGAGGTGTGTGTTATCTTCACACATGATTGTGCAGCGTGATAGAAAACAATTTGTGATCGATAACGAAGCACAGGGTTCTAAAAGCTTACATAAATTTAGCACGGTTGAAATCTTAAAGAGCATACAATTAACTAAGGCGGGTGACGTTCTTAGAAATTCAGTATTGAAATAATACCAAGTGGTATTCCACATTAATCTAATAACTTACTAATCTGGTAGACTAAGGTGTTAGTGGTGGTAATGCTTGATAAGTAATACATAGTGTGCAGCAATAGCTCCGTCTTAAATCTTTACCATATCGGTAACAAATCTTTGCTGACCGGTATAATTTTAATGCCAAGGGGTAGCAACTTCGATACTGAGAAATCAGTATCAATCAGATTTCTAACAATGAATTGCATTGACATAAATACATACTCATTAGGTAGGTATACTCAGCAAAAACATACCATGGTTATGAATTAGTTAATTAAACACGGTAAACATATCATAATTAAATAAGTATACTTAAAAGAACATGTGGAACCTTTAGGTTTTAAGTACGTATGCACCTCATCGTGTTGCATAGTACATATGTACATAAGCGTTAGGTGAGATTGATTGATCATTGTGTTATTTTCAGTAAAGGACAATTAACGCTTCACTTATGCATACATAAATATATTCAACTCGTCATTCATCGTCACATCACTCGCCCATGTAGCATCTTTATTACTAGTTTATGTAAACTGATTTCTACGTATTAACACTTGAATAAAGGTTTAAATCAAATTAGATCAAATTAAATCAAATTCATGTTATTCAACCACCTTTGCAAAAACAAGGTACAAAATTTCTGGCAAAATTTTTAAATGATCTGACCATCAACCATCGGATTAAGTAAATGTTTAAGCATGCACATGTTATACATATGCACCTACAGACACATAAATACATACTTATGTCTGGCGTCGCAATCATTATGCAAGTATGTACTTGTATTGGTACATACGTAATAAAAGATCGTGACAAATCTATTGGACCGGCGCAATAAAATGCTCAGAACTTTTTACACACAGTGGCGGCGGAAGCAGGGGGACAGGGGGACAATGTCCCCCCAGAAAATTTGCCGGGGGACAAGTAATATTAATGTCCCCCCGAAAAAAATTGAGATTAAGATCATCTAATTTACATTATATACTTAAGAATTTAATCGTTAAGAAAGCCAAAAATATTTTTTTATTCATTGAAATAATGAAAAACTTCTTCACAAATTATTATCGATTTTAAGGAATTCGAAACTGATATGAAGCTGTGGTAAAATTCGCTTAGATTGCACGTAAATATCTCAAAAATCTTTTTCGGCTTTATTATTTTAAGTTTAAAATTTTGCCATTTATTTCCTTAATTTTGCTGACGAATTTGGTAAAGATCTTTGAACTAACAATAAGAGATACGTAACAACTTGGAATCTCCCCAGTTGCTCAACGGCTTCTATGTCAATCTGAAAACGACTCCATATATTTTGGAATCATCCTATGCCACTGGCCCTTTGCAGTTCAAAATATTTGCAAATACCCAATACCGCGAACTGACTACAACTACTTTGATCGCATGTAGTTGAATTCTAACTACATTTTCAACTACATCGTACTATTCTAACTACTAGCTACTGATCATTTTTAGGCCTTTTAAGATGGCCTTATAGACTTACCAAGATGTCTGTCTGTCCGTCCGTCTGTGCGTCCGTCTGTGCGCACGATAACTCTCTTTAAACACATGCTATCGACTTGAAATTTTGCACACTTGATCTTCGGGTTAAAAGTAATGATGAGTTCGGAGATGGGCATGATCGGCCAAGTAGTTGGCCAGTGGGGGTCTTTTCCACCCAAATGTGTTGCCATTAACTACCAAGATGGTATTAATGCCATCTTAAAAGGCCCCGCAAAGTTGCTTGGAGTAGGTTTTAGCTACATTTTAACCACTTTCAACTACTTTTTAACTACTTTCGTTTAACTACCTTTTACGGTGCACAGTTAGAAATCCGGCATAGTTACGCAGATTCATATTGATTTCTCGGTACCGAGTTGCTACCGCTTGGTATTAAAATTATACCGGTCCGTAAAATTTGATACCAATATTGTAAAACTTTAATACCGGGATATTACTACACGGTATTATTTATCAATACCACGATGGTAGAGTCATATATGAATACCTCCTGGCATTATTTTAATACTGGATTTGAAAGATAGATAGATAGATACATAAGTGTATTTGTGTATTACCTCTTCCAGGGAATACCCAGAGAGCACAATTTTTGTTTGATTTTACAAATAAAATGAGTTCAAATTAACTGGATTTTAAAGAGTGTTTAGTTGAAGGAAAATAAACTTTTACTTTATTTCCTTAACCGCTTGTTAACCTCACTGAAATGTAACAATTATTTAAAACAGATTAATTGTGTTTCCTCTAAAAAACATAATTACGTTGAGATTTTTACTGGATTTGAGCTTGCATTTTATCACTTTCTGGGAATAATTAAGGCGGACTACTTCAACTTGAACACCATCAATTTAAGAAGATTTTAGAAACCCAATTTCTTCATTAAAAAGATATTTGAGATTAGATGGCATGCAGTTAAAAGTAGTTGAAAAGTAGTTATAATGTAGTTGTTCAACTATGTATACCATCGTAGAAAGTTGTTTAACTACTTTAGAAAAGTAGCTAAATCTTAACTATAACTACTTTTAGGAAAAAAATTGTAGTTAACTACAAGTTAACTACGGTCAATAAAAATCTGAGCTGAGCGCAAGCTGGTCGACCGTACCGCAAAATGATCCATTGACCCTAGCGGTGAAAAAGTTCATGAAAAATTATCAAGGCGCGGAAAACCGTAATTTGGCTGAACCCATTCCGGGCCCAAAAAAAATGCTCTCACAAATGAACGGATCAAGTAATATTATGTCCGAGCCCTTAAATTGAATCTTGGACTAATGTCTTTAAGATGTGAGGAAAAATACTTGTTAAATGCACACCAAGTGAAAATAGACCCATAAGAAGCTGGGCGCTAATCTTGCGGTACGAACTTGAACAATGAAACCCGGAAACTTTGCACAACTGAGCTAAATTTGGTGATTGAGGGTAAATAAAATAGCTGAGGGACCGTGTTCACAGCCCACAAGTCCATTCTATTCGCAAAAATTTCAAAAACGTTAACAGGACCCACCATTCTACTTCTATGATCTTCTGATTGGGCGTAAGTGCGATTATTGATCTACCCAGTAATATTACGCAAATTTTAAGCCATTAAACTCTAAAATCCAAGGGAGCCGAAAAAACACGACATCTTTATTCAAATCTATCTTAACTAACACGGAAAATGCAATTATTTTGCGACATTCAACAATTGAGGTCAGATATTAAGCCAGCTGCCAAATTCTAGTTCAAAACATTTTTCTTAAATTCTTTCGAGACATACTGAACCAAATTAGGACGATTTTGAGACAATACTCAAAATTTCAAAGAAAAATCGCACATTTTGCCTCAGATCTCGGAATCTGTTCGTGGCCCACCCAAATATTATTTCAAATTCTTTATGTACCCACAAGTAAGCTCTTGAACCCAACTAGTAATTTGTTGGGAAGTTAGTGCTTCGTCAAATGTCACCTAAAACTCACTCTTATGTCTTAACAGGTAATTTGAATAGAATCTTTCGAAAACTCGCGAGTTTTTTATTTGTTTTTGATCGCTAATACTCACGAATTTTCCGACGACGTCGTTTCTTAAAATATTAATTTCTCTTTACACTGAACGCTTAGACACCCAAACCATCCGGGAAACGTCCTTAACAACGCTAAAAAATTCCCTACCAACGGTAAAAAAAACTTTCTAAGGAACGTTAAAAAAAATCCTTAGCAACGTTGAAAAAGTCCTTAGCAACGTTATAAAATCCTTAGATGCGTTAAAAAATCCCTTAGAAACGTTAAAAAATAGCTTAGCAACTTTTTAAGAACTAATTCGATTAAAATATTCGTTGACAACATTATGAAATTCTTAACAAACGTATATGTAAAAAGCCCTTAATAAATTAGGAATATGATAAACAATTTCCAAAGTTGGCTAAGCCTGTTATGATACCGTTTCTGAACTATATTTGCCGTTGATTTATTCTGGAATTATAATTTAGATGGATGTTTGTATATTGCTCCGTTATGTTCTGCCTTTCTCTAATTCGTTTAATATATTTATTACAAACTGTAAATGTGGCCAGTCGATAAGGCGGGCTTATTAGCTAGTAAATATATAGATAACAGCATGATACTAATAGAGAAAAGGCTTTCAAATTGTTTTTAATCGTAAGTAAATTCCTAAGAGGTGCGTGAGTTGTAAATTCACGTTAGTTAATTATGAGTGTGTGTTTGTTGAGTGTAGCGCAACTTGAATTACTGTGCACCAAATTCTAGCATAAAGCTCTATGGCTGTGTAAATGATTCGTAGACAACTTCAATTGGTTAATTTTATATTAATAGTAACTGGTTTATTTCTGGTTTAATTCATAAGTACATACAGACTTGCATGATACTATTTCTATTATTAATGGTTAATATGGGGTAATGTGATACGTTAATTTCTTATGGGTAAACTGATACAATTCCTATGGGTAATTTGATACTAATAATTTTGCAATCTCAATTCCTCATTTGAGGCAATGTGAGACTTGCGATTCACTCTTGTGCAGAACAACCCTGTTACAAAAATATTAAATGGGCGTTACGCGGGCTCTGGTGCGTGGCTAGCTTTATACTGCAGAGCGAACGGAAAAGCACCCGTGTATGCTAACTAATACATTCCATTTTCCAACTAAAAATAAATCTATTTGCAAGTTATGCAAGTTATGTAAGTTACATAAATCATTGTTTGTTCAACATTGTAACAAATACATGCATACATAAATTACTACCATTTTACCTGTTTAGCAAACTGCAAAACTGGACAAAACTGGACAACTCAATCTACATAAGATGAGTTTGGAAGATGTGAAAGTGATGCAGCGTAACATACCTGCCATCACTTCCGCATATACATTGATTTGCATGTTTCTACCGCAATACCTATGTAAATTGCGCTCAATCTGCATCTTTAAATGCAGACTGACAAAAATGCAATCTACAAATTCCGACTCGAAAATACAAACATATTCCTACATATTAGGAATCTGAACATTCCGACCCCCTTGGACTAACTAGTTCAAAAATAATATTACTTAATATTAACTAAATTAATCCTCCTTCTTCAATTCCGTGGGTTCAGTTTCAATAGGTAGTAGGCACAGCTTCACGATTGGTCGCTCGTACTCTCCAGTAGCTGTCCTCACCAATACCTTCCTGACCTTCTGATCTGTTCCTGGTTTGACTTCCATAACTCGTCCAAGTTTCCAATGTAATGGTGCCAGGTTGTCTTCCTTGATTATTACCAGTGAACCTTCCTTAATTGATTCCACTGGTTGCATCCATTTTGGTCTTTGTTGTAATCTGACTATATATTCGGACGACCATCTTTTCCAAAACTGTTGTAGCATCTGTTGAATTAGCTGCCATCTCACGAGTCTGGTCGTTGGGATTTCTGTTAAATCCGGATCAGGAATCGACGTCAATGGTTGACCAATGATAAAATGTCCAGGTGTCAGTGCTCTTAAATCCGATGGATCAGTTGACTCAGGCGTTAATGGTCTTGAGTTTAGCACTGCTTCAATCTGGCTTGTAAGAGTTGTCAATTCTTCGAATGTTAATCGATTTAATCCCATTATTCTTCTAAGATGGTATTTGGTCGATTTCACCCCTGCCTCCCAGAGTCCTCCAAAATGTGGCGCTGAAGGTGGGTTGAAATGCCAAGATATTCCTTCCTTAGACATTGTCAATGAGATATGATTATTGTGGTTTACACTGTGGGTAAGTTTCTGTAACTCCTTTAGCTCCTTGTCAGCTCCATTCCAAAATTGGTTCCATTATCGCTGTATATATCCGATGGTTTTCCACGTCTAGCAATAAATCTTCTTAAGACAGCAATAAATGCTTCAGTGCTGGCCGAACTAACTACTTCCAAATGTATGGCTCGAGTCGCACAGCAAATGAATATCGCTAAATATGCCTTTAATGTCACCTTACTTCTGGGTTGAATGGGTCGAATCAAAATTGGTCCAGCACAATCTATTCCACATTTCTGGAACGTATGTGATGGAGTTATTCGAAATGAGGGTAGATCTGCCATCATCTGTTGCATAGTTTCTGCTCGATTTCTTGTACAAATGATACATTTTCGAATGATCCTTTTCACCGCATCCTTTCCTCGAACAATCCAATATTTTTGTTGTAGATAAGATAATAAAGTTTGTGTTCCAGCATGTAAGTTCAATAAATGCGCATTCTCAATTATCATCTCAATTTTTCATAATTATTATCCTATGATGCGGTGGCAGCAGAATTGGATGTTTCTGATGCACAGGAATGCTTGCATGACGAAGCCTTCCCCCCACTCGCAAAATGTTGTCTTTGTCGAGGAATGGGTTTAATGATAATAAACTGCTTTTATTGGGTAATTTTCCTTTGGTTCTAAGCTGCAACAGATCTGAAGCGAACTCTTCCTCTTGAGCGATTGAAATCCAATGCCTAAGAGAGACATCAAGTTCCACTGTTGACAGCCATGGGTTACTAATTGATTCAGCTGCAAATCCACGTTTCTTTTGGACTGCTGCTCTTGCATTATGTATAAATCTTAACAATCTTGCTGTGATTCGTTGCAATCTGGTTAGAGTTGAGCACCTTAGAATCAAGTCTATTGGTATTCTAACATTTGTTAAATGACACACTAAAGTATCACGTCTTTCTTCACTTGGTTCAGGTTTATTTACGATTTCACTTGTTAAATTTGGTACCGGTGGTTTCTCATTTAACCAAGACGGTCCGTTCCACCATAATGGATGGTTAATAAATTCTTGGACACTTATTCCACGCGATGCACAATCAGCTGGGTTATCAATTCCACGAACGAATCCCCATTTATCTTCTGGAATCAGTTCTTGAATTTTGGTAATTCTGTTTGCTACAAAAGTGTGATACTTATAAGGTTCAGACCTAATCCAACCAAGAGTTAGTGTTGAATCTGTATAGGCCACCATATCAGTAAACTTCATCTTCAAAGCTTTTGCAACTAACGGCATAAATTCTGCTAGAAGTAGTGCGCCAAAAAGTTCTAACCTTGGTAAGGATTGTTGCTTCACAGGCGCTACTCTAGTTTTTGAGGATACCAGATACGATAATCCATTTCCTTGTTCATCATAATACACTAAATACACTACAGCTGAATACGCTTGTTCTGACGCATCACTGAATCCTACACAGATATGTCTGTTGATTTTTTCCTGAGTGACCAACTTGAGCTCTAGGAATTTTTAACATTTGTAAATTTTTCAGTTCAATCTTAAAATTAGCCCACTTTTGTTGAATTGTTATTGGCACTAAATTATCCCAGTTCAAATTTTCTTTCCAAATTGATTGCATTAAAATCTTTGCATTAATTATTATAGGTGTACACCAACCAATGGGATCAAACAACTTCGATATTTCCGAAAGAATCACCCGTTTTGTTAGTGAACCTAACTTCTTGTTGCCAAATATATCTGCTCTAAATCCAAAACAATCTTGAGCAGGGTTCCAATAAATTCCTAATGTTTTCACAGTCGCGTCTTTATCAAATGACAGCGATTTCGTTTCTCTCAAATCTTCTGGAATAGATTGAAGAGCTTTTTCTGAATTTGAAGTAAATTTTCTTATTGACATTCCGCCACGTTTCAATAGTTCAATCATTTCATACTGAAGTTTCACAGCATTTTCTTCCGTATCAGCTCCAGATAACAAATCATCCATGTAAAAATCTTCTTGTAATACTATCGATGCAATTGGAAAATCAGGTTCTTTTGCTACCTCGCTTAGCACACGAGTAGCTAAATATGGACCAGCAGCGGTTCCATACGTAATGGTTAATAATTTATAATGTTTCAATGGTTTATCAGGAGATTCTCTCCACACAATATGTTGCAATTCTTGATCCTCATTGGATATCTTCACTTGTCGATACATTTTTTCAATGTCTGCTGTAACAGCAATTTTATGTTTTCGAAATCTCATGATCAAATTGGCCAACGAATCCTGAGTACTTGGTCCAATCATCATGGTTTCATTCAGCGTGACTCCATTTGACGTCTTCGCTGATGCATTAAAGACAACACGAAACTTTGTCGTAGTTGACGATTCTTTCACAACAAAATGATGTGGCAGATAGCATCTAAATTTGCTAGTCGCCGTTGGTTGTGACACTTCAACCATGTGTCCCAATGATTCATATTCATTCATAAATTTCTTGTATTCTGTTAAATAATGTTCTTTTTGATGCAAACGTTTTTCAACTTGTTTAAATTGTCGTATCGCAATTGATAACGAACTTCCTAATTCAATTCTTGGTTCTTTAAATGGATATTGCACAATGAATGATCCATCACAATCTCTTTTCACAGTTTTGTTAAACAGCACTTCACACAATTTCTCTTCATTACTAAGAATTAGTAAGGCTGGCAATGTTTCAATTTCCCAAAAACTTTTCCTTGATGTTTCTAATTTCAACACATTTTCACTATGGTTCAATTTTTCCAATTCATTGGTTTGAGTATGACACACTGTCAACTCCCTCTTTAAGGCATCACAACTAGCATAGAGAAAGCCTTTTGTACACACTGTATTTAAGTGCCTAATTAAAATTATAATTTGCCCGTATTTTTGCCAGGGAAATTTCGCGAGCGCCGAAGGCGCGAGCGGTTTGGGAAACTTTTGATGTTGTCCCCCCAGCAAAAATCATCTTCCGCCGCGCCTGTTTACACAGTTAATGTAATTTCAAAAAAGTTGCATAGGTTTACTACCAAAGGGTCTGGATTGCCATACAGTTCAAATTTTAATGATTCAATTCCGCTATCTGCTACAGATTGCATTTTCTTCTTCAGATTTTGCATCAAATTCCGCCCATCGACTGCACCTACTTTCAAGCTGATTTTCTTCCATCTGTTCTTAAATTTTAGTAAGGTGTCTAGCGTTTCTGAAAGCTTAGAATATTTGGACTTAGTCAGCGCTCAGAATTTCTCAATTGGTCGCAGTTGAGGAAAATTTGGTGGATTTCCATTCTTTGGGACAAATTCAATTTTTTTCAGATGTCGGTACTGAGTGACCTTTTTGGCGTCATCGGACCTTGCGAGGTCAGACCAAAACAAAACTTTATTTTTTTATAATCTTTGGTAATAAACGATTCCAATCCCCCTTTAATGCATGATTTAAGATAAACCTCCAAGGTTAACAGTGCCCTCCAAAATAACGGGATCGGAAATATGACCAACGCCAGACATGCGTTGCCAAATTCTTCATTGTTTTGTGAATTGGTCTTTCTTTTGGACTTTGTCTTCATATTTTACTTCACAGGGGTTGAAACTATGGAAAAAATGCCTTCCTTGAAGATTTGAAGGGTCAGCTGTGACATGGGGCTCATCGTCCATGATGACCACGTTTCCCCGAATTTTCTTCAACAATTTCTTGTAGCACATATGAATCCTTTCCTTTTGTATTTGTTTGTAATTTGGTACGGGTTTTTTTGCCCTGGCTACAATCCCCAGTTTATTGACTTTGATTTTGCTCAGATAGCTTTTTGAAATCTTGACCATACTTCCCGCTACAGCCGTTGTTGTTGATTGATGATTTTTGAAAATTTTTTTTATCCGATTTTTGACTTTTGTCGTCGCCAGCTTTGCAGGTCGACCAGTGGGGACTTTGAATTTGACGTCATTGGATTCCCCGTACTTTTTTATGTATTTATAGACGTTGGATTCAGAAATACATTCTTGTTTAAAAAAATGCCACGTAGTTTTGGAATCACTGTTTGCTTCATTTTCATGAAACTCAATCACTCTTTTTTCCAACTCTCGCCTTTCAACCCAAGTTTTTCGAGTGTCAGCCATGACTGGATAATTGGTGACATATATCAATGGAAAGCTTATAACTTGGTCTATTCAAAAATATTTTTTTCGAAATTTAATTTTGCTGTGTTCCCGCCCAGCGCGCGTCGTAAGGGGCTGTCCAATACATTCGTCATGATCTTTTATAGTCTTATCAATGAAATTATGCAAGTGTTTTTAGGTTACAAGAAAATAAATAAAACTTGTCTGCTATAAATATTGATCCCAAATCGATGCAAATAGACAAGTTGCAAATATTCTTCAAAAATCAGTTGTTTCAAGTAGAAACATGTATCGTTTTCTTAATGATTTCAAGCTCCATAAATTGTGGCTCTTCATAAAGCATATTCTGATGAGAAGTGTGACCCGTATAGTAAATACTTACTCCTTCTGCCCTAAAAGATGTCAAGATGTATATATACAATTACATAGAACTTAAAATACCATATTTGCGATTTAGAATGCAACTTACTCGACCTAAATGTTTTTCACAAAAGAGCGATTTGCATTCATGAAGATGCCAATTATAAACTAAATTTAATCCTGAACTCAATCATGACTTTCATGTTAAGAGTTGACAATATTTTATGTTATTCTAATCCTCATAAATCACATAGTGGCGAAACTGACGAACTCGGTGGGGTATAAAGTTCACAAGTTTCGGTGGAAATTTTGAATTTTTTGCAAAAAACTGCAAATATCATCTGGCATTGTTTATGTTTTTAGTGGTTTCCAGTGGGAAGAGTATGTGTGGTGGTGGCTTCCCACCACGCATACTCTATGACAAATTGAGACGAATCAGGAAAAAATGCAATGTCTTGACCTGGTCATTCTTATACCGAAATTAAATGTGCACTCAAAAATGTGAAATTTGTTGAATTATAACTATTGATAGTTGGGCAACAAGGGAGCAGGCCCTTTAAGGAATTGATATGCTACTTTTATTTATATTAAATGACGAACTCGAGAGGAAACAAAATTTTGATGGAAATTGATATTCGGCATTTAATATAAATAAAAGTAGCATATCAATTCCTTAAAGGGCCTGCTCCCTTGTTGCCCAACTATCAATAGTTATAATCCAACAAATTTCACATTTTTGAGTGCACATTTAATCTCGGTATAAGATTGAGAAGCTCAAAAATCTGTGCAAAAAATTATGCATGTTGTAAACATACGGAGAAATATTGAGCGAGAGACTGTATTGGCTGATAGAGCGGCCAGAGCAAACTATCACGCCCCGTTTACCTCGATAGTCACGAAATTTTTCATTAACCGGACTTTGTTTGGCACCTATCTATCTACCCACTGACCCCTCTTTGCATTGCAAAGTTTACGAACGCCCCCTGGTCATGGGGACGCCCAAGTTCGCGAATAAATTTGAAAGCCAAAATTTTTTCTGAACTTACGAAAATTGTTTTTTTTGCGAACGCTACTCCCATTCCCTTGAATACCCTCATTATTTTCATTTTATCCCCACATCATTCATAACTGCCAAGCAATCTTTAACGCATTGAAAATAACATGCATAGTATTTAACAAAACTTAACCTAACGCCGAGTTAGGTTAGTAACGCGTATTAAAAAAAACTTTCGGGAAGATACAGCTGCAGCAGTCTGCTGCAGCTGTATATTGTACAAAATTTAAAATTGTATTTCAAACATAATTTGTCAAAAACAAAGTAATCTCACAACATTTTTGTATAAATTAAATTAATTTATTCTAGGAATATCAAGCCAATGCATGGTTTCTTGACACGGAGGGCAGATTAACACTTATTGAAAATCTGGCTTCTCAATTTCGCATGTCCGCGAAATTTGTTTATCGTCTCTGTTTCTACATAAAAGACGTATGCAAATAAATATCAAATATTTGACGTAAAAATAAATATTAAATATTTTCTGATGTGCTTATTAAGTACAATCCACAAATAAAGCGTAAGCAATATTTTGTGTTTTTCTAAGGTGAGGTAAAAAAAACTATAGTTACAGTTACACCTTATTCTAAGTAATTAACGGTTAATTACTTAACGTTGCCCCTGTTAAAGAAATTATTCAAAACGAAACGTTCTTTAAAATGGTAATACCTTGTGCTGAATTTTACAGAACAGCGACATGGAGCCAGGTCATGCGAACGAGTTATCCGCGGAGATCGAATTCCTGAAACAATCCATATCTCGGAGTGAACAAAGAATTCGCCAAATTGTTAACAGGGCTGGGGTAATTCTTGATCAAGACGAATTTGGTAATTGAATTACATAATTTCAGCAGAGAATATTTTACTTGAACAAACAATACTTTAAATATTTACAGATGATAATCCCACTAATGTTACCAGGCTGTTGAATTTGCTTGACGAAATTTTGTCCTTGAACTTTACCGATTTTGTGACCCTGTCCACATCAGAGCCTTTATCTCAAACTAACCTTGTGCTAAGCACTGCGACTGACATCGAGGACGTTGACGTCAATCTTTGCGACCCTAGCCCTATCGGCGACGGTGACGTTGACATAATTTATGACGAAATCGAGGTGAAAGATGAGTTTATATCGGAACCTTTATCCCAAACTAATCTTGTGCTGAGCCCTGCGACCTACATCGAGGACGGTGGCGCCGTATCGGACCCATTATCCGAAACTAACCTTTGCGACCCTGCTCCGAGCCCTCACGACAACGGTGACGTTGACCTAATTGATGACGAAGTCGAGGTGAAAGACAAATTTTCAAGTCAAGAATACCAACTCGTCGCGGCCACAACCGAAAAGGATGTCGCGATTACTGAACAACCCGATGAATTGGAGCCTGCTGATAACCAGGATCATAATTTGGGTACTAAATAATCTACGATAACTTAAGTCCTCGCTTTTTACAAATTTTTCTCCCAGATTTCGAGTTCGTTGCTCCCCACGTGGCGGTGGCCCCCCGTCAAAGGAGGACGACGCTTCGCCGAAAACCCACAAACCGAAAGGATGTACTTCTTCCCAGCATAAGAAGTAAATTGCGCCCAGGTCGCAGCAACATAAAAACCACGTAAGACTTCAAAATATGTAATTAAGCGAAAGTCCGTCTTTCCGGTGTAGCAAGATGTTATAATAACATTGTTATTAAAGTTGGATGAAATTTGTAGATATCTTACTGGCAGTAAAAATACGAATGCTGTGTCCCGATCACGTAACGTCACGAAGACGGCGGCCGGTAAACGTGACGTTATGGACAGCCCGAGTAAAATCGATTTCGTCACCAAGAAACTCCACGTGGTAAGAAATCCTGAATCAGTAAAACGCATTCGATTCGTTTAAAATAGTCAAGATACTTAATACGTATCATTGAAAATAAAACTTGCCCTCACTCACAGGAACCCTCGCCTAGTGACGCCTCTAACCTTGACGATGACCACGATGATGAGGTTAACTCGGTTGAAAAGTATTGGTTAAAAATATCCGTGCATGCAAACTTGAAAATGAAATTTACACGATATTACAGGAACCCTATCTCAACGACGCCTTCGACTGTGACGATGACGACTACATCCCAACTTCAATCTCTTCCTCAGACGAAGAACATACCCTTGATGCTGAATTTGCCCCCTCTCGCAGGCAAAAACCTGTCTCTAAAAAACGGAAAAGACGTAAATTATTCCCACTAAAAAATCGAACACATATTCACTAATTTCTCTCCTTATCTTCCAGCCATCAATAAAAACCCCACTGAAATCCCCTCCACCACTGGCTCGACAAAGCTGGTCCTTAAAAAACGGAAACAATGTAAACTAATCCATGCTCAAAAAGTGGGGATATTTTTTACTAATTTCTCTCCTTATCTTCCAGCCGTCAAGGATAAAAACCCCAGTCAAGTCTCCTCAACGACTCACCCGACCGGATTTGTCCCAATCATCGACCCGGCCACCGGTACACAAAAATTTCATTGTCTCGACTGTTCCAAGATAATTGGCTCCGGAGGTTTGCTTTATCATCGAAGAATCCACACGGGCGAGAAGCCTTATCCATGCCCGACCTGTGGGATCGCGTTCCGTGCACCAAACACACTCTCATCACACTGTCGACGTCACCATCCGACAGAGAAAACTGAATATTTCTGCGACCAATGTCCCAAATCGTTCCGGATAAAGGAGGATGTGCTCATTCATCAAAAGTTTTGGCATCCGAAAGCAGGGGCAGTGATGCTTTTGTGCTCCAAGTGTCCAAAACAGTTTCATGTGAAGGGCCTCTTGGACAGGCACATGAGAATGGTTCACATTCAGGTCTTTGATTTGCATAGTTTTGGTGCATCGGCCGAGCGTAAAGAATGGGATCGATTTTGGAGGGGGGCGTAGCTTGACCTGACTTAATCTGTAGGGGGGAAAATTCGATCGCATTTTTTATGCAAGGTCGCACTTAATTTTTGCGAGTAATGAAATCTATATAGATATTTACATACGCTAAATAAGGTTGTGTAAAATTTGCTAAGGTTAAGAAAAAAATAGAATGACAGAACAATTGAGTAGAATTTATCCAATGTTACCCAATTGTTGGATAAGCTTTTTCTAAATGTTGTGCACATTTCAGGTGAGGAGGTTCAAGTGTGGACTATGTGAAAAGGCGTTCAAGCTCAAGTGTCATTTACAGCATCATCAGGAAGTTCATCAGAGGGGAAACAAAAACACGAAGAACAAGAAGACGAAGAGGAAGAACAAGACGATTGAATCGGAGTGAAATCACTTAATGTCAAAGTTATATGTTCAGTACTTTTATTTAGTTACTGAAGTAGAATGTATTTAATTTCAGATTGCAATTTTGTATAACGTAAATTAAATTTAGCTTGAACTACAGCCCTTCACGCGGATGTTTGTATTTATATAAGGCAATAAAATGTGTGAATTGCATGTTTATTTAAGCCGAATCTCGTAATTTAGATTAATCTGTGTAAAACAATCTACGTATTTGAGTTAATCAGGTGGACATAACAACTATCAAAATGAATTTTAATCAAAAAATCACATTTTAAATTCGATCAATTGGAAATTCTTACCAGAGCAACATTTTACCGAATTCTTACGACGGATTGTAACTTGCCAACTAAAATTCTTTTGATGGATTAATATTCACAAATTTATTCCGAAATTTATCCTGAAAGCTTATTTATTAAATACGCACATGATCGGCGTATGTAAATCCACCTCAAAGAAACTATAAATATGTCCCTACTTCTAACATTGGACGATGACCAAAGGTTGAAATATGACGCAGTCATACTTATTTAAGTACGTAAATAAATTACTTACGTATTTACGTATGCTCAGTAATACATAAACAATAGGATAAAATTACATATTAAATTACACGAATGTGCATGAATGTTGCATATAAAATATTGCCCAACGAGACCTTTTGATGCTCTAAATATGAACGTAGTAGAAATTAAATTGGAAAAGGGTAGAGCAAAATTGGTTGTAAGTTGCGTATTAATTTTAATTGTTTAGTACTCACTATAATGTTGAGAGGTGCTAATTTTAGTAATATTTGGTAGTATTTTAATGTCAATAACATTATTAATTTCTAGATATGGTCTGTTGTTTTTATTAACCAATAAATTGGACAAATTGAATATATTTATGTCGATAAATGGAAAGAATTAGCTTTACTTAAAGCTGAACGATATCAATCGTTGTTTATGATCACAAATTTAATAAATATTAATTTTTTAAACGATACGCTGCTATCCAAATCAGCAGGTTTGATGCAGATATTTACATCCCGAGAGGAGAAAACGCGCAGTAAATTTGGACAGTGTAAAGTTTGTCAATTTTTCGGGCGCGTTTTACCCACTTTGTGTGCAAATATCTACATATATTAATCTCCGTACAACCTTCGCATTGGGAGATCGTGTCTTTCACAAATTTCATACCGATTACATAAACTGTGATCGATTGATGCTACATACATACATTGATCAAAATCCAGTGGTGGCGGAAGCAGGGGGACGGTGGACATTGCCCCCTCAGAAATTCAGAAAAATTCTATCCTTCCCGACTTCCCGTGTTAATAAGCCCCTTTTCCTCCTCTTATGCTAATGTTCCCATATGTCCCCCAAACTTCCGCCGCAAATGTCAAAATCTGCTAGCATACATATGTAGATTTCCTCGTTCTGGAGCCAGGCCTCGCCGCCGAAAAATTATTCATGATTGACGTCGCCGTCGCAGCCACCAAATTCGTTCTCGCTGACCTCTGGTATAAATCATTTGTAAACTTTAAGTACATATATAGCTAAGCTATAAACTTCAGTTTAGAGTACATAACTTCATGTAACACATATCTTCCATTTATGTAAAATGTATGTATTTAGGCACGTAGCGCATATCTAATCGACATTTACTTAAGTAATATGTATTACATCATATTTTATTTATGTATGAAGTTAAAATATATTAAAATTGGTAATATTGGGTTAATATTTCCTATCTTTAATGCTCTTATTACGAGCACGTGCGGGAAGTGAGACACAGTATCCAATAGGCTGCACGTACGAAAGTGCTACCTTTGTCTTCTATTACCCACAATTTACCTAATTAACTTTGCCAGGAATAAAATCCCATATATAAATCTCGACCTACTTCGGGAAGCCATTTCAATCCCACAAAACGAGGCGTATTACCATGTAAAGCAGCAGAGGTTAAAATTAAGGTAACTGAGTTATTATAAAACGTATTCTACAAATATGTAAAAAAATCCACTTATTTATTAATAATATTTTATAAAAAATACAATATCCCGAGCTCCGTACTTCCCAGGTTTTTAATTTCCAGGGCTGTTACACCCACCGACAGACGATAATCTGCACCAAGACTACAACAGACTTATCAAAATATACGTTTTATGAAGAAATTAAAGTTTTGCTTTGAAATTATAGTTTTGGTAAAACATTGCATTTTTTTATCGTGAAAACAATGTGCATATTTAATTTGATATGTAGCGACGAAATCTCAACTTATTAACAAAACACGTTTTACGCTTGACTTTTGCATGCTCCATGCAGATTCTCGTCATTTTTGCTATGTAACAGCTTTAGAACCCCTGAGAAGAAAGGAGCTGAATGTACTGACCAGCTTATAAGACTAAACAATTCCAAATAAATTTATTCAATATTTTTCACTGCTTGAACATCCATATTTTTCTGTTTTCCATAGATCCTCACAAAATGTCCACCTACTCAAACTACAAACCTGTCTACGACATCATAATGAAACGGCTCGAAAATCCATCCCCCGCCGTTCGCGGAGTCGCCGCCCCGAAGAACTCCGACGTGGAGCAGGACGGCGCCTGGGCATTTTCCTCCATCAGCGAGGGCATTGCTGAAGTCGACCGAGAACTCCGCTCCATAAAGTTGCACCCTGACCCCATCCTGGCGTTCGGACCGGCCCCCTACATCCCGTACGGCGAGGCGCACATATCCCGAACCCCGGAAGACATGGCCGCTGCGGGCGCCTTGCTTCAAGCCTGTTTCGACCGGAGAAACTTCTTCGACGGGACACGAATGGAAGATTCCATGCGACGCATCATAAAAGATTACGTTGACGAAAGGAGCGGCAACTTCCCCGCGAAATTCAAAATTTACCAGTATCCACTCCTCCTCCCCAAAGGATCCGAAGGTGTCGAGGTCGCTGCCTACTACAAAAAAGCAGGAATCGCGGAAGGCGCAGATTTCAACGCGCGCGCTGTTCGCGACTTTTACTTCTCCATCCACGCTTTCATGATGCTTCGCAACTTCAGCCTTGTCAGCCTCTCCATCGCCGCGGGGACGCTGTGTCTCACGACCGGGGCGGATTACGTGGGGTCCATCGATGACCCCTGTACAGGAGGGAAGGAGGCCTACACAGCGGGAGTAATCGACACCACGAAAGTTATGGGGTCTCGTTTTGCCCCAGAAATCAATGAAATCATCACCCTGACAGGATTTATTTACCATAAGGCCGACCTGCTAGCGAGATGTGAAGCAGGCACGATGGAGGTTCCCGCCCCGCTCGGTAGAAATCCTACCCCACTGGAATTCTATGAATGCCGATGGTGGGACGCCGCTTTGCCCGTCTACTTTAAGCTGTCCCTCGTCCTCAATGATGGCGCTGGTGTTCCCGTCGACGAAAAATGGGCCCCGCTTGGTACCCGGATTTGTGGCTCGATCCGAAAAGCGGTCGACATTATTATCCGCTACGACGAACTTGTCGACGTTTTCCATGATGCTAAATCTAACGAACCCATGAATGAGGTTCACGTTGCGGGGAGATACGGTGGCATTACTGCCGTGCAAGATTATGCCGCAGCATTAGCCGCATGTGTCGATGAGGTTGCGACCTGCCCCTGTACCGCGGGAGATGTCAGTCACGACTACGCGTTAGATATTGCCATAGGATCCAGCGCATGGTACGCCCACGTCCCGCATTATCGGGGATACACTCAGCTGGCGGAGACGAGACATTTGACTAGTGAGAAGTACGCCGCATTGGCGGCAAAGGCGAATCATGGCGCGTTCATAACTAGCGGGATGGCGCATTCGGGAGAGGGGAACGCGTTGCAAGATCAGCAGTGGAATTCCTTAACGACGTATGAGTCCCTTGATCCGTACGTATCCGGACAATGTAGGCACTGTGCCGTGATTTGCAGCTGGGTCGTTAACCGCTGTCTGTACCGAGACGATCGGAGAGGGAAGGAAGCTGCGCTTAGGAAATTTGTCAGGGAGGCCGTACATTTGAACGGTGAGAAAGCAATGGATGGGTTTTTTGGAGAGATTGTGACCATCTGCGCAGGTCACAAGGTGCCCGAGTACTTGGTCAAACAGTGTGTCACAGCTGTGGAGGCTGCGTGGAAAACACTTCGTGCCGCGGGAGCGGACATGGCGCTAGAAACGGTGGCGGCACAGGTGGTGGAAAATCATGTCCGGTTGGATAAGGCGTTCATTGCGACGCATTATCATCCAGAAGCGTACGCGCTGCGACGCGGAATTAGTGGCGCGTTGAGTTTGATGTTCGACCGGACAGATATGGCGCCGTATCCGCGCATTATCGATGCTGCGGTTATCCATTCAGTTAAGATGGCAAAAGAGTGCGGAGCTGGTAAACGTAAGCAATAGATAAAAAACATATCCGTGTTTTTAGCTTACTTTAAAATCGTAGAGCTTGGATTGTTCATTTTCCAATTTTAAACCTAATAAAAACCATTATGGAAATTTTGAGCGAATTTGTTCTTTATCTATCTGGTTGAAATTGACTATATTAAAATTCACTTTTCTGCATAATCTCTCGAATATTTAGGAATAAACTAAATACTCTAAACAAGGGATTCTTATATATACTTATCTTGCCCACCCCGGATAATAATTGTGTTCGAGCTTGATCCTTGTTTTTGTATGAGAACTATTCATGCATATTCCAAATTTCAAGTCATTATGTTTAAACTTTAGTTATAACATGGACGCACGGACAGACGGACATATCCATCTTATAAAGACGTTTTACCCCAACAGTAAGAATATAATATTTACGAACATGCGTCTTGACAAATTGCTTTTTGATCAGAATCAGATCAACGGATTTGGTTGGGGTTGAAATTTACAACGACAACCAAACTCATTAACGAACTTTCTATTTACTTTTTTCTGATTTCATAATAAACATTTCGTCAGATGACAAACATTTCCAAGCTTAAAGTATACAGCGATTATTAGAACTTTAATGATTCATTCTAATTTAATTTGCATGCACTTGGGTGCCATTATCCATACATGTATCATGCATGCAATTTGTTTTTAACAGTAGATAAATGTACTTCTAAATATCCCATGCATTTTCACCCAAAAGTTTTACCAAATGCAACAAATTTAGTAAACAAATATCACAAATAATTTATATCCTCATTAAACTCATTACTTCCTTATACACAAGTTAATGATTTCACATATAATGCATTTGAAACAGCGTAAATACTCGAGAGTATTTCTTTTCCCTGCAATTTTTTGACACTGGTACCAGGATAAAATTTCAAAATCCATCGAATCGACAAAAATTTTATGCCTCGCTGTGCATATGTTTTTGCTGCGAGATTTTTTGAGACAGTGAGTCATCCAGAGTCACCTTAAAGCAGTACGGTGTGCGGAAGACTCCAGCCCACGGACCCACACTGCGGCCGCCTTATGGTATGAAAAATCAGAAATTATTTTATGGCTTTTTTTTGAGCTATTTATGCATATGAGGTAGATTGAGGACGGATGACACAAATTATATGACTGTAGTGCGACCACACCCCCTGGGGCAGGAGTTATCTCCATTTGAGGGGGCGAGGCCTTGAAAACTATTGCATTCGATAGATCTTTGAAAGCTACCCCAAATTCATATAAGTTACACCAACGTCCGACGCTCCAGAGCAAAGTTATCGGCCCCTAAACATCGAAATTTTGCATTCTGCGCCCACTTTGCGACCGTATGGCGCCGTGCGCGACCTGATTTATGGGTTCCTAGATATCTCAAACGACGCTATCCATACTGGAGTGTTACCTCCAGCAAGAGGCTTCATGAGGTCACGCCTCGTTTGGCCGCAGGAATTTTTTGAAAATCGTCAAAAATATAGCCGAGATAGCCTAAATATGCACACTAAAAAATATTTCGTTGTATTTATTAACGAAAATTCGAACGTTTACAATTTTTCTGCTGGACCTCGTCCTCAAGTCTCTCACCCTTCAGCCATATACCGGGCTTTACTCGGTTTAATGCTAGCAGCAGGGAAGGAATGCACATTACGACCTTTAAATAAATCATCACAAATATATTTTAGTGTGCAGATTTAGGCTATTTCGGCTATATTTTAGACGATTTTCAAAAAATTCCTGCGGCCAAACGAGGCGTGACCTCATGAAGCCTCTTGCTGGAGGTGACACTCCAGTATGGATAGCGTCGTTTGAGATATCTAGGAACCCATAAATCAGGTCGCGCACGGCGCCACACGGTCGCAAAATGGGCGCAAAACACAAAATTTCGATGTTTGAACACCGATAACTCGGCTATGAAGCGTCTCACGTAGTCGTAATTTATATGAATTTGGGGTAGCTTTCAAAGATCTATCGAATGCAATAGTTTTTAAAGCCACACCCCGTCAAATGGAGATAACTCCTCCCCTAGGAGGTGTGGTCGCATTACAGTCATGTAATTTGTGTCATCCGTCCCCAATCTACCTCATATGCATAAATAGCTCAAAAAAAGTCATAAAATAATTTCTGGTTTTTCATACCATAAGGCGGCCGCAGTGTGGGACCCCAGCCCGTGGGAGTCCAGCCCACCATTTCCAGCCCGTGATTAACTCCAGCCCGTGATTTCCAGCCCACCAACTCCAGCCCTTAATTATCTCCAGCCGTAATTATTTCCAGCCCATAAATATCTCCTGCCAGTTTATAAAAACCTATCCGTACAGCTTTGCTTAGCTCGAACCAGGATTTCTTAGAAAACTCAAGTTTCTTAAAATTTTCTTTTCAAAAATTTTGAAATTCAACCCTCCTATATTCTAATTTGCAATTTATTTTTCGACTCTATACTAAATTTGAGCTGAATGTATAAACTCTTAGAAATCGGTGTTGGTCACCCGTTAGTACCTCTGGTTACTTTTTGTTCATATTTGACTTCATATTATTTCATGAAAATCCACTATCACCCTGCCGAATTTCAACTTCTTACGACGATTTATAAAAATCGGTATGGGTCACCCGCTAGGGTCGCTCTAAACAAAAATTTTACCAATTTCACTTCATATTCTTTTATTAGTGGTCAACAGCAGTCTCTTTGCCAAATTTCAGCTCCATTTCTCTCCATATGTACATAATGACTGCGCTTTTTGCACTATAACCCAAAACGGGGTACATGGGTGTGGCTCCCATGATGACGACTCGGTTTTTCAGCTTTAATTTAATTCAAAATATAAGTTTGATTTTCGTATAATTGTCCCTCTTTTAATTATCCCTTATGTACCATTATACCAATTTGTTTTATGCCAAAAAAATTATACCATATTGCATTATCCCTAATAAATTATGCAATTCGACCTACAACCGGTGGCACAAAGACTAAGCATACTGGAAACCCCGTTTTGATATTCATTTAGTATTGGGGCAGGAGATATTTATGGGCTGGAAATAATTACGGCTGGAGATAATTAAGGGCTGGAGTTGGTGGGCTGGAAATCACGGGCTGGAAATGGTGGGCTGGACTCCCACGGGCTGGGGTCAGTGGGCTGGAAAAATCCGCAAATCAAGCAGTACATAATAATAAGGAAGAAGTGCATTCAGGATTTTATCATAATCCTTTTTATTAGGTTGACAATAAAATAATAAACATTCCAAACTGTATAACTTCAAACTAAACTACAAATCTGGACAAATTTTTTTTCTTTATTTTTCACGCTTACCTCCTCCACCCTTTTTCGCTATGTTAACTGAATGAAAAACCGCAGCGTCATTAATGCGCGGATACGGAGCCATATCTGTCCTATCGAACATCAGACTCAACGCGCCACTTATCCCACGTCGCAGCATATACGCTTCGCGATGATAATGCGTCGCAATGAAGGCCTTATCCAACCGGACGTGATTTTCCACTACCAACGCCGCCACCGTTTCTAACGGCATATCCTCACCCGCGGCACGTAACGTTTTCCATGCGGCCTCCACAGCTGTGACGCACTGCCTGACCAAGTACTCGGGCACCTTGTGACCTGCGCAGATGGACACAATTTTTCCAAAGAAACCATCCATCGCCGTATCACTATTCAAATGTACCGCCTCCCTGACAAATTTTCTAACCGCGGCCTCCTTCTTTTTCGATCGTCTCGGTAAAGACAGCGGTTAACGACCCAACCGCAAATCACGGCGCAGTGCTTGCATTCCCCTGACTCGTACGGATCAAGGGACTCGAACGTCGTCAAGGAGCTCCACTCGTTATCCTGCAGTGCGTTCACCTCCCCCGAATGCGCCATCCCGCTAGTTATGAACGCGCCATGATTCGCCTTTCTAGCCAACGCGGCGTACTTTTCACTCGTCAAATGTCTCGTCTCTACCAGTTGAGTGTATCCCCGATAATGCGGGACATGCGCGTACCATGCACACGAACCGATAGCAGCATCTGTCGCGAAGTCGTGACTGACATCCCCCGCGATACAGGGACAAGTCGCGACCTCATCTACACACGCAGAAAGAGCGGCGGCAAAATCTTGCACGACGGTAATGCCACCGTATCTTCCCGCAATGTGAACCTCATTCATGGGTTCGTTAGAAATTACGTCATGGAAAACGTCGATCAGTTCGTTATAGCAGATAAGAAGGTCGAAAGCTTTTCGGATCGAGGCACAAATCCTGGTTCCCAGCGGGGCCCATTTTTCATCCACGGGAACACCAGCGCCTCCATTGAGGACGAGGGCCAATTTATAGTAGACCGGAAATGCGCCGTCCCACCATCTACACTCATAGTATTCCAGCGGGGTCGGATTTCTCCCGAGGGGGGCGGGAACTTCCATATTTCCCGCTTCACATCTCCTTAAAAGGTCTACTTTGTGGTACATGAATCCCGTCACGCTTATGACCTCATTTACTTCTGGGGCAAACCGAGACCCCATAACTTTCGTGGTATCGATCACTGCCGCTATGTAGGCTTCATTCCCGCCAGTACGAGGATCATCGATGAATCCCACGTAGTCCGCACCGGTCGTGAGACACATGGTCCCCGCGGCGAGCGAGAGACTGGCGAGGCTGAAGTTGCGCAGCATTGAGAAGGCGTAACTGGAGAAGACGAAGTCGCGAACGGCGCGCGCGTTGAAATCGGCGTCTTCCGCGATTCCTGCTTTTTTGTAGTAGGCAGCGACCTCGACCCCTTCGGATCCTTTGGGGAGGAGGAGTGGATACTGGTAAATTTTAAATTTCGCGGGGAAGTTGCCGCTCCTTTCGTCAACGTAGTCTTTTATGATGCGCTGCATGGTATTTTCCACTCGAGTCCCATTGAAAAAGTTTCTCCGGTCGAAACAGGCTTGAAGCAGAGCGCCCGCAGCGGCCATGTCTTCCGGGTTGCGGGATATGTGCGCCTCTTGTAAATTTCTCTGTAATTGTTGAGTTACCTTAATTGTAAACGTCAATTGCTTCTCGGTAATATGATTGAAATTTCCTACCCGAACGGGACGAGGTATATATCAAGGATTTTATTAATAGTAAAGTAAATTGAATTTTTGAGTGTATAAATTGATAGAGGACAAATGTACATGCATAAAGAAATGTGCACTATTTTGTGCAGCGAAGTCCAACTCTTTGCTTTATGTACATGCTCGTAATACCAGCAAGATATTAGAAATATGACGGAGAAGAGATGCATAAATAAGTACCTACATACAAGGAAGAATAAGGGATATACTAATCGATTATATATTACTGAGGAAGAGTGGCTCTCTACATGCCCCTCTCAGAATTCGATGCACTTTGGATATTTAGGTCCCAAACTGGGTTCTCTTTGACCACATTTGCACCCACTACACCACCCTCAAATGGAAAGAGTTTAGATTTTTATTACATAATATCGCATCTAAGGTCACATGCAGTAACGCAAAAATTTTCGAAACCTGAGCAAAATTGGATTTTTGGTGACAGTTGAAGCTCATGAAAATAGGGGGTTTGCCATGTTTTTGGAATCTTTGAGGCGGTGTGGCGGGCGCAAATGGGGCCCTGGATTAAAACCACTTTCCTGGAGGACACAGATATGCTAAGACCATAAAAATCTGTGAGGGATATGTAAATACACTCCGCGACAAAAGGTTAAAGGCACCCTGCGTCATGATCATATCCCTTGACCCCATCAACCATTGTCGACGAATTATATTTTATTTAGTAGCTAACTAATGTAAACAACTAATTAATACTGAAAATCTACCAATTTAATTCCCACAAGGGGAAAATGAGACAAATTCCAAAAATCTGAAAATTCATGCGCGTCAAAAGGTTGAAGGCACTTCGTAAAAAGCACACAAATTACTTTTTAAAAAATAATTTAGTAATCTCTAGTCATAGTTCCACTATGACTAGAGATGACTTCAAACGTCTATTTAGACAAGATTTAAACCGCTTAGTTATCTCAGATTCAGCTATTTTTCACCATGCCTTGACAATACCTTATTTTAAGTCATTTACGGTCTTAAACTGCTTACGATTTCTATGATAGTGCTCCCCGGAGATTCTCTATGATGCATAGTTCAGGTGACTTTACATGGTAATCCCAAATCCTTATCTTTGCCACAGAAAACAAATCTTTCCTTAGCTTGGCTATGTGGATGCTAGCGTTTTCTTGTTAGAAAGTTCACCCAAGACTACCAAACTATTTATTGCGACGGAGATTTCGACTACCGCAAGAGTCACTAGACATATGCGAACCGCTAAACGTGTTTTAGAAAGTTTCTCACACCTAGCACACAAGAAAATCGGCATAATACGTAGTTGTTGCAAAGTCGCAAATTTTCTAGACCGAAATTCTCTAAGGAACACATGTCCTGGATCAATAATGAGATAAAAGTTATTTTCAGCGACACGAAGAAGTTCAATTGACATGGTCCATGTGCGTTACCCAGCTACTGGGTTGATCTTCGCAAACAGGAAATCATGGTCTCAAAACCTCAAATGCGATGAGGCAGCGTGATGGTATAGGTGATTATTGGATCCAAGAAAAAAATGACACAGTTTAATACATCAGAGCAACGAATCTATGCGCTTATAATAAATGTTGAAAAACACATATTTTGATGAAGGGAATTAGTTTGGTAGTCCTGGGTGAACTTTCTAACAAGAAAACGCTAGCATCCACATAGCCAAGCTAAGGAAAGATTTGTTTTCTGTGGCAAAGACAAGGATTTGGGATTACCATGTAAAGTCACCTGAACTATGCATCATAGAGAATCTCCGGGGAGCACTATCATAGAAATCGTAATCAGTTTAAGACCGCAAATGACTTAAAATAGGGTATTGTCAAGGCATGGTGAAAAATAGCTGAATCTGAGATAACTAAGCGGTTTAAATCTTGTCTAAATAGACGTTTGAAGTCATCTCTAGTCATAGTGGAACTATGACTAGAGATTACTAAATTATTTTTTAAAAAGTAATTTGTGTGCTTTTTACGAAGTGCCTTCAACCTTTTGACGCGCATGAATTTTCAGATTTTTGGAATTTGTCTCATTTTCCCCTTGTGGGAATTAAATTGGTAGATTTTCAGTATTAATTAGTTGTTTACATTAGTTAGCTACTAAATAAAATATAATTCGTCGACAATGGTTCATGGGGTCAAGGGATATGATCATGACGCAGGGTGCCTTTAACCTTTTGTCGCGGAGTGTACATAGAATACTTCTCCTCCAGAGTTTAATATGCATCATCAACTTCAGGAATAGGATTTATACTAATAAATTTAAGCCTTTCGTTTTTAAAGTAGATTTTTCTAGTAAAGAATTCCATTAAAAAGTACATTTATCTGTTTAATATACTTATTCAATATCCTTAAGGCAGGCATTTGCTAAAAAAAACAACAAAGCACCGAAATTGATAATATTCCAGATTGGTCACTAAAACCAGCACGCCTCATCATCAGGATGACGAGCCATGCTTGTTTTGATCTGATACATCAGGTCAAAGTCATGCGAATTTTACGGCTGTGTCAATTTTTCAGGCTGGGGCCGCAAATAAACCATGCGATCTCTTTTCGGACAATTTTGACCCCTACCTCCCATAATGTGACTCATATGCTTCATGTTATAATTAAAATTGAAAGGATAGAATGCCTTATATAACCTCCATCCCCCTCAAATCGATCACTTACTTTGGGAGCGTCCATAAATCACGTGATCAAAAAGGGGGGGAGGGGTCTGAAATTTGTCACGATTTATCACCAAGGGGGGGGGGGGTAATTGTTGCAGGCACGTGACATACCACGAAGAGTTTTTCTTTTAATTTCGGATGTAAATAAACTTGATAATATGTAATTTACTTAATCGTTAACCTCTTTTATCTTAAATTCGCAACACGCGTATTTTTAAATTTTTACTTGACAATCTTGGGTCTGGTTTGCATATATATACCACTCTTCCAAATTTCAGTGTACATTCATAGAACTCTCATTATTCTTCAGATAATAAGTGTATGCAATTGTCCTTAAGATGTCATGAATGTTAAATTACTTAATATATTTGCTCATTAGTATTAAATAATTCTTTCAATAATTTTAAAATTTAATTTAACTGCGGATTTGAAAAGGCCCAGGAATATTATTATTGGATTAATTTGTGCCATGTGTTGTCCTGTCGGAAATACGTCAGTTTGGCGAAAAAAATCCGCCAGAAAAAATCACACTTGACGAAAAATAGGTTTATGCGTTTTACAGTACTTTAAGTTTAATGTGAATCCTGTCACGTGACCGCGGGGGGGGGGAGGGTAATGCATTTATTACCTTTGGTCACCAAGGGGGGGGGAGGAGTCAAAATTGTCCAAAAATCGATCACGTGATTTATGGACGCTCCCTTTCTGTACAGACCCTTGAAGAATGTTAAATAAGATTTATTGGCGGAGCATAAAATCCTTTCGGCGTCTTTCATGTGCGATGATGGCGCAGCGGCGTTGGAACGGTCGTATCTCTGCTCTCTTCATAAAAATGGGTACTAATTAAAATTAGTAATTAGTAATTAGTAATTAGTAATTAGTAATTAATTAGTAATTAGTTAACATTCAATCAATTTTACCTGCCTCCTTTCCAATTTAATTTCTATGGATATATTATATGAGAGGAATCACATGTTTAGAGCATGACCAGGTCTCGAGGTGCCACATTTTATAGGCAATAGTACCGCTGGTTTATTACAGAGAATCGTAATTGATTTATAAACCTAAATAGTATGACTACGCCGTATTTTCACCTCTGGTCATCGTCCAATGGTAAAAGTAGGTACATATTTTACGCAGTCTTTAAGAGCCTTATTCCTTATTATACATATGAGTATTAAATTTTTTAAATAAAAACTTGGCTTCGATTTCGAAACGGGAGAAAAGAAAATCCCAATCAGGTATTTATTTAATAAATAAACACCTTTTATTTGAATTTATTTGAATATAAATAATATCTGTATTCAATTTGTCGAAGCAGACAACTGAGAGCACGTTTTTAGAGAATGATATGGTCTCCTGGAGCCGCATTTTATAGGCGATACATGTAATTTTATGGTTAGTTTATTACTTATTACTGAGAATATGTATGTACGAAATTGGTTTACGTAAGTAGGTTAGACTGCGCCATATTCTAACCTTTTGTACACTATGTATTTTATCTAAGGGTAAATAATAATGTAAGCAATAGTAAACATACATAGATACATATGCACCTTGCTCATTTTGTTCGTTGCATACGTAAGTATCTTAAATTTTCTAAAGTATGAACTCGGCAATGTCAGACTAATTCGTAAAATGTGACGAATTCCTTCCCACAAAAGTAGCATTTATGTCTCCCTGCATTGTGACGTCTTCTGTGAGAGACTAAATTGGCTTTCGAGTAGCTCTTGTACTCGCATTTGTCGCAGGAATGGATCAGCTCCTTATTGGTGACATGCTTCGATTTCACGTGACCCTTCAATTTTGTTGAGTTAGAGAATATCCTGCCGCAAAAAGGGCACGGATTCCTACCGTGAAAGCCTTTCACGGTAGGCATGAAAATCGGTACCCTTTCACTGAAAGGGTACCGATTTTCATGCACAACTCGAATGTGGCACATTTATACATTCTTACTTTACGTACCGAAATCAGTGCAAATATTTCAACACAAATACCTAAGCCTACATACATATTTAAAAATGCATGCATTAAAACATTAAATTTTTAGTTTCAAGTAAATACATAAATTAAAATTCTGCTCAAGTTTCTTCGCATAAAATTAGTACTTTATCATGGAGATCTTCGTATAAATGTTAACTAGTACGAATTCTTACATATTTATTAGAAATATGTACATATCTATTTAAATATGCTAATTGTAAATAGTAGATAATATCATGAATTATTACTTTGTAATTATTTTCCATTTGATATTATTGTAAACACTGTATTTCCAAGAACTAATTTCTTATGAAACATCATATTGGGAAAAGACTTACTACATTTATTTTTAATCCGGGTTACTTCACTCGTTGTTCGGTCATACAAAATTTTCCACCAGGCTAAACGGAGAGAAGGGTTTCCAGGAATTGTATTTCCAGCGTTGAATTTCAACCCTTCTCGACTGGTCAATCCTTTCATAATGTGAATGTTTGTCTTCTTCAGTTCTAAATTCCACTTTGCATTCTGCACGTTAAACATCTCACTGTCTTTAACGCCATACTAACTTATCGAGTAAATTTGCGTAATTCGAGCTGCATTTGAAAAAGCTTCACTAATCTTAAATATTTGCAACCTATTTACATAAATACCACGTTCCATATTAAATTGTCCGAAATTACGAGTTAGTGAATACATACATAAGTTACATGAATACCCTTTCCGAAATGGAATCCATTTTCACTTTTCACCAAGTAAACTGTGCTGGACGTCTGGGGTGAGTAATTTTAATTCTGTTCATTGAAAATATCGAAAATTTGTCCTCTTTAATAATTTTAGACAAGTTCATTAAGTTTCTTCGTTAAATACTAATTATTGTATTTAAAATTTTAAATTCAGATCCACCTTTCTCGCTGAAGTTTGTTGGATGGAGGAGGGAGTTTTCCAGCAATCTGCTCGACCGACGCCATACCTTCGCGTCATGCTGACACAGGACGACGGGGAGACAATTATGGTGGCCATTGCGACCGGGAATTTTTACCACGTGGCAAAAAATCTTTACCAGGTATTTTATTTAGCAAATCTAAATGAACAATCTTCTCTTCCACAATTTTGAATAACAATTAAGTTCATGACATTTCTGGGTCGGGCTTGTTAGGTCGGGAACGTTTACTGCTTTCCGGGAGGAATGTTTGACATCCGCCCTCGTACAGCTCAAGACTCCTGCTCAAGTTATCCATTCGATTTGTGGTTCCTGAACGATTCTGGTAAGAAAAACTGCCTTAAAAATTGATCATTTAATATCCGATGAGTTTTTGCTTTATCTTTTAACAACTTGATATTTATTAATATAGCCACATCTGATCAAACGAGCCCCAAATCCTGTCGGACTTCAGAATTGGAAGACTCCATGCAAAACATGAGCATTTTCTAAATTTATATATTTAATTCATATAATCTTGTTATGTATAGATGTATGTACGTACTGATGACTGACGCATAATTTTTATTTATCTACATATATAAATTTCGTGTTTTATAATGTTTCATATTATTCACTGGTTAGTAATTATATCGACTATTGTGATATTTATAACATGTATTAATTAAAATTGTATTACGAATATACACGTATAATATCCATTTACACACCTATTGACAGTGTCAATTTGACACTGATATCGTGTTTTATAATGTCATATATATTTACCAAGTAGTAATTATTGTGATCCATTTCTGTCCATTCCATTGTTATCCATTTCTTTATTTCTTTCTTTCTATAAAAAATCGCCCTTTGCTACGACATTTAGCATATTCCCGGACTGCGATGGCAGCACCTTCCGACAAACTGTTAAGAGTAAGTGAATTCACAAGAAAATTCAATTACTAGTGAATATCTTATATATGTCATATGTAGGCGTTATTCAGTTTGCATATTTATAACGCATTTGAAAGGTAAACTCAATAGATTTTTGTGTTAATTTTGTCGTGTGATTTTTTTAACGCATGTACAAAATGTAACCAAATTTCAAACTACTTATTTACATTAAATTAAGAATTCGTATGTTTGCAAATTTTTGAAAAATTCTTTGCCAACTAAACTTAAGCTATGAGACACGCAGATCTTCCAAGCCAAAAAATTTTATGAACGTTCTGATTTTACCTTTTTCTAAAGTTGTTACCATTACGATGCGAACTAGTGATGAATACATACATCGAGTACCTAGTTCGACTGTCTTATATATGTTGGTGAACTTATCGTTATCGAAGTCCTGCCTCTGTTAAATTTCTTGCCAACGATCTCAAACAATTTCTTTTTCAGGTTACTAGTAGCCTGAATAAATTGTAGTGATTTTAGAAATTCTCCAAAGTTTTCCAATTCATGTTGGATTTCGGCTTCGGTCCAAACTCCCAAGTCTTCTTCCGGAGTTGAAGCAATCATCGCTGTGTCGTAAAACCGCATATTTTTAATGTCAAAGTTGCTCGGTCCATAAGGGTCTGTTTGTTCCTCCAGTAGCGCAAATACAGCCGTGTTCAATCGTGAGAGATATGCTTTGCAATAAATCTCCTTCAGCTTGTTGCTAAAAATTGTGGAAAAAAATATAAAAAACAGACGTAGTTATATTATATTCCCTGCTATAGAGTCAAGAAATATGACACCAAGGAAACATTTTTGTTTTCCCAAAATTCATTAAATTGCAAGGCAACAAACACCAATGTTTAAGAAGAACGGTAGAATTTTTTTTAGAGAATTGTCACTGTTAAAAGTACTGTTAAAATTGTAATTTGTTGCCTGTCATTTTGATTAATTTTTGAGGAAAATTCGTTCCCTTGTTGCCATATTTCTTGGCTAAATTATCCACGGAGCTTTTTCTATTGGTTGAAAAATTCATCGTAATTATCGCGATACCTGTAAGTAATCCTTGATTCCAAAAAATTGACTGCTTTGTGTTTTTCATCAGCAAAGAAAGTCTTTGTCTTGAATTCAATTCCATTTCCGGCACAGTTCGGACCACAGTCTATCTCAGAATGGTAGATAAACCTGTGAATACATTTAATTTTGCAATTAGTTATATTTAAATGCACAAGTACAAATTGAAGCATGAAACATAAAGACTACCCTATATTTCTGCCCACTGCATAACATATTTAAGTAACATACGTGGAACTTCCCTTTTCATAGGAATATACTAACTTGAAGGTACATACATACATAAATATTAGATAATAATGAGCTCGCATTGTTCAGTAAATTCAGGAAAAAATCTTGAGATCTCAAAAGTTGGAAAACTTTTGTTTGACGTAAGAAATTATTTAAGAAATAAGACATACGTAATTGTCTACTTTGGCATTTGATAAATCGTAAAATATACATATTTCCCAAAGAAAAATGTGTGAAGTGTGCCAATTCGCATTTTATCTTAGTGGCGAATAATTATATATAATTCACAATCAATTACGTAGATTACAGTACATTACCGAATATCTTGGGTAAGATCAATGGAAAAGATCCCATAAATTTTTACGGCCGTCTCATTCAGGGCTATGCATTGAATATAATGTAAAACGTATGCGTCATTTTGTGACAAGGGACAAAAATACACGGGTCACCGGGGCCCCTCTTCCAGACTAGGATGGCTCTGCGTTCTCTTTAGTGGTGAATGTGCGTGACGAATCTACCGTCAGAGAGATTGATACATTAGTTGCGTCGTACAGAGCGAAGGGGGCACTTATTTTTTCTGTATGTATTTCCGGTCGTGCGCCAGGTTGCACTCATGTCGGTTACAGGTTATCGTGTGACATTACATGTTCATGTCATCTGGGTCGCAACTAACACCCAACCCATACCCAACGTAGTTGGTCGATAAGACCATGACCATCGTGTTGCCATGCATAGACGCGCATCACCGCCTATGGGGTCCACCATGTCGGTATGATTGCATATTTTTTAATTGATATGTATCGATCCTCGCCTAACCTGATTTATTTTGGAGAACTTTGTCCTCTGCAATTCGTCCGATTGCGGAACGCTGTTGATATCGTCGATCGTCAGAATTGTAGACGGTTTTGGCAAACATGTCGTAAATTTGGGATGGATGGAGGGAAGATAGAACCCTCCTCAGGCCAAGGTTGTACTCAGATTTCTGCATGATGCAGTTCAAGGGTCGCTGGGATCCGAGAAATAAGCTGGAAATATGTAAAATAGTTAATTAGTGGTTTTGAATGCAAAACATGTGTGTGAATTTCCATTGTGTAATGTGTTTAAGTACGGAATGATCAAACAATATGGTAACAAGGGGCTAATTTTTGCAATGAAATAAAATTCTAAACATTTCCAAAATTAACAATTATAATTTTTCACAAACCCTAAACAATTCTCTTAACAAGTTGAGGATTTGTTTTTGATTAGTGGAATTAATAAGTCGTTGTATACTTTATTTTAATGAAGCTGGTGAAAAAAAAAATTAGAACTTTGTTACAATGTCTTTGAGGTCCTTACATTTTGCCATTATTCAGCCACTCCTGAGTATCTGGGTGCATAACTGCTTCCTCCAAAGCTTTGCAAGGTTCACGATGTTCCTCGAAATTGGCACGATTTCGTACTTCGTCTCTGATCATTGCGTCGATTTCTTCCCCTGTAATTTGGATTGGTTCTATAAGCGGAGTCCAAGTTGGTATTGGAGGTACGTCAAATTGTGCGTAGAGTTCGGCCTGTTGCTCCCTGCTGGTCAGAAATTGGGTGAGATTATCCCGAAATTGAGACAAGTTGCGAGGTCCTTCATCCCGGAATGGAATAAGTTTCTCTTTAATTCCCCACTTGATTAAATTGAAGGATGGATTTTCTCGTTCTTCTGGAGGAATTAGTCCACTTCTCCACTCGGTTTGTTTTGTAGTAGGGTGGGTAATTTTTACAGATAGGGCTACACATTTCAGCATTTTAGCAAGAAATTATTTGTAAATATTGTATTTTTTAATGCTTTGAAGAATTCAGATGTATAAATCTGTGAGTTAAGAAAGTTGAGTGGCAAGGGGTGGTGATATGGTGATATGTACATATGTATGTTCTACATAGAGTAATGCATAGATGTACAGTATAGTGAAAGAAACTTTATTACAGAGCATCACACTTTACATACATACATACGTAAAGGCCGTCGGGTAAAAAATGTGCAATTCGGAATGAGCCGACTATTTTGCAATGCAAGATTTGTATTATACACGCAAACAAATCTTGCATGTGTACATACATACATACACCGTGTATGCACATATGCATATGTATGGTATGTATTGAGTACCTAGAAGATGCATATTCAAAGCAACTACTTATGTACATACTTCGGATATTAATAAATTTAACGAGATTTAGGCATGTATAGTACTTACTAGCAAATAAGTATGTATGTGTCAAATAACTAACATTCATGATTTTCAATTCAAAAAGTTTTTCAAATATCGAAAATCTATAGGTTTTCGATATTTGACAAAATTTTTACTGTAGGAAAAATTCGCAAATTATCCACGTGCCATGACCTATCCATGACCTAAATGTTTTAACTTTTCTAAAGTATGCACCTTAAAATGTTGGACCAATTCGGGAAAACTGATGAATTTCTTCCCACAGAAGTAACATCCATGATTCGCAACCTTGTGACGCCTTCTGTGATTGGCCAAATTGTGTTTCGAGTAGCTCCTGTACTCGCATTTGTCGCAGGAATGGATCGGCCCTTTGTTCGTGGCATGTCTCGCCTCCACGTGAACCCTCAAATTTGATGAGTGAGAGAATCTCTTGTCACAAAATGCGCAAGGATAATTCCTTTGATTTTCATGCACAACTCGGATGTGCCGTTGTAAACCAATCCTACTTAAGAAGGTTTTAGGACAGATGTGACACTTTGGCACATCTAGGGTAGATTTTTCCAAATGCGTGATCTGGAATATGTATAATATTGGTCATTTATAAATTTTCACCTAGTCTTTCCGACAACATGCTTATTTACCTCGTGCCGTTTCATACTTCCCACGTGGGCAAAACTCCTCCCACAAGTGACACAATTGTACGGCTTCTCCGTCGTATGGGTGAGAACGTGATTCTGAACTTGAGGCCTCGTTTTGAACTCCTTTTCGCAAAGTGTGCACGGAAATCGGACCGGATTTTCGGCATGTTCAGTTTTCACGTGATGCAAAAGACCACGCTTGTTTTGGTAGGTTTTGCCACATCCAAGAGACGTACATGGAAAACGAGGTCGTTCCCTCGTGCTGTGGATGGCGTCAACATGTCGCTGTAAGTTATACGAATTGGAAAACACCCGTTGACACGTGTCACAACTTGGTAGCTTCTTAAAGCGGGAAGATAAGGCGAGTGTGTTTTTAGCAATTATTTCGCAAACCTAGATAAAACCGAGGTAGAAAAATGACAAAGCAAAAGTGGAAAAATGTAGACTATAAAATTAGTGTTTTTTCTGAAAATTTATACCCTCACCTCACATTTGACCTTGGCATCGGGATCGTTCCTGACCATGTTTGTGTCCAACGGGTTATCAGTTTTTAACGTTTTCGAGCACCTTGGACATCCCCATTTCTGTCCTGGGTTCACATCCATTTTAATTTGGTGCATAGATACTTATTGAGTTTGTCTGGTCCAATAAATTTAATTTGGTGTCTGCAAGAAAAAGTTTTCTTACAAATATCGAGACAATATTAAACAAGTCTTTGCCAAAAATGCACACGTTTAATATTCGGCGAACATGAAACACGTTTCCAGCAATTTTTAGTGAGAATGAAATTGGCTATAACAATTAATAGGTTTTGCCCTATTTAGTTAAGTTGCTTACCGTGTGTTGGGAAATATTTTATGTATTTACAGGATTTAACTGTGCAGTGTTGTGTTAGAGTAATATGGATGGAAAGCTAATGTTGGTTCGTTTGGTGTAAAAAAGGATGCATTTATTTTGTAACCATAGCAACCAGTGGATACCTGACAAATTCCTGGATAAAAATAATCAACCATCCCTTCGGGACCGTACATAAGTCATGCGATTAATTTTGAGGAAAGTTTCGCCCACGAGAAAATTCACTTGCAACCTTGCATTATTTATTTTAAATTTCGATACAATTTTCAATATTTCAAAACACTGTTTTTAACCGACAACGGAAATCGCATTCGCTTTAATTCCAGTCCAGTACGTATTAAATCGTTGCACGATGGTGGCCCTAAAGTTAAAATAATTCAATTCCATACTTTAATTGGTATCATTTTATGCTAATGATTCGTTACTAAACACATTATGCACAGATTACTTACAGAATTTGCACTCTGCCATTGTAATTCGCAGGCGCCGTCCAGGACACTTGAACTTTAGTTTTGTCTTCAGAATTTACGTGATGGGCAGCATTCTGTAATAACATTTACATAAATAATTTTATACCATATTTGTTTTTGTATTTATTAAAATCCTACCGACTTTATTCCACCGCAACTGTGCGTTTTTACATAAGTGTTTTCATTAAATGTTCCAATCGGGGCACCTTTTTCATCCCTGGCTTGGATGTAGAAGCCTTTGAATTTTTCTCCATTTCTTGCATAAATTGTGACTAAGGAGACAAGGATTTCTGCAGATTTCTTAGAAATTAAAAATCATCCACATTTCATGTCTTTTGAAATGTATGAAATATAAGTTATCATGCACTGCTATCTGTAAAAAACACCACATGCACGAAACTACTGTAAGAAATTGTGTTGTTTTTCGGACAGAATTTCTTACGCGATGCAAAAAGGCAAGAAATAAGAACCATCTATTTAGTATATAACAAATTATTATATTTGCCTATTTGTAAAAATTGGCGAAAATTTCTGGCAGTTTTTTTTCGCAAGACACTAAATTAAACGCTACAAAGGTCACCTATCTGTTAAGAGATTTTTAAGAGTTATTCATTACCATCCACCGTTTCTCCGCCACGAACCTGGGTAATATCCGTGGTCACATTACCAGGTGAGGAGGAAGACGCTTGTGGCTTGTACTGGTCATGCCCAGGTTTCATACTTTTGCACACGGATCGAGTTGCAGGAACTGAGACGGAAAATGAATCCGCAAAATGAACTCTGTTTCCAGAATTCATTACTATTATTAGCAGACATACTACTCTATTCCTCATTTGGGCAATTTCTTCGTTAAAAAATGTACACTTTAAATTCAGCAGAAATATTCCAAACTTTAATGGCGCAATTTAATTTGTTAATTTTAATTTTCTAGCTAAAATTCAAGACACGACGAATTGCGTTTTATTAAGATAGCGAATAATAATTACTCGTCACTACCAGAGTTTTGTCTGGTAGCATCAACAAAAATAAGCACCTGTGCGAATCAAGGTCCTAAGTTGTTTTATAAGTATGCCTACGTCTTACACGTATTTATATACTGCATTATTTGACGTCTATTATATTTCACATGTACATAAAGATATGCATAAATATTTACATTAACCATGTCAGTAGATATCATGCGAAATATTTTTTGCTACATAAATGGTTTTCCCATGCTCATCATCATCCTCGAACTTAAGGTGTTGCTTTAAAGTTCTCTTATCAACAAGGTCAGTTCATGGTTAGTATGTATGTCTCACATGGTTGAAATATATTATTAATGTATGAAGTTTTAATAATAGTATGATAGAATTAATAAATAAGTTGCATTTAATAAATTATGCTTTGCATTGTTCTTCACTGTTAGAAATCTGGTTTAGTCGCGCAGGTATTGATTTCTCGTTATTAAAGTTGCTGCCGCTTGGTAAAATTATATCGGTCCGTTAGAATTTGGTACCGATATGGTAAAACTTTATTACCGAGTTATGTATTACTATATGCGGCATAAAGTATCAATACCGTTTTGATTGAGTCATGCATATTTATATGAAGGCCGCTTGGTATTATTTTAATACTGGATTTCTAAGAGTGTACTTCTTGTTTAATGTCACGATCCTAATGCATGTACGTGTGTGTACATGCATGCAAGGTTTTTTGGCTAGGTCAGGTTTATTTTGTTATAAAAGTTTAAATCTATACTTGACGTATGTATAATCCGGCAACTTGTCAAATATGATTAACTACCTCGCACACTTGGTGACTGGTACTGTCCAGTCTGACACTTTTACATAATTTCAAGATGCGATATAAAATCCTACACATGGTTTAGGGTAGTTCAGGTAGTTCGGTATGATGTAAGACTTTCTACGGTACACTGTAAAAAATTAGGTAGAGTTACATACATACATACATGCACAATCCGTACTGTGATATTGATTTGGTAATAAATTCTTACCGGATTTGTGGTAGTTTATTTCTCAGTGGTAAATTTTTCACTACGAAACATGCTTGTTATTACCGTGCCAATGGTTTGAATTATAGCGCCATATTCTCCTGATCCTACTAATTTTGCACCCCATTTTCAAAATTTTCAACCTTTGGGCAGAAATTTTGTTATGAATCCAATCGCACCGCGTGCCGTTTTTGGTGGCATTTTTTTTCATGACAACGGCTCAATTAACATTACTTTGCATGTAGAATATTCAATTTACTTCACTTGAGAGTTCATTTACTATTCAAAAAGTGTGCATTATTTGCTGTAATGATGGAATGTATGTGCTACAGCTTTATAATTTATTGTTTTGTTTAATTTAAAACAACTGAGACGATCGACGATGAAGACGTATCTCATCGTCCGGGGGATCTCCAAGTTCTCATACTAAAACAAGTTATGCACTAACTAAAAAGTTGCATGGCTGCACAAACATGTAGATGTGCATGCTCTTATTATTCCAGATTTTTATCACGTGCAGCCAGTTAATTGTTTGCATAATTGTTAAACAGTACGTAATTAATTATGCAAGTAATTAGAAATAAGGAAAATGAGACAATGTAGATACCTATATGTAAGCCAGCTTTCACTGGTCAATCGTTCAGTTCCATACGGAAAATTGCATTTATTTAACGTATTTATTATCAAAACTGAATGTTACTTACAAGTTTACCTACAAGTTTATTCGAACCTTCTCAATTTGCAAGTCAAATCTTTATACAAGAATTTGCTTGATTGATACGTATAATTGAATTATTTTGGTGCAATAATGATTTTAAAATTTGCATTAATAGTATCATTTACAATATTGGAAGTTACTAGTGCAACATTCGAAGAGGATGTTACTTTGACTCTTGAACAGAAAATATTGCTGGACGAGGTACATAGGTTTTTGAGTTGCAAATTCATAACGGCAAAAAATATTTTTTAAAGTATTCATAAATACTATACTAATTTGGTGTCGATTTATTGCACAGTTTAAAGAAAGGGTAGTTCCCGATATTACAAAAAGCTACATGAAAGCGGAGCTTTATCTCGTAAAATGGCTCAGATGTATGTACATACATAAATAAATTTCAAAATAAGATACCGAATGTTTACATGTACACATCATTTTATTTTATTTTAGCAAGTCGTTTTGACCTAGATTTAGCTGTAGAGAGGTTCCGTCAGGTGAATGATTTAACAATTTCGTTAATTTTTGTACTATGCATTCTATAATTAATATCTAAACATAATTTTTCCTATACAGAATTTGCAATGGCGGAAAGACCAGAGCATGGATACGATTCACTCCGAGGACTGGTCAGACATGTGGAATGACGATATTCGATATTACGTCGACGGAAGAGATAAATTAGGACGCCCATGTAAGAAAATGTATAAAATTTGTAAGGGGGTGACTCACGTCAATGCCAAATTTCGTATCACAACTCATTCATGCAAAATGCAGAGCTTGTAAGCTGTTTAAACAACTTTAGCAACATAACCATTGCTTGGTAAACAAAAAATCTCATGTCTAGTGCAAGCATTTTGCGGAAAAAATAATGTATGTATGTATTCATTAAGAGTTAGAATGCTCGTATCGCAGCATAATTTTATAATAGTTGGACTAAATACTAGTCTTTGAGATACATATCTCTCCAAGTTTTCAACCCAACTTTTTTTGCGAACTTGCGACCATATATTTTGCAGAGTTGGGTGATTAAACGTTTTTTTGCTCCGGATTAGGGATTAGTTTCTCCGGATTATTGGATTAGATTAGGATTAGAATTTGTCGCCTTTTCTGGGATTAGATTTTCAGGGATTAGTTTATTTGGGAAGAAAAGTCTGGATTAAGGATTAGAATTAAATAAACCGGATTACCTCTGTGATTAAGGATTATTATTAAGGATTAATAATGATATTATTAATATCGTTATTGATCCATACTCATCAAGAACATGATGCATACTCATCCCGGAGTGCAAGCTTCGCCAGTTATGTTGATAAGTATGTTCAGCTTGGAGCTAACGTTCTCGTGAATATATACGCCACGCTATTCCTATGTCTGGGTTATCCATGTTCTATGAATTTTTAACCAGATGCCTTAATCGAAATGAGACATATCGACATACGTAAACTCGTCTTGACTGGAAAGGGCGAAAGATATCTGCGTTACTTGGATAAAGGCGTTGATGACGCCTGCCAGCTCGTGCACGAAGTGAGCCAACGTTACGGAAATGTCTCACGTGGAAACCTTCTCATTAATTTGGATGGACTCAATGTCGCACAACATGGCTGCGTCCGATGTATGTAGAGTGACAAATATATTTAAAATTACGCAAATTTAATCATACTCAAAATTACATATTTTCGCGTATGAAATTCAGGCATTCCATACTTGATAAGGGCACTTATCTCATTCCTTGACCATCAACCGGAATGCTTGGATAAAACAATTCTAGTAAATGGTAAGTTCTTTGCTTAAAGACTTTTCTAAAGTTCTGGTGGAAACGGCATCTCTTGCGCACAACGTGTCGTTGATATTCGCAATGTTGTAAGCCAACTACATACTTGTGCAAATTATGCTGCAGATGTGCAAAAAATTATAAATTTCCGAAATATTTTTTTTGGGATATGAATTTTAAACTTATGTACGCAGTATTCCTCAATTATGTATGTGTATTGTATTAATTAAATTTTTCTGCTATTGCATATTCAGCACCGGCGTTTATCGAGCAATACTTTAACCTCGCAGTGTCCCTCGTGCCTAAGGAAATCATGGGTAATCTTCTCATCTTGGGGACAAACTGGAATGTGTGGAAGCCCGAGCTGTTGAAATACTTTGACCCCGACCAGTTGCCAAGATCACTCGGGGGACGAAAATATTTGAGGGAATGGAGGACTAGGAAATATTTACAGTAGATTTTTTTTAAGAGTGTGATTTTTCGTATACAAGTGCATATATGCCTGCAAAGCATGAAGCGAACGGGAAAACACTTGTTACATACACACATGTCAATGTGCCCGAAATTTGACCTAGGTGTTTATATTTTTTTGCTAGTTGTGAATGTTACAAAGTAGACATAATATGTATGTGTCTTATTCTACGAATTTATGATTATCAATAATTTGTAATCATTCACGAGTGTGCAAGGGCTGTTGGCTATTAATATGATGCAATAAATCAATTATTATTATTATTATGTGTCTTATTCACTAAAGTATTTAATTTATAAATTGGTTTTATTAGTGTATACGACGTAGAATGCAAACAATTTAAAGCCTGTGCCCATATAGATATGCATGTATGCATCCAATTGGAACAATATACTATTCAATACCCAGATACGTATATACAGAATATTAGGTTTATTATTATGCGCTTTATTATTTTGTTTAATTAAAACAACTGCGTATACATACACGCATATGTACAAATGTATGTATATTGTATGTACATGGACAAGAAGGCGATCACCACGTTCTCACACTAAAGCAAGTTATTACCTACAAAATTGCACAACTGAACCTATGAATGTTCTTATTATTCCATATTTTGATCTTTGTGCAGCTTGCAAACATTATCCTTCATCGTCTAATTTTTAATCTTGGAAGTTGGAATAGATATGTTAGCATCATTGCGAAATTAGAGCTAATATTCAAAAATGAAATGTTAAAAATTTGCATGCATATGAATTAAATCTGATTGGTAGTATGTAGTACTAACAAGGGACACTCACGACCTGTCATTTGAGTCCAGGGTACCCACTATGTTTTTTAGAATCTACTAGGACCCCAGATGAAGGATTCATTCATATTTCCGTGTAAAACTCATATTTGGCGTCGTGCCGTAGCGCCAAATTCGCCAAATTTGAATGTTTTTATTTTTGAAACCGCCATAACTTTTGAAATCCTGGACGGATTTTCAAAATATTTGGCAAAAATCATGACAAGGAGTTCGACTTTCTTATTCCATGAAATTTTTTCCAAAATTATTGCTTTCAAATTTTCGCAAAATTTCGTAATTTTCTTAAAAATGGGGCTTCGTCGAAAAAATGCTAAAAAAAATTCAAAAATTAGAAATTTTTTATTTTTATTTTTTTCTCAAAAATTTAGACTTTTGTGATCATTTTAAGCATAAAATTGTGAAAATCTGACATAAACTGCAAAAGTTATGGGGGTTTGAAATTGGTCGAAAATGCAAATTTTTAAGTTTGGCGCCACGCCATGGCGTCAAATATGAGTTTTACACGGAAATATGAATGAATCCTTCATCTGGGGTCCTAGTAGATTCTAAAAAATATAGTGGGTACCCTGGACTCAAACGACAGGTCGTGAGTGTCCCTTGTAAGCTTTTCCGTGTTATCAACTTTTTACAAATATTGTCAGTCAACATGTCGTTTTATAGCAGCCAGAAATTTTATTAATAAAACTGGAGAATGTAGAATAATTAAAAATTAACATCAAATTAACTCTCTTTTACATGTGTGACGACTTTCACAACCCCGCATTTTGATAATTGAAGTCCAATCATTTTCAAACTTTGGCGACTTCGATCATCGTATTTGTTTTTCGAATGCAATGAATTCAAATTTTGTATTTTGCCAGGTTCTATATTTATCTTCGAGTCTCACACCTCGACACCTACTACATAAGTGTGTCTTAACTTATTAATTTAATGAAAAAATACACTCTTAAAAATAATCTTACGCTTTTCAGAACTAAATTCACTCCGAATTCTATATTAATTAAACTACACTAAATCCAGAGTAACGTTTACGCATGAATCTATATATTATACCGTATACAGATGGCTATACAGATTCATGCGTTAAGTGATGAAGAATAAGGACAAGTCTGGATTTTGTATAGTTTCATAGTTTAATCTCGAGCATAAATATGTAGAGTGCATTTACTTTTCGAAATGGTAACATTATATTTTAGAGTATGCATATTTACTCGAGCATCATTCTCATGATTTCGCGTAATTCATAAATATGTACGTGCATACGTTCGTGTTCGCCCTGCTCTCACGCTTAAATAAGTTACTATCTACATATGTACAAAATTGCATGGCTGCACAAACCAAGATGTGCCTATGTTCTTGTTAAATATTCCACATTTTAATCAATGTGCTGCTAGTGAATATTTTACTTTATTGTGTAACAGTATTTAAGAATAAGGAAAAAAGCATGCCAATAAGCCAGCGTCTGCTGTTCAATCTTGAATAAATGACGTCCAGAAAATTATGTCCACATTTTTTATTATCAAAACTGGATTTTGCTTTACCAGTTATTCGCATTTCCTTAATTTGCAAGCCATACTTTTAGACAAACATATCTGTGTCGATACGTACACATAACTAACTGGACTGTTTTGGTGCAACAATGATTTCAAAATTTGCAATAATAGTGTCCTTTATAATATTGAAAGTGAATAGTGCAACATTTGAGGAGGATGTAACTTTAACCATTAAACAGAAAATGTCGTTAGATGAGGTACGTTGAAAATTCATAACGTCAAAAATATTTCATAAACAAAATTATTCATAAAGACTAGACTAATTTTGCCCCAATTTATTGCACAGTTTAAGGAAAGGGTGATTCCCAGTATTACGAAGAACTATATGAAAACAGAGCTTTATCTCGTGAAATGGCTCAGATGTATATATATAAATTAATTTCAAAATAAAATGCAGAATATTTAAATATTTCATGCACTATAATCAATTTTAGCAAGTCGTTTCAACCTTGATTTAGCTGAGGAAAGGTTTCGTCGGGTGAATAATTAAATAATTTGCGCCATTTTATGTGCTGTACATTTTTTATTTGATATCTAAAATCTAAACACATTCTCTTTAAAGAATTTGCAATGGCGAAAGGACCAGAAAATGGATTCGATTCACGACGAGGACTGGTCGGATATGTGGAATGATGATATTCGATATTACATCGACGGAAGGGATAAATTAGGACGCCCGTGTAAGTAATTATTTATGATAAAATTTATAATGGGGTTACTCACGTCCACGTCAACGCCTAAATTCGCATCGCACCTGACTCAACTTCCTTTCCGATTCTGTAAAATAAATAGAAACATTCTTCTTATCTGCATCGCAACATATGGTTCCCATTTTTGCGAACTTTGCTTTTTTTGCAAACGTTGCTCGTCACAAATACTTTCTGTGCAAGCTCCGCAAGTTCTGTTGAACTTACATAGGTTGACTTGTTCATATATTTAATATTTATTTTGAATTTGCGAGCTATATGGGCGAAAGTTGTACGCCAAATAGTTTGCAATGCCTGAATTATCTACATTATTTGACCAGACGCCTTAATCGAGGTGAAACATCTCGACATACGTAAACTCATCTTGAAAGGACTGGGTGACAGATATGTGCGTTACTTGGACAAAGGCGTTGATGAGGCGTGCCAACTTGTGCACGAATTTGGCGAACGGTACGGAAATATCTCGCGTGGAAGCCTTATCATGAATTTGGACGGATTCAATATCGTCCAACATGTCTGTATCCGATGTAAAATAATAAATTATTCAACATTATGCAATTACATTTTTAAATTGAATCATTATATATTACAAATTTTTGCGTGTGAAATACAGGCATGCCATATTTGATAAGGGGACTTATCTCGTTCGTGGACCACCACCCGGAATGCTTGGATAAAACAATTTTAGTCAGTGGTATGCTCCAGACTTTTCTAAAGATTTTTCTAAAGTGCGGTAAAAAAAACGTTGGAAACGTTACTGTTTGCGTATAGTGTGATTGTCAGATGTCCATCAGACTGATCTTATTCGCAATGTTGTGAATAAAATAAAATAAAACGCAAAAGGTATTTATGACAAATTCGCAAAGTGAATTATATCATTAATAAGTTACCAATTAATGTTCTCATCGCAAATTTTTTTATGTTGTAAATCTCGAACTTTGGTGTTCACTTAATACTCTTCAATTATGTATACTTTATCAATAAAAATGTCCCACAATTATTTAGCACCTGCGATGATCGAGCAATACGTAAAACTCGCCGTGTCCCTCGTTCCTAAGGAAATCAGTGACAACTATCTCATCTACGGAACCGACAAGAATGTTTGGAAGACAGAGTTATTGAAGTATATTGACCTCGACCAGTTGCCAAGATCACTCGGGGAACGAAAATATTTAAAGGAATGGAAGACTAGGAAATATCAAAATGTGGTTAATAAAAGAGCGCGATTTTTTCGCGAAAACCTGCACAAAATTATATCGGCGGAATACATATTTATTGTGTCGATTTTCCAGAAAATTTTCTATAAATTGGTTTCATCCGTGTTTGACATACAGAGTGTTGCCAATACTTGTTCCATTGACTGTATGTACATACATATGTAAATAATTTATAACCCCTGCGAGCACAGATACATATGTATTTAGAATAATATTTTATGTATATCAGTATATATGTACATAGATATGTGCATATGTATACAAGTCTAATCTTTTAGGCATCCACGGAACAAGACCCGTTTTAGCTATAAGCTAGCTGGGAACCGCCTAGGGAGTCCACTTTTTTTTTTTTTTTGGGGGGGGGGGTACCGGGTGGCGCCCCTAAATACTGGATAAATACGCTTCGTAGAATTTATTGTAGAGCACAATATACAGATCTTTTGAATCCAAGCAACTCGATATGTAAGTCATCGATTGCCACGTTCAACGTTCTCACGATAAAGCAATAACTTGTTTTATCTTATATAAAAATTTGCACAAAGCAAGATGTACATGTTCTTATTATTCCAGATTTTTATCACGGTGCAACTTGCGAATATGGTAGGGCATATGCACATAGGTATGTAGATATTAAAAATCAGGAAAAAACAGCATGCAAGTTATCCAACTTCTACTGGTCAATCGTGAATGTACGTCCAGTTCCATACAGGAAACTGTATGTATTATTACAACTTGATATACTTTACCAGTTTATTCGCATTTCTTAATTTGCAAATCATACATACTTTTATATCAACATCTGTGTCAATACGAATAGTTTAATTTTTTTGGTGAAACAATGATTTCAAAATTTGCAATAATAGTGTCCTTTATAATATTGAAAGTGAGTAGTGCAACATTCGAGGAGGATGTTACTTTGAGTCTTAAACAAAAAATATTACTGGATGAGGTAGGTTTTTACCTTGCCAATTAAGTAACAATCTCAAAAAACAGTTTACAAAAAAATATATACATAAATCCACTAATTTTATCAATTTATTCCACAGTTTAAAGAGAGAGTAATTCCCAGTATTACAAAGGACTACATGAAAACGGAGCTTTATCTCGTGAAATGGCTCAGGTGTATGCAAATAATTAAGTTGCAAAATAAAATACAGAATATTATATATGTGCATTGCAAATATATATGCATATATATGATTCAATTTTAGCGAGTCGCTTTGATGTTAATTTGGCTGAGGAAAGGCTCCTCCGGGTAAATAATAATTTTTGGCGATTTTGGGCATAATTAATATTTAATCCTGCTTTTTCCGTTAAAGAATTTACAGTGGCGAAAGAATCAGAAAATGGATTCGATTCACTCCGAGGACTGGTCGGACATGTGGAATGACGATATTCGATATTACGTCGAGGGAAAGGACAAGTTAGGGCGCCCATGTAAGGAAATATGATAAAGTTTGTAATGGGTGGCTCCCGTCAATTATAAATTTCGTATTACAAACTAACTCATAAAATATAAAGCTTATCGCTGCTTAAACATCTTAAAAACACTGCGACTGTTTTGTAAACAATAAATCTCTGTTCTCGAGCAAGCATTTTAGGAACAAGTTTGAAGATTAATTACGATGTCACATGTTCGCATCGCAGCATAATTTTATGAAAATTGCGAACTACTTGAATACTATTCTTGGAGAAAGGCTAGTTTGCAACCGAGTTTTCAAGTCAATTTTTTGTGAACTTGCGACAGTGTTTTTTATTGTCCTAATATCGCTATTGCTGCAAACTTATCGTAAATACCCCGAATTTAAGTTACCCATGTTCAGTTTGCGAGCTACAGTCAATGGAAAAAGTATTGGCAACCCCCACGCCAGCTAAATAAAATTGGCTGTAGCCTTGGAGTGCATTATACAATTGGCGTGAAAATATGTTCGCATTTAGCAAATATAATGTAGTTTTCGATTATAATCATGTTTTATTGATTAAAATTAGATTAACACAGTTTTTAAATAATTTGTTGGAAAATTTGCAAAATTAACCCGCAAAAAGTATTGGCAACATGTGGCCAAATTACGCGGAACAATATTCTTAATCACCTACCCCATTTCATTACGGTAAGTTAATTAGGTGACAAAATATGACGATAGCTACATTTTAAGTCAGCAGTTGTGTTGTCTGAAACCAAAATGGCGACACCAAACGAGTTATATTTGGCGCGGCAAGAAATATTCATTTATTTTTCGCAAAAAAAACCTGGATATCTAAAAATCAATGGAAAACATACTTTCTCATATTTATTATTGGAAATGTAGCCAAGAAATATAAAATGGCAATTTTAGTTTCTGCTTTTCCATGGTTGTGGAAGAAAAATGTCACCTTCGCCCAAAGGCAAATGATGAATCAAGCAACAAATTACTTGAAATCGGAAGATTTCAACATCCAAAACCAATTAGAATTTGAGAACCAACTGTGGAGTCAATATTTCATACAATATGGTGATCAATCAAAAATCCTACCAAGGGGTTTTAGGGTCCAGTAGCCCCATAGAAGAGAAGGCCCCCGAAACGAACCAACTCAAGGTATTTAAATCAGCTAAATACCACCCTAAATAGACTTCCAACGGATGAAGAAGGGTCTAGTGGTCTCACATAAGTAAATTTAACTTATTCGGTGCGGGTTCGATGGTTAGAGTTTGGAGGATGCAAAATGAGGCCCTCAAATATGAATGCTGCCGTCTGGGAGTCAAGCTCGGAATAGGATCGATTATGGTTTGGGGTTGAATGACTAGGTCGTTGCGTAGTTAGCTGGTAATTATCGATGAAGTTATGACCAATGAGGTCTAAATAATCATTCCAAGCGATAATTTGAAATTATTTTGCAAAAACCTGACCTAGGAAGGAATTTAATGTTCCAAAAATGCAGTGACCCCAAACATGTAGCCAAATTAGCAATGCAAGTTTTTGGGGATCTACGAGGTTAAGCTTCTCTCGTTGGTTGCACAGTCTACCGATGTGAATCTGATTGTCTGGGTTGAGAAAGGAGAGACTGATGGAAAACCACTCGTCAAAAAACGAGCTGGACAAAATTTCAAATGAAGATTAGGCAGACATGTTAAAAAGCGTTATAAAAAGATTTTTCCAATCAATTACAATGCGTATTTCTGCTCTTATTATGTCGAGGGGAGGTGATATGTATTACTAGAAGCAGTTTGTCGCAATAAAATTTGCGTTTTATTGATTTATAATTTTTTAAGTTAAGGGTTGCCAATACTTTTTGCGGGTTAATTTTGCAAATTTTCCAACAAATTATTTAAAAACTGTGTTAATCTAATTTTAATCATTAAAACATGATTATAATCGAAAACTACATTATATTTGCTAAAGGCGTACAAATTTTCATGCCAATTGTATAATGCATTCCATGGCTACAGCCAATTTTATTTAGCTGGCGTGGGGGTTGCCAATACTTTTTCCATTGACTATATGTATGCTAAAGTTCTCGTGAGTATGTACTCCCCACTATTCACAAAATGTGTGAATTATTCATGTTTTATGAATTTTTACACAGACGCCTTAATCGAAGTGAAACATCTCGACATACGTAAGCTCATCTTGAAAGGAAAGGGTGAAAGATATCTGCGTTACGTGGACAAAGGCGTTGATGAGGCCTGCCAACTGGTGCACGAATTGGCCCAACGGTACGGAAATATCTCGCGTGGAAACCTCCTCTTGAATTTGGATGGACTCAACGTTGTCCAACATACCTGCGCCCGATGTTCGGTGACAAACATATATAATTATATATAATTATATATAATATTATATAATTAATACAGGCATGCCATACTTGATAAGGGCACTTATCTCATTCCTCGACCATCATCCGGAATGCTTGGATAAAACAATTGCAGTTAATGGTATGCTCCATAAGTGCTTCAAGATTTTCGTGATCGCTTGCACACAATGTATCGATATTCGTAATGTTATGAAGCAAGTATGTAGGTGCGAAAACTTGCTGCAGTGTTGCAGGGATGTGAAAAGAACTACAAATTTCCAAAATATTTGTTGCGATATGAATTTTAGGCTTACGAAGTAGTCCTCAATTATGTGTGTGTATTGTATTAATTAAAATGTTCTGTAATTATTCAGCACCTGCGACGATCGAGCAATACGTTAAACTGGCAGTGTCCCTCGTTCCTAAGGAAATCAGTGACCACTTTCTCATCTACGGAACAAACAGGAATGTGTGGAAGCCCGAGTTATTGAAATACTTTGACCTCGACCAGTTGCCAAGGTCACTCGGAGGGACGAAGATATTTGAGGGGATGGAGGACTAGAAAATATCACAATTTTATAAGGTGTATTTTTTTAAAAGATTGTGATTTTACGTATACATGTACATATGTATATGGTCGCAAAACATGAAGCAAACGGGAAAGCACTTGTTACATACATGTCAATTTGCAGAAAATTTGATCTAGGTGTTTATATTTTTTTCCTAGTTGTGAATGTCACAAGGTAGACTTATGTGTTTTATCCACTTAAGTATTTAATTTATAAATTGGTTTTATACACGACGTATATGTAAATAATTTAAAACCTGTGCCAATATAGATATGCATCTAATTGGAAAAATATACTATTTAATATATTCAAATGGAGCGTCCATCTCAAAGATCGTACTCGCATATTATTATACAAATGGATATATTTACATACGTGTGACCTGTAATATGCAACTGTAATTATGAACATTTATCCACTATCAAATATATAATTAATCAGAACCTCCACTCCAAAAAAGCTGAAGCATATAACTAAAGATATGACAAAAGCGATAAAATACGTTCCCAAGTGAGATATTTGTACTGGTTCAAATTTTGTATCCTCGACAAGATTTCTTTTACGGCATCCTAACTCAATTTTGGGTCCATACAAGTGTTTTATCCTCCACAGAATTCCGCGTTCTATCATTTGCAGCATCCTAAAAAGACTCCTCATAGATCACTGCGAATTTTTGCAAATTTATACGCATGACAAATTGGTAGACGACTCACTTTACATTAAAATATTGCCCGTGTGGAGCTCCCTTTTTAACCACCATGGCGACATGATTGCGTCCATTAGCAGTAAACACGGTGGATAATTTTTCACATGTTGTCCTCTCCAATTCTGGACTGTTTTCTACCTCAGATTTGAAATATGATTCCAGCGTCACAACCGCTGTAGATCGCACCGATTTTCCATCATTTTTAGTGAACCGAGCGATGAAAGCGTTCAGTTGTATGGCCACAATTTCCACGGGTACCTATGTACATAATAGGCAGTTTGCAATTTCAAATTTTTAAAATTTCCGTGACTTGTCTTCGAATTTTTCTCTATTTTTTCAAACTTTTGGAAGGCAACCTGAAAATGTTCGAAGGACAGACAAAATTTACTTCAAAATCTGCTCTGGAAAGTTTGACCCACGTCAAGAGATGGAAATATTAAAAACGTAGTTTTGCCACAGGTCACGGTTTATATTTTCAACTAGTGTAGAAGCCCGTCAATCGACGTGCAAAATAGGCCCGTCGATAAGCCCGTTACCCCAACATTAGTGAAGTTAGCCTCTCCTGTTCTCTCTGCAGAGTGGAGAGAGAAAAGGAGAGGCTAACTTCTCATCTAAGCCACCGACCCAGCCAGCCAGCCAGCAGCGATACACTCGCCTGCTTTATATAGTTTAGATATTTAAATGCCAGCTTTTAGGCTCCCATATTAAGTACTTACAAGCCATAATAATATTATGTTTAACATTCAACCATAGAAATGTACGAAATAATTTATTCTACTTACTTCAAATCCGTTACCGCCTTGTAATCCCGTTAATCTGTCGTCTTTTAAAAATTTGTAGCCATGCGCTACCAACGATTTAAATGATAGAATCTGGTCACCCCCATGGACCAGGGATATTAGCAGATTTCCAGAGATTAAAACATACACAATTAAAACGGAGAGTGACCATGATACAATAATTGTATTGAATGAAACACTCAGCAATTTTCTTTCGAATTCTGGATATTTCTGACTCTGTAGGACAAATATGGAAAATAAAAACACAACAGGAGAATGTGACTCGGAATTTATGTTTCCGCTGAAATTACTAAATATTTCGACCCGGTGAATGCATTCCATTAAAATAAGTGATGTAAAAATGAGTCCACAAATAACGAGCAGAGAGTTTGGACTGAAGATGTGTGAAAACGTCTCCTTCATTGCAAAATTTCCGGGTTGCATGAAAAACGCGATCGGCCTGTGGATAAAAATTATGATTAAATTGCTAATTAAATATTTTCTGATTATCTGAGTCTTACTGAAATACGACACGAATAGGTCTATAAAATATTTGTACCATCAAAATATAAAGGGTGTTAATAAAGTCCGATCCCATGCATTTTTTGGAGCGTGGTTGTTACAAATTCAGCTGGAACTTTTGAACCAGTGAAGTTATTTATTTCAAATTTTTACCATGGGAGGAACAACTAAACGTGTAAGTCATGAGCATCTTAGAGTTGAGATACAAACATTGCATCAGCAGGGGCTTAAACCTACAGAAATTGTGCAAAAATTGGGCTGCAGCCGCAGAACTGTTTGGAAATGGAAGAATAAAAATTTTGTCCACGACAAAAAGCGACCAGGGCGACCCAGAAAGGTGTCACCTACCACAAAAAGAATGATTAAAAACAGACTTTGCAAGAAAACCGGTAGTTCATTACGTAATTGAGCAAGGGAGTTAAATGACTCAAAACGCTATAAAGAGAAGAAGAAGCAAATTAACTGTGTGACCGTGCAAAAATTTGTGAAAACTACGAAGTGGGGTCACACAGCTTACAAACTAACCAAAAAAACCTCTCATGTCACAAAAATATATCGATGACCGTCTGAAATTTGAAGAACTCCTTCAGAAAAGTGCCCATTTGAGTGAAAAAAGACTTGGTGAAGAATTGCGCAGTCACATCCTTTGGACTGACGAATCTATTATTGAACTATATCCAAAATTGAACCAACAAAATGTTCGTTACAGGACAGAAAACAAATCGGATGTACCATCAAGAGCGATCCCAAAATTCGGGCTTAAAGTTATGGTAGCGGGTGGATTTTGTGCACGTTGCGTGACCCCTCTACATATCATACCAAAAGGCCAATCAGTCAATGCAAAGCATTATATGGAAAAAATATTACCTATCTATTTCGATAGCATGGGGAACAAGGAAATATTTCCGAATGAAAGAAAAATAGTTTTCATGCAGGATGGTGCTATAGCCCATACAGCAAAAGCGAGTTTGAGTCTCATCAAGACGCAAGTTTCAACGGTCTGGAGCAAGGGGGTGTGGGCCGCTAACGGCCCAGATTTGAATCCCCTGAAGAACCAGTGGTCCATACTTAAGGAAAATGTATACAAAGAGCCACAACCCCGGACGAGGGAAGAGCTAGTAAAAAAAAGTTCAAGATGTATGGAATTCGATTTCCAGAGGCACATTGGAAAAATTAGCACAGAGCCTTAAACAAAGAGTTGAGGGCATGGTTAAAGTAAATGGTAACAAGACCAAATACTAAGGTAAATATGTCGAACATTTTTTGTAAGTATCACGGGTAGTTTTTTTTTATACTAGCCTTCACTTTTTTACAGGAAAAATGGGATCGGACTTTATTAACACCCTGTACATAGTAGTGACCAATTATTACTTTACGGAATTGCTAACATGCTATATTGCGATGATTATATAGAATTTGTTACCTAATAGTGATAATATTTTCCAGGAAATTCAAATTTGTTAGATTATGGTATCAATTTTCTCACTTCAATTTGGATGTCAACGAAAGCATTGTTACCATTATGATTTGGCAAGGTAAGGATTTCTTAACAGTCTATTTTGAGCATAAGGACATTCTGTTTCTTATTTCAAACTGATATGATATTTGTTAGTTTATAGCAATGCTGAGAATTTTATTACAATGTACAAATGGTTGTATGGTAACAGGATTCAAATTTTACTACCGAACATTTCAAGGTGAAGTTTTGGCCTTAAATAAACTTTAGATATTCATTTAAGCACAAAATTTATATACATTGTTCATGAAAGCAGGTTGACCAAATACCTGGGTGTATTGATCGTATGCAAAAATTTAAGAGCATCCGGTCCCGTCACTCGTTCAATCAGGACGGTATTGGGACCAATTGCGACGTCAATGCTGCCCTGGTTCAGACCTTCCGCAAATCCACCCAGTCGGTGCATAGGCAAAATTCCTGTCTCATTTCCTGGAATGTATCGAATTGGTGGGGCCAACACTGCCGAAACGGTAAAATTCAGTGCATCACGTAAATAGTTCAGCATTTCGACATGCATTCCTCCCGTGAATGAGAGATTTGTGGGTGAACCGGGATCGAATTTGGCTTGAGAGTAGGCATCGTATCCCGGAACGATCCAGTCCGACGCTGTGATAACTTTTTGGTGGAAATTCATGCCAACCAAAAATTCGGCGTGTTGTTGGTAAGGCGATAAGTAGGCGCAGCTTTCCATGACTACGAGATTGGGAGAGACTGTTTCGTTTAGGCTGTAAAACAAATCAAATAAGTCACCCAAAAATAGTGGAAAATATAATTGCCAATTATTTATCTCGTGATTGATTGGAGTAACTAATTGAAGTACATTTTATCCACTACTGATGATGATTTTATCCAATGATGAGTGTTATGCCGAAATTTGTTGAAACTAAATTGATACAAAACGTCAATATTTAATGGATTGACAGTGACAATGCTTTACAATTAATGTCAGTCCACGAAACAAATTAATGCACTGGTATTTTTAAAATGACGTAACTAGATAATCACATGACTCAGGCTCTACCAAAATGATAATAATTGGTTATCGGCTGGTTGTAGATTTTCTATCGGCTAGTGGGATTAATCCTGTTAATTGATCAATTGTCAGTTGTGACCTAAGACAAATTAGTCGACAATAATTATCATTGTCAACCGAATCAAATTGAAGATCAAACCGTCCAAATTTTGTGGACGAGAGGTAAGCTATTTATTACCAGGGCTAGTGATGAAAATTGTAAATTGTTTGTCATAAACGCATACATATACATCACTATTAGAAGATACTTGTATTTAGGTATGTAACACTGCATTTAATGCTTGGCAGCATTTTAAGTGAGATGAGAATGACGGATGTAACATGCTTACGCTTTTAATTCTGTATTTCAAATTAAGAATACTGTAATATGTGCATAAGATATATTTTACTCAATTCATGTTGTTGGCATATTCATGTTTTCGCAGTGATGAGAGTGGTATTTTTGTCCAATGACGTCAACATTACTGTTACGCACAAATTCAATTTGAGCATTTTCTGTATTGAAATCAGATTAGAATGTGATCGGATTGAAATCGAATTGAACTCAAATATGTACATCTCATGGATTAAAATCAGGATTTCAGAGTACTCGAATCTATCCGGACGAGGAATTATTAAATCAGATATTTCAAAATCATGAATGCACTATCAGTAAATACATACATACATATTTATATACATGCATACATGTATTTATGCATGACCCAATATTTCGCATTTTATCCTTATGTTTATATACTTGATTATCATTACAGAAATTCTGTGATAAGCATAATAAATAACAGTAGCACGGACAAACAAAATTATTTGGGATTTCTCAATTTTTTAGATTACATACATACATATGTCTATGTATGTAATTTAAAAAAACTTTATGTAGGTATACCTACATACAAGAAGAGTACATATATAAATTTGCAGTTGTATAATTAGATATGTATGTATGGCCTACCGAATCCTGAATCGATTTGCCTTTATCTTTCCATGGTTTTTATTAAAATCTTGACGTTGCCCTCAACATACTTCGGCTTATAAAACATACCTATAAACCATTATTATTGCCAACAAATTTTTAACTTACTCTAATATTTATGAAGATTGCTTAGCAATAAATATTTTATGGAGAAAAAACAATTTCTTTCTACAAGCATAGTGAACGATATTTCTCATTCAATTTTTTCCCTTTCTTGGCTGAACAAGTAATCTCAAATCATGGACTACGAAAATGCTTGGTTCGTACTGAGAACATATTGCAAAGCGTACCGCTATCTTTGGCAATATCCGTTTTATTTCGATATGAAAAAGAAACGAATGTGTAATTTGACCAGAAACAGCGTCGCTTTTAAGGTTTGGTCGATTTGTGTCGGTTTCTCAATGTTAACCGCATTCTTGGGATCTTTGGGGTGTCTTTTCTGGTTCAACTTTGTTCCAGATGCGACGTCAGATTCTTCGGTGACAACGGTGGAAATATTCCTCGTTATTTTTATCCTGATTTTGGCTATTTTTGGGTGCAGCATATTTCTCTGGATTTACGTCTTCTTGGAAGATGAAGTGACAAATTTTAACCAGTTTTGTGTAAATTATGAAATCCTTTTTGCTAAAGGTAAGTAAGTAAAGGTTAATGGTTAAGATATTTTTCCCTTAAATACACAAAACGATATATTTCAAAATATCTATATCCCGAAGAGACAAAATTCATTATGTATTTATTGAACAATAAAATTGCCTTGACACTATAATTTCTCAAGGTTAAGATTTAAACTTTATGAGCATTCAGTACTATAATTTCCAAAGACATGAAAATTGCAAATTCAAAGTATCTAAATTATAGTTTTTGATAACTGGAACCATTAGCGACGATCAAATTACATAGGTTAATTTCTATATTTTCTTCTAAAATTTTGAAATTTGTCCTAGGCTGATCAAAGTTGAAACGTTGATTTTAAATGTTCTTCGCTAATAAACTCATAAATTGGAAACTACTCGACATAAATATTCGTCTGCTATAGGGAATCATAAAAATTTAATACATAGGTAATCCATTACATAAATCTGGTAGCAACCTATCATAGGTTGCTACCAGACACAATTATAAAATCAATATCTTACCCAAGGGAAATTTTATTAAAAAGCAAGTAGTACGAAATAGATTAACATGGCATACCTACTTTTAATCTGCAGCATTATAAAGGTCCAATTTATCTGGTAAATTAAACGGTAATACATACATAAATACTATCCCACATGCAGCCTAATTTCTTTTAACCTTAATTCTATATTAATCAAAAACCTTCATACATATGAAATCAATTCAAATTAATTATCGAGTCGTCTGAACAGGACATAGATATAAATTGTGTTTTCCCTCATTTTTGCAAAAAATTGATAATGGTTCTATTTTAATTTCGAACTCGTAGATGGAGAAAATAATCTTACCAACACACCACGATTAAGGGGCGTTTTGATCCTTCTCCTCGAAGCGGTAATGATTTACTACGCCATCTTTCCCTGGGTTTGGTACCCTTTCTTCGTGTACCTCGGAGTCGACCCGCCCAACACTTTTTACCGGTTCGTCTTATCCGCCTTCAACCAGCCCTTCAACACCACCAGCAAACTGGCAATCTTTCCTCTCCGATTGTTCTACATGTTCATCTGCTGTTTCGAGGGGACCCGAATGTTTGCCTTTTACGTGATCTACATGGTCTTGAAATGCATCGGAAATTGCGCCGTTTTCGAAGATATTGTCTCACGTTTCGACAAGGTGCCACGTGACGCCTCCTTTTTCTCGGAAATCGACCAAATATGCCGTTATTTTAGTAGATTTAACATAATTAGTCAACATGGCCGAATTCAACATATGAATTACACCAGCGTAGGCTGTTTTACGCTATTCTGTGTCGTAGTTCCTTCGAATTTTGCCACGATCAAGATGTTTCACAGTTTTGCTTTGATATTTTATCTGATTTTTGCAACCCTGTCGGTCCTGACGTTGGCCGGATTTCCGAAGGTTGCGCAACCTCTGATTGAAAGCAATCGGGGTTTGGATGGGGTTATGGATAAATTGAGGGAGATGAATATTCTTGGAAAAGCAGGTGGTGATAGGTACAGGAGTAAAATACTGGAGAAAAGGATCAAATCTATCATGCCGGTTAAAATGTCGATGGGTTTGAGATCTCTGAAATTTACGGATTTTACGATGGATATGAAGGCTGGAGTTATTTATGCTATTATGGATTACACAATTTCTGCGTTGTTGTCGATTCAGGTGAAATAAAAAGACGGGTTGGACGGATATATGTACAGATATAGAATGCGGGGTGTATGGGTACATTTACATATGTACAAATTTATTGGTAAATGTATAAATACCAAATGGGACCATTGTCACTGGAAAGATAACTTGTTTGAAATTAAAATTCCATTATGTAATTTCCATAAATATCGGAATGTCCATCTGCTTTGAACGGAAAAACAAAAACTGTAATATACAGTTTTCTGTATTTATCCTGCAGCCACTCATAAATATATAATAAATTTCTGAAGTACTGAATTTGCTTCTAAAAATTCAATAGAATTTATGTCATAGACGATGCATCTACTTGTAAATACCAAAAACAGTTAAAATTATTTTGATAGAATTATTAAACAAATTACTTACCTACTTTATTCAGCAGAGATTTCGTCTCTTTAAAAACCAATTTAAGTACACGAGATATAAATTACAGGTGTGGATTTGAATATTTAACCATGCTTTTCCTCCAACTATTTATTAGCAACACGCTTTCCCGTCATCCTCAAGTCGAAATCAGGGACATATAAAAAATCGAAACAAATGCGACCTGTAGCAACATTTACTTATTCCCAAGAAAACTGTGTCGGTAAATTCAACCAGATTCAAACTGGTCGTTTCTTCAAATAAGATTTAAACATGATAACAATACATACTTTGGTGATTGCGGGATTACATTTCAATTTCGAAATTCAATCAAATTTTGGATGTTTAATTGATCGAGGCGTCGAAATTTATTAACAGTGTTGCTGATTTTTTGCTTCACAACAGTTTCTATCCCACAATCATTCGGATTGAATTAGCTAATCGGTCTGTGATTTTTACGGTTTATCGTATTTATTGTTACATACATATTTCCTAGAATTTAGAAGTTAACTTATGCACATGATTACCCATAAAGATATGCATATTTGAAATCTGACAATCTTTCGAGCGATAATCACCCCCAAATCTTTAACCGAAAAAAGTTCACTTTCCGTGTCAAAAAATCACCAAAAATTGCCTCCACCCTCTCATAAATCATGGTAATTTTTTTGATCCTCCACTCGAATACAAAACTGATCACACCTGCACACAAAACCGTCCCACACAAGGCAAAGGCATACTTCAAAGCTTCCAAGGAGACTAGGGCAAACTCGTCAAATTCTGGCGGGAACTTAACACCACTATTAATTTGGGCATAATACTTTCGAAACGTTTCATTCCCATGTTTCCTCATTTTTTTAAGTCGGTCTGATGACCTAACCAAATGCTGCCATGTCTCAACTAACCCCGATTCTACCAGTCTCATGTAGTTCGAATAAAAACGGGGAAATATGAAATTTCTATATCCGCTCATTACAGTGGTCGTTTGAAAACCTGCCTCACCACGTCGGCCATCGATGACAAATCGCTTACCCAAAAATCTTATCGGCTCCGTATAATATCCTAAATCATCTGCAGCATTCATTATTACAAAGGTTTCACTCGTTACGAAATGTTTCCGGAGAGGTTTTGAATTTGAAATATTTCGAATTATTTCTTCAGCCAAGGTTCCGATGTGGATGACAAAGACAATTCTCTTATCCAAGGAATCAAGTGACCTTCGATACGCGGGACTTGCCTCAATCTTCAATTGTGGAATTGTGACACCCTTAAGGGTCGAGTGATATGTGATGGTTCGCATCGATCCGTTCATTCCAGCGCTATAAAATCCGAACGAGCTTGTCGTAACAATGTGAAGCTTGCAAGACATTAATTCTTCCACGGTTCGGGGCACGTTGGGAAATTCTGGGACCGCCAAAAATGAAAACAATGCTCCCTGGTACAAGTTTTCCATCAGTACGTAACACCCAAACAACCAAACGGTCGAGATAATCACAGCTACGCGTCTATTCCCAAACAACTTTGCGCTCTCCCCTTTTTCACTTTGCCCCAAAAGCATGGCGGAAACCTTAAAAAGGTGGTCGGAAATGTATTTCTTTAAAACAAAGGGGTGACTGAATCCAGAAGCAGAAACCGAAATCGGGATTAAGCTTGAAATTGTTATGCATGTCAAGATTAAAAGAATCCACGTCGTTGTGTCGAATGGTGACAGAAATGTTGCAAAGTTGTTCGTCACGGATGGAAATACGGTAATGACGGAAAATTCGAATTTTTCAAAATTCACGCCGAGAAGACCGAAATTTAGTTTTAGCATTTGGTCCAGCGCTCCATCAGAAAGAATAGAATTGAAGTTTATAGTTCCGATCATATCTCTCTGAATATTTTTGCTGATTTCTCTAAAATACGAATAAGTGAAGTTAAATTTTTGTCCGAGGGTGGCTAGCGGGCAAAATTCGGATGAATAAATGGTAAAGAAATGTCTTAAAACTGGGGTGCAATCACCCTCGTGTTGGATTCGTTTTGAATTCCGGTACTGCACAATTTTCCCCCGAAGATTTAAATTTTGCGCGTCCCACGATACATCAACTTGACGAAGGATGAACTTCAGGGTAAGTTTTTCTTCGGTTAACGCACCTGTCTTTGAGGGACAAAGTAAACATGGTATAAACACCGATTCTGGTGAATTTAGGCTGAAAAGGACTAATTTTGGAAGGCTAAGTCCTTCAATGTAACCCTTGAAAATATCTGTTATCAGAATTATCGACATGTGCGAATATGTAATCAGCGGCGAGGGAACGTCGTAATACCGCCCAGAGAAAATAGCTGGGGTGCACTGTTTTTGCCGATTCGATAAGATCCACGAAGACGAGGAGGGTTCGAAATCTGTAAAAATGTTGGATCGTGCTAACATTTAGCTCAACAGGACGCCTTAGTGCACCGACTAGTATTGGCGAGTAATTGTTATGGCGGGTCAGCACTTCGTGTAGCGTGGGGGAGATTTGAGATTTCTTATTATTTGTGACGAAGTGAAGATCACAACCACGAAATATGTTGCTAAACTGCCATCTGGCTTGGATTGATTGAATGAACAGGGTAATTATTAGGATAAAGTGGTACTGCATTTTTCCCTAATTTTGAAATTAACGTGGGTTCTGGGAGGCTCAATTTTTGTTAATAAGTATGTAAAACAGTGAGGGTATTATTTCATCGTATCCTTAGTATTCTTCGTATCGTAAAATAACTTACGACTATTACGAGATTGTGTAAGCGTCGTAAGATTTTGTCATCGAAAATCGCGTTACTACGCTTACGAATTTTACACAACCTCACCCCTTGTTTTATTTTCATAAACTATTTTACGATATTACGAAATAACGAATACCTTCAGTGTTTTTCGTTTGGTATCGAATCAATAAATCACCATACATACACGGCAAAAAATAAGTTAGTATGCATCCGTACTAAAATGTTAACAGATACATCCGTACTGTTTGTTAGTACTAGTGCAGCATTCTATGTATTCAAATTAAATTAACGTTGCGTATTGAAATTCATGTTTCCAAAATATTGCATTCCCACTTAATTAAAGTACGCATACGCCACACATCTCATTGTTGCTGTATGTATTTATTCTCAATGACAAGGTTGAGTGCCCGTACTGCCCATCCGTACTAAAACTAAATGATAAATACCCAAATAAGAAGTGGCGGTTTGGATTTACTTGCCACTCTCTTTTTGTTGAAGCAAGCCTTTCATTGTCCCTCTCACTTTAATCATTTTTTAAAAATTGTTTTAAAAATGGAACTGCAAAATTTCAACGTAATAGATAACGTGCTCGAGGGATTAAACTTAGGACAGTACAAAGAAGTGCTACAAGGTGAGCAACAATTTAATTATTATATTCTCATGTATAAAATTTTTCTACACATTTCATTCTTAATTTCCTATAGAAAATTCTATTGATGACTCCCTTCTCAAAACATTACATCAGTCGGGAACATTAGTTACCAATTTGATTGAAGTAATTCCGTCTTTAGGACATCGCCTCCAGATATTAGGGGCTCTGAACAACCAATTTGTCGACCCACAATTTGAAATTATTCTTGACCCTGAAACCTTGCCAGCAACTAATTCTGCGTCAGAAAATAATTCGGTAAAGTGCACTATTTGCTTTGCTGAATTAACTAAGGATTGGGATTCCATTGGAATCATTTAAAATATAAACATTTACTTTTGCAAAAATATACTAATTGGAAATGCCCGATTTGTGATTCAATTCTGTACAGATTTTTAAATTTTAGAGATCATGTTAGGAAACACTTATATAAAGATTTTAAGTGGCAGGTTGAAGCGAAACATATTCAGGATGAAAATAAGTCAACTTTAGAATCAACGCATGACAGCGAAAAGGAGTCAAATTTAGAATCAATTCATGATAATGGAAATGATCCAACTTTAGAACATGACATTGAAACAATGAACAATTTAGATCCAAATAACCAGATCCCCAACGACAATTTCGACATTTCTAGTCAAGAAATGTATGAATTCAGAAAAAAAAGTGCCGAGTTTGTAGTAAAACTAAAAAGTAATGGAAAGTTATCTTTAGCTACATGTAATGAGATTATTAATTCAGTCTCAAAGCTTTTCAATGAAGCTTTAGACTTGATAGCTAAGATTGTGAAACAGCCGGATCCAAAGTCTAGTATTTTTGAGGAACAAATCAATCAACTCAAAGATCCATTTGCTATTGTTAAGACTGATTATTTATTAAAGAAATATTTAACAGAGATGGATTTTTATACCCCCCCTAAGGAAATTATCTTGGGTTCCCAAGTCATTACCAGGCCAGGGTCAGTTGTGCAGTTTGATAAATTTTATTACGTTCCCATTAAACGTGTTCTGGAGAAAGTATTATGTCTCCCAGGAATTATGGAACACATCTTGGAAGTAAATCAGAATATTCCACATAAACTATTTGTTTCGCAAGCATGTGGGAACTTATTTAAATCGCAAATTCAAAATAGTAACATCCCAATTGTGTTCATTCTTTTTTACTATGATGAAGTCGAAGTTTGTAGTCCTTTAGGCTCAAGACATGGGGTACATAAATTGGGAAATTGTTATTATTCAATTTTAAATGCTGGTTCTAACTTTGGATCTAAATTGGAAAATATATTTCTTTGTTGCTCGTTTGAGACTTATTTGCTTAAAAGATATACCATATCTGAATTATTAAGGCCTGCAATTTCAGAGTTGTCTGATTTGTCCCATAATACTATTTTTATTGAATCTCCGTCATATACAGGGGAAATAAAAATTTTATTAGGTCAAGTTACCGGTGATAATCTCGGACTTCACCAGCTTTTTGGTTTTACTGAATCGTTTGTGTCAAATTTTCCTTGCCGTTTTTGCAAGTTGCCTCGATACCGTTGTTTGATTGAATCAAGAGAAAACCCATTAATGAGAAGGACTAGAACCAATTATGAGTCAGACCTTGTACTTCCAAATTTAGCAGCGACCGGAGTAAAAGCCCAATCTGTTTTCAATGATATTCCAAATTATCACATTACTCAAAATTATTGTCCAGATATAATCCATGACATTTTAGAATGGGTTGGTCCCATTAATCTTAAAGTCATGCTAAATTACTTAGTGAAGGAAAAACAAATTTCTGTTGAACAAATAAATTTCAAAATATCCTCCTTTAACTACCGTCACATAAAAAAAGACCGACACAAATGATAGAAATACGTCTATGCGTAAGAAAAAATATAAAAATTATTTGGATTAAATTATTCCATTAAATTACTGTACTAAACAAAGTCTCCACTCAAAAACGGTTTTACTCACTGAATGAGACATGAATTATTGGCATTAATTTGAATATGTAATCACTTTTTTCTTTCTAAACAATTAGTAATACTTTATAACGTGGAAAGTTGCATTCCCGTCATACCCAAATCGGAATATGGTGACATTCATGGAATTGAAACAAATGGGAACTGCATCAACATTTATTCTGAAGAAAACTGCGTCGGGCAATTCGTCCGGCTTCAAACTAGTCGCAATTTCAGATATATCGACAACATGGCGGCACATCGTTGGGAGGATAATATTTTGGCACCCATGAAATAAAAGAAACCCAAAAAAGGAAAGCTTAGATGAGGCTAAGAAGTGCGATAAAAAGTATTTAATAAATTTCTTCTCCAGTCAAGGATATAGAATTTTAATATTTCCGGCATCAGCGCTCCACTTCAATTTAAGCTGACTAAATTGCATAAGCAACATGTTTATGTATACATATTACTAAGAGTCGACTCTATTAGGTCAGACCTGTATATTTATCAACTTTCTGTATATTTGCAAGCATTCATAATTTTTTAGATTTGATGCATATTTGTTTGTATATGGTAGTGAAATGGGGCGCTGATGCCGGAAATATTAAAATTCTATATCCTTGACTGGAGAAGAAATTTATTAAATACTTTTTATCGCACTTCTTAGCCTCATCTAAGGTTTCCTTTTTTGGGTTTCTTTTATTTATTAGTTTTTATTTGTATTGAAAAGTAAGGTCAAAGGTCCCATGAACTCCCAAAAATGTCCCAAAAATCCGACTGGGTACATTTCCGAGAACTTTTTCCCAAGCAACGATGAAATTCAGAGACTTCATCGTTCATCGTTTTTCAAGAGACTAGCGTAGCCTAGATACTAAATTTCAAGCAATCGTGTTCTGAATTGAAAAGTTGCTGGGCCGACCTTAGCAACTCACCTTTGGGCGGTGGTGGGAGCGGTCACATTTCACCACCATCAAAACTTTCTCAGTTTTAAACCGATTTGGAAAATTTTAATTTTGTATTTTTATAGACAAAATGTATTAGCTTTTTATCCGTGTACTTTTTTCATACATGCCTTAAATTTTTTCAAATCTCCAAAAAACACACTATTGGTTGGGTTTCTATTGAATATCTCATAAACCGTTGGATGCTTCAGGCGGCCAAATCAGGGCTCTACTCGATGTAGCCATAATTAACTCTGGGCAAAATTTCATTAAAATCGGTTGGAAATCGACGGAGATTTGAAAAAATTAAGCTTTTCAGACCTGTAGTGAATGCTTACTTAGATGATTTTTTTCGATATAGTAACTATGGCTCATCTAAGAAAAATGATGGTTGGTTCAATCGGGCCGTGTTTGGAGAAATGTGACTCTCAAAATTGGGCCGGAATGAGGTGGGATGTTTCAACCAGCGTTACGCTTTATGACGAGGAGGACTATGAAGGTGGGAAGACAATATTATGATGAGGCCAATTTGTGATAATTAATGAATCGAATATTTCAGGAGCCAATTATACATACTCAATTTCTGGGACGAAGTGCATAACAATTCCGAAGGTGACGTGGAAGTCCATCAAAATTTCAGGAACTGCCACAACCACGTGCGTCGTATTACATGATGACGCCACGTGTGGGGGAAACTCGGTCCAATTACGGCCGGGATATCCACATCTGTACGACTTATGGCTATGGGGCTTTCGTCACGACCAAAATCTTGCTGTTTACGCCAGATCGGCTTCACTTTGCGGAAATAGTTGCCCGGAAGTCATAGATAACTTCTCAGCAGTCTCGGAGTCGGCAATTGTATTAATTTTATTGGCAATCTTATTCGCCTTGGTTGTTGTTTGGTTTGGTGAGGTTTATTTTTTCCAGTGGTACCGAGACGCACATTATCCGTCCCACCAAGAACGTCACGTGGTTAAGTTGATCATTTTGGATTCTTTATAGTGACTTACTGCATCTATTCTAACCTGTCAATACCTGAGAATAAATATTGGCCAAAATTAGTATACAGGGGGAGCTCGCCCCCGCTGGATACGAATTTGACCTTGAATAACCCCGGAACGGTTTGTCGTAGCGGGTCAAAATTTTACACAGACGAGCATGTTATCCTCAGATAGTTGTGTGCAAAAATTCAACTCTCTACTTTCAAAAAAGCCTCCTCCACAGCCCCCAGAAGTTTAGACAGTCATTTCAACTTTTTCCAACAAAAATCTCACCCGTGTTTGCAAAAAAATTTATTTAAATTTTCTGTTGAGGAATGAGAGTGAGTTTTGGGTGACATTTGATCAAAAACTATTTTCTCTACAAGTTACTAGTTGGGTTCGAAGAGCTTAGTACACGACAAATGCCGAAAAAAATTCGAGCAATTTGGTGCTTTTCAGTGAGGAGAACTTTTTTAAACAGTTTCTGGTTGTTGGTGCAATGTCGGGTCGTAGTGTCCTCCCACTTATAAAAGTCCCCCGAAAAGTGAAGGAACCTGCAAAGTATTATGTGGACCGTGTATTGAAACCATTTTAAGTACAAAATTTTCCAAAATTTTGCGGCAAAAAAATAAAGGTGATTTTTCATGATCACGCAACGTCTTCCCAGACGGCAAAGTTCACCCAAGATAATGCAAAGGACCTTGACGCTAGATTGGGGATAAAAATCATTTCGAATAGTGAAATACCTGTACAATCCGCCGATGTGAGTCAAATAGAGTTATTTGGGTTCGGATACTTGAAAATAACATTTTTCTGCGGAGATCAAATTTTTTAGACCGAGTTTGAAAAGAATAAAAATGCGTGTTTAAAGTTCTGGGGGCTGTGGGGAAGGCATTTTTGTAAGTAGAGAGTTGGATTTTTGCACACAACTATATGAGGATGATTTGCTCCTCTGTTCAAAATTTTGACCCGCTGCGACAAACCGTTCTGGGGTTATTCAAGGTCAAATTCGTATCCAGCGAAACGAGCTTCCCATCTGTAATTTATCAGGCTAGTTGCTTGTGTACCTACTTATCCTTGTACATGCATACATTGCACTCACAGATCTGTGTCAATGCAGGTATAACTTTTTCTGTTTCAATTACCAATAAAGTAAAGTGAAGTTTAAAATGTATGCCAAAGAGTTAAAAATAATATGTAGCAGTTTTGCTTATCACCATCGAAATTTATCAAATTTTGGATCCGTATTTTGAGGAATTTGAGTGCATGCATACATATGTACATATTCGCCCTATGATCGTTATAAAGATATACATAAATGTATGCCCGACTAAACGCTTCTCGTGACATGCCAAACCGATCCCATAAAAATTGCAGGCTTAATGTTATACATTAAACTTTGCTATTATTACATTATTATTACATTCCCAACCCAGTCTTTTGCTATGACTCCACATGCAATCTGCATCATGCAAATTTTGACGTGTGTCATTTTTATGAACACAGGCTGGAAATTTACAGCTCCAGTCGTGGCAAACCGGTTCCACTACTTCACTCGACACCCATGTGCTCCTCAACAAAGTTCAAAGCAGCTCGAGCAAAAAGCATGCTTGGAAGTAGGGGTGAGCCGGGCCTGCCTTTTTGTACACCCTACCCGGCCCAAATCAATCCGACTTTCCCGGTCAAGATATGCAATTGATTTATGATTTAGACCTTTACGAATGCGTTAATAGTTATCAGTTTACAAAACTGTTTTATAGACTATGGCGTAAATATGTGGTAACTCAATTAACGGATAAAAACCCAATCTATAAATTTTTGAGTAACTTTTTAAACCCATTTCGGCTGGAACCGGACAGTGTCGGCCTGGTTACTCCTCCCGCTGAACTCTAAGGAGTAGCAAGTCAGAGTCTGGCAACGCCAGATTTCGATGTCCTTTGGATATGTTGTGGGGCTCTATGAGTGTAGAAAAAGTGTAGAAGGATTCTACTCCACGGGGCCATTTGCGACCGTCACACCCATTCAAAGTTGGAAAGACTGTTAAAGAAAGTCATTTTCTGTACGCTTAAACTATAGCCAAAAATCTAGTTTTGGTCCGACTTGGAGGAAATTTATATTCTTGTGATTCCTGCTTCAACATATCCAACAACAAACTCAACCTTTTTGAAATTTCGAATTTTTTCAACACAAAACACACAGAAAATCCTACATTGACCCAACCTATTCACCGGGATTGGGTTGGACCGGATTGAACCACATTTTGGATTGCTATTCACCCCTGCCGTGCAAACTAAATACTCCGATATATTATGTCACATGGTAGGGTAATTACACGACCAACGAGTACCAGTTTTCACAATCCATGAAATTGAGCAATTAAAAGATACGCCTTTATTATATACATTCATATATGTACATACATATGTGCATGTCTACATATGCTTGATTGAGGGTTGGGCCTCTCTAAAACTGTTAATAATCGCATCTTTTTGAGGGTCAGGTCAGTAGTGAAATTTGTATCACGGGAGAAAGATGTTTTTCTATTACGCTCTTGCAATCACTGCTTTACTGATACTTTACTACTTACTGTTAAAAGATGATCGTGACAGCAAGGAACCACCAGGTATGCCATTTTTACTACATTACATTTTATAGTTGGATACATATATATAAATTCACACTCCATGATATCATGGAGTAAAAAATTTTGAACAACAAGTAAATTTCTATTGTATGTATGTATGTATGTATTGAACCGTAGACAGAGTTTCATGATTTTTATGCAGGTCCAAAACCAGTGCCAATTATAGGAAATTTGGTAGATTTGCTTATGGCATCGGGCAACATGACCTTGGCATTGGGAAACTTGGCTGAGAAATATGGAGAAATATATTCCTTAAAGATGGGATCTAAAAAGACAGGTGGGTCTGGATTGCATATAGAAAATAAATACAGGTTGTAAATGTTCCTTATATATAATTTAACTTATAATTTTAATCAAGCATTAATTATGTGCATGCGTACATACATATTACCAAATAAGTATGTTCAAATTATAGACTTAATTCGGAATCTTTTTCAGTCATACTCACTTCAAAGGACGCCATGCAAACCATCCTCTCCAATGAGGCCACGTTTGCTCGAGATTTCACAGGAATGTGGACAGATCGAAGTTTCCATAAGAACTTAGGAATCGCTTTTTCTGAAGGAGAAGTCTGGGAAAAGTTGAGACCTTGGACGTTTAAAATGTTAAAAGATTTCGGTTTTGGCAAATCGTCCGATATGGAACGTTTCATTCAAGTAAGAAAAGGCAACGTATAAAATTTCAGAAATTTCAACGCCAAACTTCCAGGTCGCGTCGCAACGTTTATTCGCCACAATCGACGACAAGATAGGACCCGAAAAGAAGAGCTGTGACATCGATATCGAACTCCTTTACAATCAGCCGATTCTTTCCATCATGTGGCAAATGATAGTTGGAGATCTCTCCCCAGAAGATGAACCATCTCTCAAAATCCTCTCAGAGAAGGGAGATGCTTTCGTTCGAGTCAGCATTTTTGGGGCCGGAATCGTAATTGCTTTTCCATTTTTGAGGTTTGTCTTCCCAAACGCGTTGGGATACAATGTGCAGATGGATTTTTTCCAGGCGTGCAACACCATTGCGCAAGTAAGAACTATAAAACAAATTTTAGAATAATTGGGTCTCTAACGAAAATATCATGTAACCTGATTCGCATATTTTTGGCAAAATCGCGAAGTAGGAGGTTTACGTAACGATGTTGGGTCTTGTTGAATATATAAATATGTATGCATGCCCTGTTAGAAATCTGGTACATATCCATATAGTCGCGCATGTATTGATTTCTCCGTATTAAACTTGCTACCGCTAAGTATTAAAATTATATCGGTCCGTAAAAATCTACTACAGATATGGTAACAGTTCCATGCGTAGTTACCATTATGCGTATTTATTATAACTTATCAATACCTATTTTGTAGAGCTGCATATGAATACGGCTTTTTACTATTTAAATACTCGATTTCTAAGAGTGCGGTAATGTAGAAAATGTGAATTATCCCAACGAGGTGACAAACTATAGTTGATGGTGGACACAGAGTAACTATTTTGATTTGCAGAACTTGTTCAAGGAAATGGAAGAAAAAATGAGGAAATCACCGCTCTCAACGCCGACAAATTTATTGAAAGCTTTCGTCCAAAACTGTACCAAGGATCCTAAAATTTTTAATTGTACTTAACTATACTTGTACTGAAATTATAAATACTTACAAAGTAGCGTTAATTAGTAACAATTAAATAATCTTTGGTTGATTAAGGTGATAATTTCCTGCTCACATTTCAAGACATCCTGCTCACCAGTACCGAAACGTCCAATACGTTTATGGAGATCTTAATTTTGTACCTCATAACATACCCGGATGTACAGGAGAAAGTTTATGCAGAAATCTTAAAAGTTTCACCGGATGAGAGAGACCTTAGTTTTTCTGATAGAAAAAAGTATGTAAAAATGACCTGATTTAAATGGTGATGCACATTTTTAAGTAATTCGATACATTGTCCTCCATATTTAATAGAATGCCGTACACGCAAGCTTTCTTCTTGGAGGCGCATCGAAAAGGACAACCGTTCCAGAACTTGGTTCCTCGTCGAGCCTTGTCGGATATCACGTATAAGGACTACATTATTAAAAAGGTTGGAAAAAAATGTGCAACAAATAAGGGTATATTACTCGCCTCATCGTAAATAGTCGATAAAAAGGACGGGATAATTTATGAGTATTTAGATAGCAATTTAATCGAATACTGTAATAATGGACAACCGCACACTTCATATTTATTGTAGATACATACATTTCTGTACAACTTGCTTTTCCATAATTCGATGGAAAATTTTTGCTAGGTTTCTAAATTTCTGCAGCACTGCATTTGAATAAGTATATACATACGTCGTCATGGCTTCTTGCACAAATCCCTATATTGAAAAAGGTTTCTGCAGAAAACTGGGCCAAAATTTGACAAGCAAGCTGTCCAAAGTTTTACTCGGGATTGTCAGTGATATTTGATGTATGGTTGCTAGGATACCATCATCATGAGCGACACGCGGCTCTACTATGAAAACAAGGAGGACTGGCCTGATCCAGAAGTATTTCGACCGGAACGTTTCCTTGACGAGGCTGGACAGGTGGTCAACGCGGGGAAGATTATTTCCTTCTCATTCGGTGAATTAGAAGTTTTCTTTATTCTGCAATTATCGTAATAATTTATCTAAATACATACATTAATTATTCATTTTTATTAACTCTTTCCTCAGGGAAGAGAAACTGTCCTGGAGAACTCCAAGCAAACATTGTCACATTTTTGGGGATCACTGCACTCTTGCAACGGTACAAGTTGAGCGTCCCGAGGGGTCAGTGCATGCCCAGGTTGGACATGAGGCCGGGATTAACTTCAAAACCGTATCCATTTCAGGCAACGTTTGCTAAGCGACAATGATCGACATATTGAAAAAGACAATTTTTTCGCGATATGCAACCTCTATAAGAACCAGTTTGATAACCCTCAGCAATTGTTCGGCCAACATAGTTAAATATGTATATACAATTTATCGAAATCCAAATCTTCTTCGCTATAATATGTATAACCAATTTTCGCGACCGTTGAAGACGACATACAGATACATATGTACGGTTATTTCCTTTAGTTACACAGGTATTATCAATTATCAACTTGATATTAGTTTATTTGCAAATTTAATTTCTTCTCACTGAATACAAATTTATATGCAAATATGCATACAATCCTGTATGTTTTTGCACGTCTGAAAATATTATACATGTACATGTTTGCATCCTTCATATTGATAATCTCACCCTTTGCCACGATTGCTTACACATCAAGTAAATCAGCTATGCTCTTACCAGGAATGTGTACGATATATGTATCTGAACTTGCAAGCTTATCAATTCCTGTATTCCGAATATGATACTTGTTCAAATCTACTTATCGGCAAATAAATATGTATGTAATTTTGTAGCTGAATGGCTAACTTCTTCATGCATGTGTGTAGTTGTTAAGACATTACCGCATTTCGTATTACTTATTTGATACGTATCTATCATTCAATTATCAATTTCTTTGATACGGATAGGCATATCGATGTTGAGTAAGTTGTGGTTTGTGAAATTGAACATGGTTGGGTTATTATTAGTCAGTTATGTATGTGTACAACCTTCATGCAAAATTGACAACATCTGTGCACAAATCTAGGCAAAATTTGTGTAATGTTGCAAAATATATTTATTCATTCCCTAGTGTCAAACTAAGGATTAGATTTTAAAAACAATTTTCCAAATGTCTAACATTACTATGCAGTTAAAAGTCTTAACAGTAGCAGTGCTCATTATCGGAATTCAATTAAATTTTGGATCCTCAATTGCTCAAAACACTACAATCCTTGTCACAAAGGGCGATATGTCTACTCGTAAGAACAAAACTATAAAAGTTATTTTGATTGAATTATAAATACTAAATACTAAATTACTATACTTATCAAGCCGAGATTTCGTTCCTTTAAAAACCGATTAAATTGCATGAGACATAAATTACGGGCATATAGCGGAATAAATTTATTTATTTAAGACTCTAAATATTTAGGAATCCTTTACAACGTGGATCGTTCCGTTCACGCAATACCTAAATCAAAACCTAACGACATTTATGAAATTCAAACAAATGGGAACTGTATCAATATTTACCCCCAAGAAAACTGCGTTGGACAATTCGTCCGGGTTCAAACTGGGCTGAACTACATATATGTCGGCAATTTAGTGGGAAATCGTTTGGACAAGAACATTGTGGTTGACCATGAAAAAGTGATTGTTGGTTCAATCGGGCCTTGTTTTGAGAAATGTGATCCTCAAAACTTGGTCGGAATGAGGAAGGATCTTTCAACTAGCGTTACGCTTCATGACGAGCTTTACTATCCTGGTGAGAAGAGAATGCGTATCAAGGTAATGCCAATTTGTGACAACAAATTAATCAGACTGCCCTGTGGAATATTTCAGGATCCAATTATACATTCTCAATCTCTGGGATGCAGTGCATCAAAATTCCGTCACTGACACGGTGGTTGAGGTGGACGTCGATCAGAATTTCAGGAACGGCTACAACCACCTGTGTCGAATTGCATGATGACGCCACGTGTGGGGGGAACTCGGTCCAATTACGGCCAGGATATCCATATTTGAAGTGGATATGGTGGTGGGGTTTGTTTCGTGAGGAAAACTCCGCTTTTTTGGTCAGATCAGTGTCACTGTGCGGAAATACTTGCCCAGCAGTCATGGCTAACTTTTTCAAGAACGATAACCACAACGACGCATATTAATGACAAAACAAATTCCTCTCAAGGAGAAGAACAAGCATCACATTCACCGTCGTGGGCCTTCCTTCTAATTGTATTAGCAATCCTGTTCGTCCTGATTGTTGCCGGCTTTGGTGGGGTTTATTTCTTTCAGCCGAAATGCACACCTTACGTCTTGCGAAGAACGTTGCAACGTCATTGAGTAATCGTTGGTTGGCTACGTTGATCATGTTTGGATTATTTATAGCCACTTCTGTGTTTCATCTACGCAAACCTGCCTCCACATGTCCACATATCTTGGCTAAATTTGTATATTTTTTAAAAATAATCTTTGTACAAATTTGCACCTTGTGCATACATATGCACAGCTCTGTTTAATTTAACTACAAAGAAGAGTTTCATCCTTTAATAAATGCTCTGCATGTTATCGCACAAATTTCTAAGAAACATATCCTACATATATTTAGTTTGCTATTGATAATCTCACACTTTGACAAGATTGCTAACACGTTTATCCAGACCCGTGTTATAAGTTAGTACATATGTACTTCAAGCCAAGGCAAAAATTCAACCAACTTAATTCCGACCAAGAAACATGTATGTACGTCGCATTTGAACCATACATGTTCAAAAAATCTTTTTTCGTTCAAAGTTCAATCATCCCGATTCCTGAGTGAAGATTTTAATTCACAATCAGTATTTTCTTTCAAACTCATTTCATTTCACATCATCTGACTTCATTTCATACTTCGCCCCATGTATTAAGCATAGGGTGAAAAATGAAATGAGTGAAAAATCCTATCATTCACAATCCTTCACTTGAAATGACTGAATCTTTCACTCATTTTCATTTAAATCACAAGAAATTCATTTTCATTCGCCATCATTCTCTATCATAACCAGTCACACGAATGAAAGTGAACAAGTATGATTTGAAGTTGAAATTTTGAACTAGCAAAATTATCAATTTCCACAGAATATCGATATAACATTTGTTCAAACCTATCCCCAAATAACTTACTGGGAATTGGTAAAATATTTAGCTTGTCGATAGTTACTTAAGACATTCACGCACTTCGTGTAACGTAATTACGTTACACGTTATTCATGTATATATTAATATATACATGAATATGTATGTATTTCATCACTAAACATAAATGTCTTGCACACTGATATGACCGGCGGTGTTGGTTTAACAAATTTTTGCTTCGATCGTATGCCTAAGGTTAGTCGGAACTCTTGATCCAAGTTAAAAAATCCAGTGTATGGATGTTATGCAGCAATGTAGCTCCACAAACATGTGTGGTTTGGAACCAGTAGCTTTATTTTACAAATGTCTTGAATAGTCATAGTTCAAAATTAATCCGTCCTAATTCTCAAATTACCATGCAAATTTGCTTTACAATTTTACATTGCTAAATTTTAAGATTTTTCATTTTAAATACCATATTTACTGGCGTTGTCCCGCAGCTAATTTCCTAACGTGTTTTGCTGTTCTCCCCCATTTTAAAAATCCTCCCGAATCTAAGCAACGCATATATTAAGAGTTTCAAGACCTAGAGCTTGTAAAGTTTTATTATTTCTCGACTTCCCGAATGATAACTATTGTGATCAACGAGAAGCCCCGCAACAACGCCAAACATAGTTACCGTTTTTCTGCCGCTAAGGGTTAACCCTTAAACATGCTAATAAACTAAACAACGGAAAACGTAATTCATTGGTTGAATTTTCCAACCTCCGAAGTTTGATACTTTCTCGATATGTTTTATTATTTATTACGTTTGGAGACTGAATAAATTATTACTAATCCTTAATCATAAGGGTAAGACGGATAATTTAATTTAAATCTGAAATCCATGCTGTTCCTGGGAAATTTCTAATGCCTCAAAATTTTATCCTGTAAAAAGTATTTATTTCTACTCGTAATCCTAATTCAACAATCCGCAGAAATTAATCCTTAGTCATTAGCAGAAAGGACATTTATCCACCCAACTCTGCCCAAATTTTGCACATGCCCAACCTAATTAGGAAGTAATGACATATTTGTGCTGGATAACGTCATCGTCATCGTGTAGGGTTGCCATCCGATCGGATAGGATAGGATATGATAAAAATAATTTTTATCCGATGGGATAAGTCCACTGTTCGGATAATCCGAGTCGGATAACTTCAGAAATATTATCCTATCCGATATCCGACGGATAGGATAGGATAATCAAATTAATTAGCAAAATAAATTCAAAAATTTCAAATAATGCCAACAATTGTCGGGTATTCAATTTGCATAAGCTCTGTTAAAATTATGTCAAGTGCACTGAGCACAGACTGAACTACTAAGGGAGTTGTAGGAATTAGAAGTGACACATATGTATGTATTTAACAAACGTCTTTCTGTAAGTCTCCACTTTTCTTTATTAGTTTGGATAAGTATGATACGCAGTATGTAATCAGTTCAATTTATCATAATGTCAATATTCAAATTAATTGCTTTAAAGCACCCACGGAACTAGATTGATTCTTTAAGCAACGGGAAAATAACCTTATATATTACCTCAAAGGGAACCGTTTTGTGTTTGCCATGGTAATAATTTTACATCTGCTTACTTTACTAAGATTTGACTGGAATTACTTAAATATATCCATGGATGAAAATGAAATACAATTGGAGATAAAATATTTGATTTACTTTCGCACCTACAACGTGTCCAAATTACACTTAACTCGTCATTTTTGACTTATCCGATATCCGTCGGATATCCGACGGACAACATCGGATAATCCGAGTCGGATAATTTGAAAAAATTATCCTATCCGACGGATATCCGAATCGTATTTTTCCTTATCCTATCCGACATTATCCGATCCTATCCGATCGGATAGGATAATCTCGGATAAAAACGGCAACCCTATCATCGTGGGTCGCTCGGAAAACTTAAAAACCTTTAAATTTGATGTTAGATGAGTACTGTCAACTTTTGCAATAATCGTATAGGTATATTTAATCAATTCTGTGTGACATCTCTTAAATATTATTGTATCAAACACCTCATTTTTGTCTCCATCCAGTTCTAGTAATTCTGATTTTTCAATAAATTTAATAATACTCCCGTCCCACTTCGGTCCCGTGCAGTATATCATGGTGGAACCGCCTAATATTAGCGAGATGATTGTATCAAGCGACACCGGATGTTTAATCCAAATCGCCAAAACTTCATTAAAGGTAAACATGTTCTTTAGCTTACTTTCTGTTCGCAAAATTTCACTATCCGCCAACCTGGCTGCATGGCCATTTATTGACTCCGAATCATTTCTAAACGTAACTGTTACGTTTGTTAAGTTAAGTACATCTAATGGATTTGTTGGAAACGAAGAGGAATATATATGCATCTTTTCCAAGAGCACAACAGATAACTGTTTGAGAGAACCAAACTTTCGAAAGTTTGGATCTTCGCAAACACAATAAATAAGATGCAAATCTAGGAGTTTGTGGAAGCCGGGTAACAAGTTCTCAACGATTACAGGAGATATACATTCTTGTAATACAAGTGCCTTAACCTTACCGTAACGTCTTGCAGAACCATAGAGTTGTCTGGGTATCTGACTATCTTCTAAATTTATGTGCAAAAGACGGCGCTGATCCGACCTTACAAACAAGCTAATTGAGTTACTAATAACTTGCACCTCGTGTAACATCTGAACTACATTTAATACTTCCATCTTAGTTTTATCAGTATAAAAGAAAATAAATGGCTCAAGCCGGCGAAAATTTGTCACAGTTGTAAGTGGATTAAAAATGCAGTGAATTATGTAAGTTGTAAGTCTTGGAAGACAAATTAATTTATTACTCGTCGGTGCGTATATATTTATAACGCTGCTGGAGTTGGATATTTGCATACATAGTAAAAATAAGTATCACTTCCTGGCGGTGCTCTATTTAATAACATATCTTTATGCATTATGATATCTACCAGTTGCGAATTGTTGCAGGAAACTGGAGAGATTATTTTACCAAAATCAACACCTAGTGGTCTCAACGGTTCTCGGTTCTCATCTAACCGAACCGGAACCGATGGCTCGGTTCGGTTCCGGTTTATACGGAGAACCGAACCGAACCGAAACTTTTATTACCGGTTCGGTTCCGGTTCCAAGTCTTTGAGAACCGAACCGAACCGGCCGGTTCGGGTTGAACCGAACTTCATACATAAATACATTAGCGAAGTTAATCATATTTTCGAAAAAGTTTTACGAATTTCCCGAAATACACATAGTTTCCAAAATGAAATTTTGACGTGGCCGCACTGCCAAAGTTCCCAAAATGAAACTTTGACATGGCCACACCCCCAAAGTTCCCGAAATGAAACTTTGACTTGGTCACACCCCCAATGTTTCCAAAACCAAATTTTGACTTGATGACACGCCCAAAGTTCCCAAAATGAAACTTTTATTTGGTCACACCCCCAATGTTTCCAAAACGAAATTTTGACCTGGTTACATCCCCAATGTTTCCAAAACCAAATTTTGACTTGATGACACCTCCAAAGTTTCCAAAATAAAATTTTCACCCCCAAAGTTTCCTAAACGAAATTTTTACCCCCAAAAGTTTCTAAAATGAAATCTTTACTTGGTCACACCCCAAAGTTTCCAAAATGAAATTTTTACTTGGTTACACCCCCAATGTTTCCAAAATGAAATTTTTACTTGGTCACACCCCAAATGTTTCCAAAATGAAATTTTTACTTGGTCACACCCCAAATGTTTCCAAAATGAAATTTTGACTTGGTTACACCCCCAATGTTTCCAAAATGAAATTTTTACTTGGTCACACCCCCAATGTTTCCAAAATGAAATTTTGACTTGGTTGCACCCCAAACTTGGAATTGTTTTCTAACTTCAATAATATATACATAAGTGGTTTTGCTGTTGACATGTATTAGAATTTGCTTGTTTAAATACAGATAAGTTATTGGCTTATATGTGAAATTTCATCAGAAACACGTCAATTAGCATTGTTTGTTGTTTATTGCATATTAATAACACTACCGGTTTGACCCGAACCGCCGGTTCGGTCACGGTTTGGTCCGGTTCCGGTTCGGTTCCAACTAAAAAAAGTTCGGTTCTGTTTCGGTTCTTCAATTCTGGTTCTCGGTTCTAAACCGGTTCTTCCAAGAACCGAACCGAACCGCACCGTTGAGACCACTATCAACACCATGCAATTCTTACCCCCGCGACTCTACCAGATTATTAGTTTAATTGAGATTACAAAATTTCACCTTCAATTTGTGCAATCTAGTCGTGACAACACGACAGCATTAATAGGATTTAAACTGGATAGGTTTATGTATGTACATGCACTGCATTACACACAAGTTGTCAGCAGAGTTTATTGCAAAAAATCCAATTTTCATCATTTATTCCTTCAGTAAATTTCATCACTTAAAGTGATAATAGGTTGGAACCCCCTCACGATCAGTCCCGATATCTAATCAATAATCTGGTTAAAGTTGGATAAAATCGATGTTCTTGTTCGTCTTGAATATGCAAATATATGAAAACCCAACATACATATATATGTACATCGAACTTAATAGGTTTCCTACCTACGTACACACGCAACAATTTGCCGGAAATGTGTCAGCACACTTATGTCTATGCATGAAATATATCCTGCGTCCAATTTTTTTTAGAATACACACACCTGGCCAACCTGGAACGGGAATGACCATTAGTGGTGAAAGCCGCTTCCTCTTGTCGACATGGTTCTTAATCCGTGCTGCTGTGGAATCTCGTTGCAGTCGGGGTGCAAAATTATTGCATTCGTGCAAATTGTAGGTTGCATTTACTTAAATATTTCGCAAAAATTTATTATTTGCAAAATTTGAATTTGAATTTCTCCAGCTCAGTTGCACTTTCACCTTGGTGTCGGGAATACTAGGCCTCACGCAGGCGGTCAAACTCCCAGGAAAGGAATATGAGGAGACGTACTCATTGGATGGTTAATTGTTATAATTAATTAATTTCTTAATTGGCTGTAATTTTTTACATTGGGCGTACTCACAACGTCAACTTATTTAGTAGGGCAACTCATTTAGAAAATTTGCGAAGCGCAAAAAATTTATGTGAAGGGATTTGCAAAATATCTTCGCAAATCTACCAAATCTATTTACTTATTTATATAAAACAGTCATACAATACATAAAACTCTTATTTTATGCATTAATTTCTGAAATTTCTCTCGGTGTTGGTGGCTAGGATGAGTTTGTGAAGTAAAAACATGCCGAGTTGCTGGGTAAATTTTGAAAGAAAAACAACTCATGATTACTAGCAAAAAGTTGTGCGAAATCACGCAATTTCGCAAAACTTCTACAATTATCTAGGCATGTGAGATATACAAATGTTGACGTGAGTAATCAAATTATAAACTTTACATTTTCAGCCGATGCCCAAAAAATCGTTTTTTCGATTGTCATTGTAATCGGCGTTATAGGGCTAATTTTGGCCCTGCTTTTGTTGCAAGGGGCTCGAAAGGTAAATAAAATTTACATATATAATCAAATATCGATATTTAAAAAAATATATTTTTCCGGTTTAAGTATTATTTTTTTGAAAAATTATTTCTCGCAAGTTTTCCTCAAAATTATTGTCTTCAATATTTTCAGAAACAAGCCCGGAAACTGTTCGTATGGTTCTTTGTCCGATTCATAATAGTTGTCCTGCTATTTGCGAAATTCATCTACGACTGTGTCCACGTGAGGACGGGTGCCGTTCCGGATTTGATCGGAAGTGCGGTGAACGTCTTGTTCGACGCGTATTGCGCCTTCGTCGTTTGGTGCTTTTGGAAGGAGGTGAAAGCGGGTGAAAGCGATGGAACTGTCTAAATCTGGATTTCTGGAAGAAAATTAGATATCGATTTTACTCACATGTTTGACATTTGGCTTTCATCAAAGAGAATAATTTGTGTTTTCATGTTTTTCTTAAAGAAATTTTGTAAGTGCATATTTATGTATCTACATAGATGTGTTAGTAGATAAACAGGTTGCTGATTTTTCATTTTAACTAACTTTTTTACCAGTTTTATTTATTATTAAGGAGGAATACGTACGACCTATTCAATGCCAGATCTTGATGCCCTTTGGATATGTTGTAGGTCTATACGAGTGTAGAAAAAGTGAAGGAGGGTTAAGGTCCATGGGCCCTAGTTCGCCAGCCACACCCCTTTGAAGGGGCGCCCAATGCCAAACTAGCCGCACTAAAAAATTCGCCAAAAATTCAATTTTGCTCGGATTTTCAAAATATTTACATATTCTATCCCAGATAGTTGCTTTATCATATCCAATATCAAACCCAACTTTTTTGAAATTTCACACTTTTTCGATACATACCCCTAATCAGAAGATTTTAAAAAAATTGAAAATTTGAAAAGGGTCGAATTTGATGTTGGATATGATAAAGCAACTATCTAGGATCAAGAATATGTAAATATTATGGAAATCCGAGCAAAATTGGATTTTTGGCGAATTTTTTAGTGCGGCTAGTTTGGCATTGGGCGCCCCTTCAAAGGGGTGTGGCTGGCGAACTAGGGCCCATGGACCTTAACCCTCCTTCACTTTTTCTACACTCGTATAGACCTACAACATATCCAAAGGGCATCAAGATCTGGCATTGAAAAGGTCGTAAGTACTCCTCCTAAGTTCAGAGAGTTAGGTTAGCCAATTTTTGGCTATACATATTATTTAAATTTGTAAATAATTGCAAAAATGAAAATTTTAGAACCATAGGTACATATTTACATACGCATTCAGGGTTCATTACATACAAATGCTCTTATATTTTACCAATTTGGTCCACTTTTTCCATCACAGCACGTTGGTCCGGAATACTGAATTTCTTGGCCAAAACCTATTCTCACCGATTCAAAAACGAAGTACCCCCTTCAGTACCTTTGACATAGATGTTCAACTTCGGAAAGTTTCATTTGGATTGTTCAACCGGTGAAGACGTGGCGTATACTCAAACTTGGCTGATAACATTGGGCTAAATGGGGAAAACTTCAAGTTGAAAATCCTGCCTATTCCTGTGCTTTTCTGAGGAACCGTAAATGTATTATTAATCCCCCATATCTAATCTACAAAAACTGCTGCCACCAGCTGCCACCATTACAAATAGGCAGAGAGATTTGAATTTATGTAATTGAAAATTGCCATAAGCAAAATATCTGGAATGCTCCAATCATTGTCACGTATGAAATTTTCGAGTGTTCCAAATAACACAATCGCTTCGAAATATCTTGCCCAGTCCTGGGGGAAGGAAATATGGTAAACCAAACCCCTCTAAAAAATTTATTACGAGCAGGGGGATTTTATGAAGTGGTGACCCCCTGATGAGGCATAACTAAATTTATAATTTTGGTCCTATTTTCTTTGTTAATTAAGTTAGAGGACAGAAATACTTCATAAAATTATATAATATTGTCATTTTATGAAAATACATCCTCAAAATTATCAAAACAAAACTTTCAAATTTGTATTTTGACCACACCCCCTGGCAGTGGGTGTGCCGATAATGTCCAAATAATGGTTGGAGTTGTTTAGAGCTTGATTAGACCTTTCAAATGACACCCCACTTGATGGGGTAATGCAAGAAAATAAATATTCACCTGTGACCACACCCCCAAAGGGGTGTGGCTTCAATAAGAGTTGCATAGCTTATACCCATTGGACCTTCATATCTCGATCCCCGAAGGCAGAACTCGAAAAAATTAAATGGTTCGAGAGCTAGAGGTTTTGGCAAACAAATAAAGCAATCCGGACCACTGTGCACAGTGGTAAAAAGGGGTAAACTGTTAACGGTCGAGCGCGAGCTCAGCTTTTTTCCGTCTCTGTCGCTCACTCTCTCACTTCCACGCGAGGGCATTGACCCCGCAACCCTTCATCCGCATTTTTCATCAATAATTCCGAATTGTTATATTTTTAACTATAAATTTCCCCCAATTTCGTAATGTTATAAACAAAATTTATCTTAATAGAAAGTATCAACACTCTGTTGTCAAATAATTTTTATACCTTGTTCAGAAAAGTTTTGACTGTGACGATAAAGACCCTATGCAGACCAGAGGATTGCAGAAATTCTTGTCCAAAAATCTTATCAAATTACGAAATTCCGGGTGAATTAATTTCAAAATTTATAGTTAAAAATATAACAATTCGGAATTATTGGTGAAAAATGCGGATGATGAAGGATTACGACGTCAATTGTCGTCAATATCTTCGCGTCGGAGCGAGAGAGTGAGCGACAGAGACGGAAAAAATGACCGTGACTCGCGCTCGACCGTGCATTGAAAAATCAAGCATTTTTGCGAACTTGCGGCGCCTATAAAGTGGCGAATTTTGCGCATCTGCTCAAGTGCCAAACCAAATGTTGTTTCTAAAGACTTGGTCTTCCAAACTAACATGGTCAAAAAGTTATCTGCGCTGAACATGGTTTGCGCCTCCATTGTAAATGATATTTTTTAACAATATATTACATATGTACATACTTACATAATACCTAGTTTAACATAATATTTATCATCTTCATCAACATTTCTCTCTAGGTAGGTAGGTAGGTAGGTATTTATTAAGTTCGATTGATGTGGCCTCGGCCTTTACAATCATACATATTTCATTCTTAAATATAATTAAAGTAATTTAAATATTAGTTTAAAATAATAATTCTAATTCATTAATCAATTAATCATCAACATTTCTCTCTAATTAAATAAATAAATCAATAGTTACACAAGTAATTTCTTCTCCAGGGTATGAATGCGACTACAGTGGCTGACCAAATCTTGAAAAGCGACGTATTTGTTAGCACAAAAATAGCATTCATGCTTCTTACTATCGTGCCGTTTTTCATGTCGTGCTAAATTGCGCTTCGCGTGAGTCCTGTACTCGCATTTGTGGCAGGAATGAATTTTCTCCTTGTTCGCGGGGTGTACCGCCTCCACGTGGCATTTCAACACATTAGATGTCGAGAACCTTCTTCCACAAAATTGGCAGCAATAATTCCTCTGGTTCTCATGAAGAACGCTGACATGGCTATTTAACCCAGAGCCACTAATGAAAGTCTTGGGACAAAGTTTGCACTTGAAAATCTTTCGTGCAGATTTGTCCAAATGGATAAGTAAAATAAGTAACAAACTTCGGTGAATTTAGTTCAAATTTTTCAAATTTTGTAATGGGAAAAATTGGCAAATTTCCGTAGTTACGCAATTTTTGCTTCTGAAATTTACTAAATGAGAAATTTCAAAAGGCAAGGCATGGGTAGCTAATGGAGATTTATTGATTTTTCCTATTGTAAAATTTTCCATGTTTATGAACAATATTTTTCGAATTATGTACATAAATATTAGCTCTAGCGATGCGCCAGTCAATTATTTATCAAGCCAATTTTTTTGCCAACTTGCGAACTTTATTTTTTTGCAAACGTTGCTATAACGATAACAATGGATATTATAACGATGCGAAATCGAAATGAATACCCTCAAATACACATCATGTTGATTTATTTAGCTCGTGAAGTTTCATGGCTCCCATTTGTGCGAAGCTTCTCCCACAAGTGTTGCAATTGAACGGCTTCTCCGTCGTGTGGGTGAAAATGTGACCCTCAAGGTTTGACCGTAATTTAAATTCTTTACCGCAAAGTGGGCATGGAAACTTGACTGGATTTTCGGAGTGTTCGGTTTTCACGTGTTGGGAAAGATACCGCTGTTTTAGGTAGGTTTTCTCACAGCCGGGTAATGTGCATGGGAACCGAGGTCGTTCCTTCGGTCCGTGCACGTCGTCCATGTGTCTTCGTAGATTGCGGGGATCGAAAAACGTCTGATGACAAACATCGCAATGTGGACGTTTCCGGTTGGTGTGAACTCTCCTTATGTGGCCAAGGTGACCGGGTTTTTCAAAACTTTCCCGCAAGCCTATGTGCGTTGTAAAGTTAGCTGGCGGTTTAATTTAAATGTAGCAAACTTTAGTTAACCACCCTTCAACGAGTGTGATTAACTACGAGAAAATGCATTATATCAGGGAAGCTATGTATGTATAAGCGGGAGGGGGAATTCAGGAGTTTTAATAAAACTTAAAAAAACTGTGAGATCCAAAATTTAAGATTGCGATAGATTGGAAAATGCCCTAATTTTCGGAAAGATAATGTTTAAATTTAACACTTTTGGTAGCTGTAGAAACTTAAAATTCCGACAAATTTCAGGCCACGGAGAGAAGATAGGGAAAATCAATTACTCCACAGAAATGACAATTGTCTTCTTCCAAACCATAACCACGATTTTCCAGAATGAAAATTTATCAATTTAACAATAATTGTAGGCTCACCTCACATTTCATCTTCGCGACGGAATCGTGTGTGACGAGATGCTTAGCAATGTACGTCTTGGTTTTATACGTCTTTAAGCACTTGGGACATTTCCAAGTCCATTGCTTCTTGGCCTGGACATCCATTTGATTCGGTTGAAAGATGTTGGTTAAGTTCACTCGCTAGGAACGGTTTAATAGACACTGAGGAAAACTAATAAAGTTAAAGGTTATGTGTCAGCAAAATTTGAACGTGGAAGAGAAAACTAATATAGAAATTTTATTTTTTACAGCTAAACTTCTCTTATTCAGCCTCGTCGTGCTTACAAGTATTACTGGATTGAATATGTATACATATTTAAATGCGTGGTGGTTCGTGTCCTTCGAACGGGTTGAAAATAAACCTTTTCATACCAGAGGATCTGAAAAGGTTAACATTTTGAACTCTAACAAATGTCGACCCTTCACTTACTTAAATACATGAACTCAAATAATATTACGCACAGTGATGAGCATATTAAATTGTACGGTAGAAAAACTGTTCTGTAAAAGTTAATATATTTTTTATTAGATATGTCATATGTGTCCATTACTTTAAAATGGAAATGTGTTTCATGCAAGTGAAAGATTTTTGGGCCTACTCACGCCAACACAGTGTTGGCAAGACCCGCATATTTCATTCAATTCTTGCAATTTTGTTCATATCTCAATTTACGGAGCTTTTTATACATCAATGCACAATACATTTTTGTTTAGCTTGTTTCCCTTTCTTATATTACAACATTAAAATATGTATGTTGAGTCGATTCACGTGGTCATATAGGTAACTTGGAAAATAACTTTTAAAAATAAAATGACGCCATTGATATGAAAAAGTGTACACTGATTTTTAAACTATCTAATTTCCTTACAAACATCTTCAAAAATTTATGAAGGATTGCAAGTTTGAAGAATTTACGAATTTAAAAATGTTACCAGTCACTGCGTGAATTGCGTCACTATATGAAAAAAATATGACACTTTAGCATAGCTACTAAATAATCAAGGGACAGCAATAATGTCCACTTCGGTTTCCACACAAAGTTCTAAAAATCTGTCGTCCGTGTGATAAATGATGGCACGAAGGTCAACCACTTGACCTGAGAGGATTTCATCTGGCGTTACGCTAAACTTGACGGTGTACATGAGATCCGGCAGAACGGCCGAGTTAGGCAGGGCGATGTCAAAAAGTCGATACCTTTCTCCATCAAGAACTAGGTCACATGCTAAACCTAAACCGGAAGCGGAAGCATCTGAAAATAATACAGAGTTAGATTACTAAATTTTTTAAGTAATTATGCAAATAATGATATAACATTTATACAAATTACGCAATCACATCAATCTTCAACATCTTAATCATAAGGACAATTCGCAAATAATAAAATTAATCACTTGAGTAAATTGAATTTTAAAAATTACGTAATAAAATACGTATTTCGAAATAAAATAAATTGTTAACATTTCCAAATTTAGAAGACTTGGTTACATTTTATGTTAAACTTACTCGGAATAAAGTCGTATTCAATGTTGTAAACCTGACCCGGCATTAGGGAGCATTTTCCTTCACAATTAGAAACTCTGAGCTGGATTGGGGTTCCATATCCACCTTTATGATTTATGTACATAAAATTTTAATTAAAAATTGTATTTTTTGCAAAATTGAAATGAAAATATTTTTTTGCAAAAAAATGTAACGTATGTAAACTCACCACATCGCGTAATATTTGTCACGACTCCGTTAATTGATTGGTCATTAGCGTCGATGGCAGCGCTAAAACTTGGTGACGCTGTGACCGTCACCAGAGCGCAGATGAGAACAAATTCGGCGAAATAATTCATAATTAGTCCAACTATTTTTTGCAATTGGAATCTTTGAGGGAGGGATTGAATACAAATTTGCCACCTGAACAGGGCCATATTTATATACCTGCAAATAATTGACGTAATCCGATAAGACACAAGTAGAAAAAATTCCAAGCACTTTTTAAGTTACCGGTAATATTTGCATAAGCGAGGGCTCGCTTATCCAAACCAGGAATTAAAAATTAATTAAATATTTGCTTACGTCAATTCATTAACGTCATACGTACAAAAAAGTCAGCTTATCGTATTGTTCCTCGAGGACAATCGGCACCGTTGAAGCGGATCTAGATAGATTTACGCGAGATCAATCAAACATAAGATAGGATGGATTATTGTGACATTTGTTGGAACGCACAAAAATGTAGTGATATTTCATACTGTAAGCGATTCAAGAAAGCAAATTGTTGCATTAAAATAGGCAAATTAACATAATTTCTATTAATTATACTCAGTTTACATGATAATTATGTACAGAATCAAAAATTCGGTAAATTCATATAAATAAATAACGTACTGGAAGTAATTTTGTAATGAGTCCCTACACACATTTACTATTAATTTTTAAAATTTGAGAAATTTTTCATTACCACATTACTAATCCGTAATCCCCTTTATTACTTCATACAACTGTAGAGTATAGCATATGTATGTAAATATGTTACGTCGGTAGAATCGCGGAGGTAGGAACTGCATGGTGTTGATTTCCAAATATTTACTTAAAAGGTGACTACCTTAAATGTCATTCAGCTATGGAGGAGAAATTTCAAAATATAATATCTCGATAGTAGAAAATTGCTGGATATATCTGCACTTGTCTCGTATGTTGTTTAATACTTGTACCCCCCGTTTTTCATGTTTTCATTAAAAAACGTATTCCTCCAAGTCGATTGCAGTGTGCATACAAAACGGAGAATGTTTTATTTGACAGAAAACAGTCAGTGTCAGTAGGTGAAGAGTAATCAGGGAGAGCAGTAAAGCAATTATGTACATACATCGCATTCCCCAACTTAATGTACATATGCATATTATTCGCGAATATTTGCAAAAATTGGGTTATAACTTTATTCATTCATCGCTTCAAGTCTCAATCTGTAGCAGTTGATGTACATTATGATCAAATGTGACAAGGAGTATACACAAACACAAACAAGTTGGTTGTTGTTTTCATATAAAGATTAGATATGTACATATATAAAAAATTACATCATCATCATCTTCAGACCAAGGGCATTTTGCATCATCTGTTGAATTGAATTCCTGCACTTTATTCTGTATTCACACTCAATCCTGCAACATATTATATTGTCCTAACTTTGCTTAACTGTCAAGATTTATTTATAACACAAAATTAATTTACAATGTCGTTAAACTTGGAGGGGAAAAAGTTCCTCGTAACTGGAGCTGGTCGAGGTAACCATCCTAATATATATATTTCAAGATTATTTCAAAATTTTAATTACACACTTATAAAAAGGGTGTTAACATAGTTTCCGGTACATATTCATGCCACCAAATTGGTCTTGATAAGTATGTAATACCATGTAGTAATAACTTGGTATTAAAATTTTACCATATCGGTAGCAAATTTTTACAGTTCGGTATAATTTTACTACCAAGCGGTAACAACCTACATATGTAGAGAGGACTCAATACTGAGACCAGCCTGGCTAAATATCGTAGATTTCTAACAGTACATACATCAGTACGTATATGAAATTAATTTTAATGCAGGAATTGGACGTGGCATTGCCGAGAAATTATATCAACTTGGTGCAACTGTACACGCAGTTTCTAAAACACAATCGAATTTGGATCAATTAAAAACCAAATGTCCAAACATGAAGACTTACAAGGTCGACTTATCAAATTGGGAGGAAACTAGGCAAATCATTTCTGCCATTGAATGTGTTGATGGTCTCGTTAATAATGCCGCAATTTTGATGGATTGTTCCATCATGGAAGCCAAATTGGACGACTATGACTTGTATGTATTTATGTAAAATTCAAAATCTAGAAAAAAATATTCTGTAACGAAATATAACTATTTTTTACAGAATTTGGAAAACCAATGTATCCTCTGTATTAAATATCAGCCAGATTGTTGCTACAAAAATGATAGAAAATGGAAAATGTGGCTCCATTGTAAACATTTCTTCCAACGTAATTGATCAAGTATTACATATACTGTTAGAAATCTGGTATATGGTATTTAGTCAGGTAGGTATTGACCTCACGGTATTAAAGCTGTCACCGCTTGGAGTTGAAACTATACCGGTCTGTAAAAATTTGCTACGTATATAGAAAAACTTTAATACGGAGCTATTACTGCACAGTAATACTTATCAATACCACTGGGTATTATTTTAATACTGGATTTCTAAGAGTGTACCCTTTATCTAAAACATGTTTCTTATTCATTTTAATTAATATGTATCAATTAATTAAGGTTGTTAACGCTGGTGCTCCCACCTTATCGATGTACGCGTCCTCAAAGGCAGCCTTGGATCGATTAACCAGCTCAATGTGCCTCGAATGGGGAAAGCACAATATTCGTGTCAACTGCGTTAGTCCTTCCATCACGGAAACGGATATGATTGGAGATTTTAAAGAACAAAAGGAAATCTGTGCCGAATTTATTGCACGTACCCCGCTGGGAAGACTGTTAGTCGTGGAGGACGTCAGTGGACCAGTACTTTTCATGTTGAGCGACTTATCAAAAATGATATCTGGGCAACAATTGATCATCGATGGTGGATATAATTGTTCCTGATTCACGAAAATATGTATCCGTGATGCGTATAGTATACTCTTACGTAGTATTAAAAATAATGTGACGCTTTCGAAAATCAAATGCACTCTGAATTCTATATCCAGTAAACGATACTCAATTCAGAGTTAACTTTACCCTTGATTAGGGTTTTACATTGTCAGTGTCAACGGAATAAATGTCATGTCATGTCATAAATGTCATGACATGTCAATTTGTCAATTTTTTGTCATAAATGTCACAGCTTCAAAATGTATGACATTTATGACAAATATGACGGACATTTATGACATTTGTCATAACTGTCAATCTCAATATACCCCGTGACCAGGTAATCTTAGCAGTAGCTATTAAAACTTCTTTCTCTCATTGCAATTCAACGAGTCAAGAAATGTTCTTGTTTTATCGCCATCCGCTCGTATTTATATATATTTAATTGTAAGTATAACGTCAAATTTAATTACCTTTCACAGTTTCATTGAAGAACTTTAAAGTTAGAAATTTCCTCTTTTCCGCCTGCTTTAATTTTATCTATAGTTCTCTTAGTTTGATTGCCAAGTAGATTCAGTCTCCCGGTCTACAACTGTAAATATTTAAATGTTGTAAGCATTGGTAGAATTAGTTGCAGTTAACTCTGCCAAGTTGATCGTAACTAGAAACGTTTAGAAAATATGCACCGAGCTGGCTGCAACTTCCTTTATATCCTGCTGGATGAATTATGTATCGAGTGAATTAATATATGACCTTACTAAACTCTGTCGACTACCAGTGGTCCAAGCTTCACATTGCTCTCATATTTAACGAAAAACATTTTATGTTATCCGAAAAGACAGACTTCAGGTCAATATAATTGGAAGAAACATGTCTGGAATCGACCAACTCCTCCAAATAAATGCTTCCAATAAAGCTGATGATCAGAGACAAACGGAATAAGTTGTAATTTTAGGAGCGAAAGTCAATTGACGACTTTAATTTTTGAATATTATATTAATATAATATTTCTAGTGTCGTTCGTAGTAAAAAATTATATGAGAGGAAAGAAGTGTAGCTGAAAAACAAAATATACCCCCTACGACGATTTTTTATTTGGGGAAAATGAGATAGAAAATGAAAATGTCATAATTGTCAATGACAAGTTGACAGAAAAGTTGACAATTTCGAATTTGACAAATTTTCATAAATGTCATAATTGTCAATAAAAATAAATGTCTGACATTTATGACATTTATGACATTTATGACATTTATGACATGTCAAAATGTCATGACAAGTTGACAATGTAAAACCCTACCCTTGATCAAGTTAATATTTCTCTTGATTTGATATAGTTTGCTTGTTCTTCTTTTAGAAGGGGAAACATTATACTTTTATTAATTTCATCCAATTACATCATCAATTTGAGAAATAATTCCTCCAAACATTGTAAATATGTATTTGAAGCCCAATTGGCATACCAGCTTTGTCACTGAGAGTGTATGGAAATTGAAATAAAATAAAAATAGTTTTTGTTATTCAACTTTAAAAAAATTTTGCAAAATTATATCATACATTTGACGTTCTCTTGAATTTAAATTTTATGACTCAACCTTCCCTTCTTCCATGTATTCAAATTTTGAAATTTTGAAACCTGGTCATCTCCGTGCGTTTTTATTACAAAATTAATATTTCGTTGCTTCTGAAAATCGATAATTTACAAATTTAGGAGGTTGGAACTTGATAATTTCCTTGTATGAAAATTTTCTACTTTTTTTCCTACTTTCTCATATCTCTGAAATCTTAATTTTGCCAGAGACGCAGGTTTCTAAATCATGATTTGAATACATAATAGTAGAAGGAAAAATTGGGACAAAAATCCAAAACCTGCATGCAACAAAAGAAAACTAGACAACGTTAAGTGCAAAGTTCGCCTTCACTTTGCGACAAACTTTCATATTTTTTGTGCACTCGAGAAATAAAATGGGGGCAGAAATTTGATTTACTTAATTTATGTAACTATGCATGATGATAATTTTACAATCAACTTATCGCTTCAAGAAATATGATGAGATAACGATAAAGAAATTACTTCACAGAATGATATCAACTTCAATTTCTACAAAAACTTGCAATTATGTAGCAATTACGGTAATAACTTATTAGTAATAAATAAGTTATTACTAATAAGATTAGTAAATTTAAAAAAATCGGTATGAAAAAATCAGAGAATTTAGTGTAACACTAACGCATCACATACGAGTCGCATGTGATGCGACGCGCCCCAATTATTTAAACAGGTGAGCCGGGATTGAATTCGCAAGTTGATTTTCATTCCCAATCAGCAATTGTTATTGAAATTATTAAATTTATGTAATATTACTGACTCTACATAATTAATTCGCCTATCTAAAATCCCAACCTGGCCTTACATAGGTGAAGGATTTCATAAAGTCTATTATAAATTATAAATACATACAAATTATATCTATTCTACAATTTATTAATAAAAAGTTATTTGCAATTAATAGGTCGGTTATTAATCTACTTGGCTTGCTCAGCGGGAGGTGTATTCAAGGAATAAGAAAATAGAAAAACAAGGTAATGATGAAAACAAAAAACATTAGTTTATTATCAATTGAAAATACAATTTGCATAAGGGGGGTATTCATGACAACTTCGTAAACGCCGGAACATTCCCCAACTTTACGAGGTTTGCGATAACGATCAGATTTTACTTATATTCCTTAACATGCGACACAATAATGCATTTATTATCGTCGTCAACTCTTTTTCGCACACTCGTCGTCAAATGGAAATTTAAATTTCTCGTCTCATTTTCACTTCATGTATTTTCATTTAGAATAAGTCATTCTCGACGTGAGTGACGTGAATACCCACAGTATTTTTCGATTTAAATAATGAATATTTCTTGATTTATGTAGATTTGAATAATGCCGTACGTGGATTCGCGCGAAGTTATCACCTGTATGATTGCCTTTCCATCTGAGGATGAGTCCCTTAATGGATGGTCCCGATGGTCTCACCTCATTCTTGGTTTGGAAAATGGGGACATAAGCGACTACATTCTGATCCACGCTAATTTTCACACCCTAAATGGAATCCTTCGAGACTGGGAGACTGGGGCCATACTCTTGTTAAAAAAGCTCTCGAAGGGCAGGATCCTTTCCTTCGGATTGCGAAAAAGTGACGATTGTCCACGTATTAAGATCTGGTCGCTGGATACCCGACAAGTGGAAGTTAACTTCAATTTGATGAATATGAGTTTCTCCGTGCTAAATTCTGTGACCGAACTTGAGGACAATCTCATCGCTATTTGTTGTACGTGAAAAATATTTTATTCAAGTATATTTAACGTTATACAAGTGGAACATAAATTGTGGGATTTATTTTATACATTCGGCACTACAAAAATATAATTTTCTCTAACCAAAAGTAACCCCCGTTGGTTCCTTTTTTGGTCCGTCCCTCAGTAATTTCAGAAAACGGTTGACCAAAGGCAAAAACATGTATTTGTGGCTATGCGTGTACATAAATGCATAGATGGAGCAAATTTGGTCGAGTATTTTTACGAAATTGTTGTACTAAATTGGTTGGACTTTTTGTTATTGCGCGAATTATTATTTTCGGTTGGGAAAAATTACATTTTCGTTGGACCGTTAAATTTGATTAATTTGAAGGCTAAATAATGTCACATAAAATCAACATTTTCTAGACCCACCCCAACCATATCAGGCCCTCGTCCTACCTCTCGCGTGGCCTAATTTGTGCATATTTATTAATTTTCAGGTGTCTCTTCCGAGGCGTATGACACCGTCCACATCTTCGATTCTGTAACTGGAAATTGTGTCCATTCCAATATTATGTATTTACATCGCGCACATGGCGTTCATCTCGCATCAGTGGCCAACAATTTCCTCGCCATACTTGGAAACTGTGAATATTTCTACACCTACAGCATCAATCGGCAAGAAGTGCGGGAAATCTGCAAAGTTAATCATGACAGATCCTACTCAACGGCGACACTACCAACTGGCGAAATTGTGGTGGGAGGGCATTTCTTAAAGATTTACACTGTATCATCCGAGGGTGAATTGACCCTTAAGAAACACCTTGATCATGGAAATGTTATCGACGTAATCATTCCAATTCATGGATATCGTGTTCTCACCGTGGACCGTGGAGCTGAGAGTCGAGGCATTATTCGAATCTGGGACTTGAGCAAGGAAGAAGATAACTGTATGGAGCAGGCTTATCAGGACACTGTTGCCAGCATAATTCAGGCTAGTGAAGATGAAGCGATTTGTGCCGCCTTGCCATCCAGTAACCTGATTTTGTTTGGGTATAAGAACGCCGTTTATGATTGTCGCATGGAAATTAAGAAGAAAGACCAAGTCGCCGAGATTCGGAAATATGCCAGACTTTTGTACCAAGCTTACGAGCAGAAGGAAGGGATTGGTTTGCTTGTGGAGGAAATTCTTCTGGATATTATTGCAAGGGCGGGCTCAATGGAAGGATTTGGATTTAAGGAGGCGAGAAAAGTTGGAGCCCTTTATTTTTGTCGACCGTAAAAGGAGGACGCGGGACATGTAAAGTTTCATATTCTGATATTCGAGTCTGAATATTTAATTGGTTATTTTATAATTTTATTAATTTCTGTCCAGTTGGTTATGATGTGGAAATAATGTTTTGGAAATTTTGAATAAAGCTTAAAAGTTTGACATATATTTCGTATCAGTGAAAACACGTATTCAATATCAGCAATGGGAGACAAAGTAAATGACAGTGAGCAATTCTTGTTAGCGTAATGAGGCACAATAAAAACTGTCAAAAGTTAAATTACTTATCTGGCCTTGACACAATTCCACCTTGATGAGAAAAATAATTGAATTTTTTAAATATAACTTCTAACTTGCTACTACCTATGTGCATAAGTAAAATTCACCTCGAATTACACACAAATTCACCATAATAAGAAACATAACGACATTTTATTGACTGCTATGCTTAAATTCTAACTTGCTAGTTCACACCCAAAATACACCTCGAGTTACAACCATGTCTATAATTTCTTCCATTATTTTTTTTTCCTTAAGCAGTTTTTATTACAGTGTAGCATCATTTATTCGTGACGATTGTGTCCTACATATTCATTCTTATTCTAACACTAATTACAAATTTCCGCCAATATACCAAAGTATTTTGCACGTGATACCTATCCTAATTTCCACGGGGGAAGAACCCTCCCGCCAAATTGGGTCAAGTTCTGGAAGTCCTCTATATTCTTCCAGATTACCTAATCCTAGATCCATCTCATCCTTAACGTTGCAAAGTGGCACGATAAAATGCATAATAATTTCACTTATATTGAACAATCTGTCTGAACAATCTGCGATTCAGGATGTTAGGCAATTCCTCACAACTTCAGGCTTATCTGAGGATGAGCATGCCACATTTTTCGTTCATCTTCTTAACACGTCTCATATTTCATTGGAAAATATCGATAACGAAAAATTTGTTACTAATGTATTCATCTTGTTTCACCAGGACAAGAATGAAATTGCAACTATCAGCTATTTGCATATTTTTCATTGGCATGCAATTCTACCCCAGGTAAACATCTCGTTCAAGGAATTAATTACGATAGCTCATAAACACACCAAACATCAGGGTGTAAAATTTAATCAGGAGGTTTTGGTAACCTCTTATCGACTCGAATTAGATTATGAGTCCATTCATAATCTGCGAAACAGGGACAGCTACGACCTTGCTTGGTCGCAGTATTATTTAGGGGTCCGATTTTATATGCAGCTTGGACTCCTCTCGAAGGCGTTGAACCTCACATTTTCCAGTAATTCTACCATATTGTATAACACGCCGGGATTATATGTTGTCCTTACATGGGGTACGATATGCGCTTATGATAAGCTACTTATGTATAAGTGATATACTGAGGCATTTCACGTCAGTTCGTAGCTACGTTAACTTACAACTTACGAAGCTTAGACGAAATTAATTAACATTTCAAATCCAATTGTTGCTTATGAACTTACAAAACCTTACGATGATAAAAGGCATGTTTTTCTTAAGATGATCTTCGGAAACTAAGGTTGTTAAGGGTTTACGAATGACGTGAAATGCGTCAAGAATTTGAGTACGGTGTGATTTTTGTGCTTGTCATTTCATTTGCATATTATGACGCATTAGCGAGAGACGAAGTTTATTCAACATGGAAAACCTAAATGGGCATACTGAGATTTATATATGCAAATGAGGTGACACTCATAAATAACTCCACTGTATATATAAATACAAAAAAATCGATGCTTATTGTTTGCAGGTATGGAAGATCTTCTCACCTATGTGGGTCGTACTGGGTGGGTTGGAACCCTTAAAATGCTTTTAATAGACCAAGCCGAGAACCATTTTTTGTACTGTATACCGGAAGAGATGCTCAAATATTCAGAAACCAGGATAACTTTTTTATTCGATCCGTTACAAAGAGAAGTTTGGGCTACATTATTATTATTCATTGTGATCGTTGGCGTTCTTCATAAAAATATGGACAAGTCGTTTCAAGTTGTTTGGGTCTTCTTGAATCAACCATTGAATATAAGGTTGAAAGGATGGAACCCCATTTTGGCCGTCGTAGTTTATTTTGCAGTCCTCGTCCTGAATAATATGTACAATGGAGAACTAACCAGCACAATAACGGCGCCATCGAAGCTTATTGGGATAAAAAGTTATACCGAATTAATTGAAAAAGGTGTGCACATTAAGACAAATTAATTCAGGTTTTTTCCTAGTTCTAAACACACTCTGAAAAATAATGCTACCCTTTTAAAAAGTAAAAACATTCTCAATTCTAGGATTGCTGCACTGTTAAAAACCTGGTCAGTAATGATTTAGTACAGGTTTTCTAAGAGTGCAAATTACACTAATCCTAAATGCAGCACAACGTTAGCCTGATATAGAGCAAAGTTAACCCTGAAATTGGTACATATACATACATATTTACATAGTTTACTTATTCTAGAATTCAGAGTGACGGGTAACATTATTTTTAAGAGTGTAAATTACATAATATTGCTAACATAGGGTACAGCTTGCTCACCCATAATTCATATGGACAAATAACTCCTGCGAATTTAAAGAAACACCAAATTTCCCGTAATTATACACAAGTCGTGGATCATTTAAATATGAAATGTGCCAACTTTACATCAGTCAACGAATGCTTACTCCACCATCGCGTAGCTTACTTGGAAACTTCAATACACGTGAAGACCCAAGTTTTGGAAATGAGTCGAATTAATTTGGGATTAAAGCGTAAAATGCGGTGTGATTGGATACCCGAACCCTGGACAATTATAAGGATACCAGTGATTTTTAGGTACACAAATATGTAGGGCAACCAAAATCGGTTTTCGATTTAACGGAAAATCGGTTTTAGATGTTATGAAACTAGCTTAGTAAAAAACCGGTTTAACACAATCGAAAACCGGGTTTAACACAATCGAAAACCGGTTTTTTTTAAAGAAAACATGTTTTCGAGGTACAATTTAACATTACTTGTTTTCCATTCATCGATTCTTTGTTCTGCAATAAGGTATTCCTGAATTAATGCCTAAATTTTGTTATACTCGAAGTTTTACCAGATTAAACCGGTTTTGAAGAAAATGGATTTTACGAAAATTTCAAAACCCTGAGAAGTCCAAAACCGGTTTTTACGAAGTCTTCCGGTTTTGGACGCCCTATATACATTTTTATTGTCATCTGAAAATATTTCCACTATTCTAGATCCCTGATGGGGTCCTCAGCGTACAATGTCATGATGCGTGCAGAGGCGTCAGGGTTATTTTGGAAATTCGAAAATGCTTTTCGAGAAGGTGGCAAAAGAAGATACAATCGCCCAATTCGAAACAGTGCTGAATTACATCGTCAAGATGATGAAACAAGGATGCAATTGTCGGGAATATTTATATCCTTGCTCAAAATTTATGGTGGTCTCTGCGCACTATCTGCGTTAACGTGGCTCTTTGAAATGACATTTAGAAACTGGTATCTGTAAAATTTAACCATTATAATTTAGGGTAACCAATAACAAGTGATAATATTTATTACTTATAAATACATAGATAATTAATATGTATATATTTAGTCAAGCACACCAGCCCAGGTAGAACAAAGTCAATTTCTGTATACTCTATTTGACTGAGAAATACTTGATTAACAATTATGTAGAAAGTACTTTACTTATAATAACATACTTATTACCAAGATCATATGAGAGCTCAGGGGGTGAGTCGGAAGGAATGAAATGTAAATTCAATTCATATTCTTTAATCGAACAGTAAATATATATGTAGATAGTTTAGTTAAGATATACAAATTATTTCTTCTCCAAGGTATGTTTGCGGCCACAGTGGGTGACAAAATATCGAAAAGAAACGAATTTTTTCCCACAAAAGTAACACTCATGCTTCTTACGATTAGCGTTGTGTCGTCTTTTGTGCATGGCTAAATCGGCCTTCGAATGACTCATGTACTCGCATTTGTCGCAGGAATGAATCTTCTCCTCGTTCGTGGGGTGTTTCGCCACCACGTGCCGTTTCAAGTGATGGGACGCAGAGAACCTTCTTCCACAAAATGTGCAGCAATGTTTCCTCTGATTTTCGTGCACAACCCGGCCATGCTTTAGTAAAGCAAGTCTACTAAAGTAAGTCAGCGGACAGAGGGTACACTTAAAAATGTGTCGTAAAGGTTTTTCCAAATGTGTCACCTGGGAAATAAATATGTACGCCTTTAATTTTCCTCAATATTTCATAGAAGAACGCATCCAGATATTTACCTCGTGTTGCTTCACGTCATACGATACGTCGTGCGAAACTCTTCCCACAAGTGGCACAATTGAACGGCTTTTCGGTCGTGTGAGTCCTAATGTGAAGATCAAGGTTTGTTCTCCATTTAAATTCTTTACCGCAAAGTGTGCACGGAAATTTGGCCGGATACTCAGTTTTTACATGTGCAGTTTTTATATGTCGCGAAATATGGCGCTGACTTAGGTATGATTTTTCACAGCCGGGAAATCCACATTGGAAACGAGATCGTTCCCTCGATCCGTGCAGGGCGTTTATGTGCCTCTGTAAAGTGCGGGAATCCCGAAACCCCTGATGACCGACGTCACAATTGAGATGTTCTCGGTTGGTGTGAACTCTTCTCACGTGGTCAGCCAAGGCGAGTGGGTTTTTAGAAATTTTCCCGCAAACCTAAGGAATACATTTTGAAGATAAAATTTTGAAAGGTTTTGACGCAAACTTATGTTAAAACTCACCTCGCATTTCACCTTTGCATTGGGATCGTGCGTGATGACGTGTTGATTAAGGTGGAATTTTTTCTTGAACTTTTTCGAGCACTTGAGACATTCCCATTTTCTCTCTGGCTTCAAATCCATCTGAATTTCGTTACAGCGAATCTATGCATCGGAATTTAGACTCGCTTAAAATGCTTTGGCTTGTCCAAACCAAGTTTCCCCGTCACACCTCGTCGTGTTCAAGACTGTTTTATTACTGAATAGGTTTTACACATAATGATTGAGTTCTAAGTTCACTTTACCCTTTTTCATGCCTAAAATTACCAGCCACGTTATAAATGGCTGCTTAAAGTGTGTTGTGTGTCCTTTCGAAGAATTTGGACCTTCCACTGCGTGAAACTTCCTGCAGGCTGAAATGTATTTACACGTGAAGGACTAGATGTGAATCCTTCCTGGTCGAATGCATCACATTCTTCCTTCCAGCACGGATTCATGTACATATGTACTGAAAATATATGTATTTCATGTTTCCCACCAAATTAGTTAACCAACATTCCATTACTAAATACATGTGCAAAAAGATCAAATTTATTCAATAGAAAAGTATAGGGTTGCCGATCCTATCCCATCCTATCCGATCGGATAATCCGACATTATCCGACACTTGTTATAACACGGATAAAAACGGCAACCCTAGAAAAGTACAGTGCAACACAAAAAATTGTGTACAATCTATCAGAAATTCGTGTGAATCCAAACTCCTATTTATATGTTTCCAAGGAAAAAATACGACAGTTATGTATGTACATGTACATATTCTCCAATTTCTGCAAGGTGATAAGATTGTTCTCTGTAGTGTAATTTTTTAGTAACATCCATGCTACGCAGAAGTGTGATGTCTTCTGTGGAAATAGCTTTCCAATTACGTATATAGAACAGAATTATTCGGTAGTCCGTCACATCATGGCATATCTTGCACTCTTAGGCAACTGGTATTGAATCATTTCGAATCATTACCAGACGGAGTACATATGCATATGACTCTACCAGCATCGGTAATATCGATAGTAACGGCGTAATAAGGTGGTGGTAATGAAATTATTACAATTCTGAATCAAACTACTACCAATCCGGTATAGCATTATTACCAAATCAATACCAGTACGGAGTACATATGTGACTCTACCGGATGCTTTACAGTGTACAATTGGTGCACCAATGATAATTTCAAGTGGTTATTAATATCTCATGAGATAACCATTTAATATTTTTGTGATGGCTACAGCCAATCACATTTTTGGGAAGGGATGACTCCTAGTTTGAAACAGGAAAGACAAGGTCAAATGTTATGGGTTTCGTACCTCAATCCCCAAAGGTCAAGTACCTCAAGGAAATTTTTTTGTCATGTTTTTATTCTTATGAAAGAGGGGACTTAAAACTTAAGGGACTTAAGAAAGGACTTATGAATGATAAGATACAACTCATACTACTACTAATGATACGATATTACTCATCATGATATTCTCATCATGCATATCGAAACTCTCACCAGAAAAATCTTGCTATGCAGATTGTCTCTGGATGATTTTTTACGCTCAGTGTGATTTTTTTAGAAAGCTCAATTTTGATTAGGTTGGTAAACATATATGTATGGTACAAGTAGGTAGAATAGTTACACTTCGTAAATAAGCATATGTTAGAAATTTGAGTAAAACTTAGAAATAAATAGAATAAAATAAACAAATTATATACATACATATATACATAACCTGCAACTACTAACGGTAATTACTAACTCGTAGTTGTTTATTCCTTCAGGTTCATTTTGTCCGGAAACAAGTTCATTCCACAGATTGTGCAGATAAATGTAAATACACGATAATGCGACGCATGTTACTAATCCTAAGTACATTGATCCTTATACAGCATTGCTGAGAGTGGCTCGTTAATTCATATCCCGTCATACTCATTCATATCCATGTATGTCTTGCGATATGCCAGAGAATACCCGGGTATCGGAGCAAAAGTTCACCACCCATTCACTATAGACTTGCCCAAAAACTTGGTGAGATGAGGTATCGATTTGTTTAGATTCGCACAAACCAGATGCTTTGCCATCCTCAGAAGCGTAACTTTGTACATATTTCATCTCTATTTCTGCACACAAAAATAGTTAACTGTTAAAAGATAATGTTTGCCGCTCCGGGTATATGTGCAATATCCACACGAATTATCAATGGATATTATGTTTTCCCAAGTTCGTCATTTCGTGACAGTGACACCAGCAACAAAAGTGAGGCTACATACATTCATCTAACTGGGGGCAGAAGGCAAAATGAGATATGTGGAAAGTTAAAGATCACTCAACAAATTGGGGACAAACTCTGTAAAACTGTCAGTAACCAGTGGCCACATTATGGTAATCTACACTTTATGAAATCGAAAATACTGAGGGTTAGTCTAGATTATAGAACGTGTAGCAATTTTCCCATATACGTTAAACAATGGCGCCAATTCCAAATATTCGAAACTTTTCTGGAAGCTCGGTTCAAGCTGCACCGTGACTAAAAAGCTCAATTGTGAAATTTTAAAGATGGGTCCAAAAATTGATCCCAAAGAGCTCCATGCCGTTAAAATAGTTTGCCAATCAATAATAACATACAAAACAATACTAAGCCAACTCCAGAATGAAAAAATTGTCATTTCTAATGGCCCAATGTCTAAAATAAAGGATTCAGTTGAAAAAAGGAACCAGGCAAGAAATTTGATGGTGCCACAATCGTCGAACGCATGCTCCCCGAACTGTAAGAAATCCGACGCTCGTAAGAAAAATTGATGTGGACAAGGCAATAATTTTTTTCTCAATTCAAAATCAACTGGCAACGAAGTGTCAGGTCCCTGGGCGTACACTGAATTGAATTAATCATCAAGATATGCACAACTTCAGCGAGGCTCGGAAGATATGAGGTGTACACGAAACTTTTTTTCTGACAGCGCTCGGATTACCGCCCCGTACGCAGCCATTCTTTTTTTAATATTCGGAATTTAAATTATTTTGCATAAAGATAAACTAGTTACGTCCGGTTATGCACTTTCAGTGCTTTAATTCTGATTTGAAACTTCAGATCGACACTTTTTTCAAATGGACATAAATTTTTTTATGCATTTTGCAAACTTTTAGATGAACAGTGGTTCAAAGAAAATTTGCTGCCGGCTTTAAAAGCTGGGATTTTTGGAAATGATAACTTCATTCCTCATGAGAAATGGATGGGGAATACGATGAAATCATTTAAAATATCCAACAACGAATGTTTCGCCCAAAAATTAATAGTTGTCGACACGTTCTATAATCTTGCCTAACCCTCAGTATGTGTACACTCTTAGAAATCCAGTATTAAAATGATACCAAGAGGTACTCACATACCAAAGTAATTCTGTGTAGTAATAGCTCGACATTAATGTTTTTACCATGTTTGGGTAGGAAATTTTTACGGAACTGTATAATTTTAATACCAATTGGTAGCAAACTCTTGCACCTAGAGAAATCAATGTCAATACATACCTGCATGAGTATTTATACCAGATTTCTAGGAGTGCACACAATTTTGAAATGCATTAACATAACTGTTTGTATGCAAATATATATTTACATTTATAGCGCTCGTGGTAGAATTACAAGGACAACTCACAACCACAAACTCATTAGGAGCACGGTGTCAAATTCCATTACCGCAACTTGTACCAGAAGAAAATTCAGAACTTATCTGCAATTCGAAAATTTTTACATTGGTATCCGGAGAAGAAAATGGTAAAATTTAATTTCAATAGGGGTATTCATCACTAGTTTAGAAAATTAAATTCCTGAGGATCGCAAAATTTATCATGAAAAGATATGTCTTCGCAATCGGGTGAATCCTTAGGGTTACTTTTTTGTTGGTAAAATATCTGCACCCCAAATTTTAAATTGTTTACACACATAAATAATTGGGCCCATATTTTTGAAGTTTCTAGAATGCTCGTGTTTTGACTTGTGGTGAAATTTTTAAATAATTTTTCACCCAAAATCAAGGTTTTCAAAACGCCATAAACTTTCGAAGTTTCACGCAATTTCAAAAAATTATAAAACTTATTTGCTCAAAATCATTTAGCAGAAATCAGGTATAATACTTACATTTCTAAGAACTTTTAAAATTAAAAATTAATCAGGTTACTGTAAGGAATTTTACAAAGTGCAAAAAACTTAAATTTTTGAGTGTTCAAAAATCAGAATTTTAAAAAATTCTAAGAATAATTCTGCAAAAATGTTGTTTAATTTTTAAAATCGGATTAAACTTAAAGTTAAAGCATTGTGAAGATCCTGATTTGGCTGAAATTTATTTAATTTCCTGCATCTGCATCCTGCGACATGCGATAACTCACGCATTTAAGAAAACGCAAAAATGCGTGTCCTCCTATTATTGTGCAAGATCAATTTAAAACTCGGGAAAAACCATGTTGTGCCTTCGCATTGTCAGGTTCTTCTCATTCTTGGTCTCATTACTTTTTCTCAAAATTACATATTAATAAATTTCACAGGACTCAAGAAACAACTCGACTTGAAAGAATGTCCTCGTTCCTGCCTGGTCCGAAACCCTGCCACGTTTCCATTCAAGCTTCAACTTCCCGAAAATCATGACCAGCTCCCATCCACCATCCAATGTCCAAACATCTTCATCGAGTACTTCCTGGTCGCATATCTCCGGACGGAACATGGCTACGAAGAAGTTGATAAGAGAGCTTTACAGCGATTTCGGGGGCACAATTTGGTCCCAAAATTCCCATCAATCAGTGAATCCGTCAGTTGGACCACCTCGACCAAAGCAGTCACAATAGTTGGCACCTCACCCCAGAAATTTTACAGGCTTTGGATCAAACAACCTTTTCTGTTCAATGTGACGCTTACATTTGGACAAATTTTTGAAGGGAGCATCTCCGTGAAATGTATTGTCTCAATCATACAAAGGATTTCGCTGGGAGGGGCGAAACTCAGAGAGACCGTCATCGCTGCAAAATCTGAATCCAAACAAATAAAAAGATTGAGCTTGACATTTTGTGGGAAGCTACACGAAGCAAGCTACAGCATTGGAGACGATGATAAAATGCTGCTTGCATCATTCAATCAAAATGAGGAAGGATTGAAAATCCAGCATTATTTGAAGGTGATAATACTGATAATTAATTAAACACGGGAACGTTCATAAAATGTGAAACGTAATAAACCGTAGTAACGTTAGAAGTAGCTCACCCTGTAATATACCTGGCACCTTTGCACCTTGGCTGCAAAATTATAGTAGTTCAACAAAATAGATCAATAATTTTTAAGCAGTTATGCATCAATGGTGCAGAAAAACGAGGCATAAAATAGATCAATAATTATTATGCAATTATGCATCAATGGTGCAGAAAAACGAGGAAGATGGCAAAGTATTTTGCACCACTGTTGGAGATTAACCGTGGTGGGTCAAATAAAATTTCAAAAAATTTGTGTCAAAATTATATAATAAATTCTCCCGGCTATTCTGTACCATTGGTGCGTTTTGCATCAATTAACCCAATTGTTTCGCATCATTTTGTGTTACCGATTGTTAGATACCAACGGTGCTATTAATTTATTAAAAAATGGACCTGATCCATTCTAGTGAGTATCAATTGATGCTCATCCAATTGTTTCGCATCAGCTTGGATAACCAACTGTTCAATGCGAACGGTGCTACCTATTCCAAAATTGTAGTCCTTTCTCGATCCATTTGCACAATTAATTCGCACCATTTGCGCCACGGATTGTTCGATACCAATGGTGCGCCTAATTTATTCTATAATGGTCAAGGGGATTATTAATTAGCATCAATTGATGCAAAAAACTCGTGAACACACAGACAGACGGACGGACGGACAAGAGGAATTCAATAGCTCTCGTGCTACGCAGGGTGAGCTAATAAGAGGGAATGCTTAGGTCAGCTACATACTCTCTAAGGATAAGATCGGTCTGGTAGAGTCACGGAGATTTTGATTTCTCGGTATTAAAGTTGATACCGCTTGGTATTAAAATTTGCCGGACCGTAAAAGTTTGCTGCTAAAAATGTGCCGCAAAATTTTAATACCGAGCTACGCGGTATTATCTACTTATTAATGCTACTTTGGTATAGTCATACATATATGAATACCGTTTGGTATTGTTTTAACACTGGAAATTTTAAGAGCGTACCTCTAAATACTTGAAATCTTATAGCATGTACAGTCTTAGGGCAATTGTAAAAAATGCGTGTTTTATGAACGTCACCAGACTAAAATTACTTACAACTTAAAGAATCTTTTAATATTTTCGAAATTCATTATGAACACAGTTCAGCGTCGTCTTTCCCGTGGATTTTTCTGACTCGTTATCCAACTTGGAAGGAGAAGAAGAGATTTTTGTCGGAACTGGAACACTTGCGGGTGACAAGGTGCCAAGGGACCAGGCCAAGGGGGCAGGCTTGTTCTCAAGAATGCGGTCACAATCAGTGTCATCTCTCCTTTCTCTCTTCCCTCCGTCATACTCTCGTGTTCCATCTCGTCGAGCTTCACTAACCTCGCTGGAAACATGTCAGTATCACGTACATATATACTAAGAAACGTTCATAAAATACGTAAGGAACGAATGGGTTAATGGCAGTGGAAAGGAAACTATGGGGACATTGACATTGTACAATAGGGGAGGGTTTAGATATATACATAACATAACATGAGGAGGTGACATCAAATAACACTTAGAAAACTGCCACTTGTCCTAACATTCCGCGGTCACTGAAGAATCTCCGCCTACTAAAACTCCTACATATCCCGCAATATGTGTTGGAGAGGGGTAAAAAAGAGTTAAGCTCTCGTTACGTACTTTATGAACGTTCCCAAAGAATCAAAGTTTGATGAGCAAATTATATAATTTGGATTATGCATATTGGTTTCAGTGCCTCCTCACTATGACGACATATTGAAAGAGACGACCTAGCTGATACAAGGAGCTCGACAGCTTAACATGTCAAATGTACATATGCATCTATTGTTCGCAGCGTCACTTGTATCATAAAAAATAGACACATCCTTCTATAAATTTAAATCTGGGAGATCACAATTATGTATTTGCGGTTTCTTGACATAATTTGAAAACCTTGTTTGAATTCCACATCGTAACCTCAATGTCCTCACTGTCTTGTCCAACTTCTCACGAAAAATGTATACTTATGAGTGTACAAATTAACAGTATTCATACTTTCTTTGGAATAAACTCTTTTCTAAAACCCTATTGCGGTCGAGGATGTTTTTGTTTGCTCCCCATCATGGTCGGGCGCGTGAGTTACATGTATTCCACCCTTTATAAAGATATTTTCGGTCATCTCGCCGCTGGACCGAAGGTCGTTAATGTTAATACGAATTGTTGTCAAATTTCTAGTCCCCCATCAGATGTGGTGTATCATATTTGTATATAATAATATATATATCAATATACAATATATCAATATACAAACGCTTATCTAATTTTTTTACCAAACTATTTTTTTGGTTTTCATTTATCTGCATTTGAAAAACTTTGAGCATCTTTACTGCTTATCCGTTAAATGTTGAAAACTGTTTTCTGACATTAATGCCGAAGCTAAGTACTGGATATAATTTATTTATGTATTTATTTATGTATTTCTCTCGAATGAAAAATGTATTCATCTCCATCAGTCAGTAGTAAGCGGAGTAAGTTTTATTCAACCCAAGATAAAAATCACTCAAAATGCTCTACCTGACCGATAAGGTTTATTTATCAACCAGATTATTACCCCAACTCGCATACCTTAACATAACTAACAGATATACATTATTCGCGAATATTCGCAAAATCTAAATATGTTATAATTTTATTCATCACTTTCATCGCTTAGCCAGGCATCTGTTACACAGAAGTCAACGAAAATGTTACACTCGTTGGAAATTGGTAAGGCTGATTTAATTGATCCTATTTAATTACGAGAGATCAGTGTGCAATTTATCATTTTAATATTTGGTACGTATTTTGAAACGTGAAGCCTTTATCCGATCATAAATTGAGTGATAGCGCAAACCTATAATCAATATTTGAAGGAAATAATCACAGATCATGACTAACGAATTTAATCAGTTTATGATTTAACTAATATTTAGATGAAAATTACGAAGTGAAGCTGCACTTTCTTGTTACCGGATATACCAGAGTCTTCCAGAATATCATATTTCAACGCAAATCTTCCTGGGAATCCAGAACTGGGCAGGATTTTTTTAATTTCCTCCAATCCCAGAAAAAAAAGTGGAACCCTGTGGAACTAAATTTACTAAGTAAGAGGGATCTCTCCACTTTAGATGCATCAATTTCTGCCAAAATTTTTCTTCTTCCTGGTTCATTTTGGAATCCTTATCAACCACCGTTCAGCTTCAATTCGGCTGAGGAGGATGCAATTAAGACACTCCGGCAATTACGTAACGACATTAAACATCGAGAAGGAATTATCGTTACTAGGGCTGAGTTTGATAATAATTGCACAATTGTGGCGGACAATTTGAAAGTTTTGAACATACTTGAAGATCAAATTAAATTAATTCTGGAGGAGACAATGACTCAAACTGTCGTGGACAGAAACAAGGTCAAGTCCCATATTAATCAGCTCAAGGAAACCTCTTGGAAATATAGAACCCTCGAAATCTTAGGTTATGGAGCCTTCGGTGTCGTAATTAAGGCCGAAGACATTCTTGTCAATATTACATCAGCCATCAAAATAATACCGGATCGACCCCTGTGTCCCCAGCTAGACGACGATATCGATGTTCTTCGCGAGGCTAAAAACTGGGCCTCATTAAGGCACGAAAATATTGTCAAGTATGAAAATTCGGACTATTTCCGCCTTTGGCCTCGTAAACTCAAACAAATTTTGGATTTTGATGGACCTGGAGGAAAGAAATTAGAAACAGTCGAGTATTTATCGGCCTTATTGAACAGTTCGGAAAAAATCATTACTGGATTGTACATCCAGACTGAGGTATGTGGCCTTACCTTGCGAAACTGGATAGTTGACAATGGTCCACGTGACTTGTTGACACGAAAAGGAATATGTCGCGGAATAATCGATGGGGTTAACTATATCCATTCGAAGGAAATTATACACCGGGATCTGAGACCGGAAAATATATATTTCGTTCACGAAACAGGTTTCTCGATTCCTATCAAAATCGGAGATTTCGGTCTTTCAAATCGACTCGCACTGGAGCACACTTCCATGACGCAAACAAAGGATTTGGGGAGTGCATTATACCGCGCGCCGGAAATGTGTACACCGCATCAGGAGAAGCCAGGAAAAGCGAAGTATGGCAGGGCCGTCGATGTTTACGCATTGGGTTTAATTATTTCCGAGGTTTACGATCCACAACCAATAACTTCTCTACTGTCGGAAAAATTTGGTAAAATAAAGTGGCTAAGAAATGCTGGAGAAAATATAACTAGAGAACATCCCGAAGTGGGCAAATTAATTGTTAAGTTGGCCAGTCAAGATCCAAATGATCGCTTGGACAAGAGCGTATCAGGGTGTCTTATGCCAATTCGTGCCAACTTATTCGCTACTACTTTGGACGTGTCGCCTGAGGATAGTGAGTTATCTGACGACGATGACGTCTTAACACGCAAACTATCGGCATTAAGAGTGACAGGATATGCATACGGTAAGAACTAGGTTTTGTGACCACGCTGGTAAACCAGCAGGTTAAGATTAAGACCAGTGTCCAAAATCCAGGTCTCATTCGCGCGCTCTCGCCTGCTTGGTTAGCTACCAATCAGGAATAAATCTTGATTGTGGGCACTGGTCTTAACCTGCTGGTTTACCAGCTTGTTTGTGATAGATTTAGGTACTCTAACTTTAGACATCTTTATATTACCTCTTTTCTAAACCTTACGTTATCGACATACATACAAAGTGCGTTTGACTGTGAATTAATTATTCGCTACTGTTGTTCTGTATTTTTAAATAACTAGGAGAACCTCGTGGCCTTGCTGCTCGTGGTTTAGACTACGACAGTTCATCCAGCTACAGACCAACTCCAGTCACGAAATCTGGACAGTGTAAGCGTTCCTATGTACATACATATTTATGTCCGTATGTTGATATCCGTGTTTCTCTTAAAAATCTAGCTTGATCAATGAGCAAGTACTTGTTTTCCCGATTTTTCTAAACCAGATAAAACCGGTTTACAATTTCAAAACCTTTGATTCAGTGATAAAGCCGATTTAGCATGTATTGTTGCATATTCACTTAGGAATTTATAGACATATTTTTTCAGAACAAGTTCCCAAATTTCCTTATAGGAATATGCTTTACCTGACCTATTTTAATACTTTTCAAAAACCATCTAAAAACCGGTTTAAAATGGATACCAGTTTTACGAAAATTTTGAAACAAACAAAAATATCAGAAGATAATTTTACAAAAAAAAACATTCGAACACCAATTTCGAAAAAGTTGCCGATTTTAGTTACCCGACTAGTCAAAGTTAACTCACGTCCGCGAGTTTACTTACTTACGTGTCATGTTACTCCTTTCAGGGCAAGGTAATAGTTCCAAAGAAAATCTGTCCAGCAAACGAGTTGATTATGAAGAAGAGGATGCTTGGAAATCGTATCATCGGGATCGCGTGAGATCCGAATCTCCCGGTCCTTCACACCGGTTCTCAGAAGGTTTGCAAACATTCGCAAACTTCGATGTATTTACATATTTACATATGTGAACCACCATTCTATCAGTTAACGTTCAGCAATATTCTGTTGAGTGCCACAATGCCCGTATTTGTATAACGATTATTTTTCACTTGACCACCGCGCTATTTTTACAAATATTATTTTGCCTATCTAGTTATACACATTTTATAACAAAATTAATTATTTAGCGACTAATTAAGCATATCTCGTTTTCTACATATTGTGTATCAATTACAGAAATGTTTTTTAACGATAGAGTAGTCCATGAAAATTTACCAAATTGTACAAAACGCCGGTGGTCGGAAAGACCGTTTTTTTAATTCTCTACTCTCTTTCGGAGTGGAGGAATTTGACACGCCAAATTATCCTATGCTGTATTGCTCTCCTCCTTTATTACTAATTAGTTTCGTGCACTTACTTACAGATCCAACTAGACCAACAGTTCATCCTTCAGACAGGATCAGTTTACACGGTGTAACACTAACTCGAGAAGTTGAATCCCGACCCAGACAATGTAAACATTTCGATCTATTTAATTATGCAGATTGTCTAACAACTCGCAATACCAAACGTTTATTTCTTGTTGGTTTTCATTCAAGTGCAAAGTCCGAGACAGCAGATAGAGCTTAATTATACGCAGAGGGACTTTGATAACCAATATTATCATGGTGGCATCTCATCGGGCTCCGACTACGCTCCCTCCGAGCGTTCTCCTGGTTCATCCCGAGGTAAGTACATATCAATGAGTAAATCCTGGTCGCACCAGCCCGTAGCTTGCTCGCATTGGGTATGGGCCGGTGCGACCAAGATTTACACTCTGGTACATATGCAAGCAAGAACGACACGTTTTCAAAGCTTATAGAGTTCCATTTAGAATGCAATATATGATATTCGAAAATCAGGTGAAAGCCTACATAGTTTTTACGGATCATACATACAAGATGAATATATGAACTATGCATAAACGTTGCGATCAAGACGTGGAGAGAAATATACCCGTGGGCATATGTATATTTAGTTGAAAGTTATTTCTTGTTATTTCTAAATATGTCGCAGTTTTACACTACCAAAAAATAGTATGCAGAATTTGAGATAACGCAATTCATACATAAGTATGTATTTGCATACAATTTACCGGCCGATTGGAGAATATTATATTACGCAGGTAAAATTTTGTTAAACCAGTTGCGTTATCTCAAATTTTACTCAAGTTTATCTAGCATATCTACAAATATTTTTTAATCGAGACGTACATACATACCTACATACAAATAAATTAAATGAGACAAATTTGTTTGAAATGGAAAGCACATTATGTATGACAGTTTAGTGTTTATGCACATTTATATGTTCCGATTTACTATTACATATGATATATGTGTGTATTTAAATATGTTAATGCACACATATTAAGAAGAATTTCGTTATTTTATTATAAAAATGCATAAATTAATCATTCCTCTAAATATAGATTACTCTGGATCTCTTGATGATGATGACGTTGGCTATGAAAGTGTAGACTCGGGAGGACACCTCTCCGAAGATAGTAAAATTTAATCTGTCAATTAAGCATTTCTCAGATCGGATTCGAAACATTTTTTTAAATCTTTAGATAAATCTCTTCTCGCTTTTCGGAAACTACTGCAGCAAAACAAACAAATTTGGACTGATCAAAACATGGCCAAGTTTTTTAATTTGTTGGAACGTACGGATAAACATGGTCCTAGGGATTTTGGCTCTGCAAATATACGGAGTGATGTGAACCGAAACTTATACAGAATCTGTCGTAGTCAACCTTCACTTGTGACTAAATCTAATTTAAAGAAGGTACTGAACAACTGTGGATTTCCAGATCTGGCAGGTAAAATGTAGTAATACATTCGTGAATAATGTCAAACTGTCGAATTAAATAAGACTGAAAAAACACAATTTTTAACTTAACAGAAAAAGTCGACAATATTCTATTTGGATAATTCTTACGCCGATGGGAAATTAATATTAATACATGTCACATTAATTTATTTGAACAATGGTAGTTAAAGTTGTATACATATTTATTAAGCCAACATGTGTTAACATTGTACGCAGACTTGAATATTTGAGCGGAACAAGTTTTACATAGTTATTTAATAAACTTGCCATTTTTAGCAATCCATCTTAAGGAATCAGATTGTAAGGCAACAAATTAGTTTTGCATATGGAGCTAGATTTTAATTACGATACGATTTAATACATGAAATTCAAAATATCACATCAAAGTCCTTAGTACAATAAATGCAAATATAAAAACATTGAATTATACTTTTGGAACAACACTTATGAATTACATATTATAATAGATTAATTGCATCGGAACTCATTTTTTCAAATTTGTAGACCATTTATGTAATAGGGAGGATAAGTTTGCGAAATAATATTGCAAAATAAAAACATGCCAGTTGCTGGATCAATTGCGGGATAAGAACTAAAATTACATGGTTAGCTCAATTTGCGAGATATACGAATGTTGACGTGAGTTCACTAATTACACATATGTATGTATGTATACCATCGATTCAGGGCAAATTTGACAATCAGAGCAGGACCTAGAGTCGATGGCAATTTTCTATGCTTAAAATTTGATTAAAAGTATTTATAAATGTTCAGAAATTAAAAACTTGACATTTAGAAACGATTTACTGCGACAAATTGACGGCCAATTAACTGAGAAGTCTGCAAATTGACAAATATGCATGCGGAGGTCAATTATAATTCTAGATGTTTAACAGCAAGCCTAAAGCTAAGGTTTATTTTTTTGGAACAATAAGTTTAATTACTAATTACTTCTAAGTGCATATATCAATTCGCAATCAGTTGTATAAAATAAATTGGGCAACATATGTACGTATGTAACAACTTATTTCCCTTGAACCTTGGTTACAAATCTCATTTACAGCGTAAAAGTATCCAGTAAATAGTTCCAACCAAGAAAATAGTTATATTAAGAAATTAAATTAGAAAAGTAAAATGGGTCACGTTCCGTTTAACAAATAACTTTGGCATGCAAATTACTTTCTCCTTGGAAAATACTTCCCTACTCATTTTCTTCCCAGCGTCCGATTACATAATATCTACATATTAAATAATCCGAAATGGTCGTCACCCCTTTAATGTGGAAATCATTAGATCGATATTCAAGATATTTTGACATATTGTGGAAAAATCCTTTGGAATGGGACGTCAAAAGGAAGACTTTCATTTTCACTCCAATATCTAGGAGGCTTGTCCCTTGGATGATTTGTGTTTACGGGTTTCTCAGCATTTTTAACCTTACTTTAATCATGCTCCTCATTTCGCATTTGTTTGGAGTGGCTCAGCTTGAATTCGTAAATATCGTCGTAATATTATGTTTTACTGGAGGGGCCGTGTTTACCACCATATTGGAAAGCCTACTCATGTTTGGAGGCAAGAATGCGGCTTACGCGATAAACTCCATGTTCGCCCTGGCAAAGAAATTGTGTAACGTAAAATATTTATAATTCAACATATAGCACACTCTTAAAAATTGTGGTACCCTTTTAAGAAGTAGATGCAGTTTGTCATACTAAATTGCCGTAAACCATACTAAATCTAAAGTGGACTTCACCCCTTATCAGGTTGACGTTGCTCAGGATTTATTAAAATTTACTTAATACAGAATTGAGAGTGGAATTATTTTATTTTTTCAAAAGGGTAACATATTCAAGAGTGTAAATCTACATAAGTATATAAAATTGCTATATAACCTCCATCTATTTAATTAGGCGTTCCAACCATCGACCTAGAAATCACCCCATATTTCGACTTGAAAGGAGTAACTCTCAATTTGACCGTAATTCTACTCTTCACTCAACCCTTTGTCGTCTACTTGTTCACCATGATCAATTCTAGTTTCAACCAGGGTATTCCGACCCCGGGTTTTACTGGGTAGGGGTTTTGGGGTTTTACTGGGTTTTACTGGGTCGTAAATTAATAAAACCCAGCGGGTTTTACTATGTTAAAGGGGTTTTACTGGGTTTTACTCGGGTTTTACTAAGTTTTATCTAAAATTCAAATAGATAAATCAATATAATCAGTTTGCAGGTGCTTATTTAACTCGAATTAAGTACTCTGATTAATATTTCGTAAATTTCTCTATTTCTTTCGAATTTTTGTTTATGATCTAAAAATCATAATGTACAGCTTAACTTGGAGTTTGATCAAATTCCTATTTTTCTTGTGTTCCTGGCATTTTGAATTGAAGTTTTTTGATAAATCTTGATAAAATTCATTGATTTAAATACGAACATAATACGAATAAATTGACGTAACATTGTAAGTTTTATTACTTCACCCCAAACATTGAGTAAAACCCAGTAAAACCCAGTAAAACCCCAAAACCCAGTAAAACCCAGTAAAACCCCGGGGTAGTTGTTTTCAGAGTAAAACCCCGGGTTTTTCCGAACCCTGGTTTCAACCCGTACAGTCAACTATATTTCATACTTATCGAAAAAGGATGGCAGATGGGACTATTTCCAAAATTTATATTTTTCTTCCTGCAATTTACAATAGTCATCCCTTCTTTTCTAGTAGCTCGTGTGATTTGTTTTATTGTTTGCGTTCCTATCTTATCAGCGTACATGATGCTCGACTGCATATCAACCCTTGATAAGACGGCGATGTTTTACTTGTCTGGTAAAAACAACGTTACGATTGATGCATATTTTCTGCGGTATGCCACTTGTAGAATAATTTATGCAGCCGGGGAGGAATTTGTTGTCACTGGTATTGGCATCGTAATGTTTGTCACGATGTGGATTAGCGTCTTGTTTAATATCATTTCGATAAATATGTATGGGATTATGACGCCATCGGCATATCCATATTTTCCCACCTTTTCTCTATTTATGGCGGGTGGTATCCAGTTTATCTTACCTTTGATTATCAGCATATATGAAGATAGCGTTGCGTTACGGGCCAAGTGGAGACGCATTTTAGGGAGGAGTAGTGACAAGAAATATTTCAAAAGAAAGTTACTTTCTACACGATTAGTGGCCGTGTGTGGGGGAATTTTGCGATATAACTTGTACAAGTGTAAGAGATTGACGAAATTGACTTTTGAGGGGGCAATAGTTAGTTACACGATATCGGCATCGTTATCGATTAAGAGGGGGAACATGATTAGGTTTGAATGAAATTAATTAATACAATGAGTGTTGCCTAATTACGTGCTATAATATGTATGCCCACAATTCTTAATGTTTGTAGCATCACATGAATAAATATTTTAAGCTTTTAATTGAATCGAATTTATTAAAATGCTCAACGTAATTATTACACATTCTGGTTGATATTCATCCTTTTGTTCATTTGCGAGTCAACGGAAAAGTCGGGAATATCTAGCTTAACTTAGACGCTTGTTGGTTTAAATCAGTGTAATACGGTTTTAAATAGAGATTAGTACATTTTCTTTCTATATACTTATTTAGTTACTTATGAGTAGGGCCAATATTGAATAACTTGGCTGACATTGCATATTGCTACATATATCTATGTTGATAAACTGCAAAGCGACAAATGTGTAATACATTTATTCATGTGTGTAAAGTGCATTCATCATTACAACTGAATTTATTAGTTAAACAGACATCATATACAATTATGTCTGTACTTAACTAACACTTTAACAAATTGGGAAGCAGTTGTGGAAAAGTTTTGTAGCGCCTATATTAGGATTTTAACAAGTTTGTCATAGTACTATTTTAATGACTTAATTATGTTCATATTGTAATAAATGTTAATGTGTTAATACGTACGCTATAGTTAGACAAATCAATTGTAAATTCAAGTAATTAAATGTAAATAAAATGTAAATGAGTCAAATGTGTTATTAGAGAAGAGATTAGGGCGATTCACAACTACAGGAAAACAAGATATTACAAGTATCTCGTTTTGCGTGAGGAAAATGCAATGCATACATCACTATCTGACGACCAGACCACGCAATGTTAGCCGATCGTTGAGGTTTGATTTTTTTTAACCCCAAAATATTTAGCGTCTAAAATTTACCGCACCCTAATGAACCAAATGACTGTGATTCACCTTTATCATATACATGTCGGAATTCACAAATGCAACCGAAATTCTTAACGACTGGACGACCCAGATCCTGATATTTGCATATCGCACGACATAACAAAAGCTGTTAACACAGTTTGGTCATATGATAAGGAAAATAAACCAGCTCGGTTGGGCGAGGAGGATCAGGGGATTTTGGAGCTAAACTACAATGTGCAGGATAAATCACTAACGACCGAATTTGCTTCAAACTTTGTGCAATGACTAAGAAAAATTTCTTCATCGTCATCGAATGTTTAACTCATTCACCAGGTCAACTTACACTAAAGTAAAGAAGGTGCTACTATTTACTATTGACAATTACTCTCCAATCTATGAAGTTGGATCCCAGATTCTCAGCCGAGGTCTAGACTCAACCGGTGGGACATCTAAAAGTTATTGAGGATCCAGATTTTCTCTTTCTCCTATCGTTCATGGAGGACTTAATGTGCAATTTTGCATTTTATTCTCTAATGCTACAACAGTCCGCTGGAGTGTGGATTGGAAAGTCAACTAACACCCATGCCTTAGCTACAGTAGTTCGAAATTCAGCGAATAAGTTAGCAGTTAAGTAATTCCATTACTCCAGTATTACTCCCAAGCTCTTTATCTTACATAATTTAGATCTTACGTAGTGTATATTTTAGCACGAACCACAAATTCATGCAGTAGAAACTAAATTCAGTAATTACAGGAATTACATAAGAATTGAAGTGTTGAACAATGCAAGATTGTTAAATTTATGACATATTTGATAAGACTTTATGGACTATCATATTTGGAATCCTGGCAACATATGGCCGTTGGTTGTGCAAAGATATTCAAACTGACAATTACTCCGATGCACATCATCTTACACGTCACGAGTCAACGGATGTGGCAATACCAATGATTGACCTCGTGGTCGATTCAGTCGGAATACAGCTTTTTGCTGTCGCAGACAATAGCAAAGTTAACTACGATTCAAATAGGTAGCCTAGGCGTTCTGCAGATTAAAGCTTTAAGACCTCAACAGCTGCAAATTCTAAACATAGAACAAATACAAGCATTGGAACCTTCGCAAATTGAAGGCCTTTTTCCCATAGTTCTATCCGCCTTGAACAACTGTATTATTTTTCACGAGATCAATTATTATATTTTGACTCAATACAAAAAGAAGGGTTTAATCAAGACCAGTTAGCCTATGTACGAAAAGAAACACTCCAGATAACAAACTCCACCAAGACCTCTACCAGAGACAAGATTTTGAAGTACACGAGGACAAGCGTTAGAAGCTGATCCAGGTAATGGTCATAAGGTGACAAATAACAGGTATAAATATGCATTCCAGACTTTGAAAAGTAATTACTGGCAATAATCTGGCAATTACAGGGCCAGAAAATTATCGATATAACCAACATCGAAGTGGTGGATATCATGCGCGAAAGCAAGCTATTCAGAATCCATTGTCTAACTAATCGCTTATCACTGGTTGGAAACCATATAATGAATGATATTCCTGAGTTAACAAAATTTGAGAACGATATTAAGGCTTTAGCAGTGTTCGTCAGCGCACAGCGCGCATCCAATGACGCGTGTAATCCTTCCGCAGCACAGCGGTAGCCAAGAAACTTAAAGTGTACAGCTTAACATATATATTTATGCAATGCTGGGCTGATTACGCGAGCTTAACGTACGCCAAGGTTCGTAAAATGCATGCATTGTTAGTTGTTACTTTGGAATCAATGCGCAGTGATAATAGACTCTCCCCAAAAACTCCAGCTGAAGCTGAAGGATTGCTGAGAGTAACTCAGGATGTTCAATTTCGCTTCAATCTGGCGTTAATGGAAGACATTATGGATGACCTCAGTTTCTCCTCTAAAGCATTTCAACGATGTGCAGGTATCCAGACTGGCAAAGGGAAGGATACTGAAAATATGGCTTCTATAGACGCATATCGTTTTGATGATAGTAAACTTATGAAAGGTATGATGAAAAACATACAGCACACTGCTACTGCAACAAGTTCGAATTGGTTGCCTGTTCGAACTGTCGAGGAAGCTGAAAAGCCCACCGGTTAGGATGGAATGGTGAATTAATTTTCTCCGAAAACTAAAAACTCAGTCCGAAGGTATCATAATAATATGCATTTCCCTAGCTCAAACTTTTTGAGGTTTGTCTTTTCCTACATCGAAAAGCACACCTCACTGTTACCGCAAAAATCCGTAGTCCCAAAGAACATACCCCTATACGGGTATATGAAATCCTTTGGTAACCCATGTGCTTCTTCTTTTGTTTCAAGGAGGTATACGACCAGTCCACGATATGACTTGGATTTCGCACATCCCTCCAATCCAAAGAAAGTCTGCGATTAGCTGTTCTATTTTTGGCCACATACTTAAAAATGCAATGCTATGATATTGAACGGATGGAGATAATGGGATTGGTGTGCGGCAGCATACATATGATCCTAGAGGGAGGATCCAATCAACTTTTGGGGTCAATCGGACCACCCTACCGTTTGGGGATATGGTCGGGGAAAAAGTTTTTACTGAAATCGAATCTACAGATGACATATTGTGAAATTAGGCATTCCCTTGACGTGGCACACCCCCTTCATCCTTTGGGTGTGGTCTAATTAGCCATTTGCAAACATAACATAGTTCCCTGCAGACTTAAAAATTTGTATAAAGCGATTATGGAAATGAAATCGCACCATGGTACCAACCATGGTGCGATTTCACGATAGGATTTTTCCACATTTCATTATGCACGTTCTATTTAACTGCAACTTTTGCAAAAGCGTTAGAAATTTCAATCATACGTATGTTACGCTACTTAATAACTTTTTATGAACTGCACCCGACATATGTAACTTATCCTCAAATGTGCTGCTGGCATAGGTGTATTTGTATGTAATTCACTATAGTTAGTATATACATAGTTGTTGTAACAATTATGTGTGTACATATATATTCCACGCAATATTTGGATTAGGTTGCTTAGTTTTCCAAAAGTACTAAACATATATGCATTTAACGTACATACATAAACATGTATCTTGGCTGATCGGTACAAAGCACCGAAACAAAGCTCAAGTGGGATAATACTTATTTGTAGTTGTAAAAGTTTGAAAATTTTGTATATGTATACGTAAAGGAGCGAGTAATTTGGCAATCAACGGAGATAACATAGCGTTAGTACGTAGTTTCGAAAAATTTATACATGCAAACTCCCAAATATGGAATATCTTGCGAATTCAAATATGCTACCTTACATTATTCACTAATTCCAGGAAAAACGAGTTTAGCATAAAAATGGTGTGTTTCATGACGTCCAGCGAAAGGAGACAGGTCTCCAGTTGAAAATGCAGAAGGAATAGAAGTATGCTTTTCATACATAGATAAGCAGCAACAGCCAAAACGCTAGAAATTAAATTAATTAAAATCAGATAAGTCTTAAATAAGTCACCATAGTAGAAATTTTATTAATATGAAATTGTAAGTATTTCAGTCTTACACATTTGGAGAAAATCGAATTTCTTCCGGTGCAGCTTCATTCAATGCATTATTTTCCATGCATTATTACTCACGGTCTTAATTTATTGATGTGTACAGCTTGGTACATATAAATATGCATCCCTGTCGACGGAGTCCTTGTGGCAAACTAGCCATACATACATAATATTAAGTCCACCCTAGTTGACATATGTACCACATACGCAACCAATTAATAAATACTTAAACATCTTACCAGGTGCCACTTGCATTAATAATCATCGGATTACAAATATTAATCCCGATTAGAGATTTGCAAGCCAATCAGCCCTATGTAGAAAAATATTTCGATACGTATTTGCACTACATTTTGACGGGGGTACTATCGATTTTATTTATGTATGTACATATGAATATTTTTGTACCTTGTCGTAAATGTGCCAATTAATTTTTACCAAGATTTAGCAAAGTAATGCCACACAGGGTGTCACACATTTTTATTATAATCAACAAACACCACACTTATTACAACGAATTGTACAAAATTTGTAAAATAATTTTACTTTGGGACAAACTTTTTCCCCGTTCCCCAGCTGCAGAAATCTGGGGTAAGATATATAACCGACTACACTCATGGTGTGGGTATAGTAATATACGCATACATACGTAAACAACGAAAAAGTACAAATAGTAAACGGGCAGAAAATACGCTTGTGTACATATGTATCTATGTATCCTTGCTCACAGTATTTTCATTTCCCAATGCTTTATGAGGTGGAAGTTCATACAGAAATGCGATGTCAATTAAAATATGTCTCTAACAACAACACTCTCTCTTTCATAAAGTTTCACTTGTATTGCATATGTACTTATGTACATACGAGCAGTTACATAACTCGCCTCGACACTCGAACTTTCACGAAAGCGATATTTACACGAATCCAGAGAGATGATTCTACGTAACATGTATGCACTGTATAGGGACATACAGATACATAAGTACATTGAATACTTAGTATCTCTTAATTTGTCTCCATGAATATCTACCTGAGATACATATGTAAGTGTGTAGCATCCTTCATTATCAACGCTCTCTTTGTTTAAGTGCAGTTCAATAGTTTGTGAACCTAAAAATACTTGCGGATATGTTGAAGTGACTGGGACGCTGACTATTCTCTTGCATGGAAAAACCTTAAATATGCACGATTACTGATGTGCACAACTGCGTATTTATGTATCTTTCATGAGCATGATTACATATTTATTTCAGAAACGAAAAGGAAAAAAATTAAATGAAATTTTCAATGTCAATATATTGGTATACAAACATGTGCGGGTAAAATTTAGTTTGAAAAGAAAGAGAGAAGGTCGAGGTTTTCATGTACAGTGTCGGACAGATGTCTACGTCCACATAGTCGCGTCAATTTCATTTTCAAATTGTCACTGAACTACTGAACCAATTTTCATCATTGATATATCAAATTCTCACAAATTTAACGTAATTTCATAGCACATTATTAGTTTTCCGCTAAAAAATTTATTTTAGGCCAGAGATGTATTTTAATTCAAAATGAAAACAATTGGATGGACAAAAGTCAACGTCCAGTAAGAGAAAACATACAAAAAAACTGTAATTTATAAGGAATGTTATAACAATTAATTTTTAATATTTGGTTGGGCCTCCGTTCGCTTTAAGGACGGCTTCAAGGCGTCGAGTCATAGAGTTTACCAAATTCTTGGTCACATCTTCAGAAATGGTTTCCCAAACTTCACGAATTCTGGATTTAAGGCCCGGAATTCCTGAAAAAGATTGTTTTCTTATTTCTCTTTCAATGTGGTCCCACAGATGCTCAATGGGATTCAAGTCTGGAGATTGGGGAGGCCATTCTAGCTTCGAAATTTTTTTTTCTTGAAGTATTCCATGGTGTACGTGGCAGAGTGTTTCGGATCGTTGTCTTGTTGGAAGACAAATCGTCGTCCAAGTCCAAGTTTTCGAACAGATTCCTGGATATTACGGTCAAGTATTCCCTGGTACCTGTATTGGTCCATAATTCCGTCAACAAATTCCATTTTTCCTGCCCCACTTGAAGCTATGCATCCCCACACCATTACCGACCCGCCGCCGTGCTTAACTGTGGGGTTGAGATTTTTTGGATTCAAAGCTTCTTTTGGATACCTCCACACTCTACGACGCCCATCTGACCCACAGACATTGAACTTTGACTCGTCAGTCCATAAAATATGTCCCAGAATGTTTGTGGCTTGGAAATGTGGTCTCTGGCAAACTTCACTCGTTTGGTTGCATTCCTCGGTACAATAAGAGGCTTCCGGACTGCTCTGTGGGATTTCAAATTTCCCTTGTTCAGTGTTCTTTGGATGGTCCTAGGACTAACTTGTTTGTCGAACATCTCCTTGATCTCGGTAGATAGCTTTGGAGCACTAAGTGAGGGTGTAACGTTGACTTTGTTGAGCACGTGGCGTACTTCTCGGTGAGCCAAAATGGGTTTTCGACCACTTCTGACCTTGTTTTGGACTGAACCATTAGCTTTAAAGTTCTTAATGATTGTCTGGATGGTTGTCCTTGCTAATTTATACTTGGTCCATATTTGTCTCTGCGACAGCCCCCTTTTTGTCCACCCTTCCAGTCCTGAATGACAAGATCTCGAATAGCGATAGGAATTTCCTTGCGTGTCGACGCCATCATATTTTTCTGGAAGAAAATTATTTAAAAATTAATGCGGCATATGTTATTGATAGATTTATTAAGTTACCTGATTTTATAAATTGGAGAGATTTTTGTTGTTGACAATTAAAGTGAAGTGGACGTAGACTTTTGTCCGCTCAAATTTCATCCTCTCTCGCTCTGCACTATGATTCTCAGTTTTCCCAGAATTTTCAGAAATAACTCATATGTTTTATGAAATTACGTTAAATTTGTGAGAATTTGATATATCAATGATGAAAATTGGTTCAGTAGTTCAGTGACAATTTGAAAATGAAATTGACGCGACTATGTGGACGTAGACATCTGTCCGACACTGTACATATTCTTATATATACATACTTACACATGCATACATTGGTCCATGCGTGTTTTCAATAAAATGTATTTTAGTGCATAATATTTATTTGTACATTCGTACCTGAAACACGCATTTTAACTTGGTGTGTCTGGTTTGAATTTATTCATCCTGCGTAGCAAAATATCTACAAAATCATGTTGTAGGCCGTGCATTTCGACTTATCCGCTATGTGGTTTGCCTTTATGGTTCTTATTATTCTACGGGTTACAGCTATACAGGTGAAATTTACACAATTGTCTTTTCCGGTTTCCAATAGCCTTTAACTTGGTTCACTCACAGCTTATGATCTATTGAAAGGACTTTATATTTAAAAAGACTTTTATACTTGTAGCCAATTTTTCCTTGGGAGTTAATCAAGTGAACGGAACCCATCAAGCTGACGTGGTGTCTTGGAACGGGAACGAGAACGTCAAACTACTATCTTCTCAAGACCATGCGGACTTTGTAATCGGATACAAGCAACCACTTGCATTCTACTATACAACAGGTAAGTATCAATTTAGAAGGAACCGTCTATGAATTGACACGTTGAAAAGTATTTTGCGAATCATAAAAAATGTGCAATTACCGTTCCTCAGCCACCACTATGCTAGACAGCTACTTAACTACTGATATTTTACTTCAGTCCCTATACAGCAACTTCGTTTGCAACAATGGAAAATCAGCTAAGGATCCTTTGTGCAGAGCCTCCTCCTGGTACAGATCATTCCAACTATGATGCAAGATATGTCTATATCATGCATTCAACCGATGACCCAGAAGTTCATAAAATAGGAATATCATATAACCCACGCAATCGGAAAATTCAACTTCAGTCGACCATTAACAAACACAAAAGATGAAAACCATGAGGTTACTTTGGATAGTCAAAGTTATAGCATATTTGTGTAAGTAGTCCACCAAAAAATTAATACCTTGATATAAGTTAATCTCTTGAATCTGTATGCTTTTTTAGAAGCCTTGCAGAAGATTTTGCTAGACAATCAATTCTTGACGCAGAATATAAACAACACATTCTATTATCCTATCGATAAGAGGTAATCACTAATTAATAACGTATAAATATATGTATTTAAATATACATTTACATGTAAAGCTTTATTATATCTCCGCCAGTCCGATCAGAATACTTTTCTTTTTAGCAAACTCATATGCAGAACACGACATTAATACAAACCATTTGCAATTTGTCCTTTGCAATACAATTGCAAAACCATTGTGGAGATAGGCATTTACATGCGACTAACCACAGGATAAATTTCATGTGGCTGAGTTTAGCAAATTTTCTTTACATATTTTTTAAAGTTCATTACCAAAATTTGATCACAATCTAATATTAAAATTAGTGCAGTCTAGAAAATTAAGAAGGTTCGCTCCATAGATTTAGCAAAAGCAAAACAATTATCTTAGTTTAACTGAAGTGAATTTCTTTGATCTGACGTACATGGTATGGAAGACTGGCTCGTCATAATTGCCAACATAGCATAATCCTCGACAAAATTGTACACTCATTAAGTGAGACGATTATTAGAAAATTAACACCATCAATGCAATTAAAGAATTCTTCCATATTTGAGATTTTGTTATAATAGAGTGAAATCCTTCAGGAGCCCAAAATTTTTGTATTTTTACGATGTGTAACAACTTATATTAATTCTATTAGGAGTCATAAGTCATAATCAAACATGCGTTTCAGCGCTTTCGTTGCGATTTCAATTCTTGTAAATTTCCCGACACAATCCAGAACTATTACTGCAGAAGGGGTAGGTGCTGCAATTCTAGGAGGCATTGACAACTGCACCGTGTCCGAAAAGAACCCCTTTTTATTACGATAATGGGAGTGGAAGTACCCTTGACTCTAATTGTAATACGACATCGGGTTCCGTTCAAGGATGTATCTCCTACCAGAACGGAATTACCACAGAGACCGAACTGAATACAGTTCAAAGTTACACTATTGGGCACACAGCAAAAGGCCCCGACATAGCTCTGCAGATACGATCAGCAACTAAAAAGCTGACTACTACCGAGATCTTTTAGAATGGACTCCTCCTAGCACTCTAGAATGGTTGCGTCTGCAAAACCTGGGATGTACAGCAATTTCAAACATTTTTTTTAAGTTTGGTGGTGAATACTTCTAAGGATGAAGACTATTTAAAAAGAGGGGACATGGCAGAAAAGACAAATTCACCTCTCTGTCCACTAAGATTTTACACGGACATGGGAAATGCTTGATTTAAATAAGTAAATCGTAAATAAAGACAACAGGTACGCGTTTAAATTCTAAATATGTAAACCTGCACCAAAAGCATATTTATTACTCCTGAATACTATCAGATAATTGGTGTTTATATAAGGAAAGTGGATCTGGAAAACTAGTAAATTATTAAGGGTTGATTACGATACAAATTGCTAGTTTCGACTCTATCCATGGTTCATTTTTATCGATGTGGAGCTCACTGTTACAACGTGGGAGAACTAGCCCTTATCCATTATTTTCAGTCTAGACATCATAATACATTATAATATGTAACGATTTATTTTTCAACACCCGAATCAACCGGACAATTAAGTCATACACGTTAATGTCCTAAGTACTGCATTGAAATACCAAATCAAGAAGTATGTAGCAGGTGACAATATTATACTGACATCAAAAGCACATGGACGAAAAATCCATCGCATTAAACAACGCAGAGTATTACTCTTCGTCGTCAGCAGGAAACTTGCAAAACTAGTCTTGTTACTCTTTCTGAACAGCAAGCTTTGAAATTAATTAGCAAGCAGATCATACATTCCCACCTCCAAGATTGTCAGGGGGGTCAGGTCCGTATTTTTGCGAAGGGTATCCCTCGACCCCCGGGCCGAAAACGCGTTTTCCTTTCCACGTACATACCTACTTGCATACACATCGCGAGATTATCTCACTAACATAACCGAACAGCTGCCAGCATTAACATGTTTGGCTCCTGCACAAAGAATGTGGTTAATATCGTTAATCAATTCTAATGATGGTCAATTGAAAATAATTTATCCAATTGTAAATTGTAAACCACTGCACAGTGAGGTCATTTGTCGGCAGCACGAACGAAATTGGGGGTAACGCGTCCATCGCCTAATCCATTACTAAAAAATAGATTAAAAAATCTAGTTGATTTTTGCTGAAAACATGGCGATTTGTCTGGTCCACGTTGAAATAGTTGAAAATAGGTCAAAATTTTATTACAATCGTTTTTTGCATCAACTGTTAAAATTTGTGACAGCTTTTCCCCCTTGTTGTAAAATCAGAAATAAACTCGAGCCCTTGATCCATTTTTTAGTAACGAAATAGGCGGTAGACGCGTTGCCCCCATTTCTTTTGTACATACCTCCGCCAATTAGTCTCACTGTGCACTGGCAAAATGATGATGTGTTAGATGTACTAAATTCGTTTCTGCCAAACTAATGTAATGAATTGTATTTGATACTCGACAGGCCGGATATTAGCTTAAATACCTGAACCTCTGACACACAGAAGGACAGTTTCGTTGTATTTAGTAGTCAGACAGCAAGTTCATATTGTCATGAAAATGATTTCTCAAAAAATTTGGAACCTGGTCGTACAGGAGGAACAAGTTGCATCTTTCTTTCAAGTGTTATTGCAGTTGATAACTTCTGCCCCAACAATTCCCCGAGAATGCTTCCTGCGAATTTCAGAAATTCGGGGAAATCAATTCGATGGACTACATCCAAAGGGATTCTTGGAAACATTCATCTGCTCAGCAGATGACTGTCCCGTTCGCCGGACATTTAAAACAATCATCATATGGACAAAAATCCACCAAGGGTTCTAGGTATCACATTCAGTGTTATTTTGCATCCCATCAGCAAGACGCCTGACGGATTAAAATGCAAAATCTCAGATCTCTGACCACCATTATGTGTTTAGTGTTATTATGTACTTTGCATATTGCCAGCCAAAATATATGCGCAAGTACTTGTAACACATTTCATATTCTTTGATAAATTAACATATCCAAAACTTAGGTAAACTTTGGTAACTCGTCCCATGTATGTACAGGAAAAGTATGAAATTCTCATGACTACAACAAACTCCCCGAAGTAGTTGTCCAACAGAAAACAAACAAGTTCGGATTCAACTACTTCCTATCATCAAACCCTCCTACATCTAATCGACCAAAGTCGCATAGTCATCCATAACTTCCGGGGCTCACAAACTTTGCCTTAACAGATGCACATCTTTTACAAAAGGATTCATCCCTGAGGTGTTCAAGGTTACTAAACAAACTCCACATCAATCCAGTGACTGCAAGGTTTAACCTTCGTATTATTTAGTGATATCTTATATCGACGGGAATTTAATCTTATACCTCGAACATCTGGCACACTTCCACAGCGGAGTGGAGGCATTCTTATCGACAAGGAAGGAGCAAGAGGCGATCTTGTATAGTCCGCTGTAGAGGACCACATTATCGAAATCATTCTTAACCAAATGAAAAAAATTATATGGAAACTTCATTCAGTAACTTCGAAATATTGCATCCCAAGAACGTTGATAAACAGGAAATGGCTGCTCAAATATACGGAGTTACAGCAATCGCAAATTTAGCTGTCAGGTTCCTGCCACCACAAGGATGGCAATTAAAGAATTCCAAGATTTTAGCTATAGCATTTCCGAATGCTCGGAGATCCGAACACCCAACGCCCCTCAAAAATTCCTGAGCATATTGGTGACTCCTATAGTGAATGGCTCATTCAGTACATCCTTAGGAATGATTCCCCAATTAATATTATAACAGACGATGCAGGGCAATGACCACTTAATGATTCAATTTCAAGTTCTGAAGGGGATGCTGCCGATACTCAAAATCTGTTGCCAGAAACAACAACAAAAGAGACATGTGTATATAACGTGATACCTTATATCGACTGGAATTTAAAGTTACACCTGTATTCCTATATAATCGAACTTCTGGTACAATTTTCTCCATTACCACAGCGGAATTTAGGCATTCTTATCGAGAAGGAAGGAGCAAGAGGCGATCGTGTAAAAGCCTCTTGTAAAAGGGGATCAAATTATCTAAATCATTATTAATCAATGAAAAAAACGATTTAGCCAAACGTTGAAGAGTGAAGCCTCATGCACTATATATGATTACAAAGCAGGACTGATTACCAAATTTACATCACAATCTAGCATTAAAATTAATAAAGTTAATAAAATTAAGAAGCTTCGCTCCATCGATTTAGCAAAAGTAAAACAATTACCTTAGTTTAACTGAAGTGAATTCCTTCGAGCTGACGTACATGGTATGGAAGTCTGGCTCGTCATATTTGCCAACATAGCATAATCCTCGACAAAATTGTACAATCATTAAGTGAGACGATTATTAGAAATTTAACAACACCATCAATGCAATTAAAGAATTCTTCCATATTTGACTTTTTGTTATAATAGAATGAAATCCGTAAGGGCCCCAAAATTACTGTATTTTTACGAAGTTGTGTAGCGTGTATGTATATGTAACTTATACTAATTCTATTAGGCGTCATAATGCATTCCAGCGATTTCAATTCTTATAAATCTCCCGACACAATCCAGAACTATTACTGCAGAAGAGGTAGGTGCTGCAATTCTAGGAGGCATAGACTCCGGCATCTCCTACGAGCAACGCGAAAAGGGTGTTGAGGGGTTCTCTAAAATGGATATAATCGAAATCTCGGTATTTTTAAATACATATTTGAGTTCTTGTGGTAAGCTAGTGTCATTAAGTTCCCGTACAGGCAACCATCTAAATATACCAATATACGATATGAACCACTATCCCTTTGCTTGATTTGTAATTGAGTAGGATAATTATCATGATACTATCATTGAAATGGTTACTCGAATATATGGAGTTATATACATCAATCGTAAATTTAGCTGACAGGGTCCTGCCCCTAATGGATAAGGCTACGGCAATTAAAGACTTTAGCTGAAACATTTCCGAGCGCCCGGATTTTCAAGTTCTGACTAAGCTTAGATCCACCCAATTCTGGCCACAAGCATTATGAGATCCAACAGATTACATTGGTTCAATGCCTACGACTCTTGTAACACAAAAATTATAGCCACAGCACCCGGCTCAGCCGATGTGGAACGAGTATTTAATAAACTGAAGCATGTCAAATCCAGCAATACATCTGGATTGCTGACGTCGATCATGGGCAACCTGTTGCGTCTTTCATTGAACGCCTTAAGTCTATCTAGCTTCTACCTACTGCAAAATATGCAAGAATGTGGTTAGGAAGCCACACAGGTGATACCTGTAAAGCTGTGCGAGGGCATACAGTCTCGTTTTTGGCCTTCGGCCGGAAACTTATCTACGTATATTGAGTTTGACATAAATCACTAGCGCAAGAAATTGAGAAGTACTTTCACGAAGGTTCATTTAAAAATTTAGACCTTTTACACCCTTAGAACTTCGAATTAAATGAAAGGGCGAAGATTTGGATGTTAGAATTAAATTTTCTTACATCTAACGTGAAGCTGGCAGATCTTGTTTGTTTTCATGTGTAATTATTTTTGTATGAATTTCATTGGCTTACACTTTTGTATGAATTTAGAGCAAATATTCTGTGTAATTTTTTACATATAATGGTTTGACTTTCGAAGCTTAATTAATATGCAAAATCCTGATTTTAGCTGAAACTGTATTTAAAAATTCATATAAACGGGAAATTAGGCGCATTTAAGAATTTCATTAATGACCTCCTACTTGATTCGTATGTCATTTGGGGGTTATCAAACAGCATGCTATATTTTTTCATCGGAAAAGAATGGAAATATCTATAAACCAGCTTCATCGCACCTCGCAGCTACTGCGAATCCTTTGATAGGCATCTGCATAATGGAAGTCAAGGTCCCGTGAAAGATCTATGTGAGGAATTTACAAATGTTCGGGCACGCATGGTGATAGACGGTAGGGGTCCTGACTGTAATATGTGAGTAGTAACCTTATCATATTATCCGCTAGACGATATACAGTATGTAACAAAAGTATAGCTACGATGACATATTTTTAATCTCGACATGATGCCGTAATATTTCAACTTTGAAACTCCGTACAAAAATGTCAAAACTACCTGCCGACAATTTCCTCGTCGCCGATTTTTAATGTCGCAGATAGGTCAAAGGTCAGGATTAATTTTCTAAAAAAATTTGAGGCGTCGAAAAAAAAAACTTCGTGGATAATTTTTTTTGAACTTTGCAATATTTTTTACTGGATGCGGCATGCGTTTTGAAGAATAATGAGCTTTGGTCGGACCGTGTACGATTTTTTTGGCGCCCACAGGAATTTTTCGCCCAGGACAGATTGGCGGTCTAAAATCGCCGCCTTGGCGAAAATTAAAAAACTGAAATATACGTTTGCATATCCGGACCCTCTATATGCAAACGTATATTTCAGTTTTTTAATTTTCGCCAAGGCGGCGATTTTAGACCTCCAACCTGTCCTGGGCGAAAAATTCCTGTGGGCGCCAACAAAATCGTACACGGTCCGACCAAAGCTCCTTATTCTTCAAAACGCATGCCGCATCCAGTAAAAAATATTGCAAAGTTCAAAAAAAATTATCCACGAAGTTTTTTTTTTTTCGACGCCTCAAATTTTTTTAGAAAATTAATCCTGACCTTTGACCTATCTGCGACATTAAAAATCGGCGACGAGAAAATTGTCGGCAGATAGTTTTGACATTTTTGTACGGAGTTTCAAAGTTGAAATATTACGGCATCATGTCGAGATTAAAAATATGTCATCGTAGCTATACTTTTGTTACATACTGTAACTCTCCAGAGGAGAGACAATTAAGCGGTAGATCGGGCCCATCACGACCTATAAGGGCATGCACAGAAGCTTCATCTCAAGATGAAACTGAAGTTTTTTCGACACGTAATCTTCCGTACCCACTAAAAATGATACCACGTAATACACTCTCATATTTCTAGTAATTTATGCTTTATTAATGTACCATGAACTCGTGTGCTTTGAGGTCAATTAACTGTAAATCGCCAAAAAACACCTACACTAATGAATGATTTTCCAGCAATTCTAGTGTGTCACACCGTGTGACATGCGTCACAAAAAACTACGTAGTCCGAGTGTATCATAATAATATGCATTTCTCTAGCTCAATTTTTTTTTAGGTTTGTCTTTTCTTACATCGAAAAGTACTCCCCAGTGTTACCAGCCGAAAAAATTCATAGTCCCAAAATACATACCCCTAAGCGGACAGGTTAAATCCTGCACTAACCCAAGTGTTTCTTATTTTGTTTCAAGGAGGTATACAAATACGGTTTCAAAGAGGTAAACGGGGGAATTTGGGGTAGAGAAAATTCCTAAGCCTAGGATCTATACAAAAAGGTGTCTCATAAACAGTGGAACAGAAATGCAAGTGAAAGGTCTGCTGCTCATATCTTGTCATTTTTTCTGACAAAATATGAAAGCAAATACTATAATTTCTAGCTGAGTGTAGAAAGCTTGTAAGTCTAACTGGACATTTGCTAACATAACATAGTTTCCTACAAACTTGAAAATTTATGTGAAGAGATTATCAGATTATATATCTTGGGTGACATGGTACAAAGCTATGAAACAAAACTCGTTTGAGATAATAGTTATTTACCACTGTAAAAGTTTTCCAATTTCATGCCCATGGAGGGCGAGTATTTTTGCGATCAATGGATATAATATAGCGTTACTTATTTCCGAATAAATTATAGGCGTATTTTTTGTCTTCCAAATATGGAAATATCTTATCGAAATAAAAATCTAAACATATTCTAAACATAACCTACAGTTTGGTCATAGATTACATTAGAAAGAGACTAAATTAAAAACCGGTACGTATTTCCTGACGTCCAGAGAAAGTAAGTCCACAGGCGAAAATTTACAAGAATTGGATGAACGACAAACGACGAAAATGCTGTAAATAAAGTTATTTCACCAATTAAAATCAGGCAAGCCCTACTTGAAATTTAATTAATCTGTAATTAAAAATATTTAAATGCTTACACATTCTCGGAAAAAGCATATTTCGTCATGGAGTTCTTTGTTGAATAGATTGAATCAATGTTCCAAATTTTTTAAATTAGATGTGTCGAATTTTGTCTTCATTTCTTCACTATAATACTTACATATTTAAGCTGATACATGCAAGTACATGTTTACGCGTATCCCCATCGACGGAGCCCTTAAAATAAATACATCCGTGCAAATGTTTATACTTAGAAGAAACAGTCAAAATGCATACAAACATACGTAACCAGATAATTAATATGCAATTACATGGATAAATACGTTACATGGCGGCGCTTGCATTGCATTAATAATTATGGCGAATGTTGCTTGATGGAGAATTTTGTGCAGTCCTGTCACTTGTCCCCTCGTCCATTTGTTCCTTAAGAATCTATGAAAAATATTAAAATGTGTAGTTACTTAATATGTACCTCACACTTTGGGAGTTGCAATATCCTAATTTATACACATGCGATATGTACATAACGTAAATACATACCTTGCCGTCAAATTTTCGTATAGAGATTTACAAAGATTTGGAAAACGGTTTCGCCAAATCAGGCCTCATTTGATGTCACATTTGTATTATAAACAATTAACACCAGACTTATTACGATCAGTTGCACCAAAATATTTCCCTTGAGAAATAATGGCTTCCTTACTCCTCAGCTGTTGAAATCGAGATGATCACATATAACCAACTAAAGTTCCGGTTAACTTACATAAACCCCAGTCCTGTCTTGTATGTAGTGTATATGTGTTACGTAATATCCTTGTTCTTAACCTCAGTGCTATATGAAACCCCAGTTAATATATGCATATCCAGATACACATCTCCTGGAACACAACGCTTCAATCTGTACATGAGTAAGAATTATTCATTTCAACAACGATATCCACCACTAATTTTAGAATTTAGAATCAAGTATTTTAAGATGTTACTACGGTCAGTGTCTTATGATTAAACCAAATTTTTTGGCGGAGCAATTGCCTTGGGGGGCATTATGAGCTTACAACATGGTGGACATAGTGTGCACAGGGACACAGATTTCTCTGGAACGGGTTGATGGAATTGCACCAAATTTTTTTCATGTATTCTACATGTTAGTATCTCCACCCCTTTTAGGCGTTTCATCGAAATTCCAATTTAGAAATTCAGAAAAAAAATCAAAATTTCGAAAAAAAACCCAAAAAAATTCTTTTGATTTAAAAATACCATTTCAGGTTCCATTGATACTCATGTGGTAAAATTTGATAAAATTTGACAATTTTTGTATAGTTTAAACAAAACTAGCCTAAATGGTGAACATGAAAAATGTTGTGAACATGGACCAACAAGGGACACTCACGACCTGTCGTTTGAGTCCAGGGTACCCACTATGTTTTTTAGAATCTACTAGGACCCCAGATGAAGGATTCATTCATATTTCCGTGTAAAACTCATATTTGGCGCCATGGCGTGGCGCCAAATTCGCCAAATTTGATGGTTTTTCATTTTAAAACCGCCGTAACTTTTGAAATCCTGGACGGATTTTCAAAATTTTTGGCAAAAATCATGACAAGGAGTTCAACTTTCGTATTCTATGAAATTTTTTCCAAAATTATCGCTTTTAACTTTTCGCAAAATTTCGAAATTTCGGGTTCGTCAAAAAAATGCTAAAAAATATCTCAAAAATTAAAATTTTTTATTTTTATTTTTTTCTCTAAAATTTCGACTTTTCTGATCATTTTAAGCATAAAATTTTAAAAATCCGACATAAACTGCAAAAGTTATGGGCGTTTGAAATTGGTCGAAAATGCAAATTTTTAAGTTTGGCGCCACGCCATTGGGCCAAATATGAGTTTTACACGGAAATATGAATGAATCCTTCATCAGGGGTCCTAGTAGATTCTAAAAAACATAGTGGGTACCCTGGACTCAAACGACAGGTTTTGAGTGTCCCTTGTAAGATGATAAACTATGACATCAAATTGTAAGTTAAAATGAGCAGAAAAAAATTATGAAATCATATATTTAAATCTCTAAACTCCATAATAACTTTTTTTTTAATATTCATAAATCAATTGTTATCAGAGTTGTTCATTTAAGCACAAATGGAATTTGTAAACCAAAAGAAATATTTTTTGTTTTTTTTTCAAAATTTCGATTTTTTTTTCTGAATTTCCGAATTGGTATTTCGGGGAAACGCCTAAAAGGGGTGGAGATACTAACATGTAGAATACAAGAAAAAAATTTGGTGCAATTCCATCAACCCGCTCCAGAGAAATCTGTGTCCCTGTGCACACTATGTCCACCATGTTGTAAGTTCATAATGCCCCCCCAGGTAATTGCCCCGCCAAAAAATTTGGTTTAATCATGAGACACTGACCATAGTAACATCTTAAAATACTTGATTCCAAATTCTAAAATTAGTGGTGGACATCGTTGTTGAAATGAATAATTCTTACTCATGTACGTAAAGTTTCATGGTTTATGCGAGTATTTATTACTCTTGACTTTCGTATACTATTTAATTCACAAAGCGATATTTATTGTACAGTATGTTAGTATATATTTATTTATTGTACACAACCTCTCATTGAAGAGAGCATAATAAGACTGCACACATACATACATTTCATGAATTTATGCAGTGATCTTTAAGTTGATTAAGTGGCCTCCCTCAGCTTTAGTGTAGCATTTTCCTGTCAATGTTTGTGTGAAATAAATGTGTCCTCATTCACCACTTGTTAAATAATGTATGGATTTAAAAAGCATTACAGAGATGTTGGAGAGACGCTAACCCATCTCTTGCATGAGTAAACTTTACATCTGTATACACATGTAAGTAAATAAATATGTACATATGCACGATTGCTGATGTGTGCAACTGTGCATCTTTCATGAGAATAAATACAATTATTTTAGAAATTTAAATCAAAAGAATGAAATTTCATAAGGCAGATACTTCCATAAAAATCCGTGTATTGGAAAAACTTAGCTTGACAAAAAGGTGTAGCACGGTTCACGTTTCCAAATATAGACACAAATACATACAGTCAATGGAACAAGTATTGGCAACACCCACATAAGCTAAATAAAATTGGCTGTAACTTTGGCATGCATTATCAAATTAGCATGAAAATTTGTACGCAGTTAGCAAATCTAATGTAGTTTTAGATTATAATCATGTTTTACTGATTAAAATTAGATTAACGCAGTTTTTGAATAATTTGCTGGAAAATTTGCGAAATTAACCCACAAAAAGTATTGGCACCCTCTAACTTAAAAAATCATAGAGCAACGAAACGCCAATTTTACTGCGACAAAGTGCTTCTAGTATTGCGTGGCACCTCCCCTCGACCCAATAAGAGCAGAAATAGGTCGTGGAATTTATTCGACAAGTTCCTATATAACGTTTTTTTATATGGCTGCCCACAGTTCTTTTAAACTTTTGACAAGCTCGTTTTCCGACTAGTGGTTTCCCATTGGTCTCTCTTTTCTTAACCCGGACAATCAGAATCACATCAGGAGACTGTGCAGCCAACGAAAGAATCTTTACCTTTTCGGTCTCCAAAAACTTGCATCGTTAATTTGGCTACATGTTTGGGGTCACTGCATTTTTGGAAATATGAAATTTTTTCCTAGGCCAGGTTTTTGTTAAATGATTTCAAATTATCGTTTGGAATGATTGACAACACCTTCCTGGTCATGATTTCATCGATAGTGACCAGGTAACTACGCCGAGAACTGGTCATTTAACCCCAAACCATAATCGATCCTCCTATGTGTTAAACTGCCATAAGAACGTTTTAGTATTTCTGAGCCTTTTATTGCATCCGCTAGACTTGAACCAATTAATGAGCTCCGAATAAGTAAAATATGCCTATGTCGGACCAGTGGGCCCTTTTTCATTGATCGGAACTCTATTTAGGGTCATATTTAGCCCATTTCGATTTATTGAGGTGGTTCGCTTTGGGTACTCTCGCGTCGGTCGGGCTTCTGGAGCCTGAAACCCCAAGGCATAATTTTTGATTGATCACCATATTGTATGATATGTTGACCCTGCAGTTGATACTCCAATTTAACATGGATTTTTAAGCTGAAATCTTCCGCTCTCGAGTGGTTCGTTGCTTGAGTCATCCTTAGGTTTTGGGCTTAGATGACTTTTTTCTTCCGCATCATGGAAAAGTAGAAACTGAGATTGTCATTTTACATTTCTTTGCTACGTATTCAATAGTAAATATGGAAAAGTATGTTTTCTCTTTGATTTTTCGATAGTAAAGCTTTTTTCTGAAAGAGACATGATTATTTCTCGCCGCGCCAAATACAGCTCGTTTTTTGTCGCCATTTTGGCTCCAGACAACACAACTGTAGACTTAAAATGTAGCTAACCTCATATTTTGTCACCTAATTAACGTACCGTAACGAAATGTGGAAGATGGTTAAGAAAATTGTTTTGAGTAATTAATTTGGCCACATGTTGCCAATACTTTTTGCAGGTTTGCATCTGATTCGTTGAGGTCAAAATCAGAATTGTGTTATGTTTACCAGATATAAATCAGAAACATGATTATAATCGAAAACTACATTAGATTTGCTAAATGCGTACAAGTTTTCATGCCAATTTGATAATGCATGCCAAAGTTATAGCAAATTTTATTTAGCTTGTGTGGGGGTTGCCAATACTTGTTCCATTGACTGTACATATGCATGATTTTCAATATAACATATACAAATGCGTATAGCTATGTATGTATATGTGCATACATATATAATTATTTACGTACTTGAAATATGCATTTAAACATATTCCCCCTGCATCATTTGAAAATCGTTTTGTTAAATTTGATTCGCTTTGTTTTGCATAATTTTTTATGCCAACCAGCAGGACATTTATAATCTCCCCTTACCTGTAGAGACTGAATAAAACATGTTGTCGACATGTGGTAATAGTCACAAGATTAACTCCAAATTCTATAATGTAAGAGTACATGCAAGTCAATATAAGTCACCAGATGCCTGCTGGAGTAAAAATTTTGTTAAAAATAGGTTAAATAGTTTACGCATACACTGTGCAAAATCTGGTAGAGTCAATGTAAAAAATGTGAAATGTAAAATGTCATCGTTTTACATCCATGATCCAGATTTCTGTACTTTTCAACCTTAGATGTTGACTTCTTGCCATAATTTAGTAGCATGTACATACATACTCCGACTGGTATTTATTTGGTAGTAACTTCTTACCAAAATTGGTGAAAGCTAGTTTGTTTTTAGTGGTAAATTTTTCATTACAAATGTATGTATATGATACATATGTATGAAAAATGTGAGCTTGCTTTTTATTGCATTTTTGCACATATCCATGAAATCATTGTATCATATGTATGTATATGTACATATGTATCACATGTACATACGAACTCGCGAATAAGGAAGGCTGATGTTTTCTCCCGCTATGCAGTTTTTGTTGACCAATCGGGAGAGGGTGGAGTCGCCGAGACCACCCTCGGAAAATATATTAAGGACTTGTTGCCTGAAGTTATCAGCCGTCGAACAACTGGGCAAGACGCGCACACCTTCTTCGAAGGCATGAGGTGGGTCGACTCGCCACCATCCGGGGAGACAGTGCCAAAGGATTGGGGGGAAGTCTTGGCTCAACTAAAAATTACCACACCCACACTACGGCGAGTTCCGAAAGGGGCGAGAATGGAAGTTGCTCGTGCCCTAACTAAGGTTTTGGAGGAGGTAATCACCACCAAAACCGAAGAGTCATGGGGCAAACTATTTATTTTCCCCTACCCAAGCCTCCCCGTTCCACAGAAGACCGACAAGGTCAAGAATTTGACGACGTGGGTCAAGTCAGGAGTTGCCCGGTGGTTGTTGGACCAGGCAGCCCCACCGGCACGACTCCCTCGACCTCCCGCCAAGCCCCCTCGAGGGATGGAAAGTGTGGCAAAGAAAGTGGAGGCGAAACTAGCGGATGGGGATATCCGGGGGGCAATTAGGCTTGCCTGTTCCGACGACACGATAGCCCCAAGGACCCAAGAGACAGTTGATGCGCTTATCACTAAGCATCCGCCACACCCGGAACCAACCAAATATCCCGAACCACTAAATAACTCGGAATCACCAAGGGTCGACCCGATAGAAGTCCAGCAAGTTTCTTTATTAAATCTTAGTATAAAGTGTATCGCAGAGTATGTGTGAAAAAAATATGTATCACAAAAAGTATCCAAAAATCTGACTACGCAGCAGTCGCACAAATAAGTCCCTAAACTTAAAAAAAACGCAGAAAATCGATAGAAGTCGTCACCGCCATAGCAAGCTTTCCGCCTGGTTCAGCGGGGGGCCTTGATTCCCTTCGCCCGCAAATTTTGAAAGACCTTGTCGCCACTGAGCAGGGAGAAGTGAGGGAAAAATTACTTGAGGCTATCGTAAATTTAATAAATGTTGTTCTCAGCGGGAGTGTTCCAGTCCCCTTCTGCCCGATTTTCTATGGAGCTTCCCTCACCGCCCTAAAGAAGAAAACTGGCGGGATTCGGCCCGTGGCGGTTGGAAATGTATGGCGCCGCCTTTCCGCTAAAATCGCACTGAAAAGAATGTCCCCCGACCTTGTGGAATACCTAGCACCCCATCAACTGGGGGTGGGGATAAGGGGGGGTGCCGAAGCGGCGGCACATGCGGCCCGCATCTATTGGGGACACGCCCATACGACACCCAAAGCCTTTTTAAAAGTCGACTTTAACAACGCCTTTAACGAGATACGGCGGGATACAATTCTCCACATTATTCATGAAAGGTTCCCCTCAATGTTCAGTTTTTTGTCGCAGGCTTATGCTTTTCCGTCTCAATTATACTATGGCGACACCCCCATCTCCTCCCGCCGCGGGGCCCAACAAGGGGACCCGTTAGGTCCCGCACTCTTCGCCCTCGTTGTCCAGCCCATTATCCTTGCAATCGAGGCAGAACTTAATCTGTGGTATCTGGACGATGCCACTATAGCGGACACCCCAGAAAAAGTGTTAGTCGCGATGGACACCATTATCCGCATGGGGGAGGAAGTTGGTCTTCGCCTGAACACCGCCAAGTGTGAAGTGGGCGTGCTAGGGGCGGACGAACGTTCCCTTACTACGTGTACATATGTAAATATGTATATGTACATATGTAAATATGTACTTGTGTCAGTAATGTTTTAATACAGTTTTCGAAGGGCACAGTACATGTACTAATCCTCAATGTAGCTTAATCCTCAATTTAAAACATACCGTTGAACGAATTATTCCGATAAATCTCATAACTGAAAGAATGCATTTGAGACATTTCCATCAAAGACGGGACAAATTTATGCGACTTTTTCTTGCGAAAACGAATTCCGATTATAACGATTAGCTCTTACTTATTTTCGTTGAATCCGGTGTACGTGACTTTTGTCACGTCGTCGTGGGCAAAACACCACGTCAGTAAATGGCTCAAAATATATCATCTCCCACGCATACATTTATAACTTCGGTGTTGTGTTGCTTAAATATGACAAATTTACAGACATACATAAATATTCCTAGGCAAGGATTCCTTACTATTCCTCTGATTGAGAACAGGGTTCCAAACAGTGATTCCGCCCATGTGATTTCTACTGTTTAATTTGATCTACCGTATTGAGAGGACATGACGCAGATAAAAATTACAATGGCAACTGATTTTCACGTTTGGCACAATAAAAACATCAATCTACAAAAATTTGTTTTCTTTGAAAAAGACCCAAAATCTTAAGAAATTTTTATTTCGCTTTCTCCATCTATTTAGCCTTTCACCTATTTACATCACACGACCTTCTCTTCTCCCTCGTCATCACCCAGGAACACGAGAGAAAAGTATTTTCTGCCCAGGTTTTATATTTAGCGTGTCCAAATCCAAGAATAATTTCCTCTCTTTTCTCCACCATTACTTATGGGGAAATACTTTGCGCAACAGATTATTTATATGATGCCGGCTTTCACTATAAATACGGCGTTATTTACCTCAGTCTTCACAACTATCTGGTACACCGAGGAGAAAGCAGTAAAACTTTCTCCAACTTCACAAAGTTCCCGAAAGTTTATCCACATTTTTAGAAAATCTTCAAAACTTTCGCCCCTTAATCTGACAAGATGCCAACTTCCACCGAACCTGACGCAGAACCAGACTTGAGACTTATCTACTTTGACATCCGTGGATTCGCGGAACCGCTCCGCTGGATGTTGACGATCAGGGGGGTCAGGTATTCCATTGATTTTTTATGATTTGTTTGTTTATTTTTTGACTTTTTATTTGGGCGGCCAGATTTGTAGATGAGCGGATCCCTCTAGATGCATGGGCATCGCAGAGAAAGCGGAGTTCCGGTGGGGGTGGCGGTGGCGTGGGAAATCTGACCACGAAACCGACAGATGCAAAGTCGAAGAGGAAGAATTCTTTAAACACGGCTACATTAATGCGTAAGCTATTCACTATTGCCTTGTTAACTTCACTGTTACAAATCTGGTATTAAAATTATACCGGTCCGTCAAAAATTTGCTAATGACCTGGTAAACTTCTAATACCGAGCACCGAGCTATTAATATTGGTAAGCTTGGTATTAAGCTTGATATTAAGCTTGGTATTCTTTGATACTGTATTGCTAATTGTGATAATTATTTTTGGAGTTTCTTTACTTCATTAACGATACCATTATTGAATAGAAACTTGATTTGTCACAGGTTTCAAAAAATTCGTCGGTCAACTGCCCATCTTGTATGACGGGGAGGACTTTGTCCTCACACAAACCTTGACAGTAATGCGATATCTGGCACGAAAGTATGGATTTAACGGCGTGACGGAATTAGAAGAGGCGAAGGCAGATGAAGTGGCCGATCTCGTGTACGACTTGCGATTACGTGAGAACAAATCGATACAATTTTCAGAAACATAAAAAATCACAAACTTATTTCTCAAATTATTTACAGGTGCCATGGATTATGAGGGATCAGCTTTCACCTCCGCTACCCCGGATGTGGTTCGTCACACAGGTTGGTAAAATTGACACTAATTTCCGCAAAAAACTAACATTAGCTTCATTTCACAGTTTTTCGTGATTTCGCCAACGCTCCGGAAAGCAAGGCTAAGGAGAAGATGAGAGAGGACTTTATCACGATGTACTTTCCCCTCTACTTTTCGAAATTTGCCTCCATTTTGGAGTCATCTGGGGGGAATTACATCGCTGGGGAGAATCTCACTTATGGAGACCTCACGCTTATTAATTTTATCGAAGTGGTCGAGACCCTTCTGGATCCGAACTGTTTGGCAGAATTTCCCACCCTGAGAGCCCTTAAGGAGAGAATTTTCGCAATTCCGGAAATTGTCCAGTGGCGACAAGATCAAAAAGCAGCGTCGGAAGAGTATGGGTTCCCAGAGACTGGTTAAAAGTTTAACTATAATTAAAGGATAAGTTTGTAGGCGGATGGAGTATCAGTATGTAATAATTTAAAATCTTGGTTTTAATAAGAGCCAAGCAATAGATGGGAAAATGGAATAATATAAAATTATCAATAAATCGAATAAGTAATTCAAAATTTAAAAGCAACACTGGACATGTTTAGTTCTCCCATTTAATTCAACTACAAAGTATATTTTAGTGAGAAAATGCATTCTAAATTTCATTGCCAACTTATAAAATCTGTAAGGTTTGTAAAATAATCTTACAAACTTTCACAAGATAAAAAGATTTTATGCTTTGTAAGTTAAGAACAATGTGTATGCTAATCTTCCTCAGAAATGCTTCTTAAAATTTGTAAAATTACAGAATTTACAGATTTACACTGTTACAAATTCCTGCATGAAGGTAAATCGCTTCAGTATCAGGCAACTATTTACTGTATATGTACTTTCCAGCATGTTTGGAGATTTTAATCGCATCATCATGCGATTGCAAATAATATTTACTTATAATGTGTGTGCACAAAATATTCGCCAATTAATTTTCGCACCGCATCTTTTCCTTACATTCAATATTTTTTATTTGGTATTTATAATACAAAAGGCGATTAGAGATGGTTTGCACAAATTCATAATTTAATTATGCGATGGTTTTTGGTTGGAGAGATTTCTAACTTTTTTTATGTGAAAGCCCATGTCTCGAACTATAGGTAAACATATTTGGCTTCCGGTGTTGTGCACTCTGGGGCATGAGGCAAGGTCAAATTTGGAGAGGTGTCCTTTTTTAGTTTTCCAAACCAGTGTTCTTATAAAATGGCGTCGAACAAAAGATTTTTCTGAGGCCCTAGTGCAGAAATCGTCTTTGCGACTATTATCAATGGATTCAGCATGCTTTTCGCTATATAAAACCACTTTTGTCTCATGCTTATCTTTTAAGTCCATTTTGTAGTTTAACTTCATACTTGTCCTATGGAATGCTCTCACGAACGCAACTCCTCGACTTTTAAGGCCCCCCACATTTTAGGACTTTGACACTAAAAATCCCAAATGTTGTTTATATCCAAGGTACATATAGTATATTGCACTGTAAGTACTTTTGATAAAATTTTGATAAGTGGTTACACCCCAGGAAATGAGTTTCCATCAAACCATATAAAATTTTTACAAAAGTTCTCCTCGAAATTGAAGCGGAACTTTAAAATTTTTTAACTAATCAAAACGCAGTAATTTTATTATTTTGTCACTTGTACCTTGTAGGTAAAATAGTTCTGCAGCAGGGGACACAAAAAAGTTATTAAAATTTGTTTTCAACAAAATTTGACTATTAATTTTCTAAATAAGTCCAAGAGTTTTTTAGGATTCCACGTCAGCTGATTAGCTCGGGTCCTTCTCCAAAACTGTTTACCCAAAATCTTCACTGTTTAAGTTAATATTACTTAGGACACTTAGAGCTTTGCCCTCAATCTTCATTTCACCCAGTCGGTCCATTTTTAAGGTCAGGAGGTCAATTTCCCGGTGCACGGTCCGATTTATCACTTTTCATGGAAAAGTATCAGCGATGCTGGAGGGCCCACATTATTTTATTCATTACGGATTCTTTCGTTATTAGATATAATCATTATCTAGGGTTATAATAATAATAATTTTTCACCTCTGACCTCTTTGGTTATCATGCCACATGAATAATTACAGTTTGGAAAGTGGGTTTTTGACACCTTCCAACTCTGGGGGCTCTGGAGGGGACATTTGTGAAGCTATCGCCTTAAAAATTTAGAGATATGTTTTTGAGAGTATTATCTTGCTTGTCTATCAAAATAAACTCAAAATTCGAGTGTGCACCAGAGATATTCAAGCGCAAAGTCGTGAAAACCATGTCTAATCGCCTTTTGTAAAAAATTCATGCATATACATGAATTTACTAAAATGGTGCCCGGACAATTTGTAACTATATTGCAAATTTTGTTTAAATTTTATTTGGTAAGTTTGAAATTTAAAAAAAATAGTCGAAAGTTTTAAATTAACCGACCACCTTTCTCGCAAATTTTACCCAACGGGCGCACATACCCAAACGTTTAGAGTAGTGCAAACCACCCGCACATTTATGCTCAACCGACGACGTCACCATGGCACCTTGACCTTTTTCTTGATAAATATACTCGTCGTCTTCATACCAGCCTTCATCTTGCGTCGACGGGTATTCTTGGCTTCCGTGGTTACAAGCTGAGGTGGTATACAAGCCATGAAGAAGACCGATGACCAAGGCGACCATCAGGAACAATGTGCATAACTCTCTTCCTGACGTCATGATGTCAACTGTATTAAAATATTAAATCAAATTGAAAATGAACTTTTCTACAAGTCTTTGTCGTAATTTTATTTTTTCGCACTTTTTTCCAAGAAATTACCCAAGTCGCAGTTAGTGAAAGTTCCTGCTTTAAAAAATGTGTCAATATTGCAACTGAAATGCCCTGACTTCCCTCGCATAACTCGGATATATATAAGGACGTCACGTATCGGTATTAATTTTCACGCGGAAATGAAGTTGAGGTAGTGTTATCTTCAATTTTGGGTGGTCCATTTCGTCGAAATTATATCATATAATTAAACCGGATTTAAGGTCACTTTCTTAGTAAGAAATATATTTATGTAAGGCTTTGTATGTTCATTTATCGGAATGTTATATTCTCATTTGTAACTAATCTGCATAAGACAAACATCAGTAACTAATAATTTTCGGGTACATAGAACATATTTATATGTATGATGCAAATAGAGCAAGTAATGGTTAAAACAATCAGGACGTTATTAATGATTAATCGAATATATGTATGTATGTGAGAAGTGCATATGTATGTACATATATTGTACATAATGCACTTCTCACGTACATATGTATATAAATAGATATGCATGTATGTACTGCGAAATGATTACGTATTGGCAAGTAAGCTGTAGCTGACGTTCGTAACATGAACTAGCTTTGATTAATTGATGAATTACTGATTTTAATTGATAAATTGTTGATTTTAGCTTACGCTAGTTTTAGTGACCTAACGCATGCAGGACTTTGACCCCCGCTACCCCCTTCGCCACATCTTGCAACCCAACTCTGAGGACCCTCCCCCCTTCTCGCATTTCATTAGTTATGAATAGCCCCAAAGTGAAAGAGTCCTTTTGTTAATATTATTTTTCGTATATTTCGTATATGCGTACGTATTAGAATTGTGCCCTTATATTAACAACAGATTAGGAATTTTATGTCAGTTTTATTTGCAAAGTGTGTACTAAGATAAAGAAAATGTATATTTTAAAATTAACCGACCGTCTTTTTTGCAAACTTTACCCAACGGGCGCATCTGCCTAAACGTTTGGAGTAGTGCCATTGACCCGTGCACTTAAGATCCACGGACGATGTGACCGACTGAGACCGGATAGTTTGAGCTCTTTCTTCATAAATATACTCGTCGTCTTCATACCAGCCTTGATTATCTTCTGCTGAGGCTTGGTTTTGCTTTTCATTGTTATTTTTTCGTGAACAGGCTAAAGTGGTTCCCAGGCTGTGAAGAAAACAAATGACTAAAGCTGCCAGCAGGAAGAAAGCGCATCGTGACCTCATGGGGACAACTGTGTTTGAAAATTAAATACAATTTTAACCGTTTTTTGGCAAGTATCTATGTATCAACAATTTTATTTTATTTTACAATTTTTTTCCAGGGAATTACCCAACTCTCAAGGATAAATAGTGAAAATTCCTTAACTGCTTCCTGAGAGTTCTGGAAAATGCCAATGTGTTGCAAGAAATGTGCCAATATTACAACTGAAATCTCTGACTATTTTTGCATCACTTGTAAATACACGCATAAAGACTAACCTTAACATAACATTTCACGAAGAAATTAATTTGAGTTTGCGGGGTAGTCAATAAACTGGATAAGGTCACTTCCTTAATGAGAAATATGTACAAGACATTCCCTGTTTGTTTATCGCAATGTTATGTTCTAATTTATAATGAATGCCATCCATTTACATGTTTGTGATGGGATAAATATGTGGATTGCTAAGATATGTACATATATCTATGCAGATTACGTCTCCCCTTTAGCGTCGTAGGCTGTATGTACATAATTAATAATTGCATGTACATATGCATATGGTTTTATTCTTTATTCTTTACCACTTCATTATTTAATTTATCATGTACTTTTTGGTAAGTTGGATAAAATGTAATTTGGGCACCAGAAAAAAATAAGTGGGTTTTAGGTTTAATTTAGTTCTGCTTGAAACTAGCCCAGCGATAGATATTATATAAACAGATTTAGATATGAATGTATGTAAGTAATTTAGGCTAATTTATTTTGAATTAAAATTAAATGAATATTTATATGTGTATAATAAGACGTTGTGTAACTACACTTCTAACTGACTTTTCCGAAGAGACGAACCAGAGGTCGACGCCGCCGACGCCGCCGGCGCCGGTACTTTTTTACGCACCGCCGCCGCCGGAAAAAATTCACGGCGCGGCGCCGCCGAAAAAAATTAACGGCGCGCCGACGCCGCCGCAGAAAAAAATTGGCGCCGATTTTATTTTGGCTTGAATACTAGATTTTGGTCTAATTATAATTACAAAACACACCCTTCAACAATATTTTCAGTCCCAAACTAGAGTTTTTATTTGATGATCTCTTATTTATGACAAATACAAAGTATTAGAATAACATTAGAATAAATATTTATGAAAAATAGGAAAAATTTTCCATGATTTTTACCAGCTGAATTTTCAATTAATTTGCGTTTTTGAAGATAAGTTACTTATTTTGGCTTAACCTTAAATTCGCATCTTTATAATGGCTTCAAAACGCGATTATAAAGATTTAGGTACAGGCTGAGCCAACTGTGCAAACCCGTTTCGCGTCGATTTCACCGAATTTGATAAGAAAAATTGCAAAGTGAATTTGGGGTGCAAGGATAAATCTAGCATGTATATTTTTAAATTACATGCACCCACCCCCTTTCCAGAAATTTGAGAAGGAAATTTGAAAAAATGAGAAAGTCAATGCACACTGGGTAAAACAAAAATTCAAAATGCGTCAAAAGTTTCAAAATTTGAAAATTGGCGGTTTTTTGTCGTATACAGAAATCATTAAAAAACTCATTGTTCCCACACTTTTACTTCTGACAACCTGATGCCAGATGTTTCTACCTGAGAAGAGCTGCATTTTCACCTTTCATTGTCCGAAGTAAAGTGTGGGAACATTGAGATTTTTGGGGTCAAAGTTTCTGAAGGAGTGGCTTATACGGCAAGTGCCGTAACAAACTTATGGCTGCTTATGAAAATAATGATATAGATAATTGCAATTACCGAATTTATTAAAATCGCCCCAAATCAAAAACTAACGCTCCTCTGAATTTATACTGATGATATCCAATAAGACCACCATACGGCACTGTGAAGCCACAGTATGCAGTGGTGGTGGATACCCACCAGAATCCGAGTTTCTCACTTTCTCTTGCTGAATATGGAAACAGGGTTTGTTGCACAGTTGGTCTGATTTACCTCTTTACTATCACGAAAGTGGGAAATTGTACCCGAAATAACTTTCCAAAAATTTTCAAAGTTTACTATGCAAATATATTTAATTTCCAAAATTTGCGGGTGGAAATATTTTTTAATTAAAGAATTGATCTCGTAATCATCAAAATGCTAAATTTAAATTACAAAGATTAAAAAACGCGGAAGTGTTAAAACCCCCGAATAATTTTGAGCAATGGCTTGAAGTTATGCTGCATGTAATCAAAACGAACTTGCAGCTTTATAAAAATAGGTAAAAGTTGATTAGACGTTGAAAAATAAGAATGCTTTTGTCAAAATCGAAGATGTTATAATTTTAGCTTAAAAAGTGCTTTTCATTTTTTACCTTTACCAGTGGTCCCTTATCCTACATCTAACCACGTGCACAGAAACAGACCGGGTGACAACGCTTTTATATATATACATATATGTAAGGGTTTAAGACTATGTGGAAACACATAAAAGATTGCGTACATATTTTTTTACCCGACTGCGGTATTTCGAGCGAAAAAGTACAATATAGCTCTTTAAAAGCTGTTTAACTATTTAAACTATTTAACATTTGGCGCCGCCGCCGGCATAAAACCGGCGCGGCGCGGCGCGCCGCCGCCGCCGACCCTTAGTAAAATTCAAGCCGCCGCCGCCGATGGTACCATCGGCGTCGACCTCTGAGACGAACATATACCTAGACGTTTAAAGTCGTACAAGGCCTACTTACCCTTCAGTTAAACCGGCTACATATGTCACCTTAACGCCTTAAGACCATGCTTCCGGTTTTCAGATCTGCTTAAAAATGCAACTTACGCCAAGCAATGAAAAACCGTGGTTAAAACGGCCACGGTCAAGGGCACCTAAATTATTCCCGTTTTGACGTCATGATCGAAATCGTACGTAGGAATTAAACCAGTTTATGCACACAAGTTAAAACTTGCATAAGAATTTTACTTTTGGTAATGAATGTGGGACATCAAATGAAACTTATGCACTTATCTCACGCTAATATGCTTATTGAGCTGGTGATGAAAAAATTCCATCACAAAATGATCAATGCATGTGAACGTTTTTACTCTCAAATGCTAATGCACTACTCGGAATTTTGACGAGCATGAACAAAGTAAATCGGTAAAAAGTGACATTCTTCAGATTCGGTTGTGTATGTATGCTAATGATACTTATATTTACATATGTATGTTAGAACGGAAGGAATTAATCCGATGAGCAATTAGTGAATGCATTGTGTTGGAAATAAGGTATTTATGGTAATTACGTAATTTAATTTGCTACAGGTTTTCCTTTATATACAAATTTGCAAGGTATTCTATAAACTAGATCGGATCTGACAAATTTCCTGAAGTTTATTTAGAGGACGGAAAAGTCTGAAATACAATTTCCTTCACCATATTGTCATTAGAAGGTTTTACGACCAATACAGCACCAGGGCATAAATTTAAACCCACCCGTATGCTGCGCGCCCCGATAGCTCAAGCTTATCAGTAGATTTTATTCAGCCATCGGGTTTAGGTTTATGTTGTACAGAATTTAACTGGCTTTCCAACGGTACTACATATGGTTATGAAAAAACTAACGGGTATGCGTAATTAATCATACCAGAAAAAAAACACAAAAAAATTAGCTGCAAAAGTTTAAACCCGCTTCTTATTAAAAATTGCTTCATGACGAAGGGGGGTTAAGGCATGGGTTTAACAATTATTTACATTCATCCTAGGTACTCTACTTGCAAAAAAAGCTAAAAAATCGGGAGTTGACCATTGCGATTACAAATCATTTTAAATCTCCGCGAGCGAGACCTGGGGCACACCCGAAGCCTGAAATGGGCCAATGAGCATTTTGGATAAACCACCCAAAACTGGATCAAAGTATCATGGTCGGAAAAAATAAAACTTGGTATTTTAGTGAATTAGGGGGTAAATAATGTTTGGGGGAGACCTGTGGAAGGTCTTAAAAAGCAATGACTTGTACGCAACGTGCAATACATTCATTTTCCAGATTCAAGACATTTCAGAATGCTAATTTGCCCATTTCAGGCCTGGGGTTAAGCTTTTCACAGGTAGGCACATTTTTTCCGAGCTCATCGTCGCCTGAGACTTGGTACATGGGGTCTCTTCTTCACAATTCATGCGCTAATTTGGATCTCACAATGCCCTTGCTGTCGGAGGTCAAATTTTGGAGTGCCATCCCACGATTTTGGATCGCTTTTGGAACAATATTTCAGTCAATTCGCTTAGATTTGACTGTTGGCCGTCCCGATTTAGGATTACTTGGCACAGTAGCTATATTGTTCTATTTCCTAATCATTGTTTTAATTGAATTTTTGTTAAATTTGGTAGTAGCAGTAATTTTTATGTGCCACAGGTCTCGCTCGCGGAGATTTAAAATGATTTGTAATCGCAATGGTCAACTCCCGATTTTTTAGCTTTTTCTGCAAGTAGAGTACCTAGGATGAATGTAAATAATTGTTAAACCCATGCCTTAACCCCCCTTCGTCATGAAGCAATTTTTAATAAGAAGCGGGTTTAAACTTTTGCAGCTAATTTTTTTGTGTTTTTTTTTCTGGTATGATTAATTACGCATACCCGTTAGTTTTTTCATAACCATATGTAGTACCGTTGGAAAGCCAGTTAAATTCTGTACAACATAAACCTAAACCCGATGGCTGAATAAAATCTACTGATAAGCTTGAGCTATCGGGGCGCGCAGCATACGGGTCGGTTTAAATTTATGCCCTGGTGCTGTAATATGCATACATACTTAATTTGTTTTTTGTTAGTAAGGAGATTTCCTCACGTACTTACATAATAACCTGGATCTCTTAAAATTGTTCCATTTTATTATTTTTTATGAAGGCATGTAATTTTGAATTCATGACATACGTCTCTACCATTCCTACCCTTACATATCGACAAATGTAAGTGCATGCATTTGTTTGTACGTACATGCGTAAGCTTAAGAGTTGACTATATTTTATGTTAAACCAATCCTCATAAATCACATAGTGGCGAAACTGATGAACTCGGTGGGGTAAAAAGTTCACAAGTTTCGGTGGGAATTTTGAATTTTTTGCAAAAAACTGCAAATATCATCTGGCATTGTTTATGTTTTTAGTGGTTTCCAATGGGAAGAGTATGTGTGGTGGTGGCTTCCCACCACGCATACTCTATGACAAGTTGAGACGAATCATGAAAAGATGCAAAATCTTGACCTGGTCATTCTAATTCCGAGATTAAATGTGCACTCAAAAATGTGGAATTTGTTGAATTACAACTAGTGATAGTTGCGCAACAAGAAAATAAGGCCCTTTGAGGAATTGATATGCTACTTTTATTTATATTAAATGCCGAAAATCAATTTCCATCAAAATTTTGTTTTTCTCGAGATTAATTGATTAATACAAATAAAAGTAGCATATCAATTCATCAAAGGGCCTTATTTTCTTGTTGCGCAACTATCACTAGTTGTAATTCAACAAATTCCACATTTTTGAGTGCACATTTAATCTCGGTATAAGAATGACAAGGTAAAAAAGCTGTGCAAAAAATTATGCATGTTGTCAACATACGGAGAAATATTGAGCGAGAGACTGTATTGGCTGATAGAGCGGCCAGAGCAAACTATAATGCCCCGTTAAGTACACATGTGCATAAAATATTTTGCTTATCAGCGTAAGCAAATAAGTCCACATTTACTGATAATATTAAAGTGTCACAAATGAGTAGGTGGTCAGCACGGTATGGACATTTGACAACCTAGTTACATACTTATTATATCCAGTTAAGCTAAACATGTCATATTATTCCCAGTTAAATATTTCTACTAAAAATCTTATATTAATTTTCTCCATATTAATAATTACAGTATTTTATATCATAATAAACACAAAATTGTATTATCAAGATCCGTCTAAATATTTTTATTATAACGACACCGGTCACAAAATTGATTGGAGCTCTGTTTCACGAGATAGAGTTAACCCAGATACAGAAAAATACGTTGAAGAAAACACGTTTCAAGAAGATCTGGGATTTCAACCCGTCTCTGACGATGGGCTGTACGTTTACTCAGTTTTCTTCGGGTATGCATTTATTATTTGTAAATGAAAGTCTTGGTTGGGGACGGTGCATGAAGAATGTGGTAAATTTATGTAGATGTGGGATTTTGATACACATATTCCTAAATTTTACAAATATCGTAAAACCTCTCTTTATAGCCCTATTCTAATTATAGCCGGTCTCCAAATATAGCCGGGTCTAGAGACCAAGATTTCAAAATTTTAGCCGGGTCGTCTCTAGTTATGACCGGGTCTCTAATTATAGCCTGTCTTGTCCGCTGTGTCTCGTTAATGACCCGTTCAAGAAAGAATGTTGTACAATGTGCTACTCAACCAATTAGTTGACATACTAATTTTTACCTATTAATTTAGCATTTAAAGTCAATAATGGATATAATAATGACAGAAAATTTTTAAAAAATTGCAAAATTTCGTTTAAAGATGTAGATTTAAAGTGAATGGGTTACTGATGGCATATCTTGCTAAATAAGAAAACTGAAATTGAGTCAGCATGATTTTGTAACATCTAAAATTTTGGGCGGAACAACATTTGGCCGGGTCTCTAATTATAGCCGGTCTCTAATTGTAGCCGGGTCCGTGACCCTCAGTTTTGGATTTTAGCCCCGGCTATAAATAGAGTATTTACGGTACTTCAACATAAATCTCCAGTATCACATGTGTGTTCAGAACCCCTCAAACAACGTCCTCATTCTTCACGTGAGGTTCTTTAAGTGATATGAAAGTCTTGCAAGGTCATTTTAACCTAAAATGCCCGAAATTTTTAGGAACCAAAATACAAGAAAGTTGATAATAATTGGGATCGATAAATCCATTAAGAAGAGGAAACTCTTATGCGAATTTTACCAAAATTCCACCAGTGTGTTGCCCAATTCTCAAACAAACGCGACCAAACGGAACTCCGCGGATGGATACAACACTGGCTTAAAATACTGGTATTTTTTTAAATAATAAATACAAAAGTTTGCCAATAAATAATGAGTATAAAATATTCCTAATAACGAGGGTATCCATTTCGAGTCCGCATCGTTAGCAACGTTAACAAAAAACAAAGTTCGCAAGTTCGCAAAAAAGTTTGGCTTGACAATTAATTTGCTAATTTGCTAATCTCCAAGGCTAGTATTTAGTCCGCAGAATATTTTTCACAAATTTTGAAATGGGGAAAGTTCATAAATTTCTATTAGTTACCGAAGTTTGACCGTTTGAATTTTTGAAATTTAATATTTGGCAAATTTCAGATGCAAAATTTCGGTAACTAATGGAAATTAAAGCATTTTTCCCATTTTAAAATTCGAGAGATTTGTATATCTAATTTTCGGAACTGTCATTTGCGAAGTGTGTTCACTTCGTTGCTTCGCAAAATTCGCAATTTCCAAAAAGTTATGTTGGGATGCGAACTCGTGATGAATACCCTCAATGACTTGAAGATTCTTGGAAACTTTCAGCAATTAAAAAATATTTCTTTGTTGCTTTTAATTAGCCCAATATTTATTGACTGCGACATCCCGGAAGAGATTCAGCATCCAAATTATGTCTCAATAAATACCATCGATACGCCCTCCAACTACTCTAGAAATCTTTTGAAAGTCCACGATACTCCGGAATTCCCAATCTACAACATTTCCGCCTGCCTCCAGCCAATTTACACTAATGAGAATGTGACCACGATAAATCCGCTGAGATTAATTGAGTGGTTAGAATTCCAGTTAATGATGGGAGTCCAACACTTCACGTTTTACAATATATCAGCAAACCCAATAATTTCAAAAGTTTTGAAAAGTTACAAAGGTGAGAATTTGCAAATCATACTACAGACACAATTATTTTGAAAATTCACAAACGGATTCATGATTCCTTCGTGTCATTATTATTTTTCCCATCCTTAAATAAGTTACAATTTTAAGCGTCGTAAAATTTTGTCATCGAAAATCACGTTACTAACCTTACGATTTTTTACGAAGCTTAATATCGTGTTTCTTATTCGTAAACTATGTTACGATACTCAGCAAATGAAGACAATTATTTATCAGTACCATGTTTTGTAACCCGGTAAAGTATGTATGCATTCAAATAAGCTTTATAAAATTCGTTCATAATTTCATCCTTGTTTTCAAACTAAGCATTTTAATATGAAGTTTACACATTTTATTCTGGCTTGCAAAATCTTGCCTTAATTGAATGAACTTAATCACAATTTTTTTTTGTAAAATGCAGAAGTGTCCATCCTTCCATGGAACATCCCGTTCATCTTGCCTAACGAAATTCGCGCCAGAGGCCAATTTATCCAAGCTAACGATTGTTCTCATCGACACCGCGGAATCTCAAGGTTTGTCGTGACGCTGGATTACGATGAATTTTTAATTCCCCATCAAAATATTTCCGATAATTTTATTTCCCTGTTTGAACACATCTTGGACCTGGACGAAATAAAAAATGGTGACAAATTAATCACGAGCATCCTGTTTCGAGCAGATTTTTCCTTTACTACGTGGCCAATGGGAGCAAATTTATCGTCACAACTTTACGACACGAATTTTCTAGGGGTGCCAACTATGACAAATTTCATTCAGAGCCAACAGTAAGATCATACAATTATTATCCATATTGTAATACGAGTGGCAATTATGCACCGTTAGAAATCTGGTATAGTCACACAAGTATTGTTTTCTCTGTATTAAAGGTGTTACTGCTGGGTACTAAAATTACACCGATTCCAAAAAATTTGCAACCGACACGGTAAAATTTTAATACCAAGCTAGTACTACACGATAGTTCTTATCAATACCGCTTTGGTAGAATCACACATATAATATTTAATACCGCTTGGTATTAAATATTTGAATACTGGATTTCTAGGAATAAACTCATCCTTTTTTGCACAGTGGCGGCGTCAAATATTTTTAATTAATGTCAAATTGTTAGCACTAGTATTGCAATTGTTTTGATATTCAAAGAATTTAAATTTTTAACCCCTTTCTGAATAATTTTTCAGAGCCAAATTTGTCCAACTACCCGAAAATGTAGTAGAATCCGGAGTTCATTTTGTAATGGAAGGCGTCCCTGGTTCGAGACAATACGTCGCTGAAAGGAATTTCGGACGTTACCTGCATTTTCGCGAGTGTACGGAATTCTTTCAAAAGAGAAATCCTACCTTACCAAATAATCAGACTTGTAATCCTGGCGCGTCTTTTGTCGAAAATTTCGATGCCGTGGACCGATTTGCGGAGAAGATTGTGACGAGAGTGGATAAAAAGGTGGCAGAATTATTAAAAACTGATCCAGATATAGAACTTTATTTCGCTGTAAAGGATTAAAAATGCGCGCCCGGCGTATGAATACCCTAAACTCTAACCGCAGTAGAATATGTTTATTTAGTCATCTGAATTAGTAAATGTACACCAGATATTTGATCTCGAGGCTGCGTCAGACATAATAAAATATTTTATTCACTTCGAATTTGATAGAATTACATTTTAAAAGGAGATCATTCATACCCTAAAGTTCAGGAAATACATGAATGTCTCATGCATAATGTAGAGCTGTACTAAAATTAAATTGTCAAGACATTAAAATGATTAACCTCGCTTATCAATATAAATTGTGATGAGGAAATGAAGTTTGAGGTGATGCACTGATGCTATAATCATACTGGAGGGTCGATTTACTCGAAATTGTATGTACTTTCCAATTACACAGGATATTAGGTCACTTCTTTCGTCTTTATTAATGACGTATGATTACCATAAATATGGCAAGAATATGCCAGAACATTTCAGTCGTAACATTGACACATTTCCTACACTACATTAACTCCATAGAAATCTCTAGTATAAAGAATACCTAAGAAACTTTGCTTTCTACTCGCTGTAACTTTGGTAATTTGTTGAGAAAAAAATAATATTGCTGATATAAAGTTGTCGAAAACATTACATTTCCAATTTGCTTTAATTTTCAAACAGGGTTACATACTTATTGCCATGACCCTACGAAAGGAATTATTCGCATTCGCCCTGGTGGTCGCTTTAATCATCAGCTTGGGTACCACCACAGCCTGTTTCAGTGAACATAGGAACGATTTTCAACACCGCGGTATTGGTGCAATGGTTACAAAGTCCGTAGACCTTAAGTGTACGGGTGGCTCGCACTACTCCAAACATTTGGGTAGGTGTGTTACATCCGAAAATTTTGGTAGAAATATGGTCGGATAATTTCAAAGTTTGATTCATACCTAATCAGCAAATAAACTTACTTATGAACATGAAGTTTAAAATATTTGTTATCAGAGCATTATATGTACATTTGTCTGCATTACTAAAATAAATTGTATCAAAAAGTGGCACCAAAGCGGTTGAACGTTCCTTGAAAATGACACCATCATATATAATAAATATGAACGTTTTGACCTTTCACATCCTAAGGTCGTACATATGTATGTATTAACAGTGGCAGCATACATATAAATCGTAAATGCTCATTTTTACTAACTTGAATCCTTTATAAAGCCCTGAATTCTACAGAAGCGCTCAGGTGCCACAACTAACCCAAAATATTGTTGGGGTTTGGTCCTTGATTTTTTAGTGCTGGAAGATCCGAGAGAAACATGTCTGACATGTGCATAGTTAACGCGATTTTGTCGAAGGTTCACCCTTGAGTTTTCTCTGCGTAATACGAAGGATACGAAGTGAGTACCTTATTTTTTGTGAATTTTGTCAAATCGGTTTAGAAATGATAGAAAATAATAGAAATATAAAATCACCTTACTTTTTTATGGTGATTAAGTACATGAAATAAATGCCTACTTGTAAATTCTCTTTTTACTTAAGCTCAAATTTCACCCATGAATCTATACAAGTAGAAATATAGATTCATGATTTCACCTCACTAGGAAAAATGATTTTCATTTATTCAAACTAATTCCCTTGATTTACATTATATTCATGAATACTCCGTAAAAGCTAACCTCGTAAACAGAATAATTATTTCTTGAACGGATTAATTTCAATCCAATCCTTGGGATACCAATATTTCCCTAAAATAATCGTCTTAAACATTTGTTTCCCCGCGCCCAGCGGAGCATACTGTTCAAAAAATTTTGGATTTGTTGTCGGTCGAATAATCACCTTATCCGGATTTTTTATCAGATACGCCCCCCACCAGCTGAACGTACTAAAGGAAACGATCATATGTTTGCACTCCGTCATAAGGGCGAGATCCTGCAAAGTAGAGTCGCCCTTTGAGCTGGACGAATTCACAAAGTGGACCGATATCCCGCCCGATTTTATACTTTTTCTCAATGTCACCAGTTCCTTTTCATCAGTATCATTTTGCCCCAGCATTTCATCACTAACCATATCTAAACTGTCGGAAAATATGAAAAATGCGATTTTGATCTTGTTTTCTCTTTTTTGTAAAATCTGTCTCATTTTTTCCATCGCCATGTAGAAGAACTTCATCGGAGTGATCCACCCGCCATGTTTGGCTTCCCCTTGAATGAAGTCTCCCCTCCTTACGTGCACCGCTACCGAGGTAGAATTTTTTGAATTGACGAGATCTCGCCAATCTGCAAAATTCCGGCCAAAATGATCCATCTCTTTGATTTCGAACATTTTCAAAATGTCCTCCTTCACCGGTCTCCAGAACAATTCGGACTGACAGTAATCAAAATGGCGGAGAATCTTGGTCTCTATTAAGTCCGGGGTGATTGTATGGAAAACGATGTCCTCGTCGTTGAACGTGTGGAAATTTGGACGCGAAGTTACGTTTTTCACGAAGGTGAGATTAGTAATGGAAAATCGGTCAAGGTATAAATTTCGTCCAGCTCGGGCAGCATTTACGTAGAGGGGAACGCCCCATTTTTGCGATAGGCCGTAACCACACGCATATTTAAAGAGTTGATTTCCCAACCCGCCATTTGAGTCGATTATCAGCGCGTGAGAAGTGATGTCTTCAAAGGAAATGATAGTTTTGGCGTTGGCTGGAGGAACAAATTTGATTTTGGGATGTCGAGTCATAGAAAATTCTTTCATTGATATAAAATATGCAACAGAGACGTATATTGTTCCGGCCAAGACGAGCAACAAGGTGTAACTGGGGGACATGGTACATAGGAATTGAGGGTAATTGTTGCTGGTGGAGGTTGTCCGTTATTGTTGGCGAGGTAGAAAGTCTGTAAAAATATGAAAACATGAATATTGTGTATGTAAATATGTACATAAGTTCATGACATTGCGAATTCAGGGTTAGAAACAGAAAAAGTTGTCCACTAATTACCACAAAAAATTAAGAGCCAACTTAGTCAGTTTCAAATTTGTCTTCCCTTCGTAGTATTTGATGATTAAACGAAACCAATTTTTTCGTCCGTCCGTCTGGATTGATTACCTTAGTTTTGAAATTTCACCTACGGTGTACACCAACTATGAATATGTATCTTTAAGTTATAGTTGTTTGGCTAATAGTAAGCTTACACATTTATATGTGCATACGTACTGCTTATTACTAAATAGAAATGGTTCAGACAAGGAGAAGTTGAACGTATAAATATCTGTATGTGCGGCATAAGGGTATTTGTGATGCAAATTTATGATTTGTTTCGTTTTGTAAGACAGGAATTAATCCTTTATCGGCAGATAGTACTATTCAATTGTATTTATCTATTTGGTTCACAATCTGACAATACTGCGAACCGCTGGCAAACTTAAGAAGATAAAATGGTGTCCATAAACTTATCTAATGCATGCGGACGTATAATTTCTACCAAATACATATGTCCGTGGATCAATACCTAAATTTTCAGATACTGAGAATTACAGGCATGGATCGGAGGTCTGCAAACTTCGGCCGGTACAAGAGCTTGTTTTGAAATCTTTTAATTAATTTTTGCCTACTTGATTTTCGAGCATATAACCTCTGTCGTTTATAAAATAGCCTTCTTTATACCAAAGTGCTGTTGAGTCTTGTTTTTAAACGGCACACAGGCTTTTCCGGACACCGGAGTACGCAATAGATATATTTAAACCGGAGTGTTTAGGGGACGCGGATGGGGCATAACTGTGCACATTCTGAATAATGAGTGAATAATTTTTGTCAATTTTTTATTAATGAATATTGAATAAATATTTATTCATTCAATTCAAATTTATGAAGAATGAATGAATAATTTTAATCATAATTCAATTTTCACCCAATGGCGTATATTTTAAGAAATTTAAGGAAGGATTTGGGATAAAAAAAGAATAGTTAAAGAATGAATAATTTTTTCCAATTCTTAAATTGAATGAATTTTGAACGAAGTAATATTTTTTGACAGACACATATCCCACTCAGAACCCGTAATAAATACACTTGAAATATCCGATCTATGGTTACCGGTCGTTAAATATGTAAATAGAATTTATAAATACAAAATTAGCTGATAACAGCAAAATTCTTCGTAAGCCAGACGGCAAACGAAATCAAGACTGTTAAATATGTACTGATGCATGTATGTAATTCAGATAAAATCTTATGAAAGAAACAATGGCTAAATACCGGTTGTCGTAAATAAATCAAACAATTACACGGTATGAGGTTGGATGAGTAAATGGTATGCAAAAACCCAAAAACTTTGCCTTATCGCGTATAAATTCCAAAAAAACATCCTTGTTAAGCTCTATGTTATCTATGTGATAAAATTTATTTTAAAAAAACGTGAAAGAAACGTTTCACCAGTAAAAAACACAGTTTATAATAATATGTTTTTTTACATTTAGAGTCTCAATCCCAATTTATGTATAGGATGGTTTATTCATTTGAGTAATATGTTGTAATACATTGGTCGTTACTTTTGTACACGTATTTTCGTTATTTACTGTAAAAACATTATCCTTTTGAAAAGTAAATTAACTCTTAATTCTACATTCTGTTTATTAAGTGAAATATGAATACAAATAACTATTGACATGATTTGCTAATCTTCTAGTAGTCCACATTTTTAGGGGTGTAATAAGTATTTCTAACCTTTCCCCTTTTGAACTCAGCTTTGTTTTAACTAAATTTGAAAAGAAATGTAGAGAAAGGAGACAAAATGTATAGCTATTATAATTTGAATTTAATACTTCTGACAGATCGTTATATTCGTTATCCAACTAATCTACTACACTAAAATATAGCTCAATATGTGGATCATTTTTTACTAATTTCATCACCTTTTTATCCACTCTGGTCAGAATCTTTTCACCAAATCTTTCTACGGCATCGAGATTTTCGACAAAATGTGCGTCATGATTGCAAGTCTCATTTTTTGGCAAGGTAGGATTTATCCTTTGAAAGAATTCCGTACACTCGCGAAAATGTAAATAACGCCCCAAATTTCTTTCAGCGACGTATTGTCTCGAACCAGGGACACCTTGTTTTACAAAATGAACCCCCGATTCTACAACGTGTTCGGGTAGTTGGACAAACTTCGCCCTGAAAAATCAAGACAACGTGGCCTGAAATTTATTTTTAAACTAATTAGAAATTTTTACAATGTTGGTGGAAACCATGTTTATACACGCAGAACGTGAATGAAATTTTCGATTTACACTCAAATTGTGGTAAAAAGATAAACGAAATCTTACTGTCCACTCTGAATGAAATTGGTCATCGTAGGTATCCGAAGAAAGTTCGTGTTATAATATTGTGACGATATATTTGCTCCCATTGGCCACGTGGTGAAGGAAAAGTCCGCATGAAACAGCAAGCTTGTGACTAGTTTTTGACCATTTTTGATTTCATCCAGATCCAAGATGTGCTCGAAAAGGGGAAGAAAATTGTCGGAAATATTTTGATTAGGAATTAAAAATTCGTCGTAATCCAGTGTTACGACGAATCTTGAGACTCCGCGGTGTCTATGAGAACAATCGTTGGCTTGGATGTACTGGCCCCTGGCGCGGATTTCGTTCCGTGCGGTGAACGGTATGTTCCATGGAATGATGGAGACTTCTGCATTGTAATTTTTTATATACAATAGGCGGTCCATTCGAATTTACTCACTTTTGGCACGCTCCACGAAGTGATGGGGTACAAATTTGAGCAATAATCTTATGTAGCTTGTTTACCAGCTTTTATGGAAGTGCCATGTAAAATTTTGGGAATTTGAAGGATAAAAACGTCAGTTAAAATACTACTGAAGGGAGATGGTCTTGGTTTAAATCGCTCTTCCAAACTGCTTTCCATGTAAAAACCTGTCGCCACATAAGCCTTTGCCTTAGGTTCGTAAGGAAAAATCTATCAGGCTTTTGTCGCGAAACATGAATGCGTCAAAAGTGAGTAAATAATAATGGGCCAGGTTTTGTTATAATATTTTTTAGCTTATTCAGAGGGATCTAAAAACAGTAAGCACTAATAAAAACACTGACATCAAGTCAGCTGTACTACCGATTTATGTTTCTAAGGAAAATCGTGCAACCTTATACCCTTATCGTCTCTCTCTATATATTTTATAGAAGTTTATGAAATTTTTAGTTTACCAGTCTTTCAAAAACAGTTAATCACCTGAATTACAAAACATTGCTTGCTCACCTTTGTAACTTTTTAAAACTTTCGAAATTATTGGATGTGCGGATATATTGTAAAACGTGAAGTGTTGGACTCCCATCATTAACTGGAATTCTAGCCATTCAATTAATCTCAGCGGGTTTATCATGGTCACATTCTCATTCGTGTAAAGTGGTTGGAGGCAGGCGGAAATGTTGTAGATTGGGCGTTCCGGAGGGTAGTGAATTTTCAAAATATTTCTTCTATCAGAATCATTTAAAGGAGCATCGAAAACATTTATTGAGACATAATTTGGATGCTGAATGTCTTCCGGGATGTCGCATTCAATAAATATTGGGCTAGAAAAGAATGAAACAAATTCATATTTTTATTTCATGCAGTTTTTGATCAGATTCTTGTAATGGGCTGATTATTAAGTGCAGGTTTATTGGTTCTGGCTTTGACACCTAATTCAATGATTTAAATTTTATGCAAATGTACAGTTTGGAGAAATTTAAATTTTCTTTGCACCTATAAACACTATTGTGGACGGTGGAGCATCAAAGATCTTTTTAATCTTAGTAGTTTGACGAAAAATAAGTTACCAATATTTTAACCCAGTATTATATCCATCAGCAGAGTTCCGTTTGGTCGCGTTGGTGTGAGCATCGGCTAAAATACTTGCGCTACTTTGGTGAAATCCGCATTCGAGTTTTCTTTCACTTTTGGATTTATCGATTCCAATTATTATCAACTTTCTGGTATTGTTGTTCCTAAAATGTAAAAATTTTCATAAATTGTTGAGGCTTATATGCATGTTATAAATCTGGTACAGTGACTCAGCTATTGATTGCTCGGTATTAAATTTGCTACCACATAATATTAAATTAAAACCGATCCGTAAAAATTTGCTACCAAAATGATATAGCGTTGGTAGTACCGAGCTATGACTGCACGAAATTACTAATCAATACCACTATGATAGAGTCATTCATATACACATGAATATCACGTGGTATTATTTTAATACCAGATTTCTAAGAGTATACATATTTACAAACTTACAATATTAACTAAATCGAATTCACAAATTCATACCCAAAGAAAGCCGAGTACACGTGCAACCCATCGTCACCGACGCGTTGAAATCCGCCATCCTCCTGAAACGTGTCTCCTTCAGAATACGACACTTTTCCTGCACTTGAATATATTTCGATTAGCGAAACGTGCCCCCAATACGTTGTGTGGCCGGTGTCGTTATAATAAAAATATTTGGAAGAAATTTCTTCATAAAGAGCCGTGTTTATTATTACGACAAAAAATGCAATACTAAATACGAACCAAAGCAGGGTAAGTTTGTTACAAGAAATTCTTAACTGGGAAAAAACCGACATGATTAATTAACAAATGCAGCACGTGTAGTCGACACAACATTAAATCTCACTGTTCCACTGTCATTGTGGCACGTTACTGCTATCTTTAATTATCACAATGTACATATTTTTGAAATTCACATTAATGGAATGATACCTACGTAAATTGGGACAGATTGATTTCAAGAGATAGTGCGTCCAAGTAAAAGGGACCGCTGGTTGGGCCAGTGGACAATGCTGTGATTCATACTGGAGCATTTTTTTGCATATGTATGCACGTTCATACTTATCCACTTCTTGTGCTGCGTATGTACATACGAGTAATGTATGCCCACTAAATATGCTTATCAAGTATCCCGTATGATATCATTGTGCCAATAAGTTCGGCGTATTCGATTTAATCCGGACGCCAGTGACCAATAAAACTTTCCATTGAGGTAATCCGCCCCTGATAAAGAACCGCAATGACCAAATTTCATAGGTACGTGATTTATGTTTAACCGTGTATTTTATTAAATTAAATATTTATTTCACATTTAGATAATTCAAATATTTATTGTACATATGTATGCATGTATGTAGTATACGGCCAAGCCTAAGAAATTAATACAGATTGATTAATATTGAATCAGGATCAACATAATCATAAGTCCTGATTATGTCCCATTGCATTATCTCAATAAACATTACGAGGTGCAAGAAAGCATAATACATTGTATTAGCGAAACAAGAGGTACGCCTACATGCACATTTGGTCGTGCAAGCAAGATTTTCTGCAAGGATATGGGTTATATTCTAATTAAACGGATTACCGATAATGAAATGACGGTCCATAAAATGCAATAAATTATTTTTTTGTAGTCCTCGCCCGCATCACTTTTAACCTCTCTGCTATCAAAAAAGCCGCCGATTTGTTGAACGGGTTTTTTTATCACTTATGTAACTAATAAATATAGGAGAATTATTATTTACGGACATTGTGGATGTACAAATGAGAAAAACCTTATTGTTTTCTAAATGGTGTCAAGCTTTCGATCTCGATTGCGATCGTCATCAGGACGGAAAATATTACAAATCAATTATTATTACCAGAGACTTAATAAATATAATAATAAATAATGAAATTGACTTAAGGATTCCGTAACTTCAGCTGGATGACCGAGAATGAAAGAGTTATGACCACTTTCATTTTCAACCCTACATAGGCGAAGTATGTAAGAAACGAAGTTTAATGAAATAAAATTAAGTAGAAAGAACGCGATTGAATGTGAATTGAAACCTTCAGTTAGAAATCGGAATAATTAATATACATTTGAATGAAAACAATTTTTTGAACAGGTATGCCCTCCCCCCCTCTACAGTGCATACGGCCTTATGTGCTTGTGGCGTCTCCATGCATATTTTGTGGTATTTCTATATCGAATGTGCATCATGTAGGTATTGTATATTTTATCAGCCTTGACCACTAGTGAATCCCCATCACTTCCCATGTTGCAAACATTTGCATACTCACACAAGTGCACACATTATTTACATCTTAAATAAAAAGCTGACTCCTTCTGCATGTTAAAAGTATGGATTATGTGCATATCTATCGTAGTTTAGGAAAGCTGGAGTCTGTATGGACGATAAAATATAAAGGGTGTTAATAAAGTCCGATCCCATTTTTCCTATAAAAAAGTGAAGGCTAGTATAAAAAAAACTACCCGTGATACTTACAAAAAATGTTCGACATATTTACCTTAGTATTTGGTCTTGTTACCATTTACTTTAACCATGCCCTCAACTCTTTGTTTAAGGCTCTGTGCTAATTTTTCCAATGTGTCTGTGGGAATCGAATTCCATACATCTTGAACTTTTTTTACTAGCTCTTCCCTCGTCCGGGGTTGTGGTTCTTTGTATACATTTTCCTTAAGTATGGACCACAGGTTCTCCAGGGGATTCAAATCTGGGCTGTTTCCGGGCCACACCCCCTTGCTCCAGACCGTTGAAACTTGCGTCTTGATGAGACTCAAACTCGCTTTTGCTGTATGGGCTGTAGCACCATCCTGCATGAAAACTATTTTTCTTTCATTCGAAAATATTTCCTTGTTCCCCATGCTATCGAAATAGATAGGTAATATTTTTTCCATATAATACTTTGCATTGACTGTTTGGCCTTTTGGTATGATATGTAGAGGAGTCACGCCACGTGCACAAAATCCACCCGCTACCATAACTTTAAGCCCGAATTTTGGGACTGCTCTTGATGGTACATCCGATTTGTTTTCTGTCCTGTAACGAACATTTTGTTGGTTCAATTTTGGATATAGCTCAATAATAGATTCGTCAGTCCAAAGGATGTGACTGCGCAATTCTTCACCAAGTCTTTTTTCACTCAAATGGCCACTTTTCTGAAGGAGTTCTCCAAATTTCAGACGGTCATCGATATTTTTTTGTGACATGAGAGGTTTTTTGGTTAGTTTGTAAGCTGTGTGACCCCACCTCGTAGATTTCACAAATTTTTGCACGGTCACATAGTTAATTTGCTTCTTCTTCTCTTTATAGCGTTTTGAGTCATTTAACTCCCTTGCACAATTACGTAATGAACTACCGGTTTTCTTGTAAAGTCTGTTTTTAATCATTCTCTTTGTGGTAGGTGACACCTTTCTGGGTCGCCCGGGTCGCTTTTTGTCGTGGACAAAATTTTTGTTCTTCCATTTCCAAACAGTTCTGCGGCTGCAGCCCAATTTTTGCACAATTTCTGCAGGTTTAAACCCCTGCTGATGCAATGTTTGTATCTTAACTCTAAGATGCTCATGACTTACACGTTTAGTTGTTCCTCCCATGGTAAAAATTTGAAATAAATAACTTCACTGGTTCAAAAGTTCCAGCTGAATTTGTAACAACCGCGCTCCAAAAAATTCATGGGATCGGACTTTATTAACACCCTTTAGAAGTTTAGTTTATTACTGCAGTCCAACATTCTACCCATAAACGTTTGGCTGAAAAATAAATTGGTAATATGAATGGGTACATGCATGGGCATAAACATCTATTTAAATACATACGCAAATAACTTATGACTAAATACGTACGTATGTAAGCGTGCAAACATCCATCAATCCCCATCTGGCTCGGTTACATAAGCAGTAATGTTGGTAATGCACATAACATCTCGCCCTGCCGCAATCTCTCAACGTTTGCAAATAATATTCGCAAAACTCCTAATTCCTTCATTGCAAGTTTTCTCTTGTACTTGAGCAGTCTTCTTTTTAAAATCCTTCGCAATTGCTTGCAAAGTGTTGAATCCTGTTGAATCCATACAAATAAACAATGTCGCAGCAGAACGTAGGTAAGTACACAATTTAAAGGAGCCCATAATTGATTAAATCTTTCAAAATTATGTTACAATTCAAGTCAATTCTTTCAAGTTAATGTTACAATTTATGTCTTCAACAAATACATACCTAATATTACCTATTATTCGATAAGACCCGCGAATTTACGGTGGTTTGCGAATACCAAAGGGAGGGCGCCTCCCTGATAACGATTTTGATCATTAATATCTTTGGCGCTATTAGTAGTTTTGAATTGAAATTTTTGAAATTTGCTGACCTTATAGTGAACATTATGGGTGCAAAATTTCAATTCGCTAGTGCAAATGGCACAAGAGATATATGCATACGAAAAAATGTTTCTGTTCCAAAGCGTTTCCAAAACTGCATTTTTTAAATTTCAGACTATTTTTAAAACACTCTAGAATTGTGAATTGTTCACAAAATTTGATGTGGGTGGTATCAAAATTTTTGGCATCTATGTGGATTTCATAAACAACTCAAAATATCCAAAAAGTTTGTTAACTTATTCCACACCAGGTGGATTTGTATAAAAAAAGCGTAAGTAACGTATTTGTGTGTGTTAAATGGAATTTTATAAATCACAATAGTTGAATTTTTTTGATGTTTATTAATTTAGCAGTTAGAGGAGACATTACTGATGGCAATACAAACAGATTTTGGAGTACAAATATTTAATTTCGTGTTATGCAGTTAGTTGGAAAAAATTAGCGACATTTTGAGAGTTTGGGGGCTGCTATAACTTTTACTCTGAAACTCTACCCAGTTATTTTTTATCAAAATTTGAACTTCATTTTGTACTACAGACATGGGCTCACACAATTTGCTATTTCCTGATATTTCTAGCCTATCAGCTACTTCTCCATGTGCTTCCATCGGGTAATTTATGTTTGGAACACAAAAAATCATCACTGCTGTACTTTAGGCTTAGTTGAAGGTCTGCTTCTTACACTAGAGAATTGAAATTTTGCACCTATAATGCCAACTCTAGTGCCTATCAAGTCGCGAAGTTTCAAGTTGAAATTACTACAAGTGCCAAAGATATTAAAGGTCAAAATCGTTATCAACGAGCTGCCCTCCCTTTGGTACGCATTAATGCGTCAAAGATTTTTTATCTATATTTAACTCTACCCCTAATAAATGCCATAAAATTATGAAGTGCCATTAATGTCATGCGTTGTGGCAAACTTCTATGTTTTAAATTTAAATGACAAATTAATTTTTTGATACTAAAAATAAAACATTTGGCTTACAAAAAATAGTTTCTTTATCGTAAGCAAAGTCAAATTAACTGTTACAACCCATGTAAACAAGGGGTGAAATCCGTGTGGCACATGAAATTAATATAACATTTTAGAAATTTGTGGACACATATGGAATACATATAGAAGAACTGGTGTAGCGTCAACTTGGACCGGACTCAGTTTTTTGAAGGCCTATTTCCAATTGCGGCATAGGTCTCAGATTTTGTCACCGACTTTATCAATAATCGCCAGTATGTAAAAGAAGTTAACGTCAAAAAAATTAAACTTTAATTTCAAATATTGGCCGAGATATTATTATTTTTCGAAATTTTAAAAACGCGTTACATTTGAAATATCAAGTGCAACAGATTTTTGACACAGTTTACTCCTACTTAAACTTGATTTTATTTGCAATAATCTACTTGATAAAATTTTCAAAAGTTGAAAATTTTCAATTTTCAAAATTTTGAATGACAATTTTGAAGCGCTGTAACTTCTTGCCCCCACTCATGTTTTTCTCAAATTTTTGAAATTATGATCTAATATCGACTTACTTAACAAAAAAAAATTGTACGCCAAACATGAGTGGGGGCAAGAAGTTATCGTGGTTTTACTGACACATGTTAGCTTATGGGTGGGAATATTCCCAAAATGATCGAAAAATAGGGGCGTAAACAAAACTTTTAGTGGCGAAATTCAAGTGTCACTTGAATTAAGACATATTTGCAACAATGGCTTCAAAAAATATAACTTAAAAAATTAGCCCTGACAGTGTCGACATTCAAAACGAAACCCCGTGATACGCCCACTGCTGGTGAGCACCACAGTCAGTTGTGTCGCTCGGAGTGGAGAGGCAACATCTCCGCTCTCATGACTTTCCTCTGATCGAAGGTTTTGACTTGGAATGACTCACCGGTCAGATTGACAAATGGCCCCAGCTATATCGAACATCTTCATTGCAACCCTAGGCCATATTGACCAATGTCATTTAATTTTTACATAAATTGTTCTACGCAAAAGTAGAGTAGAATTATATAAAAATTCTTTGTATGATGTAATAATTCATCACTGCATACAGCCTTAACATACTAAATATTAATATTATGTAGAGGAATCTTGCAACTGGAAGGAGCAAATTCTTGTCATTGGATATACCAGAGTACTTCAAAGCGTAATAGCTCGTGGAAAATCAAGCTGGGATACAACTACTGGACAAGACTTTTTTTCCTTTCTCCTTTCCCTGGACCAGGAACAGTGGGATGACGAAGAACTCACCTTACTTAAAGGGAGGGATCACTTCAAATGGGATGCCTCCCTTTGCGTCAAAATACTTTTATCACCCTCACAAATTTGGAGCCCGTATCCTTCCCCGTTCTCCTTCGACCAGTATGAACAAAACGCAATCGAAAAGCTTCAAAATTTCCATGATGGCATAAAACAATTGATAAGTCCGGTCGTCACAAGGGAGCAATTTGAAACAGATTTAAAAACCGTGTCCCGAATGTTGGAAGCATTAAACATATCGCAAAATCGGATAGGGTACATCAAGGCCTCGTTCGATCTTGCACCTGGTAATAAAAGCAAATTGATGCAAATTAACTGTACTGAAAAACTTGGGTGGCGATTATAAGCAGAAAGTAACGATATATTTATGACTTTACCGCCATAGTTATAAATTTGTCACCACTAGTTCCTAATTTATTATTAGTTGTAAACAGTCGGTGACAAATTTATAACCATGGTGGTTGAGTCATAGATCTATACTGTCTGGTTATATATAATCGTAACCCAATTTTTCTTAGGAGGAGAGACCCTCTACATGCCCCTCTCAGATCTCGATGCCTTTTGCATATGTAGTAGCCCTAGGTGAGTGAAGGTTAACCCTAGAGTGGTTTGATGCCATGGCCACATTTGCGCCCGCCACACCCCCTCAAAGGTGTGAAAACCACAAAAACTGTCAACTTCAAAAATCCGCCAAAAATCCAATTTTGCTCGGATTTTCATAAAATTTACATTTTTGTGATCCCAGATACTTGTGTGATCATATCCAGTAGCAATCTCAACCTTTTTGAAATTTCCGAAATTTTAGGACATTCCACTGCTCATGAATTATTCGAAAATTTTCAAAATTTCAAAAAAGTTGAGATTGCTACTGGGTATGATCACACAAGTATCTGGGATCACAAAAATGTAAATTTTATGAAAATCCGAGCAAAATTGGATTTTTGGTGACAGTTGAAGTACATGAAAACAGGGCTTTTTTCGTGTTTTTTACACCTTTGAGGTGGTGTGGCGGGGGCAAATGTGGCCATGGCGTCAAACCACTCTAGGGTTATCCTATATTCATCTAGGACTATCAAATATCCAAAGGGCATCGAGATCTGAGAGGGGCATGTAGAGGGTCTCTCCTCCTTAGTGTAATCATAATATATTTATGTCTTAAAAACTCTTAGACTGGGAAAATCTGGATTCTTTCGAAAATTTGGAGGACAATGCTTCCCAAAATGGAAATTTAGACGAGCAGTTAAAAAACTTACACCGATTTTCACCCGATCAGAGGTGCACACTTATTCCCAAGAGTTTACTCAAATCGCATCGTAAGTATGTGACTACATACATATATATGTGCATACGTAATAAAAATATATATGTACATTATGCTAATGATAACAAAGATAGGCGCGACGAGACAAGTTGGAAATCGTAACAATAATTTAGAATAAGTGAAAAACAGTACATCTTCCCATATCCCGAACCAGGCACAACACATAAAATATTTGCTATTTGCTATATTTTTCAGATTATATGATTGAATATTTTGCACTAGTTATTGTATCCAAACTCTGGCTCGGGCTTTTGTTGCAAAAGTTTGAGATTTTTTGCAACATTCTACAATATTAAAATTTTTGCATGGGAATTTCAATTTTGTTTTATCAAGGAACACCAGCTCATATGACTTCACCACGTGTATTACGCCAAATCAATTCCTCTCAAGTGCACATAAAGTTGTTTTTCAATTTTTTACTCAATATACACACTTTACGATTTACCCATAGCCAACGATGGATCCGATTGTGACGAGATCCCTCCACCAACTATAGGCCTGGTTGATGATGGCGAGCAAATTGTAAATTCTGCATTCCTTACTCAATTTTCATCTTGCTACATTAAAAACTAATGGGACATTAAATAAACTATAAATGCAAATATAGAGACTTGGAGACCACACTTATCCTACGAACGTATGGAATCATGCACAAATTGAGTTCGACAACGGCGGGACGCTACAAGCGGGAAAGTTTCTATTTCACGCATTACTCACACAAGAAGAAAAGAGAACCATGACTTGGAGTGGGAGAAATGGGACGCAAGCATATCCACTAAGCACGGTGAACGCAATTCTTGGTAAGTTTAACTTTTAGCTGGTAAAATGTGTTCAAGTTTTTGCGAAAGTATATTTTCATAAAGTAATATTTTTTTCAGATGCACTGAAATACTTTGAAGACAACTCAGGAAATGTTTTACGAACCCCTGAGAAAATGATTGTCATCAAGGTTTTTGTCGAGACTGGAAACCAATGCCGGAAAATGCGTTAAAAATGTGCGCAAAAATTATCTAAATCTTGACCAGTAAATCAAAATGGTGATCCTTCAATAAAATGTGTATATGATGTCTCTATTTTAAATGGTTCGGATGCCAATTAAGGGCATAATTTCAATGAAACGTATTAATAAAATGGCATTAAATAAAATTCAGTATATTTGTGTCACTCTTTTCTCCTTGTTCTGAAATTATATTGTACATACATATAATGATGAATTTGTTCAATAACATTTACATAAAAAACTAACATTGGAACCTTGTTTCAAGTAAACCGGAATTGTCTTGTGAGTTATATAAAAAATCAAGCCAAAAATTAGGAGTCACATGGCGCTTATCATTCCGTTGTATGACCCTTTCGAAGAAAAACATTGGGGGTCAAAGTACCCATACGAAAGGCTTGGTTTTCGCATCGTCGAGGAGAAAGGAGGGAAAAATTTACTAAAAAAATTGAACTTTGCCCCCAATATTTTTATTCAAAGGGGCTATTCAAAGAAATTATGAGTCCATGCAATTCCTAGTTTTTGGCCTGATTTTTTGATATAACTCGTGAGACAATCCCGGTGTAGCTTGAAAAAGGTTCCGTGAAGACCAATCAATGCACGTTTGGTGCTAATATCAGCAATACCGATTGAGTACACACATATATATATACATACATATGTATGCACACTAATACTACGCCACCGGAACGAAAGATTAGGTGATGTTGGTGATGATTTTCTACTGATTGATAAATTTCTCATTATCATCTCATAGCTAAGTATATTGTTATGGTGGTCTGCATGATTCACCGAATGTGTCCCATTTGCAGATAAACATTGTACTTCACCCAAATACGTTTCAGTGAAGTATTAATTCGTAACATGAATACATACGTACGAATTTACGTACGTATGTACATATGTACCTTATACACACTTATTCAAGTATTCGAATCTCAATTAATCTTATCTGGCTCGTTTGCGTAAGCACCGTTGGGCATCACCCTGACTCGTAGGTAAATAATATTCCTAACATTCGCCATTCCCGTGTTGTTTCTTTTATGCTAGAACATTTTTTTAATAGATTTAATTTTCTCTAAATTGTTTCTAAGTTGTTCCATCCTAACGAAAATACATTATGTCGGAGCAGGACGTAGGTAAGTGCATAAGTAAGTACGTATGTAACGGCCCCGAACTGATTGCAAATCGTAACAGGAAATCCTTCATCGCTAAGAGAATCTTATAATTTATAGTACAATGGAACCTTTTGTCAAGCTAGGCGGGCTTGTCTGACGAGTTATACAAGAAAATCAAGCCAAAAATTTGACAATCACATGGCTCTTGCATATTTTTCTATTTTATGGCCCATTTGAAGAACAAAAATTGGGGGACAGTGCAATGCTTGACTAAACTATCCTCGCTTTTTCCTCCACGTGGCGAAGCCCAGGGCGGAAGTGTAAGCCTTGCCACCTAATATTTCTCTTCAAAGATGCCGTTCGACGTTTTTCCAACAGAATAATAAGCGCCATCTGATTTCTAATTTTTGGCTTAATTTGTTTATATAACTCGCTAGACAATTCCTGTTTGCTTGAAAACAAGGTTCCAATTTACTGCAATCTTAACTTTTGGTATTAAATAAATAAGACAAATCCTAGGGTTTGAAAACATTATATTTCGTCGAAATTTAAAGTGAAAAAATGGATTATTTCAAGTTCTGGATTTTACAATACATAAAATTTGAATTTAGATAAGCCTATCAAAAGATGATTTTATCTCAAAACTCATCAATCGATGTCACTTTAACTTTGTGTTTAAATACATTAAGTACAATAGAATCATGTACATATGTATATACATATGTATGTACCTACATATATAAAAATGATTGACGCGTCATCGCATCATCGCATTTAAGATTTAACATGTTTAATATGTATGTACATTACGTAGAAGAATCTTGTAACTGGAAGGAGCAAATTCTTGTCCTTGGATATACCAGAATTCTCCAAAGCGTTATAACTCGTGGAAAGTCAAGCTGGAATATATTAACTGGACAAAACTTTTTCTCATTTCTCCTTTCCCTTGAAAAAGAACAATGGGATGACGAAGAACTCATTTTACTTAAAGGGAGGAATCACTTCAAATGGGGGGCTTCTCTTTGTTTCAAAATACTGTTATCACCCTCACAAATTTGGAGCCCGTATCCTTCCCCGTTTTGCTTTCACCAGCATGAACGAAACATAATCCAAACCCTTCAAAACTTTCACGAAAAAATAAAACAATTAGAAAGTCCAGTCGTAACAAGGGAGCAATTTGAAGTAGATTTAAAAACCGTCTCCCAAATTTTGGAAACATTAAACATATCGCAAGATAGGATAAATTACATCACTGCAGCGCTTAATTTTTCACCGTGTACGAAAGCAACTTAAAGTAAACTAAATAATCAATATTGTTTATTAATGTCTTTAAAAAACCTTCAGATTGGGAAAATCTAAACTCTGTAAAAATTTTGGACAATATTGACGACGAAATTGAAAATTTGGACGAACAATTGAAAAAGTTACACCTGCTTTCGCCCGATCAAATGTGTACACTTGTACCCAGGAGTTTGGCCAGATCACGAAGTGGTTAGTACATGCGTACATACATGCGTACGTACATAGATCCGTATATAAATGTTTAAATATTACCCTAACATAATAGGGAAAAGCCTGTTGGAGGCAACGAGACAAAAGACAATCTCATCAGTATCAAAATTTAGAGAATCTGGAATAAATGAAAAACCTGAAGAGATACTTTTGCACATTATAGCTTATGCACCGCCGAGAACTGTGGGGGTGTGGGTGAGGGAGGTAATGTCGCCGCAATCCAGGCAATTCTTAGCATCCCTGTCAGCGCAGAATGGAAGGTTCGACACTTCGAATTGGTGCATTCGACATGCCGCTCCTTGTAAAGGTGGTCACTTTCTTCTCATCGGTATGGATGAAGAAAGTCATAGTCGAATTCAATATCCGGCCAAAATATACTACTATACCGATCTACTGTCGTTTACCTTCGAACCTCCCCCTTATCAGAGGGGGCACCCCGATGGAGAGGCAAAGTAGGACAACTTGGGTGGCATTAGAAGATTTTAGTTTGTATATAAATAGCTTTAAAATGTTTAAATAAGTATTTTTTGTTTATTTCTCGATTTTGGTGGCTATTTACATATCTTATACAGACTCATTTATACTTACAAATATATATGAATCATTTGTTGAGGTTTATGAATCGAAGTGATATTCATTATCTACATTTTTAAGCGTATTTTAATATCTTCAAGGAAGTAATAAATAATTCTGAGCAAATTGTGTGCACAATTTTTTTAATCGGCTAACATTCGATAGTTATAGCATTTTGAAGAACCCAGACTTCGAAACAAAATTTATTTAACAGTTCCGTCATAGGCGAAAAGACGTTATTTCAAGAAAACGTAAAAATATGGGTCCGTTTATTTCTACTACTCGAAATATTACTTTACCTTCCAATTACATATTTGTGTACTACAATAATTTTCCTTGGATACGAAGGTATTTTGGAAATTGTATATGATAAGTTATCTTTTGACTGTGTTACACATATTTTAATACCCCCAATACAATAATATAACTTGTGAAACTGGTGCAAACTTGAATACGCTCCCGTGTAATTGGGTGCTAATGCAAATAATTTTACTATATAAACTGTATTTCATTAGTACGAAAAACAATATTTTGAAAAATTGCGCGGAATCCATCTGATACAAAATCTTAATTAAACTATGCATTATTTTCAACGCAACGTAATATTTTCCAAAATTAGGGTTAATTGTATAATTCTTTTCTCCAATGTTTCTTTTAAAATTTCTCTCATACACCTATCAATTAATCTACCGCACCCCCAGACTCTTATCTCCCTCAGCCCCTCTTAAATTTACCCCTGTCTCATTCTTCTTAACCTCCCATCCCTGCAGGCACCCCTTCTCCACCGTGCTCCCCGAACCGTAAAATTTTTCCGAAATTCTTCCCAGATACCGGGAAATATCCGTGTTCGGCAAATCATACATCATAAAAGCCCCATACCCATCCCTAACCGTCCTCTCTGCCAGATTTTGCGCCGAAATTATATTCGTCCCTGTGACATCTACCGCCGCCGGGGATAATCTCGCTTTCCCCAACTTAGGCAATTTTGGAACAGAGTAAGTCCCATAATACGGATTCCAGCTGTAATCCAGGTAATCCCCCGCGCTCAAATCTCCATACGTCAGCCGGGTCGAGGCCGGTCCGATAAAATAAAACGAAATGATCTTCTTCGGCATGAGGGCTCTCAATTCTCGGAGGAAATAGACAAACGAAAAAGCGTTCGGTTTATCCGTCTCATTTTCCCCATATTGAACAAACTCGTCGTCCAAGTCGACCCCGTCGAGGCCATAGCGCGAAACAGTTTCGGACAGTTGGGTCGCAAAATCGCGGGCGGATTGGATATCGGGGAAGTTGCAGAATCCGGCGCCTTGATGATTTCCTAGGATGGAGAGGAGCACCTTGATCCCTCTTTTTTGCAGGGGTCGGACATACCGGTCAACGTTGGAGAGGACCTTGACCACATTTTCGTTCATGTGGAGGACAGCGGTTTTGTTGGTGGGGGAGAGGTTAATGTTGGCGGCGAAGATGATTCCGATATGGAAGAGGGAATTGTTCGTGGAGTGGGTGCGTGTGTAGCAGGCCACGTTTTGAAAATTGTTGCGGTTTACTTCGACATAAATTATGGAGAGAGGAGGTGTCTGGATGTATTTGGTGAAATTTGAGGTGGTTAAGGGCTGGTCGGGTTCTTGAGGAATGAGGGAGTCCTAAATTCGTAAAGTTAGATACATAATTATGAGGTTAGTTAATTAGTGTTATTGTTAAAATAAAGATCAGTAAGGTATGTAGACACTTATGCTTGTGCTTGTGCACATTGGCGTGAAATATGTTATCTTCGCAACGTATCTTTTGCTAGTTACGAAGAAAATTACACGTTTTCCAGAAAGAAAGTTATGTTAAATTTCGCATACTGTCGTAAAATTGGACAAATTATGTATGTATATGAGAAGGAAGATTGTCGTACGCACGCCTACGCCTACTGTGTAAATACATATGCAAAATTGTGTTAAACGCCAAACGGAAATTTACCTATAATTTCAAGTTGACTCGTCATATGTATTATCAAATTTGAAATCTCAGGTAATATGAATATTTGTAGTTTACAAGCATATGTATCTACTACAAATTTATTCAAGAAGCTAATATGCAAAAATAAAATTTTTACCTCCTTTACAAATTGAGTCTGATTTTGAGCCATGTCAGGATCCAGGGGTAAGTTTAGATTTTCAGGAATCAAAATGAAAACTATGCAGTAACTAATTATAGTGTTGCACATTTCAGTTTACTTGTCGGATGATTATTTATGATGTGAGATTGAAAGTTCAAGCGTGAGTGAACATTAAAAAGTGAATGCAGTAAAAAAGGAAATAGTAAATGGAAAGGTTGAACTTTTAAACGAAAGGGTTAACCTATTTCAAATAGGCTATTTAAAAAGGTAGCATTGTAAAAAAAATGTTGAAAGTCAGAATAGCATACAATTTTCTCACCCTTTAAAATTCTAAATTCTCTTTATTAACATAAAATAAATAAGGGTGAACGAACGGATTTAAGAAAACATCTTTTATATTTCCCGACGACCCTTTTATCTTTACCGACAGTAGGCAGGATGTCCAGCATTTTCATATACACACAGTTAAAAAAGAGCAACTTAAAAATAACCGTCTCTCTAAAAATTTAATTTAAACCCTTTATTTATAGAACCCTAACTAACATCCTTTAGTACTAAATTTACCTCATAACTCCGCACACTTACCAAATAATAAAGGGAAATATTTATTTTTTTTCGGTCAGGAAATTGGTCAATTTGCCGAGATTTCACATCTGCAAATGTGCGCAAAGAGTTGATCTGTCATCAAACAAAGGTCGTGAAAAAATAATCTAGGCTGAACATGGTTTGCTTCTTCATCGTTTGAATTGTTCATGCGTTTTTGTTTTCCAATGTGCCAGAGATGTTGAAGGCTCCGATCTTCAGGGGAAATGCGGCATCTTTGGAAAAAAACCGAATGCAAAAAGCGTGTTTGAGAAATGCGTTTGTGACAACTATGTAATCCTAAATTAGAAATTGGACTGTATTATTTTGATGCAGTTTTGATCAGTTTAAATTTACGTTGTAGTGTTACTAAAATAAATAACTGATAAGTAGATCGTTTTCAGTAATGGCTTATCGCAACCTTTTTAGGAACTATTTTTCCACGCATCCATGAGCTCCATTCCATTAACTGTTGTGCGGCTTGTCTCGCTTTCACAATAGAGTGAATTTTGCATATACTTAAAGAAAATTAAGTTTGATCTCATGTTAAGAAAGGGTGTTTCAAGTAAGAGCCACAATTAAATAGAATCAGATACCAACTTTATTTGTTTCCTTGACATTTCCATTTTTTCATGCTTACAATTTTACTTTAACTCAATTCGCACTAATTATACTTTTGCTAATTCATTCGACTACTAGTTTCCCAATCCATCAAAAACCTCAACAATTCTCCTCAATTCATCACATTTATCCATTTTCCGGAAATCCCGACTCTTCCTGATCCGCTTGCTGATCCTTGCGCCACTTGTCGATTTCCGGAATTGCGAAAATCTTCTCTTTCAAGGCTCTCAGTGTGGGGAACTCTGCCAAACAGTTGGGATCCAAAAGGGTTTCAACCACTTCGATGAAATTGACGAGTGTGAGGTCTCCATAAGTGAGATTCTCCCCCGCGATGTAATTCCCCCCACTGGTCTCCAAAATGGAGGCAAATTTTGAAAAGTAGAGGGGAAAGTACATCGTGATAAAGTCCTGTCTCATCTTCTCCTTAGCCTTGCTTTCCGGAGCGTTGGCAAAATCGCGAAAAACTGTGACATGAAAATATTGTAAGTTTTTTTTGCGGGTGCGAAATTTATGTTAATTTTACCAACCTGTGTGACGAACCACGTCCGGTGTGGCGGAATTAAAAGCGGATCCCTCATAGTCGACAGCTCCTAAATCAATTTGCAAACATATAATTTGTGCATTTGCACATATAATAAATTCGCAAAAATATGTATGTGTTCGCCAAATAAATGCATTATCATAATGAAATCTTCTTACGTAATCGCAAGTCGTACACGAGATCTGCCACTTCATCCGCTTTCGCCTCTTCCAATTCCGTCACGCCATTAAATCCCAGCTTTCGAGCGAGATATCGCATGACTGTCAGGGTTTGTGTGAGGACAAAGTCATCTCCATCATACAGAATGGGAAGTTGACCCACATATTTCTTAAAACCTGGAAAGATTAGAAAAGTCAAAAATTTCAATTTAGAAATGTAAAAACTTCATTAGCTTACGCAATAATGTTGCTGCATTCAAAGAATTTTTCCTCTTAGTCTTTGCATCTGTCGGTTTGGTGGTCAAATTTCCCACGCCGCCGCCACCCCCACCGGAACTCCGTTTCCGTTGTGATGCCCATGCATCAAGGGGCATTCGCTCATCTACGAACGGCACGTTCTTCATCGTCAACATCCACCGGAGAGGTTCCGCGAATCCACGGATGTCAAAGTAGATCAGTCTCAAATCTGCGTCTTGTACGGCGGAACCCATTGTTTAAGATTATTTGTGAAGTAAGCTTGCGATTTTTATGTTCTAAATGAAAGTATGGGTTTTTTATGATTTGGGAAAGTTTTTATGGTTTGGAGAAAGTTTTGGAATTTTATGTTTTTTGAAAACTTTTCGCTTTTTGTTTCGGAAAAATTAAGCTTTAGTTTCCTTCCCTTTCTCTCCTGGATTGGCTGCTTCTTCTCGAATGAAGTGTGCCTATCAATGGTGCCGTATTTATACGTGCCATCCAAAGTTCCACTGTCGCAAAGTATTATCCCACAAATACATCAAGTTTCTATTTTTACCCCAAAAACTAGTATTTCTGGCTACAGACGCGATAAATATGGATAAAAGTAGCAAAATATTTTCTACATACATATAGGATGACGCCAATTAGAGGAGAAAGTCACGTATTCGACCAAGTGTACTAAATAGCGTAATACATATCTATCTACTTATATTCACCCATATTCGCGTGACATCCATGTGCGTAATAGCAACCACCAATCTAAGGTATTTTCAGCGTAATTCGATACATTTCCACAATTAAGACGTGACATAAGTCACGTATTCAAACTGTTGCTTTCGTACTTGTATACGTATGCATGCATCCGAAATCAGAATCAATTTACGTACAGTACAGCAGAGGAGAAAGTTCTTATCGTGGTGAAAATATTGTAATTCCAAGCCAAATTCTAAATAGTGTAGCTATAAATATACATAAAAATAGGACGGAAAATATAATTATTTTGTAAAATTAAGCACTTTGTCAAACCACATAATTTTTACTAAATCTTATTCCAAAGTAATCCAACGAATTCTGACGTTTGCATCAATAACTCAAAATTATTAATTCTTAAAATTATTATGCATTCGTTATGTACCGGCCCAAAGTAACTTACGCACTTACAAAAAGTTATAATTTACAATATCTTAACCATTTAATTCGTGGGCGTGGTGGTTGTTGGTTTAGCCGTCGTTGACAACTTGTCAATGATTGCTGGGCAACTATTCCCGCAAAGTGAGACTGATCTGGCGAAAACAGCAAAACTTCGAATGGGATAGAATCTCCAATGCCATAAGTCATGCAGGTTTGGATAGCCTGGCCGTAATTGAACCGAGCTCCCCCCACACGTGGCGTCATAATGTAACTCGACGCATGTGGTTGTGGCAGTTCCGGAGATTTTAATCGAGTCCCAAGTTGGCAATGAGACATATCGTCTTATTGTGACGCACTGCATCCCAGATATTGAGAACGTAGAATTGGTTCCTGAAATATTCGGCGTGTCAATCATTTTAATTTGTCCTCAGAAATTGACTTAATCAAAATATGCTCTTCTCACCTTCATAGTTCTCCTTGTCGTAAAGGGTAACGCTAGCTGAGAGATCCCGCCTCATTCCGACCCAATTTTGAGGGTCACATTTCTCAAAACATGGCCCGATTGAGGCAACGGTGGCGTTTTCATTGGTAACTAAAACGCCGTCCTGTCTCCAATGTGCCGCCACGTTGTCGACATACATGAACCCAAAACTAGTTTGGAGTCGGATGAATTGTCCGACGCAGTTTTCTTGAGAATAAATGTTGATACAGGTTCCATTTGTGCGAATTGTGTGGATATCGCCAGATTTCGATTCGGGTAAGACGGGAATGCAACGATCCACGTTGTAAAGTATTGCTAAATATTTAGGAAGAAGAAAGTATTACAAATCTTCAAGTGCATGAGAATGATTTATATTTCTTGCATTTATCGTGCAAGTCGGTTTTTAAAGAGGCGAAACTTCTGTTTAATAGATAATGCATACATAGATCGGAGTCCTCCGGGCTTGGAGTACGTACTCCGGCCTCCGGAGGCCGGAGTACGCGACTTTTCTGGAGGCCGGAGTACGCGGAGGCCGGAGTACGCGTGGCCAGCCGGAGGCCGGAGTACGCGGAGGCCGGAGTACGCATGGCCGGCCGGAGGCCGGAGTACGCAAAATATCCGATCTATGAATGCATATGAATATATAGGTATGTAGATATTTAGAGTAATTTATAGTTTAATAGTTAAATGAAAATAATTTGTATGGTTTTGTTCTCACGATTTTTTTCCGTTGGGACATCAATTTCAATTACCGATCCAAAATTTGATCTAATTCCGATAGTGATAAGCAGCACTTCTATGATTGATCTTTTTAACTTGGTTGTATGCATTTTCAACTTTCGTTTCTCTTCGCGTTCAGTCGTAATCAGATCAGAAAGAGTTATTCGTTTATGGCTTAAATTATGCAGATTTGTATGAAATTTAAAAATATTGAGGGTATTCATTACGAGTTCGCATCGTTAGCAACGTTCGCAAAAAAATTAAGTTCGCAAGTTCGCAAAAAAAATTGGCTTGAAAATTGGTTTGCGAACTTGCGCATCTCCAGGGCTAGTATTTGGTTCGCAAAATATTTTTGACAAATTTTGCAATGGGAAAAGTCCATAAATCTCCATTGGTTACCGAAATTTTGGCTTTTGAATTTTTGAAATTTTTTATTTGGTAAATTTCAGATGCAAAATTTCGGTAACTAATAGAAATTGAAGTATTTTTCCCATTCTAAAATTCGAGAGATTTATAAATCTAATTTTCGGAGCTGTCATTTGCGAAGTGTCTTCATTTCGTTGCTTCGCAAAATTCGCAATTTCGAAAAAGTTATGTTGCGATGCGAACATGCGAACTCGTAATGAATACCCTCATTATTTTACTAATTGTAAGAGATGAAAAGACTTGAAAGTTAACATTATTTCTGTTGTCTAGCTTAATCTGAAGACTTTTGCAGATTTTGCCAGGATGTGTGCACAGATGTTGACAAGGTTGCGTAGAGGTTATTAATGGCTTTAGATAATCCAGCATGCTTAAGTTAACCAATCACTGCTTACATACATAATTTCAACTTGCTTCCAAGAAATTAATAATCGGGAGGCGCCTTCACGAAATGCAGGAATATCTTAACCATAAATAAACAAGTTTGCCATTCATTTTTAAAGGTGTGACGAAAACACTTCATTCAACTCATTCTGTAGGAATTTATAATCTTGCATGTTCAAATACGATGTACATACATACAATTTCGTGGTAAGAGTTTGCTTTGCAAAAATGTTTGACTTTTTTTATGAGTAACATGGGTCGGGATAAACGTGTAAGCAATCTTTCCGAAGTGTGATATTACTTATTCAAGGCCAAGTCAACACATATGTATGTACATATGTATCTGTATACTTTGCTATGAATTTTGTAACATGTGTAGGCACGTATGTATTACATACATATGTAGATACGTACGTACATACAGTGGAATTACGTATTTGCGCAATATTGAGATTTATGCAAATGAGGTGAAACGTACAAATAATTCCAGGGTACATAGAAAATGGTATTGAATCGTCACCGACCAGGGTGCATATATGTATAACTTCACCAGCACGGTAATAACGAGAATAACAGTATTCATTACCATATAGTAGTAAATTATACCGTCGTGATAATGAAAACTTACCAGCCAGAAACAAATTATTACCAATCCGGGAGGAAGTTATTCCCAAATATATATGTATACCAACACGGAGTGTACGACTTCATCACATTTTTAAATGTATAAATACGCTTACATACATATGTTCATCAAGTCGTTGTTAATAAAATGTGAAACTAGCTAGATTAATTTCTTTACTGGTTAAGTAATAAAATCCCGAATAAGCAATTGAGAAAGTAGGCATACGTAAAAAGTAGGGGAAAGTAAGCATGTCAATAATTCTGTAATAACCATTTCGTCATTCTGGAGGTATGATGACGAAAACTTGTCTCGACTGTTATCCTGCTGACAGGCATGCCCACAGATGGATAAAGTATTCGCTTAATCAGATTTCACCCTACAAGAAATTGATCAAAATGTTGCATTATAGCGGTTTTAATTCCCCAATTTTCTTAAACGCCACTTGAGTAGTTCTAAATTAGGATGTCTTGTCAATAGCAAATTAAAGTTCCTACAGAGAATATTCTTCTCCAATAGGCAAGTTTGTAACCCGTTATTAAGTATTTAAGTTAAAGTATGGAGTTAGAAACGTAGAGGAAATGTAGGTTGGAATTATGTAGACTTAATTATTGGTAATATTCTTAACCCAAGGTAAAATAATTTTTACACACTCAACTAGATTTCATTTGGCTGCTTTTCGAAATGTATAACAAATGCGTAGTCTGAGGAAACAGGATTGTAACCGTGCATACCAACAAAAATCCCTCTTCCCTACCTCTGAAAAAATGAATTATCAATTTATTCTCATAATTACCCTGTTTAACCAATCGATCAAAGCTATGTGGCGGTTTGGCAGCATATTTCATGGCTGTGATCTTCACTTTGTCACACCTAATAACAAATCTCAAATCTCCCCTTCGCTACAAGAAGGGATGACCCGCCATAAAAATTACTCGCCAAAACTACTCCGTGCGATAAACCACCCAGCTGTTACCACTAGTCCATATTTCTACAGACTTCGAACCATCCTCGTCTTCCTGGATCTTGCCGAATTGGCAACCAAGGTGGAAACCATCTATTTCCTATGGGCGGTATTACAACGTTCTCCTGCCCCTGATTACATATTCACACATGTCGACAATCCTCATAACCCTAAAATTATTTACAAGCACTACTTTGAAGGACGTAGCCCTTCAAAATTAGTCCTATTCAGCCTAACTTCCCCAGAATATGTGTTTATACCATGCTTACTCCGTCCCTCAACGACAGGTACGCTCATTGAAGAAAAACTTACGCTATCGTTCACCCTTCGTCAAATTGATGTAGCGTGGGACGCGCAAAATTTAAATCTTCAGGGGAATATAGTGAAATACCTTAGTTCAAAAAATCATCCAACAGGAGGGTGACTGCACCCCAGCCTTAAGACATTTCTTTACCATTCGTTCATACGAATTTTGTCCGCTGTTCATACTCGGACAACAATTCAACTTCACTTATTCCAACTGGAGAGTAAGTAACAAGATTGAGGCAAGAGACACGATCGGGACTATAAGCTTCAATTCTCTTCTTTCTGATGGAGCGCTGGACCAAATTCTAAAGCAGAATTTCGGTCTTTACGGCGTGAATTTTGAGAAATTTGAATTTTCTGTCATTACCATATTTCCTTCCCTGACGAACAACTTTGGAATATTTCTGTTACCATTTGACACACCGACCTGGATTCTTTTAAGCATTTCGTGCATCACGATTTCAAGTTTAGTTCCGATTTCGGTTTCTTCAGTGGGATTCAGTTATCCATTTGTTTGGAAGAAATTCATTCCCGACGATATTTTCAAGGTTTCCGCTATGCTCTTGGGGCAAAATGGAAATGGGGATAGCACAAAAATGTTTGCAAATAGACGCGTAGGTATAATTATCTCGATCGTTTGGTTGTTTGGATGCTACATTCTAATGGAAAACTTGTACCAGGGAGCATTATTTTCGTTTTTGGCGGTTCCTGAATTTCCCAAGGTGCCCCGAACCATGGAAGAGCTGATGTCCTCCCAACTTCCCATTTTAACCACTAGCCCATTTGGATTTTATGGCGCTGTCAAGACCGGATCAAGGCCAACCGCCATTTATCACTCCACCCTGAAGGTTATCATAATTCCACAGTTGATGATTGGGGCAAGTCCCGGATATCAAAAGTCTCTCGATTCCTGGGACAAGAGAATTGCCTTTTTCAGCCACATAGGGACCTGTGTTGAAGAAATGATTCGAAATATTTCAAATTCTAAACCTCTCCGGAAATATTTTAAAACGAGTGAAACTTTTGTAATAATGAATGTTGCAGATAATTTAGGACTTTTTACTGAGCCGATAAGATTTCTGGGTAAGCGGTTTGTCATAGATGGACGCGGTGGTGAGACAGGGTTTCAAATAACCACTGTAATGAACGGGCATAGAAATTTCATATTTCCCAGGTTTTACTTGACCTACATGAGACTGGTGGAGTCGGGGTTAGTTGAAACATGGCAGAATTTAGTCAGGTCATCAGATCGACTAAGAAAAATAAGAAAATATGGGAATGAAATGTTTGAAAAATATTACGCCCAAATTAATAGCGGGATTCAGTTTCAGCCAGAATTTGACGAGTTTGCCCTAGTCTCCTTGGAAGCTTTGAAGTATGGCTTTGCCTTGTGTGGGGCAGTTTTGTTGGTGGGTATGGTTAGTTTTGTGGTCGAGTGGAGGTTCAAACTTGCCATGGTTTTTATGCGGGTGAAAGCAATCGTTAGCGATTTTTTAACCAGGAAGGTGGAAGGTTTTCGAAATACGGTTAAAGATTTTGCGGTGTCTATCGCTAGAAACACTACCAGAGTTCGTATGTACATATGTCTACATATTAGTGCTTATTGGCATAGGTTGAATTCGAAATTTATGAAAATAAAAAACAAACAATAATAAATATAATGAATCTTGCCAATTAGCCATGTCAATCAGCATGATTGGAGAGTACAGGCATCATTATAGTGAAGCAGAAAATCAGTACACTGTAAATAAATTTCGATGTCTCGACCAATTAAAGAATCCAAATTGGATTGGATTCCGAAATTGATAAGCAAAACTGCTACTTATCACTAAAGTATGCATTTTGCAATCTTTTTAAATCTTAGTGTATGCCTTGATTTGTAATTAAATCAGAGAGTTGCATATGCGCGCACTAAATATTTATCTACATTATTATTTATCTAAATATTTATCTGTACATATGTCGAAATACACACAGGTAACTCGACACATTAGTAACAGAAAAATTACGTATTAAAATTTTGCCAAGATTTGTGCACAGACAGATGTAAATACATAGTCGAGTTTTCGCCTAGAAGCCAAGTTGCCAAAAATATGCCAAACATGTTCACCTTAACCGTAGACAATATAGGTACATACAAACATTTACGCATGTATGTAGGATACAATAACCATTGATAGCCATAATTAGATATATTTATAAGATGATATGCAGTTGGGAAAATCAACTTAAAATTAAAATTTAACTAACTAATTTGATCATTACTTTTTTTGTAAAAAATTGTAAAAAATATTTCTAAAATATAAAAAGGAATGAATGAATCAGTTTACCACTACGAGATGAACTGAATTATTTCATGTTCGTACGTATATAAGTCTTGAAAATGATGAAGTTGAAAAAAATGCCAAAATTAAATATGATGACTAACAATACGTGAGAAACGATTTTCAGAGACGTTATGCATGGATTTTAATTGTGCTAAAGTGAATATACATACATACTATGTGGTTCACACGTGCATGTGTATAATTGTGGTACCATTAGGAACAAGTATCAATTTAATTTTAATATCCCCGTATAGTACAATAAAAGTGACAATTTAAAGGTCTCCCGTTTGCATATCGTACATGACGTTGCAACGTTCTTGCTTAGAGGAAAGGTGTGCATTTCGAGACCGCTGAAAAAATAAAGCCCACTAACGGCGACGAATGAGATTGTCAATGTAATTATCAGAATGGCTAGGACCCGTGAATGTGATGGTTGCTCTTCTCCTTATGAGTCGGTGACTTTTTCATGAACATCTAAAATCGACAAATTAGCTACCGCTTCGTCCAATGCTGTCGCCCTCGTTGCCTTAGTCATAGCACGCTTTGTCACCCTTTTCGTCGTGGGCATGATGGGTGTTCACTTAGTGACCATTAAGTTGCCCATGGCTGATGGACAAGTATTTCGCAAAGTGAGACCTATTCAGCGTAAACAGCATGATCAGGCATACCCCGGCGATGTAAGCCCCACCACCATACGTCTTGCAAGTATGGATATCCTGACCGTAATTCGACCGAGTTCCCGCCACACGAAGGATTTTCGTGTAATTCGACAATAATTTTATAGATGTAATAATTTTTGTTTCCACCATCCTTGGACATTTCAGAAGTTGACATTATTTTCACGCACGATGAGTCTAACCGTTTTACCGAAGGCAAAGGGTCAAAGGGTGCAATTTTTGTTATTGCGGTTTTAAGTCAGAAGTAACCAATGAAAGTGTATGCAAATTGGACCTTGATCCCTTCGGAATTACCGAGTCACATACTGATCAAACTTTTTCGGATTTTTTAAAATTTTAATGGACGATGAATCAACTTAGGTACAGTTGTACCAAGGTAAGAGGCTTTAACGAATACATATTAAACACTTACGACTATGACATGAACTGACAATGCGATGACGCCCCCGGTCTCGCTCCGATTTTGACGAAACAACGAAACTTATCTAAAATTCTTGCCCATGGATTCTGTCACAATTTCGTTAAGCTGAGCATTATGAAAAATCTTGCAACACGTGTTCAATTATTTATCTAATGCTGCATAATTATTGTGGTTTCGTCAATATTGGAGCGAGACTGCCGGCGTCATTGCATTGTGTTTGTTCCATCATGGAACAAACACAATGGAACTTCCATGTTTCATGAAATAATGCTACCCACTCAAGTTTCTCTAGATTTGTCAATAACGAATTAAGGGTAATTCATGTAAAGAATATTTTTCCCCGCTTTCCAAGTTTTGAAACCCGTCATTACGTATTTAAGTTGAAGTATATGGAGTTCGACACGTCCAGAAAGTTTATATCGGCATTCTGTAGAATTATCTAATTATTGATCATACTCCTAACCCGTGGTGCCCTTATGTAAAATAATTTTTACCTACGTAACTAAACCTTTTCTATCTTCATTACGAAATTTGTTACAAACCTGTAGTCTGGAAAATCAGGTTAATAACCGTATATTCTACGAAAAATCCGATAGGTACATACAGTGTATCAAACAATTGAGTACACGGTACAACGGCCCTTCATTCCCTTGCTAACAAATTACTCCAGTGCAATTAATAATATTTAGAAAGGTTGCTATATAGTGGTAAATTTAATGCTGAATCCAATTCTGGAAAGTGTTTTTAGATATATCAGTCAGTTTGTCCAGAAATGAATTGACAACCCACAAATCTGTAAATATGAAGTCAAAAAAATGAGTACACGGTATGATATTTATTTATTTAACAATTAACAACTTTAACCTAAAAGCGTGTTTAACCATCTTTACGTTCAATAACAACTTGAATTCGTCTGGGCATGGACTCCACCCACGTTTTGTGTAAAATCTGAATTTATATCCTCCCAAAACTTACAAAAATGGTCCTTAAGTTATCCTAACTAGAAAAATTCCTGTTAGAAATTTTTCGATCCAGTTCTGACATCAATTGTTCATTGGGACTTAAGTCCGGTGATTGGACTGCCCAAGGAAGTATTTTAACCTTCTTGTCTTGCAACCACCTGGTCACCATCTTGGCAAATGTTAGGGGGTCCCATTTTTGTTGAAAATAGTAATCGCCCCGAATTTTCAAGTTTCGTAGGGATGGGATCAATTTTTTTTCAAAATGTTCAGATTGAATTCCTTGATCATAATTCGGCCGATGTAGTGCAATTTGGCAACCCTTTTCCACAATATGGAGCCTATACCGTTACGGAACCACCTCCGTGCATTACTATCTTATGGATGTATTCCTATTTTAGTGCTCCATTACTCTTTCTCCATACCCGAACAACTCAATCTGCACCAAACAATTTGAAATTGATGTCTTCAGTCCAAAGGACATGTTTCTGATCGTTAATTGTCCAGGCGCTGTGATCCCTACCCCATTTTTGGCATCGGCGTTGATTGCGCTTTGAAATGAATGGTTTCCCCCTTGTCACTAGGGTATTTAAAAAATGTTCATGCAGTCTGTACCTCACAGTTTGTGGAGTAATGGAAAGTTCCAACCCTTGGTTAACTTCTGTAGACATTTTGGTCGCAGATATCCCCCTGCTTGACATCACTTTTTGACAATTCTTCCTTCAAAACGAGCGAAGTTTTTCCATTTTTCGACCTTTTCTTTCCCGATTTACCACAGAGCCAATGGCTATCCCTTTGGTGATAATTTTGGTAATCATCAACTTACGATGTTTTGGTTTTTTCACTAATTTTGTCGTAATTAAGTCTTTCCTGGTGAAGACGGGTAATTTATGTGTCCTTCACGTCAAACCTCATGTCTCGCCATTTTCACTAAGCTCTGGCATCTACCTTATTGAAATACTTAATGAAAGTTCTTTTGTTAGCAACAATAAACTATAGTTAGTAATAATTTTTGGATTACCGAAGACTGGACGTCAAGAAAACGAATATGTTTAAACTAAACTTGTAACGTATACTCAATTTTTTGATGCGAGGTTTTGTTTTTCTCGGACATATCTCTAAGTTCACGATGAAATAATCGATTCGTATGAAATTCGCTACTAAATTTAGATTCCGTATTATATTCTGAGTTAAATATGCAAATTTCAGTGCCAAACTTTTAACAACCAAGAATTTATTCAATGCTGAATGAAGCACCGTTGTACCGTGTACTCAATTGTTTGATACACTGTATCTCGGAAAAATGAATTATCACTTTATCCTCATAATTACCCTGTTCAACCCGTCGATCCTAGCTAATTGGCAGTTCAGCAGCATATTTCGTGGTTGTGATCTTCACTTTATCACAACTAATAGGAGATCTCAAATATCCACGGCGCTACACAACGTGCTGATCCGGCATAACAATTACTCGCCAACACTAGTCGGTAACGTGCGTGTTACAACGATCCCACATTTTATCAGATTTCGAACCCTCCTCGTTTTCGTGGATCTTACTGAATCGGCAAATATGGTGGCACCCAGCAATTTCCTATGGGCGGTATTTCAACGTTCCCCCGCCGCTGGTTACATATTCGCACATTTCGCCAATTCTGATAACAGATATTTTCAAGCATTACATTGAAGGACTTAGCCCTTCAAAATTAGTCCTTTTCAGTATAAATTTCCCAGCATCGGTGTTTATACCATGTTTACCTTGTCCCTCAAAGACAACTGGGTTAATCGAAAAAAACCTAACCCTGGGCTTCACCCTTCGTCAAATTGAGGTAGCGTGGGACGCGCAAAATTTTAATCTTCAGGGGAAAATAGTGAAATACCGGAGTCCAAAAAGTATTCAGCAAGAAGGTGACTGCACCCCAGCGTTAAGACATTTTTATACAATTTCTTCATCCGAATTTTGTCCGCTGTTCATTCTCCGACAAAAATTTAACTTTACTTATTCGGACTTATTCGGACTTAGAGTACTCAGCAAAAATATTCGGAGAGATATGATCGCAACTATAAACTTCAATTTTATACTTTCTGATGGAGCACTGGACCAAATGCTGAAACATAATTTCGGTCTTTACGGTGTGAATTTTGAGAAATTCGAATTTTCCGTCGTTACCGTATTTCCTTCCGTGACTAACAACCTAGCATCATTTTTGCTACCGTTTGATTCACCAACGTGGATTATTTTACTCGTTTCGTCCATCACAATTTCATTTTTAGTTCCGATTTCGGTTTCTGCTTCTGGATTCATATATCCATTTGTTTTGAAGAAATACATTTCCGACGACCTCTTCAAGGTTGCCGCTATGCTCTTGGGGCAAAGTGGAAATGGGGACGGCACACAGATATTTGCCAATAGACGCGTAGGTCTGATTATCTCGACCATTTGGATGTTTTCCTGTTACATTTTGATGGATAACTTATACCAGGGAGCCATGTTTTCATTTTTGGCTGTTCCTGAATTTCCTACGGTGCCCCGAACCATGGAAGAATTGATGTCCTGCAAGCTTCACATTGTTACGACAAGCTCGTTCGGATTTTACAGCGCTGGCATGAACAGATCGACGCCAACCGTCACCATACCTGTGCAGCTTCACTCATTTAAGGCGAATTGAAGCCTCACTCACGATGAGGGAGTGAAAAAAAGTGAAGGCGAGTGAAGGATGTGAAATCCCTCATCTGACGATTGAAGTTGAGTGAAGGAGGTGAAATGCGAGATGATGAGAATGAAATGTGAAGGGAGTGGGAACGAAGTGTGAAGGGAGTGAAGGTTGAGGGAGCTCAAAATTCTCACTTCTCACCAGAAACTTTCAGTTTTGCGCTGGTTGGTGAATTGATTAATTCACGAAGTAGTGGGAGCCGAGGACTTCCTTCACGCTGTAACTTTTTCAATAGTAAAAATTACACAAGGAAACTCTAAACAAAAAATTTGTACTGCAATTAGCCAGTGGAAAGCGAAACATATTGTAAATACAAGTTAAATGAATTAATTCTGTAATCTTAAAATTCAGCAATATTTAAGAAGCATGCTTGAAACATTATTTTTAGTGAAGAATGGAGTCCGGTGAAAATCTGGCCGACGAGGATGGGACTGTCCCGACACCAAAGGAGACAAAAGCAGCAAAATTTAAAAAACAATCCAAATCTAAGAAGATAAACGGTATTGAGGAAGGTGAAACCTCACCCGAGCTAAGAAAACGGCCCGGATTTGAAAATTGTATCAATTACAAAGTGTTGTTCGAAAAACAGTACGAGTATGAAGGCCATCTTATGGGTTCGGAAAGCTTTTATGCAAGATGTAAGGCGTGCGCTGGTCAGGAAAAAAGATTTAGCTTCAATACCAACTCTTTCAAATATAACGGGAATCGCCATTATGTGGTAAAACATCAAATATTTCGACTTTACTGATGTTGGGTCGGAACTGCTAAATTGGTTGATGAACGTAATTGTACTTTTAGAATTGTCACAATGACTTCAATCTTGAGCAGAAATCAACTATTCAGAGCCATAGTTTATCAGAATTTTTTAGCAACCCCAGTTACAGCGATGCTGATCCTTTGCAGAAAAAATTTGTGGCAAATTTGCAGGACTTGGTTTCAGTAGATGGGCTCCCCTTGTCATTCGTATCAGGGCTGGGATTCCGAAATTTAATTCAAGAAATAAATCCACGACTAAATATACCTTCACGATGGACAATTTCTAGGAACCTTCAACAGACAGTAGCAAAACTTGTGAGTAAAATTCATGATTTCACGATTCTTGAAATTTTATTTTTATATTTAAATCCTGCATTTTATATAAGGTAATCCCTGCTCTAATCTTAGAAATTAAGACGGTCGAAAACTACAATTTGCATCTCTCCACGGACATTTGGACAAGTAGGCGAGGAGATGGAATCATGGGATTAAAGGCACAATATATAAAAGAAAGTGAGGGATGATGGGAAATTGTCACTGCAACTTTAGCAGTTCGCCAATTCAACAGTCGACATACTGCAGAGAATATAAAACTGAAATTGATGGAGTGTTTGTCACACCTAGACATCAGTACAGAAAAGGTAACAATTTTCAATATTTATGGAATTAAGGAGTGAATATAAAGCGTGCTGATTTAACTCATCCCGATTTCACATTTCAATATTTGAACTTGTGTCCAAACAATGGTAACAACTTTGAGGTCGATTTTTTATGAGATGAACAGTACATATTTTACGAGATGAATAATATACTGCTAATTAATCTTTCGGAAATTTATACTAATCATGTCCTTAATACTTCCATTTCGGCTATGTCAATGTTTTCGTAAATTTGCATAAGGTCTCCAAAAAACATCGGCACGAATTAAACCAACACCCATTAATAACAAGAAATTTTTATTTCAGATTGGATATCTAGTAACTGACGGCGCTCGCAATATGGTATCCGCATTTCGGGACTGGTTCGATGAAGATGAACGTTTTACTGGTGATGATGAAAATGAAGGCAATTTGCAAATTCCGGATCAACCACCATTGCATGACGAGGATATTATGGAAACGGACGACCGCTACGATATTGAACTAGATGGCGATGACGACGAACAACTACTGGAGGTTCCATTGGGGCTAGTGTTTCGAATTTCTTGTTACGCTCATACCCTTCAACTTCTTGCTAAGGATGCGATAGGTCGGAATCCTAAAAGTCAAAGGGTACTCAAAGACGTTCATGGAATTTTGAATTTTTTTAAAAAGTCCAATTACTGGCGGGCTCGACTAAGTAATGTAATGGGGAAGGAATTGATTAAGCCGGCACCGACAAGATGGAACTCAAATTTTTATGTTCTTAAAAGATTGACCGAGGTACTTTATTATATATTTTATATTCTGGATTGGCTGCATTACTCAAGAATGATAAATAACTCAAATCCATATTAACAGGAGTCTGTCTATGAAACGGTGTCTAATTTGATTCTGGAAGCCTGGATATCTCCGAGGAGACCAAAACATGTTCCAGAAATTCCAACAATGCAAAATATGGAAATTTTGGTTGAGCTACGCAATCTTTTATCCCCTATTACAGAAGCCACAAACTCTCTACAAGCCGACGGAATTACTTCTAGCCTAATTTATTATCAAATAGTGCCAACATTTGATGGTATGTAAATATTTTACAAATTGAAGTATGGGAACATCCATATATTATGTCATTAGGAAAGCACCGATTTTTAACATTTACCTATCTCTTCGCTTCCCTTCTTATGATAACGCGAGCAAGAGACGAAACAACATTACCCGCCCTCCTTTTTGATGACATAACATGGATGTTCCCTATATATTTCCTTTATAACTGATTTATTGTCCGCTTTTTTGAAGAGATCGCAAAACTCAAAACGAAACATTTTACACCACTAAAATCCCAGCTACTTCAAGAAATAATTCGTCGATTTGGCGAGAAAATCACGCTGGACAATCACATCATAATTAGTGCGATACTTGATCCCAGACAAAAGTTGGACGTATTTCGAAGTAATGTTTCATATTTTTTGATAAACTTATTCATGGACACTTTCGATGCTTATTTTTAATAAATATAGTGAATATTAGCTGCAATGGAGTTACAAAATTGGAAACACCCGCTGCAGAAAAAGCTACAGACTTTCTTAGGATGTTGGTTTATCCAAATGGGCCACCTAAAAGTACTCCCGTAACCACAACCCCGAATCTGAATGACCCATTCTCAAAATTGGCAGCCATTCCATCAGAACCAGGATTCACCTCGGACGAAGTGGACCGCTATCTGGCTCTTCCGCGGATACCCTCAACATCTGACCCGCTTGAATTCTGGGCGCAAAATCCAACGTATTTTCCTAAACTTAGCAAACTTGCAAAACAATTTTTAGGAATTCCGGCATCGACAGGTGGCGCGGAAAGATTGTTTTCATCGACCGGGTCTTTGGGGAGAGCTCGATGTTCAAGTCTGCTTCCGGTAACTTTAGAAAACATGGTCTTGCACAAAGAACATCGCGTTCCAACTTTAATGAAGAAAGTTAACGACCGGAAAAAATCCAGGAAGAGAAAAATTGTCACAGAAAGCAGCCCAGGCACAAACATGTGGAACGAGAAAGAGGACGAAAGTGTTGTAAAATGGTATGGTTTCCTCGTATATTTGATTAAAGATTATATATTATCTTAACCGTAATTACCGGTGTTATTCTTTATATATTTCAATATGATACGAGGCACAAATAAATAAATTTTGTTGATTGTTATTATCTCAACAGAGAAACAAAATATATATTCGTCAAATTTGTAAGCTGCTCTTCATATTGTAAACACGGGTGAAGTTTGTGAATTGTATTTGGAATTTTTATGTACGTGTGTTTGCATATAAAAATGCGGAGTGAAAAATGTGTCACTTTTCTGTCGCATAAATGAGTTTGTAAGTACACGGAGGAATAAATTGAGATGTCCAAATAAGAGCATTTATTCCCTTCTCACCCAAAGCCCCAAGACAGAATAATCTTTTCTTTTCTTTTTTGACTCACATACATACATACATCCAGACATGCATACATTTAACCTTATTTCTAATGCAACGTTGTTGCTCTCCATCCGGTGTGGGAGGCACTAATTTGGAAACTAGGAGGGTCAGAGCCGTACCGTCAAATTGTCAGGCCTGGTATGAGCTTCAGGGCCGGGCCCTTTGATAAGTTCAATATCTTCGATATTATATTATCGTTTTCGCTCCAGAATACTAGAGCATTCTGGAACGACGAAGAAAATATTATACGAGAGCACATTATTTTCCCAGTTCCATGGGAAAATGGTGACAATTTACCTGCGCTATTAACTCAGCCATATTTTTGAAAACATCAGCGGGACGGAGAAAATTCAGTTATATGCACCTACATAAGTTGCATAATATGCGAATATGACATACTTTCGCTTACTTCCCAAAGCTTCCAAAACCCTTTGTGATTAAATACTTTTCTATCCGTTTTAAAAATTTGAAAAATTGCCAGACTCATTTGGAATTGCCGAAAATGCAGGTCCCAAAACTCAATTCCATTTAATTCTTAGAACACTTATTGTATTATTTTTTGAATTTAGGTACATATTCAAAAACATAGAGTATTTTGAAAAGCCAACGTTTTGGCTAAAAATACTTTTAAAATTGAACAAAGCGGTAAGAATAAAAAAATATACAATTGTAAGCATTTGGGCCTGAAGCCGTTAGACTAACAATTCGATGACGTCAGCGGTCTCTCCCCGATTGTAACGAAACCACGATAATTATGGAAACTTAGACAAATAATAGAAAACGTGTTTCAGGATTTTTCATAATTCTCAGTTTAAACGAAATTATAACGGAATCCGTGAGAGAGAATTTCCATTTTGACCGTGAAATTTTCTCGCGAGGGAGAAAAATCCAGATTCTCGCTTACGACTTCCATCATAATTCCATTTAAACTTAATATGCATGGACATATAATGGTTTCCTCCGATTTTTACCCGACCAATTATTTTGAATTGCTCACACACTGACACAACCCAACCCGTAATTTGCGTTTTCCTGAATGTTCGTGTTTACGGTTGTGACAGAATTTTTCAATACATTTTCAGCCAATTCAGGATTTTTTAAAAGTTGTTAGTCTTGAATTTTTATAAATTCTGTGCAAAAATGTTCTTTCATTTTTTAAATAGGGTCCAAATTAAAAAATTTTCATCACTTTGAAAAATCCAAATTTGGCTGAAAATGAATTCCAAAATTTCCTCGTAGGCTATGCATGAAAATATGCACAAAACTACAAGTCCGCTTATTTCCTTGTGTGAGCAATTTAAAATTGGTGGGGTCCAAATCGGAGGAAACCAGTTCATTCCTACGCATTTTAAGCTTAAACGAAAATATGATGAAATTCGTTAGCCAGAATCTGTATTTTTCTCCCTCGCGAGCATTATGAAAAATTCTGAAACACGTTTTATATTGTTTTTCTAAGACCCCCCGTTATCGTGGTTTCGGTAAAATCGGAGTGAGACCGCTGGCGTCATCGCATTGTAAGTTAAGGGTCCTAAGTTCATACAGTATAGGCAGAAAGTCTTTCCACCCTAATACTTTTTGCACTTAAAGCGTTATATTGCTCGAGAGGCTTGGTCGAATGAACTGCAATTTTGCACAATTGCTTACCACGATGTAAGGTTTTCGAAACCATACTTTGGATAATGGGGTGGCACAACGAACGACACAGTGTAATTATATCCAAAATTTCAATAGGAAAAAAGTCTTTCCACCCACATTAAATTTTAATTTAAAATTTGTTTAAAATTGTTCTTTGTTATACAACAATCAAATTAGCATTTGGCATGTACACCTGGATCCTTTTGGAAGGCAGGAACACTTCTTGGTATCAACTCAACAAGTTGGTGACAGAGGTGTCCAACTTCTGCAATTTAAGTTTTATGGCGGCGTCTAATCTTTTCAAGCTAGATAGTTTGTGCTGAGCAATTTTGGGCTTCACAATTGACCATAGATGATTGTTACGATTCTGTCCGGTGATTGTGGAAGCCAGTCCAAGAATATAATCTTCTCTGTTGTCAAGCGATTCTTCAATAATTTTGATTTGTGCTTATGACCCCCATCCTATTTTAAAATAAAATTATTCCCCGATCGTAATTTCCTTCCGTCATCATCAAATTCCAACCAGAATGCCGCTATAGTAGTTGGAGTCCATGATTCCTTTGATTCAATCCAAATTTTTGAAGCCCTTCCACCACGTTCACGCATAAACTATTCGATTTCCACCCCCATGCATAATGGTTAGAGTACAATACCTGACCTTGTCTGTATTTTCTTGTCGTCTCCAGACCCGAGTGACCCAATTTGAACCACACAGATTCGTATTGGTCTCGTCGGTCCAGGGTATGCGTTTCCATTCTTTAACGGTCCGATTTAGGTACTTTTTAGCTAATTTCGAATGCATAGCCATAGTTGCCTTGAAGAGAAATAGCTTTTACCGCACAGCTGGGCCTTTAAATCCAGGTTCCTTGATTCTGTTCTTTATAATTTGCACATTAATTTGAAGGTATATTTTTCCCTCATTTCCAGTTGATTTTTAGACCAGTAACCGAGGATCTCACTGAATCTTAAAGAGGACGGCGTGATAGATTCTTGGGGTCGAAATCTGTAGTCGTCTAACATCTGACTGGTTGGCCACTATCCTAAATTGTTTGCACTACCGGACTGTTCCGGTAAATATCTACTTCCTCATAAGCAGTTTATCAAAAATTCTTTGGTGTCGAAGCCCATTACCATGAAATTTCACGACATTTTACCCGAAATCTGTGGTAAGGCGTTTTTCAGGTAAAGTGACCTAATATTAATGGCAAGCAAGTAGTTCACCGTTATAGAAATGCAATTTTTGAAAGAATTATGAACTATGAAGTGGGTGCATAACGATTTTGGACTATTTTTTGAAGAAATAAACTAAAAGTGCAAAGAAGTCATAGGGTGGAAAGACTTTTTTCCTGTTGGAATTTTGAATATAATTACACGGTGTCCTTCGTTGTGCTATCCCTTTATCCAAAGTATAGGTTTGAAAACCTTACATCGTGATAAGTAATTGTGCAAAATTGCAGTTTATTCGGCAAAGCTTCTCGAGGAAAATAACGCTTTACGTGCAAAAAGTATGCGGGTGGAAAGACTTTCTGCCTATACTGTACCTAAGTGTGTCCCTGGGTTACGTTAAATTTGGCCCCGTATCAAGGAACATTTGAGTTGCCAAGAAGCATCTTTGCCTTTTTCGCGTTGAATTTTTGTAAAGTTGGCATACATATTTTCGGTTTCAAGAAATTTATAATGGAGTAACTCTTTACATACACGGAGTTCCCCACGATCCCACAAAATAAATAAGTATATGTAGAAAAATACTAACTTTGGAGAAATTGTGGTGTCAGGTAATTTACATATGTCGAAATTGTAACTAAAAATGGGTAGGTATGAAGTGATCCTCTCCGATTTGACCCTACAAATTACAAATTTTAAATTGCTCAAGCACAGAAATAAGTCGACCCAAACGGTTAGGTTTTCTTGAATGGGCCCAATTTCCCTTTTAACTTAATTTTTGAATGAAGTTTCAGCTAAAATCATGATTTTGCATATTAATTAAAATTCGAAAGTCAAACTATTAAAATTAAAAATTACACAGTATGTTAGCTCTAAATTCATACAAAAGCGTAAGCCAATGAAATTCATACAAAAATAATTGAACATGAAAAACAGATACAGGGTGCCAAATTTATTCGTGCGAAGATTTGAGACGCCCGTGCTCACTGGCGGGTAAATAAAATTCAAACTTGAAGCCAAAATCGGGTAGAGCAACTCAAAAAATAGTTTTCTGATTTTTATGTAAACTTATTTTAAAAAGTGCGACCACTGTGCTCACATAAGGCAGAGGTACTATGTAAATAGTGAAACATTTTTCCAGCCGATTTTCCTCAGGAATCGTTATGAAACGGAGCTTAAATTATATTCACATAAAAAAATTAACAATTAATTTATATAATGGTGCATGGTAGACATTTTAAAATTAAATCCAACAGTCTAACATCGTTATCACTTTCGAAAAACTACCCCCTGCTAAACGCCCGAAAAAGCTGAAAATTTGGTTGGGCCACTTAACCCACCAGAAAATTCCCGAATCCCAATGCAGCATGGTCAAACTGTTAAAACGCAATGAACCAATTATCCCGAGACTAATTAAAACTGATTTGGGAAGGATTATAGCAAAAATGTCCTATTGTAATTACGAAGTGAGGTAATCGCATCTCTGGAGGTGATACATGAGTCGTCTTGAAATCTGAACTTTTGTCCATTCACCGACACCGCGTCATATTCACTCCTTGAAGAAGCAGTAACTGCATCAGTCCAATCTTTGTTCCACGCTAGAAAATTTAACTCTTGAACATTTTCCTTCCAGGTTTCGTCAAATTTCTGAAAGAATTATATGCAATTCTTAAGCTTAATATAACCGATTTTAAATCGATAAAAACATTTGAAACAATTATTTAAGTTTTTACTCCAATTTGCTCCAAAATACTGATAGCTTTCCCCCTATGTTTCTCAGTTGTACGTTTAGCAAATTCTAAGAGCCCATTGGGGAGGCAAGATTTTGTTGCCAAATATACTGAAATTGATTCGTGTTTTACACAAGTTTCAAAAAATAAAAGTATATGATCAATGACGGATTCTTCAGTTTTTGACCCTAGGTGTGAAATTTTTAGCAATACATCTACGAATCCTTCTGCCACAACAAGTCTTGCACCTTCTTCAACTTGAGATAGATTCCTCAGAAGAAGAATAACATCAATGGAAGCAGTCGTTAAGTCGAATGAAACTGTGTCACAAAAAGTATTTATTTTCTTATCGTAATCATTTGCAATCAGAAGCACCATTACCATCAATTTCAGTTTTATCCAAGTAGTATCCCAATGTTTGTTTCAGCCAAGGGAATATTTTACCATTCTGAACGATCGACTGAATGGAGACTTTCTGGAGGTCGATACAACCTAAAATCCCAATGCATTCCATGACGAACTCTTGATCACTAGAATTAATCAGTGCTGAAGCAATATCTCCTGCATAATCATATAAAACAAATGCAACGTCGTGTTCTGCTAGACATCTGACAATTTTCATTGCGAAAAAATCTTGGTTGATCGCGGATTTAATCAAAAGTCCCAATTTGTTAGTCTCCCATATCATCTTTGCTCCTCGTCTTGTCCTAGAGAGATTTAACACCAGACTTGCCACGACAGTTATAAAAGATCGTGTATCGGTATCAGAGTTTGTGGTAAGACATCGCATTAACTACATAATATGAGAATTTAGTAATTTATTTAAAAATATTTAGTTATTAGTAATTTACTAGTAGTCAAATTAATATTACCGAATCAAGTAAAGCCGGTTTTGCCAACTTTATTCTAATCAGCGAATCCATTGATAAAACATACAATATCCTTGCAGTGATTTCTCGAAACATGGATTTCTCTGCAAAAAGTTTTCATGTGAATATATGTAGCAATAGGTCGTCAATAAACAGCCAGTCAAATTAGATGTATATATATCGATTGAATTACCGAAGCAGTTGACAATGATGGAAATGAGTTCATAGTCACAAATTTTTTCACGAAGGTCGCAAGAAAATGAGAGATTGTATAACAAATGCAATGCATTGTTAACAACTTTCTTTGAAATTGGTGTGCCCTCTTTAAGAAGTGCAGCCAATTGACCTACAAGATCGACTCGGATCATTTCGTTAATGCATTGTCTGAAACTGGACAAATTTTGTAGAAACGATGTCACGACTTCGAGAAGCTCATTATCCCTCCGCTCTAATGTATCGCCTAGGGATGCGATCACCTTGTTCTCGTGCAAAGTCTCACGAACGCCCTTGTCTTCGGATAGGCAGTGAAGAATTTGAAATGAAACTGTATGCATAATGAAAAGTAGTATGTAATTCTCTAAAAAATTTTCAATATTAAGAAGAGTGTTGTCAATAGAATTACTTTTCAGCGACACGTTTTGAACAGATGTCAGCTTTTCAAGGCGAACCAATTTCTTTTGATGTTCATTCAAAGACCGGGCACTAAAAACACTGTCGTGCGCTTCTATCTCTAACAGTTGCGACTTCCACTTCTCACAACGTTCCAATTCAAAATCAACAATTTCGAGGATCAACATAGGGATTTTTTGATTGATGAGTAATTCATGGAAATCTCTGATTCTGGCAAAATTTAGGCAAATTGTGAGAATATGCTTTGTAAGTGTTGAAGACTTTTTAGAGTCTTCTCGCAATGTTTGGAAAACAGCGTTTATAGCTGAATCTGTATAATGTACGAAAAAAAGTTGGATAACTTTTGAAATAGGTGAAAATTATGTTGGAATATTTAGTTTGATATCATACCATGTCGAGATATTTCTTTCAAGTAACTGTTACATTTGGACAGTTTTGCTAAACAATTTAAACCTTCAATTTTATGAGGAATATCCTCATAAAGGAGGTCAACGTAATGATCCAATTTTCCAAAGTCAGGTTCCTCATCATTACTACTTTCATCCAATACATTTTCATCATCAAGACTGTCGAATATTTCTGGAAATCGTGGAAGATAGGATCCATCAGATGCAGTTTCTTTTTTAACCACCATCCCATTTTGATCATATTCTCGTAATTTCAATTCTTCAACAACTTCCACAAGATTGTGAATCATTGAATTGTCGATGAATGGACACATGGCTAAAATTTCTTTTGCAATTTTGTCGGAATTGTTGATGGCGTTAGATAACCCAAGTAAACAGATTGATTTCTTAAAATCCTAATTTAGAGACAATCCGTAAAATACACACTGCACACATATATATTTTAGATAATTATGATTGGGGACCGGATAGACCTCGACAATCTGCTGTGTTTCCCCTGTGACCGGAAACAGGATCGATAGCGTGACTTCTCCAAAGATCAAAAGCATCCTTTTTAGGGGATGCGGTTCAAATCGGAACACTTTTATGCAACGGCTTACTACCTCATTTTCCATTGTCTCACTAATCCAATAAAAAAAAGCACGATGAGCTTTAGTCGTTGTAAGATTGTCTACATGTTTATATTAGAAAACATACCAGAAATTAGATAAACGTATCCCCAGCTCCGAGGACATAGTTAGACGACTCATCATTGTACAAAGTTTTTTTAGAGTGATTTTATTTTTAATTGATACTACAAGAGTTGTTAATTATTTTCAGATTGACAAGTTCAAGTTAACAATAGAAACAAAAAATCTTACAAATAAAATGTACGAAAAATAATAAAGTATGACAAAAGCATGTCCATCGACTAAGGTGATAATTGTCTCGATTTACTCTAGCTGGATTCCAAACAATTATAATATATTAAATGTATCTTCCAAAAATCTAATCCAGCTATGCCGTTCTTAACGGGTATCATTTAGAGAATATTATTGTTCTATTTTTTTGCATTGATACATGTGTAGAGTATTTAAATTCCTTTTATTCCATAATGAGCTACAACCAATAAAATTGTGCAAACTAACCTTTCATAGTTACCTTCCCATCCCATTATTATGTAAATATATCAGAACTGATCGGGATTTACGAGGAGCAATGCAATCTCTTCTTCTCGTAAACTCAGTTTACTAAACTGGTACCTAATTACATGGATTTCTTGTCCTCGTGAATAAAGAAGGTCCTTTGATTTATGCACCTCGATCAATTGTTCCACTCGATATGATAATGGAAGTCATGAATTTTAGTGGGAGTCATTATTTCCCGTCATGCATTGTATATTATTATTTCTCGTCGCACTGTGAGATTCACCTTTTTGCATCATCTGCGCACCTGTTGAGCAACAATGTCTGCTGAAGAATGTGAGACTCTGCGTAAATAAATAGCTGTCTACTGATTGTTCTGCTATCTACATTGTTGAACTTATGCTGATGCCCGGGTTAGAGACGAAGGAAGAGTTCACTCACCGCTCACCATTATTCATTTCAATTGTGCACATTTTCATTGTATTTTCTATTGCAGTGCATATATCGAGAATCGAGATCTACCAGCCAACAAAACAGTGCCCAAAGGGTTGATTTTTAATAGCATCTGCTGTCTGGTGGTGCTCTTTTTCTTAGCAATTGCAAGAGTGAAGCGGTGACATTTATTCGTTCTACTTTGATTCATATTATTTATTGGTTTACTAAAATTCATTTCGAATTAATTAATTATGAACATTTAACGACATTTCGTACTAAAGTTTAATTGAATTGGAACATTCAAAATCAAAGTTTTTGAGTGATTCTTGGCGGAGAGGGTTTTTAATGTGTTTTTTAAAAGGAACAATCGTTCTAAGAATTGGAACAGAGTTTGCATTTTTATCATTTGAAGAGAACTACTGAAAATAGTGGTCGCTTTATTTGTGTAATTTTCAACAAGTGCAATATTTTAAGTTGGTCTTGCTAATTTTGGTGGTTACGCCCACGGATAAGTAAAGAATGGAGCTGATGAACGAGGAGGATATTCGTCAGTATTTTATATCGAATGGAGGTAGTGTTCGAAATACAGACATTGTCAATCGTTTTCGAGTCTACTTGTCTAATCCTGCCGTCAGAGGTATTTAAGGATAAATATTTTTCATGACATCTCGTGCACTTGCTGGTTTTAATATTTTTGTGTTATTATACATTACAATTCAGATGAGGCCCGAGTGTTGTTTAAAACTTATGTAAACAAATTGGCATCCGTCAAAGTGGAGAATGTAAGCTAAAATTATGATTAGTAATTAGTGTAATGCTGATTTCAATTAAACTGTGAATGGCTATATTGTTTGTAATTATTATGGAATGACAATTTACAATATAGAAATTATTATGCAATTAATTATCACAATATGATAGCTGTGTTATGATTTTGCATGTTTTTATTGCACTGACTTTTTGTGAGCACTATCACTTATCACATTTTCTTTTGTTTTTGTTTGCATTTTTGTCTGACGCATTGGCTACCCACCCTCCCCCTGCTGCTGTTAATCTTGAAGGGTGAAAAATTTCTCGTGTTAAAGCGACAATACTTTCAACCAACTACTGATGTGAACGGAAATCCAAAGCAATCGACATACGGGTATGGACCACCAAGCTCAGGAGGAGGATCAACAACAGCGATGTATGGAAGTGGGGGGAATATTAATGCACAAGTTTACAATCAGCAACCTTATTCTGCGCCTAACAATGCAAATCAATTAATAAGGCGACAAAATTCACAATCACAACTTTACGGATCGCAGTTTTCTCTGAGTTCCAATTATATGGATCCTTATAATAATGGACCTGCAAATACTTCTCAGTATCCAGCCCATCACAATGCCGCAAGCTCTGCGACCCCAGCCAATTTTTATCCAGCCTCCCACTATTCTCAACCACCTGCGCCAACATTATCACAAGCTCACAAATCTCCGCAGCAGCAGCTACCATTGCAAAATATTAGCATGCAGCAACAGCCTATTTATGGAAGTGCGACAGACTTTCCTCCAGAATGGTCTTCCTACTGTTCCAAGTACAGTGATATCTCCCCCACGAAGATTTGTCAGTCCACAGAATTCATATGGGAGCAGCAACAGTGGGGGAAGGGCACCACCCCCATATCGCCCTCCCCCACCCGCAGGAAGATTTACAACTTCTCCACCAACAGGAGGATTACCTCATGGAATATCAAGACGTAGCTCCATGACGGCAGTGGGAGGAGGTATGCCGTATCAGCGGACACACAGCGTTCCTGGTATGGGTGGATCACCATCATATTATTCGACATCGTCAACACAAAACATTAATGCTTTAATGGATTCGTCTACTGCACCTGGCATGTTCCAATATCACCGCAGCGCTTCAGGTTTTATTTTATTTGTGTTTTGCTTTATTTGTAATGAGAATTTGTTATGTGCATGTAATACACTGTTCTGTTCTGTAGTGTAATCTTAATTAGTGATGCATGTAACTCATGCAGAAAACTATACTCCTAATAAGAGTCTAATGCAAAGTGTGTCTACAATTATGTTGAAAAGTCAACTACTTGTTCCGCTCAACCCACCATAATCAGCACTAAAACTACTATTGACTAATCGCTCAAGATACTTTCAGTTATGGTGACGTTGGTTATTTGCACAGTCCATCAATATACAGATTACCTCATTTCGTATGCTAACTCATGAACTGGATTCATTCATACATATCAGTCAGTCAAATTGTTTCAATTGCTGATAATTTACGAATGCAATAATAAATATTCGGAGGGAATTAAAATTTCTTAGGGAAAAGTTATTTTATTTTGAGTTTGTTTTTTGTTTGACTATAAAAATACGTGAATTGTAACAAATTTAAACTATTTCGTTTATAGTTGAACTTACAACAACGCCTCAGTTTAACACACTACTTTCTAGCCAGGTAAACCTTGTTCTCAATTTCGGATTAATCTGTGAATAGGAATTAGGATTTTAACCTCTGAATCGTTTTCATGCCGTGACCTTCTGGTCTCTGATTTTCAATACAAATAAGTTCGTGACCGAGTGCATTCATTTTGAGGTGATTTCAAGAATTTTATAAAACGGGAGATATAACAGAATTAAAGAGTCAGGATGCAAATCAGTGGAAATTTACATAATGGCAAAATCGTGGTATACAAGCTTGTTTCTTGACTCTGGGTTAATCCATTGATTTTCTACGTTATCAAATTTCTTTTTCATTTCGTGATGGATCAATATCGTAATATCAATATCGATGGTAATATCTGCCTTACGTATCGTACTTCTGTGCTCTCGATAAAGTCAGCACAACCGTTTATTGACTTACTTACTTAATAAAGAAAAGATTTCGCATACATACATACATGATTCATCATTGCATAAATCACACTACATACATAGGCATATCTTGCCTACACGCATACTGACTGGAAATGAATGCTGATTCCAACATCCTCCCTAAATCTTGTTAGTGGGAAAATTGGCACATTTTTCAATTAAATGACAATTAAAGCCTACAAATCTAAACAAACAAGATTTCTAACTGAGAGTGACTAATTCATTTTCTCAACTTTATTAAAAGGAATCTAACTATTTTACTCCGAATCTGACTCCTCTGCTGCTGGTGCTTCAACTTGTACGTCAGCCTTGAGTTTCACACTTTTTGCTCGTGGCATCCTCGGTTGGGGCTGAGGTTTCTGCATTTTATTTTTCCAATACCACACACCAGCGATGACAATGATGATGATGATGATCAACGTGGTTCCTCCACTTGTATACGTCATGGGATGATTCCAATCCACATCTCCATCAGACATCTCAGGTTTCGTCGGCAGGACCAGTGGGTGCTGTTTAAGACTGGAAAGATTTACTCTGGGTTGTAAGTGCCAGTTTGCTTTTGCTGTGAACAAGGGGTCATATTTCTCCTCCTGGTCCAGATTTAACTGTGAAGCAGTATACATATTATTATTAATCTTAAAAGTTAATGCTGCTGGAAGCACAAAAACTCCATCAGGACAGGGCTGGGTCTTTCCCTCAATGGTCAACTTGTTCCCCTGGCAATAAATGTGATTCATCCCTTCTTGTTGCTTGACTTGGATGAAATTCACTTCATCACGCTCTTGACTTGCATCACATCTATCCGGGCGGAATAATTGATTCTCTTGAGCGTGATCTAAATTATTCTCGCAATCCCCAGTCGGTGACAGGATCATGTTTCGTTCTGCATGCTTTTTCATGCCGGTATGATAAACGCAGTGACCTTCGTCCGAGACAATTATGTTAGTGGGCCCGATGTACTTCACTTTGCAAGTATGGTTGGCATCTGGTTTCATCATGATATCGAATGGATCTGCCTCCAAGATTTTAAGTTTATGATTTATGACTGGAGAGTCAAACTGCATGTAAATGTCCTTCAAGTCTTGATGAAAGAAGCATTTCTTTGTTTTAGCTAGCGAATAAGGACAATCTTCTCCACATGGCAGAGTCAGGTTAAGAAAATCCATAAGACCAGAGTTCAGATTTCCTTGTTTCCATTTTCTTGTACTCTCCTTTATAACATGCCGAGCCAAAATGAATCGTGACGTTAAATACGAAATAGCGTAGGTAAGTCCGATTTGCTTGCCTTTTATTTCTGCAATGTCATTCGTATTCTGCTCCACCACGTCTACGAGGCTATTAAAACCTAGCTGTAGATTACGGATTGCATACTCGGTCATGTTTACTCTGGATTCCAATTCTTTTATTTGCATCTCCTGTTGCCTCTGCACTTCTTTCATATCAGAGAGAGTTCCTTTATTATGTATCGATAGCCCAAATGCCGTTCCGGCTCCTGCCCACAGAACAACAGAGGCAGCAATTGCTCCAATTATTAGAAATGGAATAGCCCTCTTGGATCGTCTCATGATGTACATGGTTTCATCCTTGGGACACATTGCTTCTAATTCGTGAATTACATATTCGTGATACATATCGTTGCATCTCTGCAGGGCTTCATCCGTTCCATTGATGTACAATACAGCTTGAGAAAGAAATATTGGACATGGATTCACAAGTCTCACTCTCAAAAAGACTTGATTCGATCCTGCAACAACTGGTGTGCTGCTCTGTCTCCATAAGATCGGGACCGAGTTTTGCAAGTGAAATCCTGTCGCTTGCATGCATACTGAGAGTAAAGTCATTATTGCGACGCAACTTGATATTATGTTCCTCCCTGCGTCGCAACTTGATGCCACATTCCTCCCTTGCTCTTTCAATCCCAGTTTCATCTTCATCTCGCCGTGCTTATTCTTGAGTAGTGGCTTCGTGAAAATATCAGCAAGTTGATTTTCTGTTGCCACGTAGGGAACCTGAATTTTCCCTTCTTGGACCAAATTCCTAGAAAAATGGAATCGTGTATCGATATGCTTGGTACGGGAGTGAAGTTCAGGGTTGTTAGCTAGCTTAATAGCAGAGGTGTTGTCGACACAAATGTCAATAGGGGCATGTTGTTTATATTCCAGTTCATCCATCAATTTTCTCAGCCACAAGGCTTCTTTTGCGGCGGAGGCCAAGGCAATGTACTCTGCTTCTGTCGATGACAGGGCGACGACAGACTGCTTATGTGAGCTCCAGCTCACCGGATTTCCATTCACCATAAACACGTAACCAGACGTGGATTTTCGGTCAATTTTACACCCTGCATAATCCGAGTTCAAGCGTGTTGAAATTGATTGATTGATTGATTGATTGGTTGATTGATCGTCGTAGATTATTCTTCTGTGGATTATAAAAATTCGACTAAATAAATATTTAACCGATTTTCATTAAAAGGAATTTATTAAAGAATAATATTCATCATTTCATTTCGGTATTAATTGCCTTTTAATACCAATTGTTTCTCTGAGTACAGCTTCATTCACAGTCTCACAATTCTTTTTATTCTTGTTGATATAATCAGAACTGAATTTGTTCGTATAATACATTAAACTTGGATTTTTAATTATTTCGAAGCATCATCCTTTTCAAAAATATGGGATACTTGAAAACATTTACCGTGGTTTTTCTCTTAGCCACAATCTTCCTGATCGAAATTGAAGGGAACCGATACAAGAGGGAGGGCGAGGTTAAACTTATTCAGTTACAAAATCATTCATTAAATAGTTAAGATTTGGAAAAAATTAGTATGTATTTTCAGGGCGACGAGAATAATAGCGGTGGAGGTCAAGATGCATCTAGCGGAGGTCAAGATGCAGTGGAAATCAAAGATCCAGTTAGTGGAGATTCTCCGACGGACGGATCAAAAGACAGTCTTCCAGATGCCGGTAGCAAAACTGCAGATGGGAAAGGTCGCATATAAATTTTGATGTTTAAAGTAATATCAAATCAAAGCAAGTTTTGAAGGCAGTTAATTTCCTTTTTCGAAAAAAACTATGCAGGATGCGACGCATACAGCGATGCGTGTGACAAGATGGAGTGCTGCGTAGATGAAAACGATCCGCTGGAATGCATCAAGACTTGGAAGACTTGGAGTCATGGACATGTGCAAAAGAATCAGAAAATGTGGATTAGCGCAAAAAATATGGAAATTTATATTAATTTTGCATATTTAAATCATTGCTGAAATAAATGCGTTGAAATATGTATCGCAGGATCATTATCCATTGTTGATTTGAAATGTTTTATAACTTCCGTGAGAAAAAACTATAAAAATGTTTACAACAAAGGTTTAACACTTGATTGGGTTGTAAAGATTGATGTTGTACTCTAATTCCTCATGAACTTTATAGTTCTCTTTCTGCCATCGATATTAAATTCTAATTTCCTTTCATATCCAATTTCATTTATAAGGAAAAGTGATGATGAGGATGTTCAGGAATATATCATTTTTCGTCATTATTTCAATTTGGTAAATTTAGGTTATTTAATAAACACTAAATTATTATTTTTCATGAAACTAATGCAATTATTTTTGAAGGTTCGGTACGTTTTGGAATTAATTTTTGTTTCTGGCATGAAATTGTATCAAAAATCTAATATTTGTCTGTCCCATGAATTTACGCACCGGTATAGCTGCAGTGCTCGGCAAACCTGGTATTACAATTTTACTGTAATTTGTATCCCTTAAATATATCCAAGTCCACATTTTTGTCACATGTCACATCTACTTTAGAAACCGTGCACTTCACCGAAAATCTAAAGCAGGGCTATCTGGATAGCGGCGTCCTTCAAAAGACAGATGGTGAGCACGTTTGTTACAAAGATACGGACCCGACCTGTATGCGGAATGGATTTCCGCACCACTGCTGTGACCCCGAGCAGGTCTGTAGGAATCAAAAATGCCAACGTTGCAGCAAATTAGACACTCCGTGTGGATCCACGCCAACCGGATGTTGTAAAGGTTTACTGTGCGGTGGAAACGGGAATTGCTTCGGTAATTCATTTCAAATTTTTTTGCCAATTTTTCTCCTTCATGTTTCAAAAGTGACAAAATTATATTATTTTTCCAAGATAGTTCTAAATGTCTCCAACCCGGCGAGACTGGGTGTGCGGCTACTTGTTGCAAACAGGATTATCATCAAATGTGGTTCAGCAAATGTGTGGATGACAGATGTATTGCCACCGCGAAAAGAGGGAAGCCTTGTAGTTCTGCAGACGAATATATAAAATGTGAAGCAGGGTCCAAATGTCAAAATGGGGTTTGCAAATGTAACTGTTTTTTGTAGATTGCATAATTAGCCAAATTTTAAGAAATATTTCCATGTACTCAGCCGAGGTGGTGGAAGACAAGTGTTCCGCGTTAATTGGAATGGATGAGTGTGGCTCAAAGTGCTTCGGCGGTGGTGGGGCAGGGTGTCGGCTAGCGTGTGACTTCGCCACGGGAAAATGCAGCCAACCGCAACATGGGGACGATTGTCTCGTTTCGTTGGGAAAGTGTAAAAAGGACAATTCCAAGTGTTGCGATGGATTTCACTGCATTCCTGGGGGTCGGAGGGGACATCTCGGTAAGAAATAATAAGGCTAATGCTTCATTATATAATGGCAGGTACGGTAATTAATAATTTTTATGTTTTAAGGCGCTCCATGTGCGGGGATGGCAATGGCAAACGGAGCTGGGAAAGCTAATTGTATAGACGAATACAACAAGAAGGGATGTGAGAAATGTGGAGGTACTTGTAATGAGAAGCGATGTGAATTACCTAAGTATTTGACGGATTAATCCTTTAATTTGAGAAATATGCTTTCCAGTGTAGTAATTTAAAGTGTAGTAAGATTTTCTTGCTAATTAAATATGAACTGTAATCCCAGTGAACTATCACATGAATTTTATAAAATTATGGTAGTTAAATCGTGAGGATTAAAAAAAAATCATCATTTAACGAAGCGTTTTTATATTTTACATGACGTGTTAAATTATGGTATATATTTCCAGGTAAAGAGGTTTTTATAAATAGTTAAGATGAATAAAAATTCGTACTCAACACACTGATACAGCGGTGTACGGTCTAATTGGTAAATACATGAGTATAAATTTATAATTGTTTAGAATTATTTCATCTTTAAATTATGAAAGTCAATACTGTTTTGTACTTATTTATTTTAATGGGGACCATGATCACCGTCCTCGAAATTGCATCGAACTGGTTTATCACTTCTATAAAAGAGAGAAGAAAGTTTCAGAAAACAAGGAAATCGTTCCAAAAATCATTATTTAACCCCCTTTCCTTTCCTCCATTCGGTCGTTCATGCGTTTTCAAGTGATACTGGAGGTGAGTCTTCATTTTAAAACTTTTCGGACAAATATGACACTGATGTGGTCTAACTTGATCGTGTACACTGAAACAAAATAATGTTTAACATTAGGCAAATCAATTCGCATTAATTGATAAACCCTTCAATAGCAAATGGGTACTAACTTTTTAACATGATTCCTCAAAATATCCATGTGCTTAAACCAAGCACCACACTGGCCGCACAATACTTTAGGTTCTACTTGATGTATCATAATTTTGTGCTTTTTCAGACATCGCTTCACCAGAAATACTTTATCGCAGATGTCACAAGGGAACTTTGGAGCGGAATCTATATCATGAGTTAGCATGTGATGTTTCTCCAAGTCGTATTTCTTTTTGTACGACTTCCCACAGGTTTGACAAAGAAATGAAGAGGTTAAATCGGCATAACGTATTCTAGCAGGTTTTGCTTTAGGTGAACAACTTTCTTTTCTTTGTTTTTGTCCTCGTTTTTTGTTCGGCTTGAGAGATTTTTTCTTCTTTGATGAATCATGTACAGGAAAATATTCCTCTTGATCGGATTTATGCTCTGGTTCGATTTCTACTGAATAATTCTCGTCGTCGCCAGGAACACTTTGTTGTTCCCCATCGTGTGTTTCATTTTTACATGTGGGTGGTGATTTTTCTTCTTTATGTTTTGTCTTGCTTCGTGTCCTATAAATTTCTACAAGAAATGGATTTTCCGTTAGAAACCCACGAGCATAATAAATAAATACATATACAGTTTAATTTTCCACATGTTTTACTTTCTGGTTCAATTTTCATTCCGAGATCAGAAAAACTATATTTATTGTCTTCCTGCATGAACTCGTCTTCCTGGTGGGTGGTGAAAGCATCTCTAATTGCAATGTCTTCCTCAATTTTGATGGAAATTCCCCCTTCAGCGTTAATAGAATTTTGAATAATTGTCAGGAGGGAACGTGTGTCTGGAAAATGTTGGCTAATTAGCTGATGCAAATTTTGTCTCAACTCGTCATTAATTTCTACAGAAATCGGAATTAATTAGATGACAGAAATATCGCACATGCAAAAATTTATCTTCGAGTCTTACCAATTGTAGATTTTAGCAATACGTTAACATGCAATTCCAACCGAGCCATTGATGCTGAAAAGTCACCTATTTCAAATAAAACTTGCTCCATTTTAGTATTTGGTTAATTTTTGTAAGAAAATATTTAAAATGTAGTCCTTTATTACGATTGAGAAAAACATGTGTGAATTGAGCGAAATATTTTACCGGGGCTCTGTCAATGTCTTTGTTCACTTGAGAGAAGTTATTTCGCATGCAATCTTTTTTCATGTGAGAGTCTCATAGTGAGACTTCAATTTGGCGATTGCTTAGCATTGATATAATTTATATTAATTTATGACTTACTTCCAATTGTGTGAAGTAAGCTTGAAAGTAAAGTAAAATACTTTTTTATACTTAAACTCGGTTTAATCGTATATTAAACGACAGAATTGCGTATTGCAATTAGTTGCATTTTTAGTCATTTTTAGCTCATGATATTTTAATCATAGAGACATTCAATAATATTTATGAGTATTATATGTACCTACCATAAAATTGGTTATGAATTAACTTTCTCTCCAAAGTCCAGTGTACTTGTAATCTGATGATTGTGTGGAATTTATTGAATTTATGTAATGTGCACGTGAACACTATCAAGTCATTGTCAATTTGATTGATTTCACAGAGAACATATAGCACGAGTATATGTAAGGGATTTAGTTCTTCAGTTTGGGTTAGAACGGATCATCACCATCATAGATGTTATTTTTACCATTGCGTTTTGCAATTCTTGCATGTTTTTTTGTACACTACTAGTCGTAGTCGTCGTCTTCTTCCTTCTTCTTCTTGGTAGAAGTGGAAAGAGAAGTTAGGTTTGAAATAAGTTGTGTGATTTTACCAGTCTGCAGGAGTAGGTAGTAGTAGTTTGTGTGGTACCGAGAAATGTTTCAAATGAAGCAAGTCTGGTTATTTTGTTGTGCATACATAGTTGTTGTACCATTGACGACTTCCTTCTTTCTTCGTACTAGTCGTATTCATTGTACGTTAAACGTGGGTACAGAGTCTGTAGACAGTCTGTACATACTAGGTATTTGTGCATAAATTGGGAGCAATCTTTTACCCATTTTTCTCTTTCTCTAGCTGCAGTGGATAAAAAAGTTTATTATTCTTATTATTAAGACAGTAATATGCAAGGTTGTGTCTAATTGATTGATTAATTGATTGTGACCATTCTTGTTTTTTTAAAACTATAGTTGAGAGTTGGTGCGTAAAAGCTGAATTATGGAGAACGCGTACGGGATAGGAATTACCAACCGGTTTGGTTGTTTCCTCCGAAGAGCTTCTTCCGACTCTGAGGATGAAACTGAAGAAGTATTGATGAAGTCTTCCGACGTTGCGCCCAAACCCAAGCCTAAAATTGCTGAAAAGGAAAATCAAAAGGTTGACGGTTCGGCAAAATTGGATAAAACCAATGCAGCTGCAAGGAAGGGGATTCGTGACTCGAACCAAAAAGGCAATGATGCGGCAAAGGGACAAACTGGTGGAGTTGGTAATAGGACAATTACGGCTAACAATGATGGCGGTCAACAGAAACAGAATCGTCCCCCACGAACTGATCGGCCACCATTTGACAAGGAACGAGGCATGAAATTTTCGGAAGATGATCGTGAAGAACGTAACAATCGAAGAAATCGTGATGATGGAAGCCGGTAAGAAATGAAACAAAGCAAATTATGATATTAAGTTTGGTTGTGTTCATTACATTATTGCTTTCTATATTTTGTTACTCAGTGGAGACGCTGGTGATTTTGGTGACCGCCGAGGTCGAGGAGGGGGCGGCGGCGGCGGATTCCGAGGTGAGCGTCGAGGTAGTGGACCACGTGGAGGGGGTGGAGGCGGAGGAATGTCTCGTGGTGGACCCAGGAAACGTGAATTTGATAGACAATCTGGTTCTGATAAGAGGTCGGTTTGAATACAAATTTAATTTTTTTTAATCAGTTTTAATGGAGAACATTTTCCTTTAGTAGTGGTGTGAAATCCGTGGATAAACGTGAGGGTGGTGGATCAAGGAACTGGGGTACTTATAAGGATGAGATTGAGTAAGTCATAGTTCTCGTTGTTGGATATTTTTTATAAATTTTATTTCCATCACCAGAAATTCTATTCTATTTCAAATAGACTATGCTAAATTATAATTCATGTTTTATTATTTCAGACCGGAGACTACTTTGAATACAACTGTTGGCGAGGAACCTACGGATGACAAAATTGAAAAAGATCATACGGATGAAAAGTATGTAGCATTATTATTATTGCATCTTTTTTTACCAGCAAAACTGTTTTTCACAAGTAGTATTTATATGATATAAATTATATCTGTATTTTAGAAAAGAGGAAAAGACAGAGGGTGAGGAAGCTGTTGAAAATGGCCCTGCTGAACCGAAATTGATGACCCTTGAAGAATGGAAGGCTGCACAGGTAGGCAGATTTTTTTTTTCTTTCATAATACAAAGTTGAAGAAGGGATCCTTTTTTTCTGTTCTATACTAAACCGTCTAAACCATGTCTTTCTTATATTGTAGCAACCAAGACAAAAGCCGGTGTTTAACCTTCGAAAAGCTGGCGAAGGAGAAGATCAAGCCCAATGGCAAAATCTGACCTTGAAAAAGAAGGAGAAAGTTGTTGATCAAGAAGAAGAGGAAGTTGAAGACGAAGAGGTACATGTGCTGCTGATGAACTAAAATTCCATGCAATTATTTCCATCAAATTTTATTAATTGTTATTTTAAATCATTATTATTTAGGAATATGATTGCCCCCAACGAGCTGGCCGACAGAAGCAAGTCTTGGAAATTGATTTCCACTTTGCCGATTCCCGACGTGGCGGACCAAGTGGTGAACGTCGTGGAACTGGTGGACGTGGACGAAGCAGCACTGGAGATCGAGGAAGTGGTATGGATCGCGGAGGAGATCGCGGAGAACGAGGTGGGGATCGCACTGGAGATCGAGGAGAACGAGGTGGAGATCGCGGTGGGGATCGGGATCGTGGAGAGCGAGGTGGTCGTGGAGCTCCACGTGGAGGTGGTGGATTCCGCGGTGGGCGTGACAGCGGTGAGGGAGGAGGATTCCGTGGTGGATTCCGTGGAGGACGAGGTGGTCGCGATGTAAGTTGTCTATTTTTTTTATTTATTAATGTTACCCAATAAAAATTAATTGGTTTATTTGTTATTTTAGGATCGACCCACACGTCAAGCTGCTCCACGGGTTGATGACGTGAACGATTTCCCAAGCTTGGATTGATCCCGTTCATATGCATCACATCTCAGCATCTTCTTCAGTCAAGAAACATCAATATACTACTACAACTAAACCAACCAGCTTATACCCGTACTTGCAAAAAAATAACAATTCACACATTCAACCGCCATCTATAACAAGAGCTAAAAATATTTGAATTGTTGTTTTTAACAAAAACATCGTCGACATTAACCAAGATCTGAAATAGTCGAAACAGTTCTCCAACAGCTCTTATTCACCTTCTCTCTTCTGTAAACGGAGTTGTCATTCTTCGATTCATATGTGCATTTTCTTACAACAGTCCTTACGCAAATAACGTAAAAATATTATCACGTATATAATTTTAGTGGCAGTTCTCCAGTAAAAAACTGGGATATATAAGATGCCTAACTTTTTAATTAGAGCAAATAGTATATATATATATCGATAATGTCGCCGTCGTCTGTATATTGCATACTTTTCTAGTTCATTAGCAGTGTGTTCTATTTTACCTGAAAAACACGCTGTACTGTGAAGTAAAAAAACACATACGTTCGTTTATTGTTAGAGAAAAACTAAGTTGTTTTCCATTTCTATAATCTATATGATTCTCTCTATATTTACATATTTCAAAAAGAAAAATAAGGAGCTCTGTATGTACCACGGTAAGTTACTTAATTGTGTCCGAATTTAGACTTATCATGGGCAATGGTTTATTATTATTATATAAAATATGGTTCCGGTTAAACGTAACACGCGGAGAACGTGTATAAGATACGCACTAGTTGAGGTGCCTAAAGGTTTACCACTAAAATATTAGAAATATTAAGAAATTGTTGATGCATGATATAGGATGGGTTGTCTTTTAATACTGTTGGGCTATCATCACCAAGAGGGAAATAATAGGTTTCGTTTAATTACTCCTATGATTGTGGGTGACTGTTGTGATAACTTTCGTATTTGTGAAGAATTAATGACAACTTATATGCCTCAGTGTGTAAAATCCAGTTACTATGTATTATTAGTACCAACCCTAACTAAGTATATGCACATGACTTTATCCCTAATTGTTATTAAGTAAGGGTTAATTAATAGCTAGTTGCAGTCATATTTTTAACGAATTTTTTTTGTTTTATCTATCCAACTTAAAAAAATTAAAATACAGGTATACAGACTTCAAAAAATCCTTTGTGCCCTTTTATCAATCTCATCCCCGTTATTTGTCCCGAATCATTTAAAAAAAACTATTTGGTTACCGTTTATCCGTATCTGTAAAATGAGTGAATAGATTCACCGGAAGAGAAGATGACCGACTACCATCATCATCAGTCATCCACATTTAACAATTGATTAATAATGAATAAAATTTCCCATCATCATTAGTTATTATTATTATTATAAATATATTATAATGATAATAAGCTATTATTACACAACTATTCTATGCATACAGCCAGCCTGTGTTAACTTATAGAGCTCATAGACTTAACATGTCGTAGGAGGTGAGGAAAGGGGATGAAATGAAAGAAGAAAAGTATTGGATATTTCTAGTTTATATTTCAACAACGAAGAGAAATATAAACTAGAAATATCTGAGAGATTTTCTTTATACTCTTGACCTAGTTTGTTAGTAGTATGACGAGTATATATAAATATATTTGAATATGTCGATGTTATAATAAGTAATTCCTTAAAAATTCAAAATTATACATACGACACAATAACTTTGTTCGTTGTTGTTGGCAATTTATGCCATGTTTGCAACAAAAAAAAACAAGTCAATTAATCATTGTTACGTATGTAGTAGAGCGAGTATCATCATCCCAAATTTATTATTGTTATCGAGTGCCCAGTGTGATTTTTTTGGTCCAACGATATTGTTATTACATGTTCGATTGTTGTACTCAAACATTAATTTAATATTATTCTGTTGAAATTTGTCACGATATGGCGTGTGTGGTAGACTATGTACACAGAAGAAAATTGTACAAAATTCCTAAATCATGAACTGTTTTTGTCATCACTCACTCGTGTGATTAGAGATTGATATGTTTTTCTTCTTGTTTGCTAATAACTCTTCCTTCTTTTTATTAATAGTGTGAAGTTTGCGAGACAAAATTATTTGATTGATTTGAATTTTATTATTAATAATAGAATAATATTAACTAATTAGTCGTAGAAGTAGTGGTCCAAGAATATATTGTTATCTTAAAAAAATAATATTCTGTAGCTTTTTACTGAGCCTGAAGAAACCGAAAAAATGTACATAAGTTATGGTTCGTATTTTTATGGTTATGATGATGTTATTAAGTTTAGTACTCTCTCAAGTTTTTTTTAGTTTATTGTTCCAATAAGAGACGGCCAACGTAAGTAAATCTATAAAATCTGTATACTTTTAATAAATTTGGTCCATACATTATCAATTCTTGAAGAAAAAATTGAGGAAGCTCAAAAAAAGTATCATTGTTAACGTGTTCTGCGTTTGATATGAAAAATACTACTGCACACATAAAAATAATAATCAACATTTATAGAGGCTGGTGTGACATCACATTTAAAATTTACCAATTAGAAAATTGCAAAAATGTGTTAGCTAAAAAAACTAAAACAAAAAGTTTTTTGAGTTAAATAAAAAGAGTGAATAAATTAAGTACAAACAACAACTACATTTATTTTGAACAGTTAAACATAACTTGTACTTTTTCATATATCCAAAAGCCGCACTTGAAATATTTGATTGATTATGCATATGTATGTATTCAATGGTTTTTGCATTAGTTATAAATAATATAAATGTTGGCAATGCATAGAAATCATTAATAGTAAATAACTGAAAGGTAAAAGGCATATTCCTTGGTAGCGACAATATAGTACTACAAGTGGGAGCAATTCTTCTTGGAGAATCAAGCGTCCAAAATCTTTTGAGAGGCGTCTTGAATGGCACAAACAACAATTTTTATTTCATCACGAGTGAGCAGTCGATTGACGGCTATCCGGATGCTAGGTGTAGGTATCGAGGCTTCTTGCTTCTCCAAATAGCTGGGTTTCACTAGAGCAATCTTGTACTCCTCTTTTACCTGTTAGATACCACATTAATTTATAACATTTTTCGCCTTCAAAATTTTTAAAATTTTAACCAAGATTATTCATACAGATGATGATTATTATTGTACTTACAAAGAGGATTATCTGACTAATTACTGAAGACGTTTCCTCGTTGGTTCGCTTCACGAAAGGGTCTTTTAGAACGATATGTTTAATGGGAGCAAGTTCGTGGCCAATGACACGGAAATGATCCAATGTTCGCAGGGTCCTGCAATTGCATTCATATATTAGCTTGACATTACACATGGTTGAGCTTTTGCTAATTGTGTCACTTACTTGTGAAAAAACTTGCATTTTTCCTGGAGATCAAGTACCATCAGTGGATTCTTTTCCATCAAACTTAATGATTTGATTCCAACTCCGGCCAGTAAAGGTGGCAACGAAGCAGAGAAACAATATCCTAAATACATTAGTATATTTTAAAATAGACCAATTTTAATAGTTTTGATACTTGAGTATAATGTGACGTACCAAGACCAGAAATACGTTGGTGGTCAACAACGAACGAAGGTCCAACTATAAAACCACCAAAAGCAGCCATAGCATGCTGCAAACTTCCACTGATCAAGTCGAGATCACGGATCTAAAATCGATCGAATTAATCATTAGAATAAATTTTCATATGTAACAATTAATGTAATAATATATGTAGACTTATTTACGGGAACGTCGACAAAAACACGAACTTTATTCTTCCTACACATGATAGTAATTTCTTTTAATGGACAGATTTCACCGGTTTTTGAATAAATTCCTTCAACGACACAGAAACGACGAATAGTTTTTGCCTTTGTTGGGTTCTGAGAAAAAAATAGCAATTAATTTTTATTTCTATTTCTGCAAGTTGCAGACTGCAACTATTAGCATTATAATACGCACATTGCCTAAATTATGCTTTTTCGCTTTTGGTTGTACATAACTGTAAGTTATGTAATAAAACGGATAACAAACTGAGAACACTCTAAATTATTCATATTTTGAACTGCATATTTAGATTGAACCTACCCATCCGTTGTGAGCAAGGACAAAGCGTGCATCATCATCACTTGAAAGCAATTTCTCTACTTGAGCAATACTTTGATCTTCTTCCAGGTGCAGAACATTCACAAAATATCTGTCAAATAATAATAACTTATTATTATACGCTTTAGTGATCTCATCTCCTGATAGATATGGCTATAGCTAAAATACCTGTGACTAAGTGGATTCTTCTCAGTGACCTGTGGCAGTTTGGGTCCGTCATGTTGCAGTCTCTCATATCTCACGCCAGCAATGACATTCTCCACTGCGGCATGCAAATGGGACTGGACCAAGTTGTACATGTCCTGATGATTGGTCACCAGAACGCCACCACAGAAAGATCTTAGATGTCTTAAATTGTACTAAATTAAATTAAATTACCTCATTTAAGCGATACAAATGGTGCCGGAAGAACTCTACGATATTGCGGATCTTGAATAATTTGTAGGTCTGTAGGAGCGAGATTATTATTTGCAACTGGCTTCATTTCACCATCTTCAACCAACTTTGAAAAATTATCGACCAATTCGTCAATGTTGAAGAGGAATATTTCATGGATTTTCAGATTTGGTAACAATTCGTCCTTTAAGATGGTTCTTATCACCTACTCAAACCATTTCATTCGTTCAATCATGAACAAAACATGTAATATTAAAAGTTAAATGTAATAATGTTTAAAAACATTATTATTTAAATGTAAAATTACATTTAAATTGTCTTCTGAATTGATTTTTGATGGGAGGCCTCGTTTGGCATATTTTTCTTGTCCAATATCACGACCAAATTCGGAGATGATGCAGTCCAGTAAGTAGGCAGGACGAAGATGGGGACTATTTACCAGATTATAGCCGGATTCAGGATTTGTTTTCAGCCATGGCGTCTCATTTGCAGTGTGGTTAAACACCACGTCGCATATTGATAAGACCTAAGACCAGACGAAGAAGGGAAGACTAATTATAATTATCCCTTATTTTTTATATATATTAAATGTGAGCTTACACCCCACTCCTCCTTCATGTCGTTCACAATCTTCTGTACGTCACCAAACTTGACATCATTACCAAAGATTGGGTTCAAGGCGAGCTGGTTGGAAATAGAGTAGGATGAGTTTGACTTTCCAAGCTCCTGTAGAGATAAATTTCAGAATTTCAAACTATAATTAATCCTCATTAAGATGAAATATGTAGTGTCATATCGACCTACCTGTACAGGTGTGAAATGAATCATATTATACCCAGACTGATGTGCAACTTCTAGGCATCCCTTCCACTCTGTCAATGGACCCAATGACTTGGGGAAAAAGGTCTGACAACAGATAGAGTCCAAGGCCAAGACTTTGTCATTTTTTCCAATTCTTAAAACTGGATCTACTAGGAAGTAACCGCTCCCCGACTTTTTGCTGTGACCGAACAATACATTTATATACACTTGTCCTTTTCCCAAATCTCTCAAGTACATAGTGTTAAATTACTCACCCATCTTTCTCAAAGTAGAATTGAAAGCATCCTGAAACCAGTGTCGTTAAGCTGGTAAAATTTTCTTCGTTCTCATTGTCCACCACCCAATCGACTTTATGATGTTTGTCTAACAAATGCGTCCTCTGAAGGTGACGTAGGATGATTGCAGAATAATGAAATGGCGTGGCCATGAAGAGACGTGGATAATCTGAACTTCAAAATTGTTCCTGTAAAAAAATAAAAGACAATAGCACATCAATAAATATGCATTACGCACATGCATACAAAAACATTTCAAAAGCTATATCCCACCTTTCTCGACACGATAGACAACGTCTTCAGAATTTCTTTCTTCCAATTGTATGACTCGAATTTGTTGGGGCTGTTCCTTCTCCATTTTGATTTTTAAAACAGTTTATCCAATTTCACCAATGCAATTCCGGTTCTAAATAAAAAGATAATACCGATTTATTACTTTGCTGTTTTCATTATGTTTGTAATTGCATGAATGTCTCAATTGGTACATAATTAATAAAGCACATGCAGAAATCAATTCAGATTCTACGCTAAGTAAGTACTTTAATTTGACATAAATTATGCATTATCCTACACAAATTCATACATTTGTTACACTACAAATTCTGTACATTCAGAGAAACCTCTTCGATTAAAACTTGCGTGAATCCTTGTCTTAATAACCAGCCATGAAAATAACTAGCCATGAATAATGTAATCAATTTGACTTGTCTTACCGTATTTCAACAACTAGAGACGATATCACATCGGGTTACAAGAAATGGTATAATTAAACACAATTGTAAGTAAACACTACAGTTAGTTAAAAAAAATAAGAAAGAGCCGTCCAACTCAAATAACAACATGCTAAACAGTTGATGCTCAAGGTTTCATCTTTCTTGCATCTATGCATTATAGCTGATGCTTTTCTCCTCGTGCATGAAATGATCATCTCGTATAGCCGAGAAGTTGGGACAGGATTTGGCTGTTACATAACATTTCTTGGCATGTTCTCATAAGAATGATGCTGTATATGACAAGTGAAAGATCGCTTTACGCAAATAATATATGCAAAAATTGGCATAATTAATCATAAGTATGTTGTTGTGTGTTGTTCCACCCCCATTTTCATTCATTTCACTCATTTCGTACATTTAGATACATAAGTAAATTAATCTTTTCATAACACATGTAATAATAATTGCGTTATGTATATATTGATTAGTTAATTCGTTACCTTATAACATAAATTATACAAAAATGTAGTGCTTTGCTAATGTTCTCATAAACTGCGATCGCCGCAGAGATATTGCTTCTCGTTGAATTTCTTCATTGTTATTTGAATTCAATTCTAAAAGGCCCATCACTTTCACCTGCAAAGAAAATTTCACAATAAAAATATGGGAAATGCACCTGGTAATAGTGAGCATGTATAAAGGGTCCTTACAGCTTGTTGTCGTTTCGCCATTTCGTTCCTCTTGGTATGTAAATTAATCAAAAATTCTAAAATTGTGAGATCCCAAATGAAGCCGTAGAGCGAGTCGGACGCGTCGTTGGTCGTTTTTTCAATTGCCATCCCAAATGCTACAGAGTAGTCAACTTCCGGTGAGAGGAATTGACTAAGTACGACGGCCTGAGAAATCAAAAATTTACTCATTTGTTCGTCTTAAAGAATATATATTGTTAAAGTAAACTTCTCACCTGAGTAAAACATCCCAACATTTCGCAACATTTAATCATCCGCTTGAACAATTTAGAGTCCTCCCAGTGGGGAGCGTTAGATCCTGGACAAATAGACGTGGTTATGTCGTAGAGTTACAGAGTCAACAGAGATAATTTGTTTCGCAAGAAATTTACTTACTTTCGAAAAAGTCGGTACACATTGCCAAGTATTCAATATAACACTTCATGGCAAGTGAAGGAGATCCCGACGCGAGATGAACATCGCCCAGACATCGCAGCCAAATAAACATTTCTCCGCCCCTCGTAATTTTGGTGGCTCGCTCCAAAAGACTGAACAGAAAGTCGCGAATGTGTTTACTGTTTAGTTTTGAACTTCCAGAAACTCTATTATTCTTTAGTTCCACAATCACCGACGTAGACGACGTCACGCTACAAGAAGAAAAGTAAAACTCAATTAATAATTTTCCCATCAACCAATAAATAAGAAATTAAGTTCTACGCACTCATCCAAAATGTTTGGCCAAATGTGGAGAAAGTCGGCATGAATTTGAACTCCGACATCGTCTAGGATGTGATTATGCAACTTGGCCAGGAGTGACACCCATACGGAGAGGAGCGGTTGAGAACAAGAGCGATCGATAACCCAAGACAATGAGCTACGTGAGGAGAGCATGGACGGTTTGCTGGAAATGTTAAGAATCTGCTTCTTGGAGTTCATTCCAGTGCCAGAAGACCCAGAATTGTTGGAGAAGATTGGAAGAACTAGGAATGACAATTAAAGAGAAATATAAAAACAATGTATGAAATTATAATCCTGATAATTAAAAACCATACTTACCTGCACTCCATAATTCTCGATAACTCGACGATGACTCTTTTCTCTCCATGAACAAATCGTGACAGACGCGTGCCAATAAGGCAATAAACTCCACAAAGGGCCAACTGCAACAATATGATAATTATAGTCACTACCATTACACAAAACAAGCCGCATGTTTGTATCTCACCGTTGATTCTGTGTCTTATCAAAATTAGCGACGTAACTATATTCCCCAAGATTGATGAACGCAACAAGGATATTTTCCACAATTTCGGACCGTGGATTAACTTCCGTCTTTGGATCTTGGAGCCGTTCCAGGCATCCTCTACACCTACTCTTTAAATCCATTATATCATCCTTATCAATTCCGTCAGGATACTCTGAAACAAACTGGGTGATATCCAGCAACAAGATCTCCCAGTCCATCATGATGATTAGTTTATCCAGATTTAAAACGTAAGAGTTAATTTGTCCTCCAGCAGAGTAGGCTTGTTGGAATTTTTGTTGCAGTTTGGACTTTGCGGTGAGGAGCATCATTTTCGCATCGTCATATTCCTATATAAATCAAACGAAAAGGTCATTAACATGTTTGCTATTATTCCAAAAAATGAGAGGTGCTTTTTAACTACACACCTTGCAGTTTAACAATTGTCTCGACTTTGCTACAAAAATGTAAATCTGCTCCTGAAAGGCTAATCCTCCTCCTGTTAAATTTTTGACAGCATGTTGAACTGGAATGGGAAGTTCCCAACCATTGAACAGGGTGGAGAGAGAGCGAGGGGTTAAGCCCTGATGAGTGGCAGCTCCGAGCAATTTTGCAATACAATCTTCAATCTCCTTCGCATTGGTAGACTCGATCAGACGTTTTTCCAAAGTGAACAGGGAAAGTTTGTCGTCCCCTATTAAAAATTACTTGACACTTGAATACATATTTCATGGTAACATTATTTATTAGTTAATTAATGGTTACTGAATGACTGACCTGGAATAATAAAGGCACCCTCTTCAGTGTCCCTTTGATCTGGGTTGAGTCGATCTTGACCTCTAGACGATGCTGGAGGAGGGTCCAACTTGACATTTAACAGTTTCTTTAACTTTGGATTCAGTCCTTTCCTCAATGACAGGGCTGACTCTAACAGCTTGCCATGCTCAAGTGATCTCGGGGTTACTTTCTATCTTCCAATTCCTGATCAAACGTAGTGAGGAGGCCGACTAAAATTTATTACAAATTTAGATAATGACAAATGTTTCTTTTGTATTAATAAATCAACTATTCCTCACCTGAGCGCAGATATCCATCCATCTTCCGCTTACTGATTTTCAAAAATGGGAAATTTTTTAACGGCATTTGTTGTTTTTGAAAGTGCAGCAAAGCTTCTGCAGTGTTCCCTTTATGCAGGAGAAATACGCCGAGGTCGAGGTGAATCATGGGCTCGAAAGAGGACTTTGCAACTTCAGTACCCACATGCCAAGAGGGAGGTGTCTGATCGACGGCGAATGTCTCCGTGCTTGGGATGATGATTTTGGTGGCGGAAGCTAGCTTTGGGTTAGAAGAAGAAAGGCAGGATCCCAAATATGTGACAGATTCCTGAACGTTTAAATCTTTCGTTTTCCAACGCTATAATTTGCTCAGCTTGCTGCTGTCCAAATCTATTAAAAAATATCGTCGTATTGTCCGTTATGTAGAAAATATTTCAATTGAATTGAGTGAGAGACCAGCAGGAGGAGGAGGAGGAGGCCCATTGTAGCGAAACGAACCACGCCACGCCAGATAAGGCACGACGACGACATTCATCATTAGGACGACTGCAAAAGGCAAATGGAAAAATGAAACTAGAAACTGCTACGCACATTTAAAACGACATTTTTTTTCTACTCCAGTTCAAACTCTCTTTTTATATACCGCATAGAAATACTGGCAGTATGTATGTACATAGGGCATCATAGCTTTACTACGTAGTATCCTCGTGAATATTTTAAGTAGATGACAATGCAGAGAATAACCGTGTAGCGATGGTGGGTCCCCAATAATTCTTCGCTCATTGGATTTACATAACTATGTACATTAATCTTATTTTTATCTGGGTGGATGAGTGGGCTTGGCGGACAAAAAAGGAGAGAGAAAAAAGCCAAGCATTGTGCTTTTTTCTCCCCCTCTGCATTTCTCCACTCAAAAACACTCTCATTATGAATACCCGAGGAGGTAAAAAAGGCGTCCATAGTCAGTCATCATGTTAAGTTATGCGGGAGAAAGCAGAAGACGTCGTATCGTTTATAAAAAAAACGGGCATTATAATAAGACAAGGATCACTTCCGTGTGAGGATGAATGTGAGGATGAGGACAAAGGGGGTTCGGTGAGTGGTTCGCAATAAATTGTGCCGCTTCCCTCCCTGTCATTGTCACCATCAGTCACCGCCACCATTTCGTCATAAACACTGCTGACGGAGCCACTTTAAGTTACGCCTTTGAACCGGGTCACCGTTTCCGAGACAGGGTGTCAATCAGGAAACGGGCCTATTCTCCTCTGTAACTTTGCATATGTCAACTCGTATTCTATATTTTTCTATTTGTGACATAGATATTATGAAGTCGTGTAAAGAGTGTGGTGGTGGGGGATATAGAGAGTAAATAACTCGTCGAACATGCCACTTTAAAGGTAGCTTTCATCCCACTCCCAGACTGGGCAAAATTGTGCAACGGCATACAACGTAACCCGAGCTGATCCTCTCTTTCGACATAACCTCGAGCAAACAAGGCGATGGGTTGTTGCATAATAAGTATTATAAAAGTATGGGGGACGTGGAGGAGAAATAGGTAAATATCATGGTCGTATTTTCCACAAAGTTGGATAGGCATAATATCAAAAACACTCATTTTAGCATCCGTCTTCCTCAAATAGAGAAACATCATGAGAAGAGCGCCGAGCTGAAACATTAACATCGTTTGACGACCACAATTTCATCTTGGCAAGAAGTAAGTGAACTAGGAGGAGAACGGTTTTAAGCGTCCATTTCCAACAGGCTGACAATTTAGGTGGTTGTAGAATGGAGAAAGCGTCTCTAAAATTGAATGGAAAAGAGGTGGCATGTAGGCCATATCCATTACTCCAATAACATAAAAAGCTGTCCTTTTTCCCTATTTCTCATCCATCCAAGACTGTGTGTATGAATGCGTATATATTTACTAGTTCTTCTACATATAGGGACGACGATGATGATGACTTTGTATTTCCACTCGAATTATTCTCGGAGAATGAAGGAGCTATTTTTACAGATATTGAGCATTCTATTCTCTCCTCGTCTACATAATTAAAATGTCCAAGTTATGTAGGGGGACGACTCGTACTCTTTATCTCTCTCTTTCCGTTGTTTCCTCTATATTTAGCTGACTTTCGTTGTATGCTACAACTACTTGGAGTTAAGTAAGTAAAGCAAGAAAGTCCACACTCATCCGCTTTGGAGAATTGAACATGTTTTTCATTCTTGACTTGAATAGCGAAAGAGTGGTTTAGTAACTGGTCTTATTTGTGGTCTGGTCCTACCGATATCATCGGGGTCGTCGTTGTCGTCGTCGTCGTTCTCGTACAGAGGTGGTTTTAAAAGTACGAGGTGCATCAATAGTAGTAGTAGTAGTAGTGGTGGTATAGTAGCAGTATGTAGGGATGGATGGCTGTCAACTTGTCCACGAATGATAAATTAAAGAGAGTGGTTGGCCGTGGAGAGGTGTGTTTAGTGGGGAGTTGTCTGCTGGAGACAGGCTCTACTCACGCATACCACACATGGGACCGTGCAGGGTGCACAGGCGTCACGCCACGGAATACCATGGACCTTGTCCATCAAAGAAGGCAACAGACCGACTGAATTCTCCCCTCAGACAGGAAGAAGAGAGAAAGTCGGCTGATGGACTTATTGAAAAGCTGCTGTGCATAGAGAGAGACTCACTTTTGTTGTACTGCTTTTCTATGGAGTGAGTGTTAGTTGGCCGGATGAGTCTTCTAATTCGGCACACGGCGCATGAAATTATCCCTCACACACACTCACTCAAAGTAACCACACCACAAACTCGCCAATGTCACAATACTTGCATGGATAGAAGGGGGTCAGCCTAACCTATATGCATATACTGAGGAAGTAACCCCATTCCAATAAAGAACACGAGTGAGTTCCTCATACAGAGAAGCAGTCACCTTTATCCTAGTCATCATCATCATCATTCTCAAAAAGATGGGGAAAAGAGAGAGAGAGAAAGCTGAGAGAAGATTGAGTCTGGGATGAGAAGCGAGGGTCTCCAAAATCAGGAGACTTTTCCTACTTTCTCACACAATTTGCTGCGACAAAGTGATGAATTTCGGGCGAAGTGATTTTATTTGGTGACTGCTGCGGGTAGTGGATGGATGCGAGCGAATGTCAATAAATGAGGGGGACAATTTCTTTTCGTTTCCGACCGAGTTGCGAATATTGGGAGGATTTGGGGAAGAAAACAAGTAGTGTGCAGAAGAAAATTTCTCATTTGCTTCAGGCACCCGTTTTTCCAGTCGTTGCATCCATTTGTTCTCGTGACTCGGCTGCTCTCTCTCTCTCTTAACTCTTATTATCCTTGTGTTTGCCTGCATGGCTTGAACCACCACCACCCCGTGGAGTAAAATGAACACTTTCTTTCTCCTCCTCCTCCTCCTCCTCTTGTGAAGAAACAATGAGGACAACTGGAACTGGCAAGTGAGCAGGCTTTGCATTATTTAAGCCACCCACTCTACACACAGAGCTTCGCATTAGGTTAACAACGTGTGGCGGTTCTCGACAGACTTGCTGTTGAAGCTCAATCCAGAACACACTTCTAGACGAATGGAGAACGCAGAAAAAGAGAGAAAGCTATATGGACATGCATACTTTATCCCGTTAGAAGCAATGATGCTCAACTATGTGGCACAGCAACTATGTACACACTTCTATCCTGGCTGAGGAGCTCATTGAGATTTGCTCCTCCGACTTTCCACCTTGGTAAACTTTGGATGCTCTCACAACATGGAGCATCCAACAGGGGAGACGACTTGTCTGTGCAACAAGAGCTCGCATTAAACTGCTTAAACTAATAACAAGAATACGGGATAATTTGTTCACTCTCGCTCCTGGAGGAAGTTTGTAATAAAAGTAGACAAGGTTTGAGCTGGTAAGGACATACTGGCCAGATTTCGTCGTCATTTGCTATTTCCGCGAGAGAATGAGAGTGAGATGGGAATGAAGCCAAGCGAAGAGTCGACTAGGAAGGAAACGACGACATGGTCTTGTTGACTGGCTGCCCGAGGACAAGAGAGTTATCTCTCGCTGAGATTTGAAAAATCCGAAAAGAGCGAGGACAGTCTTCAAGTGTGAGGAGGACGGGACTAGGAGATAAGGAAAGTAGGAGAGAGGAAGGAGCTCTCTCGATTTCGGACACAAATTAGGACCTTGGCTACTGCCCCCTGGAAGAAGAAGACATGCGGTTACTTTACCTGGCTGGCTTTATTAGCCCATTCCTCCTCCTCCTCTCTCTCTCTCTCCACACTTATCACGTCCAGGAGAGATTGCAATGATTTGAAGCCATTGTGCGTCCTCCTCCACGAGGAGAGAATCTCTCAGCACAAAGAAAACCAACTTATAGCCAACTTTCACCTTTGTGCCCGGCCCTTTGTATGTGCGACTCACTCAAGGAATTGAATTCCGACTTAAATATATTTGGGATAGAAGGATTAACCTGGCCATAATAATTTTCACATTTGTAAGCATCTATAAATATATAACTTAAATATATAAAAGTTGACAACACTCACCGTCAAATTACCCAAATGAAAGGATGGCATATTGCTTGATGCATTGTAGCGCATTTCAGAGGAGTCGCTTTCAAAAACTTCTAAAACAAAATGTTGCGGAAGACCTGTTGGACAGAGAGGGGCAAATTTATACTTTCACTACTTATCTGATTTAAATATTCCGTGTATTAACACAATTACCTCCATCATGGCCCTCATCACAGCTTAATTTAGCAGATTAATAAAAATAATTATTTATCTTGGTATTTGCTTCGTTTGAATGCTTATGTCCTTACTCATTTATTTTAATTAAGTAATGGTGAAACTTCAACTTATGTATTACCTCAATTCCACTGATTCAGTTGTCTCGTTAAATACTGTTGGCGAATGAAATTTTTTTTGTTAGCATTGTCATGATGTTGCAACTGTACATGTCTATCCCATGCAATTAAAGTGTATGTAATTTCAAAATTGTACTTACCTGTACAATTGGTGACTGGGGATGGTCTCTCTGAAAACATGACAGAATGTCACTTGTTATTTATTGTGGGACAAGTTTGATCTACTTTACAACTTTCCATTTTATTGAACAATAGGTGTAAAGTTGAGGACTACAGCGATATATTTGAACAGCTACGGCTACTATCAAATTTGACCAGTCCTATTCGTTACACTATCATCGTGGTTGGTGTAAAGTTACTCAGACAGTTAGAAGGTTTTCTGTCATCTCTTTGCACGAGTATTGGATTTCATTGGAGGCGAGATAACTTTCGCTGATTACTTTGCTATAAAGCATTTGAAGCATACATACATACTTATATACATATGTACATATATGATTTTACCTCTCGTGTGTACGTAGTTAGAGTAGTGTTTAGAAATAGCAAATCGATACTTTGTGAAGCAGAGAATTAGCTTCCTGTTCCAGTTGTAAAACAACAGAATCCCAACAAAATTTAACAACCAATAAAAAGCTCCCATCAATTAATTTTTATTCGCACCAAACTAATTTATGTTCTCATCACATGGTGTCCACCTTGTCAACAAGGCTACAACTCTAATTTGTTTTATGAGTCAGAGTCCAGGCGATATCTTTTTAACAACTTGTACACTTCCCAGCAGCAGCCCCATTGCTAAAGACATTGATCAATGTTCATCAGGTCAGTTGATTTTATTTTCACAATAAACCAACCACCAAGGGGGGTTGACACCATGGTTGGTGGCTAAGTATATACGACAGGAAGTATTCCAACCCTAAATATTCCTAGTTCTTTGCCAAACTCTCATAGCTCAACACGGTGTTCTTCAGGAAGGAAAGAAAGGAAAGCGATATGGACCCGTGTGTATGTAAATGAAACGTTTGACTTGTTCTAAGCTGCTGTTCCTTCATATAAAATCTGGAAATGGTGAGATTAATTTTTTGTGAAATGAATACCACATAACCCATGCATTTGAGTGGAGTAAGCATTACACGCATGAAATATTGCGGTCTAGGAGGCAAATGTTATTACTTCCGTTTCGCGTTCTTTTTTTCTATTTTCACTTTCTAGTTTTTATTCAACGTTCAACTTTTCCCCTCTATTGCTCATTAGCTTCAGTCGTAAATTTAAGGGGATATGGAGCTGAATTATTTCATTCGTACGTGTAGCATTTTGAGCGAGAAGAGTGGATTAAATATCTGCAGAAATATATAATCTCTATGCGCAAACGAGATTTATCGAATTTTTAATTTTATGAACATAGTGTAGCATTGAAAAATTGGATTTAATCCTATGTGAATTCATGTAACTATTTTCACTAATTAATAAAAAAAAATAAACTAGTAATCAATGTGATCGTCGTAGAAATTGCTCTGAAAAGTATGCAAGTGGGTGAAAGTAGAGAGTTTGTGGGAGAAAGCATTTTTTCCCTTTGACGCCCTCTGTCTAGTAAAAGTAGAGAAAGACTCACCAGCCGCTACGATTTGGAAGACGCACGGAGCCATCTGGATGCCTTGAAAGTTAAACAAAAATGGTTTTAGTTTCTCCAAATATTCTGGTTATGATTTGCATTGAATCAATGATATCTCAATCTGAAATTGTGCTAAGACTTGGTTGCGTTCAAATTTACTTGAAGTGGCAAACAGAGGCCGTTTTTATACGAATTTGGCAAAATTGTACAGAACGACGAGGATTTTGACAAATGTCATGATAATTATTGAATAGTGTGTACTCTGTATTCGCTACTTATACTTTGTAATACCTGGGGTACATACCACAAACCTAATGAGTTGTTGGATCGTATCGTGCGAAGATTTCCAGAACTTATGATTCTAGAGGTATGTGGTAATTCGTTGTCAAGAGATAATTCTAGTGTTGAATCTATGTAACATATATATTTAGATTTCTGGGACGAATTTGGCCGGTGATGGGGTCGCCCAGCAGGTGCATGGAAAAGGTATTGCAGAGTGGGAAGATGGTGGTGACGCTGTAGCAGAAACTGTTGAGAAATGCTGTGATATTCCTGGACTTAATTCCAGGTAGGTGATTAGTGAAGAGGATAATATATATATTTAAATTTTACATATTATTATTCTTATTTCTTGTGTTGTTCAGGTCCCTACGTCCTTTGGAGTACCTTGGTCTTTACGGATCTGCTCATGATGCCTCTCGTCGGCATTGCATCCGCTAAGGTGATCGGTGGAGATAAGGATGAGCTACAGATCATCAGTGCTGCCAGAGTATTTATTGACCGACAGGAAGTGTTGGAACGAATTTTGAATGATCTTTTCCATCTTTTCCGTACCGAGGAGGGAAAATATGTTTCGCACTGTCTTCGTCTCATCCTTTGTGCTATGGAGGTTTGCAAACTAACCACTAATAATTTTAATGCACTCTGAATAACCATTCAACTAATTGTTTTTATGCAGAGACACCCAACCGAGAAACATATCCAAATAAGTGGGAGTGCTTCATTATTCTATATCGTGAAAAACAATCAAAGTCTGGGCCTCAACAGCCCAGTCCATGCTCTCAAGAGAAGGATTTTAGATGTCATTGGTCAGTCAATTTTCAGGAGTTTAAGTTTGAAAATTATCATCAAAATTAAAATGTATGTATTACTGATTGATTTCAGTAAGGGCGATGGAACTTCACGTCTCAGACTCTACTATGATGCGGAATGGCTGCTTAACAATTTGTCATTTTAAAATTCCACATGACGTGGTAAGTACATTAAAAGTAAAACTTATAAAAATTTCCCAATACCCACTCACTTGTATTACTTTGTTTTGTTAGATGTTTGTCTATGAGAAATTGGTTAAAGTTTTGCTTGAAACTTTGGGTGTGCTAGTCAGCCCACCCCCAAACAATGAAGACTTTAATGAACGCATTGCCATATATCTCCTCAACTCATTGGCATGTCAAGTTGAAGGGGAACACAAACGACTTGTTGGAAATTTGGGTGCTATTCACGTAATGCAAATAAAAAACCAATTAAACATGTACTATGATATACAGTTATTTCAATTCTTTTACACTTGTTTATTTTTCCTCATATAGAAGATGCTAGGCCTGATACAAAACCGACTTGGTCGTGCCGAATGCGACGATGTAATGGAGATTGCTTGGTCAACAATGTGGAATGTGACTGATGAAACGCCAGAAAATTGCTCCAAATTCCTTGAACATAACGGAATGGCCCTGTTTCTCCAATGTCTTAATGCCTTCCCAGATCAGCCAGAACTCTTACGAAATATGATGGGTTGGATTAATAAATAATTAATTAATTTTCATAATCGCTAATTAATCTCATTTGATTATGTTGCCCAGGCCTTCTTGGAAATGTCGCTGAGGTGCCAGCACTTCGGAGCCACCTCATGACAACAGCTTTTATCAAAGTCTTTTACGAGCTCCTCAATTCGAGACAGGATAACATCGAAGTTTCCTACAATTCGGCAGGGGTGCTCGCTCATATCCTAAGCGATGGGGAGGAGGCTTGGGCTGTCCGGGGTTCAGTCTGCGAGTCTAGCTTCCGAATAAAAGATCTTGTTCTTTCCTCTCAATCCGTTGTCCACATCACTTTATTTAGCAGCCCAGAAACTGCTTAGCCACTTTGGCAAGTGACAATTATAGTCCCTCAAACCTCCGTTTTGCTTATTGATTAATGTGGCAAATATGTGGCATGTGGCAAATAAAATTTATAAATGTAACCCGTTGCTTAAAACACATTGGGGGTTTCACGTCGCAAGATTAACATGTGTGAATTTGTTTTATGAAGGTTCTCTCTTTATTTTCGACGGAGGCGTGATAATCCGCATTATAACAAATTTTTATTTACGATTCTGACATTGAAAATACTGATTTTAATTTTTTTGAATAATTAAACTTGACCATGCATCTTAACACAGAATCATTAACAGGGTGTACTACTTATAATTTCCAAAATGCATGCTGGTCCATCTTAAATAATTTTTTTGCTTACATAATAAATATTTAATAGAATTGTGACTGCATGAAAACTGTCTCGATGCATCAGAGTTGTAAATAATTTCTTTGTCTACTTGTATCACTTTCTCCAGGGTATGCATTTGGTAACTTTGGAATTAAATATAGGATTAGTTAATTCCCTCTAATCCGGAATTAACGTTTAATCTAAAACGTATTTTGTAACTTTTTGTGATTAGGATTAGGGTGGATTAAATTTAATCCAGGTAATAAGAATTTTAGCCAGTCAAAAAGAGACTAAATTCTGCTCTGGTTGGAGCGATGACCAAATCTCTCTCTTCGCCAGTCAAAAAAACAATAACAATTCGTTTGTACAATTAAAAGTAAAAAAAGTCTCCGTCTAACGTCTACAATTATTTCCACACATCGACAGATAATGGACACAGAAAGAGATGATAGCGACTCTGTCGTCAACATGGTAGGTCATATTTTAAATATTGGCAGAGCTGTCATACGGAAGCAGAGTTATCATACCAAATTTACGAATAATAAATATTTACAGGAGGACGTTTTAAATTGGACTGCCAGGATGACGGTGGAAGATAATGGGTGCAGTGAACGTGTTGGGATCATCAAGTCCATATTGTACCATATGACCAGTGCGGAGCTGAAGCTTATTCCAAGCATTCTCAGTCACGCCAAGGGCAGGATGACAAAACTTGAAACAAAATGGAGGGAGGTCAGGTCGGGCGAATTAGGAATGGATATGGTAGCTCCAGCACCGGCTGAGATAGCCCTGTCCATTCCTGAAAAATCTATCGTCCCTTATCCAACGCCTTTTGAATTTCGAGAAATGATAAAATGTAAGATCAAAAAGTTGACAAAATGTATGATCAGAAAACCCAAAAATTATTTGTGGTGCTTAATCCGTTTTTACTATTAATAGTTCAAGGTTGGTGGAAGAAATTTAAAAAGGAAGACTTCCTGGGATTCGACGTCGAGTTTGTCGAGATACTTGGAAACATTGCACATGACGTACACAAGGCTGGAATCGTAGGAGTGTGGAAAAATGAGCAGGTCTATCTTCATCAACAAGTTAAGTGGGACCGTACGAAAGTCAAGATTACACCGTTCAGCATCAAGTTAAATGGCATAACATACGACTCTTTAAATACTGGACTAGACTTTACTGAAATGAAATCCAAAATCTCCAACTTATTCAACAAAAAAATCATTCTCACGGTGGGAGGAAATAAAGATTTTCGTTCGTTAGACCTGGACGCCAATGAGTTCAACACGTTTGACCTACAAAGCTTCTACAACAGAACCGACCCAAACAATCCGGCACAGCAGCAGGGAATGTCACTTCGTGATATTATGTTTTATCACTTCAAATCTGATTGTCAGAAGGGGGTGCATAGTGCTCTTCAAGATGCTAGGAATACTCATACTTGTTTCTTTGGTGGCTATGTCCAGGACAAAAGATTTTGGAATAATGATGGCTTGAAGGACATTTGTTTTAACGATGTTGTGAATTTGAATAGTTAAAAACACCGTAAACTTTTATACTGTCCAACAATCAAATTGTTTGCTAAATCGTGTAGTTGCAGTTCATGCAAATCAGTTAGTGCACACCAACAATGTGAGAATGTTAATTTATTTGAATAAACTCAATTTATTTCAGTTATATTCTACATGTTACACAATTTATCATACTAAAAGCAGAGTTATCATACAAATAGAAGAGTTATCATACAAATAGCAGAGTTATCATACAAAAGGCAGAGTCATCATACAAATAGCAGAGTTATCATACAATAGGCAGGGTTATCATACAAAAGGCAGAGTTATCATACAAAAGGCAAAGTCATCATAATGCTACAAATAGTAAGACACTTGCAATCATACAAAACTTAATCCTGCTCGCCATAGGGTTGCTTTAACGATAGTTTAGCCCTCTCAATTATATTCCTCTTTCATTAAGTCTCTAATTTCTTTGAAAACTGATAGCTGCTCTTTTGTTGTCTCTACTTGTTCGCGCATTAGTCTCTCTGTTGGAGTTTCTCGAAAGATGGACCTCTTCCTCACTCCATCCGTTGACTTTGCAGCTGAACTTGACGACCGATTCAAATTGGGCTCAGCTAAAGGAAAATAATAGTAGACAGATAATGAAATGAATTCTAGTCGAAAAGTATGAATTGTAAATTACCTGTATGCAATGTCTGAGATGTACTTGCAATGGGTACATACACATTCATACTGGAACAATTTCCAAGTAGATCTTCTCTTGGTTCCTTTGTTACTGGTACTTTCTTTAAACCGTCGGATGAATTAGTTCCTGAAATCCAATTAAAATGGGTAAGTATATGGTAACTCTACTCCTGTATGACAGCCCTGACTAACCCAAATCATCGAAAACATCGATGCCTCCAGGAACTCCAATCATATCCACGCTTCGGACAATAGCCAGTATTGTGTCCTCCGCCGATGACAGCTGCTCTTCCGAATCCCCACCACCAGTTTTTCCAGCCGATTGTTTATTGCTCATTGCTTTAGTTTTAGCTGACATCTTCAAGTTTTTGCTCTTTATTTTGACTTCTTCGATAGTACGTCCGTGCCCCCCGACATTGTTAATTTCCGCTGTAATAGTTTTCCATATGTCAGTTTTCAAATGATTAGTGATAGTAGTGGAGTGGGAAGCACTTAATACTCCTTGATGTTGTACTAGACTTGTTGCCAATTGTTGTTCTTCATCTTTTGTCCAATTAGCACTTCGTTTCCTCTTCACGGCCTGTATTCAAGCGACCATAAATTATGTAGAGCTATCATACAAAATGTAGAGTTATCATACAAAATAAGTTTAAAACGTACCACGGCCATTTTAGAAGTGATCTGCGACAACCTGATTGCGCCTTGCTACTCCTGTGATATTATTATCGTTATTTGGGTGACCTTGTAACAAAAGTTCAGCTGGAAGTACTTGATCGTGCATAAACTGATCGTCTTCAGGCAAGAGTGCTATTCCTCGTCGCTGTAAAATATTGTGCAGGACAGCACTAGCAATGATCAGCTTGTAAACTTTTTCCACAGGATAGCAGGATAATCCACCAGTCCTAAAATGTAATGATTAAGAAAAATGGCTTCCCATGATACAACATTGTAATTAATTATATCATTACTTGTGCATTGACCGAAATCTTGACTTCCAAACCCCAATGGTCCTTTCCACACTTGATCGGGTGGTTTTATGAGAGATATTATAACTTTGCTGACCAGCAGTAATTGGCTCTCGAAATGGGGTCATCAACCAAGGCTCCGCTGGATAACCGCTGTCACTTGCAAGCAAGTGATAACTCTGCTTAGCATGACAACTCCTTGCTTGCAGCCAATAATAACAATATATTAGCGATAATAATAAATTACCAAGAAACCACCCGCTGCCAATTTCACCGTTTCTTAATCTTCTTTTTACGCTGCTTTCCCTCCAAATCAACGAGTCGTGAGAACTCCCGGGCCACTTGGCACACACGTCGAGGAAAAGACACTTTGCATTCGTCACAACTTGGCAATTGATGGAATGATAATTTTTTCTATTTATGTATCGGTCTTCGTCTCGTGGAGGGGCGAGTATACCAACGTGTGTCCCGTCTACAAGCCCGAGTATGTTAGGAAAAGGATGATTGTAACACAATGATGCAAATTCTTGTTTGGATTGATTGATCAAAGGAGATTTAAATTCTACTACCACGTGGGCCTTCCATCCGAGGAGGATAGAAAGGAAATCTTGATTGCTGTATTAGGAGAATCGTTAAGTGAAAATATTAGCGAAAAAGCATGGAAAACTCTGCTACTGAGCACAACAGTGTATGTGATATAAGTATTTAAACAAAAACGAGTACTCAGTGTACTCACGTCTTATTTATAGTTTCAGCAGTGCGGATTTGGCCAACATCAGGATTATTCTACAAGATTTGCCATTGAGAAAGGCATTTGCATCTAAATACTTTCGACGCTACAACGGGGAAGACCCAAACAACCAACAGATAATTGTTACTGGGTGGATTCCATGTGATGAACACCACCCATGGGCAAAAAGAATGAATTTGCAAGAAATACCCTGCGACCGACTAATTCTCCCTCGACTGACGGAGGTTACATAAATCTTTCAACAATTGCTTAGGAAAAATATAATTTGCTAAATTACTTTCTCAACAGCAAGACGTGATAATGGCAACAGCGGCTGTTCCAGCCAGCCTGAACTGTGACGATCCCCTTGGCGACGTTCAAGAGAATGAGCGATTCGCCAAAGAATATGCTTTCTCCTGTGACATGGATCTATTAAATGTTGACTTCAGCATTGACTCCGCATTAGAAGATGCGGAAAATAAATCTAAAATGCACCAGCTAGGCCCGCACACCGTTAAACCATTTGTTGTATGGGACAATGGACGATTTAAGTCGTCCACTGATCCACACAGTTTTGTGGATCCGTACAAACAAGAACTTAGTGTGGAGTCCAATGCAGCAGTAAAGCAAGCTGCTTGCAAGGAATATCTTGAATATTCCGGCAGTATAGGTACATTTTATAGGAAGAAAACTTTCGGGGAAAAAATTTCCAAGTTTTTTAAAAACAAATATTGAATTTTGCAACTTTTTAACCTGCGCAAACTGTGTGCATATATGCTAATATTATTTTTTGCGAATAATGAATAAAATTTTGTTTTAATTTTCAATGACTAGGGCAGCTAAACAGATTTGTGTGACTTTATTGAGTTTTTAAAGTCATATTCAACATAATTTGTCATTTTTTGCATTTTTTGCATTTTTATGCACTTTTATGCATTTTTATGCACTTTTATGCATTTCTTGGACTATGTATGCACAAAAATAATATTATGCGCCTAAAAATAAACACTTTTATGAACCTAAGGATTTTTAACATTGCATAGTACGGCAGAACACTGCGCCCTTCGGGCGCAGAACACTTCGAAAAATTTGTAACCTTTCGCAGCGTTGGAGTACAAGCCATAATCCACCTGTTAGCACTATTTTCTGCTAGTGGGGCCCAGTGTTGCAAGTGGTATAAACCACTTTTTACCGGACAGTGGGAAAAAGGCACTTTTTCCCACCCACCAAAAACCAGTGGGAAATGGGAAAAAGTGGGAAAAAGGTAGTTCTTATGCACTCTACACTAGATGGCGCCCATATATACCGATAGGTGGCGTTCCATTTTTCCCACTTCCCAGTGGGAAAAAGTGGGTGGGAAAAAGTGGGAAAAAGACACTTTTTCCCACTGTCCTGGGAAAAATTGTTTTGGACGGGAAATATGCAACACTGGTGGGGCCCATACTTTAAATATCGTCGGAAATAACGCTGCGTCCAAAATAATTGCTGCCAAGCTCATTTTGGGACAAGTTCAAAGCCTTGACACTTTCTTCTCCAGTTCCCCTGTACGATGGAACATTATGAAAAAATCTTCCAGTTTATGGTATGTATATTAAAAGAAGAGACATTTTTTCCTAAAAGGTTACGTGTCGCATACTTACAATGCTTAAAGCATTGGCAATTAAAATTTTGATAACTTTTTCAATTTTGATTGGATTTTCGAAATTAAAAATGTTTTGAAAACGTTAGACAATTTCCATCAACATATATTTTCGATTTTTTTTATTTTGACCTGGTTGATTTGAAATTAAGGTCACAAATTTAAAAAAATGTGAAAATTTCAATAATTATATAAATCATGAATTCGCCACTTAATTAAAAATTTGAAAAAATATGTTCATGTCGAGGTTCGAGAAGCCAACCAAACTGAGAAACACGGTCACATATTCCTAGGGGGCGGCCAGGGGGTGTGGTTATGGGCGCTTTTGTGGTTATCTACTCAACCCATGACGTGCGACAAATATTTTTTATCAGGGGAAACAGGCCATTATTACGGTGACCTCTAATTTTAAAAAACCACACCCCCAGGCCAAATGGGTGTGGTTATGGGCGCTTTTACAATTCCTTAACAAAACATAACATTCGACACATACTTTTTATCAGTAGAGAGAGGCCATCATTATCGTAACCAACAATTTTGAAAAACCACACCCCCAGGCCAACTGGGTGTGGTTATGGGCGCTTTTGCAGTTTCTTAACAAAACATGACATGTGACACATATTTTTTATCAGGGGAAAGAGTTCATCATCACAGTGACCGCTAATTTTAAAAAACCACACCCACTGACAAATTGGCTGTGGTTATGTGCGCCTATAGGCGATTTTTAGTACTTAAATAAAACCTACCAGTGTTTTTCATCATTGAAAAACCAGCTATTTTCTTGGATGGTAATGTCAAATGGCAAACACTTAAGTAAGAAGTAGTGTTAGTTCTTTGGACTTTGGACTGTATGTGAAAATTTCAATATTTAAATTTGATTTGAAATGAAAAACATATTTTCATATAGTGATGAATAAATCATAAACGACAACTTGGAGGTAACGCATAACGCATGGTCATTTTGTTATGTCGTCATGCAATTGGCGTATTTAAATATTATGCAATTTTTTTGTCATTTTATCTAGGGCATAAATAAGTACATAAAATTATTTAAATATTTTGACTGATTTATGTGTTATGAAGGATTGAGCTGATGTTCAGATAGAGTTTTTCAATCCAACTTGTCACTTACATTTATTCTCCATATATGTATCTTTAGCAATTTATTTTGTCCAAATTAACTAATATATTTAACCAGCTTTGTCTGTGTGTCTGTCTATCGGAGGGTAACGTATACGGTATGTGGCATACCTCCAATGCTTTATTTTGCACTGAAGGGATGTGAAAGTAGAGCACCCACATACCAAGGGATTCCCAGTCGGCGACCATAATGTCGGCGGTAGCCGTTCACCACGTGTATACATAATTTTACAATCAAGTGGATCTTACTTCATGCGATGGCCAAGAGTGACACTCCAATTGTACGTCGCTATCAGGTTCCGTCTCGTATATGCGGCCAGGGTGTATGCAGCACTCGCTAGGCAATGAAGACCTCCCTGTGAGGAGGATGCGAACGCGTACCCAAAGGGCCCGCATTCCTGTTCGTCTGAATGGGGCTGCTTTACGTACATGCTGGTTGGTTTAGAAAACTTTCGTTAGAAAAGGATAGCGGGAATATAAAATTATATATTTCACAAACGCAAGGGCACCTCACTGACGGGGTCAGACCGCGTGGTGCAACGGGCACTAGAAATAGCCTAGTTTTTTATATTCAGATATTTAAGTATTTCACAAGATAATCCTGAAGTCAGCACAGTGATACATAAGCGTCAGTCCAACCTACGCGAAGCAAATAATATCCAAAATTATGTACATATTTATCTTTTATAACTGTGGAGTTTGTAAGTAATAACAATTATTATTTTTGATTAGAGACGCTGTTGAGTTGTATGGTTTGCATTCCTCTTTATATGATGAGACTTTTGAGCCCGAGAAAAACAGGATGCGTTTATCAGCCAGTATCTAATCTTAGGTTACAATGTCATGCGATATCTGAAAATATTTATGCATTGACGAGGCACAAAAGTCATCAGAACTCGCTACTATTCGTACTTCAGAAGACTCTTTGACGATGTCCAGGTAATTTATTTTACATCTAACACCTGAGTACGCAAGCAAATATAAAACTTGCTATCCTGGTTTGCTAGCCTACAAAGTAGTAGCGGTAGCTGTAGCAGCGGTTCATCGGCATCAGGAGGGAGTGATTGGACAAGCAGTTTGTACTTCACCGCTAACGCCAAAACTCCTGGCATTTATCCTGCCAAAATATCAGACGAAGAATTGATGGATTACTTCAAAAAGGTTGAGGGAACTGAAGATCAAATAATTCGGGTTTGGATTTTCAAACAAAATCTCTCAGCCTGGCTTCCGAAGGTGTTTGGTGCTTGGCATGAATTCACCGTTGTGGAATCGACTAATTATTTCTGGTCGTTCGAGAAAGATTCGAAAGGTATTTGTGTCCAGCGGGCGAAGACCAGAGTACATGTTAAGGATTGGTATCGTGGGGTGGAACGAACCGGATCGGTGACGCCCGAAGGGAGGGATCCGCAGAAGGGTAGGGAAGGAGATACGGTCAATGACATTATATGGTGGATATACAAGGAAAATTATTTAAAGAGAGGATATCACGCTACCAAATCGAATTGCCACTATTTCGCGTCATTGATATTCGAAGCAATTGCACGTCAAAAGGGTAGGCGACTTTAACTATCGGGGAGTCATATCAGCAAACCGGTCCTTCTAATTTTTCAATCTGTCGGAATTGACCGGTTTTTTTTTGGGTGTGAAACATTTCTAGAATGAAAAATTAATTGAATAAAGTATCACAATAAACGTGTCATTTACTGCGCATATATTAAGAGTATGTCAAATTTGAATTCAAGCCTAAGTTTCATGAAGTCTGGCGCCTCGTACAACAGTGGTCACTTATTTAGTAATCATGGCATTATGGTTGAGGGCTTGGAAATCTTTCCATTTTCGTCAATTGTTTACCAAATCAGTAATTTGCTTTCGGGATAAACTTCTCATATTTAACATCCTCACGACTTGTGGCATAAACAAACTGGTGACTTTGAAGTCGACCACGGTTTTGGAAAAGTGCACTCGGTTTGTGTTTGTTAAATATTCCTCCACAATTCACGGTTATTCGAATAACCGTGAATTATGTATGGATAATTATGATCATAATTATCCATACCTGTCTAGCTTTCTGTATAAAATTCCTAATTCCCTTCTCATCCGGACCTTCATCGTTTTGGGTTTTGGATTTTCCCCGAAGTGATAATCTTTCGTTCCAGTCGATTCCACTATAAAATTGATATCTGACTCTTTTCTTATCAAATATTTTAGCACTGCTTCTGCCATCGGGGAGCGATCCGTATTGTCTGAAATTGAAAGGAGAGCTTAATTACTTATTAATCTAAATTAAATTAGTTCGTAACATAATAGGTTAATTTAAATAAGTATTTGCATTTTGCGTACATGTAAAATATAACTCCGTCAAAGTGTGCAAAAGCAAAAAGTGTGCAAAAAAGTTTGCCAAATACATAAATGTCTTAGCTAAACATACGAAGGGAATGGAATGCTGTGTTGAACTTGATCCATGCCTTTGCCCGTGTATTGTTTAGCCTTGCAAAAAACTTCTGTGCTCTGTTCGTGGGTTGAAAGCGAGAGTATGAATTCACTCTGATAACGGCAGGACTTGCAATTTTGTGACGTCCGGGTGCACGTACGAGAGGTTGGAATTTTTTTATGACACCGTGTTATCTACCAGTGTATTTGTGATACGTCGAATATCAGTGGCCGCGGAAGAGTGGGAACAATGTCCCCACAGAAATGTCGAAACCTCTTATCCCCTCAATTTTAAGCTGCCTCCTCCCTCCGCCTCTTATCCTAAATGTTAATATCCATACACTCTTAGAAACTGGGTGATCGCCGCTATTATTTTTACCACCATATGACTCCACCGCCTTTGGTGATAAGCGTTGTCACCATTTTGGTGATAGATTATCACCGAATTTGTGACAATCTATTACCGCGAGGTGACATGTTACCACCGCGCGGTGACAAGTTATCACCACTCCAGTAGAGTCATATATAGTCACCGCCCGGTGATAATAATTTTTACAGTGTAGAAGTCCTCCACATCATCAGCGACTGGGAAGGAATATGCAGTAAAAATTGTGAGTCGAAAGGTGGATTCGTCAAATGAAGTTGCGCTTCTCAGGTTAAATTTTATGATTTTATAGTAGAATAACTAAATTAAATAATGTATTGATAAATACAATATAGTTAAATATAGTTAAATGATATATTGATAAGCAGGGCGTGGTAAAATTTCAATGAGAACTCCAAACTCTTTGAGGAAAAATCTCTGAATCAATTCACGTGAGTTTTCATCAAAATGAGAAGCCCTTGTCTCCTTGTTCAGGGAATATGGATGAAATTGGTTGAGATCCTGGTGCAAGTGATTTGGTAGACGGAATAGATAAGACAAGTACAAGCCAATATGGAGGTGTGATTCCATCTTCTTTAAATTAGCAGACCGGACACCTTTTGGGACTGAACAAAGGGGGATAATCTTCACATTTTCGTTGAATTGTTCTTTATACTTGCCGATGGTGTCATTTTGTTCATGTAAAGGTCGACCAGTAATAGTCTGTCCTCCATAAACAATTTTTGGATCAGTAGCAATATAAAGTGCACCATGAGTTTGACTGATTAAATCTGATAATTTTTCTCCTGGTTCTGCTCGGATTCCGAAGGGAAACTCAATCTTGTCACTTTCTCCTTTGTTTCTTAAGATCATGGTGAGTCGCAACTCAAGTCCTACTCGTCTCAACTCTTCTTTTACTTCTCGTTCTAGTCCAACTGCTAATGAAATTGACGAGGAATGATAGTGCAGAAGAGGGTTTCGTAGCTTTTGAAACAAGAATGATGTTTGCCAGACCGAAAGAGTTTTTTCTACATCCTCTCGATTATCAAAAACTAATCTTCTTATTATTTCTTGACCAACTGGTCTATTGATGGCCTGGAGAGCCAGAGTTAAATGTTCTTCTTCTTCTCCATCAGCGAAAGTAAAAGACAGGATGCGATGATCCACTCAATTACACAAAATCCAGTATTGGGACCTTTGTGGGTCAAACAAGTGGGGTTGAGCTCTAGTCCCGTAATAGGACTGACATCCTAAAATGTAAAATATTTGCTACCATATTTCATTTAGTTTGGAATATTTGTCAAAAGATAACCAGAATTATTACCAGGTATAGATTGGTGAATAAGTCCATCGTTCGTTTCCTGAATTTTCATATTTTAAACTTAATTGGCCTGAAACACGAGCCACAGGTTGTCCTTTTGGAGCAGCCTCTTTCCAGACCAAATACCGAGAAGATTCTCCGACCTGTATTCCTTCTTCACCAGCTCGTTTGACCATGTCGACAACAATTTCTTCTTCGGCTATAGAAAGTACAGTATTCACTGCAGTGATCATTGGCTCTGGAGAGACCCGACCGAGGTCACGGTAAAAAGGCTCATCATCATCGGTTGGCAATTCATTTCGAGCAATTTTATAAAATGTGGACACCACGCCACAATCTATTAATCAACATTATTTGATTTTATATTTTGAGTTTACAATTGAACGTTTTATAGCATATTATTATTATAAATACTCACCATCCACATTGTTCTTCACAAAAAAATTGCCATCGTTGCCCAGTCTAATTTTCTTCATCACCCGATAGAAATCTGGAGATTGGTCACGGACGACGATCTCTTGTCGATGAGGTGGAATGTCAATAATGACGTCTAAATTCTCGTCCATTGTTATTATTATGTATTAATCAATTAATTTAAACAAACGAACTCCTAAAATAATAGATTATTGAGAGCGCGGGTGTTATTTCCTTGAATCCACTAAATTTTGCTCTCTTCTCAGGTTATGCCAAGGTCATGAAAACATTGTTCAACTCCACAACGTCTATCATGATTAGGTAAAGTTTACTATATATAAAACATTGTATCATTTTGTAGTTCTGACCGAATTTGATGACAATATTTTTATAATCATTCAGGCGCACGCGTACATTGTCCTTGAGGTAATTAAATCTTTACTTATTTTAATTCATATCAAAACAGTATCATAAAAGATTTTGCATACAAGATGATATTACAAACAGTATAACTAGATAAAATAACAAGCGATAATTTAACCTTTTTTCCGTGCAGCTTTTGAAAGGAGGCGAGTTGCTGGATCGAATTCGTCAGAAGGAGCGGTTTACAGAAGATGAAGCCAGTCAAATAATGCGAAAACTAGTGCGTGCTGTTCATTTTATGCATTCCAAAGGAATTGTTCATCGGGATTTGAAACCAGAGGTTAGATCACAATTGCACCGTTGCATAGATTCATAACTTTAATATTTTGATTTTTTTTAATTCAGAATCTCCTGTTCGTCGACGAAAGTGAGGATTCAGAAATCAAAATCGTAGATTTTGGAAGGTATTTACACGAGATATATATGTTTAAATTTAATTATTCAAGATTATTCAAATCTACTGAGAAGGATACTATGAAAACTCCTTGCTTCACACTCCACTACGCTGCTCCTGAAGTACTTCGGCAGGCCATGAATCAAAATGACGAAGGATATGGTTCTAGTTGTGATATTTGGTCACTTGGTGTAATATTGGTAAGAAGCAATAACGATAAATTAGCTACTAAATATAACTACTAAGCATATTTATTTACAGTAAAAAATAAACATGTACTTTAAAATTTTAAACTGTATTTTGAATTTATAGTACACAATGTTGTCGGGAAGAGCCCCATTTCAAGCTCGCAGTCGAGAAGAGACCGCTGCAGCAATCATGGCTCGCATAAAAGGAGGTCAATTTGATTTTAATGGTACAGAATGGCAACATGTATCTCCTCAAGCAAAAAATGTAACAAAAGGTAAGCTAAGTAGATATGCATACTCGGTTGGTTTTTAACGTTTTACTTGTTCCATAATTTTTTTTAAAATTAAGTACTAAATAAACTTGTCACTTGTAGGAATGCTTACTGTGGAACCCGCAAAACGACTGAGAATGGAAGACTTACTAGATAACTTATGGCTGGAAGGAGGAATGGGTGGTTTGTTGGCTACTCCCAGTATTTTAATTAAAAGCCAACGTGGTGCTGAAACGGCAGGTAAAATGTTTATGCAATTAAATATTTGGGGACAATTATTAATGATGATAAATTTTCAGTTGGGAAAACGTTCAATGCCTTTCATATGGCTCAAAAAGAAGGCTTCCGTTTACAGGTAATCTGATTTATTTAAAACACCAGACAATTATTTTGTGATTTTTAATTAATGAAATTTTGCGATTTATTTATATCAGGATATCGCATCCTCAAAATCACAACTGGCTCAAAGACGAAAAATTAAAAAATCGACAGACGGACGATCATCATCTTCCAGTAATTTTTCATCTGCTTCGTCCTTGTCAGGTATTCACAATAACTATTATACACAGGTACTTAAATGTCAAGAGAGTTTAGTTTCTAATTTAAAATGTTTTGTAGGAGGCTCATGTGTGATCAGTAAAGGATCCAATGTGTCATCCTCTTTGTCAAAGAGAAGTTCTAATGAGCAAGAAGGTCCTAACTTTTTCAGCTTTGGTGAAGCCCGTGTTCAAGAATTCCTCAATTCAATTCAAGAAGAAGAGTTCAAAAAGAATATTTCCTCATTGCCCGAACGTAATAGCTTTAGTTCTAATTTCCACTCTTCCACATCATTTTCCGGAAGTAGCGTTTCTTCCATTTCCAACATAAGTTCAGCCCGTGCTAGCAATATCCATTCCCGAAGCAAGCATCCAGGACCACCCCCTTTGACGCCTGTCTCCACTTTCTCATTTCCTCAAAACTCGACTGACTCGACCAAAAAAGTGCGAACTACTCCGCCCACCTTGGTGGCTATTCAGCCGACGGTGCCCGCTACTCAGACTGTACCTGTGGAAGTTGAACTTCCTCAAACGAAAACACTCGTCACTCGAACAACGATACCATTAACTGGGACGTCATTTCTGCCCACCTTCAAATTTGAGCCTATAATGACGAGAGCCAGAAAACGAAGAATAGATGACCAAGGTGGAAGGAAAACAGACTTAAAAAGTGCCTACATAAACCCCCCAATTGCTGGAGATTCCTTGAAACCTGTCGATTTGGCACTTCCTGCTCGTGTGCGTCAACAACAACAAACGGAACCAATCTCTGAATCGATTGATGAATTCCATCATCGTCGTCCAAACATCGGTACATCACCCAGTAATAATTTTACTGGAAATGAAGGTCCAACTCAAAAATATAAACGCAAGCGAATGAAGAATCTGTGATACATGTGTAATCTTAAATCACAATTTATCCAAGCTATCAACGTTGTGTTAAATCAGAATGTTGCATTATTAATGCTACTGATTACCTCGTAACTGTATCCGTGTCTTAATACTTACATATACGCATATATATTAATCAATTTAAATGAATCTAATCTTTGAGTATTCTCGTCTCCTCCAATAATTTGTTAATAGCAAGTTATACACATACATTATTATGCAAGATCAAGTATTCTCAACTGATAATTAGTTGCAAGGTGATCCATATGAATATCGAAGCGAGAGTATCAGAAATTCGTATACTTTGAATATTGAAGAATTCATGAGGTGGGACGCTAAAAACGTGTTTGCATATACATAATTATGTATTGATAGATCTTCTTAACTTGTCGTCACTGGTGCTGTAAAAGGAGATGCGATCAGTTCTCCAACTTTGCAGACTCTTCAAGTCTTGATCGTACTATTAGTAATAATTATTATTCAAATCGATAGATATATTTTATAACAATTCCGAAATATTTACAAATATATGTTTGTTTTATTGAGAGATTTATAATCATTGGTGAATAGATATTTTATTATTATTTATCTAGAATTATACATTAGCATCTTATTATGAATCTATGCCCACTTATGTACTAATGTGAGTATTACTATAAATGAATATTTAACAGGTTGTACCTTATACATATATCAGTGTCAAGTAGGAATCGTGTACTGAAAAGAATTTTTTTTCTCGAAATTATTCTTCTGGGCCACTAACTGTAGATACGGTCTCAACTCCTTGAAACATTTTTGTCAACACATTCTTTAAATTACACGTGAAACGAAACAGAGCTGTTTTTGCAAGCAAGAATTTTTTTAGTACTGTTTAACACAACACCACATTGGCTACAAAGTTTGCAAATACAACACGTCCGCGTTTAAGTAACCCTTCCATCCAATTTGGAAGAAAAGAAGTCTGTCGCTACGCTAGTCAACCGTCGGAAACCACAAAAGTTACAAAAAACAGAGATAGAAAATATACTACATACATATATCACTCCGAAAAATAAATAGATTGAAAATCTACTTCAATAAACCAGAAGAATCATGTATCACATAGAAGTATCATAATTCTGGTCAGGATATTCATGACATTTTGACCAAACCCAAACCACAAACCCATCATCGGGATTTGAGATATGAGGTAGAAAAAAGAAGTATGTATGCGTGTCCAACACGAGTGAAGAGTCAAACAAATGTCTCAATTTCTTTAAAAATAATCATAAAAAAATATGTGATTAGATCGGATGCGTCACAATAACCCTCTCGATTCACTCAAAGAAAGGAAGAAAGAGGCAATTCGTTTGTATCCGCTGACTAACAAGGGAACCATTCATGCAGAGAACTTCAACATCGTGGATTGTTAAAAATAAATGAGGACTGCTGATGATGCGAAAGAGAGAAAAAGCGTCCGCATGCACTATTAAGAGGAAATTATTTTCTCCAAAGAATTGAATCACTCAAATGAAAAGATATAATAATTGAAATGGGTACAATTCTTGTAGGCAATTTTCAAAATGTGGTTTCCTCTCCTTCTTTACAATTTCCTCCCTACATAAAAATAACTAGAGATGCATATAAATTTCTGATAAAACTATATATTTAGTTATGTACGTTACAGGCTCCCACTAAAGACTACATAGTCTAATAATTGCATCACAATCTCTTACTCGCCTATAATGGGAATGGTAAGAAAAAGGATCGTATTTTGTCGAAGACGCAAAAATGAAATGATTGACAATGTAACAATAACATTCACACCGTAATTTGTAAACATTTGGAGGGTAGTTTCATCTTTGTTGCTGTTTCCGTGAGGCTATACAAGGTTTCAGATTTCAAGAATAGATAATATCCTATTACACCACAGCGTATACACTTTTTAGTATTCAACATAAATGTTTGCCGTACATAACGTAAAGTGCAGTCTGGAATTTCGAAGCAAAGTACAACTAATGTGTGCTAATGTGTAAATTTGACCACCAGGAATTCGTATGTTCTCACGAGTTCTTGTCAACAGCATAATACTTAATTATTCATGAATATAGGGTCGAAATGTCGTTCTAATTATGACGATACTTCGCAGTTGTTTTTTTAAATATATAAATGAAAAAAAGAATTAAGGATATCAAACTCAAGGCGAGTTGTTCCTTTCGATCAATTTTTCTAACTAAAACCTCTGACCAGAGATAAAATCTTGCAGGCGGGCATTATTATTAAACAAATTTCACACATAAATTTTCAAGTGATGCTACTGCACGTCTTACTTATATGTAAGTGCCCACCATCGTTCGATAAAGACCTGCATATGTTTCTCACCTTTGCTTGCATCGTCTGACAACATATTTGCCCACTGTAAATCAAAAGCCAAGTATGCAATTCAGTATCTAAATAAATTTCTTGTTAAAAGAATTAAAACTTTGGATGTCGTGCCTGCTGGCAAAATATAATTTGGATAATCAAATTATCTGGATGCATTGTATGAATTTAGTTGACAAACACTGATTCTTTTAAGAAATGTTTATAATGCGAAGGTCAATTGCTACGGTATTTCATAACTTCTAGTAACACGAGGCGAAGGAGGCAGGTGTCCAAACATCGTTTCTTGATTGAACACAGGGTGGTAACAAACTAACTCTAATAATAACAAATATACTTTTAATTTTACATACAAAAGAAGCAGTAGAAGGACCAATCCGTCACAAAATTCTTCAGGTTGACTTGCATTCACGATAGGATGTACCTATAATCTTACGACTTACTCTGTGTGCATGTTGTGCAATAGTCAGATTCAAACAGAGATCTCACCGTTCAGGTGATGTAAAAGAAACTTTAGAGTCACAGGTGCATCACGAGCTTCTTTTTCATCCCAATTAGTCTCCGTCCATGTTCCTTTTGTGAGCAGGATTCTTTCAATTATCCTCAGACGTTTATTTATTTGTTGACACAAATTTTTTATCTATTCGTCTGAATTTCGAAATGTCCATTTCATATGAATAGCTAATTATAAACTGATGAAAGTGGAAAAAATGTCACTGTTTCATGTAAACTGTGTCACCCCAATTGAATCACGAATTCTGATTTGTGCAAAGAAACAGTTAAACAATAAAACTCATTATCCTGATTTACTTGCATTTATGCTAACTATTTGGACAACTTCATATCGATCGTGCCGAAGCTACATACATAGAGCAAATTAAAGTTTGCTAGCCAGTAATCACATATTTTTAACTGTTTAATGTTGTTAATATTGCAGTAAATATACGAATCGAATATATGTATGTGACAATTTGTTTTTGCATTTCGCCATTCTCAATGCATGCATAAATAAGTACACACTATTTGCAAGTTAAAATAGGAGCAGGGGCGATGCGAATAAAATATTTAATATCTTACCTCAAACCACCAATTTCACTGGACGAGAAGTTAATGCGTCCTGGGCTTGAAAGTCTGATGCCGTAACTTGACACTCCCACTCCCCATCATCATACTCCAAAGCTGAATTCATCACCCGCAAACTGCAGTCTCCAGTATCGGGATTTCCAGCCCATTCATATTTGCCTGAATTTCATATTGAAAATTTCAAATTGGCTAGCGGATAATTATAAACTGAAAAAATTAAAAATTAAGTCTTACTCGGGTAGATTCCAACCGGCTGAAAATAATTAAAATATATTTTTTATAAATAAGAAAACATACAGGTTAAAAGTAAATGTGGTACATAAAAAAATAAGTATTGTATCTGCAATATTTAAATGGCGTATTTTTTATGGTTGATATGAAAAACTAAGTGAGCATCGCATCATCCATGCACAACTGCTAACTTGCGTTCTCTTGAAATAATGGCAGGCAGAATCTGAAATGAAGCAGGTGGATGGATACAAATTTCCATTTTGAAGTAAAATGGGCCAGCAGAGAGAGCTCCGCATACATAGGAGAGAGATCCAATTCAGGGATGAAATATGCATGCATAAATATGATACAAATGTGGGACGAAAATCTTGGGCAAGATCTGCCGTGCATTTATTCTGGTTACGGTGAAAGGCTCATTGAGGGAATACACCAACTCCCTTCATAGTTCCCTACGTGGAATTTACAATAGCTAATGCACGCTTCCCCCAAGTCTACCACTTCCACGACGACGACCTATCATTTCCAGTTCGCTTCCTGGTCCAACAACCCACAACATCAATTAGCTTGCAAACACGGAGGCCAGTTTATAAGTGCACGATTCGTACATGAGTGGGAGTTTTGGAATTGGAGGAACAAGGAGTCACGTTTAATTATTAAAAAGAAAAACTTTAACAGAATAGTCGGAGCTAAACTACACGTGTGGGACGTCATCACCTTAGATAACCTCACTTTAGCCTTTTAGATATGCCAAATTACATGGAGCACTCGAGGTTAACCCGAGCATATAAATGGTGGTTGGGGTTTGACCTCCGTTTGGAAAAGCGATTCATATATTACGCCGTGTACTTGGGTAACAGCTTCGTGTTATTACATTGTATATATAGGGTCACACAACTTTAGAAATTGGAGGCACTCATTTTGTGGATCTACTGACTAGCTAGATATGTTTTTGCGGAAAGCATAAAAAGATAGAAACAAAAAAGATTTTAACTAAATTCTAAGCGTGATACCCTAGTGACCTCATTTTCTTAAACTAAATTAACCTATGTAACAGTATTATTAAAATGGAAAAATGGAATTTTGCAACATTCTCCAGAGATGAAAAGGATGACAATATGCAAATATAATGGGATAACCTGGGATCTACAACTTTTCCTCTTTTTTTTCTTTTTGTGTCTATCGTTGACCTTCAATACCCGTCTTGTACACACCACCCCCCGCTGGGACAACTGATCAAGGGAAGGTCACCCTACTAGATGCGAGTAAAACACCCGTCTTACCATGCAGTGGGCAAATTGTTCCCGCAGTAGCGACAAACAGCCCTATTCCGCATGGCGTTTTAAGTGCCGGGTTGCTTTTCAAACTGGATCCGGCAGGGAGTGTATTGGTAACTTTTGTCTCGGACGTAAATACAAGAGCGGAAATGCGTGGCGTGTTCCAAGCTGCAGAAGCGGGCAGTAATTCGCCGGGCAAGTTTACTCCACTGAACCCGGATGATTATGGGGGACCGGTCCCACTTGCGGTGGTACAGGGAAGTTTGTTGGGCGAGGTGAGTAACTGATTTTAAACTATTGATATGTAATTATTAATTTGGTTCCACACATTAGGCTAATTTTACAAAAATTCACGGAACTATGAGTCCACCAGCCTCAAAAGATCAACCTGCTTCATTTCTCGCTGATCCTCCTGGATCAATTCCAGCCTCTGTATACTTGGATGTAGCCCCAACAACGGCATATCCTGGCGTTTGGATGCCCAACAATCCCCCGACGTTTACACCACTCGACCTGACCGCATTTCCCGCTGGGGATAATCATGGCAAGATCCTTCTCTCGAACGGATCACATGCTTTGACGGGCAGTTTACATAATGCAGGATCTGGAGGCTCACTCACTTTTACGGAAGATTCGCCAAATACGGTGAAGGGTGAGACGTCTACATATTTATTTATTTATGTAACTGGAATTTATGCGGTTATATTGGAAATTACATATCCATCTTACGTGCAGCCACCTACTTTATGGACGAATCTTCCACCCCGATACAAGGCATGTACACTACTGGACAGCCCTGTTCATTTTTACCAACAACGGCCAGTGACCTGCCACCAAGTCCAGGACATGGTCAAATTGTTCCTCAAGGAGGCGTCGCAACACTGGGACGAATAGAACCACCATCAAGTCCAGGCGGTGGACCGACGATATTTTATCCCGACCCGCCAGGCTCTGCACCTGCAACTTTTACAGCAGATAGGACGACTGCAGGATTTAAGGGAGTGTACACCCCACCCAGTCAATCAGGAATTGCGGGACAATTTAGTCCAATTAGCAAGGCGTACGTTCCAACTGCGGAAGTTCATGGAAGAGTGACGCCTATAGCGGGACAAGCTGTGATGGGATTCTTATCTCCGGCAGCAGCAGCGGGTACGGCATCATTTATGGTGAGATATACATGTTTTTGTAGTGTGGGAACACATATTTGATATCGTGCTATGTGATAATTCTGTTATCAAAGGCCGACACGCCAACCACTTTTACGCCGGATGCCAATCCACAAAACAAAATCCAAGGAGTCCTCTCGAAAGGAAATGTATTCATTCCGGATGTCGTATTTCAAGTTCCGAGCACTCCCTCGCCAGGTATTCTCTCAACCCAAGGTTCCCCCTCGCAACACGGCCTTCTTCAGCCACCCACCCCACCTCTGTCCACTTGTGGATTCACGCCAGACCCTGCGGGCCTCGTGTCGGGAAAGTTGTCGCCATTTTCTTCCCCATCAAGTCGAATTGCTGGCCTTATGACGGCAGGAGAACCGCTCCAATTCAGAGCTTACAATCCACTCGAAATGCAAGAAGGGTCCGCCACGTTTACTCCCGACAGTCCTGTTGGGGCTACACCACAGAGCGGAAGTCTCAGCTGTGCTGATCCGTCAAAAGTTTTGTGCAGTTTCAAGCCCATCAAAGCTGGCTCTATTCCAGATACTTATATTTCGCAAAAATATGTCCATGTCACATAGTAAATGCTTCTATTTAGGAATGCTGTCAATTTTCTCGGCGGACGACCCTCTCCCTGGCACTCTCTCCTTGGAAGGGACCAAAGGCTCGTTCACCCTCGATAATCCAGCCCATGCCAAACTGTTTCCTCCACAAGGCGGAACTGCCTCATTTATTGTGACGACAATTACCACAATTATAACGCGAACCATCACCGTCGTAAAAATTACGTCTGTGACGACGACCATCGTGACCTTTTCCTTAGTGCCAGTTGCGCCAACTTCAACCAAGGCAGCGATAACGGGTTCGTCCGGGTTATCACTGCAGGGCACGTTACAACTTCCCTCTTATCCGGGTGCGGAAGCCTCTTTCACTCCGAGTGGAGGTGACGCGTCCAAGATTAAGGAACCTGTGAGGATTGTCGCTACGCTAGAAGGTGGCTGTCCTCCGATTTCCGGAACAATTTTCCTAGCACTTCTTGGACAGAGTTCGGTTACCTTTATCCCGGACATGAGTCCACCAATGCAAGCCATGTTTTACCCAGCAACGTCACCCACAGCTTTTATTAGGGGGACTTACACAGAACCGACAGCTGCGGATGGTGCCGGTAGCTTTTCCCTACTTCCAGGAGACGCTTCAAAAGTTTCAAGCACGCCTACTTTAGGAACTTTAGTGAAAATGAGTGGATCGGATGGCGACGGAATTCTTGGAGTGTTTATTCCAGGAGATTCGTCAGGTGTTGCGTTGTTTAAACCGGACGTAAGCCAACGTCAAGGTGGAGGAATTGCAGGGTCAGGAGGAATTGCAACGCCTGCAAGCGGATCTGGTGCTCAGCAAGGTATATAGCAATATTTTGGACGTGTCGAAAATAATGAAAATAATGAAAATTACGTAATAATTTCGCTAGCCCAATTAATCATCACTTCTTCCGGGGTAAAGATATCTGGAACTGCGATCGTGTCCTCTTCGTCTACCAGATTCCATCCTTTAGAGGCAGCCGCTCTTAGTCAGTTATCATCCGAGGGTAGCGGCGTTATCACCGTGGCTGACGGGAAGCCGTTAAAGTGCACAGTACAGAAGCCTCCACCAGGACAACCCTTTGCACTGGTGAAGATATTAACGCCAGATAGTGGCTTCATTACAGGTAAGATATTTAATAATTTTGCAGATTTAGATTATGTATCTAATTAATGTATTTATTTAAATATTTACGTAGCCTCGTTCGTACCGGATAATAACCCAACGAAAAAAATTTCTGGTACATTTTACATTGAAGGCAGCCAATTTATTCCAGACAAAGTAAGCCGTTGTACACTTTGAATGCTCAAATTCGAAAGTAGAGCCAACTAACGGTAATTTAATATTTTCCACATAGGAGTTCACAGAAGAAGAATATTCAGAGATTACACAAGGAAAAATAACTTTTCCTTCTGGAGGTGGGGATCCGATTCCAGGGAAAATAATGCCTTCGATACCTGGCAAACCAGCAGTTTTCACTCCCGATCCGAAGCCACCAACGCCAGCCGTATTCCACTTTAATGATCTCACCGTTTCTGGCATTTGGGAGGAATCTACTACCTTGGGAAGTCCAGGGGTGTTCAAAATTGATGAAACTGAAGGGAAAAAGTTGAGAGGAGTCACGACGGATGGACTTCTCTTGGTGAACAATTCGGTTCCACTGAAAGGAAAAATGGTAAACTTTTTGTTTTGGGTTATTAGATGGATAATTGCCCATATTTTATTAATTAATTGTTATGCAGCAACCGTACAACGGACCTGGTCATGAACCTGCTCATTTTCTCCCAGATTCTACTATAACGGAGGGAAGTGGTCCTGGATATTTCTACCCGTCTGGGCAATCTCATCTCGCCATTACGGGGACGTCTAAAGTAGCAGCAGCACCAGGGTGAGTAATGCCGAGTTAATTAAATACTTCATAACTTGGATATCGTATTATTCTATTTGTATGTCCAGATCTCCAGGAAATTTTGTTCCTAATCGATGGGCTGATTTGGCCACGATCGCCTCAGTATCGGGATCAACTCCAGGCAAGTTGTTCCATTCTAAAAACATACGATGGTCACCGTATCAATAAATATTTTATATCGCACCATATTTTTTCTAGGTGTTTTTGTCCCAACTACGCCAAACGGTAAGCCAATCGTGGTAATGATGACTTTGTCTAGCGCGACGCAAACAGCCTCATTTGTGATGGTGACGTCTACAACACGGATAACTAGTGAGATCATATACTTTGTCTTAAATAATTATTTATCTAGTTATGCCGGTGACTATGTATATGGAAAGCTTGATATTTTTCTTAGCCACCATCACGACGACAACGGTAACAACAACGACTCTTTCGGGCTGGTTTACTCTGCCACAATTGTCCCAAGGGAGTGGCATTTTCCATCCGACGGAAGGAAGTCTTGATGGGTTAACGCCAGGAGGAACAATTCGAGCATCGCTGACGCTGTCCCAGCTAACAAATGCGAAACCGAAAGAGTGCACCCTGCAAATTCCGACATCTCCGCTCGAGCCGATTACTGTCACGATGGACCCAATGCCACCCATGGCGGCCTCCTTCATCCCGATTGATAACCCAACGTTGAAAATTCCTGGCACATGTGGCGAACCGTGGGGTTCATCGAGCCCGATACCATTTCAACCGTCACCACAAGCAACGATGCCAACTGGTGGTACGGCAGGGTGGGTAGTGTTGAGTAATTTTTTTCACTGGTATTTTTCGAATATCAAAATTTCATAAGAGAATATATAAATTTAAATGTTGGCAGAAAATTTGCACATTATAAAGTATGTTTGTAAGAGTATGCAATTTAATGGTTTCTCAGCAAACATTGTTATGATTTTTTATATGTGATTTTGAAAAGTAAACCCAAATGACTACGGAAGTTAATTTGTGACTCTGAAATTCAGCGATTAATATTTACGAAACCCTTCCATTCTATGGTCTGTACATTAAAATTAAAGCCAATTTTGCACAACTTTCTGTTCAGAATTGGCTTTAACTAAAATGTCCCTACCATATATATTATGGTGAATTAAATTAATTAGTAGGCAGAAATAAGGGTTTACTATACTAAATATGAAAAACTATAATAGAAGATCCCGTTAATAAAAATGATGAAAACTAAAAATAATATGCTTCTGAATTAAAAAATAGTGCATGAGACCGGGATAAGAATTTTTAGTGTTACTTTATCTTGATGACGGAGGGACGTGAAGAAATTTTGGGTCGTTTTGCTAGTTGATCTGCCAATATTTGTGTCCATGACGTAACTTGTGGATCGGCCATGACCATGTGGACGCAATGTTGTCCTGAGAATGTTGTCCTGAGAATGGGATGATGGACATGAAATGTTGATCCATATTCTTCGTGTCTCCAGCAACTGAATTTAAAAAAAGACATGATATTTTACATAACAAAAAAAAGCCACCAAATATTAATTATGAACATGAACCTATCGGTCATTAGTTGAGGTGAACCGTCAATATTTATAGCTTCTCATTTCATTATCACAATGAGGTGGGATGGCTGGAAAAACGTCTGTAATTGAGACGGATTTCCATATAATTTTATGTTAAATTTATTAATTTATAAATTATAATCAGGTAAAGTATCGCCTAGATATTCCTTCTAAGACATTTTAAGAATTATCGCATTTCGGTTGGGTTCAAATTGTAGCTTTACAAGTCTATTTATTTATTTCCCATAAAACTTCTTTCTGCTATTTAATGAGATCAGAAACAGTCCTGTTAAATTGCACCGTTGCAAACTATTTTAACCCTTTCTTAAACACATAAATCGGATTTATGTACGGATTTATTAAATCCGTACGTACTTCTTAATTCTTATAAAAATATATCTTCTAATTCCTAAAAAATCAGGAAATGATAATGAAAACGTTTCTCAAAACCGCATACACTGAAAATTACCACGTCCTCAGACGTCGCACTACTCGTATATTTTTTATAACAAAATGCTGAATACGTTCAAGTTAATATTTGCTAAAATATTATCTAAATTCCTAAATATCTTCTAGACCAGTGTATTTTTTTTTCCAAGTAAAAAAGCCACGGCAATAATCATACACGAATCTGCTGCTTAGGACGCGAGAAAGGTTCTGTGGTTCCTTACAAGACTCTGGGATTGGAATGAGGGTAGGAGTTGGGAAGAAAATTGTGTATAGAATGCCAAGATGCTTCTTAACCTTAAGAGATTAATACAAGGTTACGATTAAATTTGGGTCTAAAATCAGGTAGAAAGGGACCCTTTTCTTTTGTACACATTTGGGTCGGAGAGGAGACTTTTGTCCGTCGGATGCATCCTGTTAAGAATCCAGGGTCTCAAACATTTAAAAGAAATATTGTCATAGTAAAGCTTAGGGAAGGTTGAATGTTAGGGAACGAGTAGCCAGCGACAAACTTAACAGTGCGATACATAAATAAATATTTGAACCTTCTTGCCAGGGTTCCGTAAAATGCAATAATGACAACTAAATATACATATATTTGCCTTTTATTTAGATTGTCATTAAAGGTTATCTACAATGCTGATATAAAAATTCATGTTGTAAAATAGGCGAAGGAAAATGGTTTTAATGATGAAAAAGAACAGTATTACGCATGAACTGATTTCTTTGCAGAACACTACCGTTTACACTTAAGGCAGTTTCACTCAAAACTAAAAGACCTTTAACCTACGATATACCATACAATTTTTAAACTTTTAAGTTTCAAGGTTTCTTTCAGGCATTAAAACCTTTTATCACTACTGAACCTTTACGATTTCTCTTCTGAGAAAAACACGTTATCGCCAATAATAAGACCTTAGTTCTCACTAAATATTATTTTCCAAACTTGAGGGACACACATTTCTATAAGATCCCGATATTTGATAAATATTATTTACGCATATTCACCTCCATGCATTCTATTCTAAACAATTTTTTTCTCACGATTTTTTGTCTTCATCATACGAAGTAACCAAGAAAACATTAAATTTATTATTTAAAACCAAATCCTTATTAAGGATTATACAGTTTGTCTCCAGCAGCTTGAGCAAAGCTCCCATAAAAAAATAAAACAAATATTTTCTCACCATTATATACACATCCAAGACGATTTTTTAACTCACAATGCAGGTTTTTTTCATGTAAAACTCCGATCTTGAAGGGACTAATTTTATTTTGTTCAGCATCAAAAATAAGCGGACCCGTATTTTTGCTTTTTTCATAATGCTCGCATTTGAGCGCGTGGCGGGATTTTCAAGTATTTTCCCAGCCAAAATCTCGAATTTTGAAATCGCTGTAACTTTTTGAATTTTGGCGCGAATTCAAAAAACGAAAAACATGTATGTTTAGAATTACTTCCTTTACAACATAAAAATTCAATTTCAAAAAATTTCGAAAACTCGAATTTTTTCGGGAATTTGTATATTTCGAAACTCAAAAATCGGCTAAAAATTTGAATTTTCGAAATTTTTTGAAATTGAATTTTTATATTGTAAAGGAAGTAATTCTAAGCATACATGTTTTTCGTTTTTTGAATTCGCGCCAAAATTCAAAAAGTTACAGCGATTTCAAAATTCGAGATTTTGGCTGGGAAAATACTTGAAAATCCCGCCACGCGCTCAAATGCGAGCATTATGAAAAAAGCAAAAATACGGGTCCGCTTATTTTTGTGGCTGAACAAAATAAAATTAGTCCCATCAAGATCGGAGTTTTGCATGAAAAACACCTGCATTGTCAGTCCATAACATGATCTCCGATGTGATAGGAAATAACATAGCGAATGGAATTACTACTAGAGGTCCACATAACACATTTAAAAAGGTATCATTTACGAAAGGTAGTGCAGGAGATTACGGTAGCGGCATCTCATTATTCTATACCGCCAAGTTCAACCAGGTGGAAAATTTCACGCTCATCGGATTGGAGCCGGTCTACGTATAGCCTCCGATAACTCCACTGCTAGCAATGGTATGTGCGACTCAATTTTTATCGCTTCCAACAACGTCGTCCTAGTTGACGTAGATGGTGGTGAAGAAATCATAATCAGATACTTCCTCCGGAATTGAATTGCATAGTTGTCGAGCGAAATTGCTAGAAGCTAACTCCACAGTCCTCATCATAGATTCAAAATTTAATAGAGTCGTAGATCCATCTTGGCAGTTCTATTCAAATGCTGACATTGAATCGAATAAATCGAACGGGATGGAAATTAATTTAAACGTAATTTTGTGAATTCTAAAAATTTATGAAATATTCATGTTAATTAATAAATGTAAATAATTTCTTGAGAATTAATGTATTTAATTCCAAATAAACAAGATATCGGATAAGAAAATGTCAGTATGAAATATAGGTGTTCTGAATAGCGTGAAATTCTAAATTCTGTTGTACACATTATTCGTAAATGATAATTGGTCGAATTTTGTGGCATGCGAAGGTAACATCTAATTTTTCAAAAATTGAAAATCATATGAAAATTAGATTCGTTGCGTTTCGTTGCAGAGGCGTATCCATGGAGTAATTTCATTGATTCATTTTATTATTCAGCAGTTGTACTTAATCAGGGACAAAAATATTACGCATCACTTCTTTTAACACAATGCTATGTCACATTACTCAATTAGTACGATATGAATAAAAAATGACTGAATAATTCATTAAACAAATAAATAATGAACGAATAACGCGACACTTCAAAATACTTATTTTTTATTTATTTATCATGTTAAGTCGAATTATATTTATACACTACGTATTTTCATTAATTGAGCAGAGTTTTTTTTACAAAAATAATATTTAAAACATGGGAAAACATTTAATAAATTAATAACTAGGTACAGTCAGAATTGAAATTGAAATAATATGAAAATAAATTCCCACTATTAATTGTCAGGGCGGATGTAACCACCACAAAGGTAAAGATTACTTATTATGCAATTGTCACGCCCAACTATAAATTCTGACTAAATGAAAAATGAGACTGAATAAATACCCTAGCCAAATATCCAGAGTATGGATTTCTTTCGCATAAATTTATTCAATTTACAGGATTTAATACCCTGTGTTTAAAAAGTTGTGTAAACTTAAAAATAAATTAAGTAAAAAACACAATGTAAAAACGTGCAAATTTTAATTATAGCAAATATTGGATTTGCAAAAGTATGGTTTATATTTACATTACTATTCAAATTATTCTTTAAAAATTCATAAGGCACATGGACCATAATTTTCCACGTGATAGAAAATTCAGCAGCTTGAAATAAAGTGTAATTGGTGGAATAAGTATGGCAGATTTCATAGCACAGAACACGCTTATAATCCTTGCAGTATTTTTCCGTAAGTTTTTGAGAAGCCATTCATCCGTATGTCGATATTTGCTCAATTAAACTGATGCCGAATAGTTAAATATTTATTTAAATACTAAACATACATTTTCCAAATACTTTTCCAAGAGAAGGCAGTGACAATGACGACAACACCGAGTTGGTCCACCATTTGGAAGCTACAGTGTCAAGTTTGCGACAGGAAGTGAAAATTCTGAAGGAATCGATCGACAAGGTTGACGAGGCGAATCGGGAAGGGTTGTGGCTTTGTTTTGTGTCCATCCTTGTTCTGGTAAATATTTTGCGAATTTATGTGCGAATTTATGTGCGAATTAATTTAGTATCGCTTATCGTGAGAATGAGAAAATTTATCGAAAAATGTCATATGCCAATTCAAAAATTCCGCGCAACGCTAATGCTTTTCGACATTTCTAGGCCTTCATGTTTGCCGCTACGGTCCTCTACGTCTGGTATCAGATGGGTGGATCCGCCTACCTTCCGTGGAGTTGGAGAAAGTCTGAATTATAATGGTACGATTATTACGCCGCGAATAATAAATCTGCGGCGAAATTCGAATTTTCGAAAAGTAATTCAAGTCTGGAATCTTCTCACAATAATCTTCTCCTCTCGTATTTATTCATAGATTAATTAATTAACAATCTAGTTTAATTAACAAGTTTTTTTTGTCATGATAAAACACTAAGAAATATTGTTCTAAAATTTCTATATTTAAATATTTTAGACCCTATAATTTCATGAGTATTTTTGTTAACAACCTCGTAAATAGTACTCGCAGAGTATTTATTTGAGCAAAAACTCTTAAACTGTGTATCCAACAATTTATTTAATTATAAATTAGTGCAATTTTTCCTACTTTTAAGTCTAATTAATGTAAAAGTTCTGTAAAATCATGTCACAAATAGAAATAATTTTTCTCCTGTTTTATTTCTAAATTCAACAATAAGTTCGTAATTTATGTACATCTCGCTATGAAATCTGTGTCAAGAAATAAATTTGTACTTATGTATAATCTATGATTAATAAAATTAAGTCATTATTAATCCATCACACTAAAATTGAGTGTTAGTCTGACGAAACAATTAATGCAGTCGCGGTGTTCTGGTCTATAATTTTAAATTACGCGGTTAAAAGTTAGGTACTACAAACTCTTTTCTCAACCACGAACCCTGACAAGCCAACGATTTTTAAAAAAAAAAGTAAAATTATAAGCTTCCAGAATTTCCATTACCAATGTTTTTTTGTGCTGTCTTAAATTTTCGTCTTTTTTTTACGTATGGCACAAAATTTTTGCAAATTTCCTGCAGCGAAATTGTTGTTTTTTTGGCACAGAATATTTCTTATAAATTGTAAGTATTGCTTATTTTCCTGTTGGGGAGAAATACTTTTTGAACGCTATATTTTTTGACCTTAATCGATGAGCTCGTCCAACAAGCGGTACATGAAGAGAGAAAGAAACACGCTGCATATCGAGGTAGGAACTATGAGAACTAGACAAAAACTTAAGACGGCGACGGGATAAGAACACGCGCCGCCGGAGAGGTTTTCAAATATTACGGTTTGTTCTGGAAAAAGAGAAAATTGGTTTTTATTAATTTTGAAGGCGAGTGTAATTTTGCTTTTGGAAAAAAATTTAGGTTTGAATTTTAGGAATTTTGATTTTTGTGTGAGATGATAAAGTCAAAAGTTAAATTTTATAGATTGGAGTTATGTAGTTATTAATAAGATTAAATTTGTGAAGTTGAAAGTTAATTTTTCGAGTACATACTTTTTATTAGCTACGTGAAAATTTTTGCATTATTTTTTGCAATGTTTTTTATTTTTGTAAGAAATTTTCATGCATCGTAAAATTGGATTTCCTCACCTTTCGGAAATGCTGGCGAAAACGGCTCCACCTTACACCCGCACGTATCGGTGTTTGCAATATTTGCACAAGTCTCGGTATTCATGGCGTTAAAAACTTTTAAATTGACGAAAATAACAGAGAGTGTAAACACCGAGGATAAACAGGAGTTGCACAGGGCCAAGTATGCGTTTAGTTTTAGCTGTGCAAAAAAAAATTCGCGAATTAAATATTTACAAAAAAAAATTCTGCAAATTTATTTACCAAAATGAACTGCCGATATCTCTTCCATGAAAAAGCCAACGTCAACAATCCGCACACGATATACTGCTCAAGAAAATAAAATTAGCAACATTGCAAATAATTTTCGCAATTCCTCACCGTAATTGAAGGAACGTAGGTAGGCACCATTTCAAAATACTGGAGTGAATCTACACTAAGATAGTAGCGCATGAGGAGCGCCGCAATGGTGTAAATGCCACCCTGTGATAATTGCATTGCAAAATTTTATCGCGAAAATATTTTATTGGCAATATTTATTTCACTCACCACCACGCCCCAATATACTTTAAGAAAGCAATCCAAGAATGTGAAACAGAATGGTCACAAAATAAGAAAGTTGTCGATTTAAAACATCGCGATATTAGAAAAGCCGTACCCAAAGGTCTTCCATATTTCAGCGTCGAGTTTGGTGATGATAGCTGCGGATTTGCTCACGTTATCGAAGACGAGAAATATTTTCCAGTCAATTTTGCCCAGGAATTTATCGGTGGCATGTTGGAGCTTGATCATCAATTGTGGAGAAAACAGAAGAAGGATGACTTAAATACGCAGAGAACAAAGTTGATGAATTTTTTAAAAGTCTGGGCACCATTTGATCTTACTCGGGAAGAGCTAGTAAATTTTAGTATGTATTATGACCATTTTTATTTTCAAAATAAATTGAAATTGCATAGAAAAAAAAACTGGACAAAAATTAGCAAGGAAGTGGCGGAAGAGAGTGGCGCAGCCCTGATGTCAAGCGTCAGAAGAAAGCTTCGATCTGTGGCGGGTCGGGGCACCCTGGACAAGGCTCAATGATTGTGGGTGGACAAGGAGTTGGGGGCGGCGGCGTCGGTGGGCTGTCTCCTCCACAATCTCCTCCTCCAGTCCCGCACGTGTTGTCGTCGCAATTTTCGTCCTTCGAATATTCTGACCCCATGATGATGCTTGGCAAATGCAGAATCGGGGCTTGATAAGATAGGTTTGCGGCAGAAATTTTATTTGAACTGAATATTTTCGTACTGGCAACCAGATTTGACGCGTGCTTGACTCAAAGTATTTCTTCCCGACTGATTTATTAAATGTTTAAAAAACATGTTCATGTATGCAAGAAAGTAGAGATTAAGACATTTGAACAGTGTCCGTCCAAAACACTTTTTCCCAGGACAGGTGGGAAAAAGTGGGGAAAATGGCGGCCCATGTATTTAGTTATGGAGAATGCTAATTTCTTTGAAACTCAATATTTCCGAAATCTTACTTCATATTCATGATCTAGCACTTATATAATTTTAGCACTTATATAATATCTTGAATTAGAAAGTCAAAAACAGTTTCCCAGCTCCAATTTCAAATCACAAAGGTGCAGAATGAACAGAATGAACAGCACACGTATTACTTGTTATCGTGAGTCAGCATTACCTAAGAATTGTTTTAAATATAATTCAATACCACAAAATCATATTTATTGACGTTTAACTTAATAATTCGTTATTTGTCAAAATTATAGGTTAAGTTTCAATAAACTGAGATAGCCACAAGCATTTATCTGTTGGGCAGGAATTAAGACATAATTAATTATAAGACACAATTAATATACTAGGTACTCACTCTAAATCAAGGTCAACGCAAATATTTGGAGGATGTCGTCTTCCCGCCAGAAAATGGAGATTACTCCGAGTGAGCGGAATTTGGCTTGATGCTGCGCTACTGTGAAGGTGGGGGTGGTCAGTGGGATGACTCCAGTGTTCCGGAGCCATTCTATGAGTCAGTGTTGGTGCCAACTAGTCATAATTCCCCACTAGGAGTGGGAGTGGTTAATCGTGGTGGTAAATCATCGACAGGAAATAGCGGCCCAGTTTTGCATTGCCCCTGGTTTTGAAACTGGCGGGCATAAAATTTAAAAAAAAATTGCATATGAAGGGAATTGTGTTGAAACATAATTGGTGAAAATTTCAAGTCGATACCTTTTGAATTGCAAAAACGCAGAGGTCATCTTACCAGCGTGGTGCAGACATGCCTTGCTGTTTTCTACAATTTCTTTTAAGAGTTTTTGCCATATTAGCTGGAATCCTAGTAAATTTTTTGGCTCATTCTCTCGACTTGACCACAATTGTTTGCAGAATGACCAAAACTTTTCAATCCCTCGAGCTTGGGGGACATTTGGGGAATTTTACTTTTTTGCCAAAAATTGATATTTTTCTCTCTGAGTTAGTCTAATACATATTTGACATCGTGCCAGGTCAGACGAAAATAAAACATTATCAAGGCCATGAAGCTTATTGATTAAGGGAATTAATCGATACTTTAAGCATTCCTTAATATCAATGGATGAGGTCATGGTGCCCTCCGGAACTAAGCACTCACAAATTGCTAAATTCGTCGAGTGCTTACCAAATTGGGTGTTTTTTTGAGAATTTACTTTGGACTTTGAATTTCTCTTCAAATCCCATTCCACTATGATCAGCGGCATGCACAAATTTTCTTCCAATGAGTTGGGTCAACGGTCACGTACGCTTCATCATAAATTATGAGAATTCTTAAACGCATTTTTTCAGAAATTTTCCTTTGCCCCGTTTCAGCACGTTATTCTTGGTCCTTTACATATTTTGACGATTTCTTAGGTGTAGATCGCGTATTTTATCAAGTTTTTCCACAATTATTGAGTGAATTAGAGGGCATTAGATCACCAACAATGGATTAAGAAATGGTCAAAGACCTCGCCGCCGCTATTACGCATCTCTCTCTACTTCTTCCAACGGCCGCCCTGGCCATACTGACTTTCTTACAAACTTTTATGAAATCGCTGCTTGTGGAAGAGTTGGAGGAAGACGAAGGCTTTCAGGGTGGCAACGTAATAATAATCTCTTGCCAAACACCTGTGGTGATCATCTTGCGGATCATGAGAAGCAACATCGCTTCATCTCCTGACTCGGGGCTGCTCCCACGCTGGACGACACACCTCTCATCACATAGTTCCGCCAGTTGTCATCATCTCCGTCTTTATGAATTCCTGAAAACCGTCACCACTCACATATCTAGGGCACTTTATTTTGCGTGTGGCCTTCTTCACCACATTTTGCAGTCAATATTAATATTATTGCAGTTTTTAACTTGGCTGGCTGGCAGTTAAAATGCAGTGCAGTCGATTGCGAAATTGATTCTTATTTTGTTATGGTGGCTGCGTGTTCATTACAGCGTCGCGTGGTTTTAGTGTTTCACAGCCACAGTTCCTTTTTATGTACTTGGATTGTTGACTGCATGGATTGAGACGTTTGTCTGAGAGAAAGAATTAATGGTCGTTGGTGACATTTGATAAACGGTTGCGTGATCCGGCTCGTTTGTGGAGCAGTTATGCTACATATTATTCATTAACCGTGGTGGTGGTGACTTACCTGTTGAACATATAGGGCTATAGATCTGAAGATCACACGACCAGTAATGTACAGAAATGTAAAAATACCTCGTCGTGTGCTGAAGATGCTCGTAATTGAAATTCATGAGCATCATCAACATTTTAATTCACAAATTGGAAATTGTAATTATTCTTCCTGATTCAGATAATGAATTGTTGACGAGAGAAAGGACAATAAAAGAATATTTGTTTGAAAGAGTTTTTACAAAGAAAGATTTAAAGAGACGAATGCGATGTGTGAAATACATTATACAATTAATTAGTTTACATGCAAGAGTTTATTAAACACTAGGTAGAGTAGAACACATTAATCAGATGAATTCAAAATGCAAATTTTTAGTATCATCTGGTACAAAATGAAGATCGTATCATAGCGTGTGTATATATGCATTATCCTATAATCAAAATTTTAGATAAATTCGAACAATTAACGGTTCTATAAATAACTAAACGAGAATGCATAAATCACAATATTACAAAGTCTTCTGTCTGCGATTACATATCGTGTACATATTATTATACGCCTAATATGCAAAAAAATTATATTATAGAGTTTACATAGATGTCTACTTAGTTTTCACATACTACCGAATGATGATAGAATCGAATATTTCTATTTAATAAGTAGTTAATTAAAATTACTTAATAGCTTAATTCACAGGCAACATAGTTTAACAGCCTCTGTCCTTTGAAAGGACTTATTTAAGATAAAAACCTCTAAAAATCAGAAATAATAATAATACTCGATTTTGTATAACATAAATATCCATTCAACTAGAATTTATAAGTGAATAGAAAGTGATGATTGAAATTGCAACAACTAAATAACATAAATATTAAAAACAAGATAGAAGTACGATTACTCTGAAATCCTTTTCAGTCAATGCGAAATTAAGTTTATATCGCTCAGCCCCACCTTCTCTACTATTATTACGTCACAACAATAACAATAAAACCAAAACAATGTTTATACGAGAGTAATATCAAACTCATGAGATGTTAACACACATACGTATATATCAGTAGTCGCGTCGATACGATACAAACTGATATCACGATCAAAAATACAGCTGCGAAGGTTTTTTTATTTCCTTGTACTATCAACAATTTAAATTAGTCTTGGCTTGTTTATATAACTGGTTTACTAAAAACACGAAATGGTGTCTACTAGATTTTCGATTGATTTAATTAAAAAGTTTCGATTTTGCTCATCACCGGCACAAAAATTCAATAGAGCGAAGAGTCGAAGAGGTAGTTATTATTTTGATTATTGGATCAATTTATGTAGCATAACGATTTGTCCATAATCGAGCAACACGATCGTGTTCTTCACGATTTTGAAGATATTGTGTTGCAATAGATCCAACTAGAGGATCCGCTATATCATAACAAAATTAAAAGTGCATTAGTATTGTTAATGTACCATCTCAATATTAGAATACCTGGATTGCAGTCTGTGAGAAGGCTGCATATTGAGAGTAACACTTTGGAAACCGTCAGAGCAGGGGACCAGTTATCCTTGAGAATGTCTAAGCAGATGACACCTTTTGAAAAAAAAGTATGAATGAAATTAAAATGGGAACATGATAAAAGAATCTAAGAAACCTGAGATGTCTTCAAATATTCAATCATTCTATATCATAATGATTCATAAGATACATAATTCTGAACAAAAGTACTATACCTTGGCTGTTTATGTTGCAGTGATATATCATGTTTACCTACTTGAGGACTATCAGGACAAGTGTCTCCATTAATGTACCATATTAAATAGTATCAACAAGAGTAGCATTCAATTTACATGAAAAACGATATACTCTTCTTCCTTACAATCTCTTGACTCTTGGCATTATTTTCACAAGTCGGCCAAAATAATGGCCTAAGCATTTCACTCTTGGGCAAGTAAAGTGGCAGTGTATGTACAAACACTGGACAGAATTGCGAAATATATGACTATGTTCCCACTTGGAAGAATGAGATGTTCACCAACAATTCAAGTGTTCAATGTATATGTACCACTACATCTTGTCCTCACTCACTCGTTCTCGTACTTTATTAATCATAAATCTTTCCTGTCAACCGGGAATTCAGTTGATGCGACGCTGTTATTCTTTGTTTATTACGGCATTATATTGACTGGGTTACAAGTATTGCATGAGTTTTCTCCTCAGTCAGTCCTTTTTTAGCTGTTCCATCGACGTAAACAAATTTTCAGCCCACCCAAGGATTGCATATTTTTGTTAACCGTACAGTACAACATAATTTCTATATAATTCGGAGAATAATAGAATCTGTACTTTAGTTTCTGTTGTGGCTACACATTAATTTCTCCGAATCTAATCTTTAATTACCAATTACGTCTGGCAATATTGTATCCCAAGTAACTGTGCTGTGTAATATTGACTAGTCTCGATTTCACCAGTATGTAATTGTGTATAAGGAAATGAAACTGGGGTTTAAGTCAGAGTTTGAAAACTATGATGTGGTGACTCCTGCTAAGCACTTATAAAACCCTACTTATTGTGCTGCATACAAATCTCCTGCTTTATATAAGTTAGATAGTGTATCTGTAACCTATCGTCGTTATCTAAGAATTTTAACAAGTTTTCTTCTTGGCCATCCTTCAATCGAGTATTACTATCTATGTATGACACGTTGATGAGATTCGCTGTTCATCAGTCAGCATAATAACTACACTGTAATGGTCCTATGTCAGAGTAACCTTAATGCCAAACATGATGGAAATTGAGTAGTAACATTTTTATATTTGACATTTTTCGGAAGGGCTTTAGCAGTCGGATTTCAGTGTCGAATAACCTTGAGATTTGAAATGACAGATACAAAAAGATAACAATTATCCACGTGTTAACCCAGTAACAAAGACTTGACTAGTTATTAGTAAATGATACACAATAAGTATATAGCTTTTTACCCCACTTTGTAGAAAAGACACCAGTCTTTCAGTACATGACACCTTTTCTTGTAATTCTATTATCTTTGGAATTTGAGCTCTTTTGTTCCACCACTGCTCCCGGCCTTCATGTGGTTGTTGGGCATTATCGGATCTATTATCTGAAATTCGAATAAGGAGCAGGACTGGTAGTCCCTAAACCTATATGTCATTATGTACTATTATTATGCTGTGCGAGTCCATGAGTGAAAAGCAGTGATCTCTGCATACAGCTAAATCGGGTCTTTCTCTGTTAGATGGTCTTCTGTTAATTGAGCCTTTTTGCTTTGTGTGTGTTCACCACCGAGGACGAGCGTTCGCTTTCTTCTTCATCCACGGAGCGTCTCATTTTCCGCTCAGTTTCTCAACTCACTCAGGTGCTGGATCACACCGAATTTCTCCTCCTCGTCTCATCTCTCCTCACAAAACGAAAACTCTGAGCAACTTCAGAAAGCCCACCAGAGAGAAAGTATTATTGTAGTTTTTCATGATCTCGTGAAATTGGATCTCTCAGTAAACATATTTAGCCAATTATAATCCACCTGGATGGCCTTACGAAACTACCGTGTGTTAAAGTGTGTTGTATTATCATGGACATTTCCACGACGGTGTTTCTCTTTCTTTCGTTGAAAAACAGTAATCATAATGGGAAATATGAATAACATTTTCCCCTACTGAGAAAAACTTACTGTATTGAATAACTTGACACAAGAATGGTGAATTATTTTTATTCTCCTACCTGAGCTAAAGCAAACAACAACAACGACGGTATCAAAGTAGATATAAAAGTGCTAACCATGCAGCAACAGCCCAACAATAGTAACGGAGTGGTTTTGAATCAGTCATCCAAAACCTTCAGGTAAATTCAATTATCACATTTATTCAACGGTTCGTAGTGACGGGAAACAACTCTAAGAATATCTTGAAACCATACAAACATGAATGTAATATTCCGTTTACACACTTTACACGTAATTCCCATCTCAGTATTTATTCTTCAAGTATAGTTATGAACCTGTACTTATGTATGTACTGAATATTAACTTTGAGCTATTCCACCATTGAACTTAAAGTCTCACATTTTCCCACGATACCGTAATTCTATTGTTTTCAATAATTTGGTTTAATTTTGTACGTTATAAAAATTCAAGTTTGTTGGTCTTGCATAAGAACTGTAGGTTTCTCATGATATTACATACTTCTTTCGCTTATTTCGACTCGGTTAAGTATTGTTTGCGCACTTATCAAAGAATGACTCAATATTTGATATACAATTATTGTAATTATTGTATGGTAGTTGTGTGACTCAGGTTAAAAGCTACCACTTCTCATCTTGAAAACTTAATAAGATAGCAAGGAAATAAGTGACGTGATCAAATCAACAATTTTGGTTTTGAGATATTAGCTTTGAGATAATAAATAAGTATTTAAAACGAATTCCTAAGTGTGTGCCTCAAAAATATTATAAAAATGTCATTAGGAGAACAGAATGGGGTATTTTGCATGTTAGTCTAATTTATACATACATACGTAATTAGGTAGTTACTTATATTTTTATCAAATTTGTTACTATTTGTAGAAATCCCCCATGGTGGAATCGAAGGACAAGACTGGAAAGAGGTCTGTTAGTGTCCGCGTGCGTATTCTTCGTGGCGTGCGCTGCACTAGTTGTCGCCCTTGCCTCCACAAACTCCGCTTTACGAGGTACGTTCCGTTTTCGAAATTTTCACTTTGGACACCAATCAGCTTGATTGGCTTGAAATCAAACTTAATGTCCAATACAAATATGCAAGGCACACAAAAACACGACGACCGCTTCAACTGCTGACTGCGTTGATGTATTGCACTTGTATAATTTTTTACCTTTGTTTACTTATTTATTTGATTTGAAGCTGTACAAATATTTATTTGCAGAGATATCACTAATATTTAATTACGTGTTCTCTACCCTAATATACTACATACATGTAGATATAATGTACTGAAATGAAAATAGATTTTGAATTTTATGATAGCACAATGTGCATATGTGCATGAACGCATGTATGTATATATATATATGTATATATATATATATATATATATATATGAAGTCTTTTTTAGAGGCATGAAATATGATTCAACAAAACCAAATTGACCATTATTACCCCCTCAAAATTTCAAATGAAAATCCCTGAAAAGTGTTAATGTGGTGTGCTTTGTATTTATTTATTTTATTTATTTGTCTATTTATTTATTATTTATTACAACTTACACCATCAACATAATTTTAATTTTTAAACTAAAATTGAGACAGTTTTACTACGTTTGGACAGAAATTGCATATCTCAATAACTTATTGGTTAAACAAATTTATCAAAATTTTCCTAGGCACGATAATACCTTAACGGATTAGATCTAATCAACGTGTTTGTCCCCATTTTGTAAGTTTTTGATTTAATTAAGATTGATGAGTTGTTGTGTGATCAGTCTCACCTCATCACCCGTCTCACCTTGGCTCGTTTACCCACGATGGCGTAGAGTAATCTTCAAAGTAAAATAGAGAAGACTGCGTATGTAACTGATGTTGTTTCTTGAGCCGGAAAGAGCTAATTCGAATGTTTTGAAATTCACTCCAAACAGTTTATTGTTGATGGTGTAAGGTGTATTATTATTTTAAATTATTTATTTATTATGTACACACGAACGTGGTTTGTGGCTTATGTTTGGCATGCTTGAGCACTTGGCACTTACATTTATTAACAGTTGGTCCAAATTCTGAGTATATGCCTTCACCAGAAGCACTAGTCGATGACAGCAGCCTCCAAGACGCCGAACCCGGTATCTGCAACACCAAGGGATGTGTCCGAACAGGTATGTATATAAATTAGTGATAATATTTAATAAATACTTACATAGCTCCATAAAGTATGCACAACTAACTAGCACACATTTTCATTAATTTCATAATGTAGCTGCTGCAATTATTGAAAACATGGATGAAGAAGTAGACCCATGGTATTGTTTTTTAAAATTATCAACTTTTATTAATAGAAACTGTCCCAAAATTCAAAGTATTACATCTTTGAAATATATTTTTAGCGTCAATTTCTACGATTTTGCGTGCGGGAGCTTCGTGAAAAATACAATAATACCTGATGACAAAACTCAAATGACCACGTAATTTCCAAAATCTTTCTTCTGATTTTTTTTATCTGGGATTTATTACTAAATTTTGTATGGTCTAGATTTGGAATTCTCAACGATAAACTGGATGAACAAGTAAGGATTATGCACCAAAATTTCAAAGTAGTCGTAGAAAGCTGAAATTTGGTATGGAGGTCGCTGATGGAATTTAAGGAAAGAATACGAAGTAAAATTTGAAAAATTTTCACCAGGAGGTACCCTGCAGGGCAACCCATACCGATTTTGAAATATTGTCCTAGAAGCCTGAAATTTGACATGGAGGTCCATAATGGCCTATAAAGACAGATTATGAAGTAAAATTTGCAAAATTTTCACCCAGAGGTACCCTATGGAGTGACCCCACCGATTTTGAAATATTGTCGTAGAAGCCTGAAATTTGGCATATAGGTCTCGGATTGTTTCTAATGAGAGAATATAAAATGAAATCACAAAAATTTTCACCCAGGGGTACCCTATGGGATCATCCACACTGGTTTTTTAAAATCCTCCAGTTGAGCTGAAATTTGGTTTTGAGATTGCTAATGACTTGCAGATAACTAAGGTAAAGTTAAATTTTAAAAAAAATCAATCATGGTTGTCCTAGTGTGTGACCCACACTGATTATGAGAAGTTGTCGTAGTAAGACGAAATTTTTTACATACTCGTAGAATGGCTTCTTATAAAGGAACAAGAACTTGCAAAAATGTTACGTTTAACAGTTATCTGATGCCAAATAATCGGATTGGTCGGTAAAATGCATACACCCTGACTCGGGCTATCTAGACACTGCACACTGTAGGTTTTTAGTACTTTCCCTGATCCAAGTATTATTTCTTGTGTAGAAGCGATGATTATATCGATGTTGAATAATGACGACCCCATCAATTAGGGTTAACGCGTGCGAGATTGCATGGAAATGGAAAATATAGGGTAGGTGTGGATGTAAATGTGTGATTTTGTCGCACAGGCTGGAGGAGATCCGCAGTTGGGGGGACTCGTTTGAGAAACTGATGCGGAACGGTGGGGGTCGGAAGGTGTTTCGAGACTTTTTGAAGTGCGAGTACTCCAACATGAATCGCTCTTGCAATGGTCAACACCAAAGCTCGATTTAGTTCTTCTGACTCTGTCGACACAAGGGATTTTGTTTCTCCAGTAACACGTGACAATTGAGTTTGTACATCAACACTGTTGAACCCAGTAATCAACCGTAATGATGTCATTTCAACACTGAAATCATAATAAAATTAACAAAAATGATAAAATAGAATGGGGATTCAATTCTTCTGAGATACATATATATTTGTACAAGACGAACCATAAATGAAGTTGGGCGGAACTTGTGTGAGTATTAGTGGCTAAAGAATGCAAATGTGTCAACAATTGAACTCGGTAATGTGGTTGAATGTGATGCAAGCGATAACAAAACATTTCCAACTATAAAGATACAAAACAATATTGTACCAACCAAAGTCTATAATATAAGGACAATATATTATTATTATTACCAGCGTGTGCAAAATTCCCCATGCTTGAGACCTGTGGAACATTGTGAAATAAAAGATTAGTAATTTTTTTACTGCGTTGATTAAGTGTGGAAATGTAAGTGCAAATATGTTTTATTTCATTAGTTTTAGTTTAAGTTACTTGTACACAGCTGGCAAGAGTTGTGCTGTAAGAAATGGAAAAATTATTCGAATTCTTAAATTAAAAACAAATTATGATGGATGTAAAAGTACTTACAAATAAAGCCTTTGATCCCTAACGACTCAATTTCCATATATACAAGTAATCTGGCATATGTTTCAATTAAGGCCGGAGCCAAATTTTGATTTGATTTTGACTGAGCAACCTTCATGATATGTGTTACAATCTTAAAATTACATAAGAGCACGGTGTACGTTAGGCGTTGTTTATTGGAACGGGAGGAATGAGAATCAATTAACTTACATTATGGATCAAGCTCATCTTTGTATGCACTGTCAAGGAGTCCAGACATTGGACGGAAAGAGGCGTTGTGGGGCTTAGATTTGCAGTTGGAGTTCCAGTCGTGCTTCCATGAATTGCTTCTACTAAAGCTGCCATGGGCCTAAACAATTTCGTAACAAAATAATGCTAGTTATGTGCGTATGTACATTATAGATAGCAATAAAAATCTCATTAAAATGCATCATACCTAGAAAAATGCTCTTGGTTCGTCGAATAAGCATTGCACAACAAGGCTACACGGTAGCTACAATAAAAAGTAATTGTAATACACGAAACCTTTCCATATCATCATCGACATTATCAACAGAAAGCAACTGAAAATATTTCTAAATAGACTTAAACACATGTATAAAAATTACCAATGATCATTCACTTGTAATGGAATTTGGGAACTAGATGGTTGCACCATACTTTGAAGATAGTCATACTGATTTTTTAGAGTTGATGGAAGAGGTCTTGGAAGTGTCTGATTTTCTCCTTGTGCTTTTTTCAAAATGTGAATCCATATGCATGTAGCAGACATCTGAGCAGGTTAATAATAAGACGGTGTTTTAATGTATTACAACAAATTGTCGGCCAAGATATAGTTTCCAACAACTGAATAAAAACATTCAGTTACCTGAGCAGTCGCAACGGGTTTGGTCATATCGGGCACTGGAAGTGGTTCTAAATAAATATATCAAGATTAATTTACATTCAATAAAAAAATTTAAATCTAAGAATATTGATTGATACCTTTCTCAGGATATAAAACATCATAGAGGCGGAGTACAGGAAGGAAATCACTAAGCTAAAATTAGACAATGTTGATATTTTCTAATCATCTCTAAAAAAATATAAATGTATACATAATAAAACTTACGGGGTTCTTTTGAATGCTTCCAGAAATGAATTGAAGTAAAATCCACATTAGAAAATCTCGTCCTTTGAATAGTTTAACATCGGAAATCTATTAAAAGTAGGAATTATATTATAATGAGTAAACTAATTTATACTATTATTATCTTTACTTAACCAATACGTACACACCTTTATATATAAATTGGTAACGATAACGGGAAAGCTGGCGAATTGAAAAAGAACAAAGAAAATTAATTGTGTTGATAAGTGCTGCCATAATGACAAAGTGGATGGCAAGGCCTCATCAGATGATTGTCCATCCAATGTCTGGCCCATTTCGACCTCTGTTCTTTCCATTGCAGCCAAAATCAGCTCCACCAATCGTTCTTCCAATGCTGCGCATCTTAATTTGTGCTGTTCAAAGAAGATAGGATTTTATAATTTTTTTATTGATCGTTAAATCAATTAATTTTTAAAAATTCAATTTATTACAATTAATTAAAAATTAAATACCTGTTTCTGCAAACCCAAAATTGCACAAGCCATATCCCTACTGTATGGTTGTTCAAGAATATATCTCAACAAGCGGTTTTGTGGTTTCAAGAGTTCCTTGTCATAAGGAAGACTTCCCTTCAACATAAATCGTAATGTTTGAGGATCTAACTTCCTGAAATAATTTCATGACATAATTTCCTCCCTCTTTTTCCTTATTCCCAATCTGTCTTTCCTCCTCGCTCTTCTTGAGTTGCACCGACAGGAACCAGGAGCAGAGCAAGCCAGGAACGCTTATTTGAGGTATCTTTTATTATTACGCTCTACCAACACAGCCTCCACTTCTACTACTCGCTCACCAAAGTCTGAAGGAAAGGACCGTCAGCAGAGAGACTTTCGCCCAAAAAGAAGGTGGCGAGAGAGAGAGAGCGTCTCAACCAAAACCAGACCACCAACCCTTCCTCTTTCGACTTCCTCCACGCTCTGTGTGGCACTTTTGTACGTACAACCTGTGAATACAAGTATGCATGCAGTTACGGATGTGGCACTCTACTTTTTTAAGCCTCTTTTTATGTGCAAGCTCTATTTCGCTCGAGTCTCTCTCGGAACAATGTATGTCATCAGAAATGCGATTCACTTGATCTGACGCTCCTGCAGGATAGCAGTGCTGCTGCCATTCAGCCATGAAATCTCGGATCTCTCGCGATAAAAACAAGAATGCAGCGCTTGTATCTCGCCACACAATGGCGTGTGATGTTTGCGACTAAAAATAAACAGAAATGTGATATTGCAAGATGTGAGAATTTCAGGATGCTCGAATTCACATGAAACGCTCATCGGACTCAAACAGCTGTTGCTTAGAGGGTTTGATGTGTGATGAAACCGTTATTTTCCCACCCTCCAAAACAATTGTATGGAGCGTAATGACAGTCCTGAAAAATTATTATTTCACAAATTGGAAAACTCACAAGAATAGAGTAGTTTGCTCTACTCTAATACAACATAATAATATGTACATATTTCTCATCCATTTTATGAGACGCATCACCCATAATCTCATCCAGTAGGAGGGACTGTCTCACATTATATTCACACTTCCCCAGAAGAAATTTAATTTTTCTACCCCCTTTATAAGAGGACATGGTGTAAGAGAAACATGAAAATTATTAAAGTGCAGAGTCAGGGGCGAAGCATTTTGTGAACCTGCAACTCTGTCTCCATTGTTCTCTTCCAGTAGCGTCAAAAAGATAACCGTACATCATACCAGTCTTCCTTCCTCCCAGGTAGCCCCAGTGGATGTTTTCCTACTTTCACTCCCACAGTTGCTCAAGTCTAAATATTTCCCACGATAGGAAAACAACGCAGCCATTTGATGCAATCCAGGAGGAGGATGCTGCTGGTTTTCGTAGCCATGGAAGAAAGCGTGGTAACCTGGGCCATGATCACAATAAAAGTTTCCCATCTACCACTTGTCCTTCTCTTACGAAGGAAAATATTATATCTGAAAGCACACGGCACATAAATAATAATTTAATTTATTATCTCGATACAAAATTTTTGTTTAAAATCACATTATTTTCAAAATTAATAATTTTTAAACAGACAACGACCTGAAAATGCAGTCCTATTTTTATAACATCCTCCAATTTCTCGTATAAGACTCCTCAAGAGCATGCAATTCAGTCGCTACTAATTTGATTATTTCGAGAATGGCACCCGTCTTACGTACCACCGTCCTTTTATGGAGACGACAAACCACCTCTTCAATGCCCTCCAGGTGAGTAAGACTGCAGTCGTGGAGATATGCATACGCAGTCACCATTTCCAGGCGCAGCGTTCCTTTATAAGTAAAACACTTGGAATCTTTGAGTTGCGTGTCTTCTCCTTAGTGATAATTTATTTATGAACTATTCTCTCCTGTTTTTAATTAACTCCTTCCACCTTCACTTTCGGACCATGCACCAAAAATACTCTGTGTATTTAGATCCCGAGCAATGTCTAATATTTCTTATATCTTTAAGAGAAAGCAGAATTGTATATATTTATTTACTTCAATATAAATATTCAAGTGTATAAACCAAAATTATAATAAGTTTTAGTTTAACGAGCTACATGCACTTTTGAAATTTATTGTAATTACATTAAGAGATAACAGAAACGAAAAGTAAAACACGAGAAATAGGTTTATGTATTTTGATTAACCTTTCCCTAACTGAGGAATGTATGCGAATATAATTCGAATGCCAAATTTATGATTATTTTATCCCCCCTCTCGCCATTATAATATAATTCAAATTCAACATCGTAAAACTTGCTCGTCATCAATAAAGTTGAGAATATTGGAGAGAACACGTTAAACTTACTTAATACAAGTCTCGAAATTACTCACCTTCCCCACGGTTGGTGAGGTTGATTAGCTGGCTGCTATTAAAGTGAGTAATATCACTATTAAAATTTTAAGGAGTAATTATTACCACCAGGACGGATAATATGCTCGTGAAGAGAAGTTATGCGAAGGTTGACAAGAAATTGTATTGTTATTTCGTCGCGTGGTCGAAATATTACACTGCTTAACTTTGCGTATTATTCACACAACTCGAGATAATAATATTATTTATTTAGAGGTGGAAATACACTTCACCTCAATGAAACTTAAATGTAATAATGAGAAATTAAATATACTTAATATGCAATCCACAGTTCTGATTCTACACTATTTAAGCTGTAAACTACCTATATATTTTTTTAAATCCAATTTAACAGTGATAATAATTTATTTAAGGTTATATAATTTAAAAACCTACAGTGTGCAGTGTCTAGATAGCCCGAGTCAGGGTGTATGCATTTTACCGACCAATCCGATTATTTGGCATCAGATAACTGTTAAACGTAACATTTTTGCAAGTTCTTGTTCCTTTATAAGAAGCCATTCTACGAGTATGTAAAAAATTTCGTCTTACTACGACAACTTCTCATAATCAGTGTGGGTCACACACTAGGACAACCATGATTGATTTTTTTTTAAATTTAACTTTACCCTAGTTATCTGCAAGTCATTAGCAATCTCTAAACCAAATTTCAGCTCAACTGGAGGATTTTAAAAAACCAGTGTGGATGATCCCATAGGGTACCCCCGGGTGAAAATTTTTGTGATTTCATGTTATATTATCTCATTAGAAACAATCCGAGACCTATATGCCAAATTTCAGGCTTCTACGACAATATTTCAAAATCGGTGGGGTCACTCCATAGAGTACCTCTGGGTGAAAATTTTGCAAATTTTACTTCATAATCTGTCTTTATAGGCCATTATGGACCTCCATGTCAAATTTCAGGCTTCTAGGACAATATTTCAAAATCGGTATGGGTTGCCCTGCAGGGTACCTCCTGATGAAAATTTTTGCAATTTTACTTCGTATTCTTTCCTTAAATGACATCAGCGACCTCCATACCAAATTTCAGCTTTATAGGACTTTTTTGAAATTTTGGTACATAATACCCCCACCACCTTTCTGACTCCCACCGGTCAACCAGTGGACCGATTTGGCTCATCTTCGAACTTGATTCCTAACTTTGCCCAATATGCATATGCTGAAAATTTCAACCCGATCGGATAAGTTTAAAGAGAGTTATCGATAGACGGACGGACAGACGGACGGACGGACATGACGGTTACATAAGCCCTGACTCGGGCTAAAAAGTACTAAATTTGTTAAGAAAATATGATATTGTAGTATTGCCACGATACACATGTTACTATTTCTTCACATTAAATGAAACAAGATGATCTATATACATTATGTTCTTGCAGTCGTATGGAATTGTAAATACCTGAATGACTTGGTTTACAAGCTGAATAATTTAGCATGTTGTCTCTCCTGTCCTTATTCTAGTAAATATTTATTTATGTATTATCATTGGTACAGTTGAAATGCGTCGCTCTTTAAAATGTTTACACCGCAATCTCAATTCTTTCATCCTTAAAGTCAGTACGACTTATTAATTTTTTGATTCCATTAGCATGGAGATTCACTAATGAATAATTCCGTGTTGAATAATTCTACAATAGAGAAGATAAATCCGTTTTTTAGTATTTATAAAACCTGGGAGGATTGCGGTTGTGATATGGTTTAGTTCTCACTTGTCCTACATTGTTTAAAAAGTATTTCAAAAAACTTGGTAGGCATTTGTATAACTAAGTTGTAAAAAATAACTGAAGGACAGACACTCTTTCAACTTTCATCTTTATAGCGATGTTAACATTTTCTTTGTCAAATCAATCAAGTATGTAGAAAGATATACATATTATAAAATAGTAGAGTAAGTCAAAATTTTACATGCTTTTGTTACGTACGAATACGTAAAAAATGTTGTCAAAAATTTCCACCCAAGTTTCTCAACTATTTCAGCAGATTCGACTGGTCTGTACTCATTCTGAGATTAAAAACCATCTCCTTGCCCAAATCCAGCGAGAAGAAAGGTCCACGATGAGAAAGGAGGGTAAGAAATAAGATGGGTAAGAAATAAGATGGGAAAGTGGATTGAATTGGATTGGTTAGTGAAGTGCAGTAGTGGCTGTGGAGGCATGAATGAAAGTAAGCAAGGATGAGATCCAAAGACTAGATTCTCCTCCAGCATCCACCAGAACTAGAAGCTCTCCATAGATTGTTCATGCTGATTAGTTCTGCCCAGTTGTTCAATCTGTTGGCCTGTGTCGAGTTACTTTACTTACTCCACTTTCTCTCTCCCTCTGCTCTCTCGGGTGTATCAACTTTCTCCCAGTTAACCTTTGATTTCCCAACTCTTGTGGTCAGCAATTACTTTATTGCTCTCCCCTGTAGAAAATGTGTCCGATGCGAAAGAGGCGGAGATAGCAGAGTACATTAAGAGATAAAAGTGGAGTCATAAATTGATACGCGATACTCCTTCTACCTTTTTTCAGAAGTATGAGGCATGTGTTTACCTGGAGCTATGTAGAAGTACATTTTGTATGCTTACCTGAATGTATCTTATCTTTTGAAAATGTGACTTTATGAAAATGATCCCTTTATATGGTATCTGGACTTAACAAGTTTTTTTGCCAAAGACGGCATGCTTAAACAATTAACAAAGAATCTATTTGAGAGAGCATTAAACTGGATCGCGAATAATAACTTTTGTTCATAATGCGAGATGAAAATTAAAATCACGTGTATATATAATAGTTTGATTTTATTTAATTACTGCAAAACTTTTTTGTGGACACTGACCACAATCAGTTCATTTACGAAAAACGCGAAAAATAGTCATATCTCTCTCTTTCGTCTACATTCCACAACTTATGTAACTATCGTCATATGTAAGAAGTCCTCCGTCCGTATACAAAGTAAACGTAAGTAAAAGTGAGCAGAATTCCAGATTCGCCACATACCCCCGACCGTTGTCTTCTCTCCTTCTTGGCTAAAAGAAGATTGGGTGATAAGTTGTCCTAAAGTTGTCGACCGCCTTGTCAAGAGAGGAGGAGGGCCAGGACAATAATTAGGAAAGTGTGGACATTAAAGTGTTTGGGAGGAAGTGAGTTAGCAGGCGAGAGGGCGGAGGCGTGGCAGATGTGGTCGGGGTAGAGCTGGACGAGAGGAATTCTGGTGTCGGCGAATCTGGAGTCGAGGCAGGTCGTCGCACTGATTAAGTCGTACATGGCGTGGACTTCGGGAATTAGGGCAGAATGAGATTCATAGGACTCTCGCAGCCAGCGACGGAGCCAGTCGCCCAGCCAGACTGTGGAGTTATTGCGCAAAATTATGTAATTAGTGGTCACTATAAGTGGGAAGGACAATAAAAAGATGGAGTTACCTAAATTGCAGTCACACTGCATGTCATTTCCGGTGAGGACTAATCCACCTGAAAGACAATCGAGATGTTATAATTGTATCCCCATCGCAGTTTATTGCATTTCCCAGATTATCATCTGACTAAGGAGAATTTGTTCGGAACTAAGACCTTACTAACTACAAAATGGATCAGTTCTTGAACTTTTCTACCCCGATGATCCATTAAAACTTTTTTCAGCGAAACTCGTAAAACTTAAATCTCTTGCACTTTCACCTAATTGACTAATACTTTAAATCCATGCATTCGGACCAGCGAGTAATTTCGCACAATTGGCCCTATAAATGGGTTTATTTTATAATCATTGCATGGTTTAGTTTAATTGTCTCTCTATCAATCTCCTGATATTTGTTTAATGGAAGAGCCTGTAAAATAATGACCAGGTGAAAGTTTGAGAGAAGCAACACCTGTACAAACAATAAGGCCTCATGTAGCGAGTGGGAAGGTAATTCTATTTGGATTTATAATAAAACCACACACCTCCATCGCAATGTGGACAAGCCTTTTGAGAGGATTATCTAATTTAATCAATTTTGTAGCCAGCAAAATTAAAGTGGTGACTAGAGTATGTATGTAGCAGGATGAACTTCTCAGCAGCAGATCCATTATCGTGATTACCTCACAACTTAAAAAGAGATCTCCTTACCTTGGAGAAGCTTGGTGCCTTTTGAGAACCAGAATGACGAGTTGGGATACAAACTGGCCGAGTTCAGGGTGGAAATTTTATTGAAGGACAAGTCCACCTTCGCCCACTCGGCGTTGAGAAGTTCAAAGATTCTGGATGGAATTTCCTCCACCGACGTTCGAGTGATCGTCAACTCAATGCGAAGACAGTTCTGTAGGCCTTCGAAAGCCTGCTCCTCTATCCGTCTCACCTTCTCCCCCGTCACCCTTAATCTCCTCAGACCAGGCAAAATCCCCCCAAATAATTGGTCGGAGAGGGTCGGCTCCTTGATTTGGACGTGTAATTCCTCCAAACTCTCAATTCCAGAGAGGACAGCTCCTGTCATGTCATAAAAATTCAATATTTAAAAGTCGGCAGGGGTCGAGGTGGCGGTAGAGCAGCAGCGTTACTGCCGCTGCTCATGACGAAGAAATTAGACACCGTGATCCGAACGCCGAAACGGTTGACGGTCTGTTACGCGATGCATCCCTCGTTGGAGGAGATTGTCAGTGTGATCGAGTATTTAAGACCCAAGATTCTCACACCGTTAGTTATGCCGTTTGCGTCTAGTTTGCAAGAAGTGAGGGTTTAAACAGTATTAAATGCAATACATTTAATGGCCATTATCTTAATTATCTTAATTTCCAGATAAAAGAAGCCTTCCGAAAATATTGCGGTCACTCCTTCATCTACAACGATTATCGCACTCCCTGCGAAATAATTAACGATCCGGCTGACCGATTCAACAAAAAGTCACCCCATCCCGTTGCCAAACTCAACCCTGCCCTCATGGGGCTGGTGCCTATCAAAAAATGGGCCGAAGACATCGACCCCGACGCGTCAGACTCTTCCGACGACGAATTTCAGATGCCGGCACGAACCACGCCAAACAAGAAGGAAATCGTCATCCAATTTAATCGCGACCCGCTCGAGGACAGCGATAAGATCGACCCGGGTCACCCGATTCCCCCGTCACCACTACAAAAATCTCATCACCTTCTCCACCATCAACTTCCACTCCTGTCTCCACAAAAATCATCGATGTCATCAACATCTCCTCTCAGACCCCTCCAGGACCTTTGTCAACTTCAAACTGTTCGACCATGTCACCTCCTTCGCCCACCGATCCGGTCATCGTGCCAGATGGCACCTCTAGAAAACCAGCTTCTCCACCCCCCGTCAGAATTGCAGTGCTCGACAGGCTCTTCTCTCCATCCCCTCTCTCCTCTCCGACCAAGAATCAACCCTCAATTTCCCCACCCCCCACAAAAATTCGCACCCCCTCACCTCAACCATCGACTTCAACAAAGCTCAAAACATCCAGAAATTCCCCCCGAAAAAAGACAACTCCTTCGACATCTTCTACCCCCACCTCCATCCCACGTCTCGACACGCTCTTCTCCCAGTCCCCACTCTCTTCTCCGAACACTTCGCCCATCAAAACTGGCACCAAATACGAGGTCATCACGATCCCGGACGATCAGGACGATGCCGGAAGTGAGACCGACTTCGAAGAAGCAGAACCTTCGAATTCTCAAGCCATCACACAGCTCATCCAATAATTAAGTGAATTATATCATGACCAATACAATTTAGAGCTTTATTTATTAAAGATGTTTAACATTTTCAGAAACTTATATTTATTTTCAGAAGAAATAAAATTCAGATATTTTTTTTCCAAAATCTACAACTCGTCCGGAATATGTTGCTGAATGTCTTGCCGTATCGATAAGAATAACGCGATCACGATTGCCAGTAGGGTCACCTAAGTCAAAATTTAGAGTTCATCTTAAAATTTGCTAAAATAAGCCCTGACTCGGGCTAAAAAACTGCATAAAATTTTTACCATAATTAACAACATCATGCTCCCCTGCCGGATCGTTTTTGATTGAGATTTCGCAACTTGTTCCATAATTTGTAGTCGGATCTCTAAATTTCGTACACGCTCGAGTAATTCTCTATTAAAAGTGGACATCATTTTCAGAAAATGTGCAAAAAAAGACATTAAATATTTATCTCAATTAATTTAACAAACCTTTCATCTTTATCTGATGCCATTTGATTATACTTATAAATATGCACACAATTAACTGGCCAATTACTTTCTTACAATTAAACTTGATACAATTTTTTTATTCAATAATTCATGCACTAAAATATGCAGGTCAAAATAAATAAACTGCCATACAAAAGTTTATTATAACGAGCAGGCAAAACAAATGAAAAATAAACAAACACCTGCCAAAAGACAGGTATACATACACCTTTACATATTATAGTCGGTTTTTTCGTATTAAGTACATATGTAATATTCTAATTTAATAATGTGATGAAGGATACGAGGTCCAGTATTTTTCAGGCACCTGCAACAATGCACATTATAGAAGCCCCTCCTCTCTCCAGGAAGTCAGATTCATGGAAAGTTCACTAAATGACTAAAATTTAATTGTACAATTTCATACATATCTACAAAATTATAAAAGTATTTTGAGATATCAGGTCACTCTAATTATCGCCCTGTCTTAACTTCCGCAAAAACACCACAATTCCACTTCTGCTGCCTTATCCCCATCTAAACACCAAATGTCCCCCGATTTCATTCCACTCGCTCTATGAACTATGGCGACCTTATCCTAGGTAATAGGTCTACAGATAAACGATATGGTCATGTTGTGCATCTTGATTTTTATTTACAGCAAACTTCCTTGATATGGCTGAGGACCTGGTGGACCCCACTTGTTTGGATGAATTTCCCCAATTGAAAGCTTTGAAAGAAAAAGTTTTAGCTCTGCCAGAAATTGTCGAGTGGAAAATATCTCAAGTAGCAGAGAAGCTGGAATCTGGATCCGGTGAATAGAAACAAAATTGCAAACGTATTCCATGACTTAATGTTTTCGAATTGTAGAAAATGCATGTACCGAGCATTTATAATTAAATAAATAGTATCCAAAAAAACATTCGTAAATATAGTACGTATTTGCAGGATTAATAGTATTAATAGTATTTGCAGGATTTATTTTTTCCGTCCATATGCCAAATGATAAATTGTGTACAATAATAAACTATTGGTTTTAAACTATCTATCACAATTTACTTATACACTTTTAAATTATATGAAATTACTTTAACATAGATTTAAAAACGGCATTGAAAAAAGTATAAGAGCGAATAATTTTAAATTCTATGTATTGTAATCAGACTTTAAGTATATAATGTCCGTTCATTCGTTATCTCAGTTAAATAATGAAATATTTGGCAATTTTTTCGTTTAAATAAATTGCAACGACTCCTTCAGAAAAGTCCACTCCGACGTATGCATTACTCATTCGTGGTTCCGATATCTGGAAGATTCCACATATTTTTGAAGCTGTCTCGTCTTAGTTTCTGGAATCCTGTATAAAACAATTGAGGGCATGTTATTATTATTTAGGACGAAAGATGCTTTTATTTTTATGCTGATAGCTCTCACATACCAGTGGGATATTGTGCCATGAATGATACCGTGGTCGGAGATTGCGGTGGCGTCGTGCCAGGAGTCCCTTCATTCACGTTAGTTTTCGGGCCAAAAATTGCAACTGAAACGTGACAAAGTAAACGTATTACCGTATAATCTGTGTAATGTCAAATTTCATAAAACTTACAAGGTAACAGCTTCGGGTCTGACATTTTTCTAATGTTTCTTTCCACATCCTCCGTCTGTAAATAAATTGATTTGTTTCATTATGTCGATAACTAAATATAGTTGCAATTTTATACCTTTCGAACCAAGTCGTCCATCCGTTTGCTAAAATCAGTCAGTTTTGCTAGTTCTTCTTCATCCTGTCAAATAAAAAATTACTATAAAACCGATAATTTGATTACTTTCAGCTTTACTGATATAAATTATGAAATACGGATGTAATACCATTATATTTGATGCAAAATGAACAAGTTTTAAATGTTTTGTGACAGTTCTCTTCCTCCTGATTGGCAATTACTACACAAATTGTTTACCAACACGATGCGGAGCCAAATAGTATATTTAGATTGGAATTCAACAACAGACAGGACAACAAGATCTATATTGCGTTGTACATAATGTGCAAGAGCAAAGAGAGGTGAATTCGCACATCATGGAAGATACCCAAATAAGCACTCGATCGACTCGCCCTGTTAGCAAAGAGAGAGAGATTGCTAAACTCTGGATTTGAGTCGCAGAAAGAGAATCTGCACACAACGCAAGGTTGCGAATTCTTTACTCACTTACTAAAGCTCCCAGAACTTGTAGTATCGTATTTTCCAGATAGTGACCAATTCTGAACGTATCAGAGATATTTAAGAGTTTGTATACATGTGATGAAATAATTATCTACTTTTAATTTAGATAAGAATTTTTTGCAGAAAATGAATGTGACCTATGCTATGTACATGAGAAGGTCCCACCGAGACTTGAACTCGGATCGCCAGATTCAGAGTCTGGAGTGCTAACCATTACACCATGGAACCAATATGGAAAGTCTAATGGGATTCTTTCAAATGAAAAACATACGCCGAAAGTTCAGCCGATTTGAGTATCTCTGCATTTATGAAGAATAAATAAATGCTTCAAAATGACTTTATTATCCTTTTAAATCATTATGTAAATATTTCTGATGTAAAACAAACTGAGGAGGCTCAAGTAATTTTCAAAATGTTTGTATATATATCACTGGACGGTGTTTATCACGCAATAAAAAACAAGACAGTAGCCCTTTGTCAGCATTTTATAGGCCGATTTGTGAATAAATATGAACACATGTAAATTACACCTCCCTGGACAATATATTTTATGACACTGGTGAAAAATAATCTGCATCGTGCTCAATAAAAAGTCCTCTGCAAATACATTGAGATGAGACAAGATAATGAATGAATATAAGCATGATATGAATGAAAAAAGCTTTACTAAAATCAGAAGGCAGGTGGATTATATTTATCAGTAACCACAAATAATCTATCCAGATTTTTAATTTGGCCAATTAAAACAACTTCTTAAATGCAAGGAATAGCGTCATGCGTACATATTCTATCTTCGGCTCGCTCTTTGTGATGCTTTAATGATGACAGAAGGTAGAGGATTGAAATTAACCTGACCCAACAACAGTCCAGCAAATGATTAAATGTAGCAAGAACAAAGAAACTTGATATCGTGGTTGTGTGCTGCATCGTTACACCTCCTGCCAAATAAATTATCCAGTAAAGGAAATGTATGCTAATGAAGTTTTTTCGTCTCCTTCTTATTTTAGATAATGCACAAATTCCATTCCTTCATTCTCTTATAATTAGGTAGTTATTCGCCGTGCTTCTCATAAAGAGGGTGTCATGCTAAGAAGAATTTTGTAAATAACCATGAAAAACTTGAGCAAAATGAATCTTCCTGGTCTCAGTATTTTATTGTTTCTGTGTAACTTATCATTAGGGTAAGGTTTGAATCATATATTTCGAAATAGATATTCGTAAGGTACTTATCTATAATTGAAATAAATATTTTTGGGTTAGTGGTACTGCTCAGCGTCATGTGATCTCCACCAGCAGTCACTCTCGAAATGTCCGATCTCCCGACACTTCCTCCGACGTTTTACGTGACCGTGAGCTGACTTCGAGCGAAGAGGGCGAGGAGGAGATCAAGCGAATCAACAGCAGTTACAGGAAGTTTTCTCTCCCGAAAGACTACAACAAGTTGGCGATTCCTCTCTCCACGGGGGGCAGGGGGGTTTACGTCTACCTCTCCATGTTCGTCAGGACCATTCAGGAAGTGGATGAGAAAAATGCAGAACTTGTGCTCGACACCGACTTTGGGATGCGATGGGTGGATTGGAAAATTTATGATTATCTCGTCGAAAATGATTGGGTAGATCCAGAAACAAATCACACGGTTGGGAATCGCACCCTTGACTCGGAAGTGCTGAAAGATATTTGGAAACCAGACATTTTCATCGGTGCATACTAATTTTGATATATCCGTCTGATAATTACGATTTCTGTGGGTTTTACATGCAATAATGATTTCTTAATGAACAGATCAAATGTCATCCGTGGACAGGACCTCAATTCTTTCGAAACTGATCACACTCAACTTTTTAGGCAAGACGGAGACAAGCAGTTCGGGCGACATTATTTACAGTGCGAGGTATTCACAAAGTACTCTCCATAAGGATCCAATTAATTCTTTGTCCAATTTCATATTTACATAAATATTCAGAACATCTTTGAGGCTCCGGTGCGACATGTATTTCGAATATTACCCAGCAGATACACAAGAATGCACATTTCACGTCCGAAGTTGTGAGTGGAATTATTATTACCAGTTTAAAAATGATTATACAACTTATGTACAATTATATAAAGTATAAAATAATGCAGATTCGTATACAATGAAGGATCTGGAACTCTTTTGGAAAAAGAGGCCAGGCAAAGCCATTTTCCTGGATGATCCTGAAGATGCCAATTTTGACTTACAAATATCTTCCGCCGAACCTCATCAGCGGCTCAAATCATTGCGGATTGAGGAAAAATTTGACGAATTTAGGCGTAAATAAATTTAAGATTTATATCTTTGTGCATCTGTATACCTTTTCCAATTTTCATGCAATTTCTCAAGGAGGAAATTACTCTGCTCTGGTCTTTACAATTAAACTGAGAAGAAAGTTGAGCTACCACCTCGTCCAGACCTACTTGCCCTCAGTCCTGCTAATCTTCATCACTTGGCTCTGCTTTCTTATCCCGTCGAACATGGTCGAGGCTCGGATAGGAATTTCATTGACCACGGTCCTCACCTTAACTGCAATGTTCGCTGCAGTCCTGTAATTCCACAATATGTACATCTTGCAAGGTATTTTACATACACGTGTGTCTGTAATTGCAATTTCTTATTAGTCAGCAATCTCCGGTAGTGAGCTATACGATGGCCATCGACATTTGGATGGTTTTCTGCATATTCTGTCTTTTTGGCCCTCCTCATGTTTACACTAATCTATTGGTATGAATTCAATGATGAGTATAACGAGTAATGAGTATAAATAACGAACATTATTACACAAAATCTGTAATTTTGAAGGATGAAATTGAGACTGACAAAGAATCAAGACAGGCAAAGCACTAGAAATCCCACGGATAATAAGGTGACACTACTTTTAAATGCAGCCCTAAACTACTCCTAGTAATTTCTCCCATAAAATATAAATCCCTTAATAATTAGACGGATGAGGACCAAGTTTCCACTGAATCAGAGCCAATTACTGCATACGAAACATTTGTCGGCATTACAAAAAAGTACGCCTTCTGGACATTCGCTCTCATTTTTCTCGTCTTCTTCTTCACCTACTGGATCTGGCTTCTCACTTTCTCCGGATATCACAGCTATTTACAAGCGTTACACTGAAGGACGCAACCCTTCAAAATTAGTCCTTTTCAGCCTCAACTACCCGGGATCGGTGTTTGTACCATGTTTACTCTGTCCTTCAAACAAGGCTTTATTAATTGCAGAAAATCTTACTTTGTCCTTCATCCTTCGTCAAATTGATGTAGCTTGGGACGCGCAAAATTTGAATCTTCATGCGAATATAGTGCAGCACGTTGGTTCAAAATTAATCCAGCAGGAGGGTGACTGCACCCCAGTTTTAAGACATTTCTTTAATATTCGTTCATACGAATTTTGTCCGCTGTTCATTCTCCGACAAAAATTTAACTTCACTTATTCATTCTGGACATCAGGGAACAAGACTGTGAACCGAGACACAATCGGAAGTATAAACTTTAATTCTATTCTTTCAAATGGAAAGCTGGACCAAATACTTCAAAAAAATTACGGTCTTTACGGCGTGAATTTTGCGAAATTCGAGTTTTCCGTCGTTACCGTATTTCCAGCCGTGGCGAATAATTTCGCAATATTTCTGTTGCCATTCGACACAACGACGTGGATTCTTTTAGTCGTTTCGTGCATCACGATTTCAAGTTTAGTTCAGATTTCGGTTTCTGCTTCTGGATTCAGTTATTCAATTGTTTTGAAGAAATATATTACAAACGCCCTTTTCAAAGTTACCGCCATGCTCTTGGGGCAAAGTGAAAAGGGAGACGGGACAAAGATTTTTGCAAAAAGACGCGTAGCTCTGATTGTCTCGACCGTTTGGTCATTTGGGTGCTACATTTTGATGGAAAACTTGTACCAGGGAGCCATGTTTTCATTTCTGGCGGTTCCTGAATTTCCCAAGGTACCTCGAACCATGGAAGAGCTCATGTCCTCCAAACTTCCCGTACTAACAACAAGCTCGTTCAGATTTTATAGCGCTGCCATGAACGGATCGAGGCGAACCGTCACGACGGACTCGACCCTTAAGGGTATCATAATCCCACAATTGATGGTTGCGGCAAGTCCCGCTTATCGGAGGTTACTCGATTCATTGGATAAGAGAATTGTCTTTGTCATCCACATCGGAACCTCGGTTGAAGATATAATTCGAAATATTTCAAACTCAAAACCTCTCCGGAAAAATTTTGAAACGAGTGAACCCTTCGTAATAATGAATGCTGCAGATGATTTAGGTTATTTTACGGAGCCGATAAGATTTCTGGGTAAGCGGTTAGTCATCGATGGTCGCAGTGGTGAGGTAGGGTTTCGAACGGCCACTGTAATGAGCGGATATAGAAATTTCGTATTCCCTCGGTTTTATTCGACCCATATGAGGCTGGTGGAGTCGGGGTTAGTCGAGACATGGCAGCATTTAGTCAGGTCATCAGATCGACTAAAAGAAATGAGAAAATATGGGAATGAAACGTTTAAAAAGTTTTACACACAAATTAATAGCGATGTTACGATTCAGCCAGAATTTGATGAGTTCGTCCTAGTCTCTTTGGAAGCTTTGAAGTACGCCTTTGCCTTGTGTGGGGCAATTTTGTGGGTGGGTGTGGTCAGTTTTGTGGTCGAGCGGAGGGCCATAATTGTCAAGATTTTTAAGCGGGTGAAAGCAATTTCTGGTAACTTTTTGACCAGGAGGGTGAAAGGTTTTGGAAAGTGGTTAAAGATTTGCGTTTCTAACGATTGAAAGATTGCGAGATGATATTCCTCCTCGTAAAAGAGTTGCTGGAAATGCCAGCTAGTTTCTTTGAATTTTTTTTGCACATTTCCAGAAACTTTAAGGTGTTTGAGGTTTTTAGCTCGGAGAACATACAAAGAAGGAAGGTATGCTTAAGCTCTCTTTGTGCTGAAAACTTTCTTGTGAATCAGTATGCATTGGTACAGACGGAAAAAGGTGGATACCCAGCCTAAATACTATATAAAAATTATATGTATATATTTATACATACATACATATGTATGTACATACATCTACTTGACTATTGATAATCTTTCACTATGACAAGACTGCTTAAATATGTGTCGCACATGCATATTTAAGTGCCTGATATGTATATCTAGTATCTTATACATTTACATATATTATCTGAAATTGCATGATTATCAATTTCCACAGAGTATGAAATATTACACTTGCCACTTGGTCAAACCTATGTATATATTTGCAGATAAGTGAATCAATAGTCTATATATGTGTAAATGTCGACTGAATATTTAGTTAAGACGTGATATGCATTTAACTATCTTGCAATAATTAACTCGGACAACGATAAGCATAACGAGATTGAGTAAAATGTGGTTTGTTAAGTTGAACACTTTTGGATAATTTTAAGCCATTTATTGCGTATTAGCAAATTTGAATAAATACATAAAATCTTAGCATAATTTGTATAATGTTTCAGATCAATTACTTGTGTCCACATACATTTTACATGCATACATAGATACGCCGTCAATACAAATAAATGCATAACTCGTTCTGATTTACATAATTACACATAGATACAAGTGAAAAGTAAACTTCAAAATGCAAGTTACAAAGTTAAAAGTGTTAATCATAAAAATTTTTCTTATCACTATTGGAATTCGAACAAATTTTGGGTCTTTAATTTCTCCTACCATTAATCTTCATATCTCAAATGACAGTATTATTGTCATATACATTGATCATCAATGACATCAATGATACAACACCAATACCCATTTTAGGTGTTCCATCTGAATTCAGATGGAACACCTAAAATGACCATCTGAAGTCAGATGGGTGCTTCAAACAGCCATCTGAATTCAGATGGAACACCTAAAATGGGTATTGGTATTGTATTCTAATACAAAATACTTCAAAAATTTTAATTGCTGATAAGAATGGGAAATTGTGTTTGTTTGTCTCAAGTTAAAGTGGTGGAGTCGATATTCCACGGTTCGATATCATGTTTCGTGTCAAGATTGTAGCCATCAACAGCCAACATTCTACAAAACATGGAACCTGTCAAACTTTTAAGTTAAGCTTGAAGATAATGTCACATAGTCTACTCGTTGATACTTTTGGCATGTGATGTGCCACCACTCTTTTCACCATCTGTCTACATACTTGTAAAAAAACAACACATTTCTATATAATAAATGAATTTGGAACGAGCTAGAACTTTGTCGGAGAAAGTTTTTTTTATCAATATTTATGCATACCGGAGGTAACTGCTATTGTAAATTGCAGGATACGCAATGAATTATTTGGAGTCTTGGAAAAATCGTCCTCTTTGCGGTTAGAGATTATCGGGCGTTGCGTGCATTGTGGCAATTCGATCACAACCATTCACAACATCCTTAGCAATTCTGTGCCAGCGACCGTCAACACCGCTATGAATTGTGCTCACGTCATGTCTTGGGTAAGTCTAAAAATAAATGTTGAACGACATATCAATCTTTACTTGGGTGGAGTCGGGGTAAGACAAATACATGCTTTCTCATGAACGGAAACTAGGCTGATTTTTTTATTAGTTATCGATAGTACAGAAATCTTGGTACTTAATCTATTCGTATGAAGCGATACATATATTTAACGAATTGCATAATACACTGTCATTAAAACCATGGGGCAGATAATATTATTAGAATGTGTAATTATAGTTGTGAGGTTGACCCTTGATATTCCGTCTCAGTTTGACGAAAGATCCAGAATTCCGTTGACCAAAAGATGAACGCTGTGACGCTGAATTTGAAGTGGAGGAGGTCGTGGTCGTAGGTAAAGCACCGTAGGCTTTACTAGTGGCGGAAGAAGAAGCAGAAGTCGCAGTGTCGGATGATTTTACTGGGGGACCGTAGGGAGCTGAGGGTGCTGGGTTTGGTGAAGAATAGCCTCCACTTCCAGAACCACCACTCCCACCCACATTTTCGTACGTGACATGAGCTCTATATCCACCCTCATCTGCCGTATAGGTCACAACCTGCATTCTACCATCTGGGAGGAGGACGCGATAACTTCCTTTGGTGGTGAGTCCATTCCTTTCTTCTTCGTGACCAAAATCATTACCGTTTCCACCGTCGGTCACGGCGTACTGGAAATTATAATTGGCGGCAGCTCCCTAAAAAGAGTACGAGAAACGTTATCATGATCATAACCAAGTGGAAAGGGCATGGCCATGTTATTTTTGTTCGCTGATACACATATACAAACAAGCACTTTAATCATCATAAGATGTTTACACGTTAATTTGTATTGATAAGCATGACGTGACAACAGCATATAATAATTCATTTCTGCAGTATGAGCTATTACATACAACGTCATATAATATAATGTTGATCTAATGTCAACAGCAGGTCACGGCTAAAAAATCATCACCAACCAAATGTCAAAAGTCAAACTTGAAAGGATCTTACATATCCGTCGCTGTTATCTTTAGTAGCACTTCGAGTGCTCCTAGGAGATTTTTCATAAGCCGCACAGTCAACATCTGAGATCAGTCCGAATAAGCTCCCGATGACCAAGATAAAGCAGATCTGAAATTAATGAAAAGCTTCCAACTTCAGATTGAAAGAGGATTTTTTTCGGATTACATCCGCTTTGAGATCAAATTCAATTTCCTACACAATTACATGATCACACATCATCCTCCATCTTAAACGGACTAGGTATAAATGAGATATTGATAGATCCTTGAACTTATTGATTTTTCGGGTTAAAAGGTAAGAGTATTTAAAGTTTTTACCTTGCCAAATTCCATTACTATTAGTATTATTATTGAAGAAACTTTATCCAGCAATCTCTCCAAGTTAATTGAATTTTGTGGTGTATGTATGAAAACTTTTTTGAAGTAAACTTTTATGAAAGCTCAATCTCTTTTAGTTTCTGATGACTGAGGTGAACAAAGACAAATAAATGATTTTTGCACACCCTCGCACTTTATGTGGATCAATGAAAGAAGACTGATAATCCTTTTTGCATAAATCTTGCTATTTATACTCCGCCAAAAGGTGGTAAGTAAAATTAATAAACGTGGGCGGCGAGACAAAAGTTTCTGGTAAACGCATCTCCATGCATTTTAGCCTACAAAGTTGAATTCCTGTTGAAACAAAAGTCTTATCAGATGATATAGATGACGAAAGACCTCGTCAAATATATTGAATTAATCCCAGTCGCCGGAACCAGATCTTGAATCATGATTAATGGATACTACCTTTCTCGCTCAGAGTAATTGGCTCAGCTCTATATTAAATCATATACGTGCGTAGGACTTCATATACTTGTATAAATTGATTTTGATTTTGATGACACAAATCTAAGACAACTGTCGATGTATATTAAGCACGCCTGAATTTGTTCACTTCTAATTAAGTTGACCATTTACCCAAGTTGTCGAATCGAATTATGAGCGATGAGCGAACTTCTAGAAATGGAACACGGGAAGAGGCCGTGACTGGCAAGGACGGTTGGGGGCCGCCATGATGATGCAAGTGAAGATGAACACGAGAATCCGTGTCGATGTATGCAGAAAACACATCAAGGAACCTGACGACAAACTTTTAATAATTCACTTTCATATTCTATGAAACAAGGATGCTACGAAAAACATTATTTAATTTTGCAACAACATAATAATAATGATGATGGAGGCATTTTTTGACAAAATTGAAGATGAGTATCAGTATATTATGCCATAGTACATATAGATACAATTTGTCTGTGGTCTTTATGTGGATGAACATGACACGGGTGAATTTTCTGGGGAACATGACAAACTTTGGGACATGGACCATGCTCGATTAGAATTTGGAAAACAAAATGTGCTAGGTACTGTAAATTTAGCATGTAGATTTACTCGCATTAATTTGTATCTGTATCTTAATTAATTTCAGCTGAAATTTTGAAGAGTTACAATAAAAATCCTATTCATGATCAGCCAGTAAAATTTTATCAAGTTTGTCGACATCCCAGTATATAAGCAACTTTTTTTAATGAGATACTATGTATAGATTTATCAGCTTTTAATAATAATTAGAATGATGAATGATTTACTCTACAGGACTTCGCGACGAGGGACCGAAAGGGAAAGAGTTTGACAGTTTCAAAGTGCTAATATCAAAGTTATTTGGAAATCTAACAGAATTACGACATGGCTCATTGACTTCAATGGCATTAAATATGACAAACTCGATTGGCGACTTTGGATTTTTTAAATTTGATCTTGCAGGCAATCCATACATTTTGGTAATACAATAATTCTGAAATCGAATCTGCCTACATATCTATGATGTAATAAGATATGAAAGCTTATTTGAAGTAATAATTGTAGGTACAAAAATTAAACTTGGCGTGGATGAATAGTCAATTTAGTGATTCGACTATCAAAGCCATTTTGCAAGTAATTTTTCCAAAGCTGGGAGAAAATCTGCTTTCAGATTTATCAATTGGAGCCGCAGAAGTTCTAACTACGCTAAATAACATCGCCACTAATGAGACGAGTGCGACATGCAGTTCGTCGGAACCCACGCCTGTATGCATTTTTTAAAAACTTGTAGAATAAAAGCGCTGAACTTTATAAATATGTTATGCTATGTATTACCAATGTACTGAAATTGCTGAAGAAATCAATTATTACGTATCTGAATTTTAGGAACCGTTCGACGTTCGACAAGTTTTAGAAGATTACGTTGATAATAAAAAGTTGAAAAATGAATATTCAAACAAAGAAGTAGAAGAAGAAGTAGAACTATTTTAACTGTTTAAACTGTTTAAACTGTTGGAAAGATAATATCCCAAAAAATGCAAAAATTCTGAACACAAACAAGGATCAAGCCATTGGTAAAAGTTAATAGTTTCAACATTTTTAATTAAGAGTATTATCACTAAAATTATTCCATATCTATTTCAGTGGGATTTTGGATTATCAGAATTTTAATGTGGTCACTTAAAGAGATAGATTTTGATGCATTTCGCTTATTAGAACCAGCGTTAAACACTACAAGATATTTTCAAGACATTGCATTATGGCGTACTAAATCGTAATACACCTTTAAACTATATTGCACTTTTGTTGAGTGACTTACCATTGTTGTGCTTCTCACCTGTAGAATAGATTCCCAATGTTTCCAATCGCTAACCCGCAGCTTGGGATATTTACCAGTAAGTAAACAATTTAATATAAAAGAACATAACTATTCAACAAGTTCATATTTTGCTATACTCCATTCATGAAGGTGCATCGATACTTTGAACGCCTGCAATTGGATGCAGATCAATATTATCGCAATGTATGTAAAAAAAGCACATCAATTATTAATAGAAATGTTACACTAGAAGACAAGAAGGGTTGAAACTTCTTACAAATTTGGACGCCTTTAACTTGATGTCAAACATCCCAACGCAGCAAGATCTCTCTGTGGAAAACTCCAAAGACTTGGGAGATTTGCACTTGGGAGATGTACATCTTCATAATTTTTTTGCCGGAAAGGAATTCACATTGAAACGAGCCAAAGAATGGTGGAAAAGGCAACATGATCCACTTCATGTTCTCTTGAAAATCATATCTTTTTTATTAAAGGAACTCGAATACGTTCAAGTTAGAAGATCCTTACTACAATGTCAGACCGGTCATCGAATATGTATGTGTGACACGTTTAAGCCTTCAAGACATTTAATTTTTTTTTAATTATTGCAATTTTATTTTATTTTACAGGAGAATGCAATTTTTACTCCAATTTCATTTTACCTGGAGCCCTACGATTCTGATATGTTGTAAGCTGGATTTTTTTATTCAATCAAATAGTCATAAAAATAGTTATATCGAATTATGTGTATAAATATATGTATTTATTACTGCAGAGCAGTGAGGAATGCTGGTTCTACATTAGTAAGTATCAGAGCCGTGCTAAACATGTTGTTGGATTATACAGAAGAAGGTAAGAAGAAGTTGTCACTATATTTATGTTAACATTTTAAATCACATCTTAATCATCACTATTAAAGACAAAATCAAGAGAAGGTTAAAAAATGACAGTTGGACACCATCGTCTGATGCGAGTGAAAAAGAATGCTCGCTTCAAATTTATGACAAGCAGTCCAGGACCGTAAAGATAATTAAGACGACAATGAAGAAGATGCAAATGCATCAAGAAACCCCTCACGTTTTCAAGTATAGGAAAACCTTTGGGAATGTGATTGCTCTTAAAGTCGCCCATTTCGACAACGAAGACCGCAAATTTATATCGACCACTCCGTTTTGGGCGCTAACTAAGAAATCAAAACGATGGGTAATGTCGAAAAAATTGAAGGGTTACGAAAAGTACTCTGAGGAGCAGATTTTCTTCATGTCAGCAGTTCGAGTAAGTACTGCACCTTTCCATGTATTGTGTTCTATTTTAATTGAAATATTTTCCTTTCTCTTAACAGAACTTTTGTCGGCAAAAGCTGGAAAATGATGTAGAAGGTTTCTATGCAGAATACATATAACTTCAATAAATTCAGCTCTACAACAAATGACCGAGTTTTCTACGGTTTGGGAATGTCCACCAAATTCAGGAATGAATCCACCACATGAATGTTTCTAGCACCCTTTGAGATTTTATTATCGACCGTTTAAGTGATGTGTATGCATAGAACAAAGAATTTATTTTGATTTATTTATTTTCAAGGTAGAAATAATATTGAATAATAATGTGTGTTCAAGTTTGACATGTCTATAATAATGCAGTTCAAGAATAATTGAATTATTATAACGTTATTATAGCTCCCAGTGTCACTTTCATAAATTACATATCATCCATGCGAAAATCTTTTTCCCATTTACTGCCGAATCCCATTTCTTCTTCAAATTGATTCCGAAACATGTCAAAAACTTCAGAATCACGACATTCGCTGCTATTTTCACTAGACCATGCATATTGGTTGTCATCAGACTGTTCTTCGTCCATCCTGGTAGGTCTGCGCATTTAGAAACCACAAACTTTTTTCGGCTTCCTGTTGAGAAAACTCAGCAGTGTGCAAAAACGGATGACGATGATTTTGGTCCTGCAGTCCTAAAAAAATCAAGAAACCCCTTCTTAGTCATCCGACATTGACCGTTTAGTTTTTTCAGGATTTTTCATCGTGACACAACAACTTTTATACTGAAGAATTTACGATTTCTGACGCACTTTGGAACGCTTAAAATAATTAGTCAAAGAAAATCACCCTAGAAAAGTGCCTGGAAGTATTTTTATCGGGTAAAAAGCGATGCGTTCTTAAAGTTAAGAACAGGGGCCGTCATATCGAGCAAGTTTCACACTTAAAAAGCGCCGCCTGTGGGATAGAAAAATTGTGGAATTTTCGCACGAATAAATGGGGCAACCTCTGTAAGATCTAGCAGCAAACTGTTAGATGTAAAAAAATTTATTGGTGTGAAATATTTTTTTTTGTAAAATCTTCAATACACAAAAAAGTCAATTATATCTAGTGTAAAGCTAGCGACCTGGCCCGGGCCCTTGCGGGCCCCGGGCCTGGTATTTGGTACCACTATATACCACGGTTGGTACGGTACTGACTGATATGCTACACAAAACGTAGCATCAGAGGTTGATCGAATCATAGGGGGAAAATGAGACTGAAATAAAACAAAAAGCCGTAAAAGGAGTTGTGCAAAAGTAAAAACAAAGCGTCAACTTTTGCAGGTAAATCATTTCCCACAAAACGGGAAATAAATAGAATTGAAACTATATTGCTTTTCTCAGTTGCAGGATAGTATTTACTAAATAAATTAACCACCTTTGGAAAAATATCCTAACATTCGGGGTCTCAGGCTAAACGAAAAGTGAAAACTGATATTTGTAGGATCAAGTATATACCGATTCATCATGGCAACCACTAAACTTAAAATCATGACAGGCTTAACATTAGGCGATTGGGTCTTGAAAAGTGTAAATATCAAATTCCCAATAAATATGCAAATAACAAAACCTAACATTATAAGCAAGAAGTCACAAATTTTCAAATCAAAAAGAAGTTGCGAGAATTAAGGTTATTTGAAGAGTGCTGCGCGTACTTTCACCATTCTGCTGTCTTCTAACCTAGATTAGGGCATGGCATGGATCATGGACAATAGCAAAAGGTCCAAAAGGCTTAACAAATAACTAAGTTTTGCAAAATTCTCGGGGTTTTATTAGTATCAGGTATCAGGTCTTATGTAGATTAACATTATAATAAGTTCCGATGGTGATAATATTCCACACGAAAGTAAATTTCAAAAATTCGGTACACATTTTAGTAGACCACTATTCTGGTAACTGCCTCAAGGAAAAAGTTTCAGAAATTCATGCTTTTACCATGTAAAATTCATAAATGTATAACAAGGAAAGTGGGAACTGAAGGGTTGGATGAATTACGGATGGAGGTAGCTAGGGAAAACTGCTGTCTTTTGGGTTTAAGTTAATCGGTGTGCGGATGATCACACCCGATCAATCGCACCCCATCAATCGCACCCCGTCTAACGCACCCCACCATTGCCACCCCTTATCAATCGCACCCATAGAAGTTAATCGATGGCCAAAATCTCATTGATTTCTAAGTTAACAATCGTATTGGGTATAATATTGAGGAAAAAATCTGACATGGTGATAAAGGTGAAGCAAATGCCATCCATTTGATACTCGATCACAACTTATGAATAACCTCTTATTAATCTAAATTACTGTAAATACACATGTGATCTATGTATGCACATACCTATTTACATTATTAAGAAGTTTCCTCAAAAACCGATCTAATATAATGGCACGAAATGTAAATTATGGTCATGCATTTCAATATTTTTAATACTTTTTTCTTTCTATATATTTAGCAATACTTTACAACGTGGATCGTTGCATTCCCGTCTTACCCAAATCGAGATCTCGCGAAATCCTTTCAATTCAAGCAAATGGGAACTGTATCAACATTTATTCCCAAGAAAACTGCGTCGGACAATTCATCCGACTTCAAACTAATTTTGGGTTCTTGTATGCCAAATACATCGCGGCAGGTTTTGACCAGGATTTCATTTTGGTTACCAGTGAAAATATGACCGTTGCCTCAATCGGGCCGTGTTTTGAGAAATGTGACCCTCAAAATTGGGTGGGAATGAGGAAGGATCTTTCAGCTGAGGTTACGCTTTATCAAGAGAAAAACTTTACTGGTTAAAGAAGAATATTATAATAAAGTCAATTTATAAGACGAAATTAACATATGGAATGTTTCAGGAACACATTCTACATTCTCGATATCTGAGATGCAGTGCGTCAGAACACCACGTCCCTCAATGAAAAGTTGGAACTCCATTAGAATCTCAGGAACTGCGACAACCACATGTGTCCAATTGCACGATGACGCCACGTGTGGATTTAATTCGGTCCAATTAAGGCCAGGATATCCACACCTGCATGACTTGTGGCATTGGAGATTTTATCGCGGGGCAAGTTTTGCTGTTTTAGCTAGATCCGTCTCACTTTGCGGAAATAGTTGCCCTGCAGTCGTGGACAAGTTGTCAACGACGCCTAAAACAACCACAACGACTAGACACGCTACAACTATAACTACATTAGAAGAACAGGTGACCAACCAGTCTAACATGCACATTCTTCAAAAAGGAAATAATTCGCAAGAAGAACAACCACCTCATTCACCGGTGGGGGCCATTCTGTTAATTATATTGGCAACCTTATTTGTCCTGGGGTTTTCCGGGTTTGTTGGGGTTTATTTTTTTCGGCGGTATCGAAATGTACACCCTCCGTCTCAACCAGAACGTTCCAAAGTAATTTACAAGTCTCAGGCGGAAATTCGTTAAATAGCTACTTTCTAAACGTACATAAACAGAGGGAATGAAATTTAACTTCCTTGGTTGTCTTGATTGTAACCACAATTACACATACTAACGATGTATTTAGATGTGTATATTTAAGTTCACATCCTTAGATTAATTCAGTTAAGGATTGACCATTGAAACTTGAAACAGTTTATCTGTTTATCTGTTATGCGAATAATATGCTGTTGATAAAATAATAAAACATGATTGCATTAGTCAAATACTTCTAATTCTAGTTATTGAGGTGCAGCGATGTCTCAACCCCCCCAGGCAAATGGGCACGTGATTTTGGCGCGTAGAAATACTATCGGTTGACTTACGAATTTACGATTTAGAATTTACGATTTCTGACGCACTTTGGAACGCTTAAAATAATTAGTCAAAGAAAATCACCCTAGAAAAGTGCCTGGAAGTATTTTTATCGGGTAAAAAGCGATGCGTTCTTAAAGTTAAGAACAGGGGCCGTCATATCGAGCAAGTTTCACACTTAAAAAGCGCCGCCTGTGGGATAGAAAAATTGTGGAATTTTCGCACGAATAAATGGGGCAACCTCTGTAAGATCTAGCAGCAAACTGTTAGATGTAAAAAAATTTATTGGTGTGAAATATTTTTTTTTGTAAAATCTTCAATACACAAAAAAGTCAATTATATCTAGTGTAAAGCTAGCGACCTGGCCCGGGCCCTTGCGGGCCCCGGGCCTGGTATTTGGTACCACTATATACCACGGTTGGTACGGTACTGAGGAGGGTTTTGAAAATCGCAAAAAACTATTATGTTTTTTGTACACAGATATTTAGCTTTTTAAATTTTCGCAATATGAATTAGTGAAGAAATCTTAAGTTCAATAAAATGAAAAAATGTTGGCAAAACAAACATTAAAAATTCATGCATATGTACTTCGTACAAAATTGTATCACAGGGGCGCCGTCACGATGTTGCCCCGGTTCGGGCGCTGTGTATATGTGACTTGACCACCTTTTTATCAGTGTATAAATATGCCAATGTATATATGTACATCAACTCCCTCGTATTGCGATCCTGCGAAGTCAACATATACACATCTAAATACATCGTTAGTATGTGTAATTGTGGTTACAATCAAGACAACCAAGGAAGTTAAATTTCATTCCCTCTGTTTATGTACGTTTAGAAAGTAGCTATTTAACGAATTTCCGCCTGAGACTTGTAAATTACTTTGGAACGTTCTGGTTGAGACGGAGGGTGTACATTTCGATACCGCCGAAAAAAATAAACCCCAACAAACCCGGAAAACCCCAGGACAAATAAGGTTGCCAATATAATTAACAGAATGGCCCCCACCGGTGAATGAGGTGGTTGTTCTTCTTGCGAATTATTTCCTTTTTGAAGAATGTGCATGTTAGACTGGTTGGTCACCTGTTCTTCTAATGTAGTTATAGTTGTAGCGTGTCTAGTCGTTGTGGTTGTTTTAGGCGTCGTTGACAACTTGTCCACGACTGCAGGGCAACTATTTCCGCAAAGTGAGACGGATCTAGCTAAAACAGCAAAACTTGCCCCGCGATAAAATCTCCAATGCCACAAGTCATGCAGGTGTGGATATCCTGGCCTTAATTGGACCGAATTAAATCCACACGTGGCGTCATCGTGCAATTGGACACATGTGGTTGTCGCAGTTCCTGAGATTCTAATGGAGTTCCAACTTTTCATTGAGGGACGTGGTGTTCTGACGCACTGCATCTCAGATATCGAGAATGTAGAATGTGTTCCTGAAACATTCCATATGTTAATTTCGTCTTATAAATTGACTTTATTATAATATTCTTCTTTAACCAGTAAAGTTTTTCTCTTGATAAAGCGTAACCTCAGCTGAAAGATCCTTCCTCATTCCCACCCAATTTTGAGGGTCACATTTCTCAAAACACGGCCCGATTGAGGCAACGGTCATATTTTCACTGGTAACCAAAATGAAATCCTGGTCAAAACCTGCCGCGATGTATTTGGCATACAAGAACCCAAAATTAGTTTGAAGTCGGATGAATTGTCCGACGCAGTTTTCTTGGGAATAAATGTTGATACAGTTCCCATTTGCTTGAATTGAAAGGATTTCGCGAGATCTCGATTTGGGTAAGACGGGAATGCAACGATCCACGTTGTAAAGTATTGCTAAATATATAGAAAGAAAAAAGTATTAAAAATATTGAAATGCATGACCATAATTTACATTTCGTGCCATTATATTAGATCGGTTTTTGAGGAAACTTCTTAATAATGTAAATAGGTATGTGCATACATAGATCACATGTGTATTTACAGTAATTTAGATTAATAAGAGGTTATTCATAAGTTGTGATCGAGTATCAAATGGATGGCATTTGCTTCACCTTTATCACCATGTCAGATTTTTTCCTCAATATTATACCCAATACGATTGTTAACTTAGAAATCAATGAGATTTTGGCCATCGATTAACTTCTATGGGTGCGATTGATAAGGGGTGGCAATGGTGGGGTGCGTTAGACGGGGTGCGATTGATGGGGTGCGATTGATCGGGTGTGATCATCCGCACACCGATTAACTTAAACCCAAAAGACAGCAGTTTTCCCTAGCTACCTCCATCCGTAATTCATCCAACCCTTCAGTTCCCACTTTCCTTGTTATACATTTATGAATTTTACATGGTAAAAGCATGAATTTCTGAAACTTTTTCCTTGAGGCAGTTACCAGAATAGTGGTCTACTAAAATGTGTACCGAATTTTTGAAATTTACTTTCGTGTGGAATATTATCACCATCGGAACTTATTATAATGTTAATCTACATAAGACCTGATACCTGATACTAATAAAACCCCGAGAATTTTGCAAAACTTAGTTATTTGTTAAGCCTTTTGGACCTTTTGCTATTGTCCATGATCCATGCCATGCCCTAATCTAGGTTAGAAGACAGCAGAATGGTGAAAGTACGCGCAGCACTCTTCAAATAACCTTAATTCTCGCAACTTCTTTTTGATTTGAAAATTTGTGACTTCTTGCTTATAATGTTAGGTTTTGTTATTTGCATATTTATTGGGAATTTGATATTTACACTTTTCAAGACCCAATCGCCTAATGTTAAGCCTGTCATGATTTTAAGTTTAGTGGTTGCCATGATGAATCGGTATATACTTGATCCTACAAATATCAGTTTTCACTTTTCGTTTAGCCTGAGACCCCGAATGTTAGGATATTTTTCCAAAGGTGGTTAATTTATTTAGTAAATACTATCCTGCAACTGAGAAAAGCAATATAGTTTCAATTCTATTTATTTCCCGTTTTGTGGGAAATGATTTACCTGCAAAAGTTGACGCTTTGTTTTTACTTTTGCACAACTCCTTTTACGGCTTTTTGTTTTATTTCAGTCTCATTTTCCCCCTATGATTCGATCAACCTCTGATGCTACGTTTTGTGTAGCATATCAGTCAGTACCGTACCAACCGTGGTATATAGTGGTACCAAATACCAGGCCCGGGGCCCGCAAGGGCCCGGGCCAGGTCGCTAGCTTTACACTAGATATAATTGACTTTTTTGTGTATTGAAGATTTTACAAAAAAAATATTTCACACCAATAAATTTTTTTACATCTAACAGTTTGCTGCTAGATCTTACAGAGGTTGCCCCATTTATTCGTGCGAAAATTCCACAATTTTTCTATCCCACAGGCGGCGCTTTTTAAGTGTGAAACTTGCTCGATATGACGGCCCCTGTTCTTAACTTTAAGAACGCATCGCTTTTTACCCGATAAAAATACTTCCAGGCACTTTTCTAGGGTGATTTTCTTTGACTAATTATTTTAAGCGTTCCAAAGTGCGTCAGAAATCGTAAATTCTTCAGTATAAAAGTTGTTGTGTCACGATGAAAAATCCTGAAAAAACTAAACGGTCAATGTCGGATGACTAAGAAGGGGTTTCTTGATTTTTTTAGGACTGCAGGACCAAAATCATCGTCATCCGTTTTTGCACACTGCTGAGTTTTCTCAACAGGAAGCCGAAAAAAGTTTGTGGTTTCTAAATGCGCAGACCTACATAGGACATTTTTGCTATAATCCTTCCCAAATCAGTTTTAATTAGTCTCGGGATAATTGGTTCATTGCGTTTTAACAGTTTGACCATGCTGCATTGGGATTCGGGAATTTTCTGGTGGGTTAAGTGGCCCAACCAAATTTTCAGCTTTTTCGGGCGTTTAGCAGGGGGTAGTTTTTCGAAAGTGATAACGATGTTAGACTGTTGGATTTAATTTTAAAATGTCTACCATGCACCATTATATAAATTAATTGTTAATTTTTTTATGTGAATATAATTTAAGCTCCGTTTCATAACGATTCCTGAGGAAAATCGGCTGGAAAAATGTTTCACTATTTACATAGTACCTCTGCCTTATGTGAGCACAGTGGTCGCACTTTTTAAAATAAGTTTACATAAAAATCAGAAAACTATTTTTTGAGTTGCTCTACCCGATTTTGGCTTCAAGTTTGAATTTTATTTACCCGCCAGTGAGCACGGGCGTCTCAAATCTTCGCACGAATAAATTTGGCACCCTGTATCTGTTTTTCATGTTCAATTATTTTTGTATGAATTTCATTGGCTTACGCTTTTGTATGAATTTAGAGCTAACATACTGTGTAATTTTTAATTTTAATAGTTTGACTTTCGAATTTTAATTAATATGCAAAATCATGATTTTAGCTGAAACTTCATTCAAAAATTAAGTTAAAAGGGAAATTGGGCCCATTCAAGAAAACCTAACCGTTTGGGTCGACTTATTTCTGTGCTTGAGCAATTTAAAATTTGTAATTTGTAGGGTCAAATCGGAGAGGATCACTTCATACCTACCCATTTTTAGTTACAATTTCGACATATGTAAATTACCTGACACCACAATTTCTCCAAAGTTAGTATTTTTCTACATATACTTATTTATTTTGTGGGATCGTGGGGAACTCCGTGTATGTAAAGAGTTACTCCATTATAAATTTCTTGAAACCGAAAATATGTATGCCAACTTTACAAAAATTCAACGCGAAAAAGGCAAAGATGCTTCTTGGCAACTCAAATGTTCCTTGATACGGGGCCAAATTTAACGTAACCCAGGGACACACTTAGGTACAGTATAGGCAGAAAGTCTTTCCACCCGCATACTTTTTGCACGTAAAGCGTTATTTTCCTCGAGAAGCTTTGCCGAATAAACTGCAATTTTGCACAATTACTTATCACGATGTAAGGTTTTCAAACCTATACTTTGGATAAAGGGATAGCACAACGAAGGACACCGTGTAATTATATTCAAAATTCCAACAGGAAAAAAGTCTTTCCACCCTATGACTTCTTTGCACTTTTAGTTTATTTCTTCAAAAAATAGTCCAAAATCGTTATGCACCCACTTCATAGTTCATAATTCTTTCAAAAATTGCATTTCTATAACGGTGAACTACTTGCTTGCCATTAATATTAGGTCACTTTACCTGAAAAACGCCTTACCACAGATTTCGGGTAAAATGTCGTGAAATTTCATGGTAATGGGCTTCGACACCAAAGAATTTTTGATAAACTGCTTATGAGGAAGTAGATATTTACCGGAACAGTCCGGTAGTGCAAACAATTTAGGATAGTGGCCAACCAGTCAGATGTTAGACGACTACAGATTTCGACCCCAAGAATCTATCACGCCGTCCTCTTTAAGATTCAGTGAGATCCTCGGTTACTGGTCTAAAAATCAACTGGAAATGAGGGAAAAATATACCTTCAAATTAATGTGCAAATTATAAAGAACAGAATCAAGGAACCTGGATTTAAAGGCCCAGCTGTGCGGTAAAAGCTATTTCTCTTCAAGGCAACTATGGCTATGCATTCGAAATTAGCTAAAAAGTACCTAAATCGGACCGTTAAAGAATGGAAACGCATACCCTGGACCGACGAGACCAATACGAATCTGTGTGGTTCAAATTGGGTCACTCGGGTCTGGAGACGACAAGAAAATACAGACAAGGTCAGGTATTGTACTCTAACCATTATGCATGGGGGTGGAAATCGAATAGTTTATGCGTGAACGTGGTGGAAGGGCTTCAAAAATTTGGATTGAATCAAAGGAATCATGGACTCCAACTACTATAGCGGCATTCTGGTTGGAATTTGATGATGACGGAAGGAAATTACGATCGGGGAATAATTTTATTTTAAAATAGGATGGGGGTCATAAGCACAAATCAAAATTATTGAAGAATCGCTTGACAACAGAGAAGATTATATTCTTGGACTGGCTTCCACAATCACCGGACAGAATCGTAACAATCATCTATGGTCAATTGTGAAGCCCAAAATTGCTCAGCACAAACTATCTAGCTTGAAAAGATTAGACGCCGCCATAAAACTTAAATTGCAGAAGTTGGACACCTCTGTCACCAACTTGTTGAGTTGATACCAAGAAGTGTTCCTGCCTTCCAAAAGGATCCAGGTGTACATGCCAAATGCTAATTTGATTGTTGTATAACAAAGAACAATTTTAAACAAATTTTAAATTAAAATTTAATGTGGGTGGAAAGACTTTTTTCCTATTGAAATTTTGGATATAATTACACTGTGTCGTTCGTTGTGCCACCCCATTATCCAAAGTATGGTTTCGAAAACCTTACATCGTGGTAAGCAATTGTGCAAAATTGCAGTTCATTCGACCAAGCCTCTCGAGCAATATAACGCTTTAAGTGCAAAAAGTATTAGGGTGGAAAGACTTTCTGCCTATACTGTATGAACTTAGGACCCTTAACTTACAATGCGATGACGCCAGCGGTCTCACTCCGATTTTACCGAAACCACGATAACGGGGGGTCTTAGAAAAACAATATAAAACGTGTTTCAGAATTTTTCATAATGCTCGCGAGGGAGAAAAATACAGATTCTGGCTAACGAATTTCATCATATTTTCGTTTAAGCTTAAAATGCGTAGGAATGAACTGGTTTCCTCCGATTTGGACCCCACCAATTTTAAATTGCTCACACAAGGAAATAAGCGGACTTGTAGTTTTGTGCATATTTTCATGCATAGCCTACGAGGAAATTTTGGAATTCATTTTCAGCCAAATTTGGATTTTTCAAAGTGATGAAAATTTTTTAATTTGGACCCTATTTAAAAAATGAAAGAACATTTTTGCACAGAATTTATAAAAATTCAAGACTAACAACTTTTAAAAAATCCTGAATTGGCTGAAAATGTATTGAAAAATTCTGTCACAACCGTAAACACGAACATTCAGGAAAACGCAAATTACGGGTTGGGTTGTGTCAGTGTGTGAGCAATTCAAAATAATTGGTCGGGTAAAAATCGGAGGAAACCATTATATGTCCATGCATATTAAGTTTAAATGGAATTATGATGGAAGTCGTAAGCGAGAATCTGGATTTTTCTCCCTCGCGAGAAAATTTCACGGTCAAAATGGAAATTCTCTCTCACGGATTCCGTTATAATTTCGTTTAAACTGAGAATTATGAAAAATCCTGAAACACGTTTTCTATTATTTGTCTAAGTTTCCATAATTATCGTGGTTTCGTTACAATCGGGGAGAGACCGCTGACGTCATCGAATTGTTAGTCTAACGGCTTCAGGCCCAAATGCTTACAATTGTATATTTTTTATTCTTACCGCTTTGTTCAATTTTAAAAGTATTTTTAGCCAAAACGTTGGCTTTTCAAAATACTCTATGTTTTTGAATATGTACCTAAATTCAAAAAATAATACAATAAGTGTTCTAAGAATTAAATGGAATTGAGTTTTGGGACCTGCATTTTCGGCAATTCCAAATGAGTCTGGCAATTTTTCAAATTTTTAAAACGGATAGAAAAGTATTTAATCACAAAGGGTTTTGGAAGCTTTGGGAAGTAAGCGAAAGTATGTCATATTCGCATATTATGCAACTTATGTAGGTGCATATAACTGAATTTTCTCCGTCCCGCTGATGTTTTCAAAAATATGGCTGAGTTAATAGCGCAGGTAAATTGTCACCATTTTCCCATGGAACTGGGAAAATAATGTGCTCTCGTATAATATTTTCTTCGTCGTTCCAGAATGCTCTAGTATTCTGGAGCGAAAACGATAATATAATATCGAAGATATTGAACTTATCAAAGGGCCCGGCCCTGAAGCTCATGCCAGGCCTGACAATTTGACGGTACCGCTCTGTGTACGCTCACACATAAGTACGTCATAATTAAAAATTATAAGTTCTACGACCACGGCTGGCCCAGCTATCTATTCTGACCATGTATTCTAGATATGTATATTTGTATGTACAAATTGACCCATTTAACCCATTTTTCGAAAAAATGCAAATTGGACCTTCATCCCTTCGGAATTACACAGTCATACACTGACGACACCACAGTTTGGTTTAAAAAAATGTTACCGAATTTGATCTACCTTTTCATTAATTCAGTTAATCTATTTCGGAATTTGCTTAAAATTTTAATGGATGAATCAATTTAGGTATGGTTGTACCAAAGTAAGAGCACTTAACAAATACAATGTCATATTAAACACTTACTACCATGACATGAACGGAGTTGTTTCATGTTTCACATGCAGAATAATACAACCCACTCAAGTTTTTTTAGGTTTGCCCATAACGAATTAAGGGTAATTCATGTAAAGAATTTTTTCTCCGGCTTACCTTATTTTTCTCCGAAGTTTTCAAACCCGTCATTACGTAGTTAAGGTAAGTATGGAGTTACACACGTCCAGAAGATTTATGTCTGTAGTAAATAGAATTAATTATAGGTCATACTCCTAACCCGTGGTGCCCCTACGTAAAATAATTTTTACACACTTAAGTAAACTAGCTTTGGCTTCATTGTCAAATTGATGACAAATCTGTAATCCAGGAAACAATATTGTAACCGCAATAAAGAAAACCCCAGTCAGAAAAAGTAGCTCAACAAAATGAATTATCACTTCATTCTTATAGTTACCCTGTTCAGCCAATCGATCCAAGCTAAGTGGCGATTCGGCAAAATATTTCGTGCTTGTAATCTTCAATTCATCACACCTAGTAACAAATCTCAAATCTCCCCCGTCCTATACGACGTGATGTCCATCCAAAACAATTACTCCCCAAAACTAGTCGGCACATTAAACCATCCAGTTGTTACCACGATCCCACTTTTCTACCGATTTCGAACTCTCCTCGTCTTCGTGGATCTTATCGAATCGGCAAAAACAGTGCACCCCAGCCATTTTCTTCGGACGGTATTGCGACGTTACCCTGCCCCTGATTACATATTCGCACATGTCGACAATCCTCATAACACAGACATTTACAAGCGTTACATTCAAGAACGCAACCCTTCAAAATCAGTCATTTTCAGCCCAAATTACCCCGAATCGGTGTTTATACCATGTTTACCGTGTGGTTCTAAAGGTACGTTCCTTGAAGAAAAACTAATCCTTCGTCAAATTGATGTAGCGTGGGACGAGCAAAATTTGAATCTTCAGGGGAAAATAGTGCAATACCGGAATTCAAAAAGAATCCAAGAGGAGGGTGACTGCACTCCAGCTTTAAGACATTTCTTTACCATTCATTCATACGAATTTTGCCCGTTGTCCACCCTCGGCCAAAAATTTAACTTCACTTATTCGTACAAGAGAGTATCAGTAATCGACAAAACTGTTGATAGAGATACGATCGGGAGCATAATCTTCCATTCTATTCTTTCGGATGGAACGCTGGACCAAATTCTGAAAGATAATTTTGGACTATACGGCTTGAATTTTGCGAAATTCGAGTTTTCCGTCGTCACCCTATTTCCATCCGTGGCGAATAACTTCGCAATATTTCTGTTGCCATTCGACACAACGACGTGCATTCTGTTACTCATTTCGTGCATCACGATTTCTAGTTTAGTTACGATTTCGGTTTCTGCTTCTGGATTCAGTTATCCATTTGTTTGGAAGAAATTCAATACTGAGGATATATTCAAGATTTCCGCCATGCTTTTGGGGCAAAGTGGAAATCAGGATGCTTCAAAGATATTTGCCAATAGGCACTTAGGTATAATTATCTCGATCGTTTGGTTGTTTGGATGTTACATTTTGATGGAAAACTTGTACCAGGGAGCCATGTTTTCGTTCTTGGCGGTTCCTGAATTTCCCAACGTACCCCGAACCATGGAGGAACTAATGTCCTCCAAACTTCCCGTCTTAACAACAAGTTTGTTCGGATTGTATCGCGCTGTCTTCAACGGATCGAGGCGAACCGTCACATATCACTCCACCCTTAAGGATATCATTATCCCACAATTGAAGATCGAGGCAAGTCCCTCGTATCGAAAGTCACTCGATTCTTTGGATAAGAGAATTGTCTTTATTAGTCACATAGGAACCTTGTGTGAAGGAATAATTCGAAATATTTCAAATTCTAAACCTCTTCGGAAACATTTCGAAACAAGTGAAAACTTTGCAATAATGAATGCTGCAGATGATTTAGGAATTTATACGGAGCCGATTAGACTTCTCGGTAGGCGGTTTGTCGTCGATGGACGTCGTGGTGATACAGGGTTTCAAACTACTACTGTAATGACAGGATATAGAAATTTCATATTTCCCCGGTTTTACTCGACCTACATGAGACTCGTGGAGTCGGGGCTACTGGAGACATGGGGGGATTTATTCAGGTCATCGGATCGACTAAAAGAAAATATGGGAATGATATATATAAAAAGCATTACGCCCAACTTAATAGCGATATTACGTTTCAGCCAGAATATGATGAGTTTGCGTTAGTTTCCTTGGATGCTTTGACGTATGCGTTTGCCTTATGTGGGGCAGTTTTGTGTGTGGGTGTGGTCAGTTTTATGGTCGAGTGGAGGGCTATAATTGCTAAAGGTTGTGAGCGGGCGAAGGTAATTGTTGGTGATTTCTTGATTCGGAAAGTGGAAGGTTTTCGAGGAATTTGGGTGTGTCTGTCGCTCGAAAGAAAAAACTCAAGTGTTCATATCTTTAGGAATGATCATGTGCACAAATTGTGTTCGAAATTAAAAAACAAAAACAATAGTATGACGTGACCAACCTTGCAAATAACTTTTCATTACCTCATCACTGTGTCGTCATGACCTCTGATCTTCGAGCCTAACTCGTCCCCAAAATCAAAAATACATTGGTGAAGGCATGATGGAAGCATGGCATGTAAACTCGTGGAGCTTTACAATAATTTTGTTTTCCGAAATAGTTAACTCCCGATTCTTTCCCAGTTTTTAGCGTTTTTTGCAAGTAGAGGGACAAGGATGAATGTTAATTATTGTTAAATCCTTGTCTCACCTCCCATTCGTAAAGAAACAATTTTTAATATGGAGCGGGTTTAAACTTTTGCACCTAAATTGTTTGTGGTTTTTTAAGGTATGATTAATTACGCATTCCCGTTAAGGTTTTCATAACCGAATTTAGTACCATTGGAAATCCAGTTGAATTCTGTACAAGATAAACCTAAACACGATGGCTGAATAAAATCCACTGATAAGCTAGCGCCATCGGGGCACGCAGCATACGACCGGGTTTAAACTTATGCCCTGGTGCTGTACATAGAACACCGTATGACATGATAAAAATTTTCTGATATAATTTTCAGACACGTTAACACATATCGGAATTAAGTTAAGCATAAGTACATCCTGGCATATGACTTACATATGTATTTACATGTGATCTTGTGGATACATCCCACGTATTTATTTAAAACGTCAACACAATCATTTTATCATTATTTCTATATTTCAATATACGTTAAGAGTGACAATTAATAGGTTTTCAGATTATAAATCGTACATGACGTTGCAACGTTCTTGGTAAGACAGGCTGTGTACCTTTAGAAACCTCGTAAAGAAATATACTCCACCAAAGATAGCAAGACCCGGGACCAATAAAATTGCCAATATAATTAACAGCATGCCCCGCACTGGTGAATTGGATGGCTGTTCTTTTTCTTGCGAGTTGCTGATGATGATTTCATGAGCGTGAAACTTAAGCTGATTAGTAAGCAATTCCTCTATTGGCGTCTTCGTCGTCATAATTATAGTTGTGGTAGGCATGGTCGTCGTTGTCGTGGTTGTCGTAGTTGTCGTGGTTGTCGTAGTTGTCGTGGTGGTTGCTTTAGTCTTCGTTGTGAGCTGGGCCACGCCTGCTGGGCAAGCAGTTCCACAAATTGAGACAGATTTGACGAAAAAACCAAGAGTGTGTCCGTTATGGAATCCCCACTTCAATAGGTGTTGCAGGTGTGGATATCCCGGCCGTAATTGCACCGAGTTCCCCTCACACGTGGAGTCATCATGTAATTCGACACATGTGGTGGTCGCACTTCCTGAAATTTGAATGGACTTCCACGGTAACCTTGGCAATGGTGGAATTGTGACGCACTGAGGCCCAGATATTGAGAATGTATATTCTTTTCCTGAAATATTCGAGAGGTCAATAAATAAGATTAATTGTTCTCTTACAAATTGTCCATCGTTTTACACATCATGATTTATGTACCCACCAGATTCACGCAATTAATGATTTACGCACTGAGCAGAATACTTGAACACACTCAAGCATTAGGATGTACAGTAGTGACCAATCTTAATACATGCAAATATATATTTACTTGTATACTCATCAAACGTACTGCATTTATTATTAACTTGAAAAAATATATTTCATATTTTCATTAAAAACCGAAAAAATGTTTTTAGTTATTTTGTCCATGTTAATCCTATTTTAAATCCAAAATTACTTGATTAACACTGGACGCGGGCTGAAATTCAAATCAAATCCATCCAGTTGACTTCGCTGCACCGCAATAGTTTGCGCGTGTATTTAAATGATGGTGTGCAAACGATGGGTAAATTAACGGCAATTTGATGCGTTAAAATTCTAACTAAAAAAGAACTCAGCGTCGGAAAGTGTAACGTTAGTAGTTTTGAGATCCTTCCTCATTCCGGCCCAATTCCGAGGGTCACATTTTTCCAAACACGGTCCGATTGAACCAACCATAATGCTTTCATTGGAAGTCAAAATGTCTCTACGGTTTTCCGCTTGTTTTCGACATATCTGAAAAAACGACTAGTTTGAAGCCGGATGAATTGTCCGACACAGTTTTCTTGGGAATAAATATTGATACAGTTCCCATTTGTGTCAATCTGATTGGGATTGCTATATTTCAATTTGGGTACGGCGGGTGTGCAACCATCCACGTTATAATGTATTGCTATAGATATTTAAAAAAACAACAAGATTAATCAATGAAATATGCCGGCAAAATTTATAACTCATGCAATAATGTAAATAGATAAATCAGTTTTTGAACAGGAGAAAATATTGTTTTAGGACAATAATTTAATTTAGTAAATTCATTCCAAATAATTTACATATATTCTATTTTTTTTCTTACGAATAATACTGTCATTTGAGATATGAAGATTAATGGTAGGAGAAATTAAAGACCCAAAATTTGTTCGAATTCCAATAGTGATAAGAAAAATTTTTATGATTAACACTTTTAACTTTGTAACTTGCATTTTGAAGTTTACTTTTCACTTGTATCTATGTGTAATTATGTAAATCAGAACGAGTTATGCATTTATTTGTATTGACGGCGTATCTATGTATGCATGTAAAATGTATGTGGACACAAGTAATTGATCTGAAACATTATACAAATTATGCTAAGATTTTATGTATTTATTCAAATTTGCTAATACGCAATAAATGGCTTAAAATTATCCAAAAGTGTTCAACTTAACAAACCACATTTTACTCAATCTCGTTATGCTTATCGTTGTCCGAGTTAATTATTGCAAGATAGTTAAATGCATATCACGTCTTAACTAAATATTCAGTCGACATTTACACATATATAGACTATTGATTCACTTATCTGCAAATATATACATAGGTTTGACCAAGTGGCAAGTGTAATATTTCATACTCTGTGGAAATTGATAATCATGCAATTTCAGATAATATATGTAAATGTATAAGATACTAGATATACATATCAGGCACTTAAATATGCATGTGCGACACATATTTAAGCAGTCTTGTCATAGTGAAAGATTATCAATAGTCAAGTAGATGTATGTACATACATATGTATGTATGTATAAATATATACATATAATTTTTACATAGTATTTAGGCTGGGTATCCACCTTTTTCCGTCTGTACCAATGCATACTGATTCACAAGAAAGTTTTCAGCACAAAGAGAGCTTAAGCATACCTTCCTTCTTTGTATGTTCTCCGAGCTAAAAACCTCAAACACCTTAAAGTTTCTGGAAATGTGCAAAAAAAATTCAAAGAAACTAGCTGGCATTTCCAGCAACTCTTTTACGAGGAGGAATATCATCTCGCAATCTTTCAATCGTTAGAAACGCAAATCTTTAACCACTTTCCAAAACCTTTCACCCTCCTGGTCAAAAAGTTACCAGAAATTGCTTTCACCCGCTTAAAAATCTTGACAATTATGGCCCTCCGCTCGACCACAAAACTGACCACACCCACCCACAAAATTGCCCCACACAAGGCAAAGGCGTACTTCAAAGCTTCCAAAGAGACTAGGACGAACTCATCAAATTCTGGCTGAATCGTAACATCGCTATTAATTTGTGTGTAAAACTTTTTAAACGTTTCATTCCCATATTTTCTCATTTCTTTTAGTCGATCTGATGACCTGACTAAATGCTGCCATGTCTCGACTAACCCCGACTCCACCAGCCTCATATGGGTCGAATAAAACCGAGGGAATACGAAATTTCTATATCCGCTCATTACAGTGGCCGTTCGAAACCCTACCTCACCACTGCGACCATCGATGACTAACCGCTTACCCAGAAATCTTATCGGCTCCGTAAAATAACCTAAATCATCTGCAGCATTCATTATTACGAAGGGTTCACTCGTTTCAAAATTTTTCCGGAGAGGTTTTGAGTTTGAAATATTTCGAATTATATCTTCAACCGAGGTTCCGATGTGGATGACAAAGACAATTCTCTTATCCAATGAATCGAGTAACCTCCGATAAGCGGGACTTGCCGCAACCATCAATTGTGGGATTATGATACCCTTAAGGGTCGAGTCCGTCGTGACGGTTCGCCTCGATCCGTTCATGGCAGCGCTATAAAATCTGAACGAGCTTGTTGTTAGTACGGGAAGTTTGGAGGACATGAGCTCTTCCATGGTTCGAGGTACCTTGGGAAATTCAGGAACCGCCAGAAATGAAAACATGGCTCCCTGGTACAAGTTTTCCATCAAAATGTAGCACCCAAATGACCAAACGGTCGAGACAATCAGAGCTACGCGTCTTTTTGCAAAAATCTTTGTCCCGTCTCCCTTTTCACTTTGCCCCAAGAGCATGGCGGTAACTTTGAAAAGGGCGTTTGTAATATATTTCTTCAAAACAATTGAATAACTGAATCCAGAAGCAGAAACCGAAATCTGAACTAAACTTGAAATCGTGATGCACGAAACGACTAAAAGAATCCACGTCGTTGTGTCGAATGGCAACAGAAATATTGCGAAATTATTCGCCACGGCTGGAAATACGGTAACGACGGAAAACTCGAATTTCGCAAAATTCACGCCGTAAAGACCGTAATTTTTTTGAAGTATTTGGTCCAGCTTTCCATTTGAAAGAATAGAATTAAAGTTTATACTTCCGATTGTGTCTCGGTTCACAGTCTTGTTCCCTGATGTCCAGAATGAATAAGTGAAGTTAAATTTTTGTCGGAGAATGAACAGCGGACAAAATTCGTATGAACGAATATTAAAGAAATGTCTTAAAACTGGGGTGCAGTCACCCTCCTGCTGGATTAATTTTGAACCAACGTGCTGCACTATATTCGCATGAAGATTCAAATTTTGCGCGTCCCAAGCTACATCAATTTGACGAAGGATGAAGGACAAAGTAAGATTTTCTGCAATTAATAAAGCCTTGTTTGAAGGACAGAGTAAACATGGTATAAACACCGATCCCGGGTAGTTGAGGCTGAAAAGGACTAATTTTGAAGGGTTGCGTCCTTCAGTGTAACGCTTGTAAATAGCTGTGTTATGAGGACTGTCGACATGTGCGAATATGTAATCAGGGGGAGGGGACCGTCGTAATATAGCCAAGAGAACATGGCTAGATTCCACAAATTTTGCCGATTCGACCAAATCCACGTAGACGAGAAGGGTTCGAAATCGGTAGAAAATTGGACTCGTGATAACAGCAGGATGCTTTGGCGCACCGACTAGTTTCGGTGAGTAATTGTTATGGCGGGTGAGCACTTCGTGTAGCGCGGGGGATACTTGAGCTGTTTTATTATTTGTGACGAAGTGAAGATCACAACCATGAAATATGGTGCTAAATTCCCATATAGCTTGGATCGATTGGTTGAACAGGGTAATTATGAGCATAAAGTGATAATTCATTTTTCCGAGTAACTGAGAGGGATTTTTGTTAGTACAGTTGCAACAAATTTTGGTTTGAAATTTAGCCAAGTAAAATCTACATACTTCACTGTATAAAAATTGTCTTACAGAGAAGTACCTCGTCATAAATGGGTTGAATGGTCCCATATTTATAAATATACATATACGCATGTAATTCATGCACGAATGTCGCATAGGCCTAAATTCGTACTTTAACTTACATACATAAGTACTTATAATAATAGGTAGGTTGCGAGTTAGCGGGAGTTCACGTAAACGCTAACGTAAACGTAAAATTTGGCGTTAACGTTTACGTTTACGGGGTGCACAAATTTTGCGTGTGCGAATTAACGTGAACGTAAACTTGTGCGCTGAATTTGAATTTCATTTCAATGGTTTGTTTACATTCTTCATGCAATATTTGGCTTATTGTAATTATTTAATTTATCTTATTATAAACTAGCTTGAAATGCCAGTGTTTTCAAAACAAATAGTAAATTTACTCTCTGAATTGACCGACTTCGAAATAGAGGACATTCTTCCTTCAAATAATTAAAATTAATCAATTAAAAGAATTAAAATTTTTAAATTATACTCAATGATGAACGAGTTCTTTTTCCTTAACTTTCGCTTTTGCAAAATAAGTTTGAAACCTAAATGCGCCCTTAAACTTCGGGGCGCGATTGCTTGTCGGCGGAGACCCTTTGTGCATTACTCTAAGGATTGCATATCCCAACAGGTAAGGGGACCATATTTTGTCAATCTTGAGCAAGTCAATTCACTAAATCAGTTAATTATTTCAGTCACAGATACGTCGACTTAATGTAACTTTTTTCCTCCTACTCATTGCAGTCGTCACGGATTTTTCATCACGGCAGCCAAACCTCGGATAACTTTTGTGAAGCAATGCCAGATCTTGAGCATTATTTATATTTTCCATGAAATTGTGTGCATAAGAAAATCTAGATGCCATGTACTAAGGCTTTATTTCTGTATTGTATAAACAATAAATTTACTTGTTTCTAATTAATTCAAATAATGCTTTTGTTATTTCAGCTCTTCATTTTGTGTAATATCATTCACTTTCCATACTTCCTTTCCTCCATCGAAGCTTGACGTTGTTTAAATAAATAATACTATAATAAATTACATATTTACTAATCAATTTCTTAATTTGCAAACTGCTACAAAAGCAACAGAAGATTTATTTAGTTAGTTTAACTTAAAGCCTCGTCATTTTTTAATCCTTTCATGAGAAGTTATCAGTTTACTTTTTGTTTTAATGCTTCACAATTAGTTATATATCACTTCAATTAATTGTAAGCATATATTAAATGCATTTATCAATAATTAACGAAAAAAATACATGCCTGTTGTTCATTTTTCTTAAATTTGCATGGTGAAAAAACTTTACGTAAATCGTGGGTGGTTACGTTAAACGAACGCTAAATGGGCTGATTTAACGTCCTAAATAACGTGGACGTAAAGAAAATTCACGTAAACCTTAAATGGGCGCCGCCGAACAGTGGCGGGAAGCAAAATTTTACGTTTACGTTAGCGTTTACGTGAACTTCGGCTAACTCGCAACCTATCTAATAATAGGTTTAAAACTTGTGTACAGGTTAGGAGAGACAATTCCTTTCTGGAATCACCTTTAATGTTTTATTGACAAACTTTGTAAGATTCAAACTTCCGGCTAGAACATAGGGGAATTAAAACAGAATTATTCTATTTGAGACAAATCGTCTCCTGCGGGATTTATTTATCTACGGCTCAATTTTTGTTAATATTTTTTTAAAATATTAAAAAAAAATAGTCTATAACCAACAGGCAGTGTTTTTCCGTATGCAATCGAAACTCAAACGCATCGAAATATATATATCAATATGTACCGCAATTACAATACCTTTATATGTTAGCAACACCACTATAACCAACGCATTTTCGCTAACTAGATAAATATTAAATGCCGAGCCGTTAATAACGACCACTCTACTGGGGCAAGATAATTACACGGAATGTGGATTGTTTTACATATGTACAAATTAGATATTAGATTACATATCTCCCTCTTACAAATTATGGAGAACTACTTCTCTTTAACTGAGGTCGATAGCAATTTGGTCTCCCAAATTGGATGACCCAGGGAGGCCCTGCGTGCCGAATTGTGGATGTGATCGATCAATGTTAAAGCGAGGTACCTAGTTGTATGTGGTTAAATATTCAAATAGATTTCCATACTTAATACATAAATATAGTTATTTCGTCTAAGAAGTGTCCACATATTGTAAGTGTCAGGACGTTTAGGCCTGCAGAAACTGAATGCATGAATCAAATCTAATGAAATTTTTGTACAATACTAATGATAAGCATACCGAAGTTTTTCAATCTTTATGTGGTTCAAATACACCGTCCCTACCTTTGGAGCGAAGACTTTGTCGCGCACCTCTAATGAGCGCTTTGCCAGTCGTTTTGCCAACGGCTATGACGAATTTCTCTATAACCCGCTGATATGCTTCCAAATTTTTTGGTGTCCTTTTTTATGAGAGTATTATTTCTTAAGTAATGCCCAAAATCTTTTAATGTTTCGACAATGAGGTACTTTTTGAGCGCGGTCTTTCTTATCGACGAAATCAACTTTTTTTCCTCCATTCTACCACGTAGCCATGTTCGACCAAAATAAAACGTGTTTGTTTTTGATAGAGGGGTCAATCTCCTGATGATACACTCTTTGAAATATATCCAAAAGTTCACATTCTTGCTGGAGGCGAATCGATTTGAGACGCTCCCATTTTTGTCGATTTCCAACCATTTTATGTTTCATTAGAAATTTTGTTTGGTTTTAAATTGGTATTTCGAACGTCATTTTTACCTCTACATGAGTAGAACTGTAGACGATTGACGCTTCGCGGTCAACGGGGCAGTAGTTTTAACAATTCATGACATCAAACTTCGGGGAGTAAGTTTTAACATTTTCTCAACAAGTTTTTCACAAATAGCTTTGGCTCCTCCATTTTTAACTTGATTGTATTTTTGGCGAAGTTTTAGTGTTGTGTGTTTCGAAGCCTATCTTATTGATATTGATCCTGCGAAGATATGTTTTTGAAATTTTTATTTGTCTCGGTGCAACCCTCACGGATATGTTGGTGTTGCATCAAAAAGATTTTTTCACGTTTCGCGTGAGTATATTGGTGTCCTGGCGGACAGGTTGACAAGGCCAAATTTTATAATTTGCATTTTCACGATCCTTAGATATGTCTAATGTATCACTGATTTTGTCCGGCCCATCCTTTGAACAATGAAATGGTGATGAGCCCTTTTCCGATCCGAGAAATACACTTTTTTGACGGAGTGGCAAACTAATTTTTCCACTTCCTCTAAATTTTGTGCTGTCATTTTTGAACGAAAAGAGATAATCAAATTCTGTTTTCGGTTTTAGAAAGCTTATCAAATTTTCCAATTTTTACGCTATTTTACATATCCCAAATTAATTTTTAAGTGCACTCTAAATAAAAAGTAAGCAAATTGCTACTGGGCAGTGTCTATATATGACCTAACCAGTTTGGTAGCGATTTTCTACGAAACTGTAGTAAATTTGCTACCATCTTGTAGCATTTAATTACACCTCTGTAACGGTTAATCAAAATGTGGTAGCAAATTTACTACAGTTCCGTAGAAAATCGCTACCAAACCGGTAAGGTCATATGTAGACACTGCCCAGTAGCAATTTGCTTACTTTTTATTTTGAGTGTGGTTGAAAAGATAGGGGGAACCTTGACACTTTCAATATGTGGACACTTTATAGTTTAAGCCAAATAATCCTGATATTTCTGTTCTTACGTTTACCTAGTCTGCTACGAATTCTTTTGTCAAACGTTTTTTATTATATAAAAAGAACGGGTAATAATTTTTATTTAAAATTTTCCACATGGATGCATAATATACCTGTATATATTATAAAAATACTAAGTTTCAAAATTTCCTCTTCTGGAGTACACAAACTTATAAAACCTGAGGGCAAATTAGTCGCTCGGATTACGCCCGGTTTCCATTGTAGATTTATCGCGAGCTCTGCGTAAATTTAGCAAGGAAAATAGCAGAATTTGCACATGGCAAAAATCATACATACCCCTGGGAGTAAGAAAATGTCGAAGATCTCATCCCCCTATCTCTGTGATGGCTTGGATTAGAACAAGTCGGCAGGAGAACGCGAGATGCTGTTTTGTTCCAGAAAGGGTTTCAGTGGAGGACAAGAGTTATACGGACAAAGCTTCCAAACCCACTGAAAAACCTTTGAAGTCCGACCTATTCAAAAATGGAACTTGGATTTCAAAATAGGTCACGGCTGCGTCATAAGGTGCAAAAGTTGTCAAAAATTGGCTATGAGCTCATTTCATCGATTTTATTTGGTCACAAGAATTTTATCGGCAATGGAAGACCTTAGTCATCTGAATTACAACTTGTGGCTTAAAATTGAGACCAAGGCCTGGACTAAAACTTCCAGTGGTGCAGAAGCTCTCAAAATTTTTTTCTCGATGCGTGTGACAAATTTCCACTGGAAACCGGGCGTAATCCGAGCGACTAATTTGCCGTCAGATTTTTTAAGTTTGGGTACTCCAGAAGAGGAAATTTTGAAACTTAGTATTTTTATAATATATACAGGTATATTATGCATCCCTGTGGAAAATTTTAAATAAAAATTATTACCCGTTCTTTTTATATACTAAAAAACGTTTGACAAAAGAATTCGTGGCGGACTAGGTAGACGCATCGTCATCTGTGACATGAATTGTGACGTTTGGAGCAACCGAGGATCCCAAATTTGGTTGAATTCCGATAGTGAAAAGCAATACTGCTATTGCTACTATTTTTAACTCCATAGTACATATTCGTATGCATTTGGTAAATTGTTTTTAAAATCGTATCCTTGGTTTACACTTTTACTTGCAATTATCTACATAGATCAGAAAGAGTATATGCACGCATATGCAAATGTTTGTAGGTACAAGTTCGCACAGTAATTGCAGATATTTTGAAAAATTTATAAACTCTGACAAGATTTGTGGGCAGATGTTGTCAGGTTTGCGTGGAGGTTCTGAGTGAGGAAAATAATCCAAACATGTTCATCTTAATCAACCACAGCTTTCTCAATATGAATATGCTTATCAGGGTTCAAGTAACTAATATTTTAAATATGTATATCAAATATCATACGTGTCACATATCTATTTAAAGAACATGAAATGCTGGAATGTGGTACTTATTTCACGACTAAATTAATAAGTTAAGTGAACGGTTACTCATTAATTTATCTGCGGATATGTATGTATATAAGTAGGTTTGGATAGTGTTATTTTCCATATTTTGTCAATCTTGCAAGTTCAGAAACGCTGTACATAAATCCTTATTGGACAGAGTTTGAAGTGTAGCCTTGACTTGCGACTTTTATACGAACCTGGATAAACGTGTAAGCTACACATACTTATCTTGTTAAAATGTGAGATTATCAATAGCCAAGTACAAAACTATACAATATTTTGCATATGTTAAGTTTGCAAGGCTGAGTGACATACATATGTATAACGTTGAAATCATTTATATTTATTTGCGAAAAACGCACATACATAAATACGCAACGGCCAGATATTTCTATTTATTAAGATAGATATATACAATGAAATAGTGTTTTTTCATCTTCCAACGATTTTCGAGTTTGATAGCTTAAAATTTGCGTAATTTAGTGTAGATAAAGAATCCGTAATAAAATTGGGGGCGCGCATAGCCAGTTTTCGAGATAAATGCCAAAATGTGCGAATTTTTTGTAAATTTTGAGAAATTCAAGTTTTGACTAAACTTTGCTTTAATATGAATGGAAATAATTTTAAAAATAATTTTAGACTAGAAATTGGCCGCTGCTTCGATTTTGGACCCCAATTTTCCGATATTTTGAGTTTTACAAAATAATTGCAATTTCCATATTATTTTTTCGCGATGGAATTACGCTATTTATTAAAGGTTGTTAGCGTATTGTTTAATTCTACCCAATAGTTGTTAAAATGGTTTGCCAATTGCAAAAGGAATTTGGCCAAGATTTTGCTAAAAGTTTAAAAGGAGTTGCATTCGAAATTCAAATCTAGAACATTACATACATATATCATGTTACAACGTGTTCTTTGGATGACATTTAACTTATCAGGAATTTTGAAAGCAACACAAATTTTGCTAGGAATTCAGAATTTTGTTAACCTCGCATGATTTTGTTAATGCCGCGTCGACTTGTTTATAATACCTCGATGAAATATGTGTTTGATATTTTTGAAATAATTGTCCTTCCGAATTTAATGTTCTGGTTGAATTTTAATGCACAAAATTTAACAGAGAAGTAGATTGAGAGTTATGTAACATACTCATGCATGCATATACCTACATGTTGGCAAGTATATTATTTACTTACATACATGTATGTATGTACTTATCTACAGGATTGCATGCATTTTTGTATATGAATTGTTATTCATTGACTCGGTATGCTCATGGTAAATGCTAGGTTGGAAATGCAAGCAAGATTAAATACATGTACATATCTACATATGCACGTATTCAGCAAACAATGTCTTGATGTTAATTTTAATGCGTATGCATGTAAATTCAGATTTACATATCGTTATCTAAACACCAACAAATACACTACTCTATGGTGGAAAAATTATCACCGATTGTTTACACATACATACATAGTACACAAGTACTTCTTGCTGAATTATATTTGCAAATATCATCATCAATTTGGTAATTGATAATGAATTTCTTAGGAAATATGTCTATGTGTGCGTCAACAGTACCGAGAATTTGTTGTATCGCAGAGAAAAAAATTGGATTATGCGAACTGTAAAAAAGTCTTCGTCAACGGCTTATCAAACTGGTCCAGGCAGATGTTACACATTACGAAAGATCTGTCTTGGTCAGTATGTCTTCGATCACTGTCGTTTAGCAAACGTGGCTTGAAAGGGGTACGGTTTTAACGTCAATCCCGGCCTCATGTCCAACCTGGGCATTTGCTGACCTTTCGGGACGCTCAATTTGTACCGTTGCAAGAGTGACGTGATCCCCAGAAATGCAACAATGTTCGCTTGCAGTTCTCCGGGACAGTTCCTCTTCCCTGGAAAAGAAGTTTGTAAGAAATAAATAATCTGCACAGATAAATTACATATCACCTCGGGATAATTTAAAAATTACGAAAATATGTTACGTATACCGAATGAGAAGGAAATAATCTTCCCCGCATTGACCACCTGTCCAGCCTTGTCAAGGAAACGTTCCGGTCGAAAAACTTCTGGATCAATCCAATCCTCCTTGTTTTCATAGTAGAGCCGCGTGTCACTCATGATGATGGTATCCTAGCAACCACATACATAGGTAATTATCAGATATTAATATCGCTGATAATCGGGTCGTCCGGTTGTTCTGGTATGTTCTTTTTTTAGATCGGACGAGCATTCCCTATCTCAGGTGCTCAATGGGAAAATTTGACAAGATCATATCTTCCCAATGTTAATAAGTGCCTCCTCTTTCAATTCCACAATGCTTAAGTATGTTACATATGTATGTATGAGATGTCCCCTAATTTTCATCCTGCCGTTTTTACACATTTATTGCGTTACCTTTTTAATAATGTAGTCCTTATACTCAATATCGGACAAGGCACGACGAGGAACCAAGTTCTGGAGGGGTTGACCCTTTCGATGCGTTTCTAGGAAAAACGCTTGGATGTACGGCATTCTATAAATAAATATGTGGAACAGTGTATCAAACTACTTCGACCTGTGGAATTTTGTAATAATTCTAATTAAATCAAGTCACACTTTATTCTATCAGAATAACTAAGGTCTCTCCCATCTGGTGAAACTTTCAAGATTTCTTCATAAACTTTCTCCTGTACGTCCGGGTAAGTGATGAGGTATAAAATCACAATCTCCATAAACGTGTTGGACGTATCGGTACTGGTGAGCAGCATGTCTTGAAAAGTGAGTAGGAAATTATCACCTAAACCAAGGATTATTTAACTGTTACGAATTAACTCTATTAATGTATTTTGTAAGTTCATGAAGTAAGTACAATTAAAAATTTTAGAATCCTTGATACTATTTTGGACGAAAGCTTCCAATAAATTTATGGGAGTTATCATCCGCAATTTCCTCATTTTTTCTTCCATTTCCGTGAACAGATTCTGCAAATGGAAGGTTAAAATAGTTACTCGCGGTCCATTACAGAGGTCAACGCCGATGTATTTGTCGGCGGCGTCGGCGGCGTCAATTTTAGAAGATTTTCCGGCGGCGTGGCGGCGCGGCGTGGCGCCGCAATGTTGTAGGAATAGGAAGTAAGATTTATTGGCGGCGGCGGCGCCTAAAATACTACGGGCGTCTGGCGGTGCGGCGGCGTGTAATCGGCGGCGTTGACCTCTGGTCCATTATGGCTCGTTATTTCGATAAATTCTGTAGTTCACATTTTGTGCATTATCGTGCCCCTTCAAACATAAATCTTTGTATATACATATGTATGTATATCTACTGCTTTCAGTTTCGCTAAAAATATGCAAATGGGATAAGTGCATATGTATCTAATACAAAGGATTTGTTACTTTAAAATCGGATAAAATAGTTACTCTCTGCTCATTATTTTGGCCAGCTACCTCATTTCCATTAATCTCATCTTCAATATTATCATGTCCCTTAATAAGTAGTTAAATCTACTGCTTTGCGATGTCGGAATACATGCAAATGGAATATTTTGGATAATTATTTTAAGGCAAATTTTGTCATTCTTACTTGCGCAATGGTGTTGCACTCCTTGAAAAAATCCATTTGTACATTGTATCCTAACGCGTTTGGGAAGATGCGTCTCAAAAACGGAAACGCATTTACAATTCCGGCCCCAAAAACGCTGGTTCGAAGGAAAGCATCTCCTTTCTCGGAGAGAATTTTAATGGACGGTTCATCTTCTGGGGAAAGGCGACCAACTATCATTTGCCACATGATGGAAAGAATGGGGTCGTTGTAGAGCAGTTGGACATCGAGGTCACAGCTAGTTTTTGGGGATCCCATCTTATCGTCGATTGAGCCGAATAAACGTTGCGATGCGACCTAGAGATTTAGTGTTTAGATTTCATAATTGTGAAATTTTTTAGGATATTTTTTTAAGTGCTTACTTTTATAAAACGTTCCATCTCGGACGATTTGCCAAAACCGAAATCTTTCAACGTTTTGAACGTCCAAGGTCTCAAAGTTTCCCAGACTTCTCCTTCAGAAAAAGCAATTCCTAAATTCTTACGGAAACTTCGATCGACCCACATTCCTGAGAAATCTCGAGCAAACGTCGCCTCATTGGAGAGGATGGTTTGCATGGCTTCCTTTGAAGTGAGTACGACTGAAAAAGATTCCGAATTAAGTCTCTAATTTGAGCATGCCTATTTGGTAATATGTACGTACGCATGCACATAATTAATGCTTCATTAAAATTATAAGTTAAATTATATGTAACGAACATTTACAACCTGTATTTATTTTTTATATGCAATCCAGACCCACCTGTCTTTTTAGATCCCATCTTTAAGGAATATATTTCTCCATATTTTTCAGCCAAGTTTCCCAATGCCAAGGTCATGTTGTCCGATGCCATAAACAAATCTGGCAAATTTCCTAGAAGTGGCCAGGGTTTTGGTCCTGCAAGAAAACGTCAAATAGTGGTACAGTAAAATCAAAATGTTATCTCGTCCGAATAAGTTGTTTTCAAAGTTGGAGCTCCAAATGTAAAGACGGCTGATTTTTACATGCATAATAAGTTATTATTAATTACCAAACTTAACCGTCTCCATACTTTTATAAAATCTAAACTATGTACATATGCATGTATCTCATCTGAATTTAGGAAGTGTAAGGAAATTCGCCAATTAATCTCGTAGTAACTGCTGGGATTGTTTCGTAAACTGTGTAAAGTTAGGAAATCTCATACCTGGTGGTTCCTTGCAATCACGATCATCTTTTAAAAGGAAGTAGTAAATTATCAGAAATGAACCAATTGCTAGAGCGAAATAGACAAACATCTTTCTTCCGTGAAGCAAATTTCGGTACTGAGATCACCTATGCAATCATTTCCAGTTTTATGTAAAAGGAGGCCATAATTATTGCATGCATTTATTGTGAGAAAAGTGGTCCGGATCCTACCCAGACAGCCTTGAACTTAAGGAATGCAGGTACTATGTACGTAATAGTTACGAAACTAGTATTTCAAGTTTCCAGCAAACCAGCAAAGCATCTTCAAATGATTTGCGTTATATAACCATCGAGTCGACAGACACTGGACCGGTCATTCAGTAAAAAAAATTATATTTACATACATGGATTTATTGTTCTATTACATACACAGCTAGCAACATGTATATCCATCCAGCAATTTTATTGGGGTAGGTCTGTGCAAGATTGATATCATTATGTACATATTTAGTTACATAACAAGTACAGCAGAGAACGAAGTTTTTCTTGTTGATTTGCATTTAGTTAGTATAGAGGCAGCCGTCCCCATTACACCCAATCCTACAATTATGCCTAACCACAATGTGGGTTGAAAAGGTTTCAAATAAAACACGAAGTCCAGAAACTCTGGTGAGTAGCAGGTTATGAATTTGTAACCCGAGAAACCAGTTGTCAAACTATCATCATTTGTGGACATGTAAAGCCGACCGTCGTTGGAAATAATGCCAGGATCATGTTATTTTAATAGTGGCAAACCTTCCATGGACGGGGTTAGCACGGTTGCATTAGCTTGATTAATTATTACTTGAATCAAGTAATTGTGAATGGAGGGGCTATGTTTCCCACGCCGAAACGGACTCGTTAAATTTGGCGCCTGGTAGGGGAAAAAAATTCTGTCAGAAAATCTCCTGTATCTCCAATACTGAGGTGGAGTGCATTTTTTGTGGAACATGCCAATGCTTAACCAGTTGCCTCCCAAGCACATGAATGTCATGTGCTGCACAAAACGTCGCTAAGGGCACAAGTACATCAAAGTCATGTGCTCCTTGAACGGTAACCATGCGCCCAAATACATCAATGTCGTGTACTCCGACTGCGGTAACCATGCGCCCAAGTACATCAATGTCATGTACTTCCAAAAACACAATTTTCCGCCCGAGCAGATCAAAGTCGTGTAATTCAAAAAAAAAAATTCGGTAAAAATTTCTAAATAGCTGTAGTTTTTTTTGGAGCTTGTATATTACAATTGTATAGCTCTTCAGGCATGTCTGGTAAGTATTTATCATCGACAAGCATATATATAAATATATATCAAATTTTCTCACACTTGAAAATAGGACAGACAGTGAAGACGTCGAATTTTCTCTCGGGCAGTTCTCAGATTGCGACTCCGATGAGGAATTCTTGATACATGAACAAAACGACGACGATGACGAGAACATGATCAACTTTCCGGAAGATGAAGATGAAGAAGGCGCGGATGTAGATTCTGAGGACGAGTTGCGTGACCCCAATGAACACCCCGCTGTACGTATATTATTTGTATATTTGTATATATGCATATTACTAAGTAGTGCGTTTTGCCTAAATTTATTCATATTTTAGACCAATGTTATCCGCTACCGGAAAAATGTTCCATTTTTACCTAAGTTACTGATTATGAGGAACCGGAGGTGTTCCTAAAATTGGATTTTGGGATTACAAAGGAATCTACTGCACTGGAGATTTTACAAAAATTCTTGGACCCCGAAATTTTGGATGAAATCGTCCTTCAGACAAACATGTATGTTCAATACCTAAAACGCGCGGATCGGAATACGATGAAGGATTGGACTGTGGTGAATGGTGAAGAAATGTGGCAATTCTTTGCCCTGGCGCTGATGATGGGGCTCATTATCAAACCGGAAATAAAGGATTATTGGTCTACTGATTCGATGTTTTCTATCCCATTTTTTGGCCATTTTTTGGTCATGTCAAGGAATAGGTATAGCAATAAAATACAATATATATTTATGTGCACTACTTATCCTAGCTATTTTCTTACTAGATTTGAGTCAATCCTTCGTGGATTCCATCTGGTGGACAATGATACCGTCCCACCCAACAATAAAGATCGTTATATAAAGTTTGGAAGTTTTATGGACAAGCTGTTTCAAAATTTCCGGAAAGCAATAAATTTGGGATCATTTCTCACGGTGGATGAAACTTTGCTCTCGTTCAAAGGGAGGTTATCTTTCAAGCAATATTTAAAAGACAAGAGAGCCAGATTTGGAATGAAGCTATATCTCCTCTGCGATTCGGCTAGCAGATTTGTCCTCAAAGCTCTTCCTTACCAAGGAAGAACTACCAAAATAGAGAATTCAAGCTGGATTCAAGAACTTGGATTTGGTGGCGCTACTGTGATGACTCTTCTTCATGGCTATTTTAACAAATTTCATAGAATCACTATCGATAATTGGTTCGTGTCTCCGACCTTGGCATTGCGATTGAAGCAACTTGGTACGTACATACTTGGCACCGTACAGAAAAGAAGTAAGCTGATGCCAAAATGGACGGACAAATTAGCAAAGGGACAAGTTGCGACTTATTCTTCTTCAGACATTTTAGTGGAACGGTACGTTTTTGTAAATTTACCAATAAAACAATACAATAAACCGGATGAATTTCATTTCATGATTTTTAGGTGGTCTGACCGGAGAGAAGTGCTCATGCTGAACACATTTATGGGACACCAAATGGAAGAAATCACAACCACAAACCCCAACAACAACCGAGAGAAACCATCAACTGTTCTCGTTTATAATGCGACAATGGGCGCTGTGGACAACGTCGACAGAATGACTAAGCCATTCACATCTGTCCGCAAATCTTTCAAGTGGTATAAAAAAGTATTCTTCTACTTCTTGGACATTGCAATTTACAATTGGCACATCATTCACTCTTCTTTCCGCCCTACGAAGGAAAAATTAAGTTATAAAGACTTTGTACGAGTACTTGTGCGTGAAATATTAGAAAAATATCCACCACAACGTAGATCATTGGGGAGGAAGTCGAACACTCAGTCGGAACGGCGAATCGGCACCCACTTTCCAAAAAAGATTCTAAAAGACGATTCCTCGGTCTTCCGGGACTGTCACCTCTGCGGTTTGGAAGGAAGAAGGTGTACAACAGCTTTCAGGTGCGAAACGTGTCTGAAATTTTTCTGCATAAAGAGCCAAGACTCGTGTTTCAAGAGATTCCATACACTTCCGAAACCACCGGTTAAAAGGAAACATGCTTCCGCTACTGCATCTTCAACAACGACCAGTCAAAGCCTCATGGACCAATCAGTACCTAGGTCAACTAACTCTGAAATTGGATTAGGATTCGGTGAAGCGAATGAAGTGAGATTTCATGAAGCGAATTTTGAATCAAATGTTGAAGGAATGCAGGAGGAGGAAGAGCTGTTTTCTATTTAAAATGTGAAATTACTTGTGATTCTGTGAAAATATTTTGCCGAACCACATTTTATAATTCGTGATTTATAGTTGTTTTGCCGAGTTTTTCTGGCCTATATTCGAATTAGCTATCATGATGTTGTATGGTGTTTTATTGTGAAAAAAATTGCTTCGCGGCATAAGTAATGATAATTAAAATGATTTCCACTTATCATATTATCAGTATCACCCTTGCATTAATTTGGAATTCTATGGAATTCTAGACTCAAGTTTCCCGACTGATAATCACAACCTGTCAAACTGATCAATTATGCCCTTACTTAAAAGCATTTCAGCACAGATAAAGACAAGCTTTTTGAAATACTTGCATCCAATCTTTTTAATTTGACTAATTCAAATTCAAATGGCCTGGTTTGTTTTTACTAAGTTATTCTTCGCGTAATTTAACTTAAATTCTTATGTATGTATATATGTAAATATGCATTCATTTATGCTTGATTCAGCATAGTTGAGGTTTTATTTAAGTTTTAAAATTATTTCTACATATACATATTCCGCAAAGTACGATTTCTTCCCGTATTGCACCCGGTATTTGTCTCCTCCTCAGGAGGTAGTGAATCAGCTATAGCAGTCCTTCAATTGGAACACGGAAGTTACATTAGGCAATTTCCGGTAGGCAATTTCCGGTTTGATTCATACATATATAATGTGGCAAAGGTATTATTTATATTTACAGGGTTACATGCTTATATTATATGTAGCTCCTTAAGTAAAAACAACCTCTGGTAACAAATTTGTCACCGATGTTAATACATGTTTAGCACTGTGCTAAACGGTGCTCGGCGAACCGGTGCGCTCACTTACTTGACTTAGGTGTGGTGGTTCGGCGCACCAGAAATTAGCAAGTCTGTTAGCACAGGAGTAATTTTTGCGGAATTAAATTTGGAAATAAATAAACATAAAACTTCTAACTAATTGATAATGCCTAGGAAATACAAGTATTTGACTTGATCGGTGGTGACAATGTGCTGTCGAACCTACACCTCAACACTGTTTCCATTACAAAAAGTGCAAAGAGACATAAATAACTTATGGCGTGCATGTCTGCATAAACGAGTAGATATATAGCTACAAATTGTCTTTAATCTGGAAATTCAAAATTTATGTACAAGTAAACTAACAAGTAGTCATTTTGACAACCCAAACTGCTGTGTGCATAAATGTGGTCATGCGAGAAACGGTTTTTAACATAGGCTACGAATCGGTACCCAACTGATGTCATGTAGTCCCTCAAGTTATGTTCGATTTCGTTGCGGACTTCGATTGAGAACGTCTGTATAATAGAATTAATTCAATAAAGCAATTTAGGGTCATTGGTAGCTTTTACAAGTTTTGTAAAAATGATTTTGCAAACTTTTACTGAATTAAAAAATCCTAGTTATCTAAAATGAAAAACAATTTGTGAGATAACTAATTTTCTTTGTAAATACATATTTATATATATATTTATATATTTATTTAAATACATATTTATATTTTATTGTAAATACAATGTTACCAATGACTGCATAGATTACTCCACAATACTCTTTTGAAAACTTGAACTACTCTGAATTTCATGTTAAATGACTTGTAATAAGTCCGGAGTAACATCAACTTGATCAAGATTACGAAAAGTTTACTAACGACAGAATTCATACTGTATTAACTTTTCAAAAGGGTAACATTGTTTTTAATAGTGTACAAAACACTTGCCTTGATAACTACATCCTTCCATGGAATAGTTTTCAGTATGGATAACTCAGCTCCTTCAATATCCAGACTAAAGTAGTCCACCGTTGTGACGTTGATGGCACGGAGGAGAGAGTAAAATGGGAAACATTGTGCTTCAAATTCCCGATAATCCTGCGACTTCCCATTAAAAGAGTCCGACTCACTCAAATGCGTCCATCCTGTAATGGATTTGTGTTGTTGCATTTTCACCTAAGGATATGTATTACACTGTTTGAAATCTGGTATAGCCACATCAGACAGGTAATGAACCTGCCGTCTTGGCTTAGAGGCTTGACCATCAGTGTCATGACTCAAAAAGCCGAGAGTTCGATTCCTCTTGAGTTATATTATGCAGCAAAAAGTGTGGAACGAACTGGTATGGAAATACAAATTACTGTTCGGTGCCGGCAGATAATCTGCATAGGATTGTCTGGCCAAATCCTAAGATAGTTTGAATATCTCCTTATTTACATCCTATCCTGTTTCACCGTCCACCCCAATTTTCAATTTCAATAATTACTCCCTTTCCTCTACAGTACCTATCCTAGTAAACCTGACATGCCAGCCCTAACTATACCTTTCCTTGTAGTTGTTGATGTCAGTATCTATCCCTGTCTTGGTATTGGAAACGATGTGGCTCACATATCATATACCGCAGACGTAAAAGATTGAACAGAACAGATTTCCTGGTATCAATTTTGTTACGGTTTGGAATTAAAATTATGCCGGTAAGTAAATGTTTGTTCCTGATAGGTACATATCATAAAACATTAATCCCGAGCACCCTCTATAGTACTACAGAGGGTTATAATTTTGTATAGGCACAGTAGCTAATTTGTCCATATAAATAAAACTGCGACGCGAATTAAAAATGTTGTCAACGATTTTAAAACTATAATTCAAGTCGAACAAAGTTTCAATTTACTCCATTTTAAAATTTCGAAATCTGGGTCCGAAAATTGACCCCCAAGTGTACCATACCGTTAAATCACTTTGCATACCTAAAATGACCCATAAAAAAGTACCTATACAATTTATCAATGCAATTAATATGATTTTTAATAGAATTGAGTTCAATGCAAACAATTATATTCAAAAATCAACCAGAAACACAAGTTTTAGCTTTCCTGAGTCTCCTAACGCACCACCCTCAACATTTGCGAAACCAGATGCGCGTGAGATAAATAGATCGTGCTCTCACAGAAATAATTTTTTAGCACAAAATGAGTTAGGAAAGAAAGAGCACGATCCATAGTTTATAAAAAACTTCATTGTTTGGTATTTCGACAATATTTAAGGGTATTACATTGAGAATAGGGTGAAACCACAAACTTTTTCAAACCCTGCACCGTTAGAATCACACTCAGGAGGACAACCCTTCACCGACAGAATCACCGATTTCGATGCCCTTTGGATATGTTGTAGCACTAGGTGAGTTGAGCAAAAGTGAAGAAGGATTTCATTCAATGGCCCCATTTGCGCCCGCCACACCCACTCAAAGAGGAATCCCATGCCAAACTGGTCGCATTAGAAAATTCACCAAAAATCCATTTTTAATGATAATTTGATAATTTTTGCATCTTTTTGATCCCAGATAGTTGTTTTATCGTATCCGACATGAATTTCAATTTTTTGAATTTTTTGAATATTTTCGAAAATTTCGTGGATTTCGAAAAAATCAAAATTTCAAACAAGTTAAGTTTGTTATTGGATATGATGAAGCAACTATCGAAGGTCACAAAAATGCTTAAATTGTGAAAATTCGACCAAAATTGGATTTTTGGTGATTTTTTTAATGAACCAAAACAGGGTATTTTTGCACTTTTGAGTGGGTGTGGCGGTCGCAAATGGGGCCATGGAATGAAATCCTTCTTCACTTTTGCTAGACTCACCTAGGACTACAACATATCCCAAGGGCATCAAGATCGGTCATTCTGTCGGTGAAGGGTTGTCCTCCTCAGTGTTCATCAATGTGGTTGAAGTACTCGGAATTATAATTATTTTGCACATAGACACATTGGTTACGTCAACTTATGCACCTTTTGTGTTTTATCAAAATGGGAACATCAGGGCGACACTTTAAAGAAAAGTGTGCCAAATTTTTTTTATTGATTTCGCAAACTTTTGAATGGCGAGTGTAGGAAACTGACGTATGAAATCAGCCTTAAAATGTTTAATTTTTGGAAACGACGACTTTGTTTCTTATCAAAAAAGGATGAGGAACACGTGGAAAATATCATAAAAATTCACCGACGACTAATTCGGACGCAAAATTAATTTTGTCAACTGTGTCTATACAAAATTATAACTCTCTGTAGAGACCGTGACTACAGCTTTGTTAAAATCATATATGAACATGTACTGCTTGCCATTGTTTTACTGATGAATTTTCAGGAATGCAAGAACTATCAATGGGACGCAATCCATGTTCAACCCAGATTATTTTGTGACCACCTCAGTTTGGAGGAATCAACACGAGAAAAGTCTGTGCTGCAGCTACAAAGCATAGATTTCGTTCGAAAATAGAGAGTTTTGGCGAACTTGCAGCGCCAATGACAAAATTAATTTTGCGCTAGAGCGTTGATTTTTCAAATGGAACTGGTCAAAAAATAATCCGAGTTAAACACGGTTTGCTTCCCCATTGGCGGACAGACAGATAGACCAAGTGCTCAAATGAGGTAGCCTGAAGGCATTTAATAAAAATAGTGACCTTGATTGGAAACGTGTGCGGTGACAGGCACACCCCCGATATCCAGGAACGTCTATTCCTTTTTTGAAGTGACGCCAAAGGTTGCGGGTCCGCCTCAACGAGAAGTCCACTCCACCCATGTCGTATTTCCAAAAGTAAAGTATTAGAATAAAATTCACCATCATGAGCCCCACATTCCACAAAGAAGCCGTCTGTCTGCAATGCATATGTATGAAAAATGTACTTTAAACTTACATGTTTATCTTAGTGAGGCAAATACCTAACAACGAAAAAAATTTACTAAGAATGCATTTACCCCACTCAAAAAAAGTGACATAAGTCGATTTCTCAGTCATTTCTCAACCGATTTTGATGAAATTTTGCCCAGATCATTGTTACGGGATTTAGAAACGATGTACTAGTTGACTTGGCGAATTCTTGATTTTTGCCCGAGTTATGGGCGAAAAAGAGCAAAAATTCGAACTCGGAGTCACCTTTCCATCCATTGTACCATTTTGGATCATCATATAGTACTAAATTATTGCAAAAAGTTACACTAATTCCTTTTGAACATTGTAAGACCAAGTTGACCGAAATCGGTTCAGAAATCGAGAAGTTATTCAAATTTGAAAACCAAGAATTTAGTAAAATTATCCTAGTTACAAATATTTAATGACGATGGTGCAGCGTAATAATGTTATTGGCAACCCAATTATAAGTTTTAAATACACAAGGTCCCAAAAAGTGGGAAATCTTAGTGAGGAAGTGCAATTACAGTTAATAAATAAATTTAGATTGCAGAATTTTTGCATCACCGCTCTCGGTATCATTCCTTACTAGACCCACTATAAATTTTGTTTTGCATACATAAATTCTTAGAGTTATTGAACTACTTGAGATTTCAAAAAAATATTTTTTTGTGAACGAGAAGTTGGCTAAATTAACCGATACCAAATATAGTGGCTGAACAATTGTGAACTGTGCAAATCTATGATTTTGGATATTCAATTAATTCCTAATCGGTGAAATCACCAGATCTTTAAAAGGGGAAAAATTATTCTAAATTACTAATTAATGCTTCCGGTAAGGAATGATACCGAGAGCAGTGATGCAAACATTCTGCAATCTAAATTTATTTATTAACTGTAATTGCACTTCCTCACTAACAATGCAATGGTGTGAAGTGTAACCCTCCGATTTGGCTGAAATTTTAAAATTAGGTGGTCCAAGCCAATACAACTAACGTTTCTTCAGGCAGTTTGTGCGATGGTGAGAGTTACTCAAAATATTTGAGGTCAAAGTTCAAAAAACGGCCGACTTTTTTCAGGCGGAGTGAGAAAACTCCACTTCCATTCTCTTCCCCTCGCTTTGATTTTCACTCCGAAAAATAATTCATTTCAACAATTTTAAATTTAATTTTTTATAGAAAAATATTAATTATTCATTCCACATGTGACTATATGATTATTTTCATAAAAGTCCACAAAACAATACGATAAACTGCACCAGCTGAATTTGATGAATGTGGGATTGCCACAATTCAGGTCGCAACTAATATTTTTTTCTCTAAAACAAACTTCGCTTACATTTTTAAACTCGGGCTTTTCGTCATCACCCCATGATCCGCTTGAGTAGCAACAATATCGAATCACAGGAGCATTTAAAATATTAATATATAATTGGATATTAGAATAACCAACGCTTTCAAAATGGAAAGCAAGTTAAGTTTTTCCATGTTTATTTGCCGTTGGCGAATTTATAAATTAACTTTTATGTAAATTTGTACTAGAAATAAGTAAAAATCTCACTTATTTAATTATAAATTAAATTAAGTATGTATAATGCGTATTAATTGCTCTTTAAGCTATAATTAATAATGTTTATTTTTTATTATTTTGTATCAAAGCTTGTGCTTGAGCATGAAGGCGTATGCATGAGCGAGACGCCTGAATAAAATCAAAGCGAGGGGAAGAGAATGGAAGTGAAGTTTTCTCACTCCGCCTGAAAAAAGTCGGCCGTTTTTTGAACTTTGACCTCAAATATTTTGAGTAACTCTCACCATCGCACAAACTGCCTGAAGAAACGTTAGTTGTATTGGCTTGGACCACCTAATTTTAAAATTTCAGCCAAATCGGAGGGTTACACTTCACACCATCGCATTGTAAGGTTTCCCACTTTTTGGGACCTTGTTTATCATAAATATGTATTTATCACTTTATCTTTAATTTAGCAAAGAATATATAAAGAATAATAAATTAATGAATTGTTGTAGCATTAACTCTTGGAAACCTAGCATTGAATAAATACGACCGGAGGACTCTATACAGTAATAACTGGCAATACCGTTTGGCAAAGTTGGGGTAATGAAATATTCACCACTCACAACCAATCCGGTAGCAAGTAATTCCGAAATCAATACCAGGATCGTATTTATTTATACGTGATACTACCACATTTTTTAGAGTGCAGCAGCAGGAAACTCTTCCTACCCCCCAGACTCTCATGAGATGTGACACACACCAACAAGAATTATTCAAGAAACTAATACGTAAGTACTTACCTTATTTCCTAAAATTTTGAAGATACGCCGGTACATTTCCTGCTGTTCATTTGTTCGCCCAAAATGGACGTCCTTTTTACTCAGGACTACAGGCCCTATTGTTGCCGAGGGTTGGAGGAATTTACGACGAATGTATGTCAGTAGCTTGACATCGTCTTGGGCAAGTCGAAGTTCTCCGCTGGATACAATATAATCGCTCAACAGTCCAACCTTATTTCCAACAAGTTCTTCATTTCCGCTATAAGCTAAGTATTCACCTCTTGTTTTTCGGGCGAAAAAATTTCGGGCGAAATATTTAACCCGAAATATTTTGATGGGGAAATCGAGATTGGAGCGAAAAACAAAATATTTTTCTGAATAACTTCAGCCTGAAAAACCGGCGGTATTCACCTCTCGAAGTATTTTATGTAAACACGATCTCAGCTGCAAATCCACTTAGATATTTGAATTGTGAATCCACCAATTAAACATTTAATTTACAAATGGAGTCTGACTCGGACACTGAATTAATTAGTGTGATAACTTGTGCAACCCTTGCACTGCAGACGCAACGAAAAAAGCGCAAACAACGTAAAAATTATCATGTGAACCCGTACCTTCAGCTTCGGAGCACAAAAGGACGGTTTTTCAAAGACGTAAGCAATTTACAGTCATTTTTGATTTGAAATTGGTATGCAACAAAGTTAAAACTAAATTGTTTGTATAGTTTGAGGACATGAGATCTACTCCACACGTTTTTCAAGAGAACTACCACATGTCGCCACACCATTTCGATCAATTACTTAATGTAATTCAACATAGGCTGGAACCTAAGATTTCAACCCGTCCAAATGATGCATATGATATCAGCAACACTAGAGTATGCTTTCTGAAAACGCGTTGAACTTAACTTCATCATAAATTTTTCTAAACATCCATTTCTTTGTGTTCAGATTTTTGGCATCTGGGTCTCTACAGCGTCACGTGGCATCAACTTATAGAATCAGCAAACAACGTCTTGGCCCGATTATCGAACAAACTTGCCGTGCTATATTTGAAGAGTTGAAGGGGTCATTTATGAAGGTATTTCTGCTGTAAACTAAGTGTTGAGAAGTAAAAACCAATAGGATTAAAAATACATCATTTATATATGTACAGCCGCCGACCAAGGATGAATGGATAGAAATTGAAAATGAATATAATGGATTATGGAACTTTCCGAATACAATTGGTGCGATTGATGGAAAGCACGTGGCAATCAAATGTCCAATTAATGCGGGCAGCGTGTTTTATAATTATAAAATAGATTTACTAATTCATAACGCTACAAATTTTTTACACCTTATTAAATATATTTTCTGGATTTCCCAGGGTTATCATAATATCGTGTTGATGGGGCTCGCGGCTGCCGACTACCGTTTTTTGTTTATTGATGTTGGAGGGTATGGATCGGAATCTGACAGCCAAGTTTTCCGTTCCTGTGAATTGGGGCGTGCGCTTTATGGGGAGCTGTTGGACCTGCCGGATGACACTACTGTATTTGGGAAGAATATGCCGTACTTTTTTGTGGCGGATGACGCTTTTCCCTTGGTACGGAGGATAATGAAGCCCTTTTGCCCTTCTAGAAAGGGGGTTCGCTTGACAGATGAGCAAAGGATTTTTAACTATAGGTGGCTTTGCAATAATGAAATTAATTTAATTTCTGAAAATGAAGACATTTCAATTTCTTTGTACAGGTTAAGTAGAGCTCGTCGTTGTATTGAAAACTCGTTTGGAATATTGTGCGCACGATGGGCCTGCCTTGCTCGAACTTTATTCATGAAACCGGAAAGGGCTCAAGTCATCGTCGCAGCCTGCTGCACGCTACATAATTTTCTCATTAAAAAATGTACTGATATTTACTCTCCCCCTGGATTTGCGGATTATGTGGACATTGACGGGATCGTTGTAGAAGGATCTTGGAGGATAAGGGTCCCCGATAACTCGATGTTTAACACAAGCATAACTCAACAAATTCAAAACCCAAACGTTAGTGTTGGAAATGAAATTAGAAACCATTTATCAGCTTTCGTTAATTCAATTCAAGGTTCTCTAGACTGGCAACGGTCGTCTGTATTTTTAGACTAGTTAAAAGTGTGTTTATTTTTAAACTGTCTATTTGCAATGTAAACAATAGAAATATCTTTAAAACTTTAAAAATGGAGTAAGGTTTACATATTTACTTGAATACAAGAGTGAATCATTATTCTTGACGTTTCTTTAATTCTGAATGAATGGCTTGAGTGAAAGTTATATTCAAATCCTCCACAACTTCTTCGGGAAGTTTCTTCAACATGCGGTCCATATTTGCATACATGGAGTGATACATCAATTCTGTCCACCCATCAGTTTTCATTTTCTTCATTGAAATTAAATCTGTCACTCCCTTGACCAATGCGCTAGTGCTGTTCTCGAGTGTGCTTGGTCTCCTTTTTTGCTTTGCGACCTGACGGAAAGTTTTAAAATGCTTGCAAGAGAAATTTAAATTTTAAAATGGGGTAATAATATATAAATAATTACGTGCGAATAGATTGGACGTATTTCTCCTGCAACCGGAGACGATTTTCCGCAGGGTGCGTCATCCTCAGACTTCGTCTGATCCTGAGCATGCTTCTGGAGCTTTGTCGTCGTTATTTCTGGCAGCAGTTGAGGAAAATGTCATGTTGGACAGCGTGCTAATTATATGAATATTATTATATGTATTGAGTTTCCGACTTCACTTATCATAGATTTGTCTAACGCTGCTTACGTCCGGCTTGGTTTGGACAGCACATAAAATTTCATGGATTCCCACAAGTTCCACCCTTCTAGTAATTTGATTTCATCAAAATTAAATTCCGTTTGAGAGGGGTCCTCCTCAGTGCCCTTGCCAGATGGGCCCTTTTTTCCTGTTCGTTGATATCGCAGAGCGTCCTGAAGGGAAGCCCAGGCGGCTTTGCAACGTTCAGCTGTTAAAGTTATTTAAACCAGTTGAATTTAATTAATTAATTTTGAGCACATAAATAGCCATCAAAATTCTACCTGATAGGTTCATTTCTGCCGCAATCTTCGTCCAGGATGCTTCTCGGGCGTCTCGATTTTTGTAATTGACGTGGGTCAAATCCCAAACTTCTGGAAACTTTTCTACCAAAGCTGCCAATGCCCGTTTTACTTCCAACGTAAGTCTTGTCGACTCCGGTCGACAAGCAGTTGTCTTACGCGTAGCTGTTTTCCCGGCCATTCTTAATGATTTTATATTCCGACTTCACTAAAGTCTAAAATTTTACGAATCTAGTAGAAGAAATAGAAATTGCAAAATGCGTAGTCTGAATATCCAAGAGAGGAATAATAACAAAATTTGGAATTTGCGCTCCAAATTTCGTCCGAAAAAGTTTTTCAGGCGAAAACTTTTTCGGCTCACTTTAGCCGAAAAAATCAAATAAATTTCGGTCGAGCGAAAAACCGCCCGAAGTTTTCACCCGAAATATTTTCCGAGGTGAATACCGTGAGCCGAAATGGGGGCGAAATTTTTTCACTTTTCGCCCGAAAAGTGTGTTTTCACGCGAAAAACATGAGGCGAATGCTTAGCTATAGTCGTAAAACAAAATTTTTTTCAGATCAAATACAATTTTTTCATGCAATTTAAATTTGTATGTAATTACAAATTAGTTAATAATTTGCTTCAATCTTACTTCAGATTGGGTAGTGAGGTCGATGCTTGCACAATTTCTTGAACATCAAAATGTTGATTCGTTGGATTACAATAATTTACGAAAAGGCGAAAAAACCCATAAATTAATACAATTGTTATAAGTAAGTTTTTACAATCCGGCTTGTACTTCATTTTGTTTCTACTATTCCGAATATTAGCCCTTGATCTTTAGTTCGAACTAAGCTATGAATTTATAGATTGGAGAGAAACTTTATAGATCACAAAATTTAGCAAGTTGAGAGGATGGATACAGTAAATCGGGACTATACAAATTTAAATAAATTTCAACAACTGCTCAACTATGACTCTTCCGTTAGTCAAGAAAGTGAGCCCAATTATATACACTTTTAAGTGACTCCATAATTGTTCTTATCTTTGTACCCGAATACTAAGGTATGAACAATTAGATGACTAATCTACATTCCCAATGACCAATCAACCTTGTAAATTGTCACCAGTACGCAGTATGTAATACGCACAACCGTAATAATTTTTGTCTTTGGGGCTTACCCATGGCAACAGATTGGAGGATAATTCCTCCCGCTCATCTCCTCCCCCTCCTTTGCTCCCGCCCAACCCCTCCCGCTCGTCTCCTCCCGTATACATTTTCCTCCCCGTACCATCTCCTCCCCGCTGATCTCCTCCCGTATACATTTTCCTCCCCGTTGTGTCGCCTTTCCTCCGTATTCTATTTTTCTGACTACCCAATATTGCAAGATCCGAGATTTGGGTCCGTTCAGATTAGGTGGCATGGTTTTGGGGATTTCTACAAATCTTCAAATAATTATGAATATAATTGGATCATCTATTTACAAATGTGGCATTACGAGTTCGCATCGTTCACAAAGTTAGGAAAGAAAACAAAATGCACAATTATTTGACACGTTATCACTCAATAAAGTTATGAATGTTTAACGTTTAAGTTGAGAAATCTCCTCACAGGCATATAGTTTTGGCTTGAAAAGTCATTGTGAATTACCGAACCTTGTATAGTTCGGTGTAAGTATGCACATGTGGACACGTCTACCGCCTAAACGGTAGACAAAAAGTGTAAAAGAAAAATTAGCGGACTGTTAGAGGGGCAGTAGGTTTTCAATGAAATGTTTGAAAAATATTTATTTCTGTCTTAAACTTTGATTTGAAAGTTTAAAACCGAAATATTAGCGTCTCCCACCATGGAATCATATGCATAAAAGTTTATTTTATTATGTTTTCTGATTCTGCATATTTTGATACTAAAACGTTCAAAATCAGACAATTAAAAAAGTTTTTCCTATGACATTTTCAAACTATGTCCACTCTAAAGTTATCATGAATATATTTTTCATTTAACGATGCAAACCTGAAATTATTGCACGATGTAGAAATAAGTGCCTCACCTAAGTAAGTTTGTGAATTATTTTTTGTCTTCAAAATATGATGATGTGGAAACTTGTAATGAATGCCTCAAATTATTTTTAAAAAATCGTCAGAACCATGTCACACACTTTGAACGGCCCTAGATCCCCTAGATATTGAATACATTAGGTAGTCAGACAAAGTTGAATACGGAAGGAGGAGACACAACAGGGAGGAGATGGTACGGGGAGGAAAATGTATACGGGAGGAGACGAGCGGGAGGGGTTGGGCGGGAGCAAAGTAGGGGGAGGAGATGAGCGGGAGGAAATCTCCCATCACCATGGCAACATACTTGCTTCAGGTCAGAATCAATGAGGGTATTCATTATTTCTTCGTATCCTTAGTATTCTTCGTATCGTAAAATAACTTACGACGCTTACGAGATTTTGTAAGCGTCGTAAGATTTTCTCATCGAAAATCGCGTTACTACGCTTACGATTTTTACGAAAGCTGACCCCTTGTTTTATCTTCGTAAACTATTTTACGATACTACGGATACGAAGAAATAACGAATACCCTCAATATAATGCAAGGTAGCTTAGTTCAGTTAGGTAAATATTTATATTTACAAAATCGGCATGAAATCTGACCTGATATTTAAAATATTTGTAATTTTGTAGGCATTGTTCGGAATGTTTCAGGAAATAATTAAGTACGCACTAAAAATATAGCGTAGAAAATTTACTGAAGATTGAATATTTAAAACAGAAGATGACACAACAATTTGGTACAATTTATCCAACGTTTTTTAAAGTTTTACGTAACGTTTAATCCATTTTACACATTGTTAAATTGTTACGTCATCTTCTATTTTACTCAATCTTTAGTAAACTTTACACATCTTATTTAGCGTATACGATCGTTTAAATCTGAACCTTGCATAAAACATTACAAATATTTTATTAAATGTCAGGTCATCTTTTTTGCCGATTACGTAAGTACAAATGTGTGACTGATCTGCCCTATCTTGCATTACAATGAATGATCCTGACCTGACGCAAGTATGACATAATCATTAGCCATGAACACGCACTGGGGACAAAGATTACAGTTGACAATTGTCCATATTTAATGGTTACAGGTTACGATTTACGCAGTAGATCAACCTGGTCTGATCAAGGTGATAGATTATGTAGTCACTAGTAATTAGATTAATCATGTTCATATCAATCTTTATTGAAATTTGCCAACCTCGAAATAAACATACATTGAGATACTTATATACATACATATTGCCCCATTATCGTGCAACAATTTTTGACAAGTTTTTGTACCTGTAGGCGAATTTTTGCTATCGGGAATTACTTAGCTCGAAATGATGCCCCTTGCTCTTAACAGCAAGCCTGCATCTTTCTTCCTAATATGACGAAAAAACTCGCCTAAAAACAGCAAACTTACATATATGTAATCATGTCATGAAGCTAGTACATCAGGTGTGAAGGTGGCCAAATGCTCACTGGAACCGAGTTTATTCATGCAAACTCGGATTATACATATGTAATACACTTATATACATACAAGTTATTTAAAATAGTACATTATTAAAAGAGGGTTAATTGAAGTAGTGCAGTGAAATATCTAAAATGGGGATTTAAAATAAGAATGAAGACTAAATTTCCAATGGATAATATTTAACTGATCATAATTTAATACTACTTTTGACCATAATTAATACTTTTTCCCCGAATACTATCTCTCACCATAATAAAGTGCTTCCTTGTGTATAATAATTACTCAATTTTACCATAAGTAAAAATACACTTTAAAATATGAAACTTTAAAAAACTTTACAAACTTTTCGATTTTTAGTCAATTACAAATTTCTTGGAAGGTTTTTCTGGTCTACCACGCTTGCATTTCTCTTCAGTGAGTATACATTTAGCGTCTGGTGGAGGCTGCGAAACCTTTAATTTGATCGATAATTGAGTAATTGAGACCAGCGTTGGAAGATTTTAAATGTTTTTTCGAAAACATATGTAGCGGCAATCATTCCTTAAACGTTTTAAGTAACGTTTTATGTATCAACTTTTTCTAATCGTTTGCTTCCCACAGTGGATAGGTGTGAATGATTTTAGTAATTGGATTCTAATCCTTGTATGTAATTGGATTCTAATCCCGCATAATTTGGACAATTTGCAGGGGTAATTATTCTTCGCAGATATCTTGTCCGTAAATTGTCCAAATTTATATTGGAATATTCAAATTCCATCTTTAAAAAATATAGTTTACGCAATATTTGTATAATCCTCGATCTGGCATGAATTCGAAAAGCATTTTAATATGCAAATATATTTGCATTAAAACATATGCGTGTCCACACTAACCCCTCCACTGGCCCCACTTACCCCATTTGGTGGGGTTAATGTGCACACTTGTTTTATTTATTTTAAATAATTGAAAAGTATTACTTCTAATTATATTTTAAACTTTTTTTGATCATAAACTAAAGCGAAATAGTTAGTTGATAATCCATTTTTTGTTTCACTGAAGAACGCAGATTCGGGAAAAAAAGTATTAATTATGGTCGGAAGCAGTATTAAATTATGATCAGTTAAATAGGACCCATTTCCAATCAATTTAAGCACGTCGCAAATGTCATGCAATTCATCTATTAGACATAGAGATAGTATCTATGTATGTATGTAGTGCTGAAGTTTCGCGTCTTTTCAAAGCTATCATATTTATTTTAGTAATTACTTAAACGTTTTACGCAAGTCGATCGCCTAAAACTAAAATTACAAAAAACTGGAGCATTCAAAAAGCACCCACTTATACATAATTCGTTTCCACAAAAGGCTTATAATTACGGAAAAATACAAAAAGGTCACTTGCAAGACCGTAGTTTAAAGATCACTGTCGTTTAGCAAACGTGGCTTGGAAGGGGTACGGTTTTAACGTCAATCCCGGCCTCATGTCCAACCTGGGCATTTGCTGACCTTTCGGAACGCTCAACTTGTACCGTTGCAAGAGTGAGGTGATCCCCAGAAAGGCAACAATGTTCGCTTGGAGTTCTCCCGGACAGTTCCTCTTCCCTGGAAAATAAGTTGATAAGGAATAAATAATCTGCACAGATAAATTATGACCTCGGGATAAGTTAAAAATTACGAAAATATGTTACGTATACCGAATGAGAAGGAAATAATCTTCCCCGCATTGACCACCTGTCCAGCCTCGTCAAGGAAACGTTCAGGTCGAAATGCTTCTGGATCAATCCAATCCTCCTTGTTTTCATAGTAGAGCCGCGTGTCACTCATAATGATGGTGTCCTAGCAAACATCCAAACTAAATATTACTCCTAATTGTCCAGTTGGTATGTTGGAGTAGTTAAGATAGGGCGAGTTAATATTCCCTTTTGCATTGGGGTCAGGGCGAAATTCATTAATAAGCCCCTCCTCCTCCAATCTCAAAATTTTTATGTTCCCGTATGTGACGTATGTAGGAGATTTTCCCCCCAACTTATACCCTGTTTTTATACTTATTTTGCTACCTTCTTAATAATGTAGTCCTTATACGCAATATTCGACAAGGCACGACGTGGAACCAAGTTCTGGAGGGGTTGTCCTTTTCGATGCGCTTCCAAGAAGAAGGCTTGAATGTACGGCATTCTAACAAATATGGACAATAATGTATGTATAAAATTGTTTCATTCTGTATTTACATTTCTGTAAAAGGTCTAATTAAATCAAGCCACACTTTATTCTATCAGAATAACTAAGGTCTCTCCCATCTGGTGAAACTTTTAAAATTTCTTCATAAACTTTCTCCTGTACGTCCGGATAAGTTATGAGGTACAAAATCACAATCTCCATAAACGTGTTGGATGTGTCGCTACTGGTGAGCAGCATGTCTTGAAAAGTGAGCAGGAAGTTATCACCTAAATAAATGAAAGATTGTTTAACTATTGCTAATTCACTGCAAATAAATATTTAATTTGTATACATAGCTTAAATTTTAGTACAATTAAAAATTTTAGGATCCTTGATACTATTTAGGACGAAAGCTTCCAATAAATTTGTGGGCATTGTGAGCTGGAATTTTCTCATCTTTGCTTCCATTTCAGTGAACAAATTCTGCAAATTGGATGACAAAATTGTTACTCTCGATCCATTATGGCCGGTCACTATTTTCATAATTTTCATAATTCACATTTTCGACATTATCACACTCTTAGGAATCCAGTATTAAAATAGTACCAAGTGCTATTCATATTTGACTGGACGAAAGTGGTATTAACGCTCAGTTTGTACGATGTAGTAATTGCTCGGAATTAAACTAAAATCATGTGGATAACAAATTTCAACGGTCCAGTATAATTTAAACACCAAACAGTAGCAACGTTACCACAAAGAATTAAATACTTCTGAGACAATACCAGACTGCAAAACCCCTCAACGTTAACCTACTGCTTTGCGATTTCGCCAAAAATGTGCTAATCATAAAAGTGGATAGTTTGCACGGAGAACCTATTTTAAAATTAATTTCGCTATCCTTACTTTCGCAATTGTGTTGCACTCCTTGAAAAAATCCATTTGCACATTGTATCCTAACGCGTCTGGGAAGATATATCTCAAGAATGGAAACGCATTTACGATTCCAGCCCCAAAAATGCTGGTTCGATTGAAAGCGTCTCCTTTCTCGGAGATAATTTTGATGGACGGTTCGTCCTCTGGGGACAGACGACCAACTATCATTTGCCACATGATGGAAAGAATGGCACTGTTGTAGAGCAGTTCGACATCGAGGTTACAGCTCGTCTTTTCGGGTCCAATCTTATAGTCGATTGAGGCGAATAAACGTTCCGATGCGACCTAGAAATTTGGTAGTTAGATTTCATTAATTTGAAATTTTACAGAACTATTTTTTTCTTTTACTTTGATAAAACGTTCCATCTCCGAAGATTTGCCAAAACCGAAATCTTTCAACGTCTTAAACGTCCAAGGTCTCAACGTTTCCCAGACTTCTCCTTCAGAAAAAGCAATTCCTAAATTCTTATGGAAACTTCGATCGACCCACATTCCTGAGAAATCTCGAGCAAACGTGGCCTCATTAGAGAGGATGATTTGCATGGCTTCCTTTGAAGTGAGTACGACTGAAATATGTAAATTTCGAATTTGGTATAGCGTCATTGATTTCCATGTATTATGTAAATGTGTATCCCTCCCACGATTAAAAAACCCATGCGCTAAATTACGTGTAAGGAAGATTTACAATCTGTATTAATTTTCCACGAAACAAATTCAGAACCCACCTGACTTTTTAGATCCGAGCTTTAAGGAATATATTTCCCCGTATTTTTCAGCCAAATTTCCCAACGCTAAGGTCATGTTACCAGATGAGTTAACCAGATCGAGCAAATTTCCAATGATTGGCAATGGTTTTGGACCTGCATAAAAATCACAAATATTTGCGACTTAATACAACCAAAAAGTTAGAAATTTTACACAATTAGAAAATTTAAAAAGAACAAGGTGAAAAACTTAATTGTATAAAATTATTTGCATACCTGGAGGTTCCTTGCCATAACGAGCATCTTTTAATAGTAAATAGTAAAGTATCAGGAAAGCAATGATGACAAGAGCGTAATAGAGAAACATCTTTCTCACATGAAACAAATTTCGCTATTGACCTCAAGTTCAAAAAGACGCGACTATTAACACTTTTAGGGGGGACCAACCCTCAATCAATCAAGCACATGCACGTATTCTTTGCATATAAGCGTAGCATTTAATCGCTAAATTTCATAGATTGTGAAAACTTGCATGGACATACTCGCAAATACATTGTCCCGGAGGGGATAAATAGCATTAAACTCTACCTGCACGGAATATTCTTTGCACGTGTTGCCTTTAACTGCGTAGCAGAGGACGGCATGGACATAGAGTATGTATATGTAATAGAGCTGTTTTGCTGTAAAATTCCACCCGCATGGTGACGATAAAACTTGCACACACAAAAATCTACACGTGTCATTAACAAAAACTGGATTGGGCATTTAAGAATAAAATGTATAGCATTTTTTTTAATACATAGCAGCAATTTTGTTGGGATCAGTGTAGCACAACACATGAAAAGATAATAAAGAAATATGATGCATGCATGCAAACGTATTTTTTGTACATATTCCAGCGTGTGGTCATGCAATTCGCTGTGCGATTTATGTGCATATCAACTAAACAACTTTGTATGTACATAAAATCTAAATGTGATGCAAGGCTATAAAATAACCTTTGCATTTTTACTGCATATTTGTTTATCACTTCTCAGACACATAAAAGGTCATTTTTATTTATTTTGCTTTGGGTGGTTGTTTACGTGCATATTTGCAGTTTTTTAATTTTTTATTTTCTAGAATTTGATATTTTTACATTTCTGTTCCCCTTGGTAAGCAATGATATGAAAGTAAACCAGAAAAAGTAAAAAATGCACGAAAACTTTACAATTTTTTATATTTATTTGAATATCTTTAACAGCAAAAGAAATCCACATTATTCAGCGCTGTATCATCCGTATGAACTAAAAGCAAATAATACAGATACGAGATTACAAACCTATTTTATATGAGTTCCACCCTTTCTCGCACTTACCATACCACGGCGGATCCTCAACTTGCGTCCGAATGCCACAAATCCTCGGGTATTCTTGGGGACACATGATCAAATCACTGCAATACTGGTCCCCAAGATTAGCCTTGTGGAGGCAGTAGTGCACCCCAAAGGTATGACAGACCATGTAAAAGGCGAAGGCGGAAATGTCGTCGCCACTCCCCTGTGGGGGCAAGGTGCAAAGTTGGAATCCCTCCAAGTAGTAGTCTCTTCCTTCCGGGCAGTTGCAGTCCTTCCACTCCCCCCACGGGGCTACCGAGCTGGTCGGCGTCCAAGGTGAGGGACGCCCGTCACCTCGGAAAGTAAAAAAATAGTAACGAATTATGTAGTAAATCTGGACAAGATGAGGAAATTAGTTGATAACAGAGAAGCGTTATCGACTACGAATTTTTTTTAAATATGAACATATGTAAAATTTAGTTTTACATCTTGTTCGAATATTAGCTATATGTATACAAAAGGCGTTAGGACATGGTTTTGACGAATTCAAACCTTAATTACGGGATGGTTTTTAGTTGTAGAGATTTCTAACTTTTTTTATGTGAAAGCCCATGTCTCAAACTATAGGTAAGCATATCTGGCTTCCGATTTTGTGTACTCTGCGAAAAGAGGCAAGGTCAAATTTGGAGAGGTGTCCTTTTTTAGTTTTCCAAACCAGCGTTCTTATAAAATGGCGTTCAACAAAATATTTTTTTCTGAGGTCCTGATGCAAAAATCGTCTTTGCGACTACTATCAAGGGACTTAGCATGCTTTTCACTATATAAAACCACGTTTGCCTTATGCTTATCTTTTAAGTCCGTTTTGCAGTCTAATTTCATACTTGTCCAAATGGAATGCGCTCTTTAACGCAACTCTTCCACTTTTAAGGCCCCCACATTTTACGACTTTGATGCTAAAAATCTCTAACGTGGTTTTTATCCAAGGTACATATAGTATATTGCACTGTAAGTACTTTTGACAAAATTTTGATAACTGGTTATACCCCACGGACTGAGTTTTTATCAGACCTTATAAAATTTTTGGAAAAGTTCCCGTCGTTTTCGATGTCGAACTTCAGAAATAATTTAACTAACCAAAACGCAATAATTTTATTATTTTGTCACTTGTACCTTGTAGATAAAATAGTTCTGCAGTAGGGGACACAAAAAGATTAGTAAAATTTATTTTCGAAAAAATTTGACCATTAATTTTCCAAATAAGTTCACGAGTTTTTTAGGATTCCGCGACAGCTGATTAGCTAGGGTCGTTCTCCAAAACTGTTTACACAAAATCTTCACTGTTTAATTTAATATTATTTAGGACACTTTGAGCTTTGCCCTCAATCTTCATTTGACCGAGTGGGTCCGCTTTCAAGGTCAGCAGGTCAATTTTCCTGTGCACAGTCCGATTTATCAATTTTCATGAAAAAGTATCAGCTACGATGGAGGCCCAACGTCATGTAATTCATGTAGATTCTTTTATTATTACATGCAATGATTATCTAGGGTTGTAATATTAACAATCATTCACCTCTGACCTCTTAGGTTATCATGCTATATGAGTAATTCAGTTTGGAAAGTGTTTTTTTGGCTCCTTCCAACTCTGGGGGCACTGGAGGGGGCATTTATAAAGCTATCGGCCTAAAATTGTAAATATATCTTTTTGAGAGGATTATCTTGCAACTGACCAAAAATCAGTTCAAAATTCAACTCCCCGCCAGAGATATTCACCCGCGAATTCGTCAAAACCATGTCCTAACGCCTTTTGTATTTACGCTGGAAATTTTCCAGTATATTTAAACTGGCAGAAAATTAAGGTTGAACACAGGATGACGTGTTAGTACGTCATATATTTAAAGTCTCATTCTACCCCTATTCAATTTCAATAAACTCAAATTACTAAAATGGCATAAGTTTCATGAGGTTGGAGATAAAACATACTTATTTGGGAAGAAATTTATTTTGAATCAATAAGTGCTCAATCCATTTTTTCATCTTTTCGGCAGATGAATGTTTGGTAGATCTTTGGTCATACTTTTATCACGAACTTACACGTTTTTTGGAAGGGTATTCATGATTACTTCGTACCCTTGTTAAGGGCCCGGGGGAAGTTGCTTAGAAATCACGTCAACTTTGACGATAAAATTCAGCAATGCACAAGAGGGCAGATTTTTCAAATTATGTTTAATGCGTTAATCATATCTTTGGATTTTACTAAAGTTTTTTTTGACGATCTGCCCTCTTGTGCAGTGGAGATATTTGGTCATAAAGCGAGCACAAATTGGCTTAGAATTGCAAAACTGATGGCATGAATTGCATATTGAGTATCCATGGAACGAAAGAAAACAACTTTTCTCGAAAACTGGAGGGCACAGTGACCAAATAAAAGCTTCTGAACATTAGCCTGCCATAGAAACTATGGCGTGACTTTATAGAGTGATAAAGTTTCAAATAATCTTTGATCCCAAGCAATTATTGTTGCTAATATAAAATCAATTTTCGAAAAGTAAATCTTCCCCCGGGCCCTTAATGTCCCTCTTATCGCAAAATAGGTTACGACGTTTACGAAATTTTATAAGCATTGTAAGCTTTTGTCATTAAAAATCCTTCTTGCTAAGTTTACGGTTGTTATAAAGGTTGACCGCCTGCTTTTTCTTTGTAAAATATTTTACGATATTAAAAATACGAGGACAATCGGACAATGCCCTAATTATATCCTTACGAAACGCGCAAAGCAACGCAATCCCATTAATCCCCGTGTGATCATTGGTAGACCCGATTTCCTCATATTTGACCATGACTCCGATAGCGTGCTGTCCCGACGGACAGTACTCGACTCGACCCCAGTCCCCAAAGTTCGTGACGCGATTTGATTTAATCCACTGTCCCCTCATTCGAGTTGACCTACACCAAGTAAAAAAATGTTACTAAATTTTATCATCAAATTTTAATTATGTACATTCCCCCTACACTGTGAAAAACCGGGTATAGTTAGACTGGTATTGAATATGCTACAACTTGGTATTAAAATTTAAAAAAAATTGTATACCGATATGGTAAAACCTTAATATGGTGCTGCTACACGGTACTACTCATTAATACCACTTGGTATTATTTTTGATACTAGATTTTTAAGAGCGTATAATAATTATACTATAATTATCTTAAGTTGGATACCTCGCTTGAGAAATATTTCTATCCACATGAATTCCATTTTGAGGCCCGTTATTATAATAATTGCGGCCATTAGCATGATTATGTTTTATATGGAAGCCTTCCAAAATTTGAATCAAGAAGATGCAGCCAACAAAAATGCCCCAGCTAACCATGTCGTTGGCAAATTGGCGAACAATGACTGGAAAGTTTGAATTTTTCAGGGTAAATAAGTTATTCCATATGCTTGAACAATGGAGTGTTTAAATAACTTTTATGAAATAAGCTGACCTTGCAAACCACTTATTAACACGAGCCTGACATCAGTTTATTTTAAATAGCTTTGCAAAAATGTGTTATAAATTTGTTGGAATAAATGGAATTCCTAATTTGTTTAGCTGTTTTTTGGGAATTATTGATAAATTTATTTAAACCCATTTCCTTGTTATCATGGAATTTTATTTTCGACACAAACACAAAATTGTAAAATTCGATGAACACAAACGCATTCCCAAAATGGAAAACTTTTAAAATTAATTAAAAACCATATTTCGAACTTACTGTTTCACTCAACCGTAAGTTTATTCCATATTATGCATAAGTATAATACATAAGTACGTATCTATGCACGTATATTTATCCTTAGGTGAATTTTTAAAAAGATACGGTGACCATTTAGTATGTACTTAACCTTTTAAGCATTTACATTTTATAGTCGAAAATGGGGAATGAACTTTGACCATGAATGTCATGGAGAAAAATTTTACACCAAGTTTCCTAAACCATGGTGTTCATGTCATATTTTTTACACATCGAAAGACCAAAACCATGTTAGTCATGGTCGCAAAAATTTGCATTGCAGGACCAATACTATCAAAGTCATGGCGATTGTTTTTGCAAGAAAATACTTTGACCATGACATACATGGAAGTCGAAAATAATAATTTCCACAGCTTTTTAGCCCGAGTCAGGGCTTATGGAACCGTCATGTCCGTCCGTCCGTCCGTCGGTAAACAGGATAACTCTCTTTAAACACAAGCTACCGACTTGAAATTTTTACCATGTGCATATTGGACAAAGTTAGGAATCGAGTTCGAAGATGGGCGAAATCGGTTAACTGGTTACCCGGTGGGGGTCATCTGAGTGGGTGGGGTCTTATGCACCAAAATTTCAAAATTGTCGTAGAAAGCTGAAATTTGGCACAGAGGTTGCTAATGGCTCCTAATAGATAAAACCTACAGTGCAGACTCCATATAGCCCGAGTCAGGGACATAGTCCCTGACTCAATAAGTCAGAGCCCGCTTCTAAATTTTTTTCCGAATTGACCAACATAATATCACCAACTTCCGTGTTGTGGATGGTTAAAAGTTTGTTAGATAGTTTCTATTATTTGGTCCCAAATTTTTGAGCAAGTTACAGATCATGTGTCTTGACCACCATGACCAGTGGGCTTCTTTAACATCCTGAAGCTCTAAGCTGTATGTATGTGCTATCCAGCAGTGGTTTTCAGCCTCCATATCAAATTTCAGCTCGATATAATGATTTTGAAAAATCAGTATGGGTCACCCCATAGGGTCACTCTGGTTGCACTTTACTCACTTTTAACTTCATATTCTTTAATTAGAAGCCATTAAGTACCATTGTGCCGGATTTCATCTTTTTAAAGTAATTTCTAAAAATCAGTATGGGTCACTCCATAGGGTCCCTCAAGATTAAAATTTTTCCAACCTGAAGTTATTTTTTTCTATTAGGAGCCATTAGCAACCTCTGTATCAAATTTCAGCTCTCTACAACAATTTTGAAATTTTGGTGCAAAATACCCTACCCACTTATATGACCCCCACCGGTTCAAAACTTTTCTGATCGAACCCATCTTCTAACTCGGTCGTTGCATTGCCCAGATACATGTCTGCACCAAATTTGGTCAAAATTGGTTAACTCGTTCGACAGTTCGACTGACATGACAATTACATAAGCCCTGGTTCGGGCTAAAAATCACGACTCGAGAAAAAGTCAGTCTTTGGATGTAATCCGAATATTTTAACGTTGCGATGTGATTAAAAGTCGACAATAATTACTTAATAAATTTCGTACAAAATTGATATATGTAACTAAGGACGGATCTTTTTAATTGTTGTGTTTTCGTCCGGCACTTCGTGTAAAATTGTTCGCCATGACATACATGGTCAAAATGCTTAAAAGGTTAATATGTAAATGAATATTATTCATTTATTTTATTATTTCTCCTAGAAAAAATATAAATTTGTACTTTTAACTTGACATCGAACAATACGGACAGAAAATATTAATCTGGCGCTGAAAGTTTGCTCAGTCCTTCATAATATTCATCATTTCCTTTAACCCTTTCCATGATTAGGGGATCGTATGCGTCGTCCTCCAGCATTTCCCCACCCAGTTTGGTCGGTAGAATAGACGCCGGAACATGATCAGCAAGTTGGGTAAGCTTTGCGTGCACATGAACCTGTAAAATTAACAGTGTTTTTAAGCAATTTCATAATGTTTCTGTATAAAATCTGAATTCTTTGCTTATGTTTTGTATTTTATTGAAATTGCGGCTTATAATTTTGGTTTTAAACAGGTTTCAAATTTTACCAGAAATTAAAAACTCCTTAAATTATGTATTTACCCTGTCCTGTAATTTCTTCTTCAGGAAGGGATGCACCATCCGGTACAAGCCATGCATTAGATACCCGGCATGCACCACATGAAATGCTTTAGGACGACTAGGCAAACATTTCTACATAAATTAGACAAATCAACGACTAAAAACAATCCTTAATTGCAAATACATACAAATGACACCAGTTTTCTTACAAGAAACATATCCAGCCCCATTATAACGTAGCTCGGCGTCAATCGTCTCGCCTGATCGAACCCGAGCCCCTTACAGTCAAAGATGACGACTAGTTCGTTCCCGATGGAGAAGTGGGTCCGAATTCCTTCATCCATTATAAATAGTGAGGAAGCTATCAGTTCTTCCAGTGGGGTTTGAGACGGTTGCCAATTGTCTAGGAAAATTCGACAGTCATGTATTTATAAAGGACCACAAATATGTACATATTTGGAAGAGTGACGTTGACGTCAACATATGTATGTGCAAATTTTGGTCGAATCGAAACGCCCACAATTATACATATCTCGAAGTGTCGAAAAATATAAAGTTTGCCAACGTTTTCTTTCTCAAAGAAACTAAATAAATTTGAAATTGGTTTGATGGATATTAGATAAATATGTAGAGCCGAAATTTGAAATTTTGATTTTGTTACATATTTATGTAAATATTTACACATGTAAGTAGCACACTCTTAGAAATCCAGTATTAAAATGGTACCAAGGGGTCTTCATATATAACACTTCCAAACTCGGATTGACAAATAATACCGTGCAGTAATAGCTGGGTATCAAAGTGTTACCATATCGGAAGCAAATTCTTGCCGTCCGATATAATTTTAATACCAAGCGGTTGCAAGTTTAATCCCTGCGTGACTACATATACCAGATTTCTGACCGTGTATAACAATTTGTACTGGCCCATCGTTATTTCAATGTACAATTTTAAGAAAGGTAATCACAGATAAGCAGTTATCTGATAACTATAATGAATGCGTCGTCGTCTGTCTATGTATATTAACATAAAAATTAGAATTTTTACTCACTGCAGGTCACAACCAGGACGACGCGACCGTTATTGTCCAGTTTTTTTAGGAGCCTAAGCACCCCAATATTTAAGGCTGAGATGGTCGATGGTCTGTACGTTCTGGTGAAAGTGGCGTACTTCACAGTTCTCATGTCTATATATTTCTCCAACTACGGAACCAACAAAAAAGTATTAGGATAAGTAGTAAGTCATAATTATCGATGGGATTTGCAATAATTCTCCTTTAAATACTTAAATACATATGCACATATTGTACATAAATACATATGTGTATGTAAATATGAAATAGAAACTCACGCAAGATATCGTGCTGTCTAAATTTTTCTTCTTTCCACGAAGGAAACCAAGCAAAAGTTTGTCGTCTATGGCATCACTGAAGCAATTTAGAGTCTCGTGTTCTGTGGAATTCAAATTTGGTTTGTTTTTAAATTTTAATTGTATTCAAATCAAATTTGATTTACATACATACATATATTCAGAAGGATCAACTTATCGAAATATGTAGATCATAGCGATTTATGCCACTATAAACTATTCTACAGGTTTAGGGTTTTTTTTGTACGTAAAGCAGTTTCATTGTCTATGCAAAGGAAATGAAAATATCTAACTTGAAAAATAAACGTTTGCATCCTTTTGTTTTGGGAAATTTGAGAAATTTTCACAAAATTGTAATAATAATGGAGTAAGGTAGTATTGCAGTTATACATGGTTTGAAAAGTTCAATATTTCTTCGTAAATTTACGCTTAGTTTTTACAAGGGTTTCCATTGTTACGTAAGATTTATAACCTTTATAAATTACATTTTCGAACGTTTATAAAATGCATGAAGCAAAATTGGCGACTTTTTAATCCACAATTGTAACTGGTTACACCTCCTTTTTAACATGTGCTGAAAGATGACTCGTAGCACAACCACCTGACTCCCCCTCCGCCGCGTTAAATATTTTATGAACGTTCCCTTTGGAACGTATCGCAAAAATATCGTATCGCGAAAATGCCCATATTGAAAATATTTTTAAAAACGAATATCACACAGATTTTAAATTTCTATATGCAATTTTTAACATATCTACAAACCTTTTATTCTAGTTTTGAGTTCTATAAACAATTCATCCTCGGTCGGAGGTTTGACTAAACTTTCCATTGCAACAGCGGCCAATAAACTGTGGTTGAATTCGCTTTGGAGTAAAGTTAATTTAGAGATAAAGACTGAAAACAATTACATATTTGTGAATATTACGTAACCAGTAACTTTTGTGTAGCTTGTCCATCAAATCGAGTTATGGGGACATACCACTGATTTATCACAGCTGGGAAACTGGACATGGCCAACAAATTCAATATCAAGTTTATACATGCATGGATGGATTGCATGGCTATATTATTTCAGCTCAACTGGACTTTTATTTCGTTGTGGATAAGAATTGGAGTCAAGATCATTCGCAATTTCATTGCATCATCGTTTACATATTTGCATGCGATATACATAACTTGTCCATGTACTGATATTAAGCAAGTTATGTCCTCATGAAGGGGTATCAAACTGCCGACGAGTGGAGTGTAAATGGGGCTTAACATAGTCAATTGTGATGTATTTATACATATACGCATGTACGCAAAAATAAGGTGCAGAAGTTATTATGTGTTAATTTCAATTAAGTAATTCGATCGAAACCATTTATGAGTCAAAACCAACCAGAAAGATTTCGTAGAGCTCAGAACAATAATGAGTTTCAGAGATTTTGTCTATTTATTTTGTAAAAAAATATTTTACACTACTGACAGGATATCAACGTTAAAGAATACGCAGACATCAACCCGATCTCCAGGCGTTCGAGAAATGTAGACTCTCAGCGCAATCGTTTGACCAGCGAGGACGTCACTTGGCACGAAAGTAAATTTAGCAGTGTAAATAATCCCAGGCATGACAGGGGTGTGGACAAGGTCAGTGTTGATAATTTGCATGCAGAATCTTTCATTAGGGCAGAATTCGACTTTCAAGCTGAGTCCGAGAATCACGGTACCTTGAAAACATAATCAACCCACACTTCTTCATAACTATGACATTGTTTAACTTGTAGAAATTTTACTTGGCAAAAAATCCTGCTCGCAATGGTACGTTAGGCCAGGTTGGAATCGGCAGTATCCGTCACAATCAGAAATCCTGGTTTGGACCGGGGTGGCCTGAAATATTACACAAAATTCAAAACTTTAGTGGTCAATTAATTTAGTTACTTGACTGTATGTGTCTTGAACTTACAAATGCTTCACAACGTGTCACATTGACCACGCCGGCGGAGGCGAAAGCAATGCAGCAGAGACCGATGAGTATAGTGGATTGCATTTTAAACGTATGTACTTTGGCAAGTCGCATTTGTGAAATGACTGAAAGAAGAGCTTGATTGTTATTGGGTGGTAGATGAAAATCCGGGTGGCATTAGTGTGCAAATTATCCGGATAAAAGGTTATCGATGAAACATATTTAGTTGAATTGAAATGAAACACAATGGTTTGCCTATCGTAATCAGTAACGCATTAAGTTACGATGCATATTGTCACTTAATATGTCACAATTTAATCCTCATTTACGTACACACTCTTAGCAAAGCGGTGTTAAAACTCACAAAAAAATCATAACCGTCATTCCGTGATAACAAACATGACCAGCACGGAAATAATATTGTCTCCAAAATTGTATCCGGGGACATGGAAAATTAACACCGTTGACATTAAGGCAAACGACATGTAGCAGTATTAAATTTAATACATTACGGAATAAAATTCTAACCGTATTATGTTAAAATTAACACCCAATTAACACCCAATTAACAGACACTAGAGCAGAGTTGAATGGTCTCCGTCAACGGTAACGGCATTTCACACACAGCGGAGACAAATTCAATTCCTTTCGGTGAGGGCTTTATTACAAAAATGTAACAATCTCAGCCCGGCAAGCTCACAAATTTTTTAGCTTGCTTTCTGCACCGCAAGCAGCGACATGGAGAGAAAACTAGTCCGAGTTTGAAGAAATTAATTGTCTCCCCAACTAATTATCTGAATTTAATAGGAACGAGTAAGTTTACTAATTTTCGACTTAAAGCTTTAAGTACTTAAGTATTTTCATTCATAGGTAAATATTTTTAGAAAAATAAAGTTAAAATAAATTTAGGGAATAAGATCGTGCGAAGTCTGTCCCATCCTTCTCAAGCATCCATCAATTTCCTGGTCAAAAGCGAAATTTTGAGGTCACGCTGGGCTCTCCATATATGGTAAATTATTTTAATCGTTTTTTTCCTTTGGAGAAACTACATTTTTTTCATGTTTCAAGCTAACTCAACTCGTCGCCGGTTGCAGTATTACAGCAATCCACTGCACAGATTTTGGCATATTTTGGAGGTACTTCTGTACAGATTTTGGCATTGGCAGATTTTAGCACTTCACGAAACAGGTAGTTTTTGTATTGAAAGAAACTTTTCATATTCTGAAATTCATTTTATTCAGTTATTTAACGAACTGAAACTAATACAAATATCGCCCAGATTGTCAGAAAAAGTGACAGCTTGCAACGAGAGAGATTGCTTCGACACGTCCTCCCAAGCAAATTACCGAGTTCTACTGTATTCAAAGGTAAAAATATTTTCTTTCTGAGCCAATCTTTAAAAGTATATGTACCTGAGCTAGGTATGTACATATGTAGGTCATTTTTAATTGTGATTTATTTCGTATATGTCAATAGATGGGAACACCAATTCAATCAATTCCGGACACCTGGAAATTGAACAATTTGCAGCCTTGTCTTATCTATCTTGGAGACCATCGAAACCAATTATCCAGTTTCTACATTGTTTGTTGCAGTCTAATCTTTCCGCTAGCAGTTCAGGCGACAGCAATTTTATTCTACACACTAAGCTAAACAACTCTACATACAGCCGCAAAAATATTTTCCACAGTAGAGCAATTAAGTTATCTACTACTAAACGACAAATGTTTTGTTGTCCAGAATGTAAAAAATTGAATTTAGAACAATTAAGATATAGTACCGAAATTTTAGTTACAGAGATAATTTAGCAGTTTGTTTTGGAATGGGGCCGATTTGTTCAAATTTAGAGATAATATCTGATCTTACAATTGCAGACGCTGAACCTTGCTTACTACTCTTAACAAAACTCGAAATTCTAAAATTATGTGCTTCATACATTATCTTTCATAGGTTATGAATAATGTTCAAGAGTTCATCTACTTTAATGACTTATTAATAACATAAAACTGTAATTAAATAGCGTGTATGCATGTATGTACATATTTACATGTGTACCTAATTACATTCATATGAAATAGATTGTATTTATACTGTTTAAAAATTACTAAAAATTTTATATATTTTTATAAATTTCAAAAATTTTCAAATAAATAAGTAAATCAATTCCAGAATCTATGAAGACCAACATTACCATGCCGGAAATAAAATTTAAATTGTCTCCTAAAGGAATCAAACGTTACACTAACGTGGTGTTAATTTTAACTCTGCCCTGTTACAAACCTGCACCGTCATTGTGTAAACAGTCGTAGCCGAACGGTGTAGATATTGTTACCTTCACTTTAACAAATGATTCCGCTGCGGTGAAGCATATTATATCCGCGCGGAGTTGGTTTAATTCCAATCCGGTTAAGTCACATAGTGACACCGCCCGGAATTGATTTGGTTACGATTTTCTTTTGAGTGCATAGATATCTATAATGCAAAATTTTGGGTTTCTCATAAATGCGCAAAATGTATCGCAATTCTACTCTGGATTAAATAAATACATATGTAAATATGTGTTTTTCTCTTTAAGCTAGCATTGTGCAGTTTTTAATGCTTAAAAGTCCTTTGTCATTCTCGTCGCGTAGGGAGGTGAGGGCAGAAATGGAAATCTGCTTGATACATGAATTAACGGTCGTTCGTTCTTCGTTCCCCCAGAAGTTGGTGGATATCGGTCATTTCCTAATTCCTACATACTTGTGACTACTTGTGAGAGCGAAATAGAAACAAATGCTCATAACGCTATTGCATACCTTGTCAAAAATTTATTTCTGATTCAAAAGTCAGTCATCCCGATATATGACTGGAGATTTTCATTCAGATTCAGTCATTTTCTTTCAAATTCATTTCATTTCACTTCATTCGGGTTCATTTCTTACTTCGTCCCATGCATGTATTAAGCATAGTGTGAAAATGAAAGGAGTTAAAAATTCTCTCATTCACAGTTATTCATCTGAAATGACGAAATCCTTCAGTCATTAAGAAATTCATTTGCATTCTCTATCATCCCCTACTATAATCAGCCAAATGAATGAAAGTGAACAGGTATGGATGATGAATAATGCATGTCCATAGTTAGATTTATGATTCAAAACCAGAGCTACGAAAATTTTGGTATAGCTCAGCACATATTGAGTTTCAGAAATTAACTATTAACGCACTCCTGTTTAATTATTTTGTTCAAAAAATAATTTACAACAATGGCAAGACATCAACCTTACATAAGACACAAATCTCAGGATAAACTCCACCCTCCGTTCTAGAAATTATTGCCCTCATCTCAAGCGTTTCACCGGCGAGGATGTCATTCGGCACAAAAGTAAATTTAGCAGTGTAAATGAATCCAGGTCCGACAGGGGTGCCGGGTAGGTCAGCGTTGATAATTTGCATGCAAAGTCCAACATCATAGCAAACCTCGACTTTCAAGTTGAGTCTGAGAATTGACGAACCTACATAAGAAAAACACAACGTAATTATTTAGCTAACAGTTCCAAAATTATGACATTATTCAAGTTTTTGAAATCTTACTCGGCATAAAGTCCTGTTCACAATCATAAGTTTTGCCAGGTTGGAATCGGCAGTATCCGTCACAATCAGAAATCCTGGTTTGGACCGGGGTGCCCTGAAATATTACAGAAAAATCAAAAAATTGGCATGCCATTAATTTCGTAAATTTAGCTGTATCTCAAAATTACAAGTCCGTCACAACGTGACACGTTGACCACGCCGGCGGACGTGACCGCAACGCAGCAGCAGAGAGCGACGAGTATCGCGGATCGCATATTTATTTCGCTTGGTTTGGCAAATCAGATCTGCAAAATTACTAGGCAGAAGAGATGGTTATTGAGTGGTGGGTGCGAGTCCTTGTCGCTTTTATGTATGTACATATATGCAAATTATCTGGATTATTTATAATTCAGAGTTAAGCTAGTTAAGCTAAAGTGAACCACAATGATTTTCATATCGTGCAGGATTATCAGGAAGGTATGAATTTTTGAATGCTATTTGATTCGGGTAATAAATATTTGACGCAGAAGAGCAAAATAATCACTCATATTATGCAGATAATGCGAAATGCAGGGTGAGTATACATAAATATCTAGATACGTGTGCAAAGTTGATCACCATTTCCGAAGCGATTTATGAGATAAGAAAAGCAAATCAACGGAATATCGCGAGTAAATTTCCGAGAATTTTGTAATAATTTATTTTTTTATTATCGCTTGATTAGAATAAATCTACAAGACTTCGACGTTACAAAAAAATGTGGACACGGGCGGGCAGTATTGTGAACGATGTATATATGTAAGCCGTTATATTTATGGTAAAACTTGCTAATTGAAGCTACACCCCACCAGAAATAAGTATTACAGTAATTAGATAAATACGTACATACATATGTATTTATAAATATTCATACATAACACATAATTATAACACATCACATGGAACTGAAGCCGTATCAATTAATTACGACGGAATGGAGCGAGGGACTGTTTTCTTCAAAATCACAGCTTTCACACTGCATGTGCTTAAACGGGGAATGATTTCCCTTCATCTGTAATAAATAAAGACAACTTGATTAGCTAATTTTCAGTAATAATTCCAGCATGAATTTCACAGGTGCAGATTATAATTAAGCAAACACAGTTTAAAAATTTGAACAAATAAATTAGCATTATTTCTGGTATAAAGCGTCATTGAAGCTAGCAAAGGATCTATCCCCTAACAAATGTATATATTTAGATAGGATGCTGTTCTTTTAGATAGCAGCTTGAATGGAGTTATCGGGGGTAAGTCAATTTTTTATTACCCGTTCCAATTGTTCTTTCGCCTTTGTGGATTCTTTAAAGTGTGTCCCCTGAAATTAAAATGTTAAATTTCCATAAATATACATTACATGCTTATTTAAGCGTCCCCAAATGCTAGAAAATGTTTTAAAAAACATAGTTTTTTACGAACATAAACTGGCGTGATCTTCGATACCCGCCTCGTTCGTGCCTTTCACTTTGACTTGGATCTGCTTTCCTTCGCAAATTTGTAAATGTTGAATAAAGCTTTTTGCTCGAATTCCATACGTTGATCGCTTTTTATGATAAGCGAAATTGTCTGTGTACACGATCGCTTTGGAAGCCAAGCCTTTTTGAGGGAGCTCGTTTTTCCACAAGTAGAGGGCAAACATTAAGTTTTTCATTTCAAATTCGCCCGAGTTTCCCGCCTTGTTTTGTTTCGGCGTTAGGGTCCAGGGTAACTTGCTGACGGGAAAATGATAGAATTCTCCCCTTTTTTGAGCTAGGTTTATGAAATATCCTCCAATATGGTGCGGTGTGGCATCAACCCCGATTATTATAGTAGTATCGTCTCCAAAAGGTATGGCAGACTTTAGTTCCTCTTCTTTGAGCAAATTATTTCGAATTTTCTTTACTTTCTCGTTTACCATAGACTTCTCGTTTTCATACGCCTGTTGGGAGTCTTTGGAGTAAGAATCAGAATGATAAGGATCTTGTCTACGCTCATTTTTATAGTAAACGGTATCACATCTGCAACAATTTAGACACATTTCTATTTTAGACTATTATATTGTAAACTGTCGAATCTCAAAGAATTTTAAGTTTTACAAAATTAAAAAAAAACTGAGGGATGATTTTGAATTGCAAATACTGAGCATATTTTCCTTTTAAATATTTCATTTAATTAAATACCATAATGTTTACATACATACATTCGAATGACAAGGAAATGCTCGCTTTGAAATCTTACCTCTCACGTCATGCCAATTGCCAACCGTATCGAATAAAATAATTACCTTTTCGAGCCATGAGTGTCTCTGACTTCTTGTGCACTTCCATTACAGCGACGATAACAATACGTCAATAATAGGCCGACAATCAGTACTACGAATAGTAATAAGAGGCCAACTAATAGTGCTGGAACGGGGTCCATATTTTCTGTTTGAAAATTATACAACGGGATTATGAATTTTATTAAATATATATATTTTTAATATATATAAATATTTATCTTACAAATTTGTATGATACGGAATTTCTGCATTAAACAATGGTGATTTTACCTGGTCAAAACCTTAGCGTTGTGTTCTGTCCGATATTGCCGAACAGGATTTCCTTTCTACTTCCGCTGCACTTGATGCCCGGGTATTTATGCACGCGACACGTAACACACAACAGGAGTCACTCAATCCTTAACAAATTAAGTTAAAAACATATTAGATAAGACTATGTTCATTATTGTTACAACATGTGGGTTCAATTTTTCGTCTAGCTGCTGACTTGAAAAGAAACTTAAACATGAGTTTCTTCACTATTCCAGGATGCATATGCACAGCCAGGAGGGAATGCATAACAATATGTACATAACAGGGTAATAAATCCATATAACGGTTTATGTATGTATGAAATATTCACCCTGCTACCCTCGTGGCAGGATGCATGAGATCGTAGTCAAAGCATTAGACAGATGAATGTGCGTATGTAAATATATGCACATGCATACATAAGTACATATACCTTATAAGTACTAAATGCGTAGATACATACACTCATGAATCTAGACGTAGTAACTCACTGTGTGCCAAAAACCTTAAAGAAGCAAATACATTATTTTAAGATCTATGTATAGTCGTTAAATGGGGATAGCAAAGTATAAAATGTGGTTAATTTTGATTTTTGAAAGGTATGGTCAACAGAGGATTTTTATCGCGTCTCAAAGTCTCAAATATGTAAAAAGTCGTTGCGGGGGCCGCAAGAAAATTCAGCCATGGCGTTATGCATATAAATATATGTACTTACATAGGCATGTACATGCAACAGTACATAGTACAGTAGGTATCTATGCACATCAGTTAGTGAGTCATGCTTTTGTATGTTGTGATCGGAATTGATTCAAAAAGTCCGCAACCGGACAATTTATCTCGTCGGGATTGTATTCAATTTTTTTAACTCCTAGAATTCAATCACCAAGTGACTTCTCCATGCCAGACGTTTCTAATCAAATTATTTAATTGACAACTAGTTATAATTAATATAGTTAAAGAAGCTATAGTAATTATTTATTTAAAATATTACATTATAGATATGTACATGAATTTGATATCCTATTTTGCATGGTTTGAGAGGACATTTGATATGTACATGAATTTGATTGGGGCCACCGGCATTAAAGCATTAAATTACGACAGAACGAAGGGACGGACTATTTTCTTCAAAATTACAACTCTCACACTCCATGTACTTAAATTTGGAATGATTTTTCTTCATCTGCAATGACAACGACACAACTGAATTAATCAACGGTAATAATCCCAGTATAAATTGTACAGATACATACACATTGTAATTACGAAAAGTTTAAAAGTTTCTACAAATACCTATGTATGTATTTACAAATAATACAAACAAATTATCATGAGTTTTTGTAAATTGCAGCAAAGGCACCATCCCCTAAATATCCCTACTCCTTGGATACCGTACATTTAGCAGCTTCACCCCTGGATTATCATTGTGAATACATTTATCTTTATACTTACCCGCTCCAATTGTTCCCTCGCTTTTATAGATTCTTTAAAATGTGTCCCCTAAAATGAAAAATCATCAATTTGCCCATTTATTAACTCACGTATCGCAAAACGTGTAGTGTTTGAAACATCATTTCTTACATAAATAGGAGGATCATGTGACCCCGTTAAGTTTTGCCTAATCACGCCAAAGTAATCAAACAAAAAATTCCGCCCTTCTTTAAACCTCTTTCGTGAGAAGTCGTCCGCAGGTTTAACAAATTTGGCGTGATCTTCGATATCCGTCTCGTTCGTGCCTTTCACTCTGACCTCGATCTGAACTCTTTCACAATTTTGTAAATGTCGAACTAATCGATGTGCCCGAATTCCGTACGGTGTCTGCTTTTTATCATAATCGAAATTGTCTGTGAATACGATCGCTTTGAAAGACGGGCCTTTCTGACAGAGCTCATTTTTCCACAGGTAGAGAGCAAAAATTAGGTTCTTCATTTCAAATTCGGCCGGATTTCCCGCCCTATTTTGTTTCGGCGTAAGGGTCCAGGGTAACTTATCGACAGGAAAAGAATAGAATTCTCCCCGTTTTTGAGCCAGATTTATGAAATAGCCCCCAATATTATGCGGTGTGGCGTCTACTCCGATTATTACAGCAGCCGTACTTTCCACAACTGATATTGCATGGTTTAGTTCCTTGTCTAGGACCATATTATTTTGAATTTTTCTTAAAATTTCGTTTCCCGTCAATTTCTTTGCTTCATACGTCTGCTGTGCAACCTTGTCGGAAGAATCAGAATCCAAGTCGGATTCATACGAATCCTTCTTACGCTCATTTTCGTACAACGTAATTACATTGTACTTATTGTACGCGGTATTAGATCTGTAATGAATTAGTTAAACATATTAACTCTTGCAAACCAGAGTTCCATATCTGATAGAGCCGGGGTATTCTTGGTACGAGCTAACTGTCGGAGGACTTTTTAGCAGTGGAAACTGCGTAATAGTAGCTGGAAGGGACAAACACATGTGATGTCATGTTTTTTTTTATTTGAAATAAAATTGATTAAAATTGCGCAATCACTTTGATGTCAACATGCCTTGCAAGGTTGAAAGATAAAATTAATTTACTTTGAATACAATTTTGTACTAGAAATATGTGTATCCCCTTCCATTAGTTTTGAAATTATCCGAAAATCTCAGAGAAGATAGACAAAGTTCGACCAGATATGGAGTTCGGGTCCCAACCAATTTCTATAGGGGCCGTACATAAAGTATGTGATGGATTTTCGGGAAATTTTAACCCCTACCTCCCCGGTGTGACTTACATATACGCTCACAAATACATATTTACCTTTGGTTCGAGGGTGGATCCCGTCTAGCAGGTGCAGCAGCTCGGCTGCGTCCCAAGCCATATGCAGGATAAAGATCGTCCTCGAAATTTCTATTTGAAAATCCGCTACAATCCAAAATATTCCTAACTTACTTCATGTAAACATTTCATTTATACACATATAACAATTTAAATATATTTCAAACCAATGGAAGCAAAATTTTTAATTAGCATTAAATTTTATGAAAGAATCCGGAATCCAGGACAACCTCTACCAACCAATTGACAATTACCTTTGCTGCCGTAATGGACCACGTGTTACAGGCGTCACGTGCGTGAGTTCCAGCTCATTTGTGTAGTAGGGATATTCGTAATTTCGTCTTGTGGGGTCACTATAATATATGATATGTTTTACATATTTATGTATTTACATATGTATTTATCAGTACATTTAGTTCCGAAACAATAAAAATTTTTCGAAATTATGAAACGAATACAAAATACGAACTCATTCCTCGACTGGTCTCCGTGACCGTGTGTTCATTACCTCTGCTGCCGTGTTGCAGTTGGTAATTCACGCCTATGTTCCGAACCAGACACAGTGAAAATATCTTGATACACTATTCGAGCCTCCGGAACGTGGGACCGATGAGTGCCTCTGATTTCTTGCGAACTAGCACTACTAAAAATATCTTGATAAACTCTTCGAACGTCACGATGACGAGTTTCTTGGAGTCCTTGTGAATTGCGTTTCCTCCAGCGACGATAAAAATGCCAAAATATTAGACCGATAACCACTAGCACGGCAATCGATATCGCCAATATGAGAGCAACTGTTTCGTCGTCCATATTTTGTGTTTATCTGTTTGAAAATTGAAATTAAGAGAACTGAATATTTACATGGGTAGAATTTTTGTATTATAAAATATGAAAGTATTCATTAATATTTCTTCATATCCTTAATATCGTAAAATAATTTACGAAGATAAAACAAAGGTTCGTAAAAACCGTGATTTTTTATGACAAAATCTTACGACGATTACAAAATCCCATAGCCGTCATGGGGTACGAAAGAAATCACGAATATCCTAATCGATAATTTATGGTTTTACCTGTACAGAATCTGTTAGTTTTCTAGCCTAGGATTTCGCGATATTTCGAAGCAACTAGTATAATAGGTAGCATTTACTGCCTCGTTATAAAGTTTGATACATAAAATTTGAAGTGTTTATTCTGCAACAAATCAATACGATGGATGCATACAAATACTTAAGTGAGGACTTGAATTACCAAGTTCGAATAATGGGAAACAGTTTTGTCGATAAGATAACATATAATAGTCGATAAGTCAACACACATGCACATACTTATGATAAATAAATAATTACTCGATGAACTTAACCTTACCGTGTGATAAATAAATATGTACGTACCTACGTAGCTATCCAGTCTTCCAGTTATAACAATTGCAAAATCTCAGGGTTTCAAATTTCCACTGTAATATGTATGTATATGCTTGTGAGTTTGTTTTATCACACTTTTTGATATGATGGTGTTTACATATCCCACTGTAATAATTTTGTGTTACGAAGCTTTTGTTACTTCAAGTTTCTTGCAAATTTGAAATGCATTTTCCGTGCGAATAGTTTGTGACTATAAAAATATCAGGACGCCATTGTTTGCAATAAGGTTAGCAATTTTACATAAACAAATATCTATGTACATATACATATGTAGGTGCCACAAAACTAGAATCACTCAACCTGTAAAACTCAATTTAAAAAAATAAAACATCTGCCGACTAAAATTAAGCTACAAAATATTTTTTTCATCATGCCAGGATGCATGGGATCGTATTAAAAGCATATATATGATAGACTTTTATAGAATCGTGACCACAGTCCACTTGAAATTGCACTTGCATGCATAAATATGCATTTATTTAAATTTATTTATACATATATACATACATGCATGTGATTGTATGATCGATGTTGTATGTAAATAGATATACGCTTGCGTACTATTGTGTACATTTAGGTAGATATATATAACGAAAACCACAAATAATCATAGTGTAATGTCAAATGTACAGAAGTATATAGCTTAAATAAAATAGTACAATTATTGAACTTATTTATGAATTTGCAACTGCATATCTGTTGGGATTTGGTTACAAAACTGCATAAATATTTATGTATGCACTGATAATGAGAAGAGTGCATATGTACATACTTACATATACGAAAACTGGTAGATAATGCAGCATTATTAATGCTTTTCCATGCCCCACACTTTACTGATAGATGTAGAAATTAGAATACCGGAATAATTCCGGGAAAATGAATGTATTTACCCTTTTAAGTGGTGTTTATGCTTCACGTCATCGTCACGTCCTCCTTCAAATCCGATTTTTTGATTGGCTGAACGAAATTATCACTACGACAATTAAAAATTTTAACCAATCAAAAAATCGGATTTGGAGGAGGACATGATGACGTGAAGCATAACGCACCTTTACTCACAAAAAGGTTTGTTTCTAGTGTACCGTCTAATTTTCATATTTGACCCATTAGAGAGCCCGTATCACCAACAATTACACAATAATCAATGTGAATTTCATGCAAATGAGGTTACCCGTAGCAATAAATTTAGAGTACTTCATTTTCTATATAATAAATTAATATTTCTCATATTTCTCCATTGTATGCAATCTACAAGAATGTTTGACCAATCTTGTAAAAATGATGAAATTCTTTCCACAGAAGTAGCAGTCAAATCCACTCTCAGTTTCATGTCTTTTCATATGTCTTCTCAAATTGTGCTTAAAGAAAGTCTTGTACCCACATTTGTCACAAGAGGGGAAATCATCTTGGTTTGTGGAATGTATATTTCGCTCGTGGTTCCTTAAAACCTCTGGTGACATAAATTTCTTATCGCAAAATCTACAAACGTAGTTCCTCTCTTTCTCGTGCATGGTCCGAATGTGCTGACGCAAACTAGCTGAACGGAAACAAGTCCGAGGACAGAGTTGACATTGGAAAAGTGTCCTGGTGGCCTTATTTTGGTGGGTGACCTACAAATTATACCGAGAAGGGAGAATAATACGATAGGATTAAATAGTCATTCTGTGATAAGTTGAGAGCAAGTGATAATTTGCACCAGAAACACTGCATGAAATGAAACCGAGTAGACAAATTTTTAATTTCGAATTTGTATATCCCAGAATTGAAAATACTTCTTACCTCGTGCCCCCTCAAATCGGACATTTCTCTGAAACCTCTTCCACACGTGCCGCACACGTGAGACTTTTCCTTCGTGTGTTTCCCAATATGACGCCCGAGATCTTTCTTCGCCTTAAACTCTTTTCCGCAAAGCGTGCACGGAAATCGGGCCGGATTCTGGACATGTTCCATTTTAATATGCTTTGCAATGTGCCCATGGTCCAGGTAGGATTTCGTACAGCCCGGAAATGTGCACGGATAGCGGGGTCGTTCCACCAAGCTGTGAATGGTTGCGAGATGCTGTCGAAAATATCCCGCCGTGGAAAAAGTTTTGGGACACGTGGTGCACGCTATTCTGGCCGGGTTGCCGTGTAAATGTTTCATATGGGAGGAGAGGGAGGCGTTTTTTAACATCTTCCCGCAAATCTTGATGAGTAAAAGAGGTTTTAATTTTAATTCTAATTTTACAATCCTACAATTTTCTTTTGGGACATGACATGCAAAATATGATTATGGAAATATTGCGAAACTTACTTCACATTTTACTCTGGCATCTGGATCATGTGTCGCGACATGTCTGGCAAACTTGTCTTTTTTGGCAAACTTTTTTGAACAGTGTGGACATTCCAATTTATATCCTCCTGCTGTCTCCATGTTGATTTCCACCTATTCCACAATTACACCCACTTTCGTTAATCCGTGATGCTTGGTTAGTGCTTATCCTATCTAATTGTGCAAACCTTACCTCATTTCTTCCTAATTTGCACTGTAGTTTTTGCTAATGTCGAAAATAACGACTTACGTGAAGTGAGCACGTGGTTAGGCACATGGACCAAGGGACACAAATATACACCTTCTCACATGGACCCCTCAACCAGATAACTGGTTACTACTTAAAAGCGACCCAACTTGCTCTCGAGTTTTGAAAACATGTGCATGGATCAGAAATAATGCCAACCTCACATACTTACCAATCCCTCTCTGCAACTCTTTTTAACAACTTATTTCCTTAAAACTGAATACATATGCATTAAGACTGAAGAAGGGGCAACCACTGGCCAATGAACTTATTTACAAAAAATTTTAAAATCCAGGGTGTTCATTTGTGTGGAAAACCATGGATTCAATGCTTGCTTAATTTTTTGTCTCAATATTTATAGAATCGTGAAAAATTGTCCCCTCGAAGCTTCAACTGCATATAAATATACATATAATGCATCATTATATATATATAAACATCCCGTCGCTTCCAAGTTAATGGGCATTCGAGCAGATATGCATAAAGAACTATGCATAAATAACTCCAAAATGTATCCATTATACAAATATTCAAAAAGTCCCTAAGCCTGTTTGGTCATTATTGCTCAAACAAAAAAGAATGGAGCTAACAATAAGATTCCACATGTCCGCTCAGGTTTAAAAAATCTACCTTTTTCAGACCATACATGTATGTACAGGTGGTCCTCGTGCGATATGAACTACCATTGTTTTGCTCTCAACACTATGCATTCCACGACCACGACGAAGGTGAATTATCTACGTAAATACATAAGTGCTGTAAAAAATATAGAAGCGTTTTGCCAAAAGTTGGTTTACTTTTTTCCCAAATATTTCTGACACATGCAACACAAATTTTATTGGTTTTCTTCACTACTAAATCGTTTCTAGCAAGTATACATACATACGTCTGCAAACTTATCGTAAATAAAACTGAATAAACCGTGCAAACGAAATGTAGCAAAGGGGTGAAAACACACGGAATTGTCTTTGTGGCACGCCCATAACCTCTTTCTGCACTTTCCCGTCATTGTCTCACATTACCCCACGTCTCATTTTGCCCCGTTTTGACACCCCCACCTGCGTAGTTCAAACGTACACGACAATACCTTTCAATAGACACCCCACATGACAAAAGTCATTTTTCGATTACCGTAGCGCCGTGACCTTACGACCTACAACGCCCATTTTCGAACTCATCCCGTCCCCAAAAATTATAAAACGTTGGCGAAAACCGCATGTCGAAATTCGAATCCGTTCTAAAGTTATCGTGGAAACGGACGGATAGACAGACACAGAATATAGATTCTACCAGAAGAATCGATCTTATGTATTCGAGTGACGCTTATGGAAGAACGGGGAGAGCCAACCAAATAACTCGGTGTACATTTGGCCCACCTGGGGGATGGCACCTCCGCATCATCATCATCACCACACCTCCTGGCATCAAAAAATGATGATGAAAGCACATAGGTGGCGGTGGCACCCCCATTTGTGCACCAGAACACACCATTCTGAGCTGCGTCTCCACAAATTTGATGCTCTACGAGGGTGTGTTTTGGTGCACAAATCCGGGTGCCACCGCCACCTATGTGCTTTCATCATCATTTTTTGATGCCAGGAGATGTGGTGATGATGATGATGCGGAGGTGCCATCCCCCAGGTGGGCCAAATGTACACCGAGTTATTTGGTTGGCTCTCCCCGTTCTTCCATAAGCGTCACTCGAATACATAAGATCGATTCTTCTGGTAGAATCTATATTCTGTGATAGACAGACAAGACATTTCCATAAAGGGGTTTTCACCCCTTAATAAAATGAAGGTCCAGCCAATTAAAAAGTTGGAATCACACGGGGTAAATAAATAAATATATTGTAGGAAAAATGGAGGGAAAATCAAAGTGCACATTTATTTTTCAGTTGACACATTGAGAACCATCTACACGAGAGATTTTGAACTGCAAACTTTGTCCGCTCTCTTTCTTTACTCGCTTCGGCTTACGAGACCATATCCGAGCTGTTCATGAAACGCAGGGCTTGCATCGATGCACATCATGTGACAAAAGGTTTCCGACGTCGTATAAATTAAAACGCCACGTGGAAGGTGTACACCCCGCGAGCAAGGAGAAGATTCATTCCTGCAACAAATGCGCGTACAGGAGTCAAATGAAGAGTAATTTATCTATGTAGGCATGAAAGAGGCCACGATGCTATGAAGCATGAATGTTACTTTTGCGGGAAGAAATTCACTTTTCAAAATTTGGTTAGCCATTGCGGGCTCATTCATACATTGGAGAAGAAATTACTTCTGGTACAGAAGAAGTAATTTATGCATTCACGGAAGACGCAAGGTGTGACTCGATGGCTGCTGAGCACAGATTTTATCCAGTACTCCACAGGAAGACATTACTTGCCTTTTGAAAATTGGAGAAACACTATCATTTCCTTTCCTTGGAAATATAGGATTTTCTTTCCGATAATATGTGGCGAAATGTGCTAAGTTTTATTCTACGGATACTAGCTCCGTATTAAATTTACTTTGTTTACACATGGATTTATTTATGGAATGTGAATAAATAAATATAAAATGCAATATGGGTGTCAATTTGGTGGGTAGATAGAAATTTGCCTCTTTTCAGAATTTGGTCAATGATTGCGGCTGAATTCATAAATACATTGAAGAAGGAATAAACCGTAGCAAACGCACGCGAAATACATAGCTTCGGTCTCACTCCTACCAAAAGATGCACAGGATAACGCGGGGATACTCAATTTCAACATACTTCATCTATACATGGATTCAATTTCAGTAAAAATCTCATTTTGCCCATACCTGTTCACTTTCATTCACGCACGTGAGTATGAGGGCGAATGAGTGTGAATGAATATGAATTTTCCTTGGCGTGAATGAAAATGATTGATGAAAGGTTTGACCATCATTTTGTGAGTGAGTGTGAATGAAATATTTCATGCAGTAGGTTGGTGAGTGAGTGTGAATGAAATATTTGATGGAGTAGTTTCGTGCGTGAACGCGAATATGTGATTGGCGTTCATTCTCTTCATTTCTCGCATCACTCCTTTCAATTGTACATAAGCGAAGTGTCTCATTTCATTCTCATTTTAACACGAACGAAACTCTAAATGCTGCCCAAGTACCTGCGGTCTTCACAATTTTACGCATGGATCTGATAGAAATTTAATATTCTGCTGCATAACTTCGGCTAACAAATTAATTGAATGTCACTAATTTGATTCAGTTCTCAGTAATTTTATTATGTGATCATTCTACTTCAATGTAAAATGTAAGTCGTAATTTTATCAAATTTAAATTATAGTTTTGAATTTTGTTTATATTTTGATTTTTTTCATTTTTATTCCAGCTAAAGTTCAGAATGGCGAATCAACATTCTAAAAAAGGGCAATTAAATTCCACTACTGGTAAAGGAATCAAAAAGAAAACCAGCCAAAGAGATCTATCTACCCTTCTAACGAGGTCAGCTAGTAACGTTGAAGACGATGAAGAGGAAGGCTGCTCCGGCTTACAAGATCTTGTTAAGCGAACTGGATTTGAAATCCTACCACAAATTCGAACTTTATTTGACACAAAAAATCATCAGACAAGTTTGTCGCAACTTGCAAAACATGCATTGAGTTCAACACTGTTCAAGCAAACTTTACTGCTTTGACTTAGGCAATTTCAAATCTAATGGAAATCGGCATTATCGGGTAACACGAATTATATTTACGTACTTATAATCTATCCAAATTTAAATTTTAAGTTGTCTAAATGTTTCTCTACATTCTAATTTTAGCTGTCGCATAAGGATATTGCAGTTAAAGTCAAGCCTAATCATACTGTTAAAGAGGTTATTTCTTCAACTCAGGCTGGATATTCAAACACCGACCCAATTCAGTCTCGATTTAATTCAAATCTACTAGACCTGGTCTCTATTGATGGTCTTCCGTATTCATTTATTAACGGCATTGGTTTTAGGAATTTAATAACCGATCTTAACCCTCGCGTGACTTTCCCAGACCGAGTCACACTAGCTAGAAGATTAAATAACACCGTAGATAAAACTGTGAGCTTTTAAAGTCCTAAATTAAACACATACTAATTTGACAACTCTGTGTAACTTGGATTATAAATTTAACAAGAAGTTTAATTTCTATAATAGGTAAAACCCAATATAAAAATCCCACTTTTGAAAATACTGGACCACAATGTGCACGTGACCACAGATATTTGGACAACTAAACAAGGCGACGGGATCATAGGAATTAAATGTCATTACATCGAAAAAACTGAAAATCCCAGAAGTTGGAACCTCGTCTCAAAAGTATTAGCTGCTGAGGAATTTAATGACCGGCACACTGGGGAAAACATAAAAAATAGTTTTACAAATTGCCTGAATGGTTTAGGTATTGGCCACGATAAGGTGAGTTAACACAGTACAAATTGATATTTAATTATAGAGGAGTCAAATCTATTCAATTGCAAACATAACGGGAATGTTTGTTTAATTTTATTTCCTTAATTAATTCACAGATTGGCTACCTTATAACAGATGGTGCTAGCAACATGGTATGTGGATTCCGCGATTGGATTAATGAAACAGAACAAAATACTGAAAACGCTGAGAGCGCTGTGGAGGAACTCGACGTTACAAACGATACTGATAGCGAAGAAAGTTCCGATCAAAGTGAATGCTCGGACGAGGAGGAAGATGAAACCTCAGACCTTAGCGTAATTGACGACTCGGACGCGGACACTGAGGAGAGCGTGAACATTTCACTTGGGGAAATATTCAGATTTTCATGCTATGCCCATCGTTTCCAACTCGTTGTGAAGGATGTTCTAGCCAAAGGAGGAAGGCCAAAAGATGTATTGGATTGTGCCAACAACATTATAAAATATTTCATGAGATCCAGTTACTGGCGAAAACGACTAAAGAAGGTGTTGGGTAAAGTACTTCTAAAACCAGCCCCTACCCGATGGAACTACACCTTTTACATTTTAGAGCGAGTGACTCAGGTAAATAGATGTGTATTTTTACTGATTCCAAGTAGGAATGGGTTCGGATCGGATCGGATCGGATTTTAGGGTCTTCGGATCAATCCGACTCGGATTATGCGATGACTCCCGATGATGAAAACTCCCGATGACAAAGATCACAATTTGGACGTTCCCGGTTGTTGTGACCTCTTTTAACATGGGAAGCCAAGGCAACCGGGTTTTTCGAAATTATTCCGCATAACTATGTAAGTAATACATATTGATGGTAGAATTTATTTTAAGTTAACTTAACTGTCACAAACTTCGAGTAGAAGGAGCTTACCTCGCATTTCACCTTCGCATTGGGATCGTGCGTGACGACGTGCTGAGTAAAATGTTGCTTAGTTTTGAAGGTTTTTGAACAAGTGGGACATTCCCATTTATTCTCGGGCTTCAGTTCCATACGGATTTCGTTATTGCGAATCTATTGAGTTAAAATATTCACTAGCTAAAAAGGCTTTGGATTTTTCAAAAATCCAGTCGTCTCCTCGCCCTGCTCAAGGCCCGTTTTATTACGAAGTACATATTTGTAGAGTTTTAAGAGTGAGTGATAAACGGTCTGGAAAAGGTGGTACTTTCTAACAATCGTCCCTAAACGATGAGTAAGTTTCCTACACAATTTCTATAAAAATAACCAGCCACTTATTAATAACATGCCTCCGTAAAGTTAGTTATCCATTCTCGTAGAGTTTGGACCCGAACTGCAGGCGGTGAACCTTTTGCCAAAATTTTCATGTTCAGCATTTTATGAGAACCCTTCCTGAGTCACTCGTCGCACCCTTACTTTCGGTATGGATTTATGTAGATGGGGAAGTTATATTTCGCATATCATATCACGCCTGTGAGTTTGTGAACATTCCATAAATATGTATTTAGAAAACTAATTTACCTCAAAATTACAGCTCATCACATTCACGTCATAAAGATATATACATGCAAACATGTAAAATTAGCACATTCATGATTTGAAACAAAACTCCTACTTTCCAAGGCTAGAATATGACTGTTGTCGAAATTGCTCAAGGGCAGTAGTTTTGTTCTAGTAGAAGCAACAGTGGAAGATGGTTTTTTTCTGATATGTGCATGTGCATATAATATGTCAGTAATTTTTGGCGAATTGCTCTACATTTCATGGGTGAACTGCACCTTCGTAGAAAATTTATGGCCTGAAATATAATTTTTAAAATAAACGACATAAATGAATATGTACTTAAGTACCGAAGAGAAATATGCGATGGATGACAGAGGAATGGCTCGCCTCTCACCCCTGAAATTAAGCATGAGGAAAAAGGTTCATCGCCTGGAGTGATGGTGCAAATTCTACGAAGGTGGACGTTACTTAAAACCTGGCAGGTTGTTTTATTTAAAAAAAGGTGAATTGAGCTATTTAGTAATAAAGCAGCCTTAAACACGACCAGCCACGACTGGAAGTTGGAGTTAGATTTCAAAACGTTTCGATCAAGTGAAAAGTTAAACTTGATTGATTCGCTGAAACGAAATCCAGATGGGTCTGAAGCCAAGGAAAAAATTGGATTGTCCAAAGTGCTCAAAAACGTTCAAAACCAACAGTGACTTGAGAAGACACCTTGTCACGCACGATCCCGACGCAAAGATGAAATGCGAGGTGAGGTTTTAATCGAACTTGTGCCATTTTAATTAACTTTACAAAGGCAGCAATCAGATGTACGAACTGCCTAGGTTTGCGGGAAAGTTCCGAAAAACCCGGTCGCCTTAGCAGCCCACATTAGAAGAATGCACACCAACCGAGCCCGTCCCAATTGTGATCTTTGTCACAGGAGCTTTTGCCATTCTCGCTACTTACAAAGGCACATGGACATCATGCACGGATCGAGGGCACGATCTCGTGTCGCATGCAGATTTCCCGGCTGTGAGAAAACCTACCTCAGCCAGGAGAGTGTTTCACACCATGTAAAAACTGAACACTCCCAAAATCCGGTCCAATTTCCGTGCACACTTTGTGGCAAAGAATTTAAACGCAGAAAACACCTTCAGGGTCATATTTTCACCCACACGACCGAGAAGCCCTTCAAGTGCGCCGCCGCCACTTGTGGGAGGAGTTTCTCCCAAAGGTCAAACTTGCAGCAACACGAGGTAGGTAAATACGCCAATGAATAAAAAACTGGATGACAATTCTTTATATTAATTTTCCAGGTGACACATTTGGAAAAATCGGAACGAAAGGTTTTCACGTGTAAACTTTGTCCAATGACTTTTCTAACAAGCTCAGGCTTACGAGGGCATATTCAAGTCTTTCATGAAAATCAGAAGAATCATCCGTGCACATTTTGTGGCAAAAGGTTCTCTGGATCCAATGATTTGAAACGCCACGTGCAGGCGAAACATCCCGTGAACGAGGAGGAGATTCATTTCTGTGACAAATGCGAGTACAGGAGTCAGTCGAAGCGCAATTTAATCGCTCATAAAAGACGGCACGGTGCCAAGAAGCGTGAATGCTACTTTTGTGGGAAGAAATTCTTCACTTTTCAAGATTTGGTCAGCCACTGTGGTCATATACATACTTTGGAAAATAAATAATTTTTATAACTATCTGTACGATACATCCAGATAAATATTTTAGCTTATTAATTTGTAAATAATTTACGCATGTTTCCATATGCGATTAATGATGACACAGGATATTCCAGCTGCAAAATGGAATGCTAATATTGTTAGTGATCATACATGTATGTGTTACATGTTTGTGTAGATATATTGCATGAACTTTATTACTTGCTGATAGATAGGTTGGAATTGAACGTCTTCTAATGTTAGTCTGATATGCATGTAAGTTTAGCTGGTAGGAATTTCATCACCAAAAAATACAATAAATCCAATGCCGTTGGTCTAATTACCAATTGTGTTGTAATAAGCTTGAAATATGTGCTATGCGTAAATACACTAATTAACTAATTTGGATGCAATATCTATATATTTATTTTACAAAATTCTTAAGGAAGATTTATTTTATTCACTGAAATATAGTAATGCTGCTACAACATTTTTTCATTAGCATCCACCGGAAAAAAATTTTAATGTGATTAATGTGATTAAATTTTAGTGTGTTTAATGATTGAACTCACACATTGTTGTCCTTTGCAACCATGTAAATATATTCAGTCGGAATCGTTTGTATATTTTATCATCGGATTATTTACCCTCAGTTTATTGGACACGTGTGTATTTATGGATGAGTTTTGATCTATACAGCGATTGGCCTGGTTTTATGACCAATATGTGGGAATCAGGCATTGCAAAACGTTGGATAAGATGTGCGTCGCTGGCTTATGTAAATCTGCTAAGCAATTAACATGACATAGTGTCGAAAGTTGACGGTTATGTGAGGGCCGAAAATTGTGTGAAAGTATTGCTAAAGTGATAAGCAAGTATATGGTAAAATTAAACTGGACTGGATCTTTGAATTTTGTAATATTCAGTTGCATTTGGAAATCTTTGCTAAAATTATAAAAGTTTAGTGTAATCTTTCCCTCGGGGAGATTAAGGATGATTAAGTGGCGTCGGTGGTTTATTGGAACCGTTTCGTAGGTCCGTCCGTCCTTGGGCAGGATATCTCTAAAACGCTTCATAATCAAACGTTATTTCCAAAGGAGTACTTGGGACATTGTGAACTTTTTTTTGGCTCGCCTTGGAAAAAGTATACAAATAATACTCAAATACTCAAATATCTCAAAGGGGGGCAGACGAAATGACCTGGTTGTTATATTAAAAATAATCTAGATTTTATGAACAATGTTTGGTACAGGAATCGGCGCTGGACTCGTTACCACCCTTTCCTTTGTCCTACACAGCCGCTCCATAGCCTACTGTCAGTCTGGTTCAAGTCCCGGGGAATTGGAACTTAGTACCTGGGAAACGTCACCCAAAAGTTCCGATCCCCTGGACATTTTAGTTATGCAAGTTACAGGGAAACGGAACCCACTTGTCGCAGGATTTAGCGGGCTTCGATTCCCCGGTACCCTCTTACGCAAAAGTTACGATTCCCCGGAACCCAACATTTTTCTTTCATTTTTCATAAATTGAATAAATTCCCAATAAAAAATTTTATTGTCTCAAATTAACAGTCAACCAATGAAGAACATTGGATAAAAAAATTAGAATTTTTTAAAGTGGCGTTTTTCCTAAAATCACAAATATCTGACAAATTTGAGGAGCGGCAAGCTCAAAAAGGTCCGGGGAATCGTCACCCAACAATTATTTTCAGGGAAAAATACCATTATTTTATAGTTTTTGTTACAATTATTGCGTTATTATTATGTTACAATTATTTTTTTCCAAAAATAATTGCATTTTTCTCTGAAAATAATTGTTGGGTGACGATTCCCCGGACCTTTTTGAGCTTGCCGCTCCTCAAATTTGTCAGATATTTGTGATTTTAGGAAAAACGCCACTTTAAAAAATTCTAATTTTTTTATCCAATGTTCTTCATTGGTTGACTGTTAATTTGAGACAATAAAATTTTTTATTGGGAATTTATTCAATTTATGAAAAATGAAAGAAAAATGTTGGGTTCCGGGGAATCGTAACTTTTGCGTAAGAGGGTACCGGGGAATCGAAGCCCGCTAAATCCTGCGACAAGTGGGTTCCGTTTCCCTGTAACTTGCATAACTAAAATGTCCAGGGGATCGGAACTTTTGGGTGACGTTTCCCAGGTACTAAGTTCCAATTCCCCGGCGCTTGAACCAGACTGACTGTGCATCATTGAATCATGAAAAGCACAATAGTTACGAAGTCCGTATGTACATATACGTATGTGCATATACAGAGTACATACAGAGGATGGGCCACTTAACTTGAGAAATTTTCAAACGCTCGCGCGAAAAAACTGTCCTAACTTAAACAAATGCGGCCTACAATGTTTGATAGACAAACCAATTAGCTCAAACTGTGATTTTTTTCGACTTGAAAATCTGAAAAACTGCTCATCCCTGATCATTTTAAGTGGAGTTACTAGTGAAAAAGTTTTCCAGCCAGGGTTGTACCGGAAGTGTTATCAAAAAACGGTCAATGCACGTGGACATGAAATTTCATTGGACTCAATTCATGGAATATTAAGTACAGAACGCGGCATTTATAATTCCACCCCCACCCAAATCCACCCCCACCCCCACCAAATCCACCCCATCGGCGGACCAACGCTCGGAAGCTGTACAAGAACCACCTTGCTGGAGCTTTGGACGAAACAGTGGTCACAATCGACGAAGCTTTGTTCAGGGTAGATGACTGTAACGGGACAAGGCCAGTTTGCTGTACGTCGGGAGAAAATTTACGAATTAGCTACGACTTAAGATGGACTTTGGAAAAGTTTTCAGGACTAGTGGTTAAAAATAATTCTTCAAAAGTGTCTGGAAATGTTTTCATCAAGGAAAAAGCGGTTCAGACTTGTAGCTGAGACTAAGAGGCATCCTATCGTGCCAATTAATTATCATAAAAAAATTCATATGTGGGTAAGAAAAATTGTGGAATATTTCTCAAGTTAAGTTGCTCATCCTAGGTATTTCTTTGGATGAGTCGTATCACCAAAATAGCACAAGCTCGTATATAGGGTTTTAGGAAGCAGTGGGTTATAGGGATGAAACTAACTACACTCAAAAAACTCCGGTGACACTCTTATAAATAAATTAGGAACAAATTCTTAGGAGTAAATTATATCTTTAATACATTAATCGAACATAAATACATACTGCATAACACAAAAATTAGAAATTATCAAATTATTACTTTTCCAAAGTATGAATGAGCCCACAGTGGCGGACGAGATTTCGAAAACAGACGAACCTATTCCCACAAAAGTAACATTCATGTTTCTTAACATCATGCCGAGCTTTGTGCCTTACTAAATTGTGTTTCGAGTGGCTCTTGTACTCGCATTTGTCGCAGGAATTAATCTTATCCTCGCTCGCGGGGTGTACCGCTTCCACGTGGCGTTGCAAATCATTAGATCCAGAGAACCTTTTGCCACAAAATTTGCACGGATGATTCTTCTGATTTTCATGAAACACTTGAATATGCTCACGTAAGCTACTACTACTACAGAAAGTCAGAGGACAACGTGTGCACTTCAAATTCGCCACTGCTGATTTTTCCACATGTGTCACCTGGGAGACAAATAATCCCTGAAATATGTATGTACATACATAAATACGCATTTTTCCTACAAAGTATTTAAGTTTTTTACCTGGTGTTGTTGCATCCCATGGATTCGTACGAAACCCCTCCCACAAGTGCTACACTTGAACGGCTTTTCCGTCGTATGGGTGGAAATGTGAAGTTCTAGGTGTGGTTTATGTTTAAACTCTTTAGCGCAAAGGGTGCACGGAAATCGAACCGGGTTTTTGGCATGCTCGGCTTTTACATGTCGCGAAACAGCTCTTCTACTCAAGTAGGTTTTCCCACAGCCGGAAAACGTGCATGGGAAACGAGATCGTTCTCTCGAGCCGTGCACGGCGTTCATGTGCCCCAGTAAACTGCGAGAATTGCAAAACGTCCGATCACAAAGATCACAATTTGGACGTTCCCGATTACTGTGTATTCTTCGCATGTGGTCAAGCAAGGTGGCCCGGTTTTTCGAAATATTCCTGCAAACCTACATAAATAGGTAATTATTTTGATTGAGGCAGAAGGTAATTTCAGTGTCGTAAACTCAAATTAAAAACTCACCTGGCATTTTATCTTGGCATCGGGATCGTGCGTAATGACGTGTTGATTGAAGACCTGTTTCATTTTGAACGTTTTTGGGCACTGGGCACATTGTATGGCATTAAGCGTTTTTTTTGACGGAAAAATTACTCGCCATATTTATTAGTTGTCACATCCACTCAATAATCGATTATGGTATTAATACATGGGCTGTTAAAACTGATGTGCAACTTGACGCTATTCAAGCTAATCCTAAGATTAACTCGTTCCTTACCAACTATTTTCTTCCAAATTATGCTAGAAAGATTGAGAGGTCGAAAAGGTATACTAAATTTAAGACATTATTTAGCACTATTAATCCATTTGATCTGTTAAACAAGTGTAATTTATTTACAATACTGGAGCGGCGTGATTTATTTTTGCTTAAATATGCTTTCCGCAATCTTGTTCCTACGGCTAGCAGTACATACACACAACGCTCATGGCCCCTATTGGTAGTACCTCGATACCGCACAGCGCTGGGTCTCAATTGTTTAAGTGTTAGAGCGTCGAAATTGTGGAATTCACTCCCAAGATCATGGGAGAGTAACATTACATATCCAAAATTTGTTACACAATGTCGAGAGTTTATTATTGGTAGAAGAAATTTCACTTATTGTTAATTATCTAATTACTCATGTTCACGTTATATTTAGTTTAGTCTAGTTACATACATAAATATGTATACGCATTTTGTGTCATGGTTTGTAAACCAGTTTGTAATGAGCTGATATCTATTGACACTTGAATAAAAGAACACTTGAACTTGAACTTATTCCCATTTTTTTCCTGGCTTTAGATCCATCTGGATTCCGTTACACCGAATCAGTGGAGTTAAAATTTTCGCTTTTTCTTCTTCTCGCTAAAAATGTTTTGAATTTGTTTGAGCCAAAATTCCAGTCTTTCTCGTCGTGTTTAAGGCTGATTCACTACTGAATTTAGTTTGAACTTTGAGTTTTAAGAGTGAGTAGTGAGTTGACTTGGCCTTTTTTATAAAAATGACCAGTCACGTTATGAATACCTACTAACTATGGGTGTTAAGTGCGTTGTCCACTTACGAAGAATTTGGACCCTAACTCCAGGAGGTGAACTGTTTACCTCATGTTAAAATTTACGTGTGAAAGGTTTGATTTGAACCCTTCCTCGTCTACCTGCGTCCAATGGAGTACATCGTTCTTTTCTGTACGTATCTATTACAATTTAAAAGTATGTTTTACGTTAACTTATTAACATTTCTGAAATATTGCTTACATATTGGAATTTACGTCAACCTTTGTTTGTCACCAACAAGTCCATCGATCACTTCCTTTCGGTATGCATTCATAAGTGGTTTAAGAATTATATTTTATGTATGCAACTTGTTTCATGTTATACATGCATATTAGTTCATTCTCATTTCATGAATTCATACACTTTTAAAAATACTTAGCGTTACCACGTTCAAAACTAAATGCATCCTCAATTACAAGTTAAGTATACTACTTAATTTATTTAGTTCAATGTAGAGAAATGTTAACTTGATAAAGAGTAGAATTTAGTGTTTAGTAATATAGTTTGTCAGTCTCAAAGGGGGAATGCAGCAAATGCTCTTTAGTGTAAACTAGTCTCTTAAGCCCGCAATGCGGGCTCTAAGCAAAACGATTTCATTTAGTTTAGCGATACAAATTCCTGCTGAATAATTGTTACACATTTACCTTCACACAGAGCAAAGGAGCGTGGACTTGATTGTTACGTTTCATAGCACGATGTTTAATAATAGAGTTCACAACTCTATTGGTGTGACAACGAAAAACGTGCTGTCACGACTCTATGGTTGTGACCAAGAAATTCGTTCAGTCACGACTCTAAAGGGGGTAACCACGAAAAACGTTCAGTCACGACTCTGTGGGTGTGACCACGAAATTCGTTTAGTTACGACCCTTAAGAGGGTGACCACGAAAAACATTAGGTCAGGACTCTAAAGGGGGTGGCCACGAAAAACATTAGATCACGACTCTAAAGCGGGTAACCACGAAAAACGTTCAGTTACGACTCTAAAGGGGGTGGCCACGGAAAACGTTAGGTCACGACTCTAAAGGGGATGGCCACGAAAAAACGTTAGGTCACGACTCTAAAGCGGGTAACCACGAAAAACGTTCAGTTACGACTCTAAGGGGGGTGGCCACGAAAAACGTTAGGTCACGACTCTAAAGGGGGTGGCCACGAAAAACGTTAGGTCACGACTCTAAAGCGGGTAACCACAAAAAACGTTCAGTTACGACTCTAAAGGGGTTGACCACGAAAAACATTAGGTCACGACTCTAAAGGGGGTGACCTCGAAAAACGTTTGGTCACGACTCTAAGGGGGGTGACCTCGAAAAACGTTAGGTCACGACTCTAAAGGTTGTGACCACGAAAAACGTTCAGTCACGACTTTAAAAGTTGTGACCACGAAAAACGTTAGGTTACGACTATAACGGTTGTGACAACGAAAAACGTTTGGTCACAACTCTAAAGAATGCCATTGTTCTAACGTTTTAAGAACGTTTAGGCACTTAAAGCAAAAGCCCGCCTTCTAGCGCTGAAAAATAGCCAACATCCGATAGGTGGCGCTGGTAGGTAATTAAAATTAGTAAGGCACAGGTCAAGTGTCCATTATACAGTGGGGCACAGACGTCACAGGTCAAGTATAGGGAGCGTCCATAAATCACGTGATCGATTTTTGGACAATTTTGACCCCTCCCCCTCCCTTGGTGACCGGTGGTGATAATTTCGCTACCCCCCCCCCACCGGTCACGTGACAGAATATGATGCTCAAATTAAATCATGTTGTCCGGCATAACAATATTTTTTAACTCATTAATCAAATTAGAGCTACACTACACACATGTGTAAATAACTATTTAATACGCCAGTCGGACATAAGAATTTAAGTCGAAGCAAGTTTCCAAATATCCAAAATGAAAATCAAATTCATATAACGTGCGCGTGGTATGCCAAGAGAGTTTATGTATAACTCTCATGACATTTATTGGCATATACAAAAGTTAAAAAAACTTTACTCATGTCACGTGACATCTGACCATCTACCCCGCCCCCCTCCCCCCCGTGATATTTGGTGACAAATTTCAGACCCCCTCCCCCCCTCTAATCGATCACGTGATTTATGGACGCTCACATAGTGGATGTGCCCAGGTCACAGGTCAAGTGTCAACTTCGTTTAGTGCCAAGTTTAGGGATTGTACGCAGGTCAAATGTCAAGTCCAGGGGGTGTGCCCAGGTCACAGGTCAAATGTCAAATCTAGTGAGTGCGCCAAGGTCACAGGTCAAATGTCAATGCCAGGCGGTGTGCCCATATCACAGATGAAGTGTCAAGTGTAGCAGGTGTGCCCAGGTAACAGGTCAAGTGTAGTGGGTGTTCCCAGGTCACAGGTCAAATGTCAAATCTATTGGGTGTGCCCAGGTCACAGGTCAAATGTCAAGTCTAGTGGGTGTTCCCAGGTCACAGGTAAAGTGTCAAGTTTAGGGGGTGTGCCCAGGTCGCAAATAAAGTGTAGCGGGTGTGCCCAGGTCACAGGTCAAGTGTAGTGGGTGTTCCCAGGTCACAGGTCAAATGTCAAATCTAGTGGGTGTGCCCAGGTCACAGGTAAAGTGTCAAGTTTAGGGGGTGTGCCCGTTCATTTGATCAAGTCTCGGCAGATCCAAAGGGTGCGTTTCGTTGTTCTCGTTTTCGTCAACGTTTTGACACTTTAGGGAAAAACGCCCTCTAGAAACGAAAAATACAACATAGTGCCCAAACTGCCGCTAGGTTACATTAGCTTGGACAATGTGAGACACGTGTGTAATCAAGCGCCAAGTTCAACTGGTAACACACACACACACACACCACTGCACAATTCTTGGGTCTGATGGCATTGTTCTAACGTTTTAAGAACGTTTAGGCACTTAAAGCAAAAGCCCGCCCTCTAGCGCTGAAAAACAGCCAACATCCGATAGGTGGCGCTGGTAGGTAATTAAGATTAGTAAGGCACAGGTCAAGTGTAAACTATACCGTGGGGCACAGAGGTCACAGGTCAAGTGTAGTGGGTGTGTCCAGGTTACAGGTCAAGTGCAAAGTATAGTGGATGTGCCCAGGTCACAGGTCAAGTGTCAACTACGTTAAGTGCCAAGTTTAGGGATTGTACGCAGGTCGCAGGTCAAATGTCAAGTCCAGGGGGTGTGCCAAGATCACAGGTCAAATGTCAAGTCCAAGTGGTGTGCCCATGTCACAGGTCAAGTGTCAAGTACAGTGGATGTGCCCAGGTTACAGGTGAAGTGTAATGGGTGTGCTCAGGTCACAGGTCAAGTGTAGCGGGTGTGCCCAGGTCACAGTTCAAGTATAGTGGGTGTGCCCAGGTCACAGGTAAAGTGTCAAGTTTAGGGGGTGTGCCTGTTCATTTGATCAAGTCTCGGCAGATCCAAAGGGTGTGTTTCGTTGTTTTCGTGTTCGTCAACGTTTTGACACTTTAGCGAAAAACGCCCTCTAGAAACGAAAAATGTAACATAGTGACCCAACTGGCGCTAGGTGACGTAAGCTTGGACAATGTGAGACACGTGTGTAATCAAGCGCCAAGTTCAACTGGTAACACACACCACTGCACAATTCTTGGTTCTGATTGCTGAATATAATAGCTACGCACATATATGTTCCCACCAAAATTTTTAGTCTTGCATTACCCACATCGGATTAAATCTCTAACAATGCAAGTCTTTTACGTGTACAACTCAGATCTGCACGGGACCAATTTTATTTTGTTCAGCACAAAAAATAAGCATACCCGTATTTTTTTATTTTTCATAATGCGCTAATTTGAGCGCGCGGCGCGAATTTTAAACCATTTTCTAGCAAAAACCTCGATTTTAAAAAATTCTGTAAATTTTCGAATTTTGGCTGGAATCCAAAAATTCGAAAACATGTCTCTTCAGAATGACTTACTTATGGCTCGAGTATGTACATATAATGTGCAAATGCATAATAATATATGTACATACATATATTGTAAGTATGTATTCACACCAGCATTGTCGAGGAGTTTTATCCTCTCATAATTAAGCATGTCACGATACGGTTTATGTATGAAGAATTTTTATAATACGTACAAGTTCACACTGAGCGGACATACATATATACATAAATAACTAATTGTATGTATACATAACGCATATATAAATCATATGAAATCATTGGTAGCACTATTCGTGAGTTGTGAAAATGAGAAATATGTACCTATATATGTAAATATGCAAAGTATTTTTATGTATTTACCTGGATGATTTTCTTGCACATATATTTCATATTTCGCATTAAATATATACATATGTAAGTTTGTTAGTTTATTCACATTTCATAAATGTGTAAATACATGTGCTAAATAGATTTTATGGTTAGGACTGTATACAGTATATATTTCATTACAGATTATGATCGATTGGTATGACACGATGTTTCGTTAAAATCGGAGAGCATAAGCTGGAAGACCTCCACCGTGAGCAACACATTTTTAAATGCCAGAATGAATTGCCCTTTGTACTCGAAATTGTTGCAGGAATTAATCTTGCCTTGTAGTCTACAGTCTGTAGAATATCCGAAATTCATTTACCTGTGTCGATATTTAATAAGTCGGGCAAAAAATCATCTAAAACTCTTAATTTTGAAATAAATTGTAAATTTAAAACATTAATCGAACGGTACTGCATACACAAATGAACTCAGAGATGTACAAATTATTTATATCTTCTCCAAAGTATGAATACGACCACAGTGGAAGACCAAATTTTGAAAAGAGACGATTTCTTTTCCACAGAAGTAACATTCATGCTTCTTACGATTAAAATCGTGACGTTTTTTGTGCCGTGCTAAATAGTCCGTCGAGTGACTCCTGTACTCGCATTTGTCGCAAGGATGAATCTTCTCCTTGCTCTCGCGGTGTACCGCTTCCACGTGGGATTTCAAGTTGTTAGATGTCGAGAACTTCTTGCCGCAAAATGTGCATCCATAATTCTTCTGATTTTCATGAACAACCGGGATATGCCCTCGTAAGCCACCACTCCTAAGAAAGGTCAGCGGACAAAGTTTGCACTTAACAGTATCTCGTGTAGATTTTTCCGCATGAGTCGCCTGATAAATATTTATACATCTGCACATGTAGATACCGACCTAAATATGCAATTCTTCCTCTATTTCGTATTTATTTACCTCGTGAAGTTTCAAGTGCGACATTTGTGAGAAACTCTTCCCACAAGTGGCACAGTTGAACGGCTTCTCGGTCGTGTGGGTGGAAATGTGAAGCTCAAGGTTTGTTCTGTGTTCAAATTCTTTAGCGCAAAGTGTGCACGGAAATTTGACGGGATTTTCGGCATGTTCAGTTTTTACATGATCCGAAAGATGGCACTTGTTTAGGTAGGTTTTTTCACAACCAAGAAATGTGCAAGGGAAACGAGATCGTTCCATCGAGCCATGCACGGCGTCCAGGTGGCACAGCAAGCTGCGAGAATTGCAAAATGTCTGATGAAACATCGCACTTGGGCCGCTCTCGGTTGCCGTGAATTCTTCTGACGTGGATGGCCAAGGCGACCCGGTGTTTAGAAACTTTCCCGCATACCTAAACAGTACAGATTGATGGTAGAATTTGTTAAATTTTTAATTTTGATGTAGCAAACTTATGTAGGTTGACGACTCACCTCGCATTTCAACTTCGCATCCTGATCGTGAGTGACGACGTGTTGATTGAGGTACTTCTTATTTTTGAACGTTTTTGAACACTTGGGACATTCCAATTTTTTCTCAGGCTTGAGGTCCATCTAGGTTTTGTTTTAAAAATCTCACTTGGTAAAAATGCTTTAGATTTGTCTAAACCAAAACTCCAGTCGTACATAATCAAGGTCCGTTTTACTTATGACGAAGTAAAGTTCTAAGGATGAGTGATGGATGGTCTCGAACAAGGGGCACGTTTTTAACACTGTCCCCTAAATATGTATACATAATGCTTAACCAGAAATAATGAGCAAGTTCACTCCGCCTTTATTTTTAAAATAACCAGCCAGGTTTTGAGTGCCAGATGCCAGTGTAAAATGTGTTGCCCACTTTCAAAGAATTTTAACCCTTCATTCCAGGTAGTGAACGGCTTCCCTCGTGCTCAAATTTGCAAGTGAAGGGTTTGCTATAAACACTTCCGCTGCTTGCTACCTGTATCAAATCGAATACTTCTTTTCGGTATGTACCAGTCGCCTCACCTTTCGCTTTAACCCTTTTTTAGCCAGGGAACCACTTATGAAATATCCTTAAAACTGGAATATGCATTTACCATTCAGATTAAATGACAAGTCGTTACATAAATAAATCCGCAAGTAAAAAACCTACATGAGTTTCCACCATACTCTTCTTTTTCAGATATAATCTCCAAATTAGTGTGTCCACACCAATCATAAAGTTTCGCCACAATTTATTCTTCCGTCTCTTGTAAATTGCGAAAAAGTCGTGCCATAAAAAATTTAAGGATTTGAAATTTAGCTAAAGTTAGTAAGTAATAGGTAAGTTATTATTGGTTGCTATATTAGCATATAAATAGATATGTGAGTTTGTTGATCAAAAGAGTATATAATTTTGACAATTATCCTAATCTAAATATTTTATTATTACAGTTCAAAGTAAAATATTTACGGCCATGACTCCATCGAAGAAAGGACCTAAACCTGTCCCAGTCAAGTGTCCCAACTGCCCGAAAATTTTTCCAGCCAAATGGATTCTTAAGAATCATATAATCAGAAGGCACGAGGAAAATGGACACGTAAAATGTGAAGTAAGTTTTCGACACGGGATTTTATTCGAGTTGATAACCAGTTTTCAATTTTTTGCACTATTGTGATGTCAACCGGATAAAAAGTTTTTCGTTTTTGCCTGCATGTCCTGTTGAACACGTGACCGAGGTGAGTGACTATTGCCGTAATTATTGACCTGCATATTTTTATTATAATACTGTAATAAATAAGGCTCTTTTTTCAGTATCTCAATGTGGGTAATTTTAAATCTCAAAGTGAGTCTATTTTAAATTCGAATCCAACCGGTTGACCTCACAATATCCTAATCCAAGGGTAATAAATGCAAGAAATGTGTATCGCCAGGTAGATTATTGCTGACGGATTTTTCGCCAAATGGTGCTAGGTTCCAGTACTTATTGTACTAACCATTAAATTATGTCTGCAATACAATTTCTTGTACTAGTCCCTCCCCGTTTTAATATCAACTCAGTTTTTCTTTTCCATCCCGCGCTGGTATCCTTCCCATGATACTATTAGTATGGTAGGGATACGAAAGCGGGAATCAAATTTTTGGTAAAGTAATTCTGAGTCAGTAGTACACCAAACACTGCTCAAAAATAACTCTAACTGACATATTTATTCTCCAGATTTGCCGAAAAGTTTTAAAACACAGACTCAGCCTTTACCAGCATATGTGGGGCATTCACCGTCGGAGGGACAAATCCACGTGCAACATTTGTCAACGGCAATACTCCACGCGCCACAGTTTAAATTCACATATGCGCCATATGCACAGGTCGGGGGAGAAGCCTCGGCTGCCGTGCAAATTTGCTGCGTGTGAAAAAACATTTAAGACACGTGGCGAAGTAACTCTCCATTTTAAAATTGAACACGTAGAAAACCCCATTCGATTTCCGTGCACTCTTTGCGGAAGAGAATTCAAAGTTAAGGGAAACCGTGACGCACACATTGCCAGCCACACGAAAGAGAAAGTCCACAAATGTGACACGTGCGGGAAATACTTCCAAACAAAGTCTGGCTTAAAATTCCACAAGGTTTGTTGCAAAATAAACGATAGCGCGTAATGTACGTGATTGAATTACTACTAAACTCTGTTTCATTTCTGGTGATACCAGCGGGAAAGTCACGTGCCCATGTTAAGTAAATGGGCACGTGACCTTCCCGCTGGTATCACCAGAAATGAAACAGAGTTTAGCTTATGCATATAAGTCTGATTGCACTCTTAGAAATCCAGTGCTAAAATAATACCAAGCGATTTTCATGTACTTATGACTACCCAGTGTGGTATTGATAAGCAACATTGAGTAGTAATATCCGTAGTTCGGTATTAAAGGTTTAATGTGTCAGTAGAAAATTTTTAGTGACCGGTGTAATTTTAATACAAATCGGTAGCAATTTTGATGCTTAAAATTCTTCGGAAATCAGTCGTATCCTTTACGTGGCATCCTTAATACGTTCATAGTTTCATAAAATGTGGTAACACATTTCAACTTGCAGGTCGTCCACGAGGATAAATCTGACCGGCAGATGTTCAAATGCAGCTTCTGTCAAAAAGCTTTCTTGACTAACAAAGGGTTGGAAATGCACATCCGAAACATTCACGGTGATCGAAGAGATGATTTTCCTTGTCCAAATTGTGACAAGGTATTTGCCAATAAATCCAATTTGAAACGACATCTTAAAGCCAGCCATTTGTCGGGGAGGGTGCCATGGTATTCGTGCGACAGGTGTGGGTACAAGACGCGTGATAAATCACACTTGGCGCGGCATTTGACTAGGACCACTGATTGTACTGAGAGAAAAAACGCGTGCTATTTTTGTGGCGTCAGGTTTACAAGCAATGCCGTAACGTGGCGACACATGGGTAAAATGCATAAGGTACGTTGAGATCAGACTGGCGGACTAATGTAAGGTTCTGGATTTTCCTAGGAAACGGACATTTTATATTTTATTTTGTAACATATGTATGTATGTATATGTTAAATTGCAACAAATCTTATTTCTTCGTTTCGTGTTTGAAATAATTTAAAAACCCTGTTGCAAGAAAAGTAAAAGTTATATGTAAATAAACCATTGTAAATAAATCTGATCTGGCAAAATTAAGATCAGATCTTATACTTCTCTGATTCTTTTGGAAATACACATTATTGTTATATATATCCTTACCGATGGTGTTATAACTGGATGGATTTCCAGGGGTAGTTTATAAAGGGGAAAATGGTCGAAATATACATTTTGTCAGCTTAGCAAGAGCTCGACATAGGTAGACAACATTATTGCGAATGGTTCTATATCTCGAGATATCCCTAAAATTTATATTAAAAATTGACAAGTAGGAGTAGAACGAGTTTAAACTAGCCAATTACTTCATGATCCAGAAAACTTAATCAATTTGGCTCGACTTATGCATGCCCGATATTAAATAAAAAATCAATGCACATGTATTTAGGTTTAAACTCTCATTTTATTTATTTCGACTTGAGAAATAAGTCACATGTGTATCTTGAAATAAGGCATGGAAATTGTTCTCATTTCTCGTTCAAATATCTTTAATTAATCAAAGAAATATACATAACTAGGATTATGCTTCCTGTAAAAAATGACGTTTTACTACTGTTGGAATAAAATTTTTATCTTTCATCACTTAAATTATTTTCAAAGTCTATCTAGATACATACATTTGTCGCATGTTGACCTTTCCATATATTTCAATATTTAATAAAAGCAGTTCAGAATTTTATCTTTAAATTGGTTAATATTGAAGTTCTCTAAAAATTCTGGTGGTTAATGAGAAGTGATGGAATGTGTCAACTTATGGTTATAAAACTGCTCCATGTGAGTGAAAATGTAGGATTATGAAGTAACAACTTTTTAGTGTAATCGAAAAGGTGGTGGGAAGGCCCACAGCAACCAGAGGTATGATGCGTGTGATGATTCGAAGACTATTTGACAGGGTTTTGTTTTTCCCGCCGGAAACTATCCTTGTCATTCTTCTTCAAATTATCTTATTGAGATTAGTTTCATTGCTGGACACCATTGAAGTTCCGACGACTAGTGGTTGATTTGATCCTCCGGAAAAGTGATGAGCATTGTAAAGATGTGGTTCGAAACGAAGTAATAGCTCACCAGGATGGCCACCTTTTTCACTCGCTGGATAAACCCTATTTTCACACCGAACGGTCTCAAAGCCGCCAACTCTTTTCGACGCAACCTGCTCTTCCTTCGAGACATGTTGTTATCGTGAAGCAGCGTCTGGTAAAGCTTATTTGACTCCTCATAAACTATTGTGGCAGGATGCATCGTCACGGCCAGTATGACGCAGCAGTTATAGACCAAAACCGGAAACGGGATGTACTCGAAGAACGAGAGGAAACTGTGGAATCGAATGGACGCAAATCCACATGCAATTATTAAAGACCCAGGAATCCAGACGAACACGACAGGCATGAGCAGCCAAGTGAAGGCATAGTTGTAGTAAATCATTAAAATGTGGAAACGTTGAAAGTTTCGAATTTTTTTGGCCGCGGAAATCTTTTGTTTCCTAGATAAAAATGCAAAGTTGGTTAAATTCAGAGAGATTCTTTTCAAAAATTTTGAAGCACTTGCCACTGTTGTGTAAAAATTAATATGCAGTAAAGGCCTCAAAATTTTTTACAAGGTCTAAGTTTCTAAACTTATTTGACAACTTTTCATATTTTTTTACTGCATATTAATTTTGAATGGACAGTAATTGGCAAGTAATACCTTGTGAAGTCAAGCCAGAACCCGGAACTCAGAAGAGTCGGAAATACTGTAAATCCATCCGTTCCCATCATACAACTTTGAGCAGCTTTAGAATAAGCCTCGAACATTAGAAAAAGCTGGAAAAGACAGCTGGTTCTGTTGTTTTCTTGTGAAACAAGCGAGTACAGGTAATGAACTCGCGTGGGGATCATGATGAACATGAGCGTTACGGACACGTTGTAGATGAAAGGGACCCACATGGCAGCCAAAAAGTTCAAGTCGATAATGTTAAATTTCCAGATCAAGTTTTTCATTCTTGCGCTGGGATTTTCTAAAAATAAAGAGAAGAAAGCAATTTAATGTACGTGTGACCCGAGGTGATAATAAACTTTAATGAGCACTTAATGACTGACCATGCGCAAGGTGTGCAAAATGTATTGGTGTGCAAAATTTATTGGTGCCGAATGTACTAGTGTGCAGGATGTATGTAAGAATTAGGTTCACAGGCGAAGGTGTACACAATGTAGGATACCATACTAATATGTGAAAATTTGTGTATCTTCCGGAAATTAGCCTTTAATGTGCTACAAAAGTTGGCCATGCCATCTCTACGAATGAATTGTTGGTCATCCTACAAAGTATACGAATTTGTACATCTACCATATTGCCCAAATTGAAACTATTAAAAATACTCTATTGGATTAGCTATGTAAATACCTTTCTCCAACATAGTGGAAAGTTTCTTTAGTCCACGAAACAGTGGTACAACTTCGCTTTTCTTCCTGTGCCCGTTATAAAACGTGGTCAATGACCACTGGAACAGATTGATCCAAATATATATCCAAACAACGTCTGGAAAACTTGGCTTCTCCGTCTGCAACAATTGGACGAGACGCCACCAGAGGTAAGCCAAATAAAGAACGGTGTGACCCACAGCAAAGCCGAAGGAAATCTTTCTCGATAAGCTGTTGCACTCGACGACACACTCATTCGCTTCGTCCCATTTGTAAGGATTGCTTCCCAACAGGGCGAAAGTTTTCATGTAAATTCCAATCACTTTCAGGGTGCGTTTGTTGAACATTTTTGCAAAAAATTGAGAAATTACTACGAACTAACAATTAACTTATTTTGGAGGTTATTTAATCCAGTAACCCGACCTCTGGGACTGTTTGTACAAGTTTTGAAGACTGAATTGCGAGAAAATGGTTTATAACCTTATTTGCACACTGATTCATAACCTTTATTAAATACAGATACAGATATTCTGTCTGACATACTGATTTATAATGAAGGGCTCTTGTTTACTTTGCAGTGCATGACTCCACGACTGATAAATTCTTATTTAGGTGGATAAAGTATGTATGGCGAAGCTCAACAAATATAAAAGTATTTATCTCTAATTATACCTAATTGAATAATTGCGACGGATAGAGGCGAATTGGTTTTGTTGGTAAGATTACGCCAAAAGTAATTGATAGCAGCCGTATTGCAATTGAATATCTATTTCGTGAACTCGTTGTCAACGAAAACACTTTTGGAGATTTGTCTAATTATTTGGAAATAATATTGACAGCCATTTTCAGAAATAGAGGGATTATACAATTCGACTGTAAGTAGTTATTGTAGCAATACAAACCTATCCACTATGTAGGAATGAGTAACCTAATTATTTTCCTGTGAAATTCACCCCTACATACAATGTCTCCTGGTTTGTATTTATGTAACTACGCTGGACGATTTCCGGATATGTTTATGTAAAAATACATGACATTTCGTGGCCACACTATTAATAAAACGATGGAAAAGTAAAGTTCTTCCCGTACATGGTTAAATTTTCTATTTTTACGATCACATCGAGAAACTTTCGTTTAAATTTTCGTCTGTAAACTTTTAACCTTGGTGTGAAGTTTTTTAAATAGTCAACTATGTAGATATTATACATTACTTACTTATTAACATGCTGCGAGAAGAGATACAAGCGTTTTGAGTCTTCAAAGTTTAGTGAATTAAGCAGTTTGAAATTCTGGATCAATTTTATTGATCTGCAATGTTTCATTGCTGACATGATGATCCTGTCTAGTCTAATTAGGCGGTTAATCTAAATTCTCTTAATCGTGACCTAATGTCAATATGGACTTGGGCACGTGGAGAAAACCCATGCAGCCTTCAGGTTATAATCATTATCAGGTTATGTATATATATGTATTCCGCGGTTGAAATGCAAACAGAGGCGTCACAATAATTGCCGGCTGAAGTACGTATTTAATGATCATTTCGGGCTGATGGGTATATCCAAACTAAGGAGTTTAAGCAATTTCACCTAAAATTGTATTCGCATTAAATTCATTTTGCAACAATAAATTGGGTATTTAAACCGGGCAGGTTAAATGCCTAAGCAGAAATAATTACCCCAATTTAATTTCATTTCAGGTTTTCTAACGCGTTTAGTTAGATAAGCTAACTTTCGCAGAATTTTGAGAGTATCAGAAATGATTATTCTGTAGTTCAGTCAGATGGAGCTTATGAACTTGGGTCGTTTATACGGAAAATTATCGTTTGGTAAGCATCTAATTGCTTAAACTTAAATTTGCGGAACCATAAATTTGTACAAACTTGCGTAATGTATTTATGTAAGTGTTTTTAGCCTGATGGTAATCGCTTATGCAACTAGGAAATAGTATTTGAGGGTAGATCATACGGTACACAGGGTCTCGATTATATAAAGGAGTACAGTTCAGCTGAATGTGGATTGGATAATGGACAATTTTCTGTAATGCTCCAATTATTCAAATGACGCTCTTACAATGTATATTTAATTTGTGTATTTGCATGTTCTTAGCTTATCCTTAGCTCTAAACATGTCGTGTCTCCCATAGTTGTGATCGTTAGGGAAGGTTCATAAATTTTGGCACAACAAATTTCAATTTTTCACACCTTCCCTTTGTCAAGCGTTACACCGCCAGTCACCGCCTTCTAACATATGTATGCCGCAAATCGGCAGCTAGGGTATTCATTACGAGTTCGAAATGCATATATTTTTTTTAATTAAATACCTACTAATCCTAAGTACTTACTAGCCTAGGGAGGCAAAAGTTCGTACTGACATAAATGAGTTTTTAAGCCTATTTTTTACGAACTTAATTTAGTACATAAAATTTGAAACTTTTGTTTACTTTCGTTGTCTTTTTACCCCTGTAAGCAATGGCCTCCGAAAGGTGTGAGGATATCGCTTCTACAATGAAAATTAAGTAATTGCCTATTATCCCTACTTATTTCCACTTTTATGCAAAAATCTCCGTTCATGATTTTTTAGAGAACGTTAATTTTTATTTTCTCTACACCAACAATTAAATATTACCTTAATTATATTAGTAAGTATTTATAACAAATCAGATGAAAGGCACTTAATCAAATTTCGACGGAATGAAGTGAGGCACTGTCTTCTTTAAACGTACAACTTCCACACTTCATGTGCTTAAATTTGGAATGATTTTCCTTCATCTGTAATGGTAATAAACAAGGCCCCAAAAAAGGGAAATCTTAGTGAGGCTTGGTGTGACTACAACTAATAAATAAAATTAGATTGCAGAATTTTTGTATCACCGCTCTCTGTACCATTCTTTATTGGAAACATTAAGCAATCATTTGGAATAAATGGCTCCCCTCAAACATGCTTGTAATTTCATGAGAATAAGAATTAAGATATCCAGATTATAGGATTATCCAGAAAATATTAAAATTAAATATTTGTAACTTTTGTAGCATATTTGCAACTGTTTGCATCTTAAACTTAAAGATTCGTAGTTCACAATTGTTTACCCATTATATTTGTTCCCAGTTAATTTACCAAGCTTCTCGTCCACTAGTAAAAACGTCTTCTTAAAAGCCCAATTAATTCAATAAATGTAAAAATGCATGTGTATGCAAAACAAAATTTATATTGGATCCAGTAAGAACGGTACAGAGAGCGGTGATGCAAAAATTCTGCAATCTAATTTTATTTATTAGTTGTAGTCGCACCAAGCCTCACTAAGATTTCCCTTTTTTGGGGCCTTGTTTATTTAATACTTGTAATTGAGTTCTTTGTATATTTAATAATAAGCACCGCACATTCCTTAAAGCTAGAGTTGATTAGAAGATTTATTGTCAACAACATTAATGCTTTGCGTCGCTGCAAAAATTTGAAAGTTTTCTAAATTTAATAATCTCTCGAGTTCTTAACCGATTTTGATAAAGAATAATCGGTGCAAAATGTCATCAACATCGGTTGAGAAATGACTGAGATATTGAATTATTTCTGTCAGTTTTTGGGGTTGGGTCAATGCACACAATATGTAATTTTTGTTGCCAGGTATAAAGGTCACTAAAAAATTGAAATTTTTTAGATTTCAAATTTGAATAACTTTCTGAGTTCCTAACGGATTTGAATAAGCTTGGACTTAGAATGACCGGAATGACTTTGTCTACAATGTTTTCAATAAGGGAACATGTTTGGATGACCCATTAATGAACTATGAAAAGAAATGTGCAGTTAGGGGCAAATTTTTACGTATTTTTGCCAATAACTCTTTCAAAAAACAAAAATTCCAAAAGGCGACTCGCACATCGTTTTAAAATTATCTAGCAATGATCGGTGCAAAATTTCATCCAAATCGGTTGAGAAATGACTGAGATATCGTCGGTGGTCACTTTTTTGGGGAGGGTCAAATGCATACTTAGTAATTTTTTTGTTGCTAGGTATTTGCCTCACTAAGAATAATTTTTTTGTTGCTAGGTATTTGCCTCACTAAGAAAAATGCAATTTAATCAAGTCATTAATAGTAATAATCACGGCATGAATTTTAATAAGGGTTATCTGTAAATTAATTAACGGAAGAACGGGGTCAAAATAAGGCTCCAAGATATCGTGCATATGTGATACATGTTAAACCGGAAAGGGCGAGTCTAGAAAACCGTGATTTTTGAGTTATACGAAATTAATTTAAATATATTAAATCAATTTAATTAATGGAGGGGTTCCTAAAGATTATAATTAAGATCAGTTTAAAAATTTCAAGGAATACATTATTGTCGGTTCATAAATTTTTGTTGAAGCTGCTCAAGGAACCAGTCGATGAAATATGGTATGCCCCGAGTCGCCCACCTCTATTGTGGAGAAGCCTTTTTTAAACTTACCCGTTGCAATTGTTCCCTTGCTTTTGTAGATTTCTTAAAATATCTCCCCTGAAATAAATAAAAGAATCTCAAGTTTCCCTAAAAAAGTTCCTTCTTTTTAAGCGCACCTAATAGTTCGAAAACGCTTAAAGCATCATTTGGTACGTACATAACGCGGAGGGTCATGAGATCCCGTAAAGTTTTCACTGGTCAAGCCAAAGTACTCAATCAAAAAATCCCGCCCCTCTTTAAACCGCTTTCGTGAGAAATCGTCCGCAGGTTTAACAAATTTCGCGTGATCTTCAATATCTTGCTCTTTCGTGCCCCTTACTCTGACTTGGATCTGTATTCCTTCACAATTTTGTAAATGCCGAACAAATCTGTGTGCTCGGATTCCATACAGTGTTCGCTTTTTATTAAAATCGAAATTATCCGTGAACATGACAACTTTGGAAGTTGAGCCATTCTGACGTAGCTCATTCTTCCACAAGTAGAGAGCAAAAACTAGGTTCTTCATCTCAAATTCGGCCGGATTTCGCGCCTGATTTTGTTTTGGAGTTAATACGTGAGAAGTTAGGGTCCAGGGTAACTTTGCGACCGGAAAAGAATAGAATTCTCCCCTATTTTCGACCAGATTTATGAAATAGCCTCCAATATTGTGCGGTGTGGCGTCCACTCCGATTATTATGTTGGTATCGTCTCCAAGAGGAATCGCAGGCTTTAGTTCTTTTTCTTGGACCAAATTGATTTGAATGTTTCTTAAAACTTCGATGCCCACAAATTTCCTGGCTTCATAAGCCTGTCGGACATTTGAATCTGACTCAGACTGATTGGCATCGTGTCTACGCCCGGCTTCATAGTCGTTATAAAGGGTTTCATATCTAGACGAAATTGACACAATTTCCATTAGAAGATATTACTTGCAAGTTATTAAGACCAAGAACTTGAAAATACATGACATGTATTTATGTAATTATTTATGTAAATATGCAAAGGGTGAAACAAGATTATTTAAACAAAGTAGCGCTTGCACATCTCCGGTGCACATTTACATAAATTTTAATGGGATTTTAGTAAGCAAAGAAATGATCTTAACGATATATCTACAAAGCTTTACAGAGTGTCCCAACGTCTTTAGCAAGTACCTACATACATATGTATAAATACTTCCAATGAGCATAGGGTAGATACATTCTTGAAAGATTTCGAGTTGAAAAAATTCACAGGTTTCTCTAAAAAATATTTTCAAAACGTTTTGGTTTATATGTATGTATTTTCCCGGCTTCGGGCAAAAATTTTTCAAAAATTGTTCCAGGATAATGGGACACTCCGTGTATGTACATAATCGTGACTATGAAATTTCTTGCATTATTAGAAAATACAATTTGCATTAGTCTACCTAAAGTTTAAAATTCATATTTCGAACGATACTCTGCTAAAAGGTTTTTATGTAAAAAAAGTCATCTCATCTCACTTTATGTATGCCAATGCGTGAATTGGTTTTTTGTTAATGACGAAGAGTTGTTGTAGGTAAATGCTGGGTTTATACGAATTTGAATTTAAAGAATTTTCGTCTTGAAATTGTAACTCTTATGCAATTCTAGCCGGTTGGTAAAAATATTTACCTTTTCTTCGAATCGTGTGCATGCGTGAATCCCCACCCGTATGCCCCAAAAGTATCATCCTCATAATTCCCTCTTGAAAATCCGCTGCAATAAATACACGATACTCGTAACACACTTACATGCATATTTCAAACTTACATATTGTATTTCATTTAAATGCTTCATTTCGATGCAATGAGGGTACTCATTACTTCTTTGTACCCTTAATATATAAAATATTTAGTTTACAAGGAAAAAAACAAGGGGTCAAGCTTCTTAAAAATCGTAAGCTTGGTAACGCAATTTTCGGCGACAGAATCTTACGACGTTAACAAAATCTCGTAACCTTTGTAATTTCTTTTTAGATACCAAGAATATCAAGGATACGAGGAACAATAATAAACCAATGGAATCTAAACTTCATGAAATTCAGCAAATTTTGATGCAAGTGCTTATTCAAAATCGGGAATCATCTCACGGTTTTTTTATCAACTGATTAGCGTACCTTTGCTGCGATGGGGGACTACGATTTACAGGTGTAACAGGCGGGCTTTCCGGTTCATTTGCGTAATGAATTCTTGAAGGTCCGCTATGATAAAGGACATTTTAAAATTCTTATGAATTTAAGTTGGTTTCATTAATTGATGCAATAAATGAAATCGAAATTTTATGAAATTCCGATCAAGCGAATTCAATATCTGGAATTATGTAACTCAAGGCCTTTTACTGATCTATTTATTAGCTTACCTTTGCCATGACGGCGGACTGTGATTCACAGGCTCAACGTGCCTGTGTTCCTGTTCATTTGCATAATTAGGATATTCATAATCTCCTCTTAAAGGTTCCCTACAATACACGATATGCAACATACATATTTATTTTATACGTCGTGCAATTGTAAAAAAAATTGTAAAATTATGAAATTAAGCCAAAGTTTGAACTTTGTAATAGTGTAAACGTACCTTAGCTCCCGTGCCGGTGGTGGTAATAAACGTGGCCATTGCCTATCTTGCGATCGAAATGATTGAAAAATATATTCATAAGCTCTTCGAGTTGGTGGACGATGAGGGTCTTGTGAACTACGAGTACATCGACGATAACAATACCACAATAATAGACCGATAACCAGGAACACGCATATGGATATGATAGTAACCAATAGTGCTGTAATTAATAGTTGGTCCATATTTGGGGACCATCTGTATGAAAATTGTAAAACCAAATTAAGTAGGCTAGGAATTTATTAAATTTTTTATGATATATGTATGCATTAAACTCTGTATGTCAAGTTTACCTGTACAGAATCTGAAGATTTTCTAGTGGTGGGTTTTCCTACGTGATATTTCGAAATCAACTGAGGCACCTGCTTTCTCCTTGTGGTCTTTGATGCATGATATTTTATAAATGTTTATTTCGCAACAAAGCCATTAGGACGGATGGATAGGAAAGAGTGAGACACTTGAAATTGCGAATTCGACTATTTGGTTGGGAAACAATGTTATTGATAAGATAACACACTATACTCGATTAGTCAACATTCAGAGAGATAAATAGTTACTTGGTGAAGATAATCTCAATATTGGAACCGGTGTTATACAATTTACATAAATACACCAGCTCAAGGTAAAGATTTTTTAGGAAGAATGTGTTTTTTCCATGGAAGGCAGCTGAATTGGATTGATATCAGCTTTGAATACGAGCAGTATGTACGAATAAAGGGTTTCGTAGGGCCATGAGGTTATTTTCTAGTCGTTTAATGGGTAATGCACTGTCAATAATCTGAAAAAATGCCAAAATGACCTTGTATCCAAAGTGGTAATAAATATTTAGGTTAGATGCAGCAGAGGATAATTCTATATGAAAATATTGAATTTTAAATATTGAACATTGAATTTTTCATTCATAATTATCCCTAAACGCAAATGTTTCTTAGTTTGTATATTTACCACTGTTTTGCGTATCTACAAAAGGCGTTAGGACATGGTTTTGACGAATTCGCGGATGAATATCTCTGGCGGGGAGTTAAATTTTGAACTGATTTTTTGTAGGCTGTAAGATCATACTCTCAGAAAGATATGTTTAAAATTTTAGGGCGATAGCTTCAAAAATGCCCCCTCCAGTGCCCCCAGAGTTGGAAGGAGCCAAAAAAACACTTTCCAAACTGAATGACTCATAGGGCATGATAACCCAAGAGGTCAGAGGTGGATGATTGTTAATATTACAACCCTAGATAATCATTGCATGAAGTAATAAAAGAATCCACAATGAATTACATAACGTTGTGCCTCCATCTTCGCTGATACTTTTCCATGAAAAGTGATAAATCGGACCGTGCACCGGGAAATTGACCTGCTGACCTTGAAAACGGACAGACTGGGTCAAATGAAGATTGAGGGTAAAGCTGGAAGTGTCCTAAGTAATATTAAAACAAACAGTCAAGATTTTGTATAAACAGTTTTAGAGAAGGACCCGAGTTAATCAGCTGTCGCGGAATCCTAAAAAACTCGTGAACTTATTTAGAAAATTAATGGTTAACTTTTTTCGAAAATAAATTTTACTAATCTTTTTGTGTCCCCTACTGCAGAACTATTTTATCTACAAGGTACAAGTGCCAAAATAATAAAATTATTGCGTTTTGGTTAGTTAAATTATTTCTGAAGTTCGACATCGAAAACGACGGGAACTTTTCCAAAACTTTTATAAGGTCTGATGAAAACTCAGTCCGTGGGGCATAACCACTTATCAAAATTTTGTCAAAAGTACTTACAGTGCAATATACTATATGTACCTTGGATAAAACCCACGTTAGGGATTTTTAGCATCAAAGTCGTAAAATGTGGGGGCCTTAAAAGTGGAAGAGTTGCGTTAAAGAGCGCATTCCATTAGGACAAGTATGAAATTAGACTGCAAAACGGACTTAAAAGATAAGCATAAGGCAAAAGTGGTTTTATATAGTGAAAAGCATGCTTAGTCCATTGATAATAGTCGCAAAGACGATTTTTGCATCAGGACCTCAGAAAAAAATATATTGCTCAACGCCATTTTATAAGAACACTGGTTTGGAAAACTAAAAAAGGACACCTCTCCAAATTTGACCTTGCCTCATTTCGCAGAGTACACAAAATCGGAAGCCAGATATGCTTACCTATAGTTTGAGACATGGGCTTTCAAATAAAAAAAGTTAGAAATCTCTACGACTAAAAACCACCCCGCAATTAAGGTATGAATTCGTCAAAACCATGTTCTAACGCCTTTTGTACAAGTACTCATTCATCTCCTCCTCTTTATCTGTATCCCTTACCTATGGAGTAGACCTTAAAAGTTAAAAAAAATCTGTTATAAGTTTATGCAATTCGAGATTGTGACAATTGGAGAGGGCATAGAGAGTTGTAGTCCAATCACACATTCCTGTGTGATACAGATATGTATGTATGTAATCCCCAAAAATTAGGATTGCTAGGATTACTATATAGGATTACTAGGATTACTTGTATTACTCCCAATTTAAAACAACAGATCCCATCCAAAAATTCAGTAAGAGATATAGAACATGGATTATGCAAAGTAAGCGGACACCGTAAAGTCCAATATACATACCTACATATATTTATATGTACACTACTGACTGGCATTGATTTAATAGTGTCTAATTTCTTACCGGTTTGGGAGTAGTTTGTAGCCGGTTGGTAAATTTTTAATTATCATCGCATTATTATCTCGTTATTACCATGCCGGTAGTCATCATAGATCGGATATTTTGCGTACTCCGTACTCCAAAAAAAAGTCGCGTACTCCAAGCCCGGAGTATGTACTCCTGTCTATGCGATCTAAAATTTTGCGTACTCCGTACTCCGCGTACTCCGGCCTCCGGCAAACCTCGCCGGCCTCCGCGTACTCCGGCCTCCGGAAAAAGTCGCGTACTCCGGCCTATGGTAGTCATACATGTGTATCTACTCCGAACAGTAATGATTTCATACCAGTTTCCTAACTGCGCGCATATGAAGATACATATGCCCATAGGCATTAAGTAGCTCTTAATACGTAAAACGTGATATCTTAATATCACGGAATTAGACATGCCGTATCTTACCATTAGATACTGTATGCATCTACATATACGTATTTCTGATAGCTATGCAAATATGTACTTGTTCACAAGCTTGTGCATATAAATCAGGATTAAAACTTATTAAGTACTTCAACACACCATCATCGTAGTCAATAAGGAAATACATCCCATAACTTATACTACATTCATTACGATAGCTAAACTGCGCAAATCAATGTAAATGACATTCATAAAAATTTGTTTCTTAATATGGATATTGAACTCTATATATTTTCTCTTAAAAATATGTAATGCATGCATATCGATGAGGATGGAATTAATAAGCAGATATTTAGTCTTGAATTGACGAAGGAAGGACACATCTGATTTAATTGAATCCACAATTTTAACAATCGTAATTACTCTCTAGTCGTCAATCGTTTGAGCTGAATTAAATTTTTATTAAATAGTAAATTTCTAATAGCAGGTGCAAAATATAAAGTAGTTATTATTTAATAAAAGCGGATACAATGGACTGCGTTCCTGATTTGGTAGTTCAGAAAATTGCTGACGTGAGTAACAAATAAATCATTAATACTTACATACAAATTAGTATTTTACCAGGTTTATGCAGTAACAAATAGTTATTTAAATATTTAGGTAAGGGGTGGATTGGGTGGTACAATTCAACATTTAGATGACAAATATATCCTTCGTTTTCTCATAGGTAATTTTCACTATATATGCACCAAACATTTTCATTTTTGTGCACAAACATATTGAATATTCTGATTATTCATTACAAGTTCGCATGAAGTACCTGCTAATATTATTCATAGGCTTGGAGATTCGCAAGTTTGCAAAATGAATTTCACGCGAATTTGTTTGCGAACTTTGTTTGTTAACTATGCGAACTTGTAATGAATACCCTCATTATACGTATACTAATTTATGTCATTGCTGCATATTAATAATCACATTTATTCCCACAGCTAGAGACTACGATACCTCAAAAGCGGAAGAAATGCTTAAAAATGTATGATAAAAAGTAATCTAATTTTATCACCATTATTTTTAATTAATGCCCATATTTTTATTACATATTTATGTATGTAGCATGTCCAATGGATGGCAGCTACTGGATATGCTCAAGCACACACTTGGATAATTGAACCCGTTGTGAAAGATGCGTTTAAATTCTGCATTGGCGGAGAAGATAAAGAAGGACGACTTGGTAACCTGACAATGAGGATATTCACGTCAACTTCTTTGCAACATGTCTCCACAACTTACTTTGCGAAGAATTTCGAACTGACAATCAATCAAAATGCTCTATTTCTTTACGAAATATGTATCCGCTACAAAAAATTAACAGCATAAACCATTTTTTGCAAACTTGTCGCCAGGTAAAATTTTTATTTTTGATTTAAAATCAGCCTCTTAGGACACGGATTTCGTAAATAGGGCAAAGTTGAAAATACGTGTTGCGAAGCGACGTTTTTGTCTGACGTGAATATATACTCCCAATTTTTAATTAAGTTAATTACGTAGATCTATGTAAACATGAAGAATCAAAAACCCATAAATTTCAGTTACATATTTGCCAATGGGAAAATGGGCTGCAAGACAAATGCTGACCGCTGGAGAGGCAAAGGAAGTGGACCGTGCGCTTTACCGCATGAGCTCATGTGCTTATGCTGCTCTCTCACAAGCAAAAATTCGGGACAAATATATCCCAATTTTGGACCTAGCTGATTTATCCTACTACACAGTGGCTCACTATGAAAGTAAGTTTAATAACAATTTGTGTATGCTAAAATCATGTTAGAATATTAATTAAGTATCTTTTCGAAAAGCTGCACAGCTAATTGTTCGCATGTTCCGCGAACAGGAACAAAACTTTCCGGAAACATTGGAAGCTATATTTTTGATTAATTGTATGTCTAGTTGCTTAATTGAAGTAGCATTTTTATTCGAACATAATTTCCTGCTGTGTTATAGTAAATTTTAATATTTATGCAGCCCCATGGGTTTTCAACATTATATTTCCCCTCGTAAAACCAATCCTGGGACGAAGTACACTCCAAAGGCTGGAAGTGTATGGAAGTTCACCGGAAAAATGGATTCCTGCATTGCTAAATCGGATCGAGGTTGGGAAATTGCCATCAATGTTGCTTGAGAATTATGCAGATGAAGTGAAGGCATACTGCGGCGTATAAATAATAAGTACTCTAAAATTATTGTTGGGGGTCACCTTATTTGCATACGTCTCACTCCGACCATTTTCGGTTTTACGGAATTTCCATGATGAATAAACTATGAAGAATTGAGAGGGCCAATAAAGTGACATGAGGAACAACTCTTATTTATGCATGTTTAATTCTTTGTAGCAATTTAGTAGACATTTACATATGTACATACTTGGTAGATACATCAAATAGTAGTCTAAGTAAAAATTTTGAGAAAATATTAAGCACTGTGATTTAATAAAATTTGATTTACTGAATTATATTCAAGAATGAATCGCATTATTATAAACTTAAAGAATGTGCAAATATATGAATTTATACTTACAATCTTGTAACATATGTACATGTGCATGTGTGTATCAAATCATAATTCACTACGAATGAATGAACCATTCTGAATGTCATGCTTTGCATACTAATTAATTATCGTAATTAAGACCCCCACTCTATTTCTTTAATGCAGCTAAAGAATTCAAGTCTGCCAAATCTCGCAAATCTTCTATCAATCCAGAAGGAAATGGGAATTTTTCATTCTTCGCAAAAGAATAACTGTAGATTCTGCAAATCATATAACGAAATCTTGTATTATAAACTTGTATATCGTAAAAAGACAAATATGTAGTTCTTAAGGAACTTATGTATGTACATACAGTCCATTTAGCTCCAAATTTGTGTCCAACTGGTTGCTACACATCTTAAAAATCCAACCCCTCTCAGGTAATGAAATGTTATCTTTCTTCCGGATTGACAAAGTGTCCAAAAACCAGCGAATTTTGACCACTTTATAAACCCTGGCTGCAAACGATTCCAACAAAAAGATCTCTTCCAACATGCTCGAAAGTTCGGCAGAATGACAGTTGGCTCGTAATTCCTAAAACGTTAAAAAAACGCAGGACATGATAAACTTACGTTTAGACTAAGGTTTAAACTTAGATATCAAAATCAACCGTTTTTTAACCACATTGTTTAAATAAGGAAACATTACGCTAGTGTTCTACCGATTTTTTAATCAACATAAATTATGTCGAGAATCTGGTATATCTAGTCAGGCAGGTATTAATTTCTCGGTATCAAAGTTGCTATTGGTTGGTATTAAAAGTTATACAGGTCCGTAAAGGTTCGGTGCCGATTCGATAAAACTTTAATACCGAGCTACAATTACACAGTATTACTTACGAATACTACTTTGATGGAGTCATACAATTACATGAATATACCCTTTGGTATTAGTTTAGTACTGATTTGCTAAGTGTAACAAACCCCATCATTAATTTACCAACCTGCGTATCCGTCACGGCCAAACCTATCAGCAAATTCAGGAGGATCATCGACATCAAAATTGTGAACAATGAGAATAAAACTTGAGTCGTAACGTAGTGAGAGGGCGACACCCCGGTGGCGTCATCTTCGGTGTGAAAAACGTCGTCATAATTCAGCTCTCCCGTCATCATGACGAGCACTTTGGGAACTGCGAGCCACGGCGATTTGAACGCTTTCCCTTCCGGCATGATAATGCAGAAGGAGAAAGCAAAGGCAAACAGTAACGAGGCAAAGGTGCAAATGAACTTGAAAAAAGATTTGAAAACTTTGATAAAGATTTCGATAAGGATTCGCAACTGTTGGATTTTGCAAACTTGACCCAGCACGAGGGACCAGACGATGAAGACGGTCACCTGAAAAAATTCAGATTTATGCAACGTTCTCACAGAGGTTGCCTTTCACCATTTGAAACAAATATTCATTTTGTAGAAATTTTTGCCTTTCAAAGGGAATTTTTGTCGTAAATGTTACCAAATGTACGTTTTGTCAGAATTTATGTCTTTGAAAAGTATGTATTTTTTTCCTAAAAAATGTTATCGAACGTTACAAAAATAGTACATAAGTTCCATTTTAAAGTTTTGTAATGCGCCATCATTTTGATCAACTCGTCCCCTAATATTGAAATAATTACTTACGCATGCCAGTTTGTACTGCCACGGGCTAATCGAAATCTTCTCGGCGCCACCGATGAATTCGTAGACGGGCCACGACGTCCAGAAGACTGACCCAATAACAAACAATTGACCAATATTTTCCAATTCGAAAAAGTATCTCGACCAACTTGGCACCGTCAGCATTTCGAAGAGCTCTTTAGCGAAAAATAGGACGCAAAGGAGCCAACATGTCACGGCCAGGGTTAATTCTTGCGGTTGAAAATTGTCAGGGTCACAGTTGATTTGGGTAACACCCGGGTTGTTTTCTTCCGGAGTGGAGTTATCTTTTGAAGAAGATTTAGAGAGCCATGGGCAATTTGTGTAGTACACGTTAAATATGAAGTAGGCATAGATGGCGTGCCAGAAAATCTAACGATAAGAGAAAAAAATATTTAAAGTGTCATCTGAAGTTAAAGTTCGTTTCACAAATACTATAAAAAATTATCGATTTTGAAAAAAAATCGCTAATTTATTTGAGAGATTTTCACAATAAATTTTCCCAAAAACGATTCTTAAAGCGACAGAATTGTATATACAGTCAAGAGCAAAACTTTACGACATATGGAAGAGACTTTTAGGACATGTTATTCAAATGGGGAATTAAAGGCCGTAAAGTTTTGCACCGCGTACCTTTCCGAATAATTTTTTTAACGCTGTGATATAATTTTTATTGAATAAAGCGTGCAAAAGTAGGGGGTGACGTGGTAAATTATTTTTGTCGCCGAATTTTTATCAAGGAACTACAAGGAATTGAAAGAATTAATTTTGGAAGAGACTTTTTGGACAGCCATAAGCACAATGTGTTGTCCCAAAAGTCTCTTCCAAAATTAATTCTTTCAATTCCTTGTAGTTCCTTGAAAAAAATTCGGCGACAAAAATAATTTACCACGTCACCCCCTACTTTTGCACGCTTTATTCAATAAAAATTATATCACAGCGTTAAAAAAATTATTCGGAAAGGTACGCGGTGCAAAACTTTACGGCCTTTAATTCCCCATTTGAATAACATGTCCCAAAAGTCTCTTCCATATGTCGTAAAGTTTTGCTCTTGACTGTATGTATGTAGGACCAATAATCAACTTTACACTAAAGTGTCATTAGTTTTAAAACTCTTGAAACATTTAAGGACATTGAATAGACGTAAAAGTGAGATTAAAAGCTTCATCCCATCGCACCGCAAAGAAGGTTGCCTTTAGTATCTAAATATGCTGTTGCATTTTAAACGTAGCTTCTCGGGAAACATTTTTCATTACATGTTTCCATGAAAAAAAACAATATAGAAGTTTGATTGTCAAAATCTTACGTGTATCCCAATCGAAGCAATAATAAGCGGATATGCCTTTTGGTATTTGAAATAGAGAAAGGCTTGCATCAAGGGATGATTCAGAACTTCTTTCACCGTTTCCGGGCTTTCTTTAAGCAATCCTTCAAAGCTTCGAGTTTCTTGTAGCAAATTTCCCGCATTTTTACTCCCCTTAATATTTGTCAGGGTACTGCAAACAATTATAAAAAAGTTTGAAAATTTGGTGAAATATGAACATATTAACGACTTAAATATGTAATTCTTGCTCTTGTATTTAGAACGCATTTCACCCTAAAATCCTGAAATATGTATACTTACTTAAAATCAAGCTCAATCTTTTCATGAGATGCATCATATTTCACTCCTGTATTAAAGTGCTTGATTGTTAGTTTCGGCAGATTTATGTATATCAAATCCAGTGGGGTTTGATCTTTATCGTCACTGGAAAATTATTTGGAGCGTTAACATTTACAAAATTTCATCAAATTTTAGCAAATCGCGTATGTACCAAAGTGTCACGTCAGCACCAAATTCGCCTAAAAGAATGACCATTTTTCACTGGCGGATTCAGCAGCTAGATGAAGCGCAGTTTGTTTCTGGTGATGGTGATGGAATCCGTGGATTTTGTGGTGATGGTGATTGTCAACTTGCATATTAACAAAATCCGGAGGGGTAGAATTCTTCACGTTTTTCCAGTGGTTCAATATTTCCGTGGTCATTTCCACGGCAATTGTTCGATTCGCTGAAATTAATGACAGACAAAGCAGATAAGCACATCAAATTTATATATGCCAATTAAATATATGGAAACTTTAAAAAATATATTTGTACCTAGATTTGACATGTATGTAGCTCGAAAAAAATGGTGTATGCATGTAAAGGTTGTTAATAAAGTCCGATCCCATGAATTTTTTGGAGCGCGGTTGTTACAAATTCAGCTGGAACTTTTGAACCAGTGAAGTTATTTATTTCAAATTTTTACCATGGGAGGAACAACTAAACGTGTAAGTCATGAGCATCTTAGAGTTAAGATACAAACATTGCATCAGCAGGGGTTTAAACCTGCAGAAATTGTGCAAAAATTGGGCTGCAGCCGCAGAACTGTTTGGAAATGGAAGAACAAAAATTTTGTCCACGACAAAAAGCGACCAGGGCGACCCAGAAAGGTGTCACCTACCACAAAGAGAATGATTAAAAACAGACTTTACAAGAAAACCGGTAGTTCATTACGTAATTGTGCAAGGGAGTTAAATGACTCAAAACGCTATAAAGAGAAGAAGAAGCAAATTAACTATGTGACCGTGCAAAAATTTGTGAAATCTACGAGGTGGGGTCACACAGCTTACAAACTAACCAAAAAACCTCTCATGTCACAAAAAAATATCGATGACCGTCTGAAATTTGGAGAACTCCTTCAGAAAAGTGGCCATTTGAGTGAAAAAAGACTTGGTGAAGAATTGCGCAGTCACATCCTTTGGACTGACGAATCTATTATTGAGCTATATCCAAAATTGAACCAACAAAATGTTCGTTACAGGACAGAAAACAAATCGGATGTACCATCAAGAGTAGTCCCAAAATTCGGGCTTAAAGTTATGGTAGCGGGTGGATTTTGTGCACGTGGCGTGACTCCTCTACATATCATACCAAAAGGCCAAACAGTCAATGCAAAGTATTATATAGAAAAAATATTACCTATCTATTTCGATAGCATGGGGAACAAGGAAATATTTCCGAATGAAAGAAAAATAGTTTTCATGCAGGATGGTGCTACAGCCCATACAGCAAAAGCGAGTTTGAGTCTCATCAAGACGCAAGTTTCAACGGTCTGGAGCAAGGGGGTGTGGCCCGGAAACAGCCCAGATTTGAATCCCCTGGAGAACCTGTGGTCCATACTTAAGGAAAATGTATACAAAGAACCACAACCCCGGACGAGGGAAGAGCTAGTAAAAAAAGTTCAAGATGTATGGAATTCGATTCCCACAGACACATTGGAAAAATTAGCACAGAGCCTTAAACAAAGAGTTGAGGGCATGGTTAAAGTAAATGGTAACAAGACCAAATACTAAGGTAAATATGTCGAACATTTTTTGTAAGTATCACGGGTAGTTTTTTTTATACTAGCCTTCACTTTTTTATAGGAAAAATGGGATCGGACTTTATTAACACCCTTTAAGTACTCCAAATTTGCAGGATTTTGTAATTTGCAACGTATTTGAAGATAACTATTTGTCTTCCGAATTTAACAAGGGAGAAAGTATGTTTTTATTTCAGAAAGAAATGTAAATAATACTTTGACGTGACTACGCACAATACCATTTTCTTTTACAAAATGATAACATTAAGGTTAACCTGACGAAATTTACTGACTTTTACAGATTAATTTTGTACAGGGGATTAAGGTAAAACTGAAATGATCACGTAGAAAAACGTGCATCCATTAAGTATTCCAATTTTCAGAAAAACTTACGAAATTTTACAGAATGATGCAAAATAGTTTTCCCATCAGAATCCACATCGTTTAAGTTTAACGAGTTCAACAAATCCTTCAATTTTTCATGGTTCCGTCCCGTTTTGACAATGTCGAATACCGAGTTGACATTAATTTCCACCATTTCCACATTTCCCTCGGGACAAAGTAAAGGATCCGTAGGACAATTGTTGCCTCCAGTGGCTTCCATTTCTCACTGAAATTAATATTCATGCAATCCATGGTAAAATTGTAAAATACAAAAGTTTCATAAACTTACAAACTTTTACAAATAATTCAAAGAAATTTGCTTCCAAAATTTTAGCAAACCTCTTCAGATCAAGTTAGATTTGTATGCAAAAGTGTGTAAAATTATTTTACAAAACGCACAGATTTTACAAGTTAGGACTGACTGAATTGCGTCGCTTAAGCAAAATACAATTTTTATTATTTATCTTAAATTCTGTATTTAGTATGTCGAAAAATTGTTATCGTCCCGAGAAAACTAAAAATCGACATTTTGTTACTTTTAGTCACATTTCTTTTTGTTCAGTCCCCAGCAAATTGTAATCACATCATGAGGTACACAATCCAAAGAAAAATTAAAAATTACCAACCTCTACTTATCTCCACGTTTCTTAATATTTTTTTAATAAACAAGTACAGCTTCACAAAATATGTATGAATTCAAGAGGAATATGTTGTTAATTGTTAGTTAGCGATCAGTTAAATTTGCACAATTCTCAATAATAAATATTTGTAATAAAATCACTTTGGGAGTAATATCAAAATTTAAGTGGATAACAAAGGAAGTAAATTCAGCCCCCTCTTCATTCGTAAGTGAGTCCGGATAATAAAGAATAGTGAGTTATATTTGTAACCAGTTATGTATGTAGCCGTTGGAAGTTTGAAGATGGGAATTAATGTGGTTGAAAAGAATGCAATGCAAACAAGTGAATGATCAAGTTACATAATGAAGGAAAGGATTCTTATCTTAACGACTTCCAGAATTTAACACCCTACTCGACTTGTCTGGACATCGACCAGTTACATATTTATTTAATGTGTAACATGGGATTAGATGAGAATTGAGTGGTTATTCTCCAACCAAAAGGGGAGAGTTTGCCAGGTTAGGAAACTCAGATTTTGATGCTCTGCTACATTCGTTTGGAGAAATGTAACATGGTCCAAAACTTGGTTAGGAGGCATTAAAATCTAGATTTGTAATCCTCCTTTCAAAAGTAAATTTCTTGTAACATAGCAATGTGTTTAGTGAGATGGATCATTTAGTTGGTGGATTTCTCCTAAATCTAATCCGCTCCCATTTTATTGCAGATTATCTACTGAACTATGTCCAGAAAAACAGATGCAGGAGTAGGATGTCATGTTCTGGAAGTCATTAAGATAAGAATCCTTTCCTTTATTGAGAAGTATGATCATTCACTTGAATCCTTGCTCGACTAGATTTCTAAAGGGCCGTGCAGGAAGCATGTGATCGATTTAACGTAATGGAATTTTTGTCGGTTTTCATATTCCATTAAGACTAGTTTCAAAATGTTTTGACTCTCATAGTATAAAGTGGATCACGTTCAATATGCATGGTACTTTGTACGTTTGAATTATTTAACCGTTTCAAATAATGTATAGCAATCATTACTTAAAATAAATCTACTATTTGTCATTGTATTCGTGTGCATGTACATCAAGATATGTGTACAAACCTGGGCTGGTAACTATTTACATGTATACATACATACGTATGTAAGTACATTCAGGATTTATTATTGTTCTTTCCATGAAATCATATTACATACATTTAATTAGAAAAAACTAAACGACCCGCGCCGTACATAAGTGTCCCTATCTGAATATTTAAAAAAAATCTTCTAATTGAGTGCATTCATAGGTAACACGTATGTATTTAATTAATATGTATGTATGTAAATTCTTGAACCTGGGAAACGTTTAGACGCAATTATGTATATTGATATGTACTGCAAAGAATTAAATTCTCGTCTTTTTGGTCTTAACATTTACTATAACTTTGGCTAATGTGGGCAACGATACCTCCAATATTTAAAGGGCATATATTGATATGCATAATTCAAACGGTTGGGGGAACTGAACGTTATGAATCGCTGCATGAAATTCTATCCATAATTGTGAATCGTTTGAACAAATGGTATGATTATGATAGGGCGAAACCGTTTTAGGAGAATTTCTATTGTGGCTGTCCGTCAGTTTGTCCGCACCCAAGATTACTTTCGATTACTTAGATTTGAATTTCGGATGCGGTTTTCACTACGGTACCAGGAATTTTTTGGGAGGGTTTTAACTAAATACGGGAGATACACATATGTAGGTTACAGGTAATAAGACCAGAGGTTAAAAATGTCGAAATATCTGTTTTAACCGATTTTGACTATTTTTTGGAGGGTTATTGCAGAAATCATCATTGTTTCGACGATAGTGGACCATTACCTTGTAAACGAGGTTAGGGTTTACAAGTAGTGTCGGAAAGTAGTGTTGCTCACGGGATGAGTTCATTCAATCAGAAACCCGGACCCCAAACCGATACTGCTGATCCGAAACCCTAAGTTAACTCGGACCCGATACCTATTAACACGGGTCCGAACCCGAAAGTTCTGTGCTCTGGAAATTCGTATCCGATGCAGTATCCGAACCCGATCATAACTCGAAAACCACAGTAAGAACCGGAACCCATCAGAACAACTATCGGAAAGTGCAAGGGAGATGCCTAAGAACAAATTCCAATTGGTTCCACCCTTTTACCACATTTCTTGAACGTCTTCATCACTTGAAACTTTATACCGGATTTGTTAGGGGTTATTTCTTCATAGTAAATTGTTGTTTATCTTAACATAACTATACTGCATGTGCGAATGGGACCATACTTATACATATGTTCTCCGATTAGTAATTATTTGATATAAGTTTTCTAAGAGAGTATGGAAATTATTGTATGTATAAATTGATGACTGTTTCATAGGTTATGTTTATATGTGAAATATATTTAGAATATAAGTTGTAAAATTTCGCAAAATAAGGAATGACAATTTATTTGTGTATGATTGATTTAACCAAAAATTAACCAAAAAGTTTGGAGAACTGGAAAAATTCATACAAGTCCTTACAGGCAATTCTATCGCTAATTTTGACTCCATTGAGTAAAAAGTGTGCCAATTAAGTGGTGAAACAGAACCAGTTACATACTTGAATACATATATACGTAGATATCTGTATGTACTTATTCTTGCAACCCCCTCGCTAAAAAAGTAACCAATCAATGAATTTCCTAACCCTATTTATGCGTTTTAAAAAATAACATACATCCAGACATATTCAAATTTAGAATTTTAAATGCATAGAACACCAACATTAGCATTTTAATCCACGGAATATGTGGACTATAGAAAAATATTGCCATATTTTTTCGGCAGTAGACAGGCTTGTTATCTTTATATACTAATTCTCATTTAAAATGCTTACGTTTGCCTTCACAGATATGTACAGCATGAAAATTCTACCTTAACTAGGTAATATAATTTTACGCGAAAAATAGCGGACAGTCCTGGTTTCCATCTTATTCACGAAAATCACATTAGCACAACTTTGGCATTTTGTATTAATTGTGGCATATGCCATCTAACTCCCATATTTTGATGCATTACCGAGATATGCAAATTTGGGGTTTACCAATTTTTAACTCTGCAATGATATTTGAATAAACAGTGACATAGGCAATGCTACAGTATAGGCAGAAAGTCATTATACCCTCATACTTTTTGCACATAATGCCTCATATTGTTCGAGAAGCTTGAGAGCATGAAGTGCAATTTTGCACAATTACTTATCATGATGCAAGGTTTCCGGAACCATACTTTGGATAACGGCGTGGCACAAGCAACGATACGGTGGAATTATATTCAAAATTCCGACTGGAAAAAAGTCTTTATACCCCAATTAATTTTTCATGAAAAATTTGGTCAAAGTCTGCTGTATTCAGGGATGGGCAATCCCAGGATTACTTTAATCAGATTAAGTAATCAGATTACATTGAATGTAATCCAGTAATCCACGAAAAATTCACAGTTTAAAGTAATCCGTAGTCCGTAATCCTAGCTAGGTCTTGGAATTATGTGTAATCCGTAATCCCCAATTTACGAGATTGGAAAATGTAATCAGATTACGGATTACTTTGTTGGATTACTTTGCTCCTGTCAACCGCATGACAGCTCCATCTTGCAACTTCTCCAGAGTCTGAGTCACTTGCTGAACTTGAATGCTGAAACTACCTTCTGGATTCTTCAGCAGAGGTGCAAAGTAAAGAGAATTTTGGAACAATTAAGAGGGGTCTATTTACTACAATACATTGTTGTCTGCCCTAAGAAACCGACTGTCGGATGAATCATTCAAAGCTCTTGTTTTTTGAGCTAATCATCATCATGAAATTAAGTGACGCTATTCAGAATAAACCGTTGCAAACGAAATGTAGCAAAGGGGTGGAGTGAGACAGTCATGCGGTCATGGCATGCCAAAACTATGTCTAGATTTAATTTTTGAAATTCCCGCCTAAAACTACGTCTAAAAGTATCAAGACAAAAACTCGACATTTTCAAGTTTGGCGTCGTCGACACGGTCACTCGGTCATGTCACGTCAAAACTATGAAGATTTTTGTACCCTCGCCCGAAACTATGTCCAAAACAAAAAATTCGACAAGTTTGACCCGTGGCGTCTTCACCGTGGCGCCGTGACCTTATGACCTACAATTCCCATTTACTCACTCATCCATACCTCAAAAATTAGAAACCCGTTGGCGAAAACTGCATGTTGAAATTCGAAACCGTTCTAAAGTTATTGTGGATACAGACCGGCGGACAACACTTTTCCATAAAGGGATTTCGCTTCTCTTCACCCCTTAATACATAAATATTGATTTTTGTAATTCAGATAATAATCCGTAATCTGATTACTGTAATCCGTAATCCGTAATCCACGTCATTAATTTATCCCAGTAATCCAACAAGTAATCCACATTATTTCAGGAACCAAGTAATCCCAATCCAGTAATCCCATGTAAATTTTTAAATTAATTAATCTGTAATCCGTAATCCATCGAAATTGTTGGGAGTGCCCATCCCTGGCTGTATTAAATAACAGTCAAATTAGCACCTGGGATGTCCACCTCGATTCTTTAGGAAGGTAGGGACACATCTTGGAATCGATCCAAGAAACGAGCTGGTGAAGGAAGCGTCCAAATTCTCCAATTCAAGCTATATGGCGTCGACCAGTCTTTGAAGTTGGATAGCGCGTGCTGAGAAATTTTGGGCTTCACAATTGACCATAAATGTTCATTAACATGCTGTCCAATTATTATGGATGGCAATTCAACAATTCAATCTCCTTTGTTTTAAACCAAATCTTCAATAATTTTGATGTATGCTAAGGATCGCCTTAGTATTTGAAAATATAATTATTCCCAAACAGTTGTTTCCTCACGTTGCAATCAAATTCCAACTCAGAACGTCGCAGTAGTAGTTAGTGTACATTATTACTTCGATTGCATCAAAATTTTTGACGCCCATCCACGACGTTACGCCCAAACCCTTCGATTTTCGCCCTGATCCTTAATGGTTTGGGTACCGTAGTTTTTTTATCAGCGTCTTTTTGCTGAATCCTTATCCCACTGGGCAAATTTGAACCAAATAGGTCGATGTTGACGTCGCCTAGCAATATCAGGAGTTTCTAACATTAAACCGTCTAATGGTGATGCTTTTTGGCCCATTTAGAGCGGTCTTCCATATTGACCTAGCGGGGAAATTGATTTCTCCATGTTGCTAGCTATTCAAATCCATCTTAAGCGATCCTACTCTTTATAATTCGCACCAAAACTTGAAGATAATATTCTTCCCTAGTTTTCAAGTTGATTTTTGGTCAAGATAACCGTGAAGTGTTTGGCTTTTGGAGAAGTTGCCTTGAGCAGTCCATGGCCGTGTGATCCATAACTATGAAAAAGCTGTTAAATTCCATTCCAGTTCAAATTTTTTGCACTTTTCGACTATTCTGGCAACTGTACCATTATTAATGGGTGGTTAATCGGAAATTCTTTGGTGTCGAAGACTTTTATCATTCAAATTTACGACTTTTTGCCCGAGGACGGGGCTAATGTATTTTTGAGTGATTATGACCTAATATTGATAACCGACAAGTAGTTCAGCATTAGAAATATGTTATATTCCAAAGAATAATGCATCCACTGGTGCGTAAATAACGATTTAAGAGGGTGTTTTTAAAAATTACACTAAAAGTACAACAAAGTCAGAGGGTGTAAAGACTTTTTTCCAGTCGGAATTTTGAATATAATTCCACCGTATCGTTGCTTGTGCCACGCCGATATCCAAAGTATGGTTCCGGAAACCTTGCATCATGATAAGTAATTGTGCAAAATTGCACTTCATGCTCTCAAGCTTCTCGAACAATATGAGGCATTATGTGCAAAAAGTATGAGGGTATAATGACTTTCTGCCTATACTGTATCTTCATCTACATATATCATATGGATATGAAATAAAAAATAAAGAATGAGAAACATTTGCTGTAATTGCGTAAAGTCTTAATCGAAACCCTGTTTTTATGGCAATCAATACGTACTTATTCGCATAAGAATTCTTAATTTATGCTCTCCATTCTATTGTCCTTATCCAGACAATCCGTTTTATTTTAGAGTTACACAAATGTTCTGCAGTTTCGACCTTTCTACGGTACTAGAAATCCTAAAAAATGATTTCTCGCTGCTTGCCACATTCCCAGAATTTCCCACAAATTAAGAAAATATTCAAAATCCGTAAAGCGATTAGCTCGATAATCCACTTTCAGATAGAAATTCAAGGTAATATGTACTCTGTGGAGGAAGAAATTTACGCGACATTGCCAAGGCAATGCCGGTATTAACGTTTTTGCAGATATTACAGTTTGGTTTGTTATAGTTTATAAGAGTTCTAATCGATCTACATTTTCATCAGCTAAATGAGCCGCAGATTTAAACTGGTGGAGGGTCATATAAATGTTCAAGTGATTTGGGATATGCATTTTTAGGTATTGGTGAAAATATGTGCATGCATTCTATTTTTCTCTCACTTTTACATACATGTACTTACATCATGTGTGTAAGTAAGTATGTATTTAAGTGTGAATGTGTGACGCATTGACTCATGTACAAACCCTGCAAAGTGGGATTGAATTTGGACAAAAGTGTATTTGTATTTAAACCTCTTCGAATTGATCATACTTTGAATTACGTTAATACTCAGAAGCTGACCCTGCTGTTTGCTTCTTAATCCCGAAGTAAATCTGGGGACGTATTTTATAGACAAAAAAATCTCCAAATTTTTCCCCGAATGTGATGACTGGACCCACATTAACACTAGGTTTTTAGAGTGTAGTATTTCTCATTTATATGCATATTTTTTTATAGAACTGAAGTGGCAATTACTTACTAGCATTGACTACATTGTGTATACATATTCTGGTGTCTGGTTAAAGTGAATAATTGTGTTTATTCGTTGGAGCATTATTCTGTTTGTAGGTATGCACACATTTACTCAAAATTATTACTATGTATATAGTAATAATTAAAAAAAATATATATTATATTAATAATAATATAATGGCTATATTTAGCATCGTTCAAGGTTAACCAAGATGAGCTTACAATGCGGAGGTGTCGGATTTTGATCAGACAAATTTTAATTTTATCTGTTTCAAAAATATATAAGCAGTTCCATATTTTCCCATTTTTATTAATGTGCCAGTTTGACCTGAATTTGCAAAATTACTTTCAACCAAGACAGTGCATTTCAAAACGCTGTAACAAATTTACCGTAAAAACTCAAATAGTAGCCGGGGGCTACTATTTATAAAATGGGTGGCCGGGACCCGGCTACTATTTGAGCAAGGCTACTATTTGGGCAAGGTCACTATTTCTAAAATTATGAAGATGGACACGGCTACTATTTGCATACGACTATGATTTTCATTTCCTGAATCAAGCTCAAACTAAATTTAAGACCAACGCCAATTTTGCCCTTAGAGTCGTTTCATTTCATTTCAACTTTTATTCACGTGTAAATGGATATCAGTTAACAATAACTGGTTTGCAAACCATGACACAAAATGCTATAACTATATGCGAAGCATAATAAATACCTAACTACATTTTTTCTAACTCTTACTTCATAAATAATAATAGTAGTCGTCAGAACGCTTATTAATTAAAAATTCACGACAAGATTGTACAAATTTAACATAGTTCATGTTGGGGTCCCAGTCTCTAGGCAATTTGTTCCAAAGTTTAACTGCTCTATAATGTATCGATTTTTGTACAAACGTAAAAGATGGGACGGTCAATAGGGGCCAAGTACGCCTCCCTGAAGACGAACTAACCGAGTGCAGTAGTTTTTTAAACGCATATTTGTACAAAAATAAGTCACGACGTTCTTTAATTGACAGGAGATTGAACTGTGTTAATAGATCATTCACATTAATTGATTGCTTATTTATCTTAAACCGTGTGTGCTTCCGATATCGATACTTTTTTGCTAGAGAAGGATAAAGGAATTTCACCAAAAACGAATTAACTTGTATTGCGTCTAAATGAGCGTCAGAATGGATTGCCCAGATGTCAAGGCAAAAATCCATTACGGAGTGTATATGGCTGTTGACCATTATAGACATTACCTTATTAGTGAGGTGGCGTTTAACGCTATGTAAGTACCCGAGCTTATTAGATACCTTCTTTGTTACATGTTCGTAATGATTACTAAAACTCAGACTGGAATCTATGTACACACCTAGGTACTTGAAAACACTTACATTCTCAATCGATTCGCCATTACTTAACACTATGGGTTTACAGAAAGAAGAAGGTACATTACATCGCGGCTTACTAAAGATTTGAAATTTGGTTTTCGAATAGTTAATACTTAGGTTATTCATACTATACCACTCTTGAACAATATTTGCTTGCTCAGTCATTGCTTTCATTAACAATTCAAGGTCATTACCAGCTAAGTATATAACTAAGTCATCTACATACAAAAGGAACGGGATTGTTATAACTTTACAGATGTCATTCTGGTACGCAGAATAATACAAACCGCTCCCGGCCGCTCCTTGGACCACACCCGTGGGATTATCATAATATTTATGACCTACTTTAAATTTGAACACTCTTTGATTCATATAGTTATATAACAGACTGATATAATTCGGGCGTACATTAAATTGTTGCATTAGCTTATTGATAAGTATAGATCTATCGAGACTATCGAACGCAGAGCGCGCATCATAGTAGATAGCAACACAATACCCATTCTTTTTATCAAGTGCGGAGTAAACATAATTCGTGAATTCGGAAAGTGCAGTTTGACACGAGCGCTTTTTTCTACAGCCATGCTGTTGATTAAATAATTTGGCGTCGATCCTGTCACATAATCGTGTATACAGTAATCGCTCGAAAATCTTGCAATACACATTTATCATGGAGATTGGGCGATAACTGGAAGGATCCAATTTCTTCCCCTTCCCCTTGTAAATGGGAACAACAACTGTTGAGCGGAACGATTGTGGAACTACACAAAAATTAAGTAGCATATTAAAAAATATTGTTAATTGTAACGCAACCGTGTCTTTACAACGTTTGATAATTTTAAGTGGTACATATAAATCTGAGGGGCTATCTTTGGCATTCTCTGTGATAGCCTTCTCAACCTCCTCAAAGCTAACTGTGGGGAACTTTTCACTTGTATCTGAAAAATATGTTACCATATTTTCCTGTAGAATGTTTTCAGGTATCATTCTGTCCGACTTGATAACAAACTGATTGGCTAACACTTGATTAATATCATCCTGCGAAGTTACTGCCACCCCTTTCGCAGGGTCAATAAGTTTACAAATATTTTCGCGTTGTTTGCTACGAAACCGCGTTAATTGATTTACATGATTCCATAACGAGACCGTATCCTTTTCACTTTGCTCTAGTTTCACAGAAAAATACTTTTTTTTTGCATTATTAATACTCGTATTATAAAGATTACGTGCACATCTATACTTACACTCTTAGAAAAATCAATACCAGATCAATACCAGGCGGTATTCATATGTGACCCTACCGTTTTGGTATTAATTTAATACCAAGCGGTATTATTTTGTGTTTATACCGTCTTGGTATAAAAATGTGACTTGCGGTATTGATTTTTTTTGTGCATGATGGTATTGCTTGTTACTACCGTGGGGTATGAATCTAATACTATGCGGTATTAACGAGTTATACCATACATTAAGAAAAATAACGGTTTAGTACTGCTTGGTATTGATTCAAATGTTATTTATTTTATACCATTATAACTTGTAATTTACAAGTCAGAAAATTATAAATGACATACATACATACATAGTCCAACCATAAGTTCCCGTGAATGCATTTCCGGTGATAAAGCCCAAAGTATTAGAGCTATCTGATAGAAATTTTTGTGGATGAACAAGGTATTAATCTTGTTTAGAAATCATAACTTCGTTTTCACAATTTCCTCCACGGGCTTGTACACAAGACATAAGTCGTGGCGAAAACTGCTCGATCGCGGCACGCACGGATTTCCTGGGAAAAGCGCCAGATCTTCAGTAAGTGCGACCTCAGCCCTTCCACACTTGGGTGAAATTTAGAGCATACTTGTACCTATAATTTTGACCACCAGTCATAATTTAGGGGATTAAGGTCTGCAGATACTGAGCACCGTTCTACGGATGAAAAAAAGTCATGAAAATTCGTCTGAAGCCAGTTTTGGACAATTTTGCACCTTGCGCATGAGCAGATTCTTGTTGAAAGGTCCAATGGCGATTTTCGGAGGGTCCAGGGTTCAGGTTATTAACGTTTGTCTCTAGGACACTCTGAAAATAATTCTTGGCTTCAACTTGTACCCTTTGCGGTAAAAAACAGAGATTTCATTTCTCCAGCCAACTTGCTCCCATGCACACCACGGTGATGACTTCGTATTGACTTCCGCATACTTAAACGGATGTCAGACTTCTGTACAACAAATATCTGGCCTTTTTTTCTATTAAATTTTTTGCCAACGGTGAAAAGTCTGAAATACTTTTGGCACGAAAATTGGCGCGTACCACGATCGACCTGTGGCCGTCACGAGTTATGTCTTGTCTAATTGCCCGTGGACGAAATCTTGACAAAGAAGTTATGATTTCTAAACAATATTAATACCTTGTTAATCCATAAAAATTTCGAACAGATAGCTCTAATACTTTGGGATTTATTACCGGAAATGCATTCACGAGAACTTATGACCCCACTATGTACATACATAAATATTTACAAAAAATGGAAATCAACCAGATACAACATAGACTGGATCTACAAACACAAGTAATTAAAAAAAACAATTGTGTAAACAAGTCACATTTTACGGTATTTATTTTACATCTATTTTTCGATTTAAACTTATTTCACCTCCTGATTCGATAGGAAATCTGCCACTGAAACAAGTGAAAAGCAAGTTGTTAATTAGCTGAAATTTGAATTTCAAACACGTCTATTTTAGTTTGATTGTTGTACTTACATATTTATAAATGTGTTCACCAACCTAAAATCATCCTGAATCCTATATTCACGACCGGAACAAGGAATTGGCTAAGTCGATGAACTTGCTAAATATAAAAGAATTAAATTCAAAATTAATTAATAAAGCAGAAAATATAACGAAATTAGTGGTTTAAAATACTTCCCTATTAATTAATATATGTAGCAAAAGAAAAAACGAAAAGACACATAAATTTAAGCTTACCCTTTAATAACAACTTGTCAAAGTTTCTATCGGAAGTACTCAATTTCTTCCCCTCAAATAATTCCCCAGCCGAACTAATTTTGAAGAACTTATTCTTAAAAGAGAACGATTTGCAACTGCAAGTGAGTAGTTTGCACATCCCGCGCCCAAGTCTATACCGGACAGATTTGAGACTGCGTAAACGTGGTATAAAATCGGTACCGGGCAGTATTGATGTTTTACCAGTTCGGTATTACAAGTTAATACTCTGCACGTACAAGCTCGTGGTATTGATTTTTCTCAATATTTTAATACCGAATCGTGACTGCGTGATGATACCAGCATGACGGTATTAAAATTTTTCAGAGATCAATACCCAGTTTCTAAGAGTGTACTAATATCCGAGCTTAATTGAGACGCGTCAGCAATACGACGTAAACAGTCTCTACTTTTCCTCATAATAACATGATCAGAAGTATACCACGGGTTCCATTTAGATTTGACATAACGGGACTTTAGAGGTACATACTTGTCTAGTAAAGTTAAAAAATACAAATTATAACGATTAAATTCATTGTCAACATCACTAAAATAATCAAAACTAAACTCTCGTAATTCCTTATTAAGAGCTTCGAAGTCACAATTTTTATAACATCTATAATTAATTTTAATTGGTACAAATTTGGGCTTATTTGATTTGCGGACTACAAATACTAAGTCATGGTCAGAACTAGTATGTGCTAAGTGTCCATTCACTAAAAAATTATCTTTTCTACTTACATACACGTGATCTAGTAAAGATCGCCCTTTAAATGTAGGTCCTCTCATGAGTTGGGACAAATTAAATTCTCTTGCTGCATTACTAATTAAAAAAGAATCGTTCCGTTTAAGTAAATCCAAATTGAAATCTCCAAGAATAACATAGTCTCTCGACTGCGAGAGGAGGAAACAATTAATTTCATGAAAATAAGGGACCAATTTCGCGGCCGGAACATCCGGATGACTATATAAAGTGGTAATGATGAGAAATTTATCATTACATAGATTTACTTTTATGAACAAATGTTGGGATTTAGTATTACATTTTACTGGGCAGTCAATGATTTCATATTTAAAACAATTTTTAATATAAACTATAATCCCTCCGCCTCTAAGTTCGCGGTCCTGCCGGATAAAGAAATAGTTCGGAATGAGGTACCGTCCATCATTTAGGGACTGGTCGAGCTTAGATTCTGTTATGGCGTAAAAATCTAAACCCGTTACCTGAAGGAGCATGGCTACCTCATCAATTTTGTTTCTCAAACTGTTTAAATTTTGATGTGCAATTTTAATACCTCGGGTGTTCCTTAAAAAAGCACAAGGATGAGAGTTTACCACGCTTAAATTTAGAGCAGACGGTGGTGACGACGACGACGACGACGACGCAACGATGGTGGGTGAAGAATGAAGAGATGTGAATGTGCGGTGTGCGCTTGCGGGGGACGGAAGAGGTGAGGCGTCGAAGAATCCATCGTTGATAATTTGTGTAAAGTCTTGTTTACTGGGGGTACACTGAGGACAAGCCCACTTGATGCGATCCCTTATTACACCAGGGTGACATGTTTTGTGGTGGACTTGTTTGCATGTTGAACAGATTAGTTGATGTTGTCGTGACTTGATTGGTGACTGGCAAGCACAACAAATTGCTTCTGACATTACTGCAGGTCTAGGGATATCATTCGGTAAATGACATGGTGGGCGAGGGGGGTTGTCGTTGGTGTTGGGTAACTCGTTCAGGCCAAAGGGGGGGAAGAAATAAAGAAGAATTGTGAGAGCGAGATATATCCATCAATGATTTAGGAACTATACGGTTAATTAAAATAAACTTGCCAGATACGGCATTTTTACGTGCCGAAGGGAGAAAGCGCCAGTAGTGCGCAATCTTAAAGGCCTTGCTTTCTCCCATTTCCGATACGAGGGCCGGACACGAGGGAGAGACATCCCCTAATAAGGATGTGGTATCGCCGGTGCAACAGGCTGGAAGAATCCACTTGAGACGGAAATAGGGGAGGCCGGTGTTACCAAATAAAATTCACACGAAAAAACGAACAAAAAACGGTCAGTGGTGGTCTGGGCATAACTTTTCATCTACCACTGGATAGTTGGGTACGATAAGGAGAAGATAATACCATGTCTGGAATCGGAGGATGTGAAAAACTCGAATTTTTTAAAGAAAATAAAATACAATTGAGAGAGCGAAAAAACACACGTCAAATGTATTGTAACATTGTAACACGTCGTAGTCCATTAGAATATTATTCTGCTCGACCTGCTCTTCAATGATTCCTTCGATGAGCTAAATTCGTATTTTATCATCGACTCATCCCTTCGATTGTGTGTAACTGCGATTATATTGAATTATAATTTAATTATCTTAATTAACTGTTAAGAAGTGTAGTAGCTTGGAGATTTAGACGCGTCTATTCGAATAAGGCTAGTATTTGGGCAAGGCTACTATTTGGGTAGGGCTACTATTTGGGTAGGGCTACTATTTGGGCAGGGCTACTATTTGAGCACGGTCACTATTTACAAAATTTTGAAAATAGACACGGCTACTATTTGAGCACGGCTACTATTAGAGTTTTTACGGTATACAAGTATCTACATTATAAGCTGGAAATATCTGTTGGCAACGGAAGTGGAGGCAATTTGTCCGCAACGGAAGTGAAAGCAGGTGAACATGAAAGTAAATATATAGAAAGTTCATTTTCATCTACGACCAAACTCCATCGCGTCTGTTTTTCCTTGGGACGTCAATTTCAACAGATTCTGAACGCTTAATACGAACATGATAAAAGTTTTGACCTCTGACAGCCAAGTGACCGTGTGGGTCAGGTCAAAGATCAAAAACTTAAATTACACTTCGGACGTTCCAACTTGCTTAGAGATTTGCTTAAATTTTCCTGTCTTCAAGTTTTTACTTTAACATTCGCTACGAATTCGTTCCACTTCCGTTCGCATCAAGAGTTTCAACTAATAATAAAAATATTTAATTGGGTGGAATATTAAAAATTAAATAAACTTTTGCCCGGCGGAAGACGGGCTTATACGCTAGTTAAAAAATACTCTCAAATGGTGGAACAAAATTTATCTATCAATCACTTATCATTTTACAACAGGCTGGTTATTTATCAGTTAAAATAAATAATTAGTTAAGCAATGAATTAGGTAGTATTTACAAAATTGTGGGTACCCGTTTAATAAGACGTACTCCCAACAACATACATACTTACATACATACATACTTCTTTCCCATAACAGCACAATTTGCTAAAACTTCTATAGAAATAAATATTTCAAGTTATTAAATAAATTTAAAACTAAAATTGCATGGGTTTATACAAAAAGAAGTATTGCGAAATGTCGCAAATTTAATCAAAATTTGAAAATTATTTATATCTCCATTATGTACATATAGATAAATACGTATCAATTTTAACTACCTAACATATGATCTCGACAATGTCCGACCAATTCGAAATAAGTGAATAATTTCTTCCCACAGAAGTTACATCCATGCCTCCCTCCATTGCGACGCATTCTGTGAGTGGGTAAATTATACTTCTAACAGCTTTTCTACTTGTCGCAGGAATGGACCAGCTCCTTATTCGCAGCATGCTTCGCCTCCACGTGAACCTTCAAGCTTGATGAGTAGGTGAATCTCTTGTCACAAAATGTGCACGGATAATTCCTCTGGTTTTCATGTGCAGCACCGATGTGTAGTTGTAGACCAAGTCTGCTTAAGAAGGTCCGCGGACAGACGTCACACCGTAACATGTTCCGGGCAGATTTTGCCAAATGTGTCGCCTGTAAATTGAATGTGCTCTTGGACGGTGTCTATCTTGAAGCCTTGGCAGCTGAATTTTTTATTTTTGAATTTAATCAAAAATAAGTCACATGAAATTAGGCAACTATTTTTAAAATTTTCCTTCTACTACACTAATTTCATGGTCTGTGACCTATTTTTGATGGAAATTCAAAAATAAAAAAATCAGCTGCCAAGGCTTCAAGATTTGGTATGGATACCGTCCCTGGGAAATTTAATTGAACCTTGTTTTCCCAAAAACACGCTTTACCTCGTGAAGTTTCATGGCTCCGATGCGGGCGAAACTCCTCAAACAAGTGGAACACTTGTACTTTTTCTCCGTCCTGTGGGTAGGAATGTGAGCTTCAAGTTGAACCCTCGTTTTGAACGTCCTTCTGCAAAGCGTACACGGATATCGGACGGGAGTCTGGGCATGTTCAGTTTCCACGTGTTTCGCAACATCGTCCTCGTGTTGGTAGGTTTTCTCACAGCCAGGAACCGGACACGAGAAACGAGGGGGTTCCTTCCCGCCGTGGACGGTCTTATTGTGTCGCTGTAAATTATCAACGCTGAAAAACACCCGGTGACAAGTGGGACAACTTGGTCGCTTCCGATTGTTGTGGATTTCCAATATGTGCTTAGATAAGGATCGTTTGTTTTTGAATATTTTGCCGCAAACCTATTAATGTACAGAAAAGAGGACGTGTGGATTGTATTATAAAATTAGTCTCACTTGTGCAAATTTATACGCTCACTTCACACGTGACTTTAGCATCGGGATCGTGCGTGACCACGTGTCTGGTCAAATGGTCTTTGGTTTTAAACTGTTTTGAGCACTTTTCACATTCCCATTTCTTTCCTGGCGTCAGATCCATGTGGGTGGATTCGGTGTGCGTATATTCGCAATTAAGAAATTGAGGTGCTTAAACAAATTCTACTTGTTACCTGTAAGAAAAAGTTTTCTTATATTCATAAAAAATTACAAGTTTGCGCCAGTAATTCATACATTTTAAAAGCATAAGCCAACATGAAACACGCTTCCAGTAATTCTTACCGATAATAATGAGATATTCATTATTTTTTCGTATCCTTAATATCGTAAAATAGTTGACCAAGAAAAAACATGGGGTCAAGCTTCGTAAAAATTCGTGAGCGTATTAATGCGATTTTCGATGACAAAATCTTACAACGCCGACAAAAATCTCGTAACCACCTAATCTTAGATATTTTGCGATACGAGGAATATTAAGGATACGAAGAAATGTTGAATACCCTCAAAATTTATTAAAACGACAAGAAACAAATTTTGCGCTATTTAAAAAAAATGGAATTTGGTCCACTTCATTCAAGGTTAAGTTTCGTTTGTTACCGTGTGTTGAATAGGATTGTTTAATTTTTAGTTACTTATGTACATATCTGCTGCTTAAACATGTAATACTAAAATGTTGGTTCGTGTAGCTTGAAAAAGGTAGCTTTTTTACGCATATAAAAATAGAAAATGCCAAAATTCATAGAATTTGTTGACGTATTTTGTAAACAAAAAAATCTCACATTTTTTCACTGAATGGGAAGACTAGACAATATTTAGATTTAATCTGTATTGTTCTTAAACCTCTGTGAACGACCGATTCCCGGAAAATTGGGGCACACACCGTTTACATTTGCAGTGAGTCCAAATATGTAGAAGTATATTTGTTGTGTGCAGAAAAGGCAATTGATTAACCTTAATTTTACCAGGCCAACCCAATGACTAAAGTGCTTTAAAAATGAGTAGACTATTAATAGAATACATATGTAACTATATACGCATACGTAGATTTCTAAGAATTTATTAAAAGTACCATATTTAGGGTTTTCCTATTTTAGTTATTTATTAATCGATCACACAAAAAGGTAAGGATGAATGATATCTGAATTCTACCGGACTATATATAAAAAGGGTCTTATTTGCGGCTTACGGATGATGGCCTCCCCCCAATGACCTCCCAGTAATAACCTCCGACCAATAGCCTCCTGAGGAAATTGGCCTCCCTTACCAATGGCCTCCCAACCAATCTCCTCCCAGACCAATCGCCTCCCGCCCAATATCCTCCCATGATAAATACACGCATTGTTTTTTAATATTTAACCTATCCACATCTTAATTGTTTCATCACCAATTTTTGAAAAGTTGTAAACTGATTTCTATTAACACTTAAAACACAGGTTTAAATCAAATCAAATTAATCATTTTTACCTGCACGCATGCAAACGACACTGTACTTTTATTCTCGTTTGCATACAACGAATTCAACGTCGTCAGTGCTTTTAACCTCCGAGCAATCTATGACCGAGAGGATGAGGTCAAAGGTCGAAATTTAAGCGTCAACTGTTTTAGACTTGGATTTGGGCGAGAACATCAGAAATCGACAGTTTTAATGTATGAAGGAAGACCATGCACACGAGGTCAAAGGTCAAAAATTTTATATTTCGACCGTTGCAGACGTAGTTTAGTTTGAGGCGGGGAGTTCAGAAACCATTATCATTTCGGCTTATATCAGCCTGGTTACCGACGCCAAAGGTCAAAAATATCGAATTTTTAGTTTTGATCATTTTTAAACGCTCATTGTGGAGGGAGTCTCATTTTATATATCATGAGTTGATTTGTTTCAATTTTTGACTCATCTATTTCGCGAAATTTTACAATCAAATTTTTTAGAGTACAAACTAGTGGAAATTCTCCAGGTCTTTTGATTTTTGTACTAATTTTTATATTGTACTGTAGTCACAGTAAAGTACAAGTAAAAGTACAAAAAATCTCCAACTCTCTATTGATGAGTAATGCTCTCTCGCTGATGACTAAATAGTGATGATGACACAATTAAGATGTGGATAAGTTAAGTATTAAAAAACAATGCGTGTATTTATCATGGGAGGATATTGGGGGGGAGGCGATTGGTCTGGGAGGAGATTGGTTGGGAGGATATTGGTTGGGAGGCCATTGGTAAGGGAGGCCAATTTCCTCAGGAGGCTATTGGTCGGAGGTTATTACTGGGAGGCCATTGGGGGAGGCTATTGGGGGGAGGGGATTTTCCGCAATTCGTCTTTGAATAACTGTGAGTTGATGTGCAAATAATTATTTATATGCACATCAACATATCATCAATTTATTTGCACATCAACTCACAGTTATTCAAAGACCATTGCCCACTCCACTCTGCTTAAAATCCAAGTCCAGTCAACAATTTTATTTTCCAGAAACTTATACTCCTCAATTTTTTACAAGGTAACAAATTCACTTTTATAAATTTAAGTTTCATTTCAAGCTTAATACGAAATTTTTCAACTATTCACAATTTTGATTCCTTTCTCTAATTAAATTGTATATTTACCCTGAAACTAATGTTTTTTTACATTTTAAACATTTTCAGAACCCAATCCCAACCATGAACTCCATGAAGCTTGCCGTTGTCCTGGTCCTCGTGGTCTTTGCCGTAGGTGTGTCAGTGGAGGGGCGGAAGTGGGAGGACGGCGCCTGGGTGTACGACGACAACGCCGCGTGCAGCAACTCCAAGGACCTGGGCACCACGAACTGCTACCCCGCCTGGAAGGACACCGTCGCCGCCTGCACCGAGACCTGCCACGCCCAGTCCCAGTTCCAAGGCTACATCAAACGAGACGGCTGCACCTTCAGCAAACGCTTCTGCTGCAGCACGGGGTCCTTCTAAATTACTTAAGTGCCTGATTTTCGTTATATTTAAGAAATTTTGACCCAAAGTAACAATACTTTACAATACTTTGTTACGTTAAATTCATTTGTGCTCGTTATTTTATCTTCATACTGTTTCCTGATTTATCCTCATACTATTTCCTGATTTATCCATAGTTATTATACAAGATGGTAGAAAGCTGTGACTATTTCTGAGTTTTAGTTAGGAATACAGAAATAACTCATCTCGCGTACTTCGTGGTAAAATCCAGTGAGACGTTGTGACTCTGGTAAATCAATCCCCTACCGATTTTTGGCGGTGGTGGCTGCGTTACTGGGACCGTTCACGATGTATGTCACATAAATGAAAACCTAGTAATTAGAAGGAAAACATTTTTCTAATTAATTAGTAATTACCAGAAGGCGTATGTATGTACATAAATACCACAAAATATGTATCTTCTTAAAAAACCTGAAAATATCACACATACAAAATGTTTTTCAACCTGAATTTTCTACGATATTCATGAAATATAATTTTGAGGGAACCTTAATTTGAGTGATATTTTCAGGTTTTTTAAGAAGATACATATTTTGTGGTATTTACGTACATACATACGCCTTCTGGTAATTACTAATTAATTAGAAAAATGTTTTCCTTCTAATTACTAGGTTTTCATTTATGTGACATACATCGTGAACGGTCCCAGTAACGCAGCCACCACCGCCAAAAATCGGTAGGGGATTGATTCACCAGAGTCACAACGTCTCACTGGTAAAATCCTTCCACAATATCGTCCACCACGTTTTTCCCAATGTACCCAGAATCTCCCATCATGCTTAACCAAACGTCGTCGCAACTGGTCATCAAGCCCATGGCAATGACTAAAAAGTAGGACAATGGTCAAATATAAATCATTAAAATGTATGTATTAAATCATTGATTTTAACCAAACTCAAGTAATTTTTAAGTCAATACGTGCGTGAATATACCAAATTTTTAGCAGTTCACCATTTCAGTTAAATAAGTGAATACGTTAAATATGTCAATAAATTTCTCACCCTTAGTGCCATGCGTCCCTCCAAGAATACCATTCATTCCGAGAACCGGGAATCCAAACATCGTTATGGGTAGTCGATTCCATGAAAAGTTTGTAAAAGTGAAGTTTGCCCTCAGCCTATTATTCAGACGGAGCATTGTTCTTAAGATAACTGGAAGTTGACATGCTGCAAGAGATCCAATCATCCCCAGAACCCAAGGAATTGCCGAATTTCCCAAATTTTCAAGTTGTTCTTTAATTAGGTGCATCCTCGTGGCAGAATTTTCTTCTCTAATTGGTAGCACGATGTAACCGATCCGATCATAAATTTGAATATTACAGAACTTCATATAATTTTCAAGGCCTTAGAAATTTGTACACTCTTAGAAAATTATTTATTAAATTAATACCAAGCGATATTCATAAATGCATATTTATATAGCTCTATTGAAGTGGCATTAATAAGTAATACATACAGTGTAGTAATGTCTCGGTATTAAAGTTTTACCATATCGACACGGCAGATTTTTACGAACCAGTATAATTTTAATACAAAGTGGTAGCAACTTTAATACCGAGAAATTAATACATTCGCGACTGTAGCAGATTTCTAACAGTGTAAAAACAATTATTTCTTACATAATATTTCTCATTTTGTCGGGATGATCTTTGCTCAGCATGGGGAAATTCACTAGAATATCAGCACTTGGGGACACACCTCTTTTCAGGGCAGCTTTCCTCACCGAGTTTGTCAAGCAGTGGTACATAAACGTTGTAAGTGATATGTTATTTTCATTCGCCAGTTTTTTCATCGTGCTAAAACTTATTGGCGGGAGTGATGGGGCGTAACTAATTCGTCCCGAGAAACCGGAAGTGTTCCTATCTATCGCAGAAAATACATCTGTGCTAAATAACGAGATTAGTTGTGCTTCAACATACGCCGCCAAATCGTACGGGATCATAACTAGTGTCGATATAAAGGCCCAATTTTGACACGATTTAGTACAGGCTAGACCACGCCCCATCATCTTTGGCGGGACAACTTGTCCCACAAGGTCGGGATGGGTAACGTTGCTGAATAAGTTTAATATCGAAACGCCATCTCCGAGAGCGTGATGGTAGCGGAAAATAATGTCGAAATATTCCCCTGATTGTACTGGAATTAGGACAATTTCCCATAAAACTTGGCGGCCAAATTTCCACCCTAATTCGCTCATATTTATCAGTAGAGATCGGCCCTGAGTTGAGTATAGGTCGAAGGAGAGGGGTAGAATGAGACGAATCGATAATTCAAAGTTGGGCACGTTTTTCCAAAAGAGAAATCCGCACCAGGAAATGATACTTTGACGAAGCTCGGGGTATCTTAATTTGTTGTGGGAATCTCTACAATTTAGTATTTTTAGGGTGAAGTCCTCCTTTATCTTGGTCAAGTCAGGAACTCCTAAAAAAAATAGGAAGTACGGATACATTTAATTTGAATAATTTTCCATGTACTGGATTAAAGAGAATTTAGAAACTGTTTGAAATCCAGAATTAAGATAATGCAAAGAGGTATTCACACTTATATGGCTTGACCGAAATGATATTGAGGAGTATATGTATAAGCGTAATAATAGCTATGTGTTAAAGATTACCAAAGAGGTAACAAATTTTTACGGACCGGTATAATATTAGTACCAAACTTTAATACTGATAAATCAATACCAAATTTCTAGCAGTATACAAAAATTCCACCCTGACCTTGCACCCTCCAGTGGAACACCATCGTGGTAAGATTTGCATTTACCCCGAATACGTTGGATATTCCGTCCAAAATTTCGCCAAATCCAGTCGGTGATACAATTTTGGCGAGTAAGATGACAAAACATCGTGGAAATAATGCAAACACGAGTAGAATTAGCAAACCGATGGCGACAAATATAGAAAGAAATATTCTAAATACCAAACGAAACAATGATTTGCAGGGAGAAAGATAGAATTGAGACATTGTTCTGGTTTATGTCAAATTCAAGTGATTCTTTAAAAGGCACAGGATAGTTTCATTCTCTCAATGAGGGAGGTTTGGATTAATTCGTTTTAGAAGTACATAAAAACACATAAAAAGTCACTGGTTTGTATGTACATACCTATGTATTTAGTTATGTATAGAAACATATGCAAATTTTCATGCACACGAATGTTCCCATGGTACCTGATTTTTTTATTGTCTGCCAATTATCTCATAGTTCATATGCAATTAAATACTTACGTAATTAATAATACCTTAGCTCTTTGCTTTGTAAATTATCTTTACCAATACAAATAAATCTTTGTGAAAATCTTTGTGATACTGGATTTACCAGGATGAAAAGTATTGATATTTAAATGATGCAGATAAGTAAACAATTTCTTCTTCGTTGTTGTATTGTAGGTAGTAAATTCCACTCGTAAAGACTTTGTGGTTTTTACACTCACAAACTTTACTCGGATACCAAAATTTTTCTCATCACATGCAAAAGGTCATTGGGTTTGGGTACACAAATGTTGTGATAATACTTGAAACATGCATGCATATTTATGTATGTAGACTACCTGACTACAAGAAACGAGGGACTTTACATCAATCAATTCTGATATGGAAAACCGTGCGAAAATTTGTTTCAGAATAGATAGTTATGCAACTTTCATTAATCTTTTGCTAATACATATTTAGTAGATTTCAAATTACAAAATTGTATATAAAGCAGTTAATTTTTTAAGAAGTCGTAAAGTTTTTAAGAATCGGTCGTCACGTATATAGGCAAGCAAAAATGCAAACTATTCATACAAATGCAACAAATAATTACTAATTTGACGATTAAATGATAAAATTGCATTTAATTTGGGGTATCCATTGTGGTCATTGAGAAACTTGCAACTTGGACTCATACATAAATGGTCCGAACTGATTTTAAAAATTTCTAATTATGGTGTGATATGTTGAATATATCTTATATTAAACTCACAATGCGATAACGCCAGCGGTCTCGTTCCGATTTTAAAGAAACTTGGATAATTGTAGCCTTAGGTAATTAATTAAATACATGTTTCGGGATTTTTCATAATGCTCAGTTTAAACAAAGTTATGATGGTATAAGTGGCCGAAAATTCGCATTTTTCTTGTAAAGTTTTTCTTTTTTTGTTTTTGAGGGAGAAAAATGCGAATTTTCGGCCACTTGTAACATCATGACTTTGTTTAAACTGAGCATTATGAAAAACCCCGAAACATGTATTCAATTATTTAAGGCTACATAATTATCCAAGTTTCATCAAAATCGGAGCGAGACCGCTGGCGTCATCGCATTGTCAGATATTAGCGAATAAAGCGAATTTAATCCATTATCCATTTGGTATTTTTTCATTATGCCTCCCGTTCTTGTTTTTCCGAAAGATTTTGCAACTTCCTTGCTAATTTCCAACACGGGAATTAAAATTTTCTTAGATTGTCGACTCTTTGACAAAGCTAGGAGTATTTCATCTTACACAGAGCCCTCCATCTTTGTTTGGGTGAAGATGAACTGCGTTTGGACGATTTTCGTCTTTTAACCCCAATCTGACGTTTCGTCAATTTCCTTCTTGACAGGTTTGTATATTTAGTAGATGGTTGCAAGGTTGGTCCAAAAAATTAGTTGCCAGTCATCCGTTGCTTATACAATAGAAGAAACGGCTAAATGAATTAATCTGAAAGTGTAAAGGCAAAACGAAATGCGTAACAATTCACCTTGAAAAATTAAACGTAATTCATAATAGGGCTGGGTTAGTATATTCATTTTAATTACTCTTTACAATAATTACAGCGCAACCTTATTTTAGATAAAATAATTTACTCCAAAATATTTGCCACAAACACTTAATTATATTTACTTGTCTTCCAAAAACGTATTTGACATCCAATAAATTATGGCTGTTGTCCTGATTAGCCAATTATATAAGTCGCATTTGTCGAGTTTATAAAAATACAAGGTGAGTTGCGGAGTCATTTTGAAGCAGTAAAAAGTTTGGTTTTTAGCTCAAGAGAGTGATCGGGATTAATTTTGTCGTGTTTTTCAACTCATTAATTACTTTCTTATAAACTCTACCTTCCAGAACGAAAGAATTAAAACACGTTGTCCAAAATAACCCGACCTTGGCCGACAAAGTAGGTTTTGTGGATTCAAATTAGAGCATTAAAATTAGACAATCCCTGTTTTCTAGAAAGCTAAATATGAACATATTTCATTTGTGTTGGGTAGGAACTATGTAAGTAAATAAATTGATGTTAATATGTATATTGTATATATATTCCCCCCAGTAAAGGCTACAGGGGCCATTTGTAACTTTGCTCTGAACTAGATTATTATTTTTCATTGATACATATGATCCATATTCTCTTAAATGGAACTGCGCTATTTTAAAGTATACTGCGTAGTTCGTTGAGACTGAAATTTAGCATTATTATTTTTTCAGACGCAACTTCAAGGGCTTTTAGGGGTATAAAGCATTTTTTTTAAACGACGAAATTCGATAGAAATAGGGCTGAAAATAAAAAAAAACTTGAGAATAGGGTTTTTCAAAACTAAAAAAATGTCGCCTAACGTGACGCAAACATGACGTGGTAATACTTCAAAACGGAAGTATGCCGCAAAACGATAATCTATGTTTATAGTTCGAAGTATTAGGATCACAAAAAGCGAAATTCAAAAAATATTTGAGGCCACCACTCGTCACAGCCACCCAAAAAAATGTGGAACCCGTCAAAAAACTCTTCACTAGAAATCGTTCGGGGTAAAGTCCTGCGGATGCTCCGGTAGTGAAAATCTCAAAAAGTTTATTGTGCAGCATTAAAGTTCATAAACTTGGGATTACAGAAAAAATCAAACAAAGTCTTGCAAAGTACATTCAAGACCCAAAAATTACCTTCCAAAAATGTTGCAAAAACTTTTGCCGTCAAATGTCATTAAAAATTATCATCATTTATGACGAGACCTACGTCGACCCTGATCCCTTAAAGACTTCGAAAAACACATTTTTTCACGCAGGCAGCCCTGCCAGTCTAGATTATCAACAAAACTTGTGCATAAAAACTGAACTCCCTGTAAAATTCCTAATTGGTCATGGCACGGTTAACATTGAGAAAGATACTCCTAAAACAGTAAACCCCCTAAATGTCCTTTATTTAGGAGAAAGTGACAAGTTTTCGATCTTTTGGAATAGAAGGTACTCTGATCTTCGTTTCGACTCGACACAGATAGAAAAATTCGAACGTTAATGGGGAAAATCAGCAAGTACATTTCGGATTTCGAGTGAAAATCGCAAATTGGAGGGTTGCTGCGGAAAGTCGTATTGGTGAACAAGAATGAAGAAAGATAAATGGTTCTAAACCAAAACTGACATGTCTGGTTCCTGCCTACGATTTACGACAGACTTTATAAATATCCACTAACCAGGTCGAAATGTACAAGTCATTTTGCGTGGTTCCACTTAAGGGAATATGAATCATATTTAAATCCAGTGTAACTTGGGAACCTTTACTTATGTATACATTTAAATCATCTTTATATGAGTGGATACCTACACATCTCGAGTCAAATATGTCGACAGACTTACTTTGGCAAGGTTTTGCCAACCATGCAAATCTATTCCCTTTCAGAAACTACTTCCCCATCGGGTTCAAACTCAGAAAACGAGTCTTATTTTGTAACTCAAGGAACAAATCGTTGATTTGGGTGATCATCCACGTAATAAATTTCATCGCATGCTTCGTTGCTCCGGGATGCCTTTACATCTTCGCTGACTTTCCATCCTCCAGAGACAACTACATCGTAACGCAGATTATGGTCGGGCTGATTATGATATGTCAGGGATTTGTAAGCTATGTCGATGTTTTAATTTGGATGCATGCTTCCTCAGCCGCTAAAGGATTCAACAACATCGTGATGATGGAGGGATTGATAAAATGTGGTAACTTGCAAAGTATATGTAAATATCTATGTACATTGTTATAAATTCACTCAGTTCTTCGTAAAAACCGTAAACTTGCAAACTCTTACAAAATTGTACAAATATTTCAAAGAAAATTAGCTAACAAATTTTTGTAAATTTAGTCCGATCCTTTTATTTTGTAAAAGTTTGTAAAATTATTCCACCAAACTTTAAGCATTTTACAAGTTACCAGAGCTGGCCAAATTACTTGAAAGTCAAATTACAAATATACTCATAATATTGATTCAATTATAATTACAATTACTCAAGTAAGCTCAATTACTACTTACTAATTGCAGTTTCCTCATTAGAAAGAATGCTTTAATTACAATAACAAATTACGTAATTGAATTACAACACCAATTACCAATTACGTTTGAGATTTTTTACGAACATCCATTATTCAATATTCAGCTACTTAATTTCAATACTTATTCACTTTTAACAATGTAGGTAAATGCTACTTCTTCAAAATTTCAAGGTAGAACAAAATGATTTATTAGGGACGTTTTGGATTAAAAGCATTTAATTTGTTTAAAGTTAACAGGTATTGGAACTATTTGAATATAAAATGATGGGTTTTTATTAATGGTCTTACGATTAGAAATTAGTAATTAGTGTTGCAATTCAGTAATTTGTACTTGGTTTTATTCATAAAGCCCAATATCTCATCGGATAAACCCTACAAATTTATTCTACTGCAGCGAAAAAATTCGTAAACGAATAGGAAATTTGGATTAAAATGTTTATTTTAATCCAGAAATGAGAGACAATAAAATGATGATGCTTAGTGAAATGCGGACAAACGACCAATTAATTTAAGTACCTCAATTAAATTACAAATTGAAATTACATTTTTTTAATAAAGTAATGAAATTACGGATTACAATTACTAAATAATTGGTAACTTGTAATTGTAATTTTCCCGTACTAATTTGGCCAGGTCTGCAAGTTATCAATGACTGCATGATTTGCCTAACGATTTCCTCATTCTCAACATATCCTGTCATAGCCTAAGCTAATCTTACTCCGGATCTTTTCAGAAACCAGTGACGAAACCCAGAATAAACTATCAACACAAAAATTAGATCCTCTTGGTCAATTTCTTAATGCGTTTGTCCACGGCCTGTCGCGGTTTGGGTACTTGGGCCCACTATTTTTCACCATGAGAAAGCTCGATGTATCCTACTTCGTATTAAGGGAACTCTTCAATCCAACGAACAGATCCGTTCTATTCAGCGTTTTCTTATACTTGATCAGATTGATAATCTCCATTTCCTTTGCTATCGAACTAATGAGGGTGTTGTCCTTCCTCTTGGTCTATTTCACCATTCCTCTTAAGATTGTGGCATACGGACTCGAAAATTTTGAAAAGTTTCGGGGCAAGCTGACTACAATTGAGGGAAATTCGAAAATGAGAACTCTTTACGTCGGTGTATCACTTGGGGTGGACTTTATTGCTGTTCTTCAAGGTAATTATATTTAAAAAAAGAATTACTTTGTATTGTGTAACGTGTTAAAAATATGAGATAATATACAGAAATCTATACACTGACACTAGTGTTGATTAGTAATAACTTCTTACCCGATTGGTATGTAGTAGTTACTGAGTTGTAAGTTTTGATTACTACAACATTACAAACCGGTAACATTAAAACCATCGAATAAATTACATTGCCTATTGAGATATGCGCTTACTTCGGTTAGTAATGATTTAATTCCAATTTTCTAAGAGTGTTCTTATGCATACGTAGGTCCGGCCACCGCTATGCTTATTGCTTTTAGTCAAGTACTGATCACCATCAGTAGCATGGGGACGATTAGAATGTTTGGCGTAATGCCGATGCCGCACTACTTGATTTTTCCAGGGAGCGCTTCAGGGGCGCTTATCATTACGTTAGTGCTGCTGCCCAGAGCGTCTTATTTGCATGATCAAAGCGTGAAATTGCTTCAATCTTGGGGAAAAGTTGCTTCTAGAGGTGCCGTGATGGAGAAGAGTTTGTTCTATAAACGGAATTTGGTTGAATATCGGGCCTGTTGCAAAGCCATATCTTCCCTTCGGCCGTATCAAATATATGCGAGCGTTGCTGGGGCGAAGTTATTCATGGCGAAGAGATCGACAAAGGCAACATTTTTCAATTGTTGTGCTGATGCGACGATCAGCGGATTGATGTCCTTCCCTGCCGAGGATTAAATCGTCGTGGAAGCTGCAAAATGGGTCACATCAGTCTTGGATTAATTCTGATAGGATAAAAAACTATTTTTAAGTTGGACATTTTGGGGAAAGGAAATGACATTCTGGGGTGATTGGATCCTACAGACTATTAAAAACTACAATGGTAAAAGAATTGTCAAAATCTGAGAAATAAGTTACCAGAATATTTCTACGTGTTCGTCCTAAATAGTTTTGATTTTACTAAATGTTTTAAAAGAATTGGTTGACTTAATTTAGCACAATTTATGCACATATCATACAAAAATGTATCTATTGTGACAAAAATGTAAGTATATTTTCGCAACTTTCTTACACATTATATATTTAATATGTAGATTGAAGTATTGTCAAACTTGAATTATGAATACCTAATCTAGAATACGTTCTATGGTGAAGGCAAATCTTTGTGTACAAAACTATATTTAGTAGCTAAAGTATTTACTTATCTAAATTTTCACCTACCTAAGTATTTCCCCGACAGAACGGTGTTGGCGTCCCAACACAATTCATGAACAATCTATTCTTGCTAAACATAAACTTTAGATATTCATTACTTTTACATAACTAAATTATTAAGCGAGGTACCTCACGAAATGAATTATATCCTGTACATGGAGCATATTTGCGCCAGTCCGTTTCCGATCTGAGAATTAGCATAAGTGTGTCATTTAATATTATCAATTCAATTCACTACTATACACATCACTTGTGTGATGATAAAAATGCTTATGGAAGATACCAAATTCATCAAACGCACCCTTATCTTCGGCTCGTATTATCGTTGTTTACCAGTAAAATGGGATTCCAATCAAGATACCATAGTCCTGAAAAGGTCGAAACAACAAAACGCGGTCCTGCTAAGTTTACTAATTCACGGTTTGGCCCTGATAAGTCGCATATTCGCCACTTTCAAGCACTCATCCAGCTTGCTTCAAAGGGCTCAAGCAGCCATTGCAATGGTGACTTACTTGATAAGTTTCCTCATCAGACTTGACCTGCCAATCGATCCTGTTACCGTGCACCTTGTAAATTATATGATTCGTCAACCAGCCGATAAATTTGGTAAATATGCATAAATTGCATAATCTTAGTTCAATATTTTGTGCATAATTGTTACCGTACACTGTTGAAAATCTGGTAGGGTCACATATATGTATACTCGGTACTACTGTTCAGTATTATTAGTCGCAAAAAATTCTGAAAGGTTACCTGGCGGATTATTTATTTTTCAATTAGCAACCAAATAACCTCTCAGAAATATATCTTACCATGTATTTTACAGACATTGTTACTCTGTACAGAAATAAGTGTATTTTATTAACAAATTATAAATACCTCTCAGAAAATTTTCCAAGAACTTGCGACTATTAATATTGGGTGAACAGTAGTACTCGTTACTAGTACTCTAGTATTGATTTGGTCGAAACTTCCTACCGGATTGGTAGTGAGTTGTCTCTCATCCTCAGTGGTAAATTTTTCATTACCATAACTTTTCTGACCCGCAAGGCACATTCTTACCGAACCAGTTGAGTTATGTGCCCCGGGCAGTAATGATTCGATACCAGTTTTCTGAGAATGTACTGGTACATAAGATAATATTTTAATAAACTTTAATATTTTTAAAATATTTTAAAATAAATTTAGGTCCCAAAATCTCAAAACTTCAATTGGGCATCAGATTCCTGTATGTTTCTACTGAAGCGACCAGTCTCTCAATTTCTGCAATAGTGGCTACTCTCACGTTCCTCAGCCCTTGTCAACCCATCCTGATAAGCTCCCATCTCTGTTCAGCGAATAATTTTTATAGTCTCCAAGGGAACATTGTAATCCAGTTATTAAGGGGTGAAAGCCCTTTATAAGATCGTTATGTCCGTCTGTCCGTCCGTCCGTCCGACCGTCTGTCCGTAGCTCCGATAACTTTTGAACGAAAAGACATAGACACTTGAAATTTTGAACGTAAACTCCTAACGTCAATAGAGAGGACGAGTTCGAAGATGGACACTGTGACATCGTCACCTGTGACGATGACATCGTCACGGTGACGAAAAGTGACGAAAAAGTGTCACTTGTCAGTTTTGACATGTGACACGTCATTTTTAACTATTTTTCAATGAGGAACTCGAAAATTCATGTCATTTTGCGGTTGGACGTCACCTGTGACGATGACATCGTCACGGTGACGAAAAGTGACGAAAAAGTGTCACTTGTCAGTTTTGACATGTGACACGTCATTTTTAACTATTTTTCAATGTCAAATTCAATGGTGACCTCCATTTTGACCTCAGAGGTCATGTAAAGGTCATAGGACATATCTATTTCAATTTCAACTGAAATTTAACCCCGAATCCAATGGTGACCTCCATTTTGACCTCAGAGGTCATATAAAGGTCACATAAGGGTTATCAACTGTTAAATTTGACACAAATAAGACACGAAAGTCGAAAACACGTCAGAAGTGTCAATCTTAACAAATTTTCGAACAATTTGATATTCACATTGACGTATGACACTCCTTTCACCCCTTGGTTACATGCGTTGTAACGGTTTATTTCTAGCGACATTTGAATTCCTGGTATTTCAACAAGCTAGGATCGGCACGGTTTACTACTTAATAACCGTGCTATCACAAGGCACCTCATTTTTATGGCTGGCATGCAATGCCTTCGTAAAAAATTGCAAATCCAATTATACCATTGTATCGGAATGTATTATGGAATATAAGAAATTACAGGTTTTCGAGAAACTGTTAAATTCTTGCACAAAATCGCGCATATTTCTCGTCACGGCGCTGGTAATGCCAGCTTTGCAAATTTTACTGTCTTACATGTCTATGCATTTATTTCGTTCAGGTGAAATCCACAAACTCCAAGCATTTTTCGTCCTCTGGGTGTATATTGTTATACTAGTATTTGCAATATTTTTGTTTTCGGCGACTGCACAAATAAATAATTTGAGCACGAATTGGATCTCAGAATGTGGGTGGAGATGCCAAACGAAATTGGAGAGGAGAATGCAAAAATCTTTAATGCCGTTGAGACTGGAGTTCGGTAATAATTTTGTGGAAGCCTTGACACCTCTTGTGGTCCAAGAGTTTTGTGTGAGACAAACAGCTTCATGTCTTCTTTTGACGATATAGACGTGGTCATAATTTTTTGGTCCCCCTTAAAAATTTTAAAATGATTTTGCCTTTCAAATGATCTTAAATTTCCATACTTATACATAGTTGATATCCATATATAATTTTTATCCACGATTTGAATGAATTTTTTTTCGTAAGTCATGTTTTTCGATCATTGTACTGAAATGGATATTTGATATGTATACATGTGTGTTAATCATTTCAAATAGCAAGGTAATTAAATATTAAGATGTGTCGTATTCTTGAACTTTGCCCGGTTTCGCACGCAAATTATTTGTCTAAACGTATGTAATATCGGGTTAATCCCCTGAATGAATTATTAACCAGGAACTTTAGTTGGCCATATTAATTAAATGTTTTACTGAATTTGAGTCATTATTACAATTAAATATGTTTAATTAAGTACAATTAGGTTTAAGTTAGGTTCTATTGTAAAATTATCATTGTAAAGTCATGAATGTAACATGAAAAACATATTTAATTATTTTCTAAGGCACAAATTCATATGCCACTCTACTGTAAATAATGAATAGACTTGTGGAAAACACCGCATGTTAAGCATGTACTTATTAAATTACTGGCACCAACAATTGAACATGACGCTGGGCTACGTACATACATACATAACCACGTCATAAATATAAATATAGATATTGAATATAAGAATTGATTAGCGTATAAATATGATAGGACCAAGTACATATGAATAATGGTTCGGTTAACATTGGGAGGGTTGTATTGAATTGGGGAAGTTTTCGGCTGGTGAATAAAAGATCTTTAATTGTTTTGTCGACTTACTTAAATATTTTAAACGAATTCTTCCGATCAATAAATCTTGACAGGGAAATCGTTCCACTATGCATACATACATAGGCATATGGACAAACTTTGCTCCATAAATCGATAGTCCCAGGTACAATTTGGCAGTTTAGTTTACGCTCTGCTGCTCCAACCATTACCTTTTTGCAGACTTATGCAATTCGTGATCCGTCCGTAATTCACATCTATTTAGTTGCCCAATACCAAATCTTGGAGTAAGTTCGAAGTTATTTTTTGCATATACTGTTAGAACCCTCGTAAAGTCAGACATATAGTTTCGTTAATTTCTTTACTCAATCTATTTTTAGTGTAAATCAGACAATAAATATAGTCATGAATAACAACTTGTGAGTCATCAATCAATCATATATTGATTTCTCCGTATTAGAGTTGCTACCGTTTGGTATTAAAATTATACTGGTGTGAGAAAATTTCCTATAAATGGTAAAACTTTAATATCTAGCTATTTAATTGCTAGAGTCTACCACTTGGAATTATTTTAATACTGGATTTCTAAGAGTGAATATTTTTTTGGTACATTACAAAAATTCATGATTCGTAATATTCATCTAAGATATGGATCGCTACAAAATATTGGCGACATCCCCTCAGCTGGAAGACTTCTTCACCGTCCCCCTAAATTCTTGCAGGGAGCCGATTCATCAATTATTCAATCTTGACAATAAACCTGTCACACTTTTCATCAATCCTGCCGAACTGGCAAATATTGACAAATTTGAGGCAACCTTGAGAAAATGCCCTAAACTGGTGTCTCTCCAAATCGAGGCTGATCTGGACGATGAGGCTTCGAAAAAATTCGGTTGGAACAATTATGGACGGATCATCTCCCTCGTGACGAAATATTGTGGGCCTAGACTGCAATGTTTCTCCTTGAGGATTTCCAGATCAACGAACGAACTTAGCAAGGAGGAGGATTCTGTACGAATAATGATGGATAGTGAGAGTAAGTTGACAAATTTAGTATATTATACAAAACTTTATGGATAAGATGGTTATGAATCGTTACCAAACGGTTACAACTTACGCCCGGTTAATAAGTAGTTTCGTTGTTCGTAGCTCAATTAAAAATTGTCGCATAGGGCAATCGTTGCCATGCCAATCATGGAATTGTGCGACGAACGGAGAAGCATATTTGAAGCCAGGGTCATTGTGAATTTAAGATTATGAGATTATGTAATTCATATATGGATTCATTACCGTTTAGTGGTAATAATTGTTGAGTTCTTAGGTACCAGATAAAAGTATAATGTAAACTGGTAAATTATTAAAGCGTTGTCAGTTTTTAATTGTTATTTTACGTAATATTCAATCAATGTCAGTCAGCCAATGTTAATATTTACATATTTTTTAAATATGCACCCTTAGAAAAGGAGCACCATCCACACGCTCAAATTTGGGATGATTTTGTCACCTCTGTGACCCCAACCCAGCGCCATTTAATCCTCCACAAAACAAACTTCCCCTACACCATGCCCCGCTTCGTTTTCGAAAAGTTCTTAAAAACCTCGCCGAACTTTGATTTTCTTAACGCAATTAATGACACATAATATGGATCCCAAGATATTCCAAGAAACGAGCTCCCGTATCAATTCACCGCGAAGGTTATGAAGAATAATCCCAACCCGATTTGGACCATTGTATCCTTAACGATCAGAAACGTAAATCTTTCCGATGAATGGATGATTCACGAGTTGAAACAGTTCCAACACTTGAGGAAATTATGTCTCAACTTTGACCGTTTGGCGGGAAATGATGACGTTACACTAAATTTGGAGAGTGATTTCGAACATTTGACGGAATTGTGTATTACTCCGGATGAATTGCAAGTAACTACGGAGATGAACGAAGTCCGTCTAAATCTTATAATTCCGGAGGGAAGTAAACTTCAAAAGTTGGAAATTCAAGGATTAATTTTGATGGATTCTTTCTGGGCTGGGATCTCCCAGAGTGTTCCGAAGCTGATAGATTTTACTTATTGTGTAAGTAACTTATTTATGAATTTATTGGGTAGGTAATCATTAGAGCACCCAAAACCGAAAGAATACAAAAAACTGGTTTTAGATTATTCTGATTTATCCAATTTTGATAAAACCTTTTTTCGATTCTGTGCAGAACTTCTTTACACCGGTTTTTAAAACATGCTTCAGTGCACATTAAAAAATGTTTGAAAATATATCTAGCTAAATTTTACATAAAACAAACTAAAATTTAAAATGAAATTGGCAACATCAGAACAATTAATTCTTACCCCAACTATAACAATTCTAAATTTAGCTTGGAAACGGTTTGTGGCACTAAAAATCGATAACTGGTTTCCGAGTTTTACCACAAATTTAAAACGGATTTGTTTTAATAGATCTAGATAATTTCTAGTATTAAACCGGTTTTACAAAATCTGCAAAATGCCATAGTAATCATGTTTTGTTTAAATGTATGTATTTCTTTTTCAGACGACTTATTCGAGCAACGTCACTCTGAAAGTTTTCCTTGGGCTAAAATACTTACAGTCTTTGACCTTGCGTACTCCTTGCATCTTCGACAATGATGATATTTTGGACCTACTGCGAATTCAGAGGCACTGGTTTCGCCTAAGTTTGTCCAGCGAAGAAGAGACATCCGCCATTGATGAAACCGTACGAAAAATCATTGCTTCATTAAGGAGGGATGAGAAAGATTGGGTAATGTCAAAACGTGACAGTATCGGTTTGGACATGTCTTTTCCGAAATATTTCAAAAGTGAGCATCCAGTGGACGAGGAATTTAAAAATCTAGTTATTGAAGAGACCGAGGATTTGAAGGTGGAATTTTGCAAAATTGGCAACCCGGCTATGTGGCGTCTTAGGGTTTCTTTCTCCCCAAGTGGTGACCAAAAGCGAGGAATAATTCCACCAGAAGGCTGTGCAGCAATCAATGTTAAGCTTCCTATTTGAAAATAGGCTGGTAATTGGAGGGATCTGTAACATTAGATATCTTACTAAGAATAATATGCATTACAGTTTATTTAATTTAAATGCAATATAATCTGGCAGATTAACCGAAGCAATAAATATCTAATATTAGAACAAAAATATGTCTCGATATTGGTAATGTTAATGACTTTGTATAATGATTTTCAACCGAATTTTTTATCATTTTCTGATTATTTGGTGAATTTTTCATCCTGTTTCTGAGTGGTAATCTTGTCATTTCCACTGCATTACTAAACATTAATGCTCGTTATCGCGGACAAGAGTTAAGTATGTACATACGTGTAAAAACACAATGTGTCTTTTAGAAAATTTTTTGTTAATAAGTCCAAAAAATTTATCATTGTTTTCTTATAATGTTTTAATAGGAATATGTCAAATACGCACATAACGCTGTGAAAATTTACTAAGAAAATTACATATATTTACCAGACCTGCTTTAGGGACTAATATGAAAAGCAAGTTTGAATACGTATGTAAATATGTATGCAGTCATATTCAATCCGAACATGTACTATTCTATTAAAACATGTTATGTTTGTCATGTCATGTCATGTTTTACAATTAGTATACCAAAATGTTTGTTATGTACATAAATACATCTGATATGTTGGTCTATGATATATGTACATACACATACATACACGCCTACATACAGTTGCGTAGAATTCGACATTTCTACGAAAATATTTGAAATAATTTATTGCAAATTATTTATCGATCTACATTGATTATCGGTTCCAACACTCAGGACAGATTTTTGAGATGAATAAATTTAGTATAAACGAGAATAAGAAACACACATATGTAAGTAACATTTTACAACTTATTTGAAGAAATATCCCAATTTGGTATACAGTTTGTAGTAAAATTCGGGCAGGCAGTAGCGGCGGAAACGGGGGAAATTGTCCCCACGGTAATTCGGAAAAATCCTATCTTTCCCATGCTCTTCCTCCTACATATCTAACGATGCTAAGGTCCCCATATGTCCCCCAACTTCCTCCGCCGCTGCGGGCGGGACATTTTTATGCGGAGGGGATGAGGAGACGGGAGATGTCCACGAGCGGGAATTCTTGGGCGGGAGGAAAGGAGCGGGTTGTTTTCGGATAACAATAAAACAATGGCCGGTTGCTGTGTGAGGTACATTGGGACTGTGCATAAAGCATGTGATCGAATCGAAGTGGGTTAGAGGTCAAGGCATCCTATCCTTCCAATGTTAATTATGCATGGAGCATTTGCGAGGGGTAGAAGGAAAAATTCTCCGGAAATCGATCGCACGTTTATGTTCTGCCCCATATACGTTTTACATAAAATGGATTTAAATTCACTCTCGCATTGAATGGGGTTGAGTTGCTCTGTTTCTCCTCTTCACACAATATTGCGTAATATTGCGTATCCTTTAGTGCACTCTCATTCTCCTGAGTTATAAACCGGGAATAAATACATACAAATACAGAACGTATGATTTGCCGTAGAATTCACTAAAATAAAAGTATTTCAATATTTATCACATCCACAGTTTAGAAGGAATTTTAATTAAACAACTAATTTATTTTTTCATAAGGTAAGTAAACACAGATGTATTTATTTATTGATTTACTTATGAACGATGCAATAATTAATTTAAAATAGAAATACGAATTGGAAAATGGACTCCAATCTTGTGATTAGCACATTAAAAAAATGAAATTGTTGTTTTAAATTCAATTATACTACTAGATCTACCCGTTAGATCTGAAAATTTTTGTATGTATTAAAGCTCCTGGCTGTCAGTTACAAGTTAACTTCGAACTTATTGTAGGTTAATTTTCTGAACTTACAATTTCTTTACACCAATATTCATAACTTCCGAGTACATTTAAAATTTAATTGATATGCCAAGTACTTTGAATAAGTATCAAAAATATTAAATGAAAAAATTCTAAATACTTACATAAATATAAGGAAATATACAATTCTAAAGAAGTTTCATGACATAAGCCATTAAATGAATCTTTACTCTTATAGCGTAACCTGAATAATGGATAATACTACGGACCAGCCACATTCGTCAAATAAAGGACACTTCAAAGCAAAACAGGATCGAGGTCACGTGAAGCATTATATTCTAGAAAAATACCTCCAGGGTATGTTTGTGTCGAGATGGTTTAATTAATTACAAAAATTAATTCATTGATTCATTAATTAACGACTTCGGTTGATTAATCATTTTAATTAATAACCAGTTAATTAGGGTTGAGTAGGGCTAGTTAATTATATTTATTGAAATTAAAATGCTAAAGTTTCGACTATCCGTATCAAATTAAATACGGTATGAGTTTAACGTAATCGGACTGTTTTGTGAAAACAATATTGGCGAAAATTATTCTCGCCAAAAAAATATTTGATTTAGCGAAATCAAGAAATGTCATATCTCATATTTAGCACACGGCTTTGTAAGTAGAACACAATGTCACATTTTGCAAAAATGACCATTAAATGAGCATACATGTTACGTATGTATGAGAAGTAATGAGCAAGTAAATGACTAATGAAAAATTTGCAATTTGGTTATCTCATGTATGTAAGTCTTACATATATTGGATCAATCTACATAAGTTCGGAATATAAGCCTTGATTTTTTCCAATTTTAATTATTCACGAAATAAGTAATTGATTTTAATTTTGCGGTATTTGACGTGAATAAACGAAAAATTTATATCATGCTCAATTTATTAGTGTACGAGCTCTGTGTCTCGTTATAATCAAATATAAAACATTATGCACATTTTAACGATCCTTTGCTAGAGACAATCACATAATTGCAAACTTCTTTATATAACTTGAAGCTGGATTTATATAGCAGCATAAGAGTTTAATCAAATTAAGATTAGTACTAAATATATTTTGTTCCGTTTCCGTTACAAAATATTGGCCAGGGACGTTGGTCATAATTTGCAAATTATGATGAGGGGCCGTCCATAAATTACGTAACGCAAAAATCGCGATTTTCTAGACCCCCCCCCTACCCCCCTTTAACATGTGTAACATAGGCACATATCATTGGAGCCTTAGACCCCCCTCCCCCCCTCTTGCGTTACGTAATTTATGGACGGCGCCTGAGATTAATTAACGTCAATAAATTATATCACGCAAAGATATCGACTTTTTACACTCCTTTCCCGTTGTTACCCGTTGCACCCCTTTTTATTTTGTGACGCAAATCAAATGAAATATGTTCTTTTGCCTTCCCAACATTTTAATTCAGGGTTGTGATTTTTAAAACATCTATATTTGCAGCTTGGCTACCGAAGATGTCACATGGAGAGTATAGACTGTATCAAAAAATTCTATACGTCGACGGATTTGCTGGAACCGGAGAATTCGAAAAGTCTGGGGAGGATGGTTCACCTGCAGTTGCTTTGAAAGCAGTATTAGGCCATAGTCACGGAGAAAAACTTGTTGTTGATATCCATATGATTTTTATTGAACTAAATCCGAAATCGGCCAAAGCACTGGAGGAAAAGTTGGGAAAAGTGCAATATGATTTCAGAACTCCAGTGAAGCGAAAAAGTACGAAATGATTTGACGAAATCATTAAGAGGTTTTATTATTAAAATGTTTTTTTTTTATTATTTCTTTAATGCAACAGATAAAATTACCTGGGAGGTCATAAATGGCAACTTTGTCGAAGAGATGGACCGTTTGCTTGACAACCCAGAGTTTATTGGTGCACCTATATTCCTTTTCGCTGACCCATTCGGCTATGATGGTAATCAAAACTTCAAAATTTTCTGGTAGAGGAGTTGCCAAGCCGGGTTTCGCTTTTCCATTCAGAATTTCCCACGGCACGTGGGAAAAAATTGTTTTTACCGGCCTAAATCGGAAAATATGCCGGCTCGTGTATTTAGTGAAGGGGAAAGATTACTTTATTAATAATCAATATTATTGGAATTTTCTTCATATTCCTCATTTCCATGACTTTTCCGAAAATTTTGATACAAATGTATGTTAAGTTCTGAAGTTTTTATTGTTTTTCCAAATTTTCCATTCATGTTAATTTTAAAGATTATTCGAATTGAACAGTATTACCAACTTATTTTCTAAGAATTTGATGGAAAATACGAATAGCAAGCCTACCTTTTAAAATTTCAAGTTTGAAAGAAATTGCTTCTGATAGCCCGAAACAGTGTTAATTTAGTTTTTCCCAATCGAAACCCTCTTAGCATTGGGTGAATACATACATGGATATGTACATATTCATATGTAAATAAGTGTTTTTCTACTATAGTCGTAATTTGCTATGTAAATAGGTAATAGGTGTTTACCAAACTGGTAATGTTATCACAAATATTAAAAGCGTGCCAGCATAACAAAGTACCATTCGGTACTACAATGGTGGCGGAGATATACAGGGTGGTTTAAATGTCAGGTTTCGAATCGAGATTTTTATTAATTTTTATCAAAACTTGTGGAACACTGATGACAAAATTCTGAAAATATTGAATTTCAGAGGCAAAATTTCGGTAACTAATGGAGATTTACGAATTTTTCCCATTGAAAAATTTTCCATTGTAACGTGACACTTAAACCACCCTGTATGTAACCAATTACTGGTAATGCTTTGTGATCGGATAATTTATCGGATAGTTTAATTAAGAGTGACTTAACATTAATTACTCATGATAATTGTTTCATTAAACAGGAAAAATTATGCCAATGCGGTTGCTGAACCAAGTACTTGCCCGTCCCAGCTCCGAGGTTTTCCTCAACGTAATGGATGGCTCCGCAAATAGGTTTTTTAATATAGAAAACCGTGAAGATGCAATTACCCAACTTGTCGGGTCAGAAAAGTGGATTGAAGCAGTTCGTGGAGAAGATCTCAATCCGTCTGATCGTATCCTACGTTTTATAACTGTCTACAAACAAAATTTAAATGCCGAGTACAAACTACATTTCGGAATGAGGAGTAAAAAAAATAATCGACACATGTACAACTTAGTTTTCGGTACAAATCATCCCGCTGGGCTGGAAGTGATGAAGAGGGCGATGACCAACGCATCTCAAGATATTGAGTCGTTATACTTCTCAGAGTTTCTAACCTCTCGAGTACCTCAGGTTGACGTTACGACGAAAGAATATAAAATCGTGTGCGCTCGGAATACGTTGAAACGTTTATGGTGGGAATTTTCAGATACAGAAGAACCTCTAAGCGGTTCTGCAATAGCAAATTTTATTTTGAGAGAGACTCCCTACTTTTTCAATTTTAAACGACAATTAGGGAAATTACTCCAAAGTGCAGTGACCATAGGATCTGGAAAATTTGATGAAAGGAGTTTTCGCTTGAGTGAAATTACAGCAGCAGGTTTAATTCAACTGGAAATTCAAGGCCTTCAATTAGAGGAACCTGTCGTTTCAAAGAAAGGCCGCTTATCGGGACCTAAGAAACCCAATGCCAAACAGAAGGTCGGAAGTTTGAACTTTAAAAAGTCTTCCCCTACAGATATTATGAAGGGAAGTCGGGGGTCTAGAGTTAAGACCCCGATTAAAAACCAACATTCAAAGGCATCAACATCCTCTGAAATAACTCCTGATATGACGCTAGTCAAGCTGTGGGGACAACAAAAAGCACGGCAAGAACAGCAGACACATGTTCGAAATCTATCAAATGAAATGCATAAACAAGTGAATAAAGTAGAGACAATTACAGACGATGATTCATCGTCCGAGGATGAAAGTGTTGGCTAGGTCACAGGCTTTACAATTCAATGCATAAAATGTCTTTAATTATATGCAGCATCCAAATATTTCTAGACTTGATTTAAAAGTGAGCTGCATCTAGATTTTCCAAAATCAAATTTACTTAAAAGTTTCAGATCCGTCCAGATTCTTATGAAAAGTTTCATATCCGATCCATCAAATTTGGATGTGTCCATGAATCTTCAAATCTGATTCAGTCGAATCCGATTCACTACAAATTCTCCAGATCAAATCCATCCAAATTTACCAGATTCATCATGAATAACAGATATCCAGCTCAGCTATGCTTTTATCCACGAAAACATATTTGATTCGAGGAATTTTTTAAGTACATTAAAAACTAAATAATAAATGTGTGCTCAATTTATTATACTAAATAAAATTTGTTACCATAGATTTTAGATGTTTCTAGAATTTAACATTTTCTATTTTAGAACCTTTTCAATATTTATATGTACGTGCATTACCCCATTTCTGGTCTCATTGAAACGTCAGCATGAACTTATGCTGTATTAAATAAATTTTTATGTATGACTGGTGTAAATGAAAATTTTGCGATGTTTCTTCATATGAAATAAAATTATACAAAAGCTCATTACATATATGTACTGTACATAATAAGGATGTGTGGATTTTTGTTCATTGTCTCTGCACGAAATTATGTATTAGTTTGACCCAAGCCAGGGTTACATAAGCCGTGAATCCTATTTGTATGAAGTACATTCTAAAAAATCCGGTAACACCGTCATTATCAGATCTGATTAACCGCCCTGGAAATAATTTGCTACCTAGGTGGTGACAAGTGAAACCAGGGTTTTTCTGCGATTTCTGCGTTTTTTTTAAGTTTAGGGACTTATTTGTGCGACTGCTGCGTAGTCAGATTTTTCGATACTTTTTGTGATACATATTTTTTTCACACATACTCTGCGATACACTTTATACTAAGATTTAATAAAGAAACTTGCACATAAGTGAAACCAGGGTGTAAAAAAGTATTATCAGAGTGGTAATAAATTTACTATCTATGTGTGACTGTGTGTATTGGTAAGCAGTTTGTTAAGATGTCGCTAGAGTCACATATATCTAGTCACCGCCGGGTAATTTTACCAGATTTTTTAGAGTGTATGTATGTATGTATGTACGGTGCAAGCCAGAGTCATGTCTAAACCATTAAACTCTTAATTCCCCATGCACGCCGCTGGTCATTCCCCCGATTTGAAAAGTTTACTTGTCCCAGACTTGACGAAAGTGTGGCCCATGCATAAACCAGACTTACTTAAAATGTTAGATAATTGGGTAGAAGTAAAAAAAAAATACCAAATATGTACATACTGAGCCCACTGTAGCTGTACTTAGCGCTTATCTTTTCAACCGCTGGAGATAATGCAAATCTGATAAATGCATTGGATTCCTCATGCGATTTTGCATACATAACACCAATCAATTTGTAACTACTTGCAAAGCACTCCAGCAGGGAAAATATTGAAACGACGTGGGTGGCGATAATTTTTTACTTAAAAAATGGGACGAGAAATGGTGAATTTGAAAAGCGTGACAGGAATAGAACGTGCACTTTAATTTACTCCAACTGACTATAAAAACGTTCATTGGGACCGCATCGACTAAGAACAGTCGAAAAAGAATTTTTTGAAAACCTCTAATGACCACACCCATCATCAAGGAGCTGAAATCTGGAATCCGAAGAAATTCGCGAAATTCCAACGGAAACCGGGCTCACAACTGAAGGTGTCGATTCAAATTATCCAATGAGTGCTCAAATTGAAGCTTAGGCTTAAAGCTTTGAAAATGTGGTACTTGCCACATCCTGACCACCCCTCAAAGGAAAACCAGATTAAATAAATGCAGCAGTCGCCTCAAGCGGTACGCTGAAAAAAAGTGAGCAGGATTCTTTTTACAAATGAGGAGATTCTCACATCGGAAAAATCTTTTAACAAACGAGTTGAACTAGTCTACGCAAAATTGGTCAAAGACATCCCCCGATATAGACAAAAGGTCAGAAAGTCACATTATCCAGGTTTTGTGATGATTTTGGCAGGTGGGAGCTAATTGTAGTGATTCCTCTGCATTTTGTTGAAAATGGGGGGAAGGTGGGGGGATCAAATTTCTTAAAATATGTTTTCGAGCCCGCAGTGTATCCCCTAAGCTAGATCCAATTCAATGGAATCGATGAGACCTCTCAGCAGGACTCAGCACGAGCTAGTATTGCAAAAAACGACATAAGCGGGACTAAAAAAACAAATTCCGGACTTTATCTCCAATTAGAAATGGTCATTCTCCTTTCTGGATTTGAATAGCCAGAATATGAAATGTGGTCAAAGTTTGGGGCAAAGGTGTGTTCTAAGCTTCGTAGAAGTGTGAAGGCTTAGAAAAAATTTTTCACCTCGGAACGGAACAAATTATCCACAGATTCAGTGCGTGCTTGAGTCGAGTACTCGAGGCGGTGTCTTCAGCGCATCGTTAGTGCGGGGGCAGGAAATTTCCAAAACTAAAAACTGTTTTCTAATCAGAAATTAACTGGCTTTCGACTAAGATTTACTAAAATACCGTAACGCGAAAACTGTTGAAGCTATAGCGCTTCATTTAAGGTACAGTTTCAGTGGGCCACCCTGTATGTAAATAACTAAATATATATGTAAATGATTTCAGATGTGATGCATTCCTGACATTTGTATTTGTGTGCATAAATATAAAAAATGATATAATTTTGCGAAAAAATATTTATTTTCTTTACTATTCTAAAAAATAATGGTTCACCACTAGGCAAACAATTACTTCAAAAATTACAATAAATAAACTGGTGTGCTTGAGTGTCCCACCACTGTTGTCAAATTATTCCATTTTTTCCGGCTTTCATTGCCTAAAGAAAACAAAAAAAGAGAGATGAGACAAGTAAGACGAAACTATTTTTCTGTCGCATTTAACAGTTCGAAGTAAGATTCAGCGTTTCTTTTAATAAAAATTGCAAAATAAAAAAAAACATTGTCAGTGTAGCAAAACTTTGTAAAGTTTGAAATTTCTGACATTTTTTGCAAATTTACCAGGTATTAAAAAAATATTTTCCTTACTTCTTCCGAAAATATGCGACCAAACTTCCACAAATTACAGTAAAATTCAGAGTTTCTTCCCTCGTATTCGTACGGGACTTTGGTATCAAGCATGAGTCGGGCTTCCTCCATGGCTCTGTCGGGCAGACGTGGCGTGGGTCTGAGGAGGCAGCCGGGGACATCGGGCGTGTTGTTGATTCTGACCAGTCTGTAGCGTGGGACGGGGTGAAGGTCACAAACATATTGGATCGGCTGGAGGCGGACCCATGCCTCGGTTTTGTTACAGTCTTCCCCACAGACGTTGATGACCATGCCACCCCCCGCGTACAGAGCCCAGTGCTTGTACAAACCCCGATCGAATTCTAGAAGGTCCGCGGGTTTGGCGAGCTTGATGAGTTCGGCGTGATGTAAGAATCCGGTTTGGCGAATCTCACTGATTTCTGGGAAAGAAAAATGAGAACTCAATTTTAGAGATGTTTCGATGTGGTGCAAATTTTGTAATCCTGTAAACTGAGCAAGTTTTGGGACTAAGGAAATTTCGGATAGTGTAAAAATAAATATTCCGGATATTCACGTCACTTAAAAAAATCGCTTCGCAACTCATCTTCACAACTTTGTTGTGTTTACGAAATCTGTAGCGTGAACGACATACATATGAAAATACAGAAACTGAAGATGAGAGGAGAGGAGAAATAAATATTCATTTGACAACGAATTTGCGAAAAATAGAAACGAAACGAACGACGAAACTGGGTTCCTTTTCGCGTCGCATTTTTTGAGAAAAAAATAAGGCGATCGATTGGTTGTCGCATCGTAATTATTCGTAAATGTCGTAAAGTTGAGAAGAAATGGTTATGAAGCCACGTTTACGATGCTTACGAAGTTGACGTGAATACTCCCATTCTTTCAGTTTCAATATGGTTCCTGAAAATTTTCACTACTAGAGATTCGTTACAGCTTATAAAGTTACGAAAATTTGCGCGGATTTTGTAACAATGTAAACCGAGGCCACTTTGCAAACTTTGACTTCTATGAAATACAAAGTGCCGAAAATTTTCTACTAAATGCCACAGAGATTTTGTATATGAAAAATTTGCTAAAGTTTGTGAAGTTGGGGAAAATTTTGGGAACAGAGATTAAAGGTTGTACATACTTCTTTCTGGTTGAGACATTGTTGAAATTAAAATTTATGTATAATTATGAAGTTTTCACAGGTTTATGAAATTATGATCTTAAAATAAATGAATAGGTGGTAAAGGAATATTTAGTGCGAATATATTTTTTTGGGAGTACAGCCTTTCTTGTGTCGTGGCTGTGGATGAATTAAGCGGATAAAATAATGATACCACGAGAGTTAAAAGGTGGTAAAAATAATCCAACACTTTTACGCTCTTTGTAATCCAATAGTTGCATGGAAAATTAATGGGGTGGAACACCTAGCAACAGGGTTCCGTTGGTGCATGGACGTAAAATATTTTTGGGGCATAGACGACAAGTACGTTTAGTTCGTGACGTATATTTCTGGTGCATTTACGTATTCCATGAAACGAAGGATTTTACAAAATAAAATCACACATTAATTATTATTCCATTTATTTACAATGAGGGTATTCATTACTACTTCACATTGTTAGCATCGTCCGTAAAAAAAATTTACTTGCAAATTCATTTGCGAACTTGCTCATTTCCAAGGCTAGTACATATGTAAGTATTTAATTTGCAAAATATTTGCTAAAATATGTTGCAATGCGGATGTGTGAACTCCAATCATAATTAATACCCTCCTTGTAGGTGGAAATGATGAACATGCAACAATTTAAAATCTGTGAAAACTGCACGATTTTGTAAACCAAAAATTATAGTAGAAACTTGCATATATTGTATACGAGATAACTCCTAATTGCAAAATTAATTCGTAGAAATAGCGAATTTGTGTAGTTCTGTCCACATGAAAATATCTTCTACGAATAATGGTGAAGTCGTGTCTTCTGTGTGAGAATATACACATATACACATAGTCAAATTTCGTAATTTTTCCCACCCCTGCGACACCCTGAGTGGGAATGTGTCTCATAAAAATGTCCATTACACGGCTCCTCAACCTCCCATTTAAATAGTTTATTGTATTCTAAATGTTGTTTCATTTCGTACAATTGTACATATTCACGTATGTCTGTCTTTATTTATACGTATGCAGATATGTACATACATAAGTTCATTATCTACGCTGTAGTTGAAGTCGAAAATAGACGGAGAAGAGCGTCTGGTATTTATTAAGGTGCTAGCAATGCCACCGGGGGAGACAATCGAGTCGTGAGATTTATGACGTGCCACTCCATAAATATGCTACGACGAGTCCGGAATGCATTCCGAACTCGAATGAAGGAAGGAATGTACATATGTACAATACGAATGTGGAGACAAATTGTGGGACTGCCTAAATTTACGGGATGTGCAAAAAAGACGGTGAAAAAGTATTTGAGTACTTGTCAAAGTCTCGTCTCTAGTAACTACCAGAGTGGACATTTGTATTATCTGTGAGTTTATCACCACGATAATAGATTGTTACCGATTGATAGTATGTACAATGCCTACGAAACTGGTAATGCCAAGGCGGAGTAAAAATTTGTACAACAGCGTTCTTAAACAAATTTGGTATCAGCAGATAACAAATTTACTACGATAAGCAACAAATGTGAAGATGGATACACTCTAAATAAAGTTGAGTAAAATTTGCGATGATACAACTGTTTGTGTAAAATGTACCCGATGAACGTAAAATTTCCTCAAGGTTGAGCAAAAATTCTACAGCGTTGGATAAATTTTAACTTTAATATGACAAACTTTTTACAAAAAAATGAGTCACTGCAGATTTTACTCAACCACCTTAAATTTTAATTAGATTTGTTTAGAGTGTAGTAACCTAACATTACCAACAAATTGAGTTCATAAAAAATCTTCCAAAAGTTTGTGTTCTCATCTTTTTTGTATGACCCCTTCCCATGCCGACTTTGACAATGAAACAAATGTCTAACCCATTTGGCTACTGGGTTGGAATTTTTTGTAACGGAGAAGCTCTTCTTCTTTTATTACCAAGTGCGGCTTCCAACGCGACACAATTAAAGAGTTTTGCTTGCTAAATGTGCATGGATAAACTTTTGTGTGGCGTCATTTGGACGAATGTATGTCAAATGAAAAATTGCAGGTGCTCGTTTTGATTAATGCGGCATACTCTTTGAACCTTTTGACGACAACAGTCGACATAAATTATGCTCGTTATATAAGAAATGGTTTAATTCGGGAGGAAGACTAATAAGGTGCAGAAAAATTGTTGTTATGAAACAAGATAATTTTTGTTTCTGGAAGGTCAGTGGTTTTTACAAATTTTTTTCCGCAGCTTAAAATCTCTGGTCATTTTGAGGACTTTCTCCTATGCCAACCAATTGCAAAATTTGAAACTTTTCTTGCCAAAAATGCATACATTCCTTAATAAAATGTAATGTTGCGTTCCGAGTTTTTTTTAGTTTCTTCGAGCTTTGCTAAAACTAATAAATCCCTCCCCCTGCAAGATGACCGCAACATACTTTTAACGTCACCGAATCAATGGATTTTCTTGCCATATTGACCATACTCATTCAGCATTTGCACACTCAAACGGTCCGTATGTATGCTTTTTATGTATGGCACAATGTCCCCACAGAGCTAGATACATATGGACCTTCTTGCACTTTCACTTGAAATAATATCAAAATACTCTCCTTCTATCTTTACTATTATTATCCGCACAAAGTCTCCACAGTTCCCCACCGCATGTAAAAATACAAATATCCCTCCACGCCTCTCCATTATCAGACAGTAATTTTAAAAACGAATTATGATAATCAATTATTTACATAAATCCTTTTTCAGGATTAATGTAAAGTTATGTTTACCACGAAACAAGTATTTAGGAATTACCCAAATATCTAATCCTTTACAGATTAGGTGCCGGATTAAGATCAAATTTCAACGAATTTTTACTCAATTCAATTCTATTAAACTTTATTTAAAAGAATTTCTCTTCAACGTCTTCAACCAGTCTACATAAGGTTACATCACTTGATGGTAAGGGGCATAAGTGTACCTTGCGCCAGTCCAAAAAATTTGAAAAAAATACCATCAGACGCAGAAAACCAAATTCTAAACACCGGAGGATGCATTTCCCTGAGATCGACTCCTCCCCCCCACAGGGTCGATGCGAAGTTCCGAGATGTGTGATTCCATGTATTCTGCAAAGCGAGAGAGAAGGATGAGACTAGGAGAATACTCCTGCTCGAAATTCTCCTCCGAGCGTGAGGGTAAGCCTTAATTATGCCTTCAATCATTTGTAATCATCAGAATTATGTGAGATATGTAGCACGTTAATTCTCTGGATTAAAGCTGAGTCATGGCATCTGACCCATTGGCCTATAAAAGTGAACTGCTCTGTAGTAATTTTTTACTGCAGCAGAGTCCATAAACATGAAGAAGAAAACAATGCTAAAAATTCCTGGGATATATAAAATCATGTCAAAATTTTACATCATTATTCTCGCGGTTGTTACCACGGTCCACTGTACGACTAAAATTACACTGTGGGAAGAGCCAAAATACGGAGGTTGGTCTACTTAACTTTTTCTTGTATGGAAGTTTTGAGTTTAATTTTTTTTTGTGTCTCAACTTTCCCTTTTTTATGCATTCAAATGGCGATTTTTGAAACCTGTTTATTTCCACGAGTTAATTTTACTTATACAATTTTGATAGCACAAAACATTAGTCGAATGTCGAATGAAGTAGTTCTATACACATATACCGTAAAACCTCTATTTATAGCCCTATTCTAATTATAGCCGGTCTCCAAATATAGCCGGGTCTAGAGACCAAGATTTCGAAACTTTAGCCGGGTCTCTAATTATAGCCGGGTCTCTAATTTTGGCCTGTCTTGTCCGCTGTGTCCCCGTTCATAGCCCATTTAAGAAAAATGTTGAACATTATGCTAATCAGCGAATGAGTTGAACTACTAATTTTTACCTATTAATTTCAAATTAATAATGACAGAAAATGTAAAAAAAACTGCTAAACCTCGTTTAAAGATGTAGATTTTAAGTGAATTGGTTACTGATGCTATATCTTGCTAAATAAAAAAACTGTAACACTGTAACACTGTAAGAATCTTGTAACATCTAAAAATGTCTAAAATTTTGGGCGGACCAAAATTTAGCCGGGTCTCTAATTATAGCCGGTCTCTAATTGTAGCCGGGTCCGTGACCCCCAGTTTTGGATTTTAGCCCCGGCTATAAATAGAGTATTTACGGTATTCTAGTTTCCGTTTAATAGAAACATGAACCAGTTTGTTACGTAGGAATATCTTACTCAAAAGTTTTCTTCGTTTCTATCGGTGTTAACCTGTTCTTGTGAGGAAATATGTAGATTCGAAATGAAATGAAGTTCGTTTCTAATTTTATTAAATAATCAATGCGTCACTGGCAGATATTATACGCAGTACCGACTTTTAAATTGCAGCCATATTCAACCGTTATTGTGTAGTGTTGCCAGTTAATAACTTACCATCTACATAAATAGGTAAGAAATTCTCACTAAGAATTAGAGCAAATTGCGACTTTTATAATACCATGTACATCTGCGCAGACAAGGTACTCTATGTAACCTTAATAATATCTGTCAGAGTTTTTAGCTTTTACTTAGATACATACGCTAACCCGTCCGTTTATTGGAATACATTCCTAATTACAAAAACCTATCATTATTCACAACCCTATTTTATCGTCTTAATTACTTTTACATCCTTAATCTTAACCAAAGCCACAAAGCGATTAATATGACATGATAACCACAAATGCCAAAAATTATATAAGCTGTTACTCATATGAACAAACATGCATTTTGACACAGTTTCAAGACCATTAAACAAATTTAAACGCTCGCACTAAGATTCTATTCTTAGACTGTCGATGACGATAATATGTAGCACTACGTAACTTGGGGATTTAATTATATCCATATTAATTCCAGTATACAAATAACATACATACATAAGACCCAAAATAGTTCAGTTAAAGCCTTGCTACTTAACCAATTCACGGTGTACATACTTATGTACAAACATAAGTCGTGGCATTAGTGACAAGCTTAGGAAAGCATACATACATAGATACGTATTTTAAATAAATTACAATTAATAATCTGATTGCTTCAACTTTTTCTGATCCAACCAAATAAAGTTCATCATCCTTCTATTTCATATTCTCGTGTTGAAAATAAATTTCATTCTCCATTCCAATCCCACACTTCGCTAAAAATGAACAATTTTGTGCCACCGGAAAAATGAAATACTCAAATCATTTCTGTGCAACTTTACTCCTATCGTATTACACTGTAAATTTACTGTTTAAAATCCGCCGCGTCATTACCTACCATAAATTTGGCGTCTGTCCTATCGCCCCACGCCCCCTGTCGATACCACATCGTTTTCAACAATATCTCAACCTCTGAACTACCAACTACCCTCAACGTTCCCATGACACTGACGAAACGAAAAATTCATACCAGTTTTTTCCCTCCACATGAATCAATCAGTCACCACCGAACACTTGACATCCTCCAAAATAGAGGCTGGCTGTGCGAAATCGTCATTTTATTTGTCACCATAAATTCGCCAAATTATACAAAATCCTACCAAAACTCGATAGGATATTGGATTACTGCTCAACGGCAAGGTTTCTTTAAAGTAACCCGAAACTACAGGTTCAAACTTTATCCAGATTTTTTTCACTTTATCTTAATTCCAAGCAACTACAAAATATTGGAATCCTACACGAATTCCCCTCTGTACGCACAACCTTCTTCGTTTAATCTGCAAGTCCCGGTGAAATTATCAGTGTTATTATTTCTCCCTGAAAATAAGGTGAAATCCTGTTACCTAAAAGGTTTTCTTCCGATTCTAAAACATTTTGTCTGCACTGCAACAATTTTAAGTAAGGATACAATTTTGTTCACTCCGTTCAACTACCCGACAAAAATGGAGCAGGATTGGGTCGATAATTCTGGAAAACATCCAATCTCCGAAATTTTATTATCTATGGCATTAAACAAATTAAATGCAACCCGACATTTCGCACAAATGGTTAGAGCTGTCTGCTCCCACCACGAAAGTTTCACGGAAGCTTGTCTCTACCCGACGTATCTTTACGATAGTTCAGCAGTGATGGCTGATTACGAGTACAATAACCAATTTGTTATTACAACTTTTCATGGATTCTCATTTTTCTCTTGCTCACACTTCTCGAGAGGGATTTCGTTTTCGCTGTATTTCGCTCCGTACGACCTAATCGTCTGGATTGTCACACTTATCATGCTGTTCTTATCAACTTGCCTCCTTTCGTTAGGATTTTACCTTTCAAACAAACAATTCTACCCTCTTAAATTATTCTTATACTTTTTCGGTTGCCTGATCGACGAAGTGAACCACCTTCCGAAAAAATTGCGCACTTTTCTACCCTTTCGAATCCTAAGCTATCCCTGGCTCCTCGTGGGAATGCTGCTAAGCACGTGCTACCTGAGTATTTTCATCACCAATTTAAACTCACCCTTTCCTGGGGACCGAGGCGACACGTTTGACAAAATTACTTGTCAGGAGAAACCCCAAACACCGTTAAACCCGGTTATGGTAAAGTCAAGATTTTCTGCAGCGGCTAGACCCGGCGTACGCCAGAGATCTACAATTCCCTCCAAGATTAAGAACTTTGAAGGATTCTGCTACACAATTCTGTCCCAATTCGCCCCAACGGGTATGGGATATAATCATAACAAGAATTGTGCAAAGTTGTGTGTGTGTGTGTGTGTGTGTTACCTTTTGAACCAAGCGCTTCACTCGATGACGTGTATCACATTGCCCCATATTTATTTAAATTACTGGCCAACGCCACCTAGCGGCACTTTCCAGTACCACGTTGCACTTTTTTTCCGCTAGAGGGCGTTTTTCGAAGAAAGTATCAAAACGTTCTCAAAACGTTCTCAAAGCATTTCACTCGATTACGTGTATCATACTGCCCCATCTTTATTAAATTTGCTGTCCAACGCTACCTAGCGGAACTTTCAGGTACCAGGTTGTTTTTTTTGCCGCTAGAGGGCTTTTCTACCGATCGAGTCAAAACGTTCTAAAAACGTTCTCTATACGTTCTCAAAACGGTCTTTAAACGTCGGCAAGCATCAGAATAGCGCAGCCCCAATAGGGATCCCAATCCCGGACGATTTTTTAAATCCCGGGAATCGGGAATCCCGGTTTTAGCCGTGAAAAATCCCGGGAAATCCCGGGAATTTTTCCCGAAATTTAAATATAACCTTATAACTTGAAATTAGTCAAATTCGGGTATACAAAAAGGTACATGGCTCTAAAAAGTACCGAGACTGGGCATATTTATAATACCTACTTCTGTGTTTTTGGGATCTGTGCCTGCATAAGTACTAGTATACATACAGTACGCTATTTTCTGGCCTACACAAAATAGTATTTTAAAAATACATACGTATGTACGATAGAAATACAAATTAGTGATTATATTGTTTTGCCTGCTATGGCAAATTTAAAGATTCGATGTATTGTGGAAGCCCAATTTCCGTTCACTATTTTGGAGAGCTGTGAGGAAAGAGTTCGATAATTTCATTCCAGAAAACTTAACTAATTAATCAAGGATTTGCCAGCGTGTTAACCCGAAATGCATAAATTCACGTTTATCAAATATCAATATTAATTGGCCTAAATTGCATTAAAATTAATATTCAAAAACTTCAATTGGACAAGGAAGTTGGCAATTCAAAAATTTCAAATTTAAATAAGTATATGTACCATGTTCAAAATGCCCTTCATGCAGCCTTATATTACTTCTAACATGATAGCATTTTTGATCATAACTGATTTCAGATTCTATAGTTATACCGAAAATAAGGTTTATTTGTTCCTTCAAGTTATAATCTGACATCGAGATTAGAAAATTTATGGTTTCATCTTGTATTACAAATGTTACTTGCAGATTTTGAAATTTAGATAAATGTACGAGTTAGATGTGGCCACTAATATTGCTTAAAATTTAAATTTTCGAGTTCAGGATCAATCTTGCCTGGTTGTGCTCATCGAAACTTTTTCTTACTAATCATATAACCTAAAATTATGTAAAACCGCTATTAAAATAATGAATTATAAGTAATTTTCATTCTGAATGACAAATTGAAAAATCCCGAAATCCCGGGACTGGAATCCCTAAGCCCCAAAAACTGATTTTAGATGCCGCAACATGAATATCAACTTCAATGCAATGCTTCGCAACCAATTGAATTGTTAGCGAGATGCCCATGCAGTAAAAGTAATCAGAACCAAGAATTGTGCAGTGGTGTGTGTGTGTGTGTGTGTGTGTGTGTGTGTTACCAGTTGAACTTGGCGCTTGATTACACACGTGTCTCACATTGTCCAAGCTAACGTCACCTAGCGGCAGTTTGGGCACTATGTTGCATTTTTCTTTTCTAGAGGGCGTTTTTCGCTAAAGTAGCAAAACGTTCCAAAAACGTTGACGAACACGAGAACAACGAAACACACCCTTTACTTGACATTTGGCCTGTGACCTGGGCACACCCACTAGACTTGACATTTGACCTGTGACCTGGGCACACCCACTAGACTTGACATTTGACCTGTGATCTAGGCGCACCCACTATACTTGACACTTGACCTGTGACCTGGGCACACCCACTAGACTTGACATGTGACCTGTGACCTGGGCACACCCACCAGACTTGACATGTCACCTGTGACCTGGGCACACCCACTAGACTTGACATGTGACCTGTGACCTGGGCACACCCACAAGACTTGACACTTGACCTGTGACCTGGGCACACCCACTAGACTTGACATGTGACCTGTGACCTGGGCACACCCCCCTGAGTTTACACTTGACCGGTGACCTGGGCACACCCACCAGACTTGACTCTTCACCTGGGTATTACCAATTTAAATTACCTACCAGCGCCACGTTACGGTTATTGGTTGTTTTTCAGAGGTTGTTTCCCGCCGGCTAGAGGGCTTTCGCTTCAAGTGCCTAACCGGTTTTAAAACGTTAGAACAATTGAACACTCCTTGGAATCGACTACGCTTAAACTCTTGATCTGGACGTACCCCTCAGATTCGTGACAACGATTTACGTGCTCACACCCTTTAGAACGCTTTTAGTCGTCGCACCCTTTAGAGGCGTGACTGAACGTTATACGTGGCCACACCCCTTAGAGTTGTGACTGGACGTTTTTCGTGGTCACCCCCTTTAGAGTCGCGACTGAACGTTTTTGGTGGTCACACCCTTTAGAGTCGTGACAGCACGTTCTTCGTGTCCACAGCCTTTAGAGTCCCGACGGAACGTTTTACGTGCTACACCCTTTAGAGTCGTGACACGTCTTTCGTAGTCACGCCCGTTGGAGTCGTGACGAAACGTTTTTGGTCGTCACACCCTTTAGAATCGTGACGAACTGTATTATTACACATCATCCTATACAACGTGACAGTCAAGTCCACGCTCCTTTGCTCTGTGTGAATGTAAATGTATAACAATTATTCAGCAGACATCTGTGTCGCTAAACTAAATAGAATCGTTTTGCTTAGAGCCCGCATTGCGGGCTTAAGAGACTAGTCTTTATATAAATTACCAATTTGGAGACTATTTTTACCGCAATGTTTACCATAATCACATGTTTAATTTGCCATATTCACCTCATTTATTACGATTAATGTATTCCTTGACGAATCCAAAGATTCGCTGGTATCCGGGGAAGTTAACACTTTTAAACAATAAAATAACCACCACGGGGGTAAATCGAGTCATTGAGGAGGAGCTATTGCAATGTGACCGATCCGCTTATGGCGGACCTTCGAGTGAGGTCGTCACCTATTATGACCATCTGAAGAGAAAATATCCCGCTAAAAAATGGTATCGCGGAAATAAAATAATTTTTCAAATCCCGGTCGGATTTAGCCTTCTGGTTTGGCGGGAATCACATATGCTACAATATCTAAGATTGTTTTTGAGTTCAGGGATTTACAATCTGGTGTCTAGCCAGATAAGGCAGAACGCGACAATACTACGCGAAAGGGAGCTTGACCGTGAAAAATTTCGGTATGAAGCTGTGGTGCTCAGAGAGGTTACGTATAGCTTTAGCCCAATACCAAATACATACATATTCTCGTAATTAGGTTTTTCCCAATTATCTCGATAACCACTCATCATTTAGAAATTCCGGATGCACCATCATCCTCTCCAACAATTCCTCTATTCAAACTTATATTTTTCAAGTTGTAATTTGCAGTAATTTAGACAACTTATTCTTGCAAAGAGTTCTCCGTTTGTGGAGTCATGTTTCAATCGAGTACTCAGCGAACGCAAGCAACATTCTGGGCTCGCGTTTCGACCTTGAGACAAAAAGCCTGGGCTACCATACCCGACACGACACGACACGCACTGTGGTGGTGATACACCCAATCACCCCATACAAGGTAACCAACCCTATATACATATACCAACAAATCTACGGTGTTGTAAGGCTACCTCGCCTTATCAACCGCACGGCTACCTTGCCTCGATAGGGTTAGCTTCGTTCTGCGTACAAATTAGACTCCGTGTCCGATAAATCAGGTATTTTCATTCAAATTAGTCTCTTATCTAAATTCTATTCATTTCTCCTTCAACTCAATCGTCAACCAAGCTGAGCACTACTTATTCTCCGGGCAAGCATTCGTTAAACTTAAACCAGTATTCGTTTCTTAATCGGCATTTCTTTCTCATCTCTTAAATCGTTGCTTGTCTCGTCTTCATTTCTGCATATCGGTCACTCTTCCATTCGAACCCACAATACGAGGGCGACTATAGCTAAGGGTGCTAAGAACCCGGGCTGAGGAGCTTTGTGGACTCCAAAAGTGATAGCATTAGGAGAGTTATTAGAATTGGCACGGGTTTTGCATATTTCTATAGCTCAACTTTTTGATTCATCATATGTGGGGGCTTGTCCGGGATCTATAGAATAGGAATTAAGAGCCTGATCAACTTTTTAGTTCTTATTAGCTAGCAAAATCAATCTATCGAGTGGTGTGTGCGTATCGCTAGGGAGAGTAGTTCATTACGACGAGGTAAATTAATCTCTCCGTGGAGCGGTGCCGCACGCCGTGGCAGGGATTACAAGTAACTGGTGACATTGCTGCGAATAATCCTCGACATTAATTGTGGAGCGGTGCCGCACGCCGTGGCAGGGATTCGAAGACGTGAAGCATCAGAGGATCCTTGACTGAGGGGCTTCAACCTCGTTTCAGGGTCGGGCGTCACGACCGGCGCAGGGTTAGAGTGAACCTCCCAAAATCATTCCTGGACTTCTGACACTTACTTTGTTGAGAAAAGGGTATTTTCGTCAGTTTATGTTCTATCGTGGTAGCTAGAGTTCTCAAATTTAGTTATCTCGTTAGAATTTTCTTCCTTAGGATAGTTAAATATGTCTGTAAATATTAATTCTTTCGGTCCGCAAGGTTTGGTCGAGTTAAGTAAATCATTTAGTCGCGTCATCTCCGTTCGCATTCTTGGGCGATAATTAGAGTAGAATAGTCGATCCATTCATTTGAAGTCATCATGACTGGGCGAAGAGGTAGAGCACAAGCGTCCGTGGCTGATGACTCGCAAGACTCAGGGCAAAATAATGACCAGCAACAGGCCGCACCGAATAACCCACAACCCGTGAATAATGGTCCCAATGCTGCCGCGGACATTCCTATCGCTCCAGCACTTCCAGTTTTTCCCACCGCGGATCAAATTGCCAGATCAATGCTGCAACAATTAATGGGCGCAGGTCCTCAACATCCAATGTTCCAAATGATCGCACAAGCTGCTGCGCCACACATTCCAGCGGCAGCAAGGCCTCAAAATCTGATTCTAGGACCTGCCAATCCTCCACCGAATCGACAACAGCAACCTGGTCTCAATCCGCACTTACGACCTTTGCTCAAGACCAGCGATATCACGATACCGACATACAGTGGAGCAGCCGATAAGAAAACTCCTTTCGATTTTCTTGAAGAATTTTAAAAATACCAATTAGCAACTGCGTTCACTGGTCATTTTAACCCAAGTCCTTCGTCATGCAATGAAAGGGCATGCCTACCGATGGTTCGAATTTCACGGCGATTTTCCGGACATGGATAGTTTCCAAGATGCGTTCAGAAAAGAATTCCAAACCGTCGAGTACATGGCTGACCTGAAGAGGGAAGTAGAAAAGCGAACACAAGGAGTAGATGAACCACTTACAGCATTCATCTACGCAATCAATACATACTACCAGCGTCTTGATCCCCAAACTCCCCAACGACAACGCATAAAGACGGTGCTAGAAAATATGCATCCTGAGTACAAGTGGGTAATGAGCAATAGAGATTTCAACACTCTACAAGACTTGGCTGACGCTGCTCATGAAGCTCAAGGTCTGCTAAAACGATTTAGGACTTACACGCCACCACCAACAGCAGAAAGGTCACTTGAACCTAGCTTAGCATGGCACCCAGCGTACAAGCAGAGACAGGAGAATCGTAGGGACGAAACTGTAGTCTCGCTAGGCCCTGCCAGATCGTCTTCTGCTGACACTAGATTGCGTTTCGCTGCTCTCGATCCCTTCCGTTACCATCATCATGCTCCTGCGGCAAACGAGCGCGGTAGACCTCGTGATAGGGAAGAGAGACACAGACGGTCTTTCTCTGGTGAAAGATCCAAATCTGGTAGTAGTACCGAGCGCTCACAATCTCCACGGCCAAGAACTTTCACTCGTTCACCGAGTCCAAAGTCCGACACTGTTACTTGCTACAACTGTAACGGTACCGGACATATTCGAAAATTCTGCCCTCACCCTTTAAACTACAAGGGCCCCGGGTCTCGCAAGGAGTAGACCAAGGGGGCGAAACTTCTATTGTCGCCACTCCATCTCGCGACACTACACCAATAGTTTTAGTAGAAATTTTAGAAGAACAATTTCCTGCATTATTAGATACTGGTTCTTCTGGCTGCGTAATTAGTAACGAAGTTGTAGATTTAGTTCGAGAACGAAAAATTAAAATCACTCAAAATTTCACAACAATCAGAATTCTTCATGGTACGTGTGATAGTTCCGAGGAAGTAGTATTGACAATTCGATGGAAAGGTCACATTCGCAGGCAAAAATTTAGGATCATCAACTCTGCTCCATATCCAATTATATTAGGAAGGAATTTTCTGCGTGCTGCTGAGATGGGCGTTCATAGTAAAGGATGGACAATGGGGGCTGAACCCCAAGAAGAGATTCCATTCGACAAAATTCCAAAGAAAGTTAGGTTTAGCGACGAGACCCTCGTTAGTGAAACTCCTTCTCTTCATGAAATAGTTCAGCGCTGCAAGGTTAGTAAGAAGGAAAAAGCTCAATTACTAGATGTCCTGACAGAATTCAAGGAGGTATTTTCAACAAAACCAGGATTTTGCGAAAGTTATGAGTTTGACATTCCAACGGGTAATGCTAGGCCCATAACTTGCCAAGCTCGTCCTATGACTTCAGCGAAAAGAAAAATTCTTCAGGACAAAGTTCAACAATTACTCGATGATGACATAATAGAACCATGTTCCGGCCCTTGGGCGTTTCCAGTCGTACTAAGACCCAAAAAGCACGGCGGTTGGCGTCTTTGTGTCGATTACTCTCCTCTCAATGATCTTGTAGATGCCGACAAGTATCCGCTAAATAGAATTGACCATATGCTCGCACATCTTGGCAAATCCAAATACTTCAGTGTTTTCGATCTCTGCAGCGGATACTATCAAATTAAAATCGATCCAAAGGATAGGGACAAAACAGCGTTCATCGTCCCAGGCGTCGGATTATTCAGATTCAAAGTTATGTCAATGGGACTCAAGAACGCTGGCGCCGCTTTTCAAAGGATGATTGATAATGTGCTCGGCGATTTAAAATACGACATTACAATGCCATACATGGACGATTTACTCGTCTATTCGACTTGCTTCTTGGATCATCTCGAACACTTGAGAAAGGTTCTTACAAGATTAAGAGACGCCGGTCTCACTATCAATCCAAATAAGCTCCAATTAGCTCAGACTACAATTGAATATCTCGGTTTCATTGTCAGCGATGGCAAAGTCCTCCCTGATCCACAAAAGGTCAAAGCTCTAAAAGAGTACCCACGCCCTCACGATGTCAAAACTGTTAGACGGTTTCTGGGTTTTATTGGGTTTTATCGTCAATTTTATGAGCAGTTTAGCCAGAAAGCAAAACCATTATTTGCTTTGCTGAAAAAGGATGCAAAATTTAAATGGAATCTCGCTGCTGATGAGGCATTTAAACTTCTTAAAACTGAACTTGTAGTGACAACCAACTTAGCGTTGCCCGACCTCAACAAACCCTTCATCATCCAGACCGACGCTAGCTTAGAAGGAATAGCTGCATGCTTACTACAGGAAATGGACGGGAAGAGACATCCTATCTACTTCACTAGTAGGCTCCTGTTTCCAGCCGAGAGAAACTATACAATTACTGAATTAGAATGTCTAGCCGTAATTTTCGGTGTAAAAAAGTTCCGTGGTTACATTGAGTATACTCACTTCACCATCGAGACCGACCATCAAGCTTTGAAATGGTTGAAAAGGATTAAGGAACCTGCGGGTAGACTTGCTAGATGGGCCCTCGAGTTACAATCGTTCGATTATGAAATTGTCTACCGGAAGGGCAAACATAATCAAATGGCCGATGCTCTGTCCAGATCCGCAACATGTTTGTATGGAGACGATTCGAGCTCAATTAATAAAATATCAGTTGAGCAAGAACAAAACGCCGACTACGAGCTAGGTCCGTTAATCCATTTTCTTCTCAACGACGAGTTACCACCAGACCAATCTTCAGCACAAAAAATACAGCGACAAGCAAAATCTTCCGAAATTCGAGACGGGATTTTAATGAGACGAGTAGCTCCAGTAAATCAACCATGGGCTGATGGTGACGAGTCACTTCGAATATGGATCCCAGAGTCGTTAGTTAAAAAAGTCATCGACGTATTTCACACAGGTACCATAGCCGGTCATTTAGGTACTGCGAAAACTTACCACAGAGTAGCCCAACGTTGCTTTTGGAAAGATATGCGTAGGGACATTGCAAAATTCGTAACGTCGTGTCACGACTGTCAGGAAACTAAAATTCCATCTCTAGGAAAAGCAGGTTTAGCTTCCTCTGTTTCGGCAGAGGCCCCTTGGGATTTAGTCACCTTAGATCTCATGGGACCCTACACAACGTCAAGTAGTCAGAATAGTCATCTTTTAGTCGTGGTGGATTATTTTACGAAATGGGTCGAACTCTTTCCACTGCGAACCGCTACCACTTCCGCAGTAATAAACAGATTATGGAAATTATTTTGCCGATGGGGAATTCCAAAAACACTTTTGAGCGATCAAGGTACTCAATTCACGTCGAAAGAGTACATTGGCTTTTGCGCGTGGTTAGGAATAAGAATTTTTCAAACTCCACCTTATCACCCACAGGCAAATCAGACGGAACGCTACAACCGAACCATAAAAACCATGATTATAGCAACGACATCAAAAATGAAAGATTGGGACAAGCACTTAGATGAGTTAGCTTTCGCTTTGCGTACTGCAGTAAACTCTACCACCCAGTTTACTCCAGCTTTCTTAAATTTCTTTCGAGAATTAAGAACCCCTTTCGACAATGAATTCAATTTACCAACCCAACAAATTCCGAGATGGCCATGGGGGAAAATAAGTAAACAAGTCGATACAATTTTAGCTGTGGCACGCGAGAATATGTTGGATGCTCAAGCAACTTATCAATCTTACTATAACATAGGGAAACGAGATAAAAGATTTTCGATTGGAGATAGCGTTTACAGACGAACCCATGTCTTGTCTAACGCCGCTAAAGGCATTACCGCAAGCCTTGCAAAACGATGGGAAGGCCCATTTTTAATTTCGAAAACCATAAGTCGTACATTATATGAGTTGTCGGACATGGAGGGTAATTCGTACGGAATTAAGCACGTGTCAGAGTTAAAACCTTTTAATTCTGACACAGAGCTACCAAACTCAAAGAATCAGAATGGCACCTCAACCAAGGCCGTCGACCAACCCACCAATTCCACTGATGAGAATTCCGATGGTGCAGCGTCCACTCCGTCCATGTCTCCTGCCACCTCCACCACGGTATCTCCCGGACTTCCGTCATCCGTTCTTCCGGTCCTACCACCCGACACCAGCAAATTATCAACGGCCAGCGATACCAAATGCTCTTCCCCAACAGCAACAAAAAAATCCAATCGATCTCGATCTCATGTCCAAACTCGTACAAAAGTCACGCCAGTACCAATCGCACCAACCAAGTCAACTAAACAGACCATGGGCAAAGCCAAACTACCCTCGAGTAGCAACGATCAAAATGACCCCCAAGTACCTAGCGTCAATGTATCGAACCGGCGGAGCAAGCATCCAAACCCGCTCCTACAACAGTCCAGCCGATATGATCTACGACCACGACGACAAAGTCAGTCGCCCAACAACCGCTGACTCCTCACAGCCCATTGACTCCCTCGACAACCCACAATTCCCATACCAACCACGCCGAGTGAAAATTGCCAAAGTCTTCGATAATTGGGGCAATTTGCTACAGAAAACTGTGCAACTCTCATCAATGAACGAGATTGAACCCCAACCTCACACAACAAAATACCAGCCCAAACCAGCACTCGGCTTACCAAATAACCAAATTCACAATTTTCTCCACGAGCTTTCACTCCACAAACGTCCACGACAAATCTCAACTAGTGTCGAGGACCCAAGTGGCAACAAATCACAAGCCACCTCAACAACAAATATTCATAATGAATTAGCTCGAGCAAAAGCCCAAGCTGAAAGACGACAACTCTCCGCGACGATACCAATGTTCGAGCCACCCACCAAAGTGACACCGCGTGATGAGCGACACAAAGTACTGCCGAATTTACCAGAGTCCAATCCCATCAATCCAACCTCAAACTCGCTCAAATCAATTATGGCAAAACCTCTCCTAAAATTGGTTAAGGAGATCGAGAAGCCAAAAGGGAGGAAAGACAAAGCTAAAAAAGTTACTTTCAAAGAGCCTGCAGTACAATCACCAAGTCAGTCCCTAACCACCAATAAAAAAGACAAACATTCACGTCGCCACAAACATAAGCGCCGACGTAGCAAAGAGGCGATAGAGCACGAAACCGTTGTAGAGTCGGACAATGAGAGGATCGAGCATTTTCTTCAGTCATCTGCGACCTCTTTGGCTGAATTCGACAAAAATGGACCCCAAGATATGGACACCGGACCACTTTCTCCCAATTTCCCCTTGGAACCAATGGAGATTACCCCCGACTAAAACTTTACTTCATCGACGAATCAGTCAGACCACTTCAATGCTAGTTCGAACTAAGATACATTTATTTTAGTTACCAAAAAAAAAAGCTTTCATAATTATAGTCTTATTTCAAGCTCAACCATTGAGTCACATTCTCGTTCTTGCTACAAGTTAGCATTGTTCTCAAATTAGTTCAATTAACTTATCATTTTTGAGTTATATTCAGTTGAATCATATTACTTTTCCAGTATTGTACTGTTTCAAATTCCAAGTTAACAGTAATTTCGCTTAATATTCTTAATATTAGAAATTACAAAATGTTGTCATAAAAGTTTATTTTTGATTGATGTTAATAAAAACAAAGTCATGGCTTAAAACGGGGGGTTTTGTGGTGCTCAGAGAGGTTACGTATAGCTTTAGCCCAATACCAAATACATACATATTCTCGTAATTAGGTTTTTCCCAATTATCTCGATAACCACTCATCATTTAGAAATTCCGGATGCACCATCATCCTCTCCAACAATTCCTCTATTCAAACTTATATTTTTCAAGTTGTAATTTGCAGTAATTTAGACAACTTATTCTTGCAAAGAGTTCTCCGTTTGTGGAGTCATGTTTCAATCGAGTACTCAGCGAACGCAAGCAACATTCTGGGCTCGCGTTTCGACCTTGAGACAAAAAGCCTGGGCTACCATACCCGACACGACACGACACGCACTGTGGTGGTGATACACCCAATCACCCCATACAAGGTAACCAACCCTATATACATATACCAACAAATCTACGGTGTTGTAAGGCTACCTCGCCTTATCAACCGCACGGCTACCTTGCCTCGATAGGGTTAGCTTCGTTCTGCGTACAAATTAGACTCCGTGTCCGATAAATCAGGTATTTTCATTCAAATTAGTCTCTTATCTAAATTCTATTCATTTCTCCTTCAACTCAATCGTCAACCAAGCTGAGCACTACTTATTCTCCGGGCAAGCATTCGTTAAACTTAAACCAGTATTCGTTTCTTAATCGGCATTTCTTTCTCATCTCTTAAATCGTTGCTTGTCTCGTCTTCATTTCTGCATATCGGTCACTCTTCCATTCGAACCCACAATACGAGGGCGACTATAGCTAAGGGTGCTAAGAACCCGGGCTGAGGAGCTTTGTGGACTCCAAAAGTGATAGCATTAGGAGAGTTATTAGAATTGGCACGGGTTTTGCATATTTCTATAGCTCAACTTTTTGATTCATCATAAAGCAAGTTCATTTCAGGTGGTCAAACTTGGCGGTAGTATTCAAACCATTTTCATTCTACTCGTCACATGTCTAGCGGCATGTTTCTGCCTGGCGGTCATCGAGTATGTGAAATACAATAGGGCAAATATCACGAAAAGGGTTAGACTGATTTGGGCAAGATTTACTAAAAGTGTCGAAAAGTGCAGGCATCACAGGAAAATGCGACTTAGAATTAAGGTACGGACGAATAAGAAAGAAATCATTTGTATACGACAAAATCATTCGAAACCAAAGGTTCTAGTTGTAACGGATAATGCAACAGGGTAATTAACAATTAGTGGGCATAATTTTAAGTTATAAGTTTTGCGTCCATGGCTGCCCCATGTATCTATAAGATAACTAAACATGTAGGTAGAAAGCGCAATGTTTATACAATTTCAGCTAAAGGAATTATGCTAATGAAAATATGTAAGTACATATAATCTGAGTATTAACCTATAATATTTGATAAGGAGACAATTTTTTTAACTTTTAAATAAAATCAAGCTATGAACTATATTCAACTGTCTATTAGTACTTATGCAGCTGCTCGGGGCATTTATTTTGCACGGACTCAATTCCACAACAAAACTATATGCATATTACTCTAAGCCTTCGCATTATTAGACAGCAATTGAGAAAATTAATTATGATCACCAATTATTCACTTAAATCTTTTTCAAGCAAGCATAAATATGTCAAGATTAGTTTACCGTGAAAAGTGACCAATCAAGTTGAATTTACCCAAACAAATTTCTGAACACATCAAGTGCTGGATTAAGATCAAATTTAAACGAATTTCACCTCAATTCAGTTAAATTATGTTTCAACGAAATTCTCTTCATTGTCGTCATCGCGTTTGTTTAAACGCACTGATTTACGCTGACATATAGGTTATTCCATAATTATGCCTTCAATCATTTCTAATCATTAGGATTAGGTGAGATATGTGCATATGCAACACGTTAATCGTCTGGATTAAAGCTGAGTCACGATTTTTTTACCGTTGCAGTGTCCCTATAAAAGAGAACTGGTCTGGGGTGCTCTTCATTGCAATAGAGCCAACAATCAAGAACGGGAAAATAATAAGAATAGATATATACATAAAACTATATTTTAAAAATGTCAAAATTGTACATCATTGTGCTCGCAATTGTTACCACGGTCCATTGCACGACCAAAATAACAATGTGGGAAGAGCCTAAATACGAAGGTTCGTCTGCTTAAGGTTCTCTTGCTTGCAGTTTTTTAATTGACTTTTTACGTCTCAAGTTTCCAGATTCAAATGTCGATTTTGTAGCCTATTCATATCCGTTCAGTTTTTTTTACAACTCGAAAATTTTAATTCGTCTAAAAATCTATAGTTATCAGGTTGGCAAAGGTTGGTAGGTTGGTTGGGGGTTACAATTTTGATTATTTTCTTCCATGACAAATAATAAGTACAATATATTTAAAAAATCAGATTCAAAGATTAAATATTTTCTGATGGAAGAAAAAAATCAAAATTCGAACCTCCTAACTTTGCAAATCTAAAACTTTTCAAATTTCTGGACGCAACAAAATTTGCATTTTATAAACAAGGCGCCGAAAGATCGGGTTTCCAAATTCCCAATTTTAATACATCAAGTAGGGAAAGTTGAGACAAAAATTCAAATTCAAACCGGAATACAACTCTGCCTTAACAATTAATTTCATCCCCCCCCCCCTTCAACAAGTAATACCAAAACAATTTTCACTTTCAGGCAGATCGGGTTATTTCCCCGACCTTGACGGGTATATATATGGCACCTTGGGCCCCTTCGATAATCGCATGTCATCCTTCAAAATCGATATCGGCTCCTGTGTCGAGGCCTTCAACGACGATCCACCTGGCGGAGAATGGTTTTGGACGGACACCAGAAACTATGCCTCATTTCCCGTTAAGAGCGGAATGGACAAGAGAATCTCAAGTATGCGGTCATGTGGCAGATCTATTGTCGACCTAAAATGTCCAGCTGGCACGTTCGTTAAGCGGATTGAGTGGGATAAGGTTCACAAATTGAAGGACGGGCTGAAACTGAAATTACACTGCATGTCGTTCCAATCCACCTCGGCCGCAATTGTGCTTTATGTCACTCCCGCAAATTTGAAAGCGACCGAAACCCGGGATTGTTTTACGGCGGTGAGAGGCATCCGGTTCACTAGACAGGCCAACTTGGAGGTGGACACTGACATCGACCCAGACTGCATGCCGGGAATGACGGAGGAAAAAAGTGCATATTGTACGGATGGAAATGCCATGGTGGGAGTAAGGTTGGAAGTTGAGAGTCACAGTGAGTTAAAGATTTATGAAAATAATAATCCGAGAAAAAAATTGGAAATTGCAGAAAATATGTATTTTGATTTCAGCCAAACTCATAAAACAATCGAGAATTTATTGCTCTCGATGGACGCATAGTAATAATGGACATGAAATTGAACTCGTGGAGCCGTTCTATCTTCGAGATAAGGAAAAATCAGAAAATGTGGAACCCGATAAAGTCGCAACGGTTGTCATTCCATAACAAAAGTGATTCCTAAAGTTGGTTAAATGCTAGTTATTTATAATACTTAAGTAGTAATAAGTATGCTGCAGTTATGTACATAAATATTCAGAAACTCGAAAGTATGGATTATGCTTCATTCAAATAATTGATAATTCATAATTAAGTGTGTACAATAAATATGTCTGTATACACGTCTGTATTTATGTATGATGTTGGAAAACGGAACTACATAAATTGATGCTTGTCATTTGTTGGTTGATGTCTGCGTAACAAATTCTTAGTTCATTTTTGCCTATACATTAATGAATCAATCGAACAATTCCTATCGTCATTATTGTATCAATTTCGAACTAATTCTTAGTATTATCATCCATAAGTGCAGAAAAGGATGAATACGAATACGAATCCAAACCAACAAATACGCAGCACAACAGCCAAATTCATACGAACAACTCATTATACTGCAAACTCTGCGTACTAGTTTGCATGAAAATAAAATAAAGTCTGGTGTATGGCATAGCAGTCTCGTGATTTAAGTATCATACTGCTTGCTAACGTTTTTTTATCTAGGCAGTTATTTGATTAGTGAAAATTTTCCATGCAATTAAAATCCTTCCACGAATCCAACAAATATTTCAGTTGAAAATGACGCATTTCATAAATTTAAAATCAAGAAATTATCTTTGGGTATAAAATGGTGGCGAATATCCAAATCAGACATCACATCATACAACAAACGTAAACCATGAATTCGAAAATTATCGCTGCTTTCCTCCTCGTTGCCGTTTTGGTTGTCATGACAACCACGGTGGAAGCTCAGAATTGTCCCGATGGAAACGGTTGGGCGTGCTGGGCGAATCGAGGTCGACGTGATAGCATTTGCCCAGGTTCATAACCTTAATTGTATATTTTGGGCGTTTTACGTCAGATTTCGTAAATCCGTAGCCGCATAAATTTATGAAACTTACAAACTTTTAACGAGGCTTATGAACAACTTTAAGATAATTTTTTCTTGCAAAGTTAAAAGGCGTGTTTTGGGTTCGTAAGGTGATCTTAAGTCGTTACAGACTTACCAAAACTGACCCGAAATGACAAATTACAGTTAATGTTTTCAAAACATTTATCTGGTAATAAATAACTTGTATTATTACTTCCTTTTCCAGCGCGAAGGTGGAATCGCCGATGGACAAGAAGAGGAGGGTTCCTTGGGTTACAAACCTGTCACTGCTGTGGACGTTAAGTTTATGCGGGTAAATATTTCCCGCAAAAATATGTACACTTTAAAATTAAGTATAATTTGATAAAAAGTATGGACTTAAGTTCGGGCCAGTTATGTAATACTGGCGTTTCTTGTCAAATAAGAAACGAAAGTATGTAAATTGATATATCAAATTAGAAATATAAATATGCAATCATTAAAAAGTTTTAGCTTCAAATTCTTAAAATTATCCTCACCTAACAAAACAATGCGGATGTATATCATCTAAATACATAATCGTAGTCCTTTAGATCACGTAGGAATAGAAAGCACTTTAATGTAGAACATTTTATTAAACAAATTTCCGGAAATTCCTATCGTCTCTGCATGAATACGCTTCAAACCTGATGATAGGCACGTTTACTTTGGGATTTCACAATAATAAACTTACTTGTTTTCATTTTTTTCTTAATTTTTCATATTTTTCTATGCATGTCTTGCGAATAATGAATTGCATGTAGCATTAGAAATATTGACAAAGTTAAAAGCGCCATCGTTTTCCACAAGATCTTCTATGTAATCCTAAATAAAATAAGTTACTCCAAATTTTGCTTGATCACGATCATTCAAACCTATCAATCCCTTGGAGAAATATCCCTGCCAACTTGGCAGGGATATTTTTTGGCAGTGCCAAGCCAAAGTTTGAATCTAAACCAGTGTTTACATAACTCTAAATCTGATTCACAAGCTGAATCCCTGGTTTTATTTAATTATTCGAGTCAATGCCTCATCAATTTGTTATGTAAGCTCAATCGTAGCAACAATTATTTATGCGAATTCTAGTCGAAAGTAGACACGTCAACATTAATCTCGAGCAGCATTTACCGAGAAGAGTGACCAAGCTAGATCATTGGAATTACCCAAATGATCGATGCCAATATTTGCAGATTAAGTGCAGGATTATATTCCCAATTTCAAAGAATTTCTCTTCATCATCATCGCTTCGTTGCTTAAATTCGCTTATATATTTACGCTTATGTTTATTAATACATATATACACATTAAGCCGTGATTAGGCCTTCAATCATTTCTAATCACTAGGATAAATAATATGCGCATTAATCCTATGGATTTAATCGGAGCCAAAATTTCTGACCCATTACCCTATAAAAGTAAACTGTTCTCATCGCCATACATATTTTCACCGCCAGCGAACAACAACAATCAAATAGTAAAAAACAAGGATAACACCATGCAGAAATTGTGCATCGTGGTACTTATCATTGTTACAATGGTTCACTGCAGGACCAAAGTATCAGTGTGGGAAAATCCGGGATACACAGGTTCGTCTATTTTAGAATGCCCCCATCCACATTCAAAATATCACTTCAACATTTACTTTCAGGCAGAGGGTCCTATTTCGACGACCTTGATGGGTTTCCACATGGAAAATTGGGCCTCATGGCTAATCTCGTTTCATCCTTAAAAATCGATATCGGCTCCTGTGTTGAAGCCTATGAGTACGATCCACCTGGCGGGGAATGGTTTTGGACAACAGAAACAGCAATTTATCAACTTGACGATGCCCTAGATAACAGGATATCAAGTCTTAAGTCTTGTGGCAGATATACCGTCGAGTTGCACTGCCCAAGTGGCACGTTCGTCAAGAGGATTGAGTGGGATGGGAAGAACAGTCTCAGAGGGGGGCTAAAATTACACTGCGTACCATACTCTTCTACCACGGTGGTATCAACACTTAGTCTGCACGATAGTTTAGCAACGACGCAAGCAAAGGATTGTTTGGATGCTATGAGAGGGATTCAATTCAGCAGATCAAACGTTTTGGAGGTAGATTACGCTATGGAGCCGGACTGCAACCCGGGCTATACTTATGGAAACAGTATCTATTGTGGGAGTGGATCTGCCCTTATCGGGGTTTGGATGCAAGTAGAAAACCGATGTGTGCTCTTACGTATAATGATTTATAAAATATTTATAAAATTCGGACTTGGTTTCAATTATTATGTCGTTAAATTCCGATTGATGAATTTTAGCACATTACATAAAAACTTCAAGAATTCTCTGCTCCCCATGGATCAGTAGAAATACTAGGGGGTCTGAAATTGATGACGTAAAGGTCGTTGAGCCTCTCTATCGTAGAAATTTTACAAGGTCGGCCATTATCAATGGAGCTGCAACTGCTGGGCAAGATGGCGCTGGTGAAAAGTGGCGACAGATGTTCTTAAAAATTAAGCCAAAACCGTTGGTCTAAACGCTGACGGCCTAGTGGTACTATTTCAGGAAGATATGGATTATTTTATTAAAAGTAATCAATACAATATTTTCATTTATGTACATAGATACTTGAATAAAAATAATTTTTGGTTTAATAATTATTACTTAAGGACTTGTTTTATTGCCTAGCTAAAAATTAATTTGAATTTAAATGAACAACTTAACCACAAATTAAAATGCTCAGAATTATTTACTAAATAATGAACCCGTGATGCGCCTCGACTTCTTTGGATCTACTTATTCAAATTTTTATGATTTGGAGGCCGTATGTTTGGAAAATCCTTGGTATAGTCGACATTTTTTATATAAAAATTCAAATCAGTGTCAACAACCCCAGAGACATTTGCATCCGAAAAAAGTACAAAATTGTTTCCAAAAATGCATAAATTTTGCGCTTTGCGATACTTTTTTTAAAATACTGAAATTTTTTACTGTCCACAGAATTTGGATGTATGGGTATTTTTGGCATGTACATACGTATCTCGCCTTCATAATTAAATAACTAAAAATCCAGACTCATGTTATAATCTTTTTGCATACCAAATCTCCTTGTGAAAAAGGATGAAAAATTGAGCTATAAAAATGACAAACGTGGACTTTTTCATGTTGGCTGCGTGTTTAACAAAAACTATAACAAATTTCATGGGAACTCCTATAAGTTACTTATATTTAGGCAGTTAGTTTTTTTTCTAAAATATGTCGCATTAATTCGGATTAGAACCCTGTCAAATGTTATCAAAACTTGCTGACGGGAAAAATACTAGGTGCCGGACTCCGGAAATGCTAAAAATAACTTCCGTCATCATTACTCATTCCCCGTCAGCGCGCCAACCGAGGAGGATTTGCTCGTGCACGAGCTCCTCTAAATTTATTTAATTTTTATTCTAATTTTAATAAATTTAATTGGTAATATCTTCGATTATAATTGGAAATGTGTGAAAATCCCTCATCGTCAAGCTGAACAACTATTTCAGCCAAAAAATTGTATTTTAAGTCTTTATTTTAGAAAATTGGAATTACCACGTGGCTTTTGCCTGTCCACTCGGTTGGTTGGGGAATCAAAATTGGTTTGTATTTCAAAATTAGGTTGGTTTTTTGGTGCAATTTTTCCAACAAAAATAGTTTTAAGTAAGTATATAAGCTTAAGTTGACATAAATTATAATTGGCTAATGATTTGGAATTGTAATAATTACAAGTATTGTATCTAAATTTACAACTTAACCCGACTTGGTATGCAATCAACTTTGTCGCGTTCCTTAGAGCTGCGAGATGGTTATGTTTGTTCATCTTGCTAAATTATTAATTTGTTGGTAGAAGTATTGGCTTAGAGAGGATGTAAACTGACGAAACTAGGCAAGTAAGTTACTTTAATTTGTTAAAATGTTTAATTTAGAGTCTCCTTCTCTAGTGTTAAGCATAAAATTTTGTATTTCTTGTACTAATAAGCCAGTATAATAAAGCGTTCATTCATTCATTCATTACTAGTCCAATGACTCACTAGAATTCCAAACATATGTATTTATGAATCATTTCGCGTGGCTAATATGTACATATTTAGGTACGTAGTTATCAAGTAGGAGTGTGTAGCCAATCGATCCCACATAAAGCGAACTTATAAGGTGATACTACCGGTTTTTAAATTATTTCCAAATTTGTTTGAACAAACTTACAAATGCATATGTGCATAGACAACATTGTGATGATTTCCGCATGAGTTCATTTCAAGCTGAAAAATTATGAAAACTTTTAGTATTATAAAGTATGCAGAAAATGGATTTTAAGCTTTATTCAGCAATCATGTCGAAATAACTGTCGCCAGCTAAACGCTGCTAGTCAAACTAGCAGACTTTGCTAGTCAAACTGATGTCCAATTAATCAGAAATGTCGGATTTATAAAATGACGAATCAAATTCGCTCGATGCTACATACATAGGTCAATTTGGTCTGGTTTTTTTGTCCGCCTGTTTAATGTTCGTAGGGGAAATTATTCGTCGGATTTTGGTAAAATCGTTATAATTGCCGTTATGTACATACATATATAAGTTTATCAATACCGGCAAATACTCTCCATCCGCACAGGATTAAACTTTTACAGAAATTGAGAATTCTAAGAAACTACGCCACTGTCAGTCTCAAGGTTCCCCGTCCATATGATTTGAGGGAACATGAGACTGACAGTGGCGTAGTTTCTTAGAATTCTCAATTTCTGTAAAAGTTTAATCCTGTGCGGATGGAGAGTATGTACCAATTTAGCTCATCTGGCTGAGTGATTTTTATTGCTTCTCGAAATTGTTGTGATGACATGAAATTTGAAGTCCATCTCGTACGACCTCAGAAATAGCGATTTTTAGAATTGTTGACTACACTTTTCCAAGCAAGTTAATTACGTTTTAAATTCTTGTAAATAAGTTGGTATCATACCAATGGTACGAAACTACTATGATTTGTTTCGCAATAAACTGTCATGCAAGAATCCGACGATATCACAAGAGTATCTACCTGTGTCTTATCAGATTTTTTATGCAAATCCAATCATAATACAAATTTATTTATTTAAATCCAATTCATAAACAAATGTGTCAACATTAATCCCAAGTTTATTTACCACGAAAAGTGACCAAGCTAATTGCAATTACCTAAATGATCGATCCTGTTATTCCCAGCTTAGGTGCCGGATTAGGTTCCCAATTTCAAATAATTTTAAATAATTTCTCTGCATTATCCTCACAATCACTTCATTACTTAAATTATCTTATGCAAATCCACACATGCATGTTATGCCGTAATTATGCTTTCAATCATTGCTAATCTCGAGGATTATATGGGATAAAAGGTGTGTATGTTAATCTTAGGGATTTAATCCGAGCCAAAAGTTTTGACCCATTGCCCTGAACTATAAAACTGAACTACTCCACCTAATTTCTCATCACTATACACACTTAGCGTCAGCAAACAACAACGTTAAAATAATAACAAAACAAGGATAAAATTATGCAAAAATTCTGCATCCTTGTACTTATTATTGTTTCCACGGTCCATTGCACGACTAAAGTAACAATGTGGGAAAATCTGCCATACACAAGTTGGTCTAGTTTTAAATTCCCACCACAAATAAAAAAACATTACTTCAATTTTTCACTTACAGGTAAAGGCGCATATTTCGAAGACCTCGACAGGTATTCTTACGGCACTTTGGGCCCCATGAATAATATCGTGGCAACCTTCACGATCGATATCGGCTCCTGTGTTCTAGCCTATGACCTCGATCCACCAGGTGGGGAATGGTTTTGGGCGTCACCTTTTATAGTTTTATTTTTCGACCCTGAACATCCCATGTATAAAAGGATATCAAGTATGAAATCGTGCAGCAGACGAGTGGTGGACCTGAAATGTCCAAGTGGCACGTTCGTCAAGAGGATTGAGTGGGATGGAAATGGCACTCTCAGATTGGGACTAAGACTTCACTGCATGGAATACTCTTCCAATACGGCCAATAAGACATTGGAGTTGCACGAAATCGACGACACCGACACCGACGACATCGAAGGACTGTCTTCATGCTATGAGGGGGATTAAATTCAATAGAATTACCTGGCAAGAGGTGGATAATGACATGACTCCGGAATGCGACAGAGGCCCCGCGTCTGAAAATGATGTCTACTGTGAAAGTGGAGATGCCCTTATAGGAGTTAGTATGGATGTGGAGAATCATTGTGAGTCAATATGTTAATTTATTTATATAAAAAATATTATATATGCGGATTAGACTCTAAAAATACTAATTTCAGCGAATTACATTAAAACTTCACGGATTTACTGTTCCCGGTGGATCATAAGTAAAACTGGAAATGAAACAGGACAGGAAATCAAACTCGTGGAGCCTCTCTATTTAAGAAATATGACAAGATCAAGGACTATTAAGGGTGGGCACGATGCTGTTGGTGGCACGATGGGAAAATCTCCGACATCTATTGTAGCACGTTAATCGTAATTCTGATTGCTTTAATGGTGAAGAGCTTGTATATAAATAAATATGTAACATCCTTGGTTTAGGTAGCTGACAAAACGTAATAAATTTAATAAATTCTCCGTTGATGTGGCCACTGTGTCTAGAATAATTAATTAATTAGATATTTTAGCCTTATATTATTGTTGAGTGAAACGTGTACATAAATTACCCACCTGTAAAGATTATATAATTAAAATTGTGCTGTTCTGTGAAAAATAATGTTCAAAATGTTAGAATGATACGGAAGAAAGACTGTTCGGGATTAGGCTCGTTTATTTCACCGTTCTCCCAAACATAAAATTCTTTGGTACTCTCGTCCGGAACCTTCCAAGGAGTAGATAACCCCTCCTTATTTTGGCATACTCCATCTGCTATATACAAATAAATATACGTATTCATGTGCATGCATATAATGTTCAGTATTTTTGAAATTTTCTAACCAGGGATATTTAAATATTTACCTAAAACTCGCGATTATACCGCTGCTGGGTCGGTGGCATGTTTAGTTGAGTACAAATAGTTGGCACCTCCTCTTGATGCAGCGAGAGGGAAGTAAACCCTTACAAACGAATGTAAAGTAGCGTCAGAATGATTGAAATATCCTTTAAAATGACGCCATATGATCTGACGATTATGTGTTTTAGACCCTTTTCCTCGTCCTGAAGGTCATGAGGTAAAAATTTTAATGTTCTTTGAAATCTCGGTCAAATTTCCTTTAAAATGACAACCCACATGAAAATTAAAGTTAAATTTAATCTTGACCACACCCGCTGGTGCCGTGGAGTGTGGTCCGATTAGTCCCATGCTCGACCTCGATCGAGAACTAAAAGTTATAAGCACAATGACGAAAACTGGGTTTGATTATGTTGACTCGTTCTGGAGATATCCTGCTTACGGCGGACGGTCGGACGGACAAAACGATCACAATAAGTAGTTGATGTTATACATATAATGTTTCACCTCTGCTTAAGGTGACAGGTCAACCGACGGTCAAAACGGGCCTGTCGATTGACCTGCGTATTCACTAACGAGCATGATAAAGTAACTATTTGACATAAAGAATATGTAGCGGTGTATTGTATATTTTTATTTTGTAGGTTATTTTCACATCATAAGCCAAACAAAAACAACTTTGAAAAGGACAGATTTTTTTTTTAAAAAAAGACAAACCGTAAATTTTAATAAAGTATTTTTTGTTTCAGGCGACATAATCTGAAACTAGTTAATCTGAAGATAGTGTATCGTTTCGAATTAAATGACTCATTTGAGTCAAATGATTTGACTCGCAATGCATACTATATTAGTCATCGACTATGAGTCATGACGCATTATTTATATACTGTGTTTTTTTTTCATTTATGTATATGCATAGTTGCCAGCGTTCTAGCAGAACGGTCACGTAATGGTTATCACGTTAGTTGAGTGTGATAATAATAAATTGAGCTCTTACATAGTGATCAAGCGAAGTGATTATTGCCGAATGTATGGTATTTACTAGGTCGGAGTTCGGAGCTATTTTAGAAAAGCTAAACTAGGTCGGAATTCTACCTTCTGGCATAATTTCTTCATGATTAATTAATTCTTTGGTGGTTTGCTTAATAATTTATTTTTAAATAGAAGTAATTTATAGCTCAGCTTGACTCGGGTACAGCGGTCTTTTCTGCACATCTGGCATTCTTCTGTATGCTCTTAAAACTGAGCAGTTTAATTTGAAATTGTGTTAAGCATTCGGAACGTAGAAGATATAAAATTACAAATCAAGTTCGAAGAAAACACAATTCAAAAATAATTGTTAAAATGTGTAAATTTCCTGATTTGTAGAAAGGTTTGTCTTGAGACGGTACATACATAACGTAAATAAGTTCGGAGAAGCGATGAAGCGAATTTATCCCGATTGCGAATTCAGATTTCGACCAAACTGTTAATAAAAAAATCTGATAATATCACTCTAAGCGTTTGTATTATCAGAGAGAAAACCCAATTACGATAACACGTAGATACGACGAACAACTATGCATCGGAGAGATCAAGTTGTGGATTAAGCTGCCAAATTCAATTAATTTTCCCTTAACACCATCGCCATTGCGTACTGATTTAAAACGTATTTATGCATTCCTAACCGTAGTTAAATGTGCATCTCATCCATAAATATTATGCCAGCAATCAATTCTACTCACTTCTGGAACGAATGTGTGATAACGGGTTAATCCTAGCAATCAAAGCCAGATTTTCATGGAATTCTGATTCCATTACATAGTCTTTACATATGCATGTACATAAAATCAAACTGATCCGGCATACATAATTTTCCTTCGTTCAGAGGTAGCAAGCAAGAATAATTATACTAGCAAAAAAAATTATAATACAATCATGTCTAACTTGTGCATTATTTTACTTGCTATTCTCACCACGGTCCATGGTACGACAAAAATAACAATGTGGGCTTGCCCCGGGTATAGAGGTTCGTCATAAACTTAAATTTCCCTCCGCCAACTCTCAAAAATATGGTTACTCTTTTGAAAAGTATATGAACTCTAAATTCGATATCAAGTTAACCATACTAAATCCGGAGTAAACTTTACTCTTCACCAAGTTAACATTTCTACTTAATATCGAATTCAGAATGAGTTTACTATTCAAATGGGTAACCTTCTTTTTAAGAGTGTAAATATGTACATATCAAGTAACATTTCTACTTTCACTTTCAGGCAATGGCGCCTATTTCCCCGATCTCGACCAGTACCGATACGGGACCGTGGGTCCTTTGCGTAATCGCATTTCATCCTTCAAAATCGATATCGGCTCCTGCGTCGAAGCTTATGAAAACGATCCACCCGACCCTAATGGACAATGGTTTTGGACGGACAATAGAAACTATAAATCAATCTCGTGTCACATGGATAATAAAATATCAACCATGAAATCATGTGGGAGAAACATGGTGGATTTGAAATGTCCACGTGGCACCTTCGTCAAGAGGATTGAGTGGGATGGGAGTAACCGTCTGAAAGGGGGGCTTAAGCTGCGCTGTATGCCATTCTCTTCCAATACGACGACGGTAGCAACGTTGAATTTGCATGCAAATTTGGCAACGACCAGGGCGAAGAATTGTTTTAATGGGATGAAGGGGCTCCAGTTCGCGAGGATTATCCCGTGGGAGGTGAATTACGCTTTAAACCCGGACTGCAACTTGGGCAGCACGTTACATTATAATGTCTACTGTGAGGATGGGGATGCAATGGTCGGGGTGAAGATGGAAGTAGAAAATCATAGTAAGTCGTCATATTTTTTTACTAAGGGAACGTACATAAATTATGTCATGACCTAGCGGGGTGTAAAAATTCTGCGTGACATCTCTATTTGCGCCGCCTGTGGAAATGGGGTGCAACACGTGACAAGAGATCTGAAAAATCGACATTTTTGCGTGACATAATTGATGGTCATTCCCTGTTTGAAAGTTATGCTCTTATGTAGAAAGTATTAAAGTAATAATTACCAAGCGGTGTTCGTATATGACCGTACCAAAGTGGTGTTGATAAGAAATGCCGTTTTAGTTAGTATGTAATAGCTCGGTATTAAAGGTTTACCATATCGGTTGCAAATTTTTACGGACCGGAATGATTTTAATACCAAGCAGTAGTAACTTTAATACGGAGAAATCCATAAATACCTCGCTGAAATACCAGATTTCTAACAGTGTAGGATTATCTAGTCTAAAAAATTAAACTTATCAATTTCAGCACAGTACATTAAAACTTCAAGCATTTATTGCTCCACGAGTGGCAATGGAAGTGAACCGGAAGTCAAGCTCGTGGAGCCGTTGTATAAGAGAGATGTGACGAGATCAGAAAAGATTCAAACTGGAAAAGTTGCGATTGCTGTTCTTCTAGATAAACGTAAACTGCAATCCTTGTAAAGGTGTGTTGTATAAGCGTATTATTTAAACTTGTACATACATATGTATGTAAATATGTATGTACGTATCTATTTATATATTTTGTTTAAGTGGTGAAAACGGGTACAAATATTACGTACATGTGTGCATGTATATATGTTTAATGTACATTTGTAGAGCAAATAAAAGTATGTATGTATAGGGACACAGTGTGACAGGGACACGTATGTATATACGGCGCTGGTCGCCTAGCCTTTTGCAAATGAATGTATGCAAAATGATAATAATGCGCTGCCAATACGATTCTATACTAAATTGAATAAAATTAAATATTTTAATCAAAACATTATTTAGAAATTCACGAGCTGATATATATTTCCAGGGTTTTACTTTACCCACCTTTTGAGCTTAATCCCCAGCCCAGTGGGTAAAATGGAAAAAATGGGGAAAATGGGTGGGTAGTGGGGAAAATGGATATGAAGGGTTATAGTGAGGTGGTGGGCCACCACCACCATTGATGGTAGTTTATTTTCCTTATTTTGTTCTGTTCTTATTGTTTATTAAATAAACCACTCGATTTTTTATTTTACCGTTAAATAATTCATTAGGTTGAAAATCGCCAGTTTAGTAAAAATAAAACTACAATCTGGGTAAATTCTGGATAAAAACGAAATATCCTAACAATTTACATTCATTTTAGTCTCTCATAGAGGATAACAATTTATCTTTTGTCATTAGATCTTGATAGTGATATCGAATATGAATCAATCACCTAATATAACCTTACCCATGAAGAAGTAAATGCAAACAATTCCGAAGAAAGCAATACAGAGAGAGTCAGCAATTATTATTAATTACAATTACAGCAATTACAATTAATCCTCATACCGCTACGGTTTCTGAAAAAATTTGTCATTATTATCTTGTTAACATGATACATACACAAGTACTCATGTAATTATCAAAATAAATAAACCTTTAATCCATATGTAATTTAGCGGAAACAGAAAACTTAATTGTTTACCAGGTGGATGTAAAAAAACTCAGGTTTTTAAAGGTCAAATGGCCAAAGTTGCTGCTTGTCATCCACATCCACAGAGATGCGTGTAACTAAATATGCATATTTATTCTGTTTTTTTAAATGAAAATTTTTTTTTTTTCGACTCAAATAAATTTAGGGAATTTCAACCCTTTATTACATATATTTAAGATTAGTTGAAAATCAGGTGAAAGTTGGAAAATAATGGATTTTTAAACAATATCAAGTCATGGAAACTAATCATCCGCCAAATAACCTTTCATATTTTTTATTGCATATTAATTTTGAACGAACCGAAGTCTTGACGACGTTGACCCGACATTTGTAAATATGTGCATGGTGCTTTAGCAGGTGGCCATAACACAATTACTGGAACAGACGTCGGGCCATTATCACAAAAAAAGTCTTAAGTCATTCACATGTCCAACATTGCGACGACAAACCTTTTATTTTTACGTTGTTAAAATTTTTAAACCTTTCCCACTAAAAACAAACCCATTTAGAGGACGCAATTCCCAAATTATGTTTTACCATGTTTAAATAAAATATGCAAGAAGCCTGCATGCAAAGCTGAACTGAATTTAACTTCGCAAAAAAGTTGTGAGTCTGTAAATGGTGACTGTCTTACGAAGAGAAGGAATTTATTGCTACCATAGAAAAAAGGTCATCTATTCAGGCAGTGATTTTATAAATAGTTCGTTCTCTCCACTTGGCTTGGCTAGACGTCAATTAACCAGAATAATACCCCATTCAATGGGAAAAATTCTGTACTAACGGATGACTTTTTTAACCTAAAATACATATCTACGCGGTAAGTGTTAATTCTGAAACCCTCAATTTATAATTATATGTAAGAAGATGAACGAAAACGAGTTTTCAGAAATTTTCACCCTTCAGATTTTTATGTTGATTACATAAAACAGAAAACAGTTTATTGATGTGATGTATCTAATCGAGTAACTTGCAGTTTTATCTACTAATTATATTTATACATAATGTATATTACATCATCAATATTGGGAAACATATATATTAACACCTCTAAAAATTCAGGGTGTCTCAACAGCCCCCGTCTTTGACAGTAAGCAACACTTTTGGCCATTCAGACAATGGAACATTGGCGCCTCCAACATGGAACAATTGGTTTTGCACACCGTTTCTGGTACAGGTTCTCCTAGGAAGTTGCATAATCCTCCTGCGGGTACATAAAAATGAACAAAAAAATGTGAGTTTATATCTTGGCATCAACTGTGCATCATAAACCACTCTTAGAAATCCGGTATTAAAAAATACCCAGTGGTATATTTATGTATGTGACTACCAAAGTGGTATTGAGGAATAGTAATACTTAGCTCGGTATTAAATTTTTACCATATTGGCTTGGCACCAAATTTTTAGGGATTGTATAATCTTAATGTCTAGCGGTTGGAACTTTAATACCTAAATAATAATATCTGCCATAGCGTGCATGGTATAAATACATCTGCAAACATGGTGCATGGTCTGTGAGTTCAATAGGCAGATTTTGGTTATGAATTTACTTCGTATTAAATCTAAGACGTGAAGTATATATTCTTCAGCGAGGTAAAACTACATAAGGTACATAGTTTACATTATACATGCATACATTTGTTATAACAAATGTTGTCCTATATTATATGTAAATGATGATGAATGGTCCATGAATCTATTTTAAATCTGCATTTCTTTTTGGTAAAATGAAAATTGTATGAATTTCAAACATGCTTTTTATATTAGCATGGACACCTAACAAATTATGCACTTAAAAAGTAAATACCTACGCTGGATCAACACTATTCTCGCAGTTTTTTTACGTCTTTTTTATTGCATATTATCTTGATGAAATTTTAGTTCTAAAATATGTAGATACCTTAGTTTTTGCAAACAATTTGGTTGTTAATTGGGAATAGGAATAAAATATATTCCAATCGATAAAATGGCCACGAGAGGAATAAAGATTGGATAAAGGAGGGGAAACTGCGTTCCGATAGCTACTGTACGAATGAACAGAATCCCTAGTCCAAGAATTTCCATGGCTCGTGGAAGTGCTCCTAAGAAATTGAAAACTTCGTGACTACTGATACGCGCATCTCGAGAGGAATTATTCGATGGACAAATGGGAAAGGTTGGTGCAGAAAACTTTTCGGTGTTGAGGTTTCGCTGCCCACCCGTAATATCTGTAATTAAGAAAGTAGATATTTACTACATTTGTAATATCGAAAAAGTGAATATGTCAATCTTTTGACATTTTTTTCAAAAATTCAGAAATCATATATGTCAATATTTGTACAGTTTTTGGAAATCAATTTTTGTTAAAGATACATAGCTTACAAGAATTATTGCAAATTGAAATTTCCTCCGTTAAAAATTGAAATATACCAAAAAATGAACATGTTTCACCTTCTCCGCGGAGTACAACTTCTTTAAAATGGTCCATTTTTCTACTTGAGTCCGAGCATTTGGAAAAATGGTTAAAAATTAGTAATCCCGCCAAAATGTAGTTTCCAACATGCATACTAAATAAATAGATGAAACAAAATATTGTAACTAATGATGAATTTCTCGAAAATCAAATTATAAATTTCACCTTCTTAAACAACTGTCTATTCGTGAATAAATCGGTTTCTACTTCAGCCTCGATCTTAAAAAGGAATTAACTTGATTCGTCTTAAATAAATTCGTCGTAGACGACAAGGCAGATAAATATTATTTATGTATGTACATTCATAAATTCAATAGACTTATAATTTATGCATGTCCAATATACAGTCGCAAATACGAGAAGATTTTTTAACAAACATGACAATTAGCTGAAATCAGCCAGTTAAGAGACGAGGGAGTGGAAATCCATTGCATAATGCATCACCATTTCGAACATGGTTACAATGTGCGTCATCACAAAATAATTTGTTTGTTTGGGATACAATTAATTAGAATGTAATCTGATACACGACAAACAGGGTTCCGAATCATGTTTTTATCAGTGTTTTATGTACAATCTAAATAAAGTTGTGTAAAATTTACAAAACGTTGGAAAAATTTTACATGCATACGTTGTTGGTCTCCTCTATTCTACTCTATCCTCTATTTTACTCAACCTTGGATAAATTTTTAAAAATGTTATTTAGTGTGAAGCAAAAATTGAATTTTCTTCATTGCGCTTTTTTATGTTGTCATAAATCTACTTCGAAAGTAGGGAACAACATCAGCTTAAAATCAAGTACATAATATTAGTAAAGTACACACATTGTCTTAATTAAGATTAATTCATTGAAGATTGAATTAAGATTAATTCAATAATCTTAATTAAGATATTTGAATATCGTCCCGCATCCATTACAAATATATCTATCTCCCGTCTGCGAGCTAGACTAGTCAATTTCAAATTTTCTTACTTTGAGTTTTTAGCAAATTAAACAATCGTACTTATTTTTTATTAGTATACAGATATTTACATGATTTATTGATTGCATCCATTTACATATCTCCAAAAGCACTAAGTTTAACACAAAGTGAAATTGTGTTGTTTTATTAGCCCCACAAGAAATCCATACAAAGGACAACGCAATACTAGGCAGCTAGACGATTCATGGGTGTCCTTCGTGTTTATTTCTGCAGTCCAAATTAGTATACTTGACAAAAGAACGTGATATTCAGTTATATTTGCCATGCAGTTAGTTATACATACAAAGCTAACGGCGTAGCAAGTGTTGTTTTCGATATTTTATTTATTCCTTCTGCTAATGCTGCTAATTAGTTGAAATTGACACTAACCGGTGAAAAACATAGTGAGGGGAAAGATTTAGCTTGAAGATTGGCTCTAATTGCGGTATTAATTACCTGGTAACTTTCCTCAGCGTCTAGACCAGCCGATTAAGTTGACTGACTTTTCTTTTTACTGACCTCGACAATTGGATAATTTTGAGCTTGGAGAAATGCGTGTTAAATGCCGTATTTAAAAAGACTAAACTATACGAATATGCATAACCTACTTGTAAGTAAGATACATACGTTTTTATTATGAATAACCTAATTTCACAACTTGACAAAAGTAAGATGATTTGACCCGTAAACACTTTCACTTTACATAAAAAGACATATTCTTCCAGTTCCGGTGTTAAGTTCCATCCTAATAATTAGCTCGAAACTCACTTAATATGTTACTAGTAGTTATGACTTATGACTCGACTAACGTGGCATTGATTAATAATACCCGGTAGTAATAGCTCGGTATGAAATGTTTACCACATCAGTAGCAAATTTTACCGACCGGTTTAATTTTAATACCAAACGGTAGCGACTTTAACACTGAGAAACCAATACTTTCGTGATAAACAAAGCCAGATTTTTAAGAGTGTAAAATTGGTTAAAACTGTATGTAGTACTACGTTTATAGATGATACATACGTAGATATACAACGTTCCGGTAGACACATTATATACATACACATAGGCACTAATGCGTACAAATTCTACACAGTTTTTAAATCGGGACGAAATAAATCCCGATGGACAAGAGGATAACGAGTGGGAGGAAAATTGGATAAATTAGCGGAAACTGGGTCCCAATCGCGACCGTTCGTACGAATAAAATTCCCAATCCTAAAATGTCCATTGCGCGAGGAAGCGCTGCCAAAAAGTTGGGAACATATCCACCGCGGGAATCTATTTTCTCGTTAATTCGTCTTCCCCCATGTGAAGTTGCATTCCCTCGAGCAGGACAAACTGGGGTCGAATTCCATGTAGTTTTTGGGATGCTAACAAAATTTCGCGAATTTTGGACTCCTCCATCTCGATCTGAATGAAAATTTGAATAAGTATTTACGAATACAGGAAAGTTACATAAATCAGTTCGTAACGCTGAAAATTTTGTTACGACATTTGTATCTTATAAATAAATACCGAAATAGAAGAACAGTGTACATAACTTTTGTAACTTCAATTTGTTGCAAGATTTCTGAATTAGTACGGGTTACGAGCATTCATAACAATTATTAACAATCCATAATTTTTTTGATTCACCTGTTTTCATAAATCTCTTTCCCAATTTATCCGTACTGCTAGATTGGACAGGGTTACAGGAATTAATTATTATGCAAGTAACGAGAAAAAGTGGTTTATACATTTCTCAGTTTTCTAAAAGTTTTAGAAAAACTAAGCCAGAAAATGAATCAAATCTTTATCTGGTGTAAAGACTTTAAAGTTGTCGGCTAATCTCTGGCTGAGAAAGTACTGACTCCTGGAAAATTCAAAGCCAGCGATTAGTCCGGAGCCAGGTACATAAATAAATAAAGTTAAATTAAAATCGTTCAAAAGTTTTTAATGTGAGATACATAATTGCAATCGACAACATTGTACATGTGTATATTCTTAGTGCGACTTTTGCATAATGTATCACGATTTTAACGTGGTGACCATGTGCGTCATCGGAGTATTTATTATCGTATAATATTAAAACCTTGGGTACAGTTCCGTTTATGGATTGTTGTATGAGTGGAATAGTCGCTCCAGTAGCATCGGCAAACTATATAGATAAACTCGTACATGTATGGACATAAAGCATTTTTAGATTATTTTTTTTCCATTTCTAGCGTTAAAACCCTTGAACCTAAAAAACTTGAAAATTTCCGGAAATGCGATTTTTATTTATACATTTGGTTGTAAGCAATTTTTATCTCGGTTTATCATAGGAGATTCATACATACGTACCAATATATTACATATATGCACATATATTCTGCTTAACAAGAACCCGGATTTCTTTACCATTATACTATATTTAAGGACATATGTAGTTCTCAGACGCTTAATGCATATGTACGAAATTATCGTACATATACACACATTAATATGTTTCTATTGAAAATACGTTTATGTATTTCCATATGTACACTGGTGTTAAATTTTTACTAACCGGAGTAGATATGTACATATGTATCACTCTACCGGTACCATTACGGTGGAGTAGTGTTGTGGTAATGACAAATTTTATCGCCAAGAAACAAAGTAGTATCAATCCGGTAGAAAGTTATTACCAAATCAATACCAATACGCAGAATGTACGTATATGACTTCACCAGATTTTTAACAGTGTAGGGTTTGAGACAAAGTCTAAAGTCCTCACAGAGATCAAATATTCCAATGTATTTAATTACCTTCATAAATAAATATATACACTACCAAATCACTTGAATTAACATTCATCCTAAAGACTTTCACCTGTGAATATTTATGTACAAACGAAACAATTAATAAACCGGTCCAAATTTTATGCAAAAAATCTACTCGTATTTAAATGAATTAAAACTCGATATTATACATATTCGAGTCATAAATATATTTAATAGGTATGCAAATTAACCTTTATAGAGTCTAACAGGTTTTAAGCCAAATGTCAGCAAGACGTGTGACACTTCCCAAATCGTTCACGACCACTTCACCACTTCACCAAATAATCCTTACCATGAAACTTATCTTCTTAGTAGTTTTAAGTTTTGTCGCAAATCTTCCACTATGTGCAAATTTGTTGCTTCCTTTTGAAATTGGGTTTAATCCGGACGAAATAAAGTTCTATTTAGTACAAAGTACAAGGTATCTACAAACATACTTAAACGTTAAAATTACTTTGTAAATAAAAAGATACATACACAATGTCTACAGTTTTAAACAAGAAATTAAGTACGCGGACGAGTCATCGGTACGTAACAGCTTCATAAAACCGGGAGGATTGACGGTTTTTATTCTTCACGGATTCATTGGTCCGACCAACTACATCTTCTCAGAGAGTAATGCACAATGAAGGGAATCATTATTTCTTCATATCCTTAGTATCGTAAAATACATACTTTAAAAAAAAATACAAAAAAAAACTTTGCACAAATCGTAATCGTTTGTAATAAAATGATTTTTCTGTAAAAATTTTACTAAATCTCGAAACTTATTTACGAAGAATACTAAGGATACAAATGAATAATGAATACCCTTAATAAAAAATATACAAAAAATTCCCAAATTTATTCAGAAACTTGAATTGGCAAAATTTGTAGGGCTCATTATTCCCATCACAAACTCATCGGTTGTCGACAATTTCATTATTGTGGACTGGAGTTGGCTTTCAGGGAAGTTCCTCTTTCCCCTCGACGTACCCATCGAGTACGTGCTAGCGATCAAAAACCTGAATACGGTGGGGAAACAGGTGGCAAATTTTATTGCTTGGCTTGTCTATAATAATTACTTGGATTTGGATCGCATCCATGTTGTCGGGCATTCACTCGGAGCACATCTGGCGGGGCGGGTGGGAGGTGAAATTCAGGCAATTATGGGAGGCAGAAAACTGCCACGAATTACTGGTAAGTACAATTAGACAGCAGACAGGGTGGTAAAATTGGCATTGTCACAGGAATTGATTTCCTCAGTATTAAATTTTCCACCACATGTATAACAACGTGCTACCGATATGGTAAAACGTTGATGCTAAGCTATGTATTAGCAAAAGGTACATAAACAATAAAAAATTTCCTAATATATAATTCCCTATTTGATTTTCCCCTTCAGGACTAGACCCGGCCGGACCTTTATTCAATATACTCCCAGAATTGAAAATTGACCAGACTGACGCCAGTTTTGTCGATATTTATCACTCTAATGCAGGAATCGGCGGTGATAGCTCGTTGGATGGACATGTGGATTTTATGCGCAAGTTAAAAATTAATATGTTAGTGGTCAGGAAACATTATTCATGTGAATTCACTTTATTTTAGTAAATGGCGGACGTGAGCAGCCAGGTTGTAACATTATAACCGACTTTACCATGGCTTGTAGTCATCTTCTTTCTCTGTTTTGGTTTCCCGCCACTTTTCACAAGGCTTACGTTGGATGTCAATGTTCAAGTCGTGAACTGGATCCGACAAATTTTCGGACGTGTATGGCTCAGTGTCCGAATCCAGTTTTTGCAGGAATATACACACCCCACACGTATGTACATATGCAATCCAATGTATATCATTTTAATGGAAATTTAATATATTCTGTATCAGAATGACTTAATTATGTTTATCAGGACACGTGGCGAGTACCAAGTGGACTTTCCTGTCAAGAGTGGATGGGAAACTGTGTAGCGTGATTCACATACTTAATCATGCTACTTTTATATGTTTAATTATAATCTTTAGCAAATGATACGTAGACAAAGTTAAGTCGACAATGAACTCATATCTAATGTAACGCGATATGTATGTACATATGTATGAATGTTAAATGTTTCTTGGGGTTGAGATTCCCTAGAATCCTAATGTACTCGAAAAAAACGTATTTAGAGATTTTTTGAACCGATTGACTCACTTTTGGGCAAAATTGTCTATGTGCATATATGCATACTTCGATGAATTATATGTAAAGTATTATTAATAATTAGTTATTTTGTAATTGTGCATCATAAATTTCCCTACGTAAAACATAGTTACATATGTATTTACACATTTGTAAATACATCAAAAAGGGAAAGTTGAGACACAAAAATTCAAACTCAATACTTACATGAAGGGAAATGATTTAACATTAAGGTCAGGGATGCATAAAACCAAAACTTTAACAGTGACTAAAGGACACTATTTGTTTTTCCGACTGAAAAATCGTTGTTTGTAAAAACAATTCACCATTCCTTAAAAGATCTAGACAATCGAAATCTAACAATCCGATGACGCCATCGGTCTCGCTCCGATTTTGACGAAACAACGATAACTGTTTAGCCTTACACAAATAATTGAACACGTGTTTCGGGATTTTTCGTAATGCTCAGCTTAAACGAAATTATGACGTGATCCGTGAGCGAGAATTTCCATTTGTACCGCGACATTTTTCTCGTGAGGGAGAAAAATCAAGATTCACGCTTAGCGGTTCCATCATAATTTCGTTTAAACTTAAAATGCGTGGGCATGAAGTGGTTTTCTCCCGATTTCGAACTGCTCGCACAAATTTTGAAAATTTTGAAAATTTTGAAAATGCAACAAGCTAGAGATTTCCAAAAATTAAAATTTTTGAAAACCAGATTTTTCTTAAGTTAGTCAGTGTAATTCTGTGCAAAAATCTTTATGCATTTTTGAAACCAGATAAAAATTTGAAAATTTACCGCATTTCGATAAATCCTTAATTTAGCTTAAAATTTATTCCAAAATTCCCCACAACCGAATTTTTTACAATTTTTACTTTTTCATGAAGACGCGTGATTTCGGTTGTAGCGGAAATTGAGTGACTTAAGAAAATTCGATTGAGTAACTTAAGAAAATCTGGTTTTCAAAAATTTTGATTTTTCGAAATTTCTGGTTTGTTGAATTTTCAAAATTTTTCAAAATTTGTGCGAGCAATTTGAAATCGATAGAAAACCACTTAATGCCCACGCATTTTAAGTTTAAACGAAATTATGATGGAATCGCTAAGCGTGAATCAGGATTTTTCTCCCTCACGAGAAAAATCGGTAAATCACAGTAAATACTCAATAGTTATCTTACTCAATAGTTGCATTGGTGGAAATTTTACTCAAAATTGAGCAAATTTTAATCAAATTTATTTCGAGTGTACTCGCATTAATCTTTGATTGTTATCCTGGGAATTTTTACTTCAACATGGTTGCAACGAACTCCTGATTTCTCTACCTTGAAAAAGTTCGCCTTCAAGTTTATAAATATAAATAGTTATAAATATTCATTTCCAAGCACGACAAGTATATTTATAATAGTGACTGCTTCGAATGTCATTTTTAATGAAATATGCAGGGTTGACCTTTTCGAGTTGAATAAAAATATCGTGCAAGTTTTACACATGCATCTGTATATGGTATTTATTCAATAGTAGATGTATGTCTATACCACGGTAAAGGTATTCTAGTGACGACAATTGTTTTCCTAGGTGAGCCATAGGAACCATGAGAACGTGGCTAAGGAGGAAAGTACGCCAACCTGACAGTGACACAGCTCGATGCCCTTGTACATATATGTATGTGCATTATGGTTACTTCATGAGTAGTTTGGATTACGGATCACGGATTATCTAGAATTTTAAATTTCTTATGGGATCACTGGATTATGAATTATACTAACTGCATTCCAATCAGATTACTTAATCTAATTAAATTATCATTAGATTGCCCATCCCTCACTTCGAGGTTTCCCGACCAGCGTAATATATTATATAATTCGCTGACCAACATACGATTAGAAACCGTTTAATGAACACTGATTTGTCTCATTACAAAAGGCGTTAGGACATGGTTTTGACGAATTTGCGGGTGAATATCTCTGGCGGGGAGTTGAATTTTGAACTGATTTTTGGTCAGTTGCAAGATAATACTCTCAAAAAGATATATTTAAAATTTTAGGCCGATAGCTTTATAAATGCCCCCTCCAGTGCCCCCAGAGTTGGAAGGAGCCAAAAAAACACTTTCCAAACTGAATTTCTCATATAGCATGATAACCTATGAGGTCAGAGGTGAATGATTGTTAATATTACAACCCTAGATAATCATTGCATGTAATAATAAAAGAATCTACATCAATTACATAACGTTGGGCCTCCATCGTCGCTGATACTTTTTCATGAAAATTGATAAATCGGACCGTGCACAGGAAAATTGACCTGCTGACCTTGAAAGCGGATCCACTCGGTCAAATGAAGATTGAGGGCAAAGCTCTAAGTGTCCCAAATAATATTAAATTAAACAGTGAAGATTTTGTGTAAACAGTTCTGGAGAACGACCCTAGCTAATCAGCTGTCGCGGAATCCTAAAAACTCGTGAACTTATTTGGAAAATTAATGATCAATTTTTTTCGAAAATAAATTTTACTAATCTTTTTGTGTCCCCTACTGCAGAACTATTTTATCTACAAGGTACAAGTGACAAAATAATAAAATTATTGCGTTTTGGTTAGTTAGATTATTTCTGAAGTTCGACATCGAAAACGACGGGAACTTTTCCAAAAATTTTATAAGGTCTGATGAAAACTCAGTCCGTGGGGTTTAACCACTTATCAAAATTATGTCAAAAGTACTTACAGTGCAATATACTATATGTACCTTGGATAAAAACCACGTTAGGGATTTTTAGCATCAAAGTCGTAAAATGTGGGGGCCTTAAAAGTCGAGGAGTTGCGTTCACGAGAGTATTCCATTAGGACAAGTATGAAGCTAGACTACAAAAGGGACTTAAAAGATAAGCATGAGATAAAAGTGGTTTTATATAGTGAAAAACATGCTAAGTCCCTTGATAGTAGTCGCAAAGACGAATTTTGCATCAGGACCTAATAAACAAATCTTTTGTTCAACGCCATTTTTTAAGAACACTGGTTTGGAAAACTAAAACAGGACACCTCTCCAAATTTGACCTTGCCTCATTTCGCAGAGTACACAAAATCGGAAGCCAGATATGCTTACCTATAGTTTGAGACATGGGCTTTCACATAAAAAAAGTTAGAAATCTCTACGACTAAAAACCATCCCGCAATTAAGGTATGAATTCGTCAAAACCATGTCCTAACGCCTTTTGTATTTGGTACACGACAGTAACATTTTGCTATCTCCTTTTAGCCTTCCTTACCTAAGCTATTTTTAGCATTATTTTGTATACCATTATTTTTGACTTGCATAACCTTTGCGACGAACATGCATAACCAGTACGTACATGGTAAAATGGCACAAATATGTCCAACCATGTATGAGTATAACTGGACACGAACGTATACTATCCTCGCATTTAGGCGTGTCACCTCATTTGCATAAATCTCACTGTGCCCATTTTCGGCGATACGGGCTTTCCGTGTTGAATAAACTCGTCTCTCGCGAATGCGTCAAATTATCAAATGAGGTGACCGCCTATAAAAATTCGATAGTACGTGTGCAATCGAGTAATAAAATAACACCCCGTGGTACAATACGAATTACTTATATTTGTCTAAAACCTTATGGTATGTATCACGTAGCTCACTAATAAAATTTTCCCTTAAGGGTAACAAATTTTCACTACATGATAAATTGTGTTTTGGTTAGGTTAGGTTAATGCAGCATGGCGTGGAAAGTAAATTCCACGCCACGGAGTCTTTCCCATATTGTCTGAGTTATATGATAGGAAAACAACTCAATTTCACTACAGTACACAGACGATTAATTGGGAATACTGCGATAAAAAATATTGGATCGATCATTTTTTTCAATGCTGTTTTAAATGATGCTAACCTACAAAACTTTTACAAATGGAGAACACAATTTTTACTCATCCTAAGTTTTAAGAGTTTTAGATTTTCCATAATCACACAATTTCCCAAAGGGGAAAGTAGTTTTGGGAACGTTTTTACCCCATTTGATGTTTGGACGTGGATCTTAATTTTGCATTGTAATAACTCTTGTAATTCAATTTTACCGGGATATGCGCAATCTGCCTAAAGACAAGGCAGAATATGGTGCCAGATTCCTCCGGGATTTAATAACATTTACGTCAATTTTGAGTAGTCAGTATGGTAGCGATATCGCGAATTCGTTACAAAAACAGAGAAAAGCTGTTCCCATGCTTTTTGTATGGTTTTTGGGGTGCAATATTCTCATGCAAAATTTCTACCATGGATCAGTCACCTCAGATTTGACGGTTACACCCTTTCCCGTGGTTCCCAGAAGTTTGGAAGATTTAGCGAAATCTAATCTCCCAATAATTACAAGCAGCACAATTGGCGTGCAGCCAGTATCTTTAATAGAATCTCTACTACCTACTACTTGCATCCATTAAGGCAAATCCGTCACCAAGCGGGGATAAATTTGCAACCTTTCTTTCAACATTTGTTCATCGGGTAATCTTAACCCCTAATCTTACCGCGATTATGAGCAACATTTCCAAGTCGGAAATCATCACGACTAAAGATGCGGAAATTCCGACTCATTCCACCTTTACAATTATCGACCAGGAAGACAGGTTAATTGTATTTAGCTCGTTAATAAAGGTAATTGGGAAGCGGTTAGTCGTCGACAGCATGCACGATCTACCCTTCGTATTTAATGGGATGGCAATTGCCAGCCACAATTTCATTTCGCCGAGAATATCAAAATTTATTGTGAGATTGGCGGAATCTGGAATATCTGGGAGATGGGAAGCACTCCAAACGATGATTTGGAGGTTATATCGTATAAAGGATTTTGGACCAGATTTGACGAAAAAGTTATTTATTCAATTAAGTTCCAACTTTAAAGAGGCAAACGTTCAAGTCTCGTATTCTCATGAGGAAGCGTTTCCAGCGCTATTTTATGTCCTCGGTTTATGTGCCACGATTATAGCGGTGGCGGTCGTAATTTTACTGGTTGAGTGCAGGTGTGCAATCAAAAGGGTTTCAGAAAAGGGCAGAGTTTTCATGGCACTTCGGCAAGGTGGCCAGACAAATGTGCAAAGATAAATGTGAAAACGACAAATATGCAAAGACATTTGTGCAAACGATAAATGTGCAGGAATTTTTCTAACAAACAGTGAAATATATCTTGACATTTAATTTATGCAGCCAATTCAAATTATACATATCTCAGTAAATAATTGGTGCGAAAAGTTCTGCTCAAAACCTACAAAGTATGTTGATGTCAAAGTGATTACGCAATTTTAACCAGAAATTGACTGTAATACCAGCACCTGTTGAGAAGCAAGGCTACTACCCGTAGGAAAGTTTCTCCTCATTAACTTAACTTAAAAAAATGTGAACCGAGGTCGATAGATTGAATAGTAAATAAATCATTGGAGTTGACTACACTTCAATAATGAATAATCAACTTTAATTCCAATTACTCAAAGACAAACAATAATTACAACAATTAACTTTGTAATTTTAACTCAACATAAAAATGGCTACTTGAGCACACATTCACAACTCAACTTACAAACTCGAATTCTCAACTCATACTGACTCTTTTTCACACTGCGTAAAAAACAAGGGAAGCATGCTCAGTAGATGGCATGCTCAACATAAAATCTCAATCATACCCAACTTATTATAAATCATAAAATATCTTATCATAATTTCCAACAACCAGCACCTCTAACCAATTATGTATCTCAGTAAATATGCACATCAAAATTACAATTACATTAGATTGCAATTTTATTTTAAGTAAGACATCCTTACAATTTTATTTTAAGATCGGAATCTTGAAACGCCAGATCGGCTAACATTTCAAGCTCATAATGTAGATTAGTTATTTTATATATGCTTAAATTTCGCTAGGTAACACGTATTTGCATGATAAAATGTTTTAAAATCGTGTTATAAAGAATCCAATTATGTTGGGAAAATTAGTTAACGCCTACCATAAAATAACTGCTTTCGTTGGTATGAAAATGCAACGTTAATTTGTTTCTTCATAACAAAGATTGCATGTTCATGGTCCAAACCAAATGGGTACAATCTAGGAAATCGGGTAAAACAATAATACCGTCTGGTATGACATTTCTCCGTCGAAAGTGAATATTTATACCACATTTTCAAGTGTGTATGTTATGTATTTGTTTGCCGTGTAATTTATAGCTTATTGCACGTACAACTCAATATATATATATCTTCATATCCCATTATTTGTAACTTTACATATCTATATGGCCTGTTTTTCTTGTTGTGGTTTGCAGCGAACTGAAATGACGTTAAATAAAAAATTGCAGAAATTTCGCTTATCTATCTGCCTTGTCAAAAAAAATGCATCCCTTCTCGATACCTCTTATCGTCCTGGCTATAAGAATTACGATCAGCTTAGCCGGCGACAAGTTTGACCTTTATTTCATACTAAACAACGGAGAGGAAGATAAATGGGAACATATTCTACAAAACTGCTTACCCCTTTCGTACTATCACAATGTTAAAATTATACTAAATTTTAGTAACACTTCCCTCCTGCAAAACGTCAACCATCTTAAACAATCCCCTCGTCCAGAAATATTACTTATTTCAAACCTCTCATTATTATTCTCCACGGAATTCAAAGACTTTGTCGACCCTACGACGGAATACATCTTTGTCTTCATGGCTCACTTATTCTACTACAATTACGAACTTTCGGATGTTTGGAGGACCTCCAAAATAATATATTTCGGCCAAGTGGGCATTTTCATTCCGTGCTTTCCTTGTCGCACTTTCACTTTTGTCAATAAACACATTTTTTCGTTTAATATGATCAACTCCATTTGGCATCGACAAAAACGAGATCAACATGCAGGGAAACATTTTAATTACCTTAATTACCCTCTACTTTGACGACGTTGTTATCCTTTTTAATAAAACAGCTTCTTGTGGCCCTTGGTCAGAAAATTTTCGAAAATATTGAAAATTTCAAAAAAGTTGAGTTTGCTATTGGATATGATAAAGCAACTATCTGGGATCACAAAAACGTAAATTTTTTGAAAATCTGACCAAAACTCGATTTTTGGCGATGATTTTAGTGCGGCAACTCTGGGGGTTTGGTCGCCTTGAGGGGGTGTGGCGGGCGTAAATGGGCTCATGGAGTCTAACCCTCCTTCACTTTTTCTACACTCATGTAGTACTACAACATATCCAAAGGAGATCGAAATCGGGGCCCGACAAGTAGTGACCTTCTACTCCTTAGGGTAAATTCAGTCACCCGTGAACCACACTCGCATTAGTACATAAAATACATATTATCGGATTTTTTCCTTGTAATATTTGTATCCATCTATGTACCTATCGTTTTTCGCCACATGTTTTCTAAATTTTACCGCAGTATATTTACATAAAGTTATTTAGCCTCTGTGTATGCGTGATAATGATAAACTATAACCTAAGCAGTAATAATTTATGCATAGTAGTTGGACCGGTAACAATCACACCATCAAATTACGGGGAGTGTAGTTGTATATCACTCTGCTCTGCCTGACTTTATATTAAACTGTAAAATAGTTAACCTTGAAGGGATCGGAAGTTTTGCGTGGGTAATTGTTCGCCCACACCCCACTATGGGCCAGGGAGCCAAAAATGTGGCCGTTAAGGCAGTACTTTGAATTGACTACTCTCGTATACGATTATGGACTACACTACCATGTTGTTCTAAATGCAAAATATTAAGTGAAAAGTTACACCCACTCCGGAGTACCAGTAAACTTTACCAAACACATTGCGGAGATAGGGAAAAACGCCCTTTAGCATTTCCGTCCATATCCGTGCTTTACAAACTTGCTTTCTATACCATTCGAGACCTTCTGGTGTGGAGAATAAATGCTGGTGCCGGAAACTGCCACTTTCGACCACAAGTGAAACCACACCCCTTCCAAGTCACATACATAACGAAATAAGTAACGACTTAAATTGGTGTCATTTAATTGCATTCGCGGTAAACATCACCATGCGACATATCGATTTGATGGGGACGATAAGAGGGTCCATCGACAGCCCATCCAGATCCAAAAATCACCCCCTCAGGGGGTGGGGCTACAAGTGCCCCCCATTATAGGTAAACCCTGGCATGCGACATATCATTTTGCTCGGTAGACCAAGACGATCACAATAAAAGTAACATTTCTAAACGTGGAAGCCACACCCCACGAGGGTGTGGTCAATTGGACCAAAATTTAGTTAGTAAATCCTAGCATGCGGCATATATGACTCGGTAAGTAGAGGTTAACAAAAAAATAAAGAAAATTCGAAATTTCGAAAGCACGCACGCAGGGGGTGTGGTAACAAGGATCTTTAAAACTTTTAATATGAGAAATACCTAAAATTGGGAAACCGCACCCCCAGTGGGCGTGATTCTAAGAAAACTTTCGGTTTTAATAATAAAACCATCCCTTTTGTTATATCACGTTTCTCAGCTCGACGAGGGGATCTCGATAGAATTATTAGAACTTTGAAACCACGCCCCCAGTTGGTGTGGTGTTCAGCGACTTAAAGTTGTGTCCTACGATTTTAAATTTCCCCCACACCGAAATAATACCACCTGTATTTTTTTGTTTCCATGAGCGCTAGTGTTTTCGGTTGTGGCGATTTGACTGCATTTTCTTCTCAAATTTAAATTTGTCAAAAAGTTTGTTGGTTTATAATTTTAACTCTACATCAAAAAGTAAAGAGCAAAAACATTTTTTCTCAAAAATTACTAAAAATACAATTATAAAAATACATTTCTAAAAATTTAAAACTGCGTATGATATTTCGTAATTTTAAAAAATGCAGCGAGAAATGTGAGATTTGTGAAAAATTAAAATTTTCAATTTTTCAAAGTGGGATTTTCTTAATTTACGCAATGCAATTGATATATCTTGTCGAAATCCCTTCGTTTAGCTAAGAGAAATGATGTATTACATGACATGACATGACATGGTATAGTTCCAATCGAAAAGTCGCTGAAGGCTGATTTTAGGCCGTTTCATTCCGTTGAAATCCGATTGTTGAGCTGCGAAAAATGATATAACACATGGCATGGTTTGATTAAAATCGAAAAACAGTTTCTGCGAACCACACCCACTGGGGGTGTGGTTTCCCAATTTTAGGTATTCCGTCAAGTCCCCCTTGTCGAGCTGAGAAAAATGATGTATCACTTGATACGGGTTCGTTAAGATCGATAATTAGCTTAGAACCACGCCCACTGGGGGTTCGGTTTCCAAAGTTTATGTATTCCGTCGAAACCACCTCGTCCAGCTGAGAAAAATGATATATCATATGACATGGTTTCGTTGAAACCGAAAAGTCGCCGAGGGCCACACCCACTGGGGGTGTGGCATGTGACTATTAAAAATTTCCTAACATAATATATGCCTTAGTTTATTGTTGCGCACCAAAATCTAATTCTTGTTTCTTCAAATTCGGCTTCTATATATTTTCGGCCAAAATTTATCAAATCTGGCCCACTGGGCGCCCCCACGCCCCCACCTTTCCGACGCCCCTGGTATCTCTGGCATATCTTGGTAAGCTTACTTGACGGGTTTATTTGCATTGATTAATTATGTAGTCCTGATATAGATATACGCATAAATTACATCTTTAAGATTTTGATTATTAATGAAACCAATCAGATTGTGTTTGTGTATATAAATAATATTTCAGCGAAAAACAGGAAATAAAAGAGTGGGACAAGGACTAGGTTGAACGAATGTGTTAGTTGACACGGTATATGTAATTTTTTTTACTTCATCACTTATTCATAGATATCTACACTATTAGCAAAATTGTATTGAAACAAACTATTACCAATCCGAGAGGAAGTTATTACCAAATCAATACCAGCACGGGGCGTATATGCATATACGCCCCGTGAAGTCACATGTGACTTCACCACATTTTTAATAGTGTACCTTCTCGATGAATATGTATTATTGTAGTTTACTTAAAAGCAACATTTGGGTGAGTGTGGGGGTGGAATTATAAATGCCGAAAGTTTCATGTATGTAATTACTACTTACAAAAGTCAAAACCGAGTTACATATATAATGATATAAATAGTATGGTTATGTAATTGTACATATTCACGAATGCGTACGTACTCAATTTTTCGCTAGTGATAAGCTCTGATCACTCAAATGCCAAATGTTATAAACCCATTGTTCCAACTGAAAAATGTAAATCGGTCGATATCTCGAGCATGTTTAGGATATCTACATAGATTGTACGGATGAGTTTAGATAAAAAATTTATTACAGAAATAAATCTCTCATCTCATTCTCTCGTCGCATTCCCAACACGGACTCGGAATGAAGCTCGCACTGAATTTTGTGATACTTTTGGTCGTTTCGGCACATGGTAATTTTGTAAGAATTTAAATTTTCTACCCTTCGTTTTAATGAAATCTCTAAAAAAAACTTAGCCGACCCGAATCCAACTCCCAGAAGAAATTCTGGTCGAATTGTAGGCGGTATTGAAGCGGATCGCAACGAGTTTAAATTCCTGGTGGACATTAGCGTCGGTGACTTCCATTTTTGCGGAGGATCCTTAATAAGCCCTGAGTGGGTCCTCACTTCCGCTTTGTGTGGGCAAAGTGGAGACTACTATGTGACCGCAGGAGATCACAATATTGAGATTAACGAAGGCCCTGAGCAGAACAGACAGGTCATCGATGTCATAATTCACCCTCGTTATAACGTGCAAGTTTAGAAATTTTGTTAATTTACGTATGTAAATTCGTTAATTGATTGATTAATATGCGGTTACGTATTTAGCCCCGGAAATGTGGAGCATGAGAATGACATCGCTTTAATGAAAGTCTTCCCACCGTTCGAATTGAACGAATTCGTGCAACCAATTCTTCTCCCACAAGATGCTAATTTTACACCGACAGGTACCCGTTGAACATTGGGGGTATTCATTACGAAATCCCATCACAAGGAATATTAGCAGAAAAACAAAGTTCCTAGTTTGCAAAAAACTTCCGCATCTCCAAAGCTAATATCTTTTGTTCGCAATTTTTTCAACATTATTTTACGATGTGAAAATGCGAACTCGTAATGAATACCCCTATACATTTACAATGCGTAGAAAATATTTAAATCTTATTTTCTTTAGCTTTCGGAACCGTGGCGGGATGGGGCCTCCTCTCCGAATTCAATGGAGAACCACCCTTCACTCTGATAAAGGTCGATGTCCCATTCGTTCCTAGCGACGTTTGTAACACTGCTTACAACAATTCCATAACCACATCCATGCTTTGCTATGGCGAGGAAGGGAAGGATTTTTGCCTTGGAGGTTATCCATACATATTTATTCACATAATATATTGATCACTGTGAGAAATCTGGTATTAATATAGTCAGGGAGGTACATATTCATTTCTTGGTATTAAAGTTGTTACCGCTTGGTATTTAAATTACACTGATCCTGGTAAAAATTTGCTGGCGAAACCCTAAAATTTTAGTATCGAGCTACTACTATACCCCATTTCTTATCAATTCCACTATCGTAGAGTCATATATTTATGAGTACGGCTTTGTACTACTTTAGTACTGGATTTTTTACAGTGATGCTATATTTGCATAATCACCTAATTTACTAAAATTTCCCACCTTCTTCTTCAGACACTGGTGGTCCACTCATCTGCGGGGAAACGTTATGCGGAATAGTGTCCTTCAGCACGGGTTGTGCGAGGTCCACTCATCCCGGCGTGTATACAAAGACGTCCCACTTTATCGATTGGATTAGTGCGTCCATAATCCCACGAGACGAGGACGCCACCCCAGTTCAAGTTGTTCCCACTTGTGGCGGGATAATTGAAGCGACCTCTGCCCTGATTTCGGTACAAATTTCTCCCACAGGACAGCAATGCGTTTGGACAGTGAAAGCGCCATACGATAAGTTACGATTCAGACTGATCAGTGCAGAAATTACCGATGAAATATATGTCACCAGCTTTCCGAATGGTGTCCCAGGTTCTCATCAAAAATTGTAAGTGATGCTTAAGGTGGGACACGATGACATGTCTGCAAAATCAGCACATTTTTACTGATTATCGGCTTTTGGAATTAATGTATTTAAAAATTCTGGACGAAAAATTTGTAATGAAGAGCGTTGCCATTTTTTTACAAGTATTTACTCCAGATTTTGGTAATTTTCTAGACCTTCACTTAAAAGTCTCATGGCCATTTTATTAATCAAAGTACTGACTACAGATTTGTCATCCAGAATTTTAAAATCAATTTTTCCAAGCACAGAAATGTCTAATTAAAATGTGTGTACATACTCTGACGATTTGAGTGACAAGACATCGAGTTCTCGTTTAAATCCTGATTAAACTACACATTGGCGACTTATAAGATATGCTCCAATTAATTTTATACAGTGATTCCATCGATCAAAACCTCACTGTAGACCAAGGTTCTTCCCTGATAACATTGTTCGCGACTGGCACCGATTTAGCGCGGGAAATCCAGCTGGAAATCTTTTCCAGCGGCGTGTTAGATCGAACCTTGAATTTTACTGGATACACGCCACTTCCATATAGTGCTGGCGAGGTGATTCACCCCACTGTTGGGGGCAACTATGGAAACTATGAGAATGTCATGTTCGCCATTGTGCCGACACAAAGGGGGGAAAAGACTTTACGATTCTGGGACATGGATGTCGAGGACGGTTCGAATTGTCGCTTTGACTCGGTTACCGTTATACATTGGGTGGATAATGGATATGTCGAATCGGCCAGGTATGTCTAAAAGCTTAATTTAAAGTAAGGATTATCGGAATCAGAGGTCGACGAGCCAATCGAACGCGCCTGTCGAATGTCGGTACCATTTTACGTGGCGCCGTACCACGCCGCCGACGCCATAGAAAAATCGCCAAGATTGGCGCCACTCCAAGATTGGTCGACGTTGACCTCTGATCTGAATTTATGACATATATTATTTTTTTCGTAGGGTTTGTGGAACCATGACGCCTCCACCGATAACTCTGGAGGCTGGCATTGGTCTCATAATATTCCGCAGTGACGCGAGCGAAACAGCGACAGGATTCCGGCTAGATTGGTACTGAAAATGTGGACGAATATTTTTTCGGTAATAAATGTTGTACATTTGTTCGGCACAAACAATAAATAAATGATTTCAGACATTAAAATTTTTTTAAATATGAAGTTGTGCACAATCAAAATTTTAACTTGTATATTTAGTTTCGCCATGTAAAACAGACTAAAACTGTGTAACGAACTTATAAAGTTTATTTATTTTTCCACAATTTTACTTTTTTACAAATCAAGAATCTGAATCCGTGTCACCTTCCTCTTCCTCCTCGCCTTCAACATCTTCTTGTTCTTCGGTTTGAGTCCCTGTTTCATTTGTTGTCGTTGATGCAGATGCATTCGAATTTTTAGGCGTCGTTGTTGACTGTTTTATTCCTGGCGCAGGCGTACTAGTCGTCTCGGCTTTTTGTGGAAGAAATGGTTTCAGCACGGCGTTTATAGAAGTCGCTGGAATTTCTGCGATTCCTTTGAATATGTTGGTAATCAAATTTCCAACCGTTTCAATCGTCTGGATGGCTTCGCTGGACTCTTCTTGTTTTACGACCTGATTAATAATTTAAGTATATTTTTAGAATGCAGTATTTACATACCTATGTCTGTACCTCGCAAAACGTTAGTTATCAAGGAGTACGAACGTCAAGGTCTTATGTATTTATTAATGTCTTATTATGTACTTGTCGTATCATTCGGTCAATTTTTTTGCGGCAATTGTTGCGGAAAATTATTTTGCAAGCCGGCCGGTTATTATTTGCCCAGTTGCTAAATAATTTCCCCAAATATTTAGAACAGTACTTTTTCTAAGTAAATTTTAGAACCAGAACTCAAGCAATAATTTGTTCTCTGAAATCTCTCAATTTCGAAACATTTTGTAGAGTTATAAATGTTCAATTTCCTATCTAGTTTGTAGTCAGTACGTCCATTGTTAGACTTACAATGCGAGGTTCATCCTGCTCCACGGAAATGGCTTCAGTCGACCTCAAACTGAATATCTGTGGCGTGGTGGGCACATATATAATTGTTTTAAGTATTTAGCTGAATTTTACAAGAATTAAGTAGCAATTATCGTGTTTATTTTGATTTACTGTACCATGCAAATTAATACGAATGTTTTAATTTTATTATCACTGTGCGCGAATAGCGTTGGAACCCGCATTTTGATTGCGATCCGTCGTATTTATTCAGACCACGCTGGAAAGCTTCAATAACCAATTGACCAAGTGAGACAAAATAATCACTAGGTTATTGGAAACTCTTTCTACTAAATGTGTACGAATTTGTGTAATTTATTCACATAGTATCCATTGTTTTGCTGGTAATAAGCAGAGAGATGTGTTTATTTTAGTAGTTCATTCAACGGGGAATGTTCTTAAATTATATAGCGGAAAATTACATATGCACAATATCAATGCAGCCAGATACCCCCCTCTACCCTCTCTCGTTGCATAATTTATGAACGTACCCATAACTAAATACTTCGTGAGGCAACTGGCAAATTGGAAATCAGTTGGTATTAATATTAGTATACGTAGCAGAATAGATTTAATTTTCTCATCTCCATAAACAGGGAAATACAGATGGACGACATTTTTCTCTTGTTAACTAAACATTGACGAATATTTATTTTTACGTTAGGCACGCCTTTAGCTGTCGCAGATGTTGGTTTTTGCCAACTTTGACCTGAATTTGTGAGCAAATTTTTGTCATGCTGAAGGCCGAAGAGTTCAGGGCTCCAAGTCCAATTCTGGGTTTTTATATGTACATATACATACCTAGTTTGAAACATATAAATATCAAAATATGTACATATACAGATATACATACATGTATGCTCAGCTTTGCGAATATGTGGGGGATAATGGTGGAAGGGTAAGTTCACGGACATGCATTTTTACTGATAAAATAATGTCATAGATATTTATATTTCGTTGGGTAAGCGACGAAATTGGAATTTTGCAGGTTGAATTCACTAGAGAGATAGTTCGGATAGCGAAACTATGGGAATGAATGAATATTTGGAATTTTTGGACGAGGTTAGCATTAACGCGGTAATTGTAAATGGGGTTATAGAGCAGGAAATATTAGCAGACAGATTAGCCTATTTCATTTCGGAACGTCGAATGAGGTTGACGCTTACTATGAATACTCGAGGAAAAATTATCCCGCGAAAAAATGGTATTGGGGATCAGGGTTCGGAAAAACCCAGGGTTTTACCCATTAAACCCCAATAAAACCCAAATAAAACCCATTTAACATGGTAAAACTCAATGGGTTTTATTCATTAACAACCCATTAAAACCATTAAAACCCAAAAAACCCAACCTAATAAAACCCTGGGTCGGAATACCCTGTTGGGGAGATTCGGAGATTTATGCCCTCGTTTACGAAAGGTCACTCGAAATGAGACGTTATTGAGAAAGAGATATGCCAAATTTGGGAAATAAGAGAAATTTATAGATTATTCTGAGATATTTTAGAAATCTCTGTAAGCCACGTCCGTTCGGGCTTGAGGAAAGTATTCAATTAAACAATTTTATTTTTCTAGAAATCAGTCTGGTGGGGTGGTGCGTGGAGCGGAGCGGTCTTGGAGTATTTTAAATGAAATCAAATTCAAATTAATTAAGTGTGGAATAAATTTATGAAAGCTATGACAACAATGCGATTCAGGTGTTATGTACAAGAAAACATGGCGTCAAGTGGAAACAATTTTTGTGGGGAACTCTACCCTCTGGGTCTGGGCTTGTAATTTACGTATCAGCTAAGTAGATTTCCTACATATGTAGATACTCTCCTCACAGTGTATCAAAAGTTACTACGTATTTGTGTACAAGCTTGGTAATGGGATCCAATATTAAATAGGTAGGTTGAAAATAATAAAGCAATAAAATAAACCAGATGCCCATGAACTTCTGTGAAATTCGATTTATTTCGTGATTAGGTTACCTGTCAAGAATAAATCTACGAAACAACGTGAAAAATTAACTTCTTTTCAAACAGATTTAAGTATTCATTCGCATATGTTTGCGTCAAATTACTTGGTAAACATTAACATAACATGAATCCGACTGTGGTATGAGTCTGAGTAACTTTTCAATTAACTACTTTGCTATATGTACTTAGTTCCTACTAATGTCAATAATAATAATAACAACAATATTTATCTCTGGAACTCAGGATCTGTGCTAAATATCTGTAGTTTCAATATTGGATAACAATGTCCTTGGTATTGAAAAATAAAATGAGCAAGTTTCACTGAAATTTATCCCGTGATTTCACTGCATTGCTGTAATTTAATCATACATACCTGTCACATGAGTACCTAAAATTCCGCGTCAACTATGTAAATACCACACTGCAATCAAACGTTGTGCTTAATACCTTATAGGACAAGAGTGAATCCATTCTTATTCAAATTTTTACTTTTTGAACTAATATACAGTTGTGACTTGTATGCAAAAACATAAATATGCAAACACAATTGTCAACAATTCAAGGACAAGTACAGAATACTTAATGAAAAACGTATAAAACTGACTTCTCGTTTCCAAAATCTATACACAATTCACTTCTCGTTCAATCGCCACGAAGAATAAATCCAAAAACATTCACAATTTCCATTAGGAAGCGAAATTTGGTAGAAACGGAAAAATATTTCGAAAATTTTGCTCTTGCAATTTTGAATTTTTTTGCTAAAAACTAAACTTTTTCTCTTTTTCTCAGGACGAAGATTAACATGAAATCAACGGCGTGCCTTGTTCTCAACGCGCTTCTCGTGGGCACCTTTTTCTTCCCGGAAGTGGTGGACGGACAAACGGCTCAATGCAAGTCGCAATGCTTCCAATATCTGCAGTGCAAAAATACATGGACGAATTTCCACAACGCGAGCCCAGACACGGTGGCATTTTTCTGCAAGAAGGAACAAATTGCGCCCGGGTGCAGTTGTGCGTGTATTTGCTAATTATCACACTCAAGTGGTAATTAACTTCGGAATATTACATTTTCTATGACTTGTGCATGCATAAATTTCACATTCATATGAATGTGAAATTTTAAACAATTATTCAAATAAAAATGTTTTAATCGCTTGAAATTTATCGCGATACGTGCTTAAAATTTTGTTAACATGAGATTTTCCAAAATTTCTGAATCAGATCTAACCAAACGTGTTTCCAAAATTTGTAGGAATTGTCTAGAAGACAGATAAATCCATGAACCAAAGCAGGATGCAAGAATGCATTCTGATAGGTTTACAAGTTTTGTATTGGATATAACTTCTTTCTCAACCTCTCAAACTTTTCAATGTTCGATATATTTGTATCCAACGTCAAGTTATCCATTTCCTGAAACACGTGTCATTAATTAGCAACATTTGACATAATACGGGAGCAGAATTGTCACCGGATTAGCGTGGGTTCGATTTGTTGTGCAACCGTGCAACCAGCGGTTGCCGGGACAGTGCCGGGCAAAATCCGGGAAACGCCGATACCCCCCCCCCCCCGCTAAAAAATTTCGGGAAATGTGTAACTGGAGAGTTCATTCCCGGAAAATTTTGTACCTCATGCTATCGGCGATTCGCGGAAAATATTTTATTTTTCCCGAGATACAATTTTTTCAGATTTGAGGTTTCTTTAAATAGAACAGTACAGACGACCCGTATGCATAATACTTGTGTACGCGTGCTTAACGCGAACTTACAAATATACATGTGCTTTCGTATTCTATAGGAGCCGTACCATTCCCTTGTAAGGCCTGTACCGGGCACGGTATTCTGACCCAAGGTTATATTGGTCTGGGTATTTTGGGTTTTAGTGAGGTTTAGTGGGGTTTGTATTTGGATTTTGACTAGATTCTGCGTTAAAACCTCATCCTAAACATTGGCAACACCTCTCATGCATTAGGTTGTTGACGAAGTTGTATCACTAAAGCCAAGCAGTTTATTTCATTAATATCGTAATTCTTGAAAACCCAGAAAAACAGCAACAATAGACATCCCTTGCCATCCAGCGTCATAAAAATTAATTTCAGAACATACGCAATTTCTAAGATGGAGAAATAGGATTTATACATTGAATTTTCTGGAATTGGATTAGTAATAGTTGCAAAAATTTGCAGAGTTTGGTGCTGAAAACTTTACAAGTTTTAAATCAAAACCCAGTAAACTGAATAAAAACCGAAAGAATCATTAAGCCCGTTTAAACCCCTGGGTTCTCAATTTTTATTGAAACCCTTTCGTTTTTCCGAACCCTGGTACTGGGCTTTCTCAAGTTAAATAAATTCGTTATTTTGTAATGAGTTTTTGTTCAAGAATACGAGGAGATTGCATTTCCATGGGAAAGTATTAACACAATAGTTTGTTTTAAACGCAACCATGTTCGTAAAATTCTGTATGTTTCCACATAAAGTTGAATTATAAATTATACTAAAATTTATGTTTGCGTTACATATATATTTTAGTTAATTCCTAATGCTCCCAAAAAACTTTTTCTAGAGTTATTTGAACTTTTGTATTTGTAAATACAACCATTTTTTACTTTGTGACATTTTTTGCAGATTTTAAAGTATTGAAAAATTCCAACACTAAAGTTTGGTGTTGGACACAATGCGGTTCAACATGAATTTTAATTCTAGGAATACGTGAGATGCGTGACAAATAAGTCACATGTGTACATTTTTAATCGGGTGCAAAATTTTACTGCAACTTGCTTATTTCCAAATTTAAATGTCAGATTATCCTTTGAAGGAGCAAATGAACCTTATTCATGAGATTATGAGTTACTCGTGGTGGCCATAAAACTAGTAAACGTTTCTGGTCTTCGCTCACAAGCTGCAAATATCTGGGAAGGCTGAACTAGAAAATTATAACTTTGAACATACTTTTTTTAAGCAACACCAACTTGATCAGGTAAAGGTAAGTGGTATGTAGTCTGAAAATTTCGCTGTAACAGAACAATGATTTAGTTTCGTTCAAAAATTAGCAGGTCATGAACCGATCATCCTAAAATTATGATTTTGTGCTTGAATTGTGCCCAGATAAATTACGCAGACATCGGTGGCAATCTGATTTTGAATGGTAATCCAGGCTATCGGTGAAAAATGAAAATAAAGCATTCAAATATGAAAAATCATGATTAATGCTATGTACATAAATGGCTTAAAAACTAACTCCTACTACAAAAGATTGCCAACGAAGGATGCGTAATTTATCTGGGCACAATTTAAGCACACAATCATAATTTTAGCATAATCGGTTCATGAACGGCCAATTTTTGAACGAAAATAAGTCATTTTTCTGTCACAGCGAAATTTTCAGACTACCACTGAATGACTCCGTCTGTTTTTTTAATTGACCGAGCCGTACCCGAGCCGTACCTCGAAAATTTTGAAATCTGACCAAATTGTACTTGCAGCCTAGCTAAGTATATGCGCTTCAGGTTCGGTTCGTTTCTACTGATATACCCTCAAAAGTTCGGCGAACACCAAGTCTAAGTCAGTACCATGGAAATACCGTATTTCCATGGTACCTTGGGTGTTTTATCAACTTCAAAGCTTTTTTTACTCTTGTAGTTGCAAGTTGCAACTTGCAACTTGCAACTTCTTTGTATGAAAACAACGAGATAGCAATATATTTTAGATATATCTTTGAGTATAATGGACTTTCTTGCACAGAACCTTAAAAACCTGTTAGAAAATCTGAATGGATGGTATATTTTTAAAAAAGTTGACGGCAACAAATTAACCATTGCTTGTAAATTTTGTCCAAATAAAGCGATTACCGGCACAACTAAGGTCAGCTCTAATTTTCACAGCCATCTCAAGGTACTGCGCAATTTGTTCTAAATTTCAAAATAATTCAACATTTTACATTCGCTGAAAGACGACTTATTCTAGGCATTAGCCATGCTGAAATGTTGTGAAATTAATTCATAAAAAGTTATGAATATGGCAAACTTAATTATTCAGTAATTAGAAGTAATTAATTAGCTAATTAAAAATTAATTAGTTTGCTTGTTCAGAAGTAATTACTAATTAAACAATTAATTAGATCAAAATTTTCGAAACTAATTACTAATTGCTAATTAATTAGAAAAGTGGATAATTAGAAAGCCCTGGAAATACGTTCGATGTGCATGGTATGAACATGGAAAGTACAGATATTTCCCGCGTTAATCATTATTTTTGTGAGTTAAGGTGATGTTTTTGAATTGATCAATAACATTCTGAGCGAGCGTGTTGTTTTTGAACTCGGACTAAAATACGAAAGTTTACAGCGTTCGATCTTAATCTCGCTGAAAATTTTATTTAAAAACTCCTCCACTGGCGAAAATATTTACATGCATTAAAGAGAAATCAAACAATTGTGGTGCCTCTTTCTGAGGGTGAATATGTATTTTAAAATTAGTCAGGTCCAAATTCGAGATAACGACCTCAGACCTCCTTATGAGAAGAGCGCAATTTTCACAACTTTTTTTTTCGTTTGCCCACGTCTAAAAATATCCTAGCCTACATAATCATCAATCCTTATTAATGAAAAAAAAGAATTTGTATGATAAGAAAGTGCAAGGGCCTAATATGTAGAGGTACTTGCATCAAAGCGAATCGTGAGAAGGTCTAGCAAGTAGATAAGTTTCAGGCAACTAAAACTTGGAGTGATTAAGCCAAGTCTGTCCGTATCTGGTAGAACGTTTCTTGTAGGAACGTTTTACTTTATGAACAAGTTACCAAATTGATAATTTCGATAAATTTCTGGAATAGTCTAAGGCAAAAAATAGAATTATAAACATAACTGAAAATTACAAAAATGAAGACTTCATTGAAAATTCAGTACCTAACGTAATCCGCTGATCCTTTAATTTAATTTCCCCTGCGCAGCACGCTGATTTTATAACTATGATTGTATTTGGCAAAAATCAAACTTGTTCAAGATGGATTTCAAACACTTCAACTGGCAATTTTTTTAACGAAAAAATCAAACAAACCAAGTTTTTACGATACAGTTTTCCACAAAATCGCATAGGAATTTGATTTTTTGAAACTCTAATGTCAGGGTCCCTTAATTATAGCTATCAACGGGTAAGAATGAAGTGGTTTTCCCCTATTTTGGCTAATTTTTAATTGTTCAGAAATAAGAGCATGGGAGCCATTGAAACTCATGCAAAAATAATCACAAATGAAAAATAATTTTTCACCCACCAGTCAACTAGCTTACAATTGGTACCAGACCTCCACCAGCATGGAAATGTATTTTTGTAATATGTCTATTACCACATATCACAGTTATTATTTCTTTTGTATATTTAGATCTTTATATTTTCGCTACCTACCTACATAGTAGTCTACCTATCCCTATAATCAAAAATAGCCGTCAAGGTCAAATTAGGACGGTCACGACCTATTTGTCACCATGGTGGTTAATTTAGCTCTGTCAAGTTAAATAGCTCGATAGCGTTGGCGGCTTAATAAAGTTCCAGCGCATTATTAATCACCGATAGTGCTAGGTTAGTGCTAGGGCGCCGTGTCCGGGCGCTTATGTATATGTAAGCTGACTCGGTATTGAGTTGTTTCGGAAGCGCAACTATAGCTGGGCGTGCGACGTCTCGGGGGGTGGGGGGGGGGGGGGTGTTATTGATAATCCATACAGACTGGCGGACCTTTTTTTTTTAGGGTCCACTATTTTTCGGGACGGGCTGTACTCCGGTTCCCGGGACAGACACAGAAATCGGACCCACGCGGATTAGTAAATATAGTGTTACAAATCTGACATTGTCACCAAGGTATTGATGTCTCGGTATTAAATTTGTCACTATACCGATTGGTATTAAAACTACACTGGTCCCTAAAAATTAGCTAACGATTTAGTTACTTCTCAGCTATTACAATGAATACCGCTTGGTGTTATTTTAGTACTAGGTTTCTAAGAGTGTGGGCATCCATGAAATTCAAATTTCCCGACATAGTGCACTATAAATTTTATGTAGCCCGTAGTGAACACTTCTCGATACCACAATGTGAGAATTTGCAATTTAATAGGGCTCTTAAAAAATGGCACACATTTAACCCACCTGTGAATAGTGCCGGCCCGAATGGACCGATACGGACAAGATTACAATTATCTACATTGCCAAAATAGTTCATCAGGTTCCACAAAGCCGCCAGCACACTTTTCATACATTCCGACGCCTACATTGTACATGTAGGAAATTTAGTATATGCTTATGTGTGTAGGTAATTTTTCATATGTTTTAGATTCATTTTTTCCTTGAAACGTAATGACCCAATTATCTAGGGTATTTTCATTGTATGAAATAAATAAATATGTAAATAAATATGTAAATAAGTTAATAAATAAATAACATAACATTAATCAGACCATAGCTCGCAATGGACCATGGTCCACTGGACCAAATTGGTCCATGATGGACCATGGACCATGGACCACAAAAAAATTGGTCCATCGATGGACCATGGACCATGGACCATTTTTTAGGTGGTCCATCGATGGACCATGGACCATGGACCAATTCTCAGATGGTCCATCGATGGACCATGGACCATGGACCAATTCTCAGATGGTCCATCGATGGACCATGGACCATGGACCATTTTTCAAGTGGTCCATCGATGGACCATCGACCATTATTGCTTTCATGAAATAAGAACCAAAGTGAGAAGTGGTGGTGGTTTCGTTCCCGGCAAATTCAGTATTTGGGTTTGAAAAGCCAAAAACAAACTCGCAAATCACACATTCACTTGCCTCCCTTGCAAATGTAAAACATATATAATTTACAGTTCAAGAAAGCTCACAGGGGCCCACTGCAATGGATTGTAAGTTTTAATAATAATTTACTTAATAATTTACTTAATAATTTACTTAATAAGTCACAGAGAGTTTCCCAGCCCGGGCTGGGATAATTTTAAATTTTTCAATGTGCTCAATTTCAGCGTCGAAAACCCGGATGCGACCACAAGAGACCAATACGGATTTTCGTAGAACGGTTTTGAAAACGAATCTACAACTGACACCGCTCCCTCCCCCGGACTACGCGTACCAAATCACACAAGGAATTGAGTCATTGACGCTAGGTCCAATTCCCGAGTTTAGGGAATTTTCGACGAATATGGTCACGTGGGTGAAAGATGGAATTGAGATGTATCAAACCATGAATAATCTTGGATTGGGAAATTTACCAGTCCTAGCAGTGGACTTTGAGTACCATATTGAAGAAAGTTATGATGGTACTAACTATTTATAACATGGAATTTTTGTGACATAACTTGTAATGATAAAACTTTCTCCCGGCCCGGGCCGGGAGTTTATAGGATTTCTTGCGGTCGGGTCCTTAGCCTCACCGGAAACAACATTAGTGTTTGATTGTCTTACCGATCGACGGAAGAATTCACCCACAATGCGAGACATCATTTCAAATTTAATGGAAAGTGAAGAAAGTCTCAAAGTTATGTGTGGCTGCCAAAATGACATCCTGAGACTGAAAAAGGACTATAATTGCTTTCCGCGATTGGTGCTGGATATTCAGGACCTTTTCATCATATGGAGGAATGCAGATATAAATAATTGCTTCCAGACTTGCCTCCCCGCATTAAAAACTCTGGCATCAGAGAGGGGCTAGAATTCTTCCACATCCGCGCTAAAGGAATTTTTCAACAAGTATGATGCACCTGGACTCGCATTTATGATGAATGTCTTTAACTTTCGGGACAAGAAAATGACAAACACAGATTGGAGAATTAGGGATTTGACCCAACGGCAGCAAGCATACGCAGCAAAAGATGCCTATTATACATTAAGAATATTTTACTCGTTGTATGATAAAGTGAGTACCATATTTAAATAATATTCCCAGCCGGCTGGGAAATTTCAGTAATTTAAATATATTTGTCATAGTTGGGACTGGATGGCGTTAAGAAAGCAGTGCTTATCTCATCCAAAAAGTTGATCGTCAATCCCTCACTGCGGAAGTTTGACGTAAAGAAGCCATTGTCACACGATGCAATAACCGATGCGATTATTGATTGGAGAAAGCACTTGGCATTAAATCTTGACTGGCAACCCGAGCAAATACTTCCGTTTGCTCAGATTACAAATCTCTCTGTTTGGCTAGGCAAGCAAGAGGTGGGTTATTCGTGCATTAATTATTTTATATGACGATTTAATTATGATACTGTCTTACATTTGTAGTTGACAGAAGTGGGGGCTGACATCGTGCAAAGCAAAGTTGTAGCACTAGGAATGAAAGCAAATTATAAATCAGCAGACGCAAGGCTACTGCAGTTCCTGAATCCAACTGAGAAAGACAAAATGAATACAATCCAGTGTCGAAATTGTGGAGAAATTGGACACATTGTAAGTTCATGCGCTCAATATTGCGCTTATTCCCGATCCGGATCGGGAATTATAAATTTTATTATAAATTTTTATAATTGCATTTTTAGGGATTAAGTTGCCCGTTTTCACCAGATAAAGAAAAGCTTAAGTAGGCCCGGACCCTTCCACAGAACAAAGCAAATCACGAAGAAAGAAATCGACAGAAAGCTTTGAAATTTGGGCAAAACTATGGTATGACTGCTGATGAGGTATATAAATTGTGGGGAGAGCAAAAGAAAGCTAACCAAAAGGCAAAGGAAACTAAGAAATTTCCTCAAGATTATCGGATGGATTCCTCATCTACACTTTCCCCACCAGCGTATCCCGAACCAAAGCATAGCAAGGCAACTGTTAAGTCATCATTAGCTCCGTTAGCTGGCATAAGACCAGGTGGCATGTCTGATAGCGACAGCAGTGATGATGATTTCTTAAAAAAACCGACGACATCATGGAAAAAGCGTCGTTAGTTTTTGAAAGAGCTTTTTATTCCTAGCCCGGGCTAGGAATAACTTTCACTTTCACTGAATTTATAAATTAGCTTCCGTTCTTTGTAATGTAATATATGAAAGTATATGTTATATATTCTTGGGCTTTACAACATTAAATGATTACATCCAGCTTTATTCTAATTTGTGCATGTATATTTTTTCATACCTGGATTCATATTAATGAAGTCACATGAATTAATCATATACATAATATTCTCTCTCATTATTATAAGATTCTCATTTTGAATTATATTGTCTCAATGTATCCTTGAAAATGTATCACTCTTCCCAGTCCGGACTGGTGGGATCATTTGGTTTACAGGGGAGCGGAATATTTATATACCACACCAATCCCACGCTGTCCACGCTTCTGCCATTTGCACGAGCTCCTCTAGATGGGCTGGGCTCCAGGTTCGCTCGTATTAGACTTTTATCTGACTTTATTCCTGTTTTGATAACCATGGCTGAGTTAAAACAACCTAAAATATCATTTGGAGAGGATGCCGCCCCCAAAAGTCCAGAAATACGACATCCGAAATGGGCATCGTTACTATTACCATATTTTGAATTTATTGAGAAGCAGTTTAAAAAATCAGGACAGCGCAGTCGACTCTGGTATAAGCTGCGATGTAGATCGTGCAGTACTATTTACAGTGATAAAGGTGCTAATGCATTTGCCGATCATTTAAAGGTATTAAATATTAATTCTATCTTTAAAATAAGCAGTAAAAAATTAAATAAAAGTTTATTTTTCCTGTCCGGACAGGAAAAAATAATTTAATCTGGTATTAAGATTTCATTACTTTTTGAATTTCAGAAGCATAAGCAAGTTAACGAAAATTATCAGAAGGATATCAACGAAGCGAAAGCCCTTGAACAGGCATCTACCAAGAAATCCTCCGTTCGTGCTAGCATCTTACCAAAACCGAAGTTCGTACAAGCGGTGGAGAAGTATCCCCGTAATGATACGAAGCAAATTAAATTTAAAGAAAGTGTTTTGGAATTCGTGGTGCGCGATACGGCTGCATTTTCAATGGTTGAAGGAAAAGGCTTTCGAAATATGATTTATACCGCCGACCCGAAGCTAACCGTTCCATGCTCCACCACAGTTCGGAATGATCTAGAAAAGAAGTACGAAGTGGTGAGTTACAATTTTCTCGAAATTATAACCTTTTCCTAGCCCGGGCTAAGGAAAATTTGTTTATTATTATATTTTAATTAAGGTGCGGAACAATATTAAGGCGGAACTTCGACGAATGCCACCAAAATCGTTGAATATCATGCTGGATATTTGGACCTCGAGACAGAAAGTTTCAGTTATTGGATTTACAGCACAATACGAGAAGGATTGGAAGATTTGTCAATCTACCTTGGGATTTAAAGAATTCTCTGACTCCCACACGGCAGAAAACATTAAGATTAAGGTCGAGGAGTATTTATTTTCCGAGCTTGGTCTAAGAAGAGAATAGGTTGGCTATTCTGTCTTACCAACCAAATCCGGATTTGGAAGCTTATCCGAGCCGAGTAGATGATATATTTTATTGATTGTTTTAGATTTCCACTATAACCGCTGACAACGCATCCAATATCCTGTCGGCCTTCAAAATTAAAGATATTGATGTAGACGAAGACGACGAAAACAGTCAATGGTTTCATCAACCCGACGAGGAAAACGAGGATGAATCCTTACCCAACGTACAAAATTGTGGTTTCCCTAGTGCTTTACCAAGAAATTCCTGCCTTGCACACTTGCTTCAACTTGCCATCCGTGACGCCATATCGGAAAATGATTTTGTAGTCAGTTTAATTAAGGATGTTAATGGAATTGTCAGATTTTTCCATAAAAGCACACATTATTATTCGAAACTAAAAAAAATAAATGGCGATCTCAGCTTAATTAAGCCATGCACAACCAGGTGGAATTCGCAATATCATTGTTTGAAAAGGATATGTACCCACGGAAAGAATAAGGTGTGTTTTTAAACTTAGAAATCTCATTCCCTGTCCGGACAGGGAATATAATGTTGTTTTTTTTTAAATTCAGGAGCCAATGATTTCTTCTATAAACCAGATCTTGAAGGAAGCTAAAGCTGAAAAAAAATCAGGGAAAGGCAAAATACCAAAATGTATTACCAAGGAGATGGAAGAAATGATGTTCGAAATTTTGAAGTTGCTACAGCCGTTTGCCAATCTCACTGATGCTTTGCAGGGAGATGACGTAACATCTTCACTCGTGATTCCAGGTTTATTGGATGCCGTGAAAGGTTACTTAAATATGAAACAACCCAACTATTTTATGACTGCTTACATGAACAATCAAACGATTTTTTATTCCAGATGCGGACAATCACGTTTTCACTAAGCACGAAAGTCAACTGCTGGGATTCAAAGCCTCTCTCGTTACTTCAGTTGTTCAGAGGTTTACCACCAATAAGGATAGAGGGGAAAGGATCTTGAACGCTGACGGAAAAACTCGCAATATAGTTACAATTGACGCCATGAGCAGCAAAGCATATATTTTAGCAGCTGTATTAGACCCTCGCATAAAGACTCTTCCCTTTCAAGGTAATAAAACTACACGTATTATAAAATATATAGTTCCCAGCCCGGGCTGGGAGTAACTATATATATAATGAGTTATTTTTTTAATTTGCAGGGCATGCAAATGGTACACCATTCGAACAAAAATTCCCTACCCGTGACAACGTGATTGACATGTTAAAAAATGAAATGATGGAACACTATATTTCTACTGTTGAAGTTGAACAAGAAGCTACGGCAGCTCCAGTAAAAAAAAGTCAAAACTAGGATTTTTTGAGAAAATTAAGACCGCCGTTACGTCACCCGAGTATTCCCAAATATCCGAAATTGATCAATATTTGAAAATGCCCCTCGTTGTAGATGAAGAGGATTCCCCCCTTCTTTTTTGGAAAAGTCAATCATCACGATTTCCAACACTTTCAAAAATGGCAAAAATATATTTGGCCATTCCATCTACGTCAGGGAACGTCGAGCGGCTGTTTTCAATTGCAGGAGCAATCGCTCGAGCGAGACGGGCTTCAATAAAGACTGACACATTAGAAAAACTTTTATGTTGTCGTCAGTACTTTAGAAATTCAGAGAACACTTCAGATATTGAAGCCCCAGATCTTGATCCCTCCAACGACCCGAATCCAGAACCTCCAAAATCTGACCCATCAGAAGAAATGCACTCTAGCTGTAAAGATTCTGACGAAGATAGTGATATCGAAGATGTTGAGTAGGTTCTCCCAATCCGGATTGGGGAACTTAGTTTAATATCATTTTAAAATCTAGGAAAGTTTTTATTTATACTAAAAGACCTCAATGAAAGCTGACTAGGAAATTTTATAATCTCTTCTACTTTTAATATCGATAATAAATTCCTGCTTATATCTGAATATCATTAATACCACCTACACAGTCCTCCTTGAACTGAAACTGACTCAATCATGGCAGTCATCTTTAAAACTTCTAAATTCACTTGCATATGCATACACAAAAAGGGCGCGGGACTTGCATATGATGGACCAATTCTCAGATAGTCCATGGCCCATTTTTCGGATGGTCCATCGATGGACCATGGACCATGGACCACAAAAAAATTGGTCCATCGATGGACCATGGACCATGGACCAATTTTCAGGTGGTCCATCGATGGACCATGGACCAATTTTCAGGTGGTCCATCGATGGACCATGGACCATGGACCAATTTTCAGGTGGTCCATCGATGGACCATGGACCATGGACCAATTTTCAGGTGGTCCATCGATGGACCATGGACCAATTTTCAGGTGGTCCATCGATGGACCATGGACCATGGACCATTTTTCAGATGGTCCATCGATGGACCATGGACCATGGACCATTTGTGATGGACCATGGACCATGGACCATGGACCATGGGCCAATTTATTGCGAGCTATGAATCAGACTGTTATATAAATATGTGAGTCTGAGTAATTTTTCAATTAGTTACCTTCCAATATTTGGTTCCTACTAATGTCAATAATAACAAAGACAACAATATTATTTTCTGAAACTCACAATCAGTGCTAAATATCCATAGGTTCAATATTGGATGAAATGAGGAAGGTTCATTAAAATTTGTTATCCCATGGGTGCACTGTATTAATTTATGTAATCATACATATCTGTCGCATATTATCTCAAATTCGGCATCAGCAATGTAAATACAACACTTCAATTAAACTTTGTGTCTAACCCTTCATGACAACAGGAAATCGATCCATACTCAAATTTTTACGTTTTAAACTAATGTTATTTAAGTTGTACATAATTTAGTTTATTTAGGCTATGCAATTTTACTAACATGTATACACCTCTTTGTATGCGCATATGTACTTGTCATAACCCAAGACAAATATTCACTGCAAAACGTATAAAAACAAATTCTCGTTTCCAAAATCCGCACATAACTACACGTCATACATACATACATAACTTCTCCGCATTCAATTGCCAAGAAGAATAAATTCAAAAACATTCACATTTTCGATTATTAAGCTGAAATTTGGTAAAAAAAAAGGAAAAAAATATTTCCAACAATTTGTCTTTTGAAATTACAATTTGTTGCTCAAAGCTACATAAACTTTTTGTCGTTTTCTCGTGCCAGAGATCAACATGAAATCAGCGGCCTGTCTCGTTCTCTGCATGTTTTTCGTGGGTACCCTCTTCTTCCTGGTTGAGGTGGATGGACAAACGCCCCCATGCAAGCTGAAATGCTACGAATATCTGGATTGCAAAAATTCATGGACCAATTTCCACAACGCGAGCCCAGACACGGTAGCATTTTTCTGCAAGAAGGAGGAACTGGCGCCTGGATGCGATTGTGGGTGTATTTGCCAATGATAACAACCAAGGAAATTGTGTTGGTAATTAACCTTCCGATTATTATATACATTTTCTCTGATTTGTGTATATGATGAATGTGAAATTTTAAATAATTACTTAAATAAAAATGTTTTAATTGCTTGCAATGTGTAATAATTACACACCTGTATAAAACTATTTTAACATGAAATTTCCCAAAAATTTCTACTTTAGATCTAACCAACAGAGTTTTTCAAAATTTAGAAATTAGAAACGAAATAAATCCATGATGCAAGAAAACATTTTGATAGATTTACAATTTGTGTATTAAATAATTGATATCATTTCTTTATTAACCTCCCAAATTTTTCAATGTTCAACATATTTGTATCTAACGGCAAGTATAGTGAAGAATATGACATTGACTCCCATCATCCCAGCAAATTGGAAGTAATCCATTGCCTGAAAAATAAGTCGTTAATTAGCAACATTTAACATAAATGGTAGCAGAATTGTCGCAGGATTAGTGACTAGGATTTCAGTCCCTATACTTAATAGTGGTTACCGCTTGGTGCTAAAATTATTCTGGTCCGTAAAAATTTGCTGCGGATATGGTAAAATTTTAATACCGAGCCATAACTACTCGGTATTACTTCTCAAGATCACTTTGATAGAGTCATGTATGCATACTGCTTGGTATTATTTTATTATTGGATTGCTAAGAATGTAGCAATTGAATTCCGCATACTTAATAAATTTCCCGCCCTAATGGACCATTACTATTATCCTGTTTCGATACCACAATTTGAGAATCTGCTACCACACTACTTAATCATACTCTTAAAATGCCAAATATTTACCCCACCTGTGAATAATGCCCGCCAGAATGCACCGATACGGACAGGATTACAATCACATTGCCAAAAGAGTTCATCAAGTTCCACAAAGCTGCCAGAACACTTTTCATACTTCCCGGCGCCTGCGTGTAGGAAAACTCCATTCCCGAAACGATAAATAAAATCTGAGCCCACGCCATTAAAACGTATTGAGGAATTTGCCACAGAATGTGAACCTCGTTCCCAGCAACGATTGGAATCAGGTTGAATTTAGAACTTGTAGTTGTTTCTCGCCGGTCAAGTAGTAAAGAGTAGATCGCTCCAGGAGCAAGATTTACGTCAAATTTGGATTTGTCTCCGACCAAAAGTGAAAATCTGATTGAAATAAAATTAAAATGAGTTTTAGCAATTCATTTTTAGGGGAATTATCCACGCCAAAATTTATAAAAGAATAATTGAGTTGAATAACTTTATGAAATTTAAAAGTTTATGCATAAACCTGGCGTGAATAAATGCATACATAAATGTTCACATATATACATATGCAAATTTTTTGTACCAACCTTCCTGGCGGGACTTCTAAAATATTTGAATAGGCCATCGTAACCTCAGTCTCTTTTTGTTCTCCAGTCTCTCCTTCAAAGGAGAAAATATAAGCTCGATGTGCACCTTGGTCAGATTCCAGGATGAGATTCGATTCGTTCAGGTACGCTCGATCAGTCAGTAAGACAAGTCTACGTACATGAGAGAATTAAATTTCGGTTAATTACTTAATTATGTTATCACCTTGGAAAGGTTAAGGTCAATGTATTATCAACAGATAAGTTTTCAGAGAACGCATTACTACCATTTTTAAACTTAGGATTAGAGTGAATAGATTTCTTACTGAATTTTCGAATTTCCCTCCCTCGATTGAGCTAGAGAATTCCGGGGTTCCTTATTTACAACCAAAGTTAGCGACAATCCGGTATCGTCCAGCAGAATAAATATTTCTTGTAAGGCACTCAGGGACTCGATTCTTTGAGAGATCGCGTCAGTCTTCAAAATTGGGCATTCGTTATGTTCAGGTATTTCAGTAATTTGAGCTTCCAGTACGATTTGCCGGACATGTTCGTCTTCTAACAAAATAATCTTTGTGGGGGGACTATTTTCTTCAAATGAGACCAATTTCACGGCTTCAGTTCCGTCCGATTTTCTCCAGGACGCTCTAATTTGTATTGGACAAGCAGGAGGAAGCGTGTTGATTAGATTCAAGGCGTGGGAATCTTCCGGTACTGAGAGGATTGCTGGTTGGTTATTCTGTAGCGGATAATCATAGTAATTATTGTTAATTCGCAAAAATTCGAAAAAAATTAGTCCAAACCTGAATTCGCAGTTCGACCAATCCAGCCGCTACGAATGCCATTCCTGCGAGAAATAGGCCTAATCCAATTCTTTGTAAGGGTCTCTTAAGAAGCCCTACCTTTGCGAGGACTGGGTACAGAATCCCTTCAAAAATTGGGGTGAAGAGGAACATGAAGATGGCGTTGCTGACCTAAGCAAAAAAATATTTAATTAGTTCAAATAAATACGACATAGTATAAACAATTCGTTAACAGAAGTCGTTACGAACTTGACAACGTTTTAGTTTGTCATCCAATTAATTATCTACATTAATTTAGCCCAACAAATATGAATTTAGTGTGAAAATTGAGATCAAACGGGATCGCTCAATTTTTTAATATGTATGTACACACCTGCATTTGATCTGGTTTAATGTAGAAATTGTGTCCAACTCTCCCCCACATTTTGGTAGCTTGGAGCGTCCATCTAGATCCTAATTGTTCCAAGAGGGCGTAGAACATGGGGAACGGCGCGTAATAAATTAACAGCCCCAACAACCCCTTCAAGTCCTGGATTAGTTGAGGGTCAAACTTTCCTTCAGCGTGGTCCAACCAGTGGGCCTTTTTTGGCGAGCTGGATTTCCACCGAGTTCCGATTGCGTGCTAAATATACACATATTTGCAAAATGTATAAACTATATTTATTGCAACCTTGCAAATTTTGAGGGATCATCTTTCAACGATCCAATTCACTCCGTGCGGTTTTACAGACTGTTTTAATTTTCAGTTTAATTTATATAATTCAAAGATTGCGTGCTAAATATATACATTTACAAAATATACTAACTATATTTAAAGATATTTAGGCATTGCAAATTTTGGGGGTTATTTTTATCGGTGTTGTTTCACAAACTTTGCATACATTTCGCAAATTTAATCAAAATTTAATTAATCCCTTCTAGAAAATTTAATCGATATTTCCCTCCATAAAATCTTGCAATTTTACAAACCTGACGTGAATTGTGCCATTTATGTAAAAAAGGCATTTAAATTTTACTCACCTTCATGCACATGACCACTTTCACCAGCATGTTTCCTTCCGGTTTTCTTCGTTTGTAAAATGGTTTACCAGCCAAGAATATTACTACGTCCGAAATGATACGATTTCTGTACTTATTTGTATTTACATATTTTCCTTATAATTAATTTTGGTACACACATTTTACATACCGACTGCAAAGAGCATCATTACACAAGGCACGCTAAACGCCAACGGGTAGCAAGTCTCTCTCCCGAGGCAGGACACGTCCTTTCGCAACACGGGGGTTACCACGGTCGACAGCATATTCCCGATTGTCGTGGCGACGAAAAATATGGAGAAAAATTGCTGCAGTCGGAGAGCCTGTTGTGGTAATGTGAATTGTTCTCCGCCAAATGGGGCCTAAAAATTAAAAAAAGATAAGTTTTTGTCAAAAAATGTGGTGAAATTTCGATATAATTTTTCTTTCGTTTTTACCAAACAAGGTTTCATTCCTCCAGTTCCGACCGCCATTAAGATTAAGCTGAGAATGGTGACTTCACTAAAATGTATTAAATTAATTAAGTCAGTTAATTATTAAATGTAATTATAGTGGTATTTTATCTGAATAAGTTGGTAGTAAAATTGTTACCGATTGTATGTCCTTAAGTATATTAAGAATGCGTATGTGAAATTTTGTTACCGCTATGATAAAGCACGTTTACGTGAATTTATTCAGGCATTCTGGCACATGCAGTTAAAAATTTTTGGTGAATGTATAAAACATTTGGCAATTATTTAGGAAAACTTTTAATAAATCTATTTCGTGTATTTTTATTTTTTAATTTAGTTTGCTCTACTTCGTAGATGTCAATCGGCAGGAAATACACAATTTTGATACCAAGTCATTATTCCCGAAAAAAGTCTGAAAGATCTTACACTGGTGGCAACATTAGTCCCGGAAACGATCCCGCCGTTAACCCCACACTTCCCACGAGAAATAGCAAGTTAACGATCCACAGAGTTTTATACATGCCCAGAAACGAGTCCGCCACCACGCCCCAAATAACCGGGAGGGTGTAACACAACATGAGGAAAGCGTGGTAAATCGTGGTAGTCAAGTCTTCCGAGAAGGAGAGAACATTTCGCATGTAAATCGTCAGGACTGCGCGACTCCCGTAATACGCGAATCTTGCAGCCAATTCGGTCAGTGCTATAAAAGCGACGCCTTTCGGGTATGGGAGTGATACTTTGGATGTTTCGGGGTCCAAGGATTTCACGATTTTTCCGATATTCTGATAATAAAGACATGGTTTAGTTAACAATTTGCAAATTTTTCGCAAATGGAGATATGATTCTATTTGCATATGTATTTCTAACTACACATGGTCATACTCACGTTAACCTTCGCATATGTATATAAACATAATTTCCGAAATTTCGCAAAACTTTTACTGGAAAACCATGAGACTTTTAAGCAGTAAATTTCGGAAAATTATTTTGCAAACTCATCCTCGCCATCACTACATCTGTATCGTGGGAAATTACAGAAATTTATGAAAAAACATTAAGATACGTGTTTTTCAGAAGTATGTATATCTTTAGACTTGCGAGATTTACGAGATTGTGAAGTCATGATTTACGAGTCCCCTCACCGACACAATTTTTTTGAGCTTGGCAAGTTTGCTAAATGAGCTGCAATGCGAATATTAAAACATCGTCGTGAGTACGCCCAATGTGGTAACAAATATTTTGCACAGCGGTTTTAGCGCTTCGGCCGCGATTTGTGAACATCGCAACTGAAATTGCTATCTAAATATTTGTAGAAAAAATTACTCATTTCTCGACCGATCGTTTTTTACATACTTTTGGATCGGTTGTATACAAAACTCACACAAACCTTCACTTTCCCAGCTATGAAAACTTGTATGCATTTCGCAACCACATTATTAGCTCGTCCTGCGTAGCATGAGAGCTATTGAATTCCTCCTGTCCGTCTGTCTGTTAATGAGTTTTTAGCATCAATTGATGCTAATTAAATAGGACCATGTCCATTGTATAGGATATTAACAAGCGAACAAGCGATGACACAAAATGGTGCCAAGCAATTGGGGGAATTGATGCAATACGCACCAAAAGTGCAGAATAACCGGTAGTAAGACGTGCCCACCGCAGGGGTCGGAAAAGTCGAAATTATGTCAAATTTATGGGTCTATTTTGTCCGCTTATTTTCCACCATTGGTGCGGAATTATATAAATACATAAATACGATGCATGTATGTATTTGCGGCTATTGTAAGGTACCATTGGTGCAAGATTGTGTCAAAATTAGGTATCTAATTTGTCCGATTATTTTGCACCTTCGGTGCGAAGTTATGCTCAAATTATGTTTCAGGACGAGCTATTTCTAACGTTACAACGGTTTATTTAGTGTGTACGGAAAATAAAGTCTATTTTTTTAATTACCTCTTCCTCACCACCGGGAAGCATTTTATCCAACTCGGACATTTCTGCCCCATTCTCAACTTCATTGTTGCCTCCATTGTTTTCAGATTTAAGAACCATGTCGTTTTCAAATGTTTGCGACAAGCTACTTAATATGTGCGTGAACTGTCACCACCACAAACTTCAAGACCATTCTGACAAGAAAGGTAATCCAAATGAAGACGTAGACTTAATTCGTGGAAAATTCCATGTCCTTATGTACATATTAACCACTTAGGTTAGGATTAGTAACATAACTTGATTTCACCAACGTACTTAAATATTATCTATCTCTTCTTTAGTTATGCTATGACTAAGCTGATTTTACTGACGGGACACGTATGTTGGTACATACTAGCAACTGATATCGGAATAATTACAGGTTACTAATATTCAAACGTATGGGCCAGTATGGCAAATTTTGACAGATTGTACGTATAATTCTCTGCTTTCTGTCCGGCCGGTTGTACATACTGAGCCCCAGCTGGTTCGATAATGCTGAGTTTTTGTACCGTATGTACATACATATGCGATCTGTGTCACGTATATATGTATGTGCGTTTGCTGTATGTACCCACAAATTACGTAAGACTATACGTAACTTTTGTACATAAAACTATACCTAGTTTACCCGAGCAATGCAATGTTGAGTTCGTTGCATGTCGTCAGAGATTATCTCAAATCGATTAAGTGCATGCAATTTTAGAGACGCGTCTTTTTAATTTTCAGATGAAGCGTGTTCCAATTTTTTACTGTATTTATAACACGAAATAATTTTTACCCATTTACATATCATCAGAATTGATGAAGAATTCCTTTTCATTTCGATACGATTGACTACTTGCCCTTTACATGTCCAGAATGTGTAATTATTTTTACTACCAAAAATACAGATATTTCCTTGCCTAAATATTTCAATCAAAAGTACATCACTTTCAATCCTGTAGAAAGTTATTACCAAATCAGTACCAACACGGAGTTTATCAGTACCAACACGGAGACTTTACCAGATTTTTAACGGAGTATATATTTATTTGACTTAAGCTCAGTCTATGAACTGTGTACATAAATAATTCGTGTAGTTAAAAATCCCGTTTATTTTATATACACATTGTGTAATTAAGTACACGTCTTTCTTACCAACCGATGGCTACATATAGTCGCTGCGCTATTGCTATTCTTGCACAAGTTGTTGGTTGAGCTGCTCAACTTGAGAAACTACGAGAGAGAAACATGAGAAATATGAGAAACTCGTATTCGCAGAGTTATTGGAGAGTATGGATGTATTATTGGAAGCAGAGTTATTGGATACATTTTTGGGAAATATGAGACTTCATAACTGTAACATGGTGTCGCATTTTCATCTTCTGACAACTTCTGCGTTCGACTGATTTCTCAACAGACACCTTTTGCATGAACAGTTACGAATCGTAATTTACGATTTTAAAGCCACAATATACATAATGTGTGAGACAAATTAATGTGCGTTATTCATATTTTCTACGACACTGTAAAACATACGTAGGAAACTAGATAATTGGTTTTTAAGCACATATTTAAATGTCCCGTTTACGTGTCGTTTGCAGTCCAGGTTTGCAGTGTCGGCCTGACTATGAAATTTTTTTCATAATAATGTTGATCTGAATTTGGATATCGGACGATGTAATAAATAAATATGTAAATATGTACAGAAGCATGTGTATATGCATCTCATTTTTTAAATACCATCAATGTCTTGAATGCCTCGATCGCACACATGCAACATGTTTTTGCTCTCCATTTGCCAGCTGCTGGAGTCATAAACACACTGCACTGAAAACAAACTTATTTCATATTTATAGCTAAGCAAGATTTCGATAATTAAACAAAATAACGTTCACGATAAGTGTATAATAAATATTATGTACAATTAACAATTTCAAAATGTGCGGAAGTATTATGTAGATTCGGCATTATTATAAATATTCTAAATAGGTAAATAAGTAGCAGTATTGTTATTGATTATTATTTAATCCTAACATAGAAATTTATAACATTTTTCTCGGTATTATCATTAATTATTGATTAATTTCGTATTTATCACAGAAATGTCGATTCATTTTCCTCATGAGAACGGTGTTTTAACGGCATTCGTTCTCCTACAACGTGACCCTTCCATCGACCTCCTCCTCACCTCGTTGCAATGTTTCCTCTGTCGAAAGTTCCCCGTGGTCTCGAAAGGTCAACCCCGTCGCCGCTACGAGGAGCAGACCACCCTCTTCAAACAACTCTTTATGACGCCTCACTTCCGGAGAAGCGTCTCCCCTCCGACGTACAACTGCTTTGCCAACCAGGTCGACAGTTGTGGGGGGTGTTTGCCCATAATTAAAGAAGTGTACGCCCTGCATCACGAAATTGTCGCGATGCAGACAGAGCTGGACGGATTGTTGGATAAGGCGAGGTCAGCGATGAGCCGAACAATACAGCGTGAGTTAATTGGTTAATTTTAATAGAGTTTGGTGTGTTTTTGTTTCAAAGAAATTGTTTAGTAAGGAATTGTTTTTTTGCAGCTAAGCGAAAATTAGTGGTGGAAAGGAAAAGGAGAAAAATAGATAACGACACAGATTTGGAGGGGCTAGTAAATTTTGATGTTAAAGAGGAAGAGCTAGACGACAGTTTTGAAGAGATAATTGTCCCAGATTTTGAAGAGGAACCTCAATATGAAGAGCGACCAATTCTTATACCAAGAAAAAGTAAGGCGAAAGCTGCCAAAATGTGGCGACAAGTTGGGGGGAGCAAAGAAAGCGACGAAAATCTGGAAGATGATGCTAATGACGAGTAATTTAATGATAAATCTGATTTAACGTCTACAATTTTGATAAACTGATTGGATAATTGAATTGCAATTTGTATTTCGCAGTCCAAATTTTGACCAAGTTGGTGACGATGCTGGTGACGGGAAAAACGTATTTTCGTGTGCTAAATGTGGCAAAACCCTCTCCAACAAATCCAGTTTGATCCGACATGAAATCGTAAATTGTCAAGTTCCATACGACGCGGATAAACTGAAGCGATACAATATAAAGTTATACCCATGCAACCTCTGTGATAAAAAGTATACCTGTCAGCGTGACCTCAATCGGTATACGTACATACGCACATTTTTAATTATTAAAATTAAAATTAGAAGTCAACTTCTAATCAAGAGGAACACTAATTAAATATGTTTTTACAGTCACTTCGCAATTCATACAAAACAGAAACCACTCCTCACATCCGGTAACATGTCAATTCCTCAAGAAAGTAATCCTGTCATCAAAATGGTCAAACGTAAGACGAACAAGAAATTGCTGCCTTGTACAAAATGTGGAAAAAATCTGTTGACGAGTAAAAGTAGTCAAGAATGCAGAGATTGTATTTATGCCATGGTTCGTAAAATATCCATCCCAGTGGACGGAAACAGGTAAAGAATTTTACAACCACTTCTAAAACTTTAATTTCCAAAAAGAACTTACCATATTTCTATTTTATTATCGATAGCAATGAAGAGGACGCCACAGATCCAGAATTTAGCTCCAAAACTATCCCCCCAACCGAATACTCCTGTCTAAAATGCGGCAAACACCTGAAAAGCCTTCGCCAAAAGATATCTCATGAAGTCACCGTGTGTAAAATTACCTACGACGACGACGAATTGGCTAGATTGAACATCAAATTTCACCAATGTCTCCACTGCCCTAGGAAATTCATGCACTACAAGGATTTGACAAAACACGGCGTAAAACACAGCAAAGTCAATTCATTCGTTTGCGACAAGTGTGGAAAAGCGTTCCGATATTCGGTCAGTTTATCAGCGCATCAAAAAATTCACTGCACTGAGGTCCACATTGATCCCGAAGAGAGACAGAAGTTTCATCAGAAAAAGGTCGCGAGTGGGGTGCGACATGCCGTAAAATGCCCCCAATGTCCCCACCGGTTTGTGCAAAGGGCCAAATTGTTGAGACATTTGGCGTCATCCGTCCACGAGATGCGTTTCCGGCCCGATGGAGAAGATAGTGTTGTGTGCAGCGCTTGTGGAAAATGTGTTTCGTCCGAGATTTTTGCTATCAAGCAGCATATTGTGAGCATACATGAGAAAGAAGACCGAGAAGAAAGTGGAGATGATGATGACGAAAGGTTTGAAGGTTTTGACGGTCCGTCTGAAAATGACAAGTTGACAGAGTTATCTATTATTCCTTCAGAGCGTGACGCTTAGTTCGGCAGGGTCGACAATGTTAGAAAAGGGATTTGTATGTAATTGGTAAATATGTATTTAAACATTCCAAATTTAACGCGTATGAAAAATAAATACCAAAATTTTAATAATTTAAATTGAGTCGAATGAAAATTACAATAATGTTCATTCATGTTTATTTATCCGTTGCGGAAGATAACGTTTCACAATTTTTTTCCGAAATACATGTAAATATATACCAGTGTAAGTTCACCAGAGTATTAGTTAAAGGATCCTATTTAACTGATCATAATTAATACTTTTTTCCCGAATACTTACTTACTTACTCTCATCATAATGGCATCCAAGTTGACCATAATTAGAATACTAAATTATCTATATTATAAGCTGGAAATGTCTGTCGGCAACGGAAGTGAAAGCAAATGTTCCGCAACGGAAGTGAAAGTGGAGAAAGTTATTTGCATATCAACTGCGTTGGAAAGTTGATAAGTCAGTTATCTAAGATTTGCTGGTTGGGTTATCAGGAAGGGAACTTATTAAGTTCGATTATCCGGTCGCATGTGGAAACGACGTGTGCCCCTTTGGTATGGGGTTATCACTCTTCTGGGGGAAAAGGGAGGGTGTGCCCCATTGGGATATGGTTATCGCTCTGCTGGGGGGTGGGAGGGATGCCCCCCTGGGATATGGTTATCGATCTGCTGGGGGGAGTGGGAGGGTGTGCCCCATTGGGATATGGTTATCGCTCTACGGGGGGGGGGGTGGAAGGGGTGCCCCCCTGGGATATGGTTATCGCTCTGCTAGGGGGAGTGGGGGGAAGGGTGTGCCCCCCGGGGTATGGTTATCGCTCTTGACGGAATGGGTATGCCAGACATTATCATGGAAATTTCCCTATATCACAATGTTGGGTGTGAAATGTTGGTAAGGTCACGTACCGAAGGGCATTAGTTATTCCTTTGTTCCGGATATTTAAGGAACATACCGTTCCGTTCCGGCCCATTCATCTCCGTTCCCAAACCAGTGACATAAATTTCACTATGTGTTGATCACTGGAATTAGAACGGATTCCCTTCCCTCCATGGGTAGACCATACTTATATTAGGTATATTGGATTGTTTAAATTACAGGATATTTTCCTTAGCACACATAAGGGAATGGAATTCCCTTCCTCATCCATTCTTTTGCGATGTACTTCAGGCACAGTAGTGAAATCTTCACATGAAACCTTCACAAGGGCAGGGAAGGGGAATGGATTCCGTTCCCTTCATGTGAGGACTATAGTGATCTCTATGCTAGAAGGAATGGTGGGGGCTGCCTGACATTAGCTGGGGAGTTTGAGGGTTACACCCCCAGTGTTGGGTGTGATCTATTGGTGGGATCAGGCACAAATATGGTTATCGCTCTGCTGGGGGGAATGGGAGGGTGTGCCTCCCTGAACGGATTCCGTTCCTTTTATGGGTAGTCCATATTTATATTGAATTGCTTAATTTTCAAGATACACTTACGTAACCTACACATATGGGAATGGAATTCCCTTCCTCTTCCATTCCCCTTGGAAATACTTCAGGCGAAGTAGTAAAATCTTCACATCAAGGGAAGGGAAGGGGAAAGGATTCCCTTCCCTTCATGTGTCAACTAAAGTTATAGCAATACTGGGAGGAATCGGGGTGCCGGACATTAGGTGGGGAGTTTGCATATCGAAAGTGGTCACGCGCCCAGTCCTGGGTGTAATCTGTTGGTGAGGTCACGCACCTAATTGAAATCAGATATTTTTCAAGACTCCTTTCCATCGCTGCAGTTTCATATCTCGCTTTCTTTCCGCTGCTATTTCGCTAATTCGTCTGAGGTCAACAAGAATGGAAAGGATGTGTAACGGATTCCCTTCATGTGCAGACTGCAGATTTTCTTACATTATAAAATATATGTACCTGAAAGGAATTGAATACGTTCCCCTTCACGCAGACCTCTGATGAATTAGACAAATCTAATATTGTAACAGATTTTGAACTCCGAGCACGAATATCGTATGCACTTTGACATGTCAAACACCAGTGACCGTGTGGCCCTGGTGTTGCTGGACCAAGCCCAAGGTCACATATTATGTGACATATTATGTCGAATAAACGTCAAAAATGTCTATGTTAACAAATTTTGAACCGGGTATAACATACTTATTTTGATTTAATTCCTTCGATCCATTCGTTGTTACCGTATATTTATTACCACATAAAAATATATAGCATGGCATCAGGATTTTTTAGATTGCTTATATTTTAATTTTTAGTTTTCTTATTAAATCATCTTCATCAACTCATTGGTATTTTATAAATTCCTTGGACTTCCTCGGCGACAAAGAATTTCAGCTTATAATACAACTAAAATATTTAATCGGTTGGAGTTGTCAACAATTCTATCCAATTTTTATGAAAGTCAAATCAGCCCTCGCCCGGCGGGAGACGGGCTTATACTCTAGTTCATAATAAAACCTAGCTTGACCATAACCAAACGATATGCGGAGAGAGTGAAAGGGATTCAATTAAAATTAAGTTATGGGCGTATTCTTAGGAGTAGAAGGTCACTACTTGTCGGGCCCCGATTTCGATCTCCTTTAGATATGTTGTAGTACTACATGTGTGTAGAAAAAGTGAAGGAGGGTTAGACTTCATGAGCCCATTTACGCCCGCCACACCCCCTCAAAGGCGCCCAAACCCCCAGAGTTGCCGCACTAAAATCATCGCCAAAAATCGAGTTTTGGTCAGATTTTCAAAAAATTTACATTTTTGTGATCCCAGATAGTTGCTCTACCATATCCAATAGCAAACTCAACTTTTTTGAAATTTTCAATATTTTCGAAGATTTTCTGACCAAGGGTATGTATTGAAAAAATTCGAAATTCCAAAAAAGTTGAGTTTGCTATTGGATATGATAGAGCAACTATCTGGGATCACAAAAATGTAATTTTTTTGAAAATCTGACCAAAACTCGATTTTTGGCGATGAATTTAGTGCGGCAACTCCGGGGGTTTGGGCGCCTTTGAGGGGGTGTGGCGGGCGTAAATGGGCTCATGGAGTCTAACCCTCCTTCACTTTTTCTACACTCATATAGTATTACAACATATCCAAAGGAGATCGAAATCGGGGCCCGACAAGTAGTGACCTTCTACTCTTTAGTCTTTCCTGCCAGAGCGAGGATTTTACAAGCATTGAAAAAATACATTATTTTATAAATGGAAGTGCAAATATTCCATCACAAGTATACAGCGACGCAGATACAAGCATATTCCCGCCATGCAAAATCACGACACAAATTATTTTCATTTCGGACCCAATTACAAATAATAGCTGTTTTTCGTATACAAACAGGGTGCAGCTGACTTGTTGTTATCTGCACAACATTAGAATCTCCATAATTGATCTTTGCGTTAAATTTCCATTTAGAAACCATATTTTCACAAGCATATTCCCGCCATGCAAAATTAGGACACAAATTATTCTCATTTCGGACCCAATTACAAATAATGAGGCAATTCACGCCCTCCTTCGTAACTACGTAAACAGCGTAAAATCCGTAAACTTACAAACGTTTACAAACTTTTACAAAAATTGTCAAGGAAAATCAGTTTACAAACTTTTGTAAACTTACGCAGCTCACAGGCGTCTTTTAATTTTGTAAAGTATTTTGTAAACTCAATTTGCGGAAGAAAAAAATTTGTTCGATACAGAAATTTGGCATAGAGGTTGCTAATGGCTCATAATGAAAGAATATGAAGTGAAATTGGAAAATTTTTCATCTGGAGGTACCCGAAGGGGTGACCCATACCGATTTTTCAAAATCATCCAATCGAGCTGAAATTTGGCATAGAGGCTGCTAAAGGCTCCTAATGGAAGAATATGAAGTGGAATTGGTAAAAAATCACATCCGGGACCCGTTGGGGTGACCCATACCGATTTTCATAACTTGTCTCAAAAAGCTAACTTGTCTCAAAAAGCTGACGGTGATAGCTTCTCATGAACGAATATGAAGTCAAAGATGAACAAAAAATAACCAGATGGGCAATAAGGGAGGGGCACCGATACCGATTTCTAAGAAGTTATATATTCAGCTAAGATTTAGTGTGATTTAGGATTAGAATTTAGGAGGATTGAATTTCGAAATTTTTATAGGAACAGCCTTCACTGTTCGTGGTATTTATTATATCAATAAATGCAGCTCCACAAATTTCTTCCATTAATTTCCGTTTTCTGGAAATGATCGGCATTTTGTTTCAATTATCAGATAAATTTTTACGAAAATAATTGCGAAAGTGAATTCACGGGAAGCTGTTTGTAAACGTTTGTAAGTTTACGGATTTTACGCTGTTTACGTAGTTACCAAGGGTGCGTGAATACCCTCAATAGCTGTTTTTCGTATACAAATAGGGTGCAGCTGTCTTGTTGTTATCTGCGCAACGTTAGAATCTCCACAATTGATCTTTGCGTTAAATTTCCATTTAGAAACCATATTTTCACAAGCATATTCCCGCCATGCAAGACTAGGACACAAATTATTTTCATTTCGGACCCAATTACAAATAATAGCTGTTTTTCGTATACAAACAGGGTGCAGCTGTCTTGGTGTTATCTGCACAACATTAGAATCTCCATAATTGATGTTTGCGTTTACTTTCCATTTAGAAACCATATTTTCACAAGCATATTCCCGCCATGCAAAATTAGGACACAAATTATTTTCATGTCGGACCCAATTACAAATAATAGCTGTTTTTCGTATACAAACAGGGTGCAGCTGTCTAGGTGTTATCTGCACAACATTAGAATCTCCATAATTGATCTTTGCGTTAAATTTTACTTTAGAAACCATATTTTCACAAGCATATTCCCGCCATGCAAAATTAGGACACAAATTATTTTCATTTCGGACCCAATTACAAATAATAGCTGTTTTTCGTATACAAACAGGGTGCAGCTGTCTAGGTCAAAATTAAATTTTAGAAACTTTGGGGGTGTAACCAAGTCAAAATTCAATTTTGGAAACGTTAGAGGTGTAACAAAGTCAAACTTCATTTTTGGAAACTTTGGAGGTGTAACAAAGTCACAGTTCAATTTTGGAAGCTTTGGGGGCGTAATCAAGTCAAAATTCGATTTGAATTTAAGAACCACTCCCCCTGAAAGTTATGGTTTTAAAATTTTGTGTGTACCGTCGAATATCGATTGTTGGGCTGACAAAAGTGATATATTACATGCCATGTTTTATTTAGAGCAAAATAGGCGCCGAGAACCACACCCAATAAGGGTGTGGTTTTTAAATTTTTAATAATCTTTGGTAATTGCCTCATGGCGGTGAGAAAAGAAATAAAAGTAAGGATTTTTTTCACCTTATGTTTGGCGCCAAGAACCACACCCCCTGAGGGTGTGGTTTTTAAATTTTTAATAATCTTTCATTATTAGCCTACGGGGGGCCAATAAAGTCAAATTTCAATTGACAGGACAATTTTGAACAAGTAATTACTATTTATAATTTTAAAAGTGCACTTACGTCTTTTTACTAGTTTTTTTTGTGCACTTACGTCTTTTTAAAATTAAACATCGAGTGCAGTTACGTCTTTTTAAAATTAAACATCGACTGCACTTACGTCTTTTTAGAATGAGTGCGACGATATGCAAGCAAATCTCTTTTGTGTATGCACATACGTATGTTTAGGTATTTCATGGCTATGAGTATAAATATGTCGACGAAATTATTTCGTCATCCATTTTGATTGGTTTGGAATACATGAGGTGTCATTAATTCTTGTGGGAAAGTTGTTATTGTTCGCTTTTAGAATAAAGTTATCTTTTTCCACCAGTTTCACAAAGGAAGTTGGACAAAGGGTTTGTTAAAATTTTATGCGCTGGGCCTTCAGCGGTGAAAAAATATCTACCACCAGAGCATTGATGGCTTGAAAATCATAATTTGAATGATTAAGTACCGTTCACAGATTATGGCTTCAAAAATCTTTCGAATAAGGGGTAATACCCGCTTCCCATGCATGCAAACGTATGTATGTACATATCGGAAGATATTAATATGGACTGGCCACTGATTGAAAGTGTCAAGTTATTTTGACCTGCCAAAAATGAATTCATGAATCAAATGTAATGAAACTTTTGTGCAATACTAACGATGACGAGACGGAAGTTTTTCAATCCTTCATTGGTCCAAATACACCTTCCCTACCGGTAGAAAGAAGGCTTTGTCTAGCACCTCTCATGAACGCTTTGCCACTCGTTCCGTCAACTACTATAATGGTTTTCTCCATAACCCGCAGAAATTTTTCAAATTTGTTAGGTCTCCTTTATTTCCGAGTATATTGTTTCTAAATTAATGCTCAAAATCTTCCAATGCATCGACATTGAGGTACGTTTGGGGCGATGTCTTTTTCTTGGCGAAATCAGTTTTTTCCCCTAGATGGTACCCTGTCACTGTTTTGGCATCTAGCACGTACTCATATTAGACCAAAATAAAACGCGTTTGTATCTGTTAGAGCGAGTCAATCTTTTGATGATACATTCTTTCAAATAAAGTCCAAAGTTCAGATTCTTCGTGGAAACGAATGGATTTGAGATACTCCAATTTCTGTCGTTCGTCGGTCATTTTATGTATTTCATTAGAAATTTTCATTGGCTTTGAATTTATATTTCGAACGAACGTCATTTTTACTTCTACATGAGTAGAACTTTGCATTATTGACGCTTCGAGGTCAACGGGGCAGTAGTTTCATGATCCACGACGAGAAACTTCTGGAAGTCGATTTTAACATTTTCTCAACAAGTTTTCCACAAATTGTTTTAGCCCCAGATTTTTTATCTTCATTATATTTTAGCGCGGTTATAATGTTGCAAGTTTTGAAGTCCAACTTATTGACTATGATCTTGCAAAGATAGGTTTTTGAAATGTTTACTAGGTGGCCCAAGTAAAGTGTTAGTAGATTGAAACGCTGTAGCTTCAACAGTTTTTGTGCTACAAATTTCTAGTAAATTTTAATGGAAAGCCAGTTAATTTTTAGGTAGAAAAGAATTTTTGGTTTCCGAAATTTCCTCCCCTAACATTAATGCATAGCTGAGGACGCGGCCTACAGACCTCGATTGGAGCACGCTCGGAATCGGTGGACAAATTGCTCCATTTCGTGGTCAAAAATTTGTTTAAAGCTTTCAGACTTCTATATGGCTTAGAACACATCTTTGCCCCTAACTTTGGCCGTCTCTCATAATCTGGGCATTCAAATCCAGAAAGGAGGATGACCATTCCCAATTGGAGATATAGTCCGGAATTTGGTTTTTTAGGCACGCTTCGGCCATTTTTTGCACTATAAGCTCGTACGGAGTCCCGCTAAGAGGTCAAATCGATTCCGTTGAAATGGATCTCACTTAGGGCATGTACCACGGACTCGAAAACATTTTTTAAGAAATTCGATACCACCACCTTCCCCCCATTTTCAACAAAATGTAGAGAAATTACCCAAATTAGCTCCCACCTGACAAAACCATCGCAAAACCTAGATGATGTGACTTTTTGGCCTTTCTCTATATCAGAGGATATCTTTGACCGATTTTGCTTAAATTAGATCAACTCGTTTGTTAAAATATTTTCCCGATGTGAAAATCTCCTCATTTGTAAGAAGAATCCTCTTCACTTTTTTGGCGCGTACCGCTTGAGGAGAGCCCCTCATTTCTTTAGTAGGGCTTTCTTTCTGGGTATCATCAAGAGGTGGCAAGCACCACATTTCAAAACCTTTCAAGTCTAAGGTTCAGTTTGAGTACTCATTGGATAATTTGCATCTACACTGTCAGCTGTGAGGCTATTTTCCGCTGGAATTTCGTGGATATTTTTGGACTCTGTCCTTCAGCGCCTTCACGATGGGTGTGGTCCTTGGAGGTTTTCAAAAAAATTTTCTTCGACTGTTTTTAGTCTATTTAGTCCCCATGAACGTTTTTATAGTCAGTTGAACTAAATTAAAGTACACGCTCGACTCCAGTCACATTTTCAAAATTCGCCATTTCTCGTCCCATTTTTGTGGTGAAAAATGGACGTCGCCTGCGTCCTTTCAAGATTTTCCCTGCTGATATGCTTTGCAAGCAATTAAAAACTGATTGATGCTATTTATGTAAAATCGCACGAGGAATCCAACGCACTTGTCAGATTTTCATTATCTCCAGCGGTTTTAATATTATTAGCTACTAACACTTAGCCTGGGCCCAGTAAGTAGTTGTCTGGGTGCAACCCGCTCGGATCTGTTGGGGTTTTTTGTAAAAGTTTTTTCATGTTTCTCGTCAGTGTTTTGGTCTTCTGGCGGACAGGTCGACAAGGCCAAATTTAATAATTAGCATTTTCACGATCCTTAGATACGTATAGTGTATGATTAATTTTGTCCGGTGCATCCCTTGAAAAATGGCGTTGTCACGAGCCTTTTTCCGATCAAGGAAATCAGATTTTCGCAAGATTGGCAAACTCATTTTTGCACTTCCCCTAAAGTTTGTGCTGTCATTTTTTAACGAAAAGAGATAACCAAATTCTGTTTTCAGTTTTCGAAAGCTTATCAAATTTCCAAATTTTGATGTTTTTTACATATCCAAAAGTAGTTTTTTAGTGCTTGAAAAAGTAGGAGGAACCTTGACACTTTCAATCAGTGACCAGTCCATAGGAAAAGACGGAATGGTCTAATTACGTAATCCCTGAAGGGCTCCGTATTCCTATTTCAGTCCGCATTAATGGAAGTGAAGGGTTAACTGGTGGCAGAAATTTGCTTGTGGCCATAATAAATAAGTCGCTACCTTATAGATTTTTAGAATTAAAAATAGAAATTCTGATTATTTCATTCTGTGTTAAATTTTCAATAAGCAAAATAAGAATTTTATTCATGTACAAATGCATGAGTACACATTTTACGGGTTTAACATGTACAATTTGTAACATCACCCATAGATAAACGGCTAATTATTGGAAATATGACTTGAGCTACACATATTTAGTACAAAATGTGACATTTTAAAAATGCTAAAACAATATTTCGGGTTTTTAATGAATATATAAAATAATCGTTTTCGGGGTTGATAATAAAAAAATATCCAGATTTTGACGACGAAGCATCCAAGATTCATACCAGTATTCCTATTCAAAATTGGGGTCCACAGACAACGCTCCCGGCTTGACACTACCTCCTCTACCACGGCCAGTATTTCCACCTTAACAACGACCAAAATTAATATTTGCCCGATTTTAAAGTCATAATATGTAATATGTATGTATTCTTACCACGGTTTCCGCGACCAGTTCCATGACCTCCTCGACGTGGTCCTCCTCTCTTTCCAAACACTTTTTGCTCTGCACGATCGGGGTCATTTCTGCCACCATCGCTTTCACTATCGGGATCCCTCAAACTAAGATCCTCCAGTGGAAGACGTAGATTTTCTTTTACGTCATGCGTGGGATTTGGCGCATTGCAGATGAGCTTTTGGGCTCGTGACTTTGTCGTATTGAGTTTGAACTTATACTCCGATCCCGACTTCGACTCCTACAATACCATTAAAAATTCATAATTACTACTCAAGATTAAATACATGGCGAAATTACAAATTGCAAATAAGTATTGCAATTTGTTAATTCATTACATAAATCCAGCAGAGAAATTTATAATTTCGATTAAATTAATGTAGAAAGTTATTTTTCGCTTGAATCAGGGCATCGTGTTTCGTCAAAATTATGATTTTTTTGAAAAATTGATAATTAATTTTTGAAATCGGGATAAAATTGGAAAATTTACAGCTTTTTGAAAAATCTTATTGGCTCAATTTTTTAAAAAATAATTCCGCCACAGGCAAATAAGCGCATTCAGGAAACTGCAAAACAACAAGTCGGCGTATTTCTAAGGATACAGTTCTGAGGAGGAGAGCTTCACCACCTGCCCCTCTCAGATCTTGATGTGCTTTGCATATGTGGTAGGGTCACATGAGTGTACTATAACCCTGAAGTGGTTTGACTCCATGGCCACATTTGCGCCCGCCACACCCACTCAAAGGGACGAAAACCACAAAAGTTACCAAATTCAAATATCCACCAAAAATCCAATTTTGCTCGGATTTTGGTAAAATTTTCCTTTTTGTAATCCCAGATACTTGTTTGATCATATCCAGTAGCAATCTCAACTTTTTTGAAATTTTCGAAATTTTCGGGCATTTTCGAGCTGATGAATTATTCGAAAAAATTCAAAATTTCAAAAAAGTTGAGATTGCTACTGGATATGATCAAGCAAGTATCTGGGATTACAAAAAGGAAAATTTTACCAAAATCCGAGCACAACTGGATTTTTGGCGAGGGTTTGAACAAGTGAAAACAGCTTTTTTCATGTTTTTGGCGCCTTTGAGTGGGTGTGGCGGGCGTAACTGTGCCCATGGAGTCAAACCACTTCAGGGTTTTGGTACACTCATGGGACACTACCACATATCCAAAGCACATCAAGATCTGAGAGGGGCAGGTGGTGAGGCTCCCCTCCTGAGAGGCAAGAGTGCTTTGAAATTCACAGATTTACGAGGACTCGAGCGAGTTTAGTAAGAATTATTCAATTCGACAACGACATCCACCACTGATTTTAGAATTTGGGGTCCAGTATTTTAAGATGTTACTATGGTCAGTGTGTGTTGATTGCACGGAATTTTTTGGCGCAGGAATTACCCTGGGGGGCCTTATGGATTTATAACATGGTGTACATAGTGCACATTGGGACACAGATTTCTCTGGAACGGGTGGATGGATCCGCACAAAATTTTTTGGTAGTAATCTATATCTAAGTACCTCCACCCCTTTTGGGCGTTTTTCAGAAATTCGTATTTGAAATTTGTAAAAAAAATATTTCGACAAATCCAAAAAACCAGAAATTTCTTATGTTCATTTACAAATTCTATTTGTTGCTATGTTGAACAACTATGACAAAATATGATTTATAAATAATGAACAAAATGATTATGAAATTTATACTTTTAATATATTTAAATTATTTTTTGTTCACTTCAACTTGATTGATTTCATTGTTTTTCATGTTAGACTAACATTACCAGTGTGTAATAATAGAGGCTATTTTTACTGGAGCAGTAATAAATAGTCTAGTTTTATCATATTTTATCAAATCTGATCACCATTATTCAATGCAACCACAACTGGAATTCGTATATCGAAACAAAAAATTTCTGGTTTTTTCGAATTTTCGAAATATTTTTTTACAAATTTCAAAATTCGAATTTCTGAAAAATACAAAAACAGGGGTGGAGGTACATATATATAGATTACCACTAAAAAATTTTGTGCGGATCCATCCACCCGTTCCAGAGAAATCTGTGTCCCAATGTGCACTATGTACACTATGTTATAAATCCATAAGGCCCCCCAGGGTAATTCCTCCGCCAAAAAATTCCGTGCAATCAACACACACTGACCATAGTAACATCTTAAAATACTGGACCCCAAATTCTAAAATCAGTGGTGGATGTCGTTGACAACGACTCGTTGTTGAATTGAATAATTCTTACTCGTAATAGATTGGAAGATTTTAATGCTAATATTAATTCTTGATAAAATTGAAGAGGAAGATTTGTAGATTAAAAATGAGATTAAGATTAAAATTATTGGTTAATAAGATACAATTTCTTGATTAAAATAAACATTTAATCTTAACCTTAACCATTTTAATCAAAATTTTTCCGGCTCTGATATTCAGTAATTTGTAATTCGAATTAAGATTAAATTCCACAATTAGTATATAATTGGGCGTAGTAATTGATCGTCCTTTACTAATTAATTTATAATTTGGCTAGGTTTATAAGGTTCATAATTACTATTATTTAGTATCAAATATAAATAATTGTAAGCTTACCTTGTTGCTGTCCTGCTTGTATGCCATCAAGTCCTCCTCAAAAATGACCCCATTGTCCCCCAATGACATCATCAAAACGCAAGAGGCGTCTTGTTCTTTATGTAACATACTAAGTTGTAAATTCGCCGGGTTTGCATTATTGTGCATGCTTCTATTGTGTTCAAGGATATTAGATGAGTATTGAGATTTGTCATCAAATTTGTCATCATCAGCCCGCATCCGGGCTGAGGGCAGTGGAACAGTTTAGCGAACTTGCTGTGATGAGTGTTGAAGTGGTTGGTGAAACCAGAAACTTTTGGCTCGTCCCTCATTTGACCGTTTTCTGCTCTACAAATCCCACAACGGTTCCCATTGTAGCCCCCGGGGAGGCGAAGTTCATTTGCTAATAAATAGCAATGATAGGAACCAAAGTACCCTTCTGCTTCAGCCAGGCGGAGATCTGCGCCATAAATTAAAGCTATGATTTACGGTGGAAATTTGTGTAGTATCAGTGTTTCAACTGTTAAATAACGCATGCATGAAATTGATGCACAAAAATGTTTTTTAATGTTTATAACACATTCCTAAAATCCGGAAAAATGCATGAAAATGCATGAAAATGCACAAAAATTCGTAAAGTGCAAATAATATAGAAATATTGCAATTCTTGTAAATATTTGATTAATTTGAAAATTTTTGTGTTAGTGTATGGCATTTTCATCGCTTTGGTATTTAATTTGCAAACTATTTATAATTTCGTTAAATTTGAAAAACGAATGAAAAAGTTTTTAAAGAGTGGTGAAATTACATGCATACGTACGTATGCACATAAACAGTGGCGGCGGAAGCAGGGGGAATTTTGCCGACAGAAATTCATAAAAATCCGACCTTGTGTGTTAATAAGCCCATCCTTTTCGTATCACACAACGTTAATGTCCCCATATGTCCCCACAACGTTTGTCGCAACTGTATGCATTTTTACGGACATTATGTATGTATGTATATGTATATATGTATGTAAATACGGACTGCCTCCCTTACTTTTTCGACGATGATTTTTAATATATTTTCTGCTCAACATCCATTCCATATACCGAGTTATGTTGCAATTTCTATAAATTGAACACTTTAAGGCCGATTGAGAAATTAATTTTAACCAGTTTTCTTCCAAAACTTTTAATTTCGATTTTAAAACCTACAGTGCAGACTTGATATAGCCCGAGTCAGGCGTAAATCTGTTTTCAAATTAAAATTTTTAAAACTTCGAATTCTTCAATTAAGAGCCTTTAGTAACCCATATACCAAAATTTATCCACTATTACCAAATGTAATCGGCTATCACTAAATTTTTGTTAGTGCACACATTTTTTCCCCTTGGTCACCCGTATCGACTGTGACCATAACTTTGAAACGAGTGTATAGTTTTTCCTAAAACTCTCAGGATATTATCCTAGTAATATTACACGCAACATATGTAAATTCCAGCCACGCGGGTGACTAGGTTCGTATACATTTGTTGGTGCACACATATTTTTTTTTCCTGGTCACCTTATTGGGTCGCCCAATAAGGCCCTCCAGATGAAACTTTTTCTTATTTTACTTCGTATTCTTCCATTAGGAGCTATTACCAACTTGTCTACCAAATTTCAGCTCGATTTGACGAATTTGAAAAATTGGTATGGGTCACCCCATAGGGTCTGTCCAGGTGACAATGTGTCGAATTCCAATTCATATTCTTCCATTGGTAGTCATTAACAACCTATGTATCAAATTTCAGCTCGATTGGATAAGTTTTAAAAATCGGTATGGGTCACCCCCTAGGGTCCCTCCGGATGAAAATTTTTGCAATTTTACTTTGTATTCCTTCATTAGAAACCATTATCAACCTCTGCACCAAATTTCAGCTTTCTACGGCAATTTTGAAATTTTGGTGCATAATGCCCCACCCACCCAGATGACCCCCACCGGTCAACCACTTGACCGATTTCGCCCATCTTCGAACTTAACTCCTCCTTTGACCCATACTAAATTTGTGCAAAATCTTAAGTCGATCGAATTAATTTTACGGTAGTTATCGCAAACCAGACAGACAGACGGACAGATAGACGGACAAGACGGGTACATAAGCCCTGACTCGGGCTAAAAAGTGGTTTAGTAGTTTTTAAATCAGTCTAAAATTTTGAAAACTCAATCTTAGCCCAATTTAAAATACTAGGAAAGCATAAAATTTCTTGCAAATATGTAATTCCCTGTATGAATTGCATGTCATTCTGTGCATTTTCATGGATTTTTAAGCATTTTATACACTTTCACGCACTATGCATGCATCAAAATAATCTTGCGCGCATAAAAATAAGCACTGTTTAGTACATTGTCATACCCGTAACACATTCATCGTGAATGACTTCCAAGTCCCTCTCCTTGTATTTTGAACAATTCAAAAGCCGCATACCGGCCCACTGCAAGGCAACTGATGACCGTTCCTTAATAAGGGTGGCAGCATTGTGGAAGTGTTGCCGCACTTGAGACGGAGTGGGCAGCATTTTCTCCTCTCCAGCAACACAAGCGCTTCGAAGTCCAACTTCTTCCTCAGCCAATGGTATGGCGTGCTCATTTCCGCCACGGAATTTATATATTTCGTCATCGGGAGTTGGTGGTGGCAAGTCGTCCAGATATTGGACGAAATCCTCCTCGCCGTTGCGGGGATCATTCTTCAACAGCGGAATTTTGAATGGAAGTGGGACCTGGGCCTACAAGAATTCAATTAATTAGAATGGACGAACGGATAGACGGATAAAACGTTCGAAAAATCGGGGTATGATTATAACCAGAAAGTAAATATATGCATATGAGTCTATGTACCCCCATGGTAAAATGGGTGCCAGACGCTTGAAATAAGCTACATAAAACAGATTTCAGCGATTTTGTAAAAAACGTGCATATTTCATACATATGTCTTTAGATACATATTCCAAAAATACTCTGCAATCTTTTGGAAAAACCTCAGAAATTCACAATACATAAATAATGCACTTTCTCCAAGTGCTGTTGCGTGCTTAAAGTACAACGATGGTCGTTTTAGCCAACATAGAAATTTGTCCCATCATCGTACAAATATGACGCCAGAGCATGTGGAAATGTTTTTAGTTTGTTACTTTGAAATGTAAAAGCTTTTCTGTGCATTTTTGAAGTCAAATAAATTAAATTTGAAGCGAATTAAAAATGTTTTGCCTACATTTTTGCGCGATTTGATTAAAAATTTTGCATACATATTTTGGGGTTTTTAAGAACATATTTTCCGGACTCTGATAATTAGTTAAAAAATAATTGATCTCACTTCTAAGCGGATTATCCAGTCTCGAAGATGATCGGCATAATGCCAACAATAATAGTGGGGGAAGGTTTTGTCTTCGTTGAAACGGAATCCGCCAAAGTGGACACGATAGTGCCAGCCATTCTCCTTGTTTTCACAAGCCACAACGTAGACGTCGGTTATCTCCAATTTTCCGGACGCCATGCAGTAGTATCGAACAAAAGCAACGTTGTCCTCGGTGAAAATATGTGTCTCTTGGAACAAATGGACTGGAAAACCGTTCTGTGGGACTTTCCGCAGCATATGAAAACCAGGCAGACCTCTTGGTCTAAACGGAAAAGCTTGCATTCTGGACAAAATAAATTAAAATTAGGCATATTCATCCAAACAATTGAGCTCTCCCTGTGTATGCTCTCAGATTTTGACCAAATTAGTGTCAATCAAGCACAAATTTGATTAGCATAAAATTTGCAAAAGATACAATCTGCCTACGTGCAAGATTGGCGGAGATTTGTACATCCGAACAGGAGGAGACGCGCAGTAGATTTGCAAAGTGTAAAATTTGCAACTTTCAGCAGCGTTTTAGATGCAAATGCAAATATATCTCCGCCAAACGTGACCATTGGGAGATCCTGTCATTTGTAAAGTTCATATTGATTAAATTTGAGATCGATTGGCACAAGTTTGGTCGAAATCGGAGTACATACGCTGGGAGACCTCCACTGTACATACATAAATGCCGAGTAAAGAGAAAGGTTAGTTTTTAAAGTGATTACATACTCGACAGTTCAAAGGTAACTCGAATTGTACTGGGAAGAGTTTAATTAACGGCTAAATGAACCTGCAAATTAATGAATCAAAATGGATTATTTAACTGGTGCAAAAGTTAAGCAAGTGATCCATCTCTTTGTATGTATAATGTAATGATGAGACCGAGTCAAGAATACACCCTCACCCGAATTCGGATCGTGTCTTTTTTCTTGCCGATTCTACCAATTTGTTGCCTCTTTTGCTGTGTCCTTTATTCTTGGCTCACACTAATGCAAAATGTGTAAAAGTAGAGGTATTGTCTTGATTATTGCGAAGACCGTGGTCAAAATTCTATTAAAATTTAATTTTTAGAGAAGAGTAAACTGTAGCGACAATGAAGCAAAATCCTGCTGTTTTTTATTTTATTTTTTTGGCAAAAAATGGTGATGGTGATGGTTGACCCCATAGTTACGCCTTGCATACATCATCTGCTGATTTTCATGGGTTGAACTTGACCCACATACTTCATCCTCATTCCTCCCCATGTTCTACCATCTCCTGCAAAGCTGGACGGTGTCCACTACTGCCCACCACCACCGACACCATCCACCCGCTTTGATGGAAAATATTCAAAACAACGAGAAAACCGATTCCATTCCATCACTTCATTTTAATGCCACAATTTTAATTGTAATCTAATTTTGGCATATATATTTAATCATCCGACGCATTAAAACCATCCACAGCTCGAAGAAACGACCCCGATTCCCATGCAGATTTCCGGGATGTGAGAAAACATACCTAAATAAGCATAAGTTTGAAGTTTAAAACTTCCATGCAGTTTTAAATCACATTTTTAACAAAGTACTCTGAATACAAAGTAATTCTTCATCACAAAAAAATAAGCATTATTTATGTTATGCAGAATTGGACATGCTCAAAACCCGGAACGATTTTCGTGGACATTTTGCGACAAAGAATTTAAAACCCGACAACATCTTGAGAGTCACATTCCTGCCCACACGATCGATAAGCGTTTTAAGTGTGACCACCTGTGGGAGAAGGTTCACCCACAAAGATAAGCCTGAAACTCATGAGGTATGTATGTATGTATGTAAATAATCACGGTAAAAATATGGGAAACATTTGCTAATTAAGGCTGATTTTATTAATACAGAAGAAAGACCCATCTTGAAAAATCTAACCGAAGGGAGCACGTCGGAGTTTTGCATGATAAACAGAGGAATTATCCTTGCACATTTTGTGACAAGAGATTCACGAAGTCATCCAGCTTGAAATGTCACGTGGAACCCAGTGGACAAGGGGGCGAGTCATTTCTGTGACCAGTGCGAGTATAAAAGTCATTCGAGATATTATTTGACCATTCACAAAAAACGACATGATCCTGCAAAGCATGAATGTGACCCTTGTGGGAAGGAATTCGTCTCTTTTCAAGAATTGGTGAAACACGCATTCACATTTTGCAGGGGTAGAAATTTTGTGGAATTTTGATTTTTGGTGATGTTCAATTTAATTCGTTACATTTAAATAATATGAACATATATTTTGCCTAATATTTATGTATGTATGTAGCTGTAAATAGGTTATGCACAACAATCAATTAATTTACGGGCATGATATAGATAAATTTAATATGTATGTATGTATGTATGAAATTTGCATGATTGTTTACTGATGCTTTTTGTTAAAGTTTAGTTTCATTTAAATAAAATTCCAAGTGTTTTCAGTTAAATTGATGGCAGCTAATATTTACAGCATGCAAATGTATACAAAAACAGGTATCTGTTGCAACGAAGAAGATAGAAACGTATCCCTATTTTATACAATATTTTATGAAGAGGTAATTAATGCTATACTTAATTGCTAACAAATAATGTGTATCTTCTTATCAAGCCATTAGAACTAAATAGTTAATTCCCTTATTTATTCACGCTAAATTTGACATCACAATTTTAATTATAAAGATATGAAATCAATTTTCAGATTAAATTTCCGCAAAATTTTATGGACAATTTTCCACTTCATTCTATCGAAAATGCAATATTTGCTCATTTCACAAAAGTAATTTACATGTTTGACGTACCCAAAAAATTAGTACTTATTAATACATTATAAACAGGGAAAAACTAGTTGATGCATTTCTGACTATCAAAATTCCTCCGGATCCAGAATCATCCGAAATTTGGACGGTGACATTTTATTCTACGCTATGAAATCCAGAATAATATTCGCAGATTCTTCGTTTAACTGGAAAAAATGTGTATACATTAAGCCTACGCACGAATTCAATAATGAATTAATCTGTTAACGATTAAGTTTTACTCACATCAAGATTGGCAATCGTGACCCGGTCCATCTTATCTATCACGAGAAGCAGTTGCTTAAATAGAACCATCTCATCTTCGGTCAAATTTCGTGGTACGTATTTCCAACGGCACGTCGTAATTTCCAACGTTGTAAGGCCTGGAATATAAGTTGAAAGTTGAAAATTAAGAAATTTGCATGTACATATTTGATAAGAATTCATGTATAGACATGCAATTTTAAATTGACGATGAAATATACAAATTTCCAAGCCCAAGAAATGCAAGAAATACCAGGAAATTGCGCATGCAAACGTACTTAAATAATTGCTCGTGGCTTCCCTTCAAACCCTGTTACGCATTTTTTTTATAAACCAACTTTTTAACCAAGTTTCAATAATTGATACTCACGTTGAAACAATTCCCTGCCTTGTAAAAGTCCCTGGATAAAATCCACCATTTCCGCAGGATACACCGATAGGGTCAACTTCAAATGTTTTAACGCACTCAAACCCCGACACGCCTCCAACACCACGCCCACGTCCAATCTCACTTCCTCTTTTAACTCCTTTGCCAACAACCGAACCATCTCCAACCTCTCCACGTTCGGAAATGCAGTGGCCACTCCGTCCAAAAGTCTGGGATCGTACAACTCGATAAGCTCCAATTTTCGTACACTTGGCAAAATCATTTTCGCGTTACAAATTCCTCGCAAAATGTCATCCACACCTCTCACCTCTGCTAGATCTCTTCCAAGCACCAAAGTTTCCAGAAGGGGCATCATTTCGATATTTTGTAAAAAGTCGGCACATCGAAACATTTCAACAATGCGGTTGGAAAACTTTCGTAATTTTGGCATCTTTTTCGACAAGTGGAATCCGATTTGAGATGAGTTTTCGTAGTCGTACTCGTCGTCCGACATTAGCAGAAGGTCGTTTTGAACAGTACCAAAACACAGGTTGACTAGTTGGTCATCGACTTGATGCAACATTCTTGACAGTTTCGAAACGTTCGGTGTGTATTGGATTTCACATGGGTGGACTTTATTCAACGCGATGTTTAACCATTTAATCTGTGAAAGTGGCATATGTCGCTTTGGCGACTTGTCCATAATTCGTGACAAAGGCATATGTCATCGTCAAAATCCGCTCCATAACCCGTGACGACGACATATGTTGCCACAGAAAACCTTACCTTAATTCGTGACGTAGACGTTTGTCGTTCCCTGGCAAATTCGCCATAATTCGTGACGTCGACATTTGTTTTTAGCCCGAACCAGGGCTTATGTAATTGTCATGTCCGTCCGTCCGTCCGTCCCTCCTTCTGTCCGTCTGTCTTTCGACAACTCTGGAACGAGTTGGCCGATTGACTTGAAATTTTTACCAGATGCATATTGGACAAAGTTAGGAACCGAGTTCGAAGATGGGCAAAATCGGTCCACTGGTTGACCCGTAGGGGTCATCTGGGTGGTTGGGAATTATGCACCAAAATTTCGAAATTGTCGTAGAAAGCTCAAATTTGGTGCAGAGGAGTAAATGGGTCCTAAAGGAAGGATATGAACTCAAATTCGAAAAATTTATCTTGAGGGACCCTATGGGGTGACCCCTACCGATTTTTCAAAGTCGTCATATCTAACTTAAATTTGGTGGATAGGTTGCTTATGGGGCCTAAAGGAAGAATATGAAATGAAATTGGTAGAATTTTCATCTGGAAGGGTGGGTGACCCACTAACCCATACTGATTTTTCAAAATCGTCATATCGTTCTGAAATTTGGCATTTAGTTTTCTTATCGCTCTTCATGGAAGAATATACATTGGAATCTGGAAAATTTTCATCTGGAAGGACCCTATGGGGTGACCCCCACCAATTTTCAGGGATTAACATGGAAAGCTGAAATTAGGACCAGAGATCTTTACTGCCTTCTCATGAAATAATAGGAAGTTAAATATGAACACAAATTTGCAGAGGGACACTAGGGGGTGGTCCACACCGATTTCTTAAAATTGATATAATCAGCTGAAATAATTTAGTATGGAGTCGAGAAATAACTTAGGATTAACATTTACCCTATAGGGTACCTCAAGATAAAAATCTATTTAATTCTACGTTATATTCTTCCATTGCTAGTCATTATAAACTTTCACGCAAATTTTTAATTTTCGTTACCCTTGACCCCCAACACCCATATGACCCCTACCGGCCAACCACTTGACCGATCGAACCAGTCTTCGAACTCGAGTTGTGTATTTGGATGGTCTATATGTGTGGAAAATATCAAGTCGATCGGATAATTTTATAAAAAAATTATCATTGTACAGATGGACAACACGGGTACATAAGCCTTGGGTCGGGCTAAAAATTAAAATTTTTTATGAAAATGTTGTCACGGAGTAACATATTTGACTGGCATTTTTGGTTACGAATAATGATCCTTTAGAAATAAAGCTCCCTCACGAATTAAGGTAACTCTACTGTCGCCTGGTGACACGAATTATGGACATCTTGACTTTTACTTGTCCTCTTTAAATGGTTAAGGATTCGAGACACTTGGAATTTGCCAAATTTGGGTAAAATCCCCATGGAATGGTGACCTCTCTTAAATTTGGCGAGGCCTTGACCACCAGTTGAATCAAAATGGCGATAGCCGGGACAAACCAGATTTCCGGGTCGAAATCCAAGCAAGTGAGAGTGAACAAGGTCAAATTTGGTTTTACTGGCAGAATTTGTTCCTCATCTGGTGGAAAAAGATCCACATTCCTTGCATCCACAAAGTCGCAATCAATTCGCAATTGTTTCAAATTGGGGCAGCAGTATTTCAAAACTTGACAGGTAGATTTGAGGCAATCTTCCTCCGACAAGTAAATCTCCAAGATTTGTACCCAGTCGCCAAATTTGCCGCAAATGTGCATCAGCCTCCAGTCAATGGAAAAGGTGCCACTTTCAGCGCTAACCCGTTGCGCAAGTCGCTTATCTAATGAGAAACATAGTCCGAAAAATTGGAGTGCTTCATCACAGTCTTCGTCGTTATGGTTCAGCTTCAAAGAAAGTCTTGTATTTGGAAGGGAGAGAACCACTTCGTTCCAAAATTGAGAAACCAGTCGACAACTTGTCAATGAGACAGAGTTATTTTGCAATATTTTTGTCAAAATCTGTAAAAATTTTGGGAATACTTAATAATTGATGCGTTTAAAAAAAATTTGAAAAAGCGTTCTAATTAATTGGCTTACGAGAGGATTTTGTAGTGCCATGTCCTGCGCGTTTATCGTCGACGGAGGAGATTCCATTTCACCCGAGTTGAATTGTTATCCACGGATATTCTCAAAATGTCAAACTTCTGTTTCAGAATTCATGGATAAGATAAAGCATACGTTATTTATCGTTTTTCTTTTCAAGTGATTTTTAATTCTTGGAGTAACAAATACTCAGTAAGGACTTACCCTTCCTCAGAAATTGATCAACATTGACGTGTTTATCGAATTAATATTAATTTTAATAAGTGAAAAGCAATGTGTAAAATATTTGCACTTTTCTTTATTTGTTATTCCTGTCGCGATCATTTGTTGACTGAATTAATTAGGTTTCTCGGGAGCTGAGGTTGCCATTGGTCGCGCATAGTTCCCGCGACGAACCCAGCTGGCTTTTTTATTTGGAGTGAGCCAGAAAGGGTTCGTGGAAAGTGCATAAGGAAAATCGCCACGATAGAGGTACGATTTCTGGCCCCCTATTGGTAGTATTAACGCAGCGCGTGGTGGCTGCTGCACGCCCAAGCAGTGTGTGCTTCGCCCCACGATGGTGGTGCACCACCGCTCACATCCACATATCCTCGCATCAAAAAATTACGTTGGAAGCACCTAGGTGGCGTCGGCACCGCCATTTAGAGCATCAAATTTGGGGAGACGCGACTCCGAAATTGGCGAAATTGGAGAGAATATGTCCAAATAGGGGTGCGGACGCCACCTATGTGCTGCAAACGTAATTTTTTGATGCCAGGATATATGGACATGAGCGGTGGTGACGGTGAGAGTTGCAGCCACCACGTTTGGCAGAAAATGCACGAAATCGTGTGTGCTCCCAAAATCTCACTTTTTTTCTGTTTTGCGGTGGCTGTTTTTCAAATACACTTTCTAGGAACTCTAACTGTGTTCAGTTAGAGTTCAGTTAGAGTCCTCGCAGGAACTACAGCAGATCGGCAGTTCACAGTTGTGACGTCGAGCCAGTCCAGTCGCAAACTCAATGCAATGCGAATTTGAGATGAAGAAATTGAGACAAAATTTTGCCGAGTCATTTGCATTTGGATTCGATCGATTTCCATGGTTGTAGGCATGTTGTAGGTTTACATGCATTGCATATATTTCATAATAAAGTGGGGATGGGAAATAGTGGGGATGTGGCATTTCTGCAGGAAATTTATACAAAGTATTTGCTATATATATATGTATATATGCATGTAGAAATTATATGTATGTATTAAAACGTTGAATTTGATGAAGACGACCAATTTATTTTGTCCAAGATAAAGAGTTGTTTTTAGAGTTGATTTTTTCAACATGTTGAAATATCGATGTAAATATGTATGTATTACATTATTTTTTGTTTAATAGTTACTGCGGATAGGTATGTATGTAGTTGTTGAGCCATGGGTTGAACGGTGTGCACTTTGAGGAAGACATCGCCTTCGAGGCCGGGGTGACCATCTGAAGAAGACGGGGTGACCTTTTCGGTCCCGGAGATAAATGTCTCCAATCCATCACCCGTGTAGGAAACGAGGGGGGATATTTCCACCACCACGGGGAACTTATACTTACTCGTACTGGGCTTTTGAACCTCGTTGTTGTTGTTCTCCACTTGAATAGCGTTGTTATTCAAGATACCAGGAATTAGTGAGATGGGGTGTCCTGCCGTCGATCTGACGCTCCGGGCCTAGAGGATAAGACGTTGGTGGACCGGTGAGAGTCGTGTCCTTCTCCGCCCCGTCCGAATTCTTCAACGGACTAAACTCGTCTTCCCGAAGGACTTCCCACACCACAAAGTTGTTGAAAAGCTGGAATATTTACTTCGAGCACAAATTTTTCCAACTTGATACCGTTAGGACGCTCGGGGTGGGCAAGTTCATCCAAGCTGTTCACGTGGGGGATCTTCTGTGGGTTCCGTGGGTTTTTCCATAACCTTGGTCCCGGATTCAGCTCCCTGGCTGATACAGTATATATCCAATAAATGTTGGATCTGCCATTTTGACAAGAATGTTATCCAAACAGGAGACGTAGACATGTCAATTCCACGTTTCACCATATCATTCAAAATTTCCTTTGCACGCCAAGCTGTGCTTGTTGATTTGACCATCCGTGATGAAGTGGGCAGTATATGTATTCCTTGTTCGAACCAAGTTTTTTGGCTTTATTCCGAAATAAGCCCGTTGTCTGAAGGACTCTAAAGTAGGATCTTTAGTGTGCTCGCTGTATCATGGTCAGAAGGTGCCAGGAATTCGAGTCGTAAGATGCGTTCAGCCTGTAACTTGTAAAGAGCTTTACGAGATGAGAACCCCACGTCGTATTTGCCTTTAGGACACTCCAAGACCAGTTCCTTGACCACCAGCCAGCCAATAGCAAGACGGCAACTATTCCAAGATTAATGAGTCTCAAACCTTCATTTTCATACGTATTTTCATACGTATTTGCACAATAATTCAAATGCCAATTAAATTTATTGCTTTTTGAATTTAATTTTGACAAATCGAAAATCGAATCCATGCATATAAAAGTAGTCTTTTACACATATGAGTTTCATAGTTTGTACCATACATACCTCAACATATTGCTTGATAAACAGCAGCAAACTTAAATTATTTATACTGATCGCGAGGGTTATCCATATATTATCGGGTTCGCATTACGCTGACCTCGTAGCTTTGAGCTGATGGTCAGACGCTGTAATTTATTGACATTTATTTGACATTGATTCAGTGACATTTATTTGCAAATATCCCCCCCCCCTTCAAAAAACATAATTTCTCAAACGAATGAATTGTTTAGATTTTAATATCCGAAATCTTTGTAGTTTTTGCCTAATGAAGATGACAATGATTCATTGGAAGCTTGCAATTTTCAAAAATCAAACCAAGTAGTAATCCCCGAAAACCGCAGAAATGGCTGATCATACATATTTTATGAATAACCTTGTAAATATGTATTCGATTTGATCAGTGGCCACGGAAGTGTAGGAAAATAGGGACAATGTCCCACGGCTATTCTAAATATGTCCTAATCATTTCCCCATGTTATACGTACATATAAACCCCACGCTTTCCTTATATATCCTACAATGTTGATGTCCCCATGGCCTCCGCGGCGATTGAACTCGACTAAAAAACCTAATCAATTTCTCCTCGATTGAAAACAATTTCTAAACGTAATTTCATTTCGTTTCTATTTTTTAACTCCGTCGATACCTGGCTAGTGACGCGATGCCAAACAACTTTAACATTCTGGAAAGGTTAGACGTTCAAAAATATTAACTTGTTGGGATTTATTTTCCATTAAAAAAAACCTAAATTCTGCCAAATCATGAAGACCTCAAATTGGCAATATTTCCTCCACCGGTATTACAAAACTTGCCAAAAATTCTGCCTCCTCCCCATACTTTGGGATAATACCGGCCAAACGGTAAAATTCGAAACAAGCAAGATTCGCATATTTCTCTGGTGTCTGATGCAATCCTATTATACGGCGGACACGGTCTACCTGGCGGTAACAATTTGCACGATAAACTATGCTGAACTGACGCCGGAAGAGACGATGAAGTTGTTGTCCCATGGACTTTCACGCATGGGGGCGTGCATCCTGATCGCATGGTTTGCCAATGACTTTAAATCTGCGAATAATCTTATCAATCAAGTATGTAAGGTGCATCAGCGGTTGAAAGGTAGATATTTAATTAGTTAACATCACGTACATAAACTGATTTTTAAACCGTCATCTTTAGAAAGTGGCAATTCACGCAGTGATAACTTTGTAAAATCCGCAAATTCTGTAAACTTATCAAATTTTAGAAATATTTCCAACGAAAATTATCTTTGAAAATTTTTTGTAAACTTGCTAGAACATCAAGGGCGTCTGTAAACGCAATGACTGAGTGAATTGCTTCAATTTTTACGCACGTCGGTTTATTACGTTGATTTCGAGCATATTGAAATATTCTACTAACAATAAATTCCGATTTAATTTCTTGAAGACGAATATTACACGGATCAGAATGGTGGTGTGGACGATGGCTTATTTTACGTGACATTTGGCGTTATAACGGTCCATATCCAACCCATCGGACCAACCCTGCAGCATTTGGAGGAGAGGCATAGCGTGCGATACTGGGGGAACAGATTATTACCGGGGGATTTTTACGACAACAAAATTGGTAATATCGATTATAACATTGCTTTGCATTTATGATGAATCACTAGATACTAAAAGCAACAGCCAATGATACTTAATAAGAAATTGGATGCGATCTGCATTCCATAAGAACACTCATACATAACATCATATTTCGCATCGCAACTCATTAAGCAAAATTGCGAAGCTACAAAAATTGTATCGTGATAGGATTCGGTAAATAATATATTTTGCTAAATTTACATTTAAGGAATCGCTCTGTTCGCCTTTGCCGAACTACTTTTGAGCTACATGGCCATCTTTGGGACAGGATATGCCGCTACACAGTTGGTCGTTTACGCCCAAATTACAAGAAACTGGTTGCAACTGATTTGGTGAGTTATGACTTAACACTACAAGCATATTAGTCATAACGTATCTACACATACTAATAGCTTCTCATCTTTCAGCAACAATTCTCAACCCAAGGACGCCACCAGCTCGAGAAATATGTCGAGAAACGTATCACTCTACAAAATTTTACACGTTCTAAACTGCTTTCACAGAGAGACCTGTTCCGCCCTTTTGTGGCCGATTACACAACACGTCCTCTGCGCCGTGCACGTGCTCGTCAACGTGATCACGATCAAGTGCTGGCACATTTTACCCGCTCCGATCCGATTCACCCTGTTTCTTAGCGCGTTCGCGTTCAGCTATTTTGAAAGCAGTTGCTTCAAAGCAGCGGCGGAAATTTATGAAAGTTCGGCTCGTTTCAAACAAAACATGGCCTGCATGCCGAGGAGGATCGCGTACTATAAAAGGGTCGAAATGTCGTTGTGGTGCATACGAATTAATGTCTCGTCCGCGTACCACTTTGAAATGGACACTTTTAATTCGTGCATGCAAGCCGTGGTCGATAATACGGTTAATGTGCTGCTGACGTTTTTCTAGGCTCCTGAGTTGTATGAAGGAATTTAATATTTACGTACAAATGTTAGATTACACAATTCAACCTGAACTTCAGAAACATGTGTTAGTTTTGTTAAATATTTTTCGATTTTTCTTCCTTTTACTTTTACTTAGACTAAATACGTAGTTAAATTTGATGGAATTAATTTCCTCGTTGAGATATTCGTCAAATATGTACATATGACGAATTTGAGTAGTGATATTCATATTTTTTATTAAATTGTGGTATGACAAAGAATGTACTCTGTCATGTTTTAAATGTTTGCGAGTACGTATATAATTGTTTGGTGTAAAATTTATTGCTGAACTTCATTCAATTATTGCTTCTAAAATGTATGTAGATTAGTCTGAACCACGCAAAAAAAACGATAGAAGAAAGTTTAGTTGAGCAAATATTAATAATTTGTAAGTGCACTTTGTATGCAGTTATACACGTTCCACTGGGATAATAATGTTGACTTTTTTGAGAATTTTGAAAATTTTGACATTTTCTCGTATTACGTGCTAGGTTAACAAGTAAGCAGACTATATAAGCTGGAAATTTTGTAATTGAAATGATTTTTCATCAATTTAAAAAATATAATTTATCGATGAAACACTACCACAGTATTTAAATTATTGTGTCTATCAATTATCTTACATAATGTCTTTATTTTCATATTCTAAAATTACTTGCAGACTTTTTTTGTATAAATTTTCATTTTCATCATAATAAATATCGAAAAATCATTAAAACAATGAAGCAATGAGGCGTGTAAAATAAATAAATTTGCATATTAATGGAGTTACCGTGTGGTAAGCTTGCTTAACCACGATGGGTTGAGCGTTTAGGAATATGTATGTATGTACATACCTATTAAGCTTGAGCCTTGCAACCACACGTGTTGAAGCCTTGCGGGGTTGATACCGCGACTACTTGTCTATTAAGCTTGAGGGTTAAAGCACATTTCCCGGAGTTGCAGCCGAGTGGAGTTGATACCGCAACTTTGTGAACACAGTGCGAGAGTTTTGACTCGGCTAGGCTCTAAGTGACGATAATTTAGCCGAGCGGAAATTTGGACGCATTTTTTAAATTGATGGAAAATCATTTCATTTACAAAATTTCCAGCTTATATAGTCTACTTACTTGTTAGCACGTAATACGAGAAAATTTCAAGATTTTCAAAATTCTCAAAAAAGTCAACATTATTCATTTGAACGTGTGTTATTTGAACGTGGATCATTTGAACGTGTGTAAAATTTGCTCAATAAACTTTCTTCTATCGGTTTTTTGCGTGGTCCAGAAACGCGCAGTGAATTTGGAACGTGTAAAATTTGTTGACTTAAAGGTTTCTGTATTATTCGTAATTATCATAATAATTAAAAAACAAGCCCATTGGGAGATTGCGTCTGTCGCAAATTTCATACTAATTAAATTTGTGATCGAGTGACACCAATTTGGCCAAAATCGGAAAGCATACACTGGGAGACCCTATTCTTAGTCAGTAAAAGTATCTTTAAATTTTAGGAAGGTTTCTTTACTTTATACTGTGGCTATATTTTTGTTCTTCAAACCATAAGATGTTGCCCTCCTCGATAATAAATACGCACCTGATAAGCAAGAAAGTTTTGAGGGTTCGAGTCTGGCTGATTCCTATTTTTGAGGAGGAACAACCACTGCTTTTCTGAAACTGAGGTGGTCGCCATGCTCGAGAGCACCGTGTTTGAAGCGGCAGTCATGGAATCCAGAATTGTTTGATAAATGAAGACTTTAAAACATTATTGTTGTTGATGAACCTGCTCAAAAAATGGGGATTTAATATACATAAGTCCAGATTGTTATCATGTTTGGTTAAAAAGTGGGAATTACTTTATCGTCAACTTTCCCAACTCTGGCTTGTAACGTTCGACGGACTTGAAAATGTCGCCGTAATATTCGGGATCGAGATTCCCACTCATGCCAGGTTCCAAAGCGACGTAGTAGAACGACATCCTCTTGGTGTTTCTCAAGTTCAGGCCTCGTTTCCGTTAAGTGTGCCCCCAAATCGGACCGGATTTTCGGCATGTTCAGTTTTTGCGTGTCTCACAACTTCCCCGTTGGTAAGGTCGAACTGGAAAACATCTGATGACCAGTGTCACAACTTGGTCGCTTCCGGTTGGTGTGAAATCTCCACATATGGCAAGATAATGCGCGTCTATTTTTGGAAATTGTTCCGCAAACCTACATATGCAAGGGGAAAGTGCGAAAATGTGGATCATATTTAAAATTAGTTTCAGCTCTGCAAATTTACACGCACACCTCACACCTGACCTTGGTCGTGCCATGTGGGTCGTGCCCTGGACTAGACACTGTCTAGTCCAGGTTTTAATCGTTTTTGAGGACTTTGAACAATCCAATTTATCCCCTGGATTCAGATCCATATAGAGTCGGTATTTGTTGGTTTTATAGATTTGCATAGGTACATATGTATGTATTCTGTAATTTCTGTATTATTAATACAGTATCTATGATGTATTCGCAAAAACTTGAGATGCTTTGCCAAATTTAATGTGGTGACTGTAAAACAAAATTCAAGATTTCAACAATGTTAAACACATTTCCAGCAATTGTTAGTGATAATAATGAAAAATAAATTTTATATTTATGCATTCATTTAACACATTGCAGCAACTTAACTCTGGTAAATTTCGTTTCGTACCGTGTTTTTTGTAGGATTGCTTAATCGTTAACTTGTGCAGGTGTTTTTTAAGAGTAGGTGAACACGCATGCAAAGTTCGCGTGCGTGGTGTGGAAACAATTGCATTTTTAGCACTATTAGCGAGTGCAAAATTGACAAAATTCCAGGATAAAAATAGCCAACCATTCACCCTTAGGGACCATGCATACATACATATTTACATATGTATTAGCATAAATCATGCGATTAATTTCGAGTTTTTGAAGAAGTTTCACCCACACAAAGATTCAATCATGAAGTGAACGTGTTCTGTTATTTATTTTAAACCTAATAAATTGGAAAAAAATCTTCTAGATTTTCCTGTGTTAACTTTGTCGTTTTTGAATTTTTTAGCACGTGACATGTTACGGGTTCAAATTAAGTCAGTTTCAGTCTTTACTTAAATAGTAGCATAATTTAGTTGGTTTCGAAGGTGTGAGAACTTACATATTTTTCCAGAAAATATACAGTTTATTTAGAACTCCAAGCTTTCTACAATTTTACATTGTCTTCATTAAGGATAAAGAAAGAATAGGTAGATTATTTGCAAAAACGTTCATATAAAATTCGTCACAATTAAATAATTAAGGAATTTTAAATAACGGAGTACTGTACTGGGATCCAAATAATGATACAGAGGATTTAGCCTTTCTTATATTCTTTGGGGAATTTTTCCATGTGCAAGGCTTCCTTTATTTTGCAATGAGAGAATTTACATAACTATTGTGTAATTCTTCTGAGTAGGATCAGGGAGAGGTTTGCAGGACCACGGTCTTAACCAATTTCCTGGATCAAAAACTGGAATCAGACAATTCACCAAGATTCTATCACAATCGCAGGCTTTTCGGTTACAGGAATCCGCCTGATCCGTGCAGATTATTGGATCCTCATTTTCATACGAATACCAAGTCGTGTAAGGGATGCACCAGTTTGTCATAGTCTCTTCGTAGCATTTGTCATGTAATAGGCAGCAATGGTCACAGGTGTCAATGGGCTCAAATATGCTCGGAGTGTCTCCATTGAAGCCGCAGTAATTCCCGTAGTTTGATAAGTAGGCGGCAGCAAAGCCAAAAGTGGAACGCATCATGCTGGATAACTGAAGGACAGAGCGTGTCTGTGGTGGTTTGTAACGCCCTCGTCGCGCCATGCTGATTCTGAGCCTGGGGTGACGAGAATCGTGGTGGTGGGGGGTAACTTGGCTAGTTTTTAAATTCAAGAAATTTTTAAACTTTAAGAGCTTTTCAAATTTTAATATTTCTATATTTTCTATGTACAAACTTACCACAGTTCAGAAGTCAGGATGGCGAGAACTATATGAATAAATGAGGGCTTGCATTTATACATGATGGATTGGGTGATGACTAATTTAAAGTGTGTTGAAAGCCAAAAAATTACACATGCAAGTTGGAAATTGAAGTGTGTAAATTCAATACATATGTACGAACGCAATTAATTATTCCATTGTGTTTAGTGAAATAATTGAAACTTTTTTATTTATGGTAAGGATATTTTAATTTTTTATTGTAAATATGTCAAACTTATTGATGTCATCTCAATTGTATAATAATTTTAATAGTACTTGCATTCACGATATCGGAAAGGTTGTTTCGCCACGGAGGTTTCGAACAAGGTTAGAAAAAACCCGGGGGTTTACCTTCAAAATCGCCAGGGGTTCGACTGATTTTTGCGGGCCTTACATACATACATAAATACACTAAATACATAAATGTTTGGGGACACAATTATTTAACATTAATCATAGTGTTATGTAGCCTAAGAATATTTACTGTGAAACTTCAATCTTGGCATGCCCGGAATGACTCCAGTACGATTATATGTAAACTTCCTGTTACGTTAAGCATTTTGATTTTTAGATCTTAAAGCAAAGTCCAGAGTAACGACGTACATACATAGAAGACATACTAATTAGAGGATTTAATTCGAGTTAGATGATTACCTGAAAGGTTCGAACTTGACGTATCTGTTAGAATTTTAGAAAACTCATCCTCAGTAAACAAACGAGGAGAACTAATTAAAATCCCTACAATACGTAGTAAATGAAATCAAATTTTGTGTCCATTTCATTTGAGTTATTTCTTTATTACAAGTATTCTTGTCAGAAATAAAATCGCATTTAAATTAATAATGTCCTCACTCTTGCATAATATGTATCTTTGTCACTGGCCTTGCACAGTCTCCTGTATCTGGTTTATTGCGTACGCACGTGATCAGCCAACGTGTTACTCTTTACCTACATAGATTTCGAAGAAGGAACACGTTACGATTATATTTAGATTAGGCTCTTCCCGGTTGTACAGTTATTACATACATAAAGTAGTGTTCTGCCAGGAAGAAATATTTTGACGTATTATGTATGTACATATGTTTAGTTCAGAGGTCGACGCCGACAAATTTTCGGCGGCGGCGGCGCCAGTTTTTGGTGATTTTTCGGCGGCGTCGGCGGCGCGGCGCGGCGTCGCAATGTTAAAGGTATAGGAAATTAAATTTTTCGGCGGCGGCGGCGCGTAAAATTCATCGGCGTATGGCGGCGCGGCGGCGTGAGATCGGCGGCGTCGACCTCTGGTTTAGTTTACTCCGGCAGCTGCATGATACACTTGTAGTCTTTAATCAAATCCATTCAAAAGTACAAAGGATTTCCTGGTTTTCTGGGAACACAAAATTAACCCTCTAACATATCGAATCCACGAATATATATATAAGTTGTGAGAGGATTTTTCCAAAACGCAATTTCCCTTGTTCAGCATGAAATTTAGCCAAATCAAATTACTTCATATTTGTGTATACGGAAATCTGAAGAAGCTACTAAGCCACAGCGTTTCAGACCATTCAAGGACAACTTTATTCACAACTCGATTACTAAAACCAATCAATTTTGGCTCAAAATATACGCGGAAATTGGTTTCCTACTACCTAAACGAAGCAAAGAAACTGATTTGATTTGATTTTTCAATGCATGTAAGATAACCGGTTAAATAAATACTCAATGTCAAACAGCACTTGGCATTTACTTTGCAAGTACGAACGTCCAAAAATATTTCCCATTTTAAAAATATTTTCTATAAAAAAAGTCAAATTCAATAAATTCCTGTCAACATGAAGACCTCAAATTGGCAATATTTTCTCCATCGGTACTACACAACTTGCGAAAAATGCTGCTTCCTCCCCATACATTGGGACAATGCTGGGCAATCCGTAAAACTCAGCCAGAGTCGAATTCGTCTCGTTCTTTGGGGCATAATGCAATCATACCTAATTCTGGACACTGGCTATTTGGCGGTAACAATGTGTACCGTAAACTACCGCGCGTTATGCGCAGACGCGACTATGAAGCTGTTATCTCATGGACTTTCACGCATGGCAGCGTGCCTCCTGATCGCATGGTTTGCCAATGATTTTAAATCTGCGAATAATCTGATCAATCAGGTATGTAAGGTGCACCAACGATTGAAAGGTAGTTACTTCATTAGCTTCAAGTATGTCAAGTGATTTTTTATAATGAGGCAGTTCACGCAGTGCTTGGTAACTTAGCAAAATCCGTAAATTCCGGAAACTTATTTATAAACGTTTACAAAATTTTACAAACATTTTTTAGGAAAATTAACTTATAAATTTTTATGAACTTAATTAGAGCGTCATTTCATTTCGTAAAAGTATTTTACACAACTTACGGATTTTACAAGTTACCAATTACTGTACGAATTGAATAAATGTTTATCTCAATTTACTAAATATATTGATCTCGAACATATTGAAATCGAGAAGAAACATGTTGAATTTCTTATAGACGAATACTATACGGATGAAAATGGTGGCGTAGACGATGGCCTGTTTTACGTGACCTTTGGCGTTATAACGGTCCACGTCCAACCTATCGGACCAACCCTGCAACATTTGGAAGAGAGGCATAGCGTGCGGTACTGGGGGAACAGATTATTACCCGGGGATTGGTATGACCACAAAATTGGTAACTTTGACAATATCGTTTAGCTTGAATTTTTGATGAATCGCTGTAATTTAAAAGAAGCTAAACATGTACATAGCTACTGATAGTAAACAATTGGGTGGTATTTAATGGCTGCCTTATTTGACTGAAACCAGGCCTTATTAAATATGCCTTACGATTGACTGAATGTTTGCCTTAAACGTTGAAAAAAATAGAAATCGACTGAAAAAAGTGCCTTAATTTCCCGATATTAAAATTTGTTTATTTACATGATCTTTGAACCCAGATCACACATGTAATTAAAAAATATATAATTATTCAACGATAAGAGCTTGTTTACATTGTTTGGGGCGACCTGGGCGTCGTTTTATACCAATTGGAACATTTTTGCAGGCGTCAGAAATATTAAAATCTTTGCGGTTGGCAGCGAGCCCAATTAAGTGTTTACAAATATGCTGTTTTTTAAACATGGGACAATTACAACGGGATTGCATCCAATTTATAATATCATACTCTATCACCCAAAGCTTTTCTTTCGTCTTCCGGTATGTTTCGAACTTTCTCCACGACTTTTTCTCTGTAAGCTGAATGTAGTTGGCTATGTCCTTTTCATCTAGTGACCTTGTTCCTTTGGCTGGTACGAAAAACTTGATTATGGTATCGTTAATCTTTTTTTGTCTCGTTGATGGACGAGAGGTATCTTTAAGCCAATTGTAGGCATCGGTCATGGCCGCAATTGTTATAACTGGTTCGAGTCTAAATCGTTTGTAATCCGGTAGCTGAGGGTCTCTCTCACTGGACCAACCAGATAGAAGCTTGGAGATACAGTTGACGAATTCTCCAAGAGGTAGCCTCTTCCGAAGTGTTCCCTGACGTTTGATGAGTCCATTTATTGACTCGAGTCCATTATTAGTGGAAGGGAACCCTGGGGCAGTTCCTTCATACCAGCCGCACCTTTGGTCAATATATTCTCCAATAAAGTAGCCAACGAAGTTTTTGACGGCATCAACTCCGGACCATTTCTGCCTAAACAAATGTACAGCCGCATCGAAATCAAGTTTATCTTCTGCTAACTGAAGTAAATCTATGTCAGACTTTAATTCACGCCTGGTTTCCGGACATTCTATTTGTTTTAATCGATCCTTGATCTTTGCACTCACGTGGTACCAACAATACACTCGAACGAAGTTGCTCCCAAAAACTGATTCGAAGCCGTTTGTGATTGCTTCTGCTGAATCAGCAATTAATACTTTTGGCTCATATTTAGTGCCACATGAACTCGCTAAAATCCTAAAAATGTTGCCATAATCTTGCTCTGTTTCGCCGGTTGATACAGCAATGCTAATTGGGTGGAAATTTCTATTTTTGTCCGACGTCCCAAGGAAAATAAGGCCGTTTTCAGATATGTAAGGCTACACAATTTAATGTTTAAGGCAAACATTCAGTCCATCGTAAGGCATATTTAATAAGGCACTGTTTCAGTCATATAAGGCAGACATTAATATTTACCCTAAACAATTAAATGACATATGCATTATATATTTTGGCAAAATTTCATTAAAGGAATCGCCCTGTTCGCCTTTTCCGAGCTACTTTTGAGCTACATGGCCATCTTTGGGACGGCATATGCATCGTCACAGTTGGTTGTTTATGCCCAAATTACAAGGAATTGGTTGAAACTGATATGGTGAGCTATTACGAAGAGTGGTTATTTGTTTACTTTACAATCCTTACATGTGTTGAGCCAAATTGGTAAAGAAATAGATAACCGCTCGTTGTTATGAATTTATAAGCATATGAATGTTCCAATCTGTTAAATTATGTATCTTTTAGCAACAACTCTCGAACCCAAAGCTGCCCTTAATGTGAGAAATATGTCAAGAAATTTGGCACTGTACAAAATTTTGCACGTGCTAAATTGCCTACACAGAGAGACCTGTTCCGCCCTCTTGTGGCCTGCTACACAACACGTTCTCTGCGAAGTGCACGTGCTCGTCAACGTGATCACGATCAAATGCTGGCAAATTTTACCCACGCCGATCCGATTCACCTTGTTTCTGAGCGCGTTCGCGTTCGGCTACTTTGAAAGCAGTTGCTTCAAAGCGGCAGCGGAAATTTATGAAAGTTCGGCTCGTTTCAAACAAAATATGGCCTGCATGCCGTGGAGGAGTAGGTACTATAAAAGAGTCGAAATGTCGTTGTGGTGCATACGAATTAATGTCTCGTCAGCATATACTATTTTAAAATGGATACGTTCAATGCGTGCATGCAAGCCGTAGTCGATAACACGGTAAACGTGCTGCTGGCTTTTTTCTAAACGGATATGTAAGGATCAGTACAGAATGCGGATAGAAGTAATGTATGTAGATGGGACGAATATGGATGATCCTAAATAAGAAATAGATAATGTAAAACATGCATATATATCAAAAATATGGACAATTGGTTGTGGGGATTATGTAAGTATGTTTCTACTGTACATAGTCTTTTTATTCCTGCACTTGCCCTTCTAATTCTAATTCAATGTATGTACCTACATATATGTATTCATCTTTGTTCAAAAATAATGGAGATTTATTTGACTTCAATTTCACACAAAATTGACAAATTTTTATTGTAATTATTAAAATTATTAAAGGATTTCTTTTTAAACCAAACAATTCATTTTCATTAAACAAAACAATATAGAAAGCTTGCATATTTCAAGCCCAATCACGAATATTTTCTCAAGAATAAAATAATGTTCCCAAAAATTATTTTGCCTGCTTTAGGATTGGACCCCATTTTCCATGCACCAAGAAATCGTTGCAAGTATGACACGATTCTCGATTACATTTCCTTCCTTCGCGTACAACCAACAGCTTTTTTAACATTTCTGAATCAATTACAGCCATGAAATTTGCACACTCCTTCGCTACCTGACTATCAAATGTAAACCCCCATCTAGAACCCCACCCCGTCCTCCTATCAGAATCCGAACTTATCCATAACCTTTTCAAATTAGGCATACACATCGGCAGTCTGATAAGTTGAAATCGAAGTTTTGAGTTAAAGGATAACTCCAAGTTTTCCAAACTTTGGCGCTGCTTTTGAAAAAGAGATAGCAATATTTCCTCTCCCATCGATTCGTCCGCAACCCAGCTAAAGACTAGTTTGAAGGAGCGTAGTTGACCTTCCGGCAAGGTCATGACTTTGGTGAGAAGGTCGTTCAAAGTCAATACTTCTAAACCGGAAAGACACCAACTGAAAATCTCTAGTTTCCTTAAATTCTTAAAGGAGTCCAAATCGATGTTAAGTTTGAAATAAACATTCAAAATGAGCTCCCCAACTCCAGACGAGGCTTAGAGCAGCTTGGCGAGAGATTTAGACTCCGATAGTTTCTCAAAGTCATCTCCTTCACGTTTGCGAAAGTCGAGGGTTAATTTTTTCAATTTTGGAAACACTAGATCCTCCGGGAATCCTGATTTATTCGGAAAAATTTCATCCTTAATCCAACGAATTTTAATCTGGATGTCGATTTCTTCCAGGGAATGAGAAAATTTGGTGAGGAGGATGCAATTCGGGGTGAAATAGTCTATCTTCATTGTAAGCACTTTGAGTGGGTGGAAATCTGGGTGATTAATAAACGAGGAGAAGTCTTGATTGAATTTTAGTACTGCCTTCTTCACGTTGTTGGCATTCGTATTGTCCTCCATTTGCAAAATTCTGATATTCATTGCGTCAAATTTTAGCTCCTTCATGCGATGGATTTTATATTGAAGTTGGTCCGCGAGGTAGTTGGGGTTGCAGACAAGGTCATCAATAATTATGCGAAATTTCTTTGCAAAATTTTTCTGGAGAATGAGTCGCACCGAGTCGTTCCATGATTTTGAGACGAGGCGACAGTTGAGTAGGTCTTTTTGGTCCCATGAAATTTTTGTGTTGACCACGTGTTCAAATATGTTTGTCAGGATGATATAGTTTTTAAAAATTAAGTGATTATTAGTCGATGATGACTGATTATTAACCTTTTCGCAAATGAGCTTTGATGCATTCACCAACTTGCGATTTGCCCGTTTGTCTAGCTCCAGTCTCTGTATTAAGAATTTAATAAACCTCTTGGTTGCATGCGTTGTATGTAACATATCTACAACGCATGCAACCAAGTAGTGTGACCAATTCCACACCCCCTCCCTTGACGGGAAGTATATTTATTTACAGCTCATGTAAGTGATAGCGGATTTCAAAAATATTTGGCCACACAAATATTTGTCGCAATATATGTAAATATTATCTCGTTTCTTTCACGCGTTATCGGACCGACCGACGGACGGCCAGACAGACGGGCATAACGATCCTATCAAGGGGGTTCACCCCATAATAATCAACTCAAATCTTAGTAAGTATTTTTTATAATGGGTGAATTGAATTTTTGAATTGGTAGGTTATATAACTCACATCAAATAGGAACACATATTCTCTGTCCAATTGGTCATTGCGATACAGCAACCTCCTCCCGCCTTTAGTTTTGACGAAGGGATGTAAAAATGAGGCCCAAAAGCGTGAACAAATTTGCGAAAAGCAAAATGTATTCCCAAATTTCAAACCGACTGGATAATCCTGAAGTAATTTGCCATTCAGATAAACAGTCTCGGATCCCTGTTATAATTTGCAATTCACATACGCTCATCTAAAAGGAACCGTTTTTTTTAGATAATTAAGCTCACGAAACGATGCAGCCAAAATTTTCCATTCGCATCACATTTAATTTGACAGTGTTCATCGGCAATGCCCGATTTGTCCCGAAATATTAAAAACTGTCCGTATTTTTCCGCATCGAAGCTATCCAAATTTTGGCCAGATCCAATCGTGTACTATGCAGAATTATGTGCACATATAAATACTTATTAACCGTTAGTTATCACGGATTCATGCAAATTTAACGAACCTTTTGACCAGCATTATCAAGAATTACGGCTTCCCGCTGCCACTCTAAGCCACGACGGAAAGGAATCCCAGCCCCACGCCCGCTCGTTGCCCTCAAAATGAACAGCGCCCCATCACACGTCCGATTTTTTTTTATGGTATCAAATTTTTCCTCCATTTTTCTCCCCGTGGAATTAATTAATTGTAATTAATTAGGCTAAAGCTAATTAAGCTTTAGCTTTATATCCGTACTACTGATTTAGAATCTGTGATGATTCCGTATTTATACATATGCTTACACATAAGTATTGAAAAAAACTGAATATGCAAATAGCATGACACGTCATGAAGTTCACACTTGACTCGAGTTTACTGGCAACCTTGCTTAGTTATGTCTGATTTTAGTGAAATCAGGATTACAATGTCAAATTTTTTAATATATAAGTATATTTAAACGCTGATTGTAGAACAGAAGTATCCTTCTGCCCTAAATCTGTTCTAAAACAGTTGCAATTAAGCAATATTTAAACACTATTTAATTGCTACTATTTTAAACGAGCTGGGTGATTCTTTGTTCGTGAGGGTGGATTAAGGATTATGCGAGTTAACCAAGTAAGTAAGTAAGTAATTAATTAATGTGGATTAACACTGTCTAATAACCTACATATGTACTTGTATACTTAATAAGTATATACGCACATTGTATGCATGTACATATGCAAACATTTAAATATGTATGTGTTCATGCCAGTACTGACGTTCCTTTGATTGTCAGCATGCGTCGAAATTTAGCATTGCATGATATGATTTAGGATGAATTTTTGTAATACAAGATCCCATTGATATGTAAACACTTATCATATTATACATACAAATGTACATATGTATATGTACATTTGTATGTATACATGACGCACCGATAAATTTTGCGTAAACATAACACCATCGATGTAAATACTTATCATATTCAGGTCAGTACAACAATGTTATAAGTACATCGAAATCAATATTGACCTGTGCATAATATTTATGTATTTGGATGAGTCGCATTACCAAAAATAATATTTAATGGCAGGGGGTTTAAAGATGTGGTGCGTCATGCATGGGCATCAATTGGGCATACATATATAGCTCGAAATGGATCATTTTTTTATATGGTCCAACGATGGACCAATTTATTGATGTACATGATCGGCCAAAGTTTTTGAGTTTTTCTTAATACCATGCAGTATAAATATACTCCCAATCAATTGCTGTGTTAAGTTCTGGAAAATCGCAACTATAATGTTTTTTTGATTTCTCGAATTGCTAAGGATTCACATCATGACCATGAGGATACAGGTAAAAAGTAGACATGCACCGAGTACCGAAAGAGTCGACTCGGCCGAGCACCGAGTACTCGGCTATATTTTTGCCGAGTACTCGTTTCTGCTCGTTTGCCGAGCACCGAGCAAAGCTCGGCAATCGAGTACCGAGCAAGGCTCGGCCACCGAGTAAATTGTCAAAAAGATCATCAAAAAAATCATTGTTTACATAATATTTAATTACCAGTGCCTTTATTTTGAGAACTGGTGGACAGAATGACGTGAAACTACTGATTCTTCCGCCTGTTCCAACATTTCGATTAAAGTTGATTACCGAATAGAATTAACAAATTTCATGGGTGTATTTTCAAGTAAGTTTGATTTTGATTGCAAAAATCACATGATAATTTGAACTGCACAGTGTATGTAAGTACCGGGTAAAGTGGTACTGGATACATATAAAAATTTAAGAAATACTCGGCCGAGCACGCAAAAATACTCGGCCGAGTCCGAGTAGTGAGAGCACGGCCAAAATCTGCCGAGTACTCGGCAGCGCCGAGTACTCGGTGCATGTCTAGTAAAAAGGTACATAATTGCCATATGGGGTGTCATTTTAAATGAAATTTGACCGGGATTTGAAGGACGTTATTATTTTTGACCTCATGACCTTGAGGACGAGGCCAAAGGTTAAAAATATATAATTGTCAGATATGATATCATTTTAAAGGAAATTTCGGTCGTTCTGACGCTACTTTTTTGATATTCGTTTATAAGGATTTATTTATCCTATTAATTTGGGGAAAATGAGAAAGAAACTCGTTGAATTTTGGAAAGTTAATTAAACTAAAGAGGAGAAAAAATAGTGAGCTCGACCGGAACCTGCTTGTTATTTATCCTATCAGACAAATGGCTTAAATGGCTTGATTGAACAGAAAATGCCTACACAACCTTGTCTACGTAGCAGATTAAGCTAAAGGTATTACACGTGCCTAGATTAGATTAGATTAATTAAGATATTTGCTGGTATATATGCCAAATACATAGATACGCAAGTAGTTATCTTCCATTTCCAAAACTGCTTCTAAATATATATAGTATTAATCCACATATCTTAAGGAGAATTGTCATATTCTGAATAATAAATAAGTATTCGTCTAGGTCTTTTATACCAATAAGTTAATTAATCGACTTGTTTATAACTCAGGCAATTTCACTCAAATTAAGACTTATTTTTCTTAGAAAATAGCAAGTTACCGATAAGTAGACATCCATGAAATGAGTGCACCTGTCAAGAAAATATGGGAATACTTTTCATTTCACATTTACTACTCTTTCACATATGTATGACCGTCCTCAAATGCGATAACTTCATATCATTTCGACAAGATGTCCGAGCTTGTTTGGCACACCTTATCGCTTAACTTTCGAGCAAATAAGTACTTGTGGAAAACCTCTTTCCAATGGGATCCCATTCAACGACAATTCCTCCACATTCCTGGAACATTCCGAACCTTCTTCTGGTGGTATTTTGTCGTGTTTTTCATCAACATTTGCATCACTTTGAATTGCTGTGGATACATTATCCTGGGACAGTTGTACAAATTTCATCCTCGCATCCCAGTTTGGGTCACGGTGCAATATTTTATAGCGGCAGCAGGGATTTGGTTGGCTGGGGGGGTTGCAATTTTTTTCATATTCTTTGGTGACCATACCGTCCTTATAGTCAATACGATAATTCAGGTTTACGAAGACTTTGAGGACTCCATCAAAGGTTAATGAATATTTTTCTAATATTAACTTATTTTATTTGGGTGCATTGAAATATTTATGTATCATTAGGTCGTAAGCTTATCCAAAAAAAGAAATGGAAGGGAATTCAGATTCCTCCAATTTTGTTAAATCCTGAAGGAAAATTGGACAAACCAGGTATTTCCATTGTCGTGTCCTATATAGGAGAATGGAACCTACCAACCACCGATTTTACACCCACCCATCAGTATTTACAGCATGGGCATCAAAATCGGTGGGTGATAAGTTCTGTGTCCCTCCTAACTTTATTTGCGTATGTAATACATACTATGCATACATACACAAATACATATATGTACTACATAAATTTCTATAAATTATTTGTCTCCGTAGGGCTGGTGCTATTTTCCATTCTTGCCCCACTGCCTTTCATCCCTCTCCCAATGACTCTTGTTGACGTATTTGTACTGAAGATGGATGTGTACATATTCGTGCTTGAGAAGATTCTACCTCATGAAATTGCAAACTCTTTGCTCCTAATACCATTAAGAGCCGGGCTTCTTTACATCGTGGCGGCGGAAGTCGCGAGGATAGTGCCATTCCTCTTGTACGTCCTTGCAATCCCGGCGCAACTTATCATAAAATCAGTGGACACTTTGCTCAACATCAGACTTGAGTATGCGCATATCTACATACATATAACTATACGCACTTCATACATGTTTATGTATCTATAAATATACATACATATGTACATATATTAGTACACCCAATATGTTTTTTTTACATGTGCACTTACAAAATTGCTAGAAACTCGAGCTAATTCATCATTTTGCGTCAATTCCTTGGATACAGCCTTTCCGAAATTTTCTGGTACCAGAAGGTACTGGGCGCTAGCCCGTCAGATGTAAATTTTTGTCAAGCACAAAAACCTTCAGCTTACATAACCCTTCATATGGCTAAACTTGTCGGTTCCATATTACAAATACATATAAGTATACCAAATTTCTACCCGATCCAATAATTTAAAGAGAATTATCTAAACGTCAGACAGACAAACACGATGGTTTCATAAGCCCTGCGATCGGCTATCGAAACACGACTAAATCTAACCGATCTAACTCGTTATTTCAGAAAACTTGTCTCAAGGAAAGTCAGATTAACTCCAAGAACAATTTATTGACTGTGCACAAAGTAATCATAGAGTCACATAATTTCTGAAAAGCTCACAATTTCACATTATCCAAAACGGTATCGAGTTTCTAGACATGTTATGTACAAACGCAATAGAAATGTCTGGCTAATTACTTCACAATTATACATCTGTAATTCGAAATATCTATGTGCATACTTAAATACTGCGTAGTTTCATAAAAATGGAAAATAATTATTTAAGTGAAGGAATTTTCGCTACGTTATAATGAAGCAATTTGCGGTGGTTCACTATGTAACTTATGTACGTATGTACGTACATGCGCAACTTATACATTATTTATATAATTACATGTATATGTAAATGGTCAAGCATATCTCTTTTAAATTATAGGCCTGCAACAACTCGAGCCAGATGGAATGAAACCTTAAACTATTTCAACCAGCTTATAATAATGAATCGTGTAGTTGAAAGCTACTTAGCCACAATTGCCTTCATTCTCATGGGGTCAGGTTTGGTGTTATCATCCGCTCTCAATTTTGCAACAATTCGTCTCTACGATATTGGGCTGCCATTCGTCTTCTACCTCACGTACCCCTTCTTCGCTGTGTGCGTCTTAACCATAATCTTGTCCTTACTTCCGGTTGGGATTCGCATCCATGAGCGTTCCGCGACAACGTTGGTCAAATGGAGACAAATCCTTGGTGCGAGGGATGCTCAGTTCGCAAAAAGACTGAGGGGAACAAGGCCCCTCATTTTTTATGCTGGACTCAATGCACACAATTTCTACAGTATCCAGAAATCATTAATGACTACTTATATCATGGCGATTGTGGATTACACGATAAATCTGCTTGTATCGTTTCCAACCTTACACTTCTAATGCTAGATACGCTGTAAAGTATCCGGTAGAGTCACATACATACATACATACGTGCATCGCACATGTATTTATTCACGTCCGTTTGATCGTCAGCATGCCTCGTAATTTAGCACTATATGTACAGTCGGTTTATTTACCATACGACCCTCGACGTCACCACTGCAATGCTATTAGTAATGAGAGTGATGACGTCGAGGATCGTATAGTTAAAAAAACAGGAGTATGTATGTACATATCTACGATATTATTTATGTTATGTATGATGAATTTTTGTAAAACAAGATCACATTAAGAGGATATAAAAACCTTAACATAACGAACAGATAACATATGCATAGACACATATGTAAGCATAACACTATCACTGTGCTTATCACATGTAGGTAAGCACAACGACGTCAAAACATGAAAATCAATAGTGACCTCTATGCATAATATATATTTACCTGGATGTGTCGTATTACCAAAAATGTTTAGCTTGTATACAGTTTTATTTTAAGGTGTGGTAGGTCACGGGATATGTATATAGCTCGCAGTGGATCATTTTTTAAGTGGACCATGGGGCATGGACCACTTACTTCGGATGCAATTTCAGGATGTAATTCGCAATCTTCTTTGTCAATCCAGTTCAGTAATTTTTAATGAATATTTACGAATTAATTTTAGAAATTGGGACCAGAGAGAATTAGATATTGAATAAAAAGAATATTTAAATTAAATGTTCCATTTAAAATGGGTAGGAATTTAGTTTAGATTGAAATTTCTAATTTAGTACTTAAATGAATATAATAAAGCATTATTATTGCAAATTTATTGCATGTTATCAATAATTTGTGGAGTATTTATGTATGTATGTAAATAAAATAAAACAATTTGCTCCCAGTTTTTTTTAAGTTTTTAAAGATTTGCTTGTGGGTTTATTATCTTCTACGTCTTGAGGTGAGGAAAGTACAGACAATAAGTTTAAAATGAATACGGAAGAACAAAGAAATAACTGACATAGTTGTCAAGAGCTAGGTGAGTGGTGGTGGTTTTATTCGTTGTCATGACGACGTTGACGACGATCGTGACGATGACACACCCGAAAGCATCTCTTTCTTGGCGAAGCAGATCTTACTCTGCGTTCTGTGCCAAGCGGGCCATGGACCCAGCTCGGCGACCACGCAGCTTGACCAGAGCGCCCTCGTTGACCTCGGATCGCTCTTCGGCATCCTCCAAGTCAGTTTGTGCCTTGCGGTACTTGGCGAGATTCAGGCTGGCAATTTCTTCCTGTAATTATGGAGGGAAAATTAATTAATTTCAAGAAATGTAACATAAATTTCGTAGAAATTAAAAAACTAAGAATGCTAAATTTCATTAGAAACTGTAATGTTTTGCATTAAATTTTCAGATATTAAATTGTTTTAATCGGAATTTAATATTGTAATGTGCATCAAGTTTAGAAGAAATTCAAAAATATAAACGCATAATTTCATAGTTTAAATATTTTGTGTTAAGTTTGCGGATAATAGATTTTTTAGTAGGACTTAAGTTTAAGAAATCTCAAAATCAAAATGTCTAATTTTATCTAATTAAAAGTTGTTCTAACTTTTCAGATAATATTTTTTTTTAATTAAATTTAGAAATTTCAAAACAAAAACGCTTAATTTTATAAAAAAAGCCTGACCTGAAGCAAGTTCAGTCACCAATCTTTTCCCGATTTTTTAATTATAAATGCCAAGCTCATTCTCAAACAAATAAAAAATGAATTTCTGAAAATGTAGCTAAAATTTGCAATAAATTCATGTGCAAAACTTTCGTAATTTTCCCCATAAATTTTACCCCCAAAATTTTGAAATATATAAACTTGACTCACCGCTTCCTCAATCTGCCTCTTGAAGGTCTTGATCTTTTGTTGGAGTTTGTCAACAAGGTCTTGCATGCGTTCGTGGTTTTTGCGGTCTTCATCAGCCTGGAAGGTCATCTCCTTAATGCGGCGCTCGTTCTTGCGGGAGGATTTCTGGGCATCGGCGTGTCGGCGTTGTTCTCCATCAAGTTCGCCTTCAAGTTGTCGGATGCGCTCTTCCAGCTTGGCGATGGCCTTCTTTCCTCCCTTAAGGGCCAGAGTTTCAGCCTCGTTCAGCCGGTTTTGCAAGTCCTTGGCTTGGAGTTCCAACTGCTTGCGGAGCTTCTCCTGGTGTTGGGCGTGATCTTGTTCGGCACGAAGTTCATCGGCAAGCCGAGCGGCGTCAATCATGGCCTTTTTGGCTTTCTCGTCAGACATCTTGGCTTCATTGAGGATCTCTTCGAGATCGGTCTGGAAAAGGGAGGAAATTTAGAAATTTGAAAAAATTGTGGGAATAGCAAAGTAAATGTGGCATGTGAGCAGGTAAGCTTGATTTTTTAAGCTTTTTGCAAACTAACTATTGAGGGTATTCAAGACGAGTTCCTTCATATTTTGACAAAGCTTCCAAAAAATTCGCAAGTTTCCCTGTATTTTGGACTGAAAATTCATTTGCGAACTTTCCTTCGTATTTGCTAGACCAGTGTAGCCCTCAATTAATCAACAATTAATCGTTAATTACGTAGTCACCAATTTATGGTCAGTTAATCACCAACGAATCGCCAATTTTCTTAAAACAATTTGCGAATATGATTTGACTTGAATGCCCCCAATAAATCGTAAACTTTACCAAATTTCAAATTATCATAAAACAAATCTCCTTACATGAAGAGTAGAAAGCTCAGATTCCAACTTCCTTCTCGCCGAAGCGAGGCTGTTAGCCTGCGCGGCAAGCTCGCTGATTTGTTCGTTCGCATCGGTCAACTCTTGTTCGGCGTTTCGTCGAGCTCGGTCAGCTTGTTCGAGGAGAGTTCGAGATTCTTCCAACTCATTGAAGAGTGCGTTGGATCGTCGCTCCGCATTGGCAAGAGCTTCTCGCGCTTCGTCGCGGGCGCGTTGCTCGTCCTCAAGAGCGCCTTGCGTTTCCTTCAAGGTGTTTTGGTAGCGCTTGATGTTCTTTTGGGCTTCCTGGGCAGCCTTGGAGGCTTGGTCGAGAGCAATTTCGAGCTCATTGATGTCCGACTCGAGCTTCTTCTTTTGTCTCAAAGCTTCCGCGCGGGCTTTAGCTTCAGCCTCCAAGCTGGACTGGAGTGAATCCAGGGCGCGCATGTGGTTCTTGCGGGTGTTCTCGAACTCGTCTTCCTTCTCTTGGATGCGTCGGTCGATCTCTTGTCGGACGGTGGAGAGCTCCAGCTGTCCGCGGAGAAGTTTGGATTCTTCTTGTTCCAAAGCGGATTCAGCCTCTTCAAGAGCGGCTTGAAGTTCATCCTTCTCAACTTCGAGACGTCGTCGGGCTTTGTCCAACTCGTGGATGGCGCGGCCACCTTCGCCAATCTAGACGGGAGGATAAAGGAGAAATTAAGGTTAGTTTTGCAGGAGGCTAAAATCTGCGACCAGTAAATTTTAGGGCATTTATAATCGGAATATTTTTAGCGTACTAGAATTCGATTTTTGACAATTTAGAGAAATCGGTAAAACTGATTTCCAATTTCTACCAAAACTTTTCTAAACAGGTTTTTGAAACAGTGAAATTTAAAAATTTTGTAAACATAATAAAGTAAAATTTGAGAAAAAAATATTTCGCCAACATTAATTTTCAATACAAAATAAGAAATGTAAAATCCTAGCTCGAAGGGATTTTTTACCAAAAAATCGAAAGTAACCTGTTTCAAAAAACCGATTTTTTTATAACCTGGTTATACCAAATGGCTAAATCGGATTTCGGAAAAATCTATATTAAACTGGGTTTATAATATCGGAAAAATCCGTCCCCACTACTAAATTAGTTACCACTGGAATTACCAACCTGGTCCATGAGGTCCTTAATTTCCTCGACGAGAGCCTTATTCTCACGTCGGACAGAGTCCAATTGTTCCTGACTTTCATCATAGACCGCTCGCAGACGGAAGAGTTCCGTCGAGTAGTTCCTGCACTCCTTCTGGCTGTTGTCCAACTCCGCGGCCAGGTCGTCGACGCGCTGCTTCCATTCGGAGACAGTTTTGTCGAAAGCCTTGGCGCGCTTCTCCATCGCGTTGGCCAAGCTCTTGGCACGCTCCACTTCGAGCTGCATGTCTTCCAACTCGGTGGCCAAACGTTGCTTGCTCTTCTCCAAAGCGATCACTTTTTGGTTCAAGGACTCAATAGTTTCTTCCGCTTCGGTGAGACGAGCTTGCAATTTGCGCCTAGGGAAAAATTGCAAATTTTGTAAATTTTTCGCAAAAGTGGAATATAGAAAAACGTCTTATTTTAATAGCATTTTAATTTGTTTTGCATATTTAAGCAGCTCTAAGAAATTTCGGCCTGCAGCTTGCGCCAGGAAAAATAATTGCAAATGGTACAAAGTGAAAGTTTTTCGAAATTAAAAAAATTAAGAAAGTGTGTCGTGAGTGGATTCGCCAAAAATTACAAATCCAAAAAAGATTCGGGTTATCCTATTTTGCTTTAGTTGCTGTGGATTATCTGTAATTTCTGTGCCTTGCAAGGAAATTTGTGAAAAAATTTTGCGAAGTAAAAATACTAGCAAAACACAAAATTCGCTCAGTTCATCAACATAAATTTTAAAAGAAATCTCAAATTTCCAAAACTATTTTATGATTCTAAATTTCTTAAATTTCGAAAGGCTTTGCAAACTTCAGCAAATTTCGCAAGTTATGTTGCTTAATTTATTTATGTACAAAGTGCCCCAATCCGAAACAATTTCTTACTTGGTCTCCTCCAACTCTTCAGCTCGGGCAACTCCTTCCGATTCGTATTTTGCACGCCAAAGTTGAGCTGCAATTTAATTAAAGATGATTACAAATTTTGCAAACGTATATATTTTCGCAAATTAATCCACCCACCTTCCGCATTAGCCTTTGACAATTGACGAACCAGATCCGCCTTGCCTTCCGCTTCTCCGTCCAATTGCTCCCTCAATCCGTCCTGGTCATGTTCGACGGTCCTGAACTTGGCCAAAAGTACGGCACGTTCTCGACTCTCCTCATCCGCGACGCGCTTGACGTCCTCCAACTGTTGAGCAAGCGAGATCTTGAGCTTGTTCAGGGTCGAAATCTGCGTATCGGCGTCCTCCAATTGGCGCGAAAGTTCGGAATTCTCAATCGCCAACTTCTTCTTGGAACCATCGAGTTCTTGCAGGGTTCGCGCGGCTTCTTCATATTTGGCTTGAAGGTCACCCAGCTGACCTTGCCAGATCTTGTTCAATTTCTCTTGACCCGCCTTCTCGTTGCTGAGATGGTCCATCGCGGAGCGGATGTCGTTCAGCTCGGAGGACATGCCTTGGCGTTCTTTCTCGGCCCTGGGGAAAAGTGAGATTGTTTTTTAGGAGGGAAGTTTAAATGTTGCTGAGTCGGTAAGTGAAATCGTTTATTGCATTTTAACTGATCAAACTCTTCCCATAGTGTTATCATGGAATAACTCGGAATATATGTAAGTATCATCATGTCATTAATATTGGTTAGTAGAAATTTTTGAAATTTTGGGGAACATAAAATTAGGAAATTTGTTACTCACCTAGCCTTCAGCTTGTTAAGAGTGTCGATCTGTTCCGCCATTTCTGCGACTGCGTCATTGTGCTTCTTTCGGATTCCCGCCATGCTGGATTCGTGTTGAATGTTGGCTTCTTCAATGTCCCGGCGAAGCTTGGTTAGCTCGGACTCGCGCTTCTTGTTGAGTTCGATTTGTGCCGCGGTGGCGCCACCGGCTTCGTCTAAACGCTCGGTCAGCTCTTCCAAGTCGCGGGCAAGATCGCTCCTCTGCTTCTCGGCCTTAGCGCGGGCTTGACGCTCAGCTTCGAGCTCTTCTTCAAGCTCTTCGATGCGTCCTTGCAATTCCTTGATTTGCTTTTGAAGCTTGGAAACGACGCTTTGTTCGTCCTCCAATTTGCTGGTGAGAGACTGGATGTCCTTGTCTTTGCGTTGGATGGTCTGAATTAAGAGGAAGGAAAAAATTTAGTGAGACTATATATTGCGATATGAATATTTCCATGAAAATAGAAAGACTAAATCCTGTCATAAAATTCTTTCCATGAAAACGGAAAGACTAAATTCTGCCAAACAATTCTTTCCTTGAAACAGATTTGACTAAATCCTGCCAAATTAAATCCCCCACAAAAACAATTCCCCACCTGTTCCAACTCCTTCTTATTCCTCTCCAAATCCTGGACCGACTCCTGCGTCAACTTCAAATCTCCTTCCACCTTCCTCTTGGTCTTCTCATAATCGGCGCGCAGCTTCTTTTCGCGCTCGAGCGACTCCTCCAACTCATCTAAAGTCTGTTCCAACTTTGACTTAACCTTGTTGAGATGGTTCACCTTGTCCTCCGCGGTCTGGAGTTCTTCCCCAGTCTTCGAGGTGAGCTCTTGCATGTGCTTCTTCTCCTTGTTCAGCTTGTTGATGAGGTCGTCTTGGCGGGAGATTTCGTCATTCAAAGTTCGAATCTGGTGGTCACGTGTGTTCTTGTCGCCTTCAACTTTGTTCACGGCAAGCTCGAGGTCTTCAAAGTCCTTCTTCATGCCTTGAAGTTCCTGCTCCATCTTCTTCTTCTCGGCGAAGAGCTTGGTGCGCGCTTCCTCCTCGCGGACGAGTTTGGCCTGCGCGTCCTGAATTTGTTGTTCGAGGGTTTCCTTCTGCGTCTGCATTTTGGTGAGTCGCACACCGTAATCGCCTCCCTTTCCGCGCTCTTCTTCGAGTTGGCGCTGAATGTCGTCGCGCTCCGCGGCCGCCTTGGCTTCCCGCTCGTTCGCTTCGGCTTTAAGTTTTTGCTCGTTGGCGACTCCAGCCTCGAGTTTTTCGGCTTTTTCTTCAAGCTTCTTGAGCTCGTCGCCGATCTTGGAGGAGGCGATGAGAGGTTTGAGTTTCTGCATGACGTCGAACCACACCCACTGCTTCATCTGCACGTAGGTGCGGAGATTGCGTTGGACGACTTGGAGAGCGATACTGTGGAGTTGGGGGAGAAATTTGATTAAATTTGTGAACAAGGTAATTCGAACGGGGAAGAATTTTGTGCTTTTTAGAAGATAAACTTTTTGAATAAGAGTTCGGAGTTAGCAAGTGCAAGTGGATGAGGAGAAAGTTGAAATTTTGTAAGTAGATAAAGTGAAATTTTTTTTTTAAAAAAAGGAAAGTGGAAATTTTGTAAAATGAAAAAGTTAACATTTTGTAAATCGTGAAAGTTTGAATTTTATGAATGGAAGAAAGTTGAAATTTTCATAAGAAACAAATACGACATTTTTGATGTTTCTGAAGGAGGTAAAATGAAATTTGGGAAGAAATTTATCTAAAAGAGAAACTTGGAATGTTAGAGAAATCGAAAGTTTAGAAAACTTCGGAATTAGGAAAGTTTGATTTTTCGAAAAAGAGAAAGTTTAACTCGGCTAAACTGTTGTGTATTTTAACCCATTTACCGTTGTTCCTGGAGTCGCTTGAACTCCTTCAACTGCAAGAAGGTACGGATCCTAGATTGCATCCAGGTCATGACCTGTCCAACCTTGTCGTCACGCATTTCTTCAAGATAACCCAAGGTTCCGGCACTAGATGATTTCACAACAATAAAATTACTCCACTTTCTCATAATTGTTACACAATCCACAACAATCTCTTAAGTTTCCTCACCGGAAGAAAACCTTGGTGTGACCGACACGGTATCGATCAGCGTCCAATGCGATGACATCAAAGCAAGCGGTGGCCATCTTCTTGTCGTCCTTCTCGTTCGCCTTCATCTGCTCGGCGGCAAGGATGATGTAACTATTTGATAAAATGAAAAATTGAAAATTTCGAAAATAAAAAAATTTCATATTTTCAAAATTAAAAAAAAATCAAAATTGTGTACCGATGCTTGAAGTCAGGATAGTTCATCCTGTTGGGGAATCCCTTCCGACAAATACGGATGCCTTCAAGCACACCATTACAGGTGAGCTGGTGCATAACCAAATGGGCGTCAACGAGACCGGGTGTCTTGACCTCGTTCGGCACAATGCATCGGATAAAATGAGGATGCGTAGCTTTCAAAGTGGTCATCAAGTTGTTCAATTGTTCCTGTGGGGAAAGAAATATAAAGAATTTTAGAATTTGTAGAAATTAAAATTCACTTGAACACGATCAGGATAGATTTTGTTCTCGTGCTTGGAGAAGATTTGGTATAATTTACGGGTGAAATCAGATTCATATAAATACATACAATAATACGGGTAAAATCAGGGTGAAAGGGGTACATGTATTAAATTACTAAATTCGTAGGATTCACATTTTCAAGAATGGATCATTAAATAAAATCTAGTTGAGGCAGGTTTTGTAAAAAATACGTTTCTCCAGGTCATCGCAGCAGGGATAATGCACATACATTTGAGGTGAAAGTCGGTGAAAGGTAGAAATGGATAAAAAATATTAAACGCTGTGATTAATTATGTAACTTAATATTGGAATATTTTGGGAATTCTCAAGGGGTCACACTTTAGTAAGGTCGGAAGATAGTGTTAAATTGAGGCAGAAATAACTAAAAAATGTATCAAACAAGGAGGGAAATATGCACCAGGTAACAAAAATATGGAAAGCATTCGGTCTAAAAGGGTTCAAATCCAAGGGGTTCAACCGAATGAATATAATTTTCCCCGGAACTAACTCTGTATGACGAAGATACACTGGACATACCACCTCCCTTCTTCTTGCCACCACCTATTCAGCATTCAATCACATCAATAAAGACATAAATACATGACTTTCTCCCAGCTTAATTAAGGGGTCAATGGTCAAGTGAAAATTCTCCAAAAATCTTCACTAATTCTATTCCATCTCGTTTATAAATACCGCTTAATCTTAAATCAACTCCATTTCAATCTGCATAGCTTCATAACATTATTTTTTTGATATTAAAATATGCACCTTTGCCACCACCGGCATCCTTTCCAGCGTCTCCACTCTGTCCGGGATGGTCCGAATAGAGGAAAACGACCAAGTCGTTGGATCCCTTCTTCCACTGATCGACCACAGAGTCATTCAAGGGATCCTTATTCTTCTCCAACCAACCGGCAATGTTGTACGCAACGTTTCCGGCGTAATGTCCCACCGTAAAGTGAGCCTCCTTCTGACCTTTATGTTTTCAGAAATAAAATAAATAAAATAAAAAATCATTACGAACAAAAAACTTTTCCAATTTTTGAAGAATATGTATCTACCTGGCTTTGGTGGTTTGGGCTTCATGAAGCAGTTATACTTGCCGAGCAAGTTGGTCTTCAACATGTCCTGGAATGATTGATCGGTAGCTTTGGGGAACATAGTCTGCTCTTCAAGGATGGCGAAGATGCCCATGGGCTTCTCAAACAGCTCGATGCAAGCTTGCAAGTCCATTCCGAAATCTTCGAAGATCCAGTCGAGACCTTCCTTCTTGTATTCTTCCTAAAGTTATACGGATAAAAAAATTAGCATAAATTATACATGTAAATTCACATTTTTAGTGTTTATCGTAACAAAAACAGGTGCAAAAAATTGGTTTTGGTAAGTATAATTTCTTGCGAAAATGCAAATTTCAAACGCCATGAAGCGGACAATTTCTTTAATTATTGGCAGTACAAAGAGCTGCTAGGTGGCGCCTGTTTTTGCATTTTTGCATCTTGAATTTCTCTCATTTTTGTATCTCATATTTCTTGCAGTTCCGTACAAGAAATTCCAAAAACTTGCAAGAAATCAACCCCATTATTTTATCGCATTTCACACATTACACACCTGCTCAAGAACGAACATGTGATGGTTGAAGAATTGCTGCAATTTCTCATTGGTGAAGTTAATGCACAACTGATCGAAACCGTTTTCGTCGAAGATCTCGAACCCGGCAATGTCCAACACTCCGGAGAAGGATTGACGCTTCTGTTTCGTGTCCAGGGTGTCGTTACACTTCTTGACGAGCCACTTGAACATCCTGTCGAAGATGGATTTCGCCATGGCGCCCAAAGTGTAGGAGCATTGGTTGACGTTCATCCCCTTGGTGACGAACTCCGTGCCGACCTTGATCCTGGGCTTGCAAATGTTCTTGTACATCTGCTCGCCGTCAACGCCGAGAAGTTTAGCGCAGTTGGTGCCATCCTCAAGACCGTCGGGTTCGGCCTGCTCTTCACGACCTGGGGAACAATTTGATTTTGAGTATTTCGACATTTTTAGGGAAATATTTAAAATAAGTTGATGGAGGACCAAAACTTGAATTTGGTCTCTTAAAATCTGGGTTTCTATGTAGAATTTTACGATGAGAAGATTCAAATTTTGTCTGTTACTCAGTATTTCAAAATTAATTGGACACCAAAATCAGGCTTCTGCATGGTAAAAATTCGAATATACCATACTTTACAAATTTTTCCCGTAAAAAGTGCTACTGAAGTATGTAGCTATTAGTCTTTTTCGAGGTAAACGTGTACAGAAAAAATTCAAATTTTGAAGTGCAAATCAGTATTTCGAAAATAGTTCGAAACCAAGCTTGTAAAGCGCCAAAATTTGAATTAGGCTTTCGCCACTCGATATCAATTTTCCCCATAAAAATCTATCATTTTTTTCTTGGTAAACGGGCAAAATTCAAATCCTGCCGCGACATTATGTACCTTTCTGCTTGAACTTCATCTCTCCCATGTGCATGACAGAGGCGGTGACCTTGTAGCAATTTTCTCGCTCGGCGGCGGTGAAGAGAAGAATTTCGAAAGCCTCGTGGGTGGCGAGGAACTCTTCATTGTCATCGATCGAAGGGACGGTAATTTTTCCCTGGGAGACGTAGTGGTACTTGTAAATGTCCTCGCCCAAGAAGCAAATGTCCTTCACACCCTTCTCCTTGCAGGCGGGGGACATCAGTTGGTAGAAAATGTGGTAGCAACGCTCCAGAGGCATTTGAGAGATGACTCGGGCCTTCTCGAGCAAGTCTACGAACAAGTTTTTGAAATTATACAAAATCCTTAAATTTTCTAAACTTGCTTTTCGTAGAATATGAAGTTATAGGTAGAATAATTTAAAATTTTGATAGGAATTAAAATAGAATGAGATTTCTCTTTGTCAATTTTTAGAAAAATGGATTCCATCGAGCTGATTAAAAGTTAGGAAATTCACGTCAACTTATTTTGTAACTTTATAATGTGTAACTTTGCAGAATTATTTGTTACAGAAATTTTCAGTTAGAATGTTCCTATAATTTTTATGGTTTATAATCCAAATTCTTTCACGAGATGGGTGCGGTAACTTTACAAAGTATGGTGGATTTAATTTTAGACAAGAAAATGTTTGCATAATTTTGTGTTTCTAAATCGAAATTCTTTAAACTCACGGCTATTTTATAAAATTTATTACGCAGCTACAAACTTTCGCATTCCTATCCCACTTTAACGTATGTTTATTTACTTACAAGACTCGATATCAGCACCAGCCAACTTTCCAGTGGGTCCGAAATGGATACGGATGAATTTACCCTGAAGGATTTGCAAATATAAAAAATTGCAAAACTTTCCCCTTCAAAATTATTGCCACTCACGAATCGGGACGAGTTGTCGTTACGCGTGGTCTTGGCGTTACCGAAGGACTCGAGGACGGGATTGGTTTGGACGATCTGGTCCTCAAGGGAAACCTTGTTCGTTTCTCCTTTCGATGAGGCGCCGACGTTGGCGAAATAAGCGATGACCTTCTTGGTGTTTTCCGTCTTTCCGGCACCAGACTCGCCGGTAATAAGGATGGACTGGTTCTCGTGGTCTTGGATCATGTTTTGGTAAGCACCCTCAGCAATGGCTGAATAAAAGAAGAATATAATTTTAAAAAATAGTTCGAACAATTCGCAAGTAATTGTTTGCTAAACCCACCGAAAATGTGGGGTGGGCACTCGTTACGCCTCTTGTTGGTGTAGATCTTCATGGCCCTCACGGTGTAGATGGGGTACCGTTTGTACGGGTTGATGGCGACGCAGAAGAGACCAGAATAAGTCTGAAAAGGTGAAATTTATTTCAAAATTTTCAAAATTTTAGATTAAATGGCAGAATAGTACACAATTTTAGCTAATTATATTTAATTGGTTAATTTTATTTTCATGACGATTATTTAATTTCATCAAATTTAAATTGTTCCGGTGAAAGTAAAGTGAAAGCAAAATCGCTGAATGTAAAATTTAGTATTTCGTATCATTAAACAGAACTCAACTTTTTTTATAAATCATCCTCTAATTTTTGCTTTGGTACGCTTCGTACATAAAATTCTAGGAAATTAAACGATAAGCGATCTGCATATTTATAAGTGTCGTCTTCAATCCTTCACATATTTTATCCTGTACACTATCTAAGAAAAATGCACATTTAATTCTTTTGCTTAATTTCTCCACAAAAAAAACGAACCGGCGAACCCGGGTATTTCTTGGCTCTCCTCAACTCCAAATCCCTATCTTTTGGCATACTCTGAAAATAGCCTGACATAAAAAACTACTCGCTGCCAAGTACATACATATGTAGATGAATACATACATGCGTTTCCGAGCATTGCAGACTAAAATAATGTGACTTGCTCAAACTGAGGATGAGATGTGCATCCTTCCACCATAATTAACTCCGAGCCAACATTTCTCGCCTATTTATATCATTGCCAATCCACGTAAATTCTGTCTGACGTGGACCAAGCGTTAAGAATGTGATCGATTTTCTACTAATTTCTACTTTAAGTATGCCCCGTGTTAACAATAATTAGCTTGGAAAAGATATGATGCCTTGACCCTTATTCGACAAAAGTCGAACACATGACATCATTCGCGCACTGTCCTTACTGCTTAACCCAGCTACGTGACAAAATTGTAATAAAATCTACGAAAGAATTTCAACGATATGATGCCTTCTCAATTGAGAAATCATATTTTCTACAAAATTTCAAGTCACAAATTTTGTCAAATTCATTTCCCCTCAAAAAAGATGACTTACATAGATCAACTTTGCTTGGTATCTGGACTTGAGATTGTGCAAGACGGACGCATCGTTCAAAAAGGTCAAGTTGGACATGTCCTCGCACTTCTCGTACTTGGGTGGATTCACTTGAGCGACTTGGTCCTTCTTGAATTTCTTCTCCTAAAATTTGCACAAAATTTGGCGAAGTTAGCTCAGCTCATTTTTCTCATCTTTCCAATTTTTAGTACATGTGTACCTCATTTCCGGTCCAGACCATGATACTGTCACCATCTTGACTGCGAATTTCCCCCCGGATAAAGCAATCTGCCGGGTCAGGGACCCAACACGTCGTCTTGGCGTCGTACGGCGTCGACTCGTCTTTCATCTTCATTTCCTGTAATTTGCAAATAAAATTGGGATTCTTTAAACTGTGCAAATTCGATAAGTTCACAAATTTTTAAACTTTCAACTAGAAGTTTCTAAATAAATGCAAGTCTAAAAAAAATTACGAAGCATAATTCAACTACAAATCTGATCTCGCAAATTTGCATAATTGCAAAATTATTTTGCACAAAACTTACCAGGGAAATGAAGAGAAATTCGGTAGGATCAGGCTCCTGCCCAGCCACGAATTTTTGTTCAATAACCATCCCGACTCTTAAGGCCTGGCCCGGTCACGATCCGAAAAACCAAACACCACTTCTCCCAACAATTGATGGAATTCACTTCTCCGTCAGCCCTGCAACGAACCTGGAAACAATGGAAATTTCAAAAAATTTAAACTAAAAACTAACTAAATCTGTAAAACACAGTACTGCACTCACGTGTCGAAAGCTGTCCTGCAGAGTGAATGAGAATGAGGAGAGGGGAGAATTCTGCCGACGACGCCCAGCCAAAGAGACCAACAAGATTCCCTTGTTCTCCAAATTCCATTTTTGGTCTAGGGCTAAAAATAGATCGGTATGAGATTGATCTCCCCCGAATCAGATTGTGTGCATGTGTGTACATATCTATGTAAATGAGGAGAGAAGAACAATGCTGCGGTGCATATGTAAATTACAACCCGATTTCCGATTTCACTTACTGCTTAATCCTACCGTTTTCCGAGCAAAAAGTACAGAGAGCCATGCAAGTATGTACATACATATGTAGTAAGTCTTCAAAAATGGTAGGGAAAAAATATTGATGGTTTTCACGTACCTGTGGATTCATAAAAAAATATTTACTAATTTGCGAAGGATTGACGTGAACGGCGTACATAAATACCTTCGTAAATAATGCATTCGTTAAAGTTTTCAAACAAACTCTTCATCCCCATTTACCCAATAGCATCAATAACTATTTATGGTGCTCTAAAAATTCTTACTTCTAGTTGCAAAAAATACTAAATTGCTAAAAGATATAATAAAACGCATCAACCTTGTGTGCATATTTATTTACGAAGTTGAAAGTCAGCATGGAATATTCGTAAATGTCGTAAATTTGCTACAGTTACGAACGTGACGTGAAAACCCTCAATGACGAATGCCCCTACACAGAATCCGATCCACATACATATGTACATACTTATGTAAATATGTAAATCACATCATATTTGCATATTAATGGTGGGAAGATGAAATGGATCAACTGGCAAAATCAATGCGTAATATTTGATCTGCCCCATAATTATGCAACTACCGCTTATGCATAATTTCATATTGCTAATTTTCTCCAAACGCAATAATTGAAAGAAATACTTTTATTTCCAAATTCACAGGGGTAGGTTTGTTTAATAGAAAGAAATGTTATGTTACAATGCTCAATGTAATTAGTGTAATTGGGCGTTTTGTTACTAAACTATGTAACATTGCCGACTGAAATGTACCAATCTGCACATATTTTCATGAGATATCCACCCCACTAGTTATTTACAATGGATTATTACGATGTTAAATTTGCATACAGAAAAAAACACGATTGTGGCAGTATCCCTTAGTAAATAGATAAATGCTCAAAGTTTCCAACGGTGTAATAAATAGGAGACAATTTTTTAGCAATTTAGCAATTTTCGTACGTCATGTGCTCTCTCTATCTGTGAGTATTCCACGTAGCGTGATTCCTTATCTAATGCTCAGATAGTGTAGTGGTTATCACGTCTGCCTCACACGCAGAAGGTCTCAGGTTCGACCCCTGGTTTGAGCAGTTATTTCCTTTTTGTCCATTTTTGCAAGATTTTGTTTTTTATGAAATATGTATGTACTAGCGTATAGCCCGGTCGAGGCCGGGTTCTAGAGTTCCAGTGGGGGGTGTGCCCAAAGCGAAAAATCCGTCATACTATATTTTAAATAATTCCCAGTGGAGACTTTGTCATACTACATACATACATCAGACTGAGGGTTTGCCCAAGTCATACTGCATTTTAATTAACCTGGTCACAGTACAATTTAATTTCCCCCTGTTGGGGTAGTTGAATAGCTAATTACTTAAGTTCCCGTCGCGTGGGAGTAGTTGAATAGCTAATTACTTAAGTTCCCGTCGCGTGGGAGTAGTTGAATAGCTAATTACTTAAATTCCCACGCTTCACGCTCCCGTTAAGTTCCATAAACCCCGTTAACTTCTACAATTAACGCCAAGCTATTGACGGATTCGGATTCAGCGTCAAAAATACATTCGAATTGATATGCGACAACACGAATAAGCCATATTTGGCCCCACGGTCACGGCAAGGTCACGGGGGGCCTCAGAGGTCAAAACCGTTGGCGGCGTTGGATTCAGCGTCAAAAATACATTCAAATTGATATGCCACTCGCTGTGAGTGGAGTTTCTCAAACTAAAATAATTAATTAATAGTGTTGATCACGATCACTTATCATGATAACTACTATTGATGAGTGATGTATGTATGTATACTGCTCACTCACTCAATTTACTTGCACACTGCAAATATACAAAGACATTTAATTTGAGATTGATGGCAAGCGTACGTGAAAGTCACGTGCAGGCGAAGTGAGACTCATGCAGAAAATGCATGCAACCTCCGCTTCCTTCTTTGTCTCCTCTACGGGGCAACTTGCATTGAGAGCCACAGGGACCCAGGCAGAACTTAACACTAACGCTTTATGGAAGTAGATATGTATGTATTTATAGTCTTCAAAACAGTAAATTATGCAAGAGCCAATTCAACTCTGGAATATAATATGAGAAAAATTTCTGCTGAAATATGTATGAAAAAAATTTCTGAAATTAATAATTTTTAAATTTTGTGCATACTGAGAAATATATAATTTTAATTTTTGTAACAGATGTATTTACATAAACCTATTGATAAATACAGGAAAATTAATCATTTTTCAATATTCTGGAATAAGCATCCCAAAAATGTTGATCGTCTTACTAAAACGGTTAATAAATTTCCAAAAATTTGGACGTATGTATGTATGTGACAGAAACTTTCGCTTATTTATTAAGAAATCAATCTAGTGTTGCTGCACACACACGTGTTACATGCACACATGTAAGAATGGGAAAAGCACAAGCTTTTAGTCCCGAAAATCCAGAGTCGGTTATTAATTACTAACCGATTTTGTTGGAAACACACCTCCCGAAAAATGAATGGGTGCACCACTTGCTTTAAAAATGGGTCGAATTCGTCCCCAAATTTCTGGGGTTTCCTGGAACTAAATTTATTGTAAAATTGAATATGGGAAAATCTATGTATAGTTTTATTGGTCGTGAGTTATGTACCTTATAACCAGAGATTTCCACCCTTTTAAAACCTCTACTATGCAAGATGAGATCGTCAATGCAGCGAGAAAAGTTCTCCTCCGTGACTTCCAAGTTCGAGAACAGGACACTTTTAACCCCTGAAATTTTCACGGCCCATAATTACTATTACATATAATCAATCAGGGGAAATTCTTAAATTGCGTAAGCCTCGAAAGCTTGCATAAGGTTTGAAAATTCCGGTGAGGTTTGAGCCAAGCTTTATATAACTTTTTTGTCGCTCTAAAATGCAACTATCTGATTTTGAAGTTTTTTTTGGAGAATTTAAATTTCTGTTACATAGGTACATTAAGGTAGAGGAGGGGGTTCAAAAAGTCGCTTTTTATTAGCGTTACGCAATTTATTTAAGAACGTCCCCTTAATAGAATTTGGAATCATTATTTACGCGCATATTTATTTTAACTGCACTCTTACCTTTCAAAACGGACATAGTTTTTAGGACATCAATCAGCACGGAGGATTTCATAAATTGGTAGAGGGTGGAACTTAAAGTAACTTTTTTGAGCTCAATCGTGAAATCGAATTCTTCCACCGAGGGAAATAAGTCGATCATGTTTCCCAAAAATTCCTTGTCCTTGCAAGCCAAGGAATGAATGGTCAACGCGAGATGTCGAACTCCTATGTGTCGGCTCCACAATTTTAGATGAGGTAAAAACGATGCTTCAGATCCATTGTGGAGCGAGAGGGTTTTTAATTTGGGAAAGTTGTTCTCATCAAACAAGTGACCAATTTGGTCCATTTTTATTCCACGGATGGAGAATGTGGTAAGTTTCGACATCACGGGAACATCCCAAACTGTTTGGATCTGCGATGCGTACGAAAAAGAGTTAGATATTTATTTAGTACTGATCAACAACATCAGGTATTGGGCAGATATATGTACGAGGGATCATCCAAAATTAAGTGGTCTTGCCTTGAAGGAGCAATATATTAGGGGTACTTGCTTTATGACTTTTCAGTATAGTCCCCTGCGAGGTCAACACACTTGGTCCGCTTGGATTTCAAAGACTCTATCCCGCTTTTATTATTGGTTTTATAAACAAAAAGACAGAACTGCTGCTTTCACCTCATCAATAGTTGAAACTCTCCTCCACCTGAGGTTTTTTTTAATGTCGAAACATTTAGATAGTGGTCACTAGAGGTGTAGACTGGATAAAATAATTCTGTCATCTTTTGGCCTAAAATGGCACCCCATAAAATTTTGGATGCGTAACCTGGAAAGTTGTGTAAACGACGCGATTTTTTACTCGTCGTTTCTCCACAACGATCTCCTCGGATCGGCCAAGGCCGTAAATTTTTAACCTATGATATCCAAGATACATGCATACATATGGGTTTATCTTCCACACCAACTGAAAAAGTGGGGCAACATGACCCCTCTTCAAGGCGAAACCAATTATCTTGGATGATCCCTCGTATATACAAGTATACACATATGTACTCTAATTCTGTGGGGCCGACTTACTCACAACAGCCTTCGTACATTGAGCATGAAAAGATAACCCGCGAAATTTCGCAAAGCTAGTTTTCAAATCAACACAGTCCATGACTTCGACCTGTTGAATTATTTTGCAAAAAATATTTATCAAACTCCATCAAAAAAGATGGAACTAAAATAAAACTAAAACTAAAATAAAATAGGGTGTACATCAGTTTGCATAGCTTTGCGAAATCACATTTTTACATATCCCAGCACAACCCAAACTTTGTAAATTTGCGAAATGCCGTTGTGATGAGTACTTATGTATGTAAATAAATACCTCGAAATATCTACGCACTTACCCGCTTTTTGCCAACATCATCGGTACAGTCCGACAATTCCAGCTCGATTAAGGAATCCTTGACCGGTGTCAGCATCTCGGTCACATTGTCCAAATTGAGGTCACGAACATTGTTCCTAGCGATGAATTTATATTTCAAAACTTTCAGGCTTCTGCATCCCCCCAAATCTGGATAGAAAGACCCTGTGACTTCCAAAGTGGTCAAATTGGGGGCAGACTCGATCCAGATTTTGTACAGGGATTTAAATTTGGTAGTGATTGGAAAGGGTTGCCTAATAAACAATCTCATCCAGGTCAAGTCAGGTTGAGGGGGAAGTTTTTGAACCGCCGGGAAAGGGTTTTTGTCGAAACTATTGTGTTCACACGTGTTAACGATTTGAAAGCGTTGGATTTTTGTGGAGCCCAACAGACTCATTCCTTTCAAGAAGACTGGAACGAATTCCTTCCGGCTAACGAAAAGTTTAATTTCACGAGTTAATGGACCCACATGGGTGAACGCTTTTGCAACAACGTCAGCCTTCTTTTCAGACGGAATGGACGGGTGGAATCTGTGGTCCGAGATGATGATGCACTGGAGCAGTTTATTGTTGATAGAGGCATCTATTCCTAAGTTGAAGTAATAATAGCGATAAAACATGTTGACATGGATATAACTCCGTTTTCCTAAGAAAGTAGCGCCAAAGTCGGCCCACTCCTGGCAAACTAGCCGAAAATTCTTCAAATCGAGAAGGTCGAGTTTGGCCAAGATGAGGTCGAGGATCTGGGATAAAAAGGAAAAATTACTGCGTTGAAAGAATCCACTATTAGTGATAAGCTGACCAACGGATTCCTCAAAACTTTTGATGTGGCGTTGTCAACGTCGGCAAAAGCTTTTTCTGAGTCTGGAATTAAACGGAGTGAATTTATAAAATGAGTATCTCTAATAATACATAAATAAAGCCTTCATTTTTTCGACAGGGTTATAAATATGTATTTACTTATATAGGTTGCGGCGTTTACAACAGTTTGCTAAGATCCGTGATGGAGTTGACGTGAACTTCACGCTGTGCTGATTTGTATCGCTAAAATCTTTGACCATGTTGTCAAGTAAATGCTTCATCCTCATTGTCTGTGTGACGTTTAAACCACCCTGTATAAAAAAGGACGCAAAATCCATGCAAATTAAGCAAAAGTGTATTACATAATCGTGTACTACATAATCGCGTACTAAATTCAGACTTATTTATTTAGAGGTTAATAAAGAGCTAGCTCCAGCCCAATTTAACGAACCTTTTGACCAGCATTACTACGAATTACGGCTTCTCGCTCCCATTCTGAGGCATTCTGACGGAAAAAAACACCAGCACCACACCCACTCGTAGGGTTTGTTCCATTCAAAATATACAGGGCCCCATCCTGCATCTGAGTTTCGATCGTATCAAATTTTTCTTCCGTTTTCTTGCAACTGGAAATATGTAAATGAGCACAAGTCTTAACAAAAAGTCGCCACACATATGTAATTAGATAAGCAAACTTGTCTAGTGCGCTTATTCTACACTGCAATTTTAGCATTAACAATTGCAAAATAAAAAATTTACAGATCATTCTTAATAATAAAATACGTAAAAGAATGATGAAACGTTAAAATATTCGACAAGTATGTACGAGAATATGTGTTTCCTTGACTAAACTTAAAACTGAAATAGCACGGCTTTCGAAGATGATTGGAATCTTTAATTGCGACTGAATTATACAACTGAAGAGTGTTTTTCAACATGTGGGTCAGAAATACATAGATATTTATAACAGCCTAAACACGCTTATCATTTTTGGTGATGCGACTAATCCGAGTAAATCCTGTGAATAGATAAATAAATAATTACGATTTGTATGTTCAATGTCAATTGTTCTTACTGCACAATGACGAGCCTGACATGTTAAATTTTCTAAAAATGCTCATTAGTCGGTGATAATCCGATGGGAAAATTATAAGTTAGATATTTATGCCCGTCCAATGTAATACTGGAGTGAACACATCCATACAATCTAAAGATTGCATACCATGCATTAAGCATGGTGCGAGCAGTGATGCGACTCATCGAGGTAAATATTGTGCATGCGTAAATTACCATGATTTCATGCTTAACGTCGTTGGGCTTACCTGCATGTGATACACTTGATGCCTATGATTGCATATGATTTATCTGCTCGGTACGTTTGGCCATGCCCGTTCAATGTATGTAATAATGCAGTATTTATAAAGACTTATCATAAATAATATCGTGTATATGTATATGAATTTGATCATAAAACTAGGCATGATGATAATCAGACATCTCGCCAGTACTGGCGTGAATGCATACATATGTACATATTTACATATGATGTATTGTATTGTACAGTTAGTTAGTAGATAATAATTCAATGTTTAATGCATATGTACCTATTATTGACACATGAGTTGAAAATTATTTTGTGACTTGACTCGGTGTGTAACATCGTCGTAATTAAATATCGCAGTGTAATTCTGTTTGATTAATGCTTAAAAAACCTAAAACCATCCAGTAATTGGGATTTAATTTGATTTAGATATCGACTTCAGCTGGGGCAGCGTAACATCGAAGGTCACCTTGCATCAATTTCTAGGTAATTAACAACTGCTGTCGTTCTTAAAGTACCGTTAAGAGAATGTACTATAATAATATCTATGTTCACGTGGCTACACTTTCCCCGAACGGGAAAGTGGAGGCACGTACATATATGCACCGATCCGGTATTGGATCGTGGACTTGTACTTTGACCACCTTACAATAAAGATCTCTTCCACTCTCACAAGTCCCTTTGGGAGTAACATTCTTTCCCATCGTAATTACACACATCTCATACATCCATCCTTCAGAGCCACATACATAATACATAAATACATATAATACACATACCACCACCCAAGCAATACATTTAATTATTTAATTATTTTGTAAATCATAACTGGTGACTCCGATGGTCCTGGGATTCCAAATGATCCCCCAGGTAACCGCACCCACAATCTCGGACAAACAAGAAAACCGTTGTATTCTAACTAATTCCCGCCCTTCCAAACCCAGTTAAATTTTACATTAAGTAAATCTCGCCATAAACCCAGACATCTGCAGTGCGGACATCAAAGGTCGGCGCCCCAACATTCAGTACCTACTTTGCGGACGACGGTGTTACCTAGCAACAACCATATAAACAGGACTACACCATTGACGCGACGTTCATTTAAGTTACCCAACCGACCCCCCGATATACCTCCCAAATTCGCACGTCATCACAACAAGTGAAAGCATCCCGATTTACAACATCACGCGAAAAAGATTATCAACGCTAACCTTCCCCGTGCTCGCGTAATACATAGGTTATTACAAATATCGACAGAATGCAAATTCCCTCAATACAAAGTGCTTATTCCTAACGCAAGACACAACAGAGTACCCGGTCAAGCTTACGTAAATTCTCCCCCATGTTAAACCTGGAGCCCATTTACCCGGGTTTTCAACTCTTCCTTCCCACCCAACACCACACCACCCAGATAACAATTCGCTCTGAACTCTCTTATGTTTCGATATTACATTCGCTTTGATATCGATATCGAATTCGTCTCGAATTTCCAACTTTCGAGATAAATTCGAGGAGATATCGAAGGGAAATGTCCGCCGATTCGACAGGGAATCGATGGAGAATCGTATATCGATTTCGCCGGTAAGTCTTCGCGATTTCGTCTTGAATTCGATGAACATGTAAGAGTTTATAACGATTTCTAAACGAATTCAATGCGACTTCTCCACGAATTTAATGCGACTTCTATACGAATTCACTGCGAATTAAGTAATAAATCGATACGATTTCTCCTATATTTCGAGTTAACCCAGCTTATAGTTTATTTTATTTATTCTAAATATTATGTAATATACATAACTGTTTCTATTAAAATAGACATAAGTTGAATAATCAGATGACCCTGGTAGTGAAATTGGCCGCGATGTTAAGTCACTTCCTATTGAAAATATACTAATGTTATTCCCAAAATCTTTTGCAACAGTTATTATCGATAGTATATATTTGTACCTCATACGCTTCCCAACTCTATCTGCGACTTTCTTAAGAGATTTTTGTATTTCTTCGTCAACTGTGCCCTCGTGTGTATGATTTGGAGTCCTAGGGTGAGCTGCTACCGCATCTGAGATTAACATATTTTTAAAATGTTTTAGAGTGTTGCATAATGAGATTGCATTATGAGGAATTTTAAATTCAAGGGACCAATTTTGGATACTATGTCTAATATCAAAAATATCAATTTCACCTTCACTTTCTGAGCTAATAGTTTCAGCTGAACTTACTTCTGACTTCAATTTCTTCCAGATCTTCCTCGAACACTTGTTCTGAATAAATGTTTTCCCTTTCGGCCTGGACTAGGTCACTATTTAAATTTTCCTCGAAAATTTCACTTGGTGTTTTTACAAGTCTTCTTTTGTAGCGAGCACTCAACTGAAAAAGTCGTCTCCTTCCCATGAGGATAGATTTGAATGTGGCAGCTAAAATTACTTAAAAATACAATAACAGCGTGAAAGAGAGAAATCACAGTGAATTCTCTAAGAATTATTTACGAATTCGAGATTCAAGGCGAACAGTTTATAGTCTCCTATTCCTGTAAGAATAATTCCTATCGAAATCGGGGAGAATTCCTCACTACAATAACAGCGAATTCGTTTAAGAATTCATAGTGAAGTCGTTTCGAATTCGATAGAAGAATTCTCTGAGAATTCGAGTCTAATTCATTACGAATTCTGAAATGAGCGTAATATCGAATTTAGATACGAATAATTACCGAATTCGATGCGAATTCGATACGAGAATAATAACGAAATCTTAGAGAATTCGAGTTCTCTGTTTTAACGCGACATTCTCTGCGAATTCTCTAAGCGAATTCATAGCGACCTGTTATCTGGGCACTCTCATGAATTCTCGTCACCATTCCCTGGTTACCTGGTTACGGCTCTCTCCACAACGTCCCGTTTAAACTTATTACAGCTTTCTCCCACGTCAAACCGTCATGCGAAAATACCCCGTCCTCAGAATCAACCCCATTTATAATAACAAAATATTTACCACAGAGGACAGCGAGCAGGGATGGAGTTAAAACAAATTTAATTATATGGAGTCGAGCTACTCAACTTGCCACCCTTGTGACGACAAGTAGTGACAAGGTCCATCAGTCAGTAAGGTTGCTGTGTCACCAATAAACTGCTCACCTCTGCTTTCTGTTAGAACACCGGATCCTTAAAGTTCTTCAGAATTCAGACGTGGATGGGCGGACGGATTTATGAAGTCTCCGATAAAGAATGAACAGAAGAAGAAATATAGTGCCCCACCCATTGAACTCATCAACCCATAATTATCAATAATTCCCCCCTACCCGCCCCATTCCATCTCCCAACCTTTAATATAATATTATATATAAATACTAGCGAGTAGACTGCTTTTGTTACTTTATCATTATTTTGTAAAATCTCCCATCATCGTTCTCCCACCCCGATTAGATATAGATTATATAAGTCAAACCCATAATGTGCCACCCCGTCACACCCACATAATTCCCCCCGGAAGAAAACCTATACCCCAAATACCACAAGGAATAAATTCCCCTAGGAAGAAAACCAATGGCTAAACTACGCCCCTGAAGCAACCATTGATTATACCCCCCATTTCCTCATGTATCCCCGCTGAGTACGCTCCGATAACCTTCCCCTATGACGATAGGACAAGAGGACCCATAAATCGCAACGTTTAATCTCCTTCTCTGTTTTCCACGCAAGCTCACACCCACTTAAGAATCTATTCCAAACATGTATTACTGGATATGGAAGAAAGTCTACAACCCAAAATCCACACCACATCGATAATAATATTCATAATACGATTATTCATAATACGAGAGAAAACCCATCCAGGCCTACAATTCCTACAAATTGGTTGCGATTCAAGTCCAAATGCTGTTAAACCCCTCCTCGACGACGATCAGAAAAACGGCTCTACATGAGATACACACGCTTTTATGTACGCATAAGTGTGTCTCATTTTGTGTGTAATTTTAATATTAGACGAAAATTGTATAAGACTCTTGTATTTAAATGATTATTTCATGTTATAATTTTAAACACTAATTATACTATGGAATAATTAGATATCAAATTTTAAATATATTCAAATTTCTTATCATTATAGCAATTTCAAATTTATACTGATAATTTAAATTTCAGATTATTATATTAAATGTCACTGTATAAATTATATTATATTCCAATATTGCACATATTTAAATATTTATGCACTGCTTAAGTATTTAACATAAATTAATAACCACTAGACCTATGTAACTTTGTATGTGAAAACTTGGTTGTATTATCTTTTCAGGCTCTCAGAGCTAAACTCAGACTATGTAAATCTCATATAATTAAATGTCCTTATACATTTCGGTTTAAGTAACAATGCTCAGTTTCTTATGAATTGAACTCGAGTGGTGCGAGTTCTACTTTGGTGGATTGTACACACACCATAGTAGACCAATTACCACCAGTTATTACTATATTTCAATTGACCATAATTTCCGCGAATCAGTAATTATCAACACCACATTTTCAAGCTTCGTAATGTAGACATAACTTAGTTCATTTGGACAAAAGCAGTTGACAGTGGAAGTCAACTAGGAAAGGAAAAAGCCGTTAAGAGAATGTACTATAATAATACCTATGTTCACGTGGCTACACTTTCCCCGAACGGGAAAGTGGAGGCACGTACATATATGCACCGATCCGGTATTGGATCGTGGACTTGTACTTTGACCACCTTACAATAAAGATCTCTTCCACTCTCACAAGTCCCTTTGGGAGTAACATTCTTTCCCATCGTAATTACACACATCTCATACATCCATCCTTCAGAGCCACATACATAATACATAAATACATATAATACACATACCAACACCCAACCAATACATTTAATTATTTAATTATTTTGTAAATCATAACTGTACTCATGTAAATATGTAAGGTTGACAATCCTTAATCCTCACTGCAGTTTTGGTCATGTGGACGGATGTCGTGCACGGCTACATATTTTCAAGATGGAAAATTGGCTTTCGTTTTTTGCATAATGTATCTCCAGCTCAGGTATTATAAAAGTGATAGTTGAATCCCGTTCGAGTCACAATACTTTTTTTAGAAAAATAAAAACCCAAAATTGTTATTTTACTGAGGGTTAGGCGAGATTATAGAACCTGTCGCTATTTGCCCATATACGCTAAACAATGGCGCTAATTCCAAATATTCGAAACTTTTCTGGAAGCTTGGTTCAAGCTGCGCCGTGACTCAAAAGCTCAATTTCGAAATTTTGAAAACGGGTCCAAAATTTGACCCCAAAGAGCTCCATGCTGCTAAAACAGTTTGCCAAGCAATAATGACGCACAAAAAAATACTAAACCAACTCCAGGATGAAAACATTGTCATTTCTAATGGCCCAATGTCTAAAATAAAGGATTCAGTTTAAAAAAGGAACCAGGCTAGAAATTTGACGGCGCTACATCCGTCGAACGCATGCTCCCCGGACTGTAAGAAACCCGACGCACGTGAGAAAAATTGATATGGACAAGGCAATAATTTTTTTATCAATCCAAAATCAACTGGCCACGAAGTGTCAGGTCCCTGGGCGCACACTGAACTGAATTATTCACCAAGATATGCACAACTTCAGCGAGGATCAGAAGATATGAGGTCGACGCGAAACTTTTTCTCTGACAACGCTCGGATTACTACCCAGTTCGCAGCCATTCTTTTTTTAATATTCAGAATTTAAATTATTTTGCATAAAGATAAACTAGTTACGTCCGGTTATGCGCCTCCAGTGCTTTAATTCTGATTTGAAACTTCAGATCGACACTTTTTTCAAATGGACATAAAATTTTTTTATGCATTTTGCAAACTTTTAGATGAACAGTGGTTCAAAGAAAATCTGCTGCCGGCTTTAAAAGCCCGGATTTTTGGTAATGATAACTTCATACCTCATGAGAAAAGGATGACGAATACGATGAAATCATTCAAAATATCCAGCAACGAATATTTCGCCCAAAAAATGGTAGTTTTCGAGAGGTTCTATAATCTCGCCTGACCCTCAGTATAATGCATGAAAAAATGAATGCATCAAAGAGTAATAAAACAGGGTTTGTAAGGAATAAATAAAAAATTAAACGTTATAAAAAACCGTCATAAGTCGTAAGCAATATCGTTTGGTTTTAATTTTTCCAATAAGATTTACTACGATTCGAACGATTCCAAGTGTTGTCATTTATATATACACACATTATGCAAAGTACCAATCCAATCCAATTTTCTGTATCAAATTAAAAAAAACTAGCCCTGCTCGATATGCAATTATGGTGGACATCGGGATCCCGTGTCCAAGTAGAATAAGTGCATCCAACAGGCCTGTTTAACTAAATATTAATTTGCAGTACGATCTTTTGTTCCAAATTAGACGCTATTAACTAACCCACTCGGATGAAAATGGAAGAAGAACTTCTTTACATAAAACATGAGACGTGTCACGGGGCCCTGTTAAGTTTGGGGAGAACCCGCGCCACGAGTGGGTGTGGGGCTTGGGCTTGTTTGTGTAGTTCCATTGAATGGGAGCAGGACGCCGTAATTCTTAATAATGCTGGTCAAAAGGTTAGCTAAATTTGCATGCGAGAACAAAACTTTCTCCAAATATCTGAATAAACAATTCTGCATTTATGTAGTGCACGATTGGATCTGGCCAAAATTTGAATAGCTTCAATCCGGAAAAACATGGAGAGTTTCTCACATTTCCGAACAAAGCGGACATTGCTGATCAACATTTCCAAATTGAATGTGATCCATATGGATCATTTTGTCTGCGTAGATTCGTGAGTCTAATTAAATAAGAGTTAATCAGGTTAATGACAATATGCAAATTTTAACAAATTTAGCAAATTTTAGCAAATTTTAACAGGGATGGCAAAATATTTTTCTCAATGGATATCTAATTCAAAACTACCCAGTCGAGTTGGAGTTTGGAGATATTTTTTACTTTTCGCCAATTTTTCCACAATGTTGGGACTCATTCTTAATTCCCATCGTCAAGAATAAAGACTGGAAGAGGTTATTGTATCGTAAAAATCGAGCGGGAAAAGAATACGTCGTATTCAAATTTGCGGTGAGTTACGGAGTTAATCCAGTAATTTAACTGGCCCATTATAAACAATTTTAAAATTTCGGATGATTATAAAATATTTAACACAGAGACTGGGGCTAGGCCACCGAGTAAAGCGCAAGTTAGATTTTTATAATCAATCGTCACCAACTTATCCGGCCATTTTTGAAAACCATGTCATCCTCACAAACATATTTGAGCACGTGGTCAATACAAAAATTTCATGGAAACAAGCCGACCTCTTGAGCTGTCGCCTCGTCTCGAAAACATGGAACGACTCGGCTCGACTCGTCCTACAGAAAAATTTCGTCATGAAATTTCGCATAATTACAGACGGACTGATCACTAACCCCAACTACCTCTGGAAGAAATTTTACTCGAAAATACAACACATGAATGAGCTGAAATTTGACGCGATGAATATTGAAATCTCGCAAATGAATGCCATTTGGACCACTATTCATGCTTTAGACTTGGACATAGAAGTAATAAAATTCAACCAGGATTTCTCACAGTTTATAAACCAATCAAATTTCCACCCTCTCAAAGTTCTCACCATGAATATAGAGTATTTGCCACCTACTTCTGTCCTTCTCTCTAAATTTTGCCATTCCCTGGAAGAAATCGACATCCTGCTTAACATGAGTTGGATTAATGATGAAAAACCCTTAAATAAATCAATATTTCCGGAAGATCTTATCTTTCCAAACTTGAAAAAGCTTACGCTTGGAATCTACAAACGTGAACCAGACGACTTTGAGAAAATCTCGGATTCAAAATCTCTCGCAAAACTGCTACAAGCCTCGGCCAGAATTGAGGAGCTCATAGTGACGAATTTTTCTAAACTTCAGATAGACTTTGACGCCTTTAAATATTTAAGGAAAATAACAATTTCCGGACGGTATGGTTACCGTGGGGAAACGTTTAATTTAGACGACCTTCTCACCCAACTCGTGACCTTACCGGAAGGTCAACTACGCTACTTCAAAATCGCCGTTGAAATGGTTCTTAGGGAAACGACACCAGAAGAAACACTGATATGTCTTCTTCAAAGGCAGCGCCAAAGATTGGAAAATTTGTATCTTTCATTAAACTCTTCACCGCAGCTGAAACTTATAAAACTGCCGAGATGCATGCCAAATTTGAAAAAGTTATGGATAAGTGCGGATTACGATAGGGCGACTGGGTCGGGTTCTTCATGGGGGCTTAAATTAGGCGCTCAGTTGGCGAAAGAGGGTGTGAATTTTATAGCTTCGTCTGAAATATTAGAAACGCTTAGGGTTGTACGCGAAGGGGCGAAATGTAATCGAGAATCGTGTCGTACTTGTAGCGATTCCTTGGTGTATGGAGAATGCCGTCAAAATAATTTTGGAAACGGAAAACATTTGGGATAGGAATTGGTTTTTGCGCGAGTTTTTGTTGTGAAAATTAGTTCTTTGACTGATGAATAAATACTTGTGTATGAATTATACTACACGGGAAACTACCCAGTGTACTGTGCAGGTCAGAGTTGAGTCGGTCGAACATTTTTTGGGATCCATCCGAAAAAACAATCCGAATGTTTTGTTTGAAAATATCTAAACCGAGCCGAATTATTCGGCTCGCATGGATATGTACTTTATCCAAAATTCAGATATCCACTCTGGTGCAGGCTAAGCTACATAAATTCATCCAAAAACTCTTTTGACAAATTTACATACAGGTTAAAACAAGTTTTCTTTTAGCATCACCCACAGTTGCTTTGGAATCAAATCGAAACAAAATTTTTCCAAATAATTCAGTTCCTTGTAATATATAATTCCTCAAAATTCTCGGAAAGGATTAAACACAAAAAATAAATGTTCGGAGGATGCTATGTAATTGTTCAAGTTCATACATATAAATACCATGTACTACAGTCCCACCCTTTATGAACGACCCATGCACACTCCCTTTTACATATGTGCATATATCCCTTCAGCATATACATGTTACGTATGACTTCCGTTACTCAATTCAATCCATTTCAATTAAATAATTCAGCATAACAATGGTTTTATTAACCGCTTTGCAACAAATGTGAATGGCTTAAAATTATGTGTAAAATTAAATGTACAATTTGCCAGATTTATTTCTTAACTTCAATACGCATTTTCTCCCGATACCTACACTACGTTGCTTCTTACATTAACGTACATAATACAGTTAGTACATACATACATATAATGTAGATACGAGAAAATAGGCAAGAAAGCCTTGTTTTATCTTTCTCGCATTAACACGGGCTGAATAAATGGTCTACTGTTCCATATACACCACGAAATTCATGCCGTTTAGTACAAAATCTATTGAGAAGATACATAATTGTAAAATATATGCCCGTTGTCATTACATACTGGAATAAAAAATGATCAATTCTTCGACAATGAGTAAATTGTCTCCATCAGGAGTTCTTGTGGTTAAGATATTTATTTACAGTAAAATATCATATGTTCATATTTTTATAATCGTATTTATTAGTGTGCTTCGCAAACTATGTACATAATCTAAATCCTACGATATTGGTGCAGATAACTCCAAATATATAGAAACATATATAATTTGCATCGCACAATCAACTAATATATAATTTTGTGCTTAATGTATGAGTGAGCCGCTGTCCATTGCTTATGTAAAGCTTTACATATGAGATGTTAAGTATAACATGGGACATGAGATACGGACCTTTGCGTTACATTAGTTATGTACCTCCCCTGACCTGAAATACTACACGAATAATAATAAGGTTTTAATTTTTCGCATTGTATTTAATTTTGTAACGGTCAAATAGACCCAGTTCCTTAACGTGTTGCAAATCTTTTCGCAAAACGTCCCATGAATTTGGAATGGATCCTGGATAAACTTGCAGCCTTCCATGATTTTTAACAATTCTGAAAATTAAGACTCAAAATTGGGAAAATTTTCAAAATGCGGTATTACTGAAATTAGATCACGTGTATTGACGTTGATATACTTACTGTTACCACTGCTTTGAAATCCGGGGGTTTATATTACATCGCAGAGTTTGAACACGCCGTTTTTAGAATTAGGTTAAAAAGTCTGGATTAGCAAGTATAAGGAAAAAATCTACACTCTTAGCAAACCGGTGTTAAAATCCTCAAAAAATCATAACTACTCGATTGTGTTAACGAACATCACGGACACGGAGATAATATTGTCTCCAAAATTGTATCCCCGCATATGGAAGGTTAACACCGTTAATATTAACGCAGTCCACATCCTGCAGTACTAAATTCAACACGCTACGGAGTAAAAGCGTAACCCTAATATATTGAAATTAACACCCATTTAACATCAGAGCGGAATTGGATCTTCTCCGTCAAGCGTGACAATATTTAACACTGAGCGGAAACAAATTCAATTCTGTCGGTGAGGACTTCATTACAAAAATGTAACAAACTCGCACTCCTCTCGGCCCGGCAAGCTCAACTTTTTAGCTTGCTTTCTGAACCGCAAGCAGCGACGTGGAGAAAAATTAGTCCGAGTTTGAAGAAATTAATTGTCTCTCCAACTAATTCTCTGAATTTCATCGGAACATGTAAGTTTACTAATTCTCGACTTAAATCTTTATGTAATTAAATAGTTTTTATTCACAGGTAAGTATTTTTAATAAAATAAATTTAAAATAAATCTAGTGGATGCGATCGTGCTGAAAGGCAATTGATGCCGAAGTCCTTCTCAAGCAACATAAAATCCCTGATGTCAATTTCCTGGTGAAAAGCGAAATTTTTGAGGTCACGCTGGACTCTCCATATGTGGTAAATTATTTTAATTGTTCTTTTGTATTAAAAGGTGAAAATATTTTCTTTCTAAGTCAAACTTTAAAAATATATCGGATGAGTTAAGTATGTCGGTAATTTTTAATAGTCATTTATTCCATGTATGTATATAGATGGAACACCAATTATCCAGTTTCTACATTGTTTGCCACCGTCTAATCTTGCCGCTAGCAGCTCAGACCTTGGCGGAAGCAATTTAAGATGACCCACAAAGATAAACAACTCTACAGACAGCCGAAAAACATTTTCAACAGTAGAGAATTAAGTTATTCACTAGTAAACGTAAAAATGTTTGTTGTCCAGAGTGTAAAGAAATTGTATTTACCACAATTAGGATATGGTACCGAAATTTATTAGTTTGTTTTGGAATGGGGCCGAGTTATTCAAATTTTGGGATAATATCTGATTTTATAATTGTACTCGCTATTGCGAGTTAATTGATTTTAATGACTTTTTAATACACGATTGTATGTATTGAGTTATCACAAAACTGAGTAATTTATGGCATTTATGTATGCACATACGGAGGCTCCGCCGCTAACACGTGAACGTTTATGACCTTCAATTACTGGTTGAACGGCTTGGAGTGCAGGTCCCGAACATTTTTTATGTGAAAGCCCTTTTCTCGAGCTACAAGTCGGTATCGGCGATTTCAACTTTTGTACACTGATTTGACCATGGCGAAGTCAACTTTAGACCACTCGTCTCCCATAACTTTCCAAACTCCGTCGAAAGTTTTTGGGTGGCGGAGAAAAGATTTTGTTTCAGATATCCAAAGCCGAATAAATACATGGGACTTACATAGAGTGACTTAACAGGCATTTCACTATTTGAGATGATTGTTATCCCGAGTCTAGCTTTCAGGTCCTTGGCGTAATCCTGGGTCAAAAGGGCGGTGTGTGATGACGCTGCGTCGTGATGAACTATCAATTTTTTTGTGTCCTTGCCATATGGTTTTGGGACATGAATCTCCAAAAGCGGTTTTAAAACAAAGTCAATATAGTACTTCGCAGTTACCTTCACTTTTTGAGAAACTTTGATAAGTGGGAGGACACCACGACCAGATAATGCACTAACCACTATGAACTTGTTGCAAAAGTTTTCCGTGTGCGGGATGGTCAATCTTCTGGAATTATTTTCTTCTTTGGTTGTACAGTAAATTTTTCTCTGACCGTTGGTATCTTTAAAGAAAATAATTCTTCATCTAACGACACTAAAAAGTCACTTTTATCTTTTGTCAGGTAATTCATATAAAATTTTTTGCAGGTCAGACGACGATTTTTTTATGCTTCTCAGTCAGCTGTTGGACTCGGATTTTTCTTCTTTTTTGCTTCTGCAAAATTTTAATTGCTCGTCGCACACTAATCTATGACACTTTGGTTAGACGTGCCACTGCTCTCTGGGGTGGTGAGTTGCCCTTAGAGGTCAATAGGTCAATTTTCTTAAGCACTGGCCGAATTAGCACTTTTCGGACTCGGGTTTGAGGCATGATGGTTGTCCTTTGGTACGAGCTTGTCGTTGTTGACCTTCATTTATCAGTACCCTATGTATCCCTGTTTTCGAAACTTGTTGTCCTTGAGTTTTGAAGTAGTTGATTACACTCTAAATAAATTTGATTAAAATTTACTCAAGGTTGAGTAAAATTTGCGATGACACAACTGGTTGAGTAAAATTTACACCATGAAAGTTAGAATTTATCCAACGTTGTGGAATTTTAGCTCAACCTTGAGTAAATTTTACCTTCGTCGAGTAAATTTTGCACAACCAGTTGTGTCATCGCAAATTTTACTCAACTTTATTTGGAGTGTATGTCTGTGTACGAAGAATTAAGTTTGGAAAGTGTTTTTATGGTACCCTCTTACTCTAAGGTCAATGGTAGGGTCATTTTTGAATCTAGAGAGCTAATTTTTTGCTCAGCCCTAGTCAACAATCACATGTCGCTATGCTCAAAATTTGGAACCGAAACTCCAACCCGTTTCGGAGCAATTCAAGAGTGACCGCGTTCACATGTTAGTAGCGGATCCTGTATGTAAGTATGTACTTACTTAAAAATATTTATATATGAAATATGTAGATTGTATTTACATAGTCCGACCATAAGTTCCCGTGAATGCATTTCCGGTGATAAAGCCCAAAGTATTAGAGCTTTCTGATAGAAATTTTTGTGGATGAACAAGGTATTAATCTTGTTTAGAAATCATAACTTCGTTTTCACAATTTCCTCCACGGGCTTGTACAAGACATAAGTCGTGGCGAAAACTGCTCGATCGCGGCACGCACGGATTTCCTGGGAAAAGCGCCAGATCTTCAGTAAGTGCGACCTCAGCCCTTCCACACTTGGGTGAAATTTAGAGCATACTTGTACCTATAATTTTGACCACCAGTCATAATTTAGGGGATTAAGGTCTGCAGATACTGAGCACCGTTCTACGGATGAAAAAAAGTCATGAAAATTCGTCTGAAGCCAGTTTTGGACAATTTTGCACCTTGCGCAGGAACAGAGTCTTGTTGAAAGGTCCAATGTCGATTTTCGGAGGGTCCAGGGTTCAGGTTATTAACGTTTGGCTTTAGGACACTCTGAAAATAATTCTTGGCTTCAACTTGTACCCTTTGCGATAAAAAACAGAGATTTCATTTCTCCAGCCAACTTGCTCCCATGCACACCACGGTGATGACTTCGTATTGACTTCCGCATACTTAAACGGATGTCAGACTTCTGTACAACAAATATCTGGCCTTTTTTTCTATTAAATTTTTTGCCAACGGTGAAAAGTCTGAAATACTTTTGGCACGAAAATTGGCGCGTACCACGATCAACCTGTGGCCGTCACGAGTTATGTCTTGTCTAATTGCCCGTGCACGAAATCTTGACAAAGAAGTTATGATTTCTAAACAATATTAATAGCTTCTTAATCCATAAAAATTTCGAACAGATAGCTCTAATACTTTGGGATTTATTACCGGAAATGCATTCACGAGAACTTATGACCCCACTATGTATACGGTGTAACAATTACTACAAATTTTGTAAATTTTTATAAATTTGAAAGATTAAATAAATCCAGAATCTGTGACGATCAACATTACCATGCCGGTTATATAATTTCAAATCGTCTCCTAAGGGAATCAAACGTTACACTAAGGCGGTGTTAATTTTAACTCTGTCCTGTTACAAACCAGCACCGGCATCGTGTAAACAGTCGTCCCCGAACGGTGTAGATACTGTTACCTTCGCTTTAACAAATGATTCCGCTGTGGTGAAGCATATTATATCCGCACGTAGTTGAATTAATTCCGATACGGTTAAGTCACATAGTGACACCGCCCGGAATTGATTTGGTTACGATTTTCTTTTGAGTGTAACTAAAATTTAATTTAAGACGGAGAAGACTAATAATTAATAATAAAATGTAATATGCATATAAATATATGAGGCCGAGTTACACAAATATGTGGATTCAAGCATGACATAAGTAAATATGTATGTTCAGCACAATAATGGACATGGCATGTACGTTTTGCGCTCCACTGATAAATACGCGTTCATGCATGGAAATGAAGACTGGTGTTTTCCTTGTCCAGAAGTAATTTCGAAAGATTTTGCATGCAGGATGAACTATTTAAAACGAGGTAAAATAGGTCAACCGTTAATGTTTGGTTTATCGAGGAGGAAAATGCGTGATGGTAACATGTAAAACATTTTTAAACTTTGGTGTTACAATTAGTGCATACACGAATTTAATTACCTCGTTATTTCCATACTTATTTATTTATAAAGGGATACACAAATTTTACTGTGTAACATCTCGCATACTTCCCCCACGATCATTGCTGATATTTAACTTTTTGGGATTTCTGTTTAGTCTATTTTCTCATTAGCACATATCAGAGTTCCAGTTCTGATCGACGCCGGATACGCGGGATTCGACCAACTTCGATAAGACTTTTAAACATTGAAAACTGCATAACAGCGGTTGGAGAAGACAAAGCCTTTTATTTTAAATGAAACCAAAAACTAATTTGTATATAGCATAGTATAAATATTTAACAATATAATTTATAATAATAATAATAATACAACAATCAATTTTTATCAATTTTTAATAATAGCTATTTACTTTAATTTGAAGAAAGTTGTGTACAACAAATATTCGTATGCATCTCCTTCCATTTATTTCGAAGTCTTAAAAGGTGTCCTGCAACATCAGATAAAGAGATATGAAAAGTGCGACCAGAAGTGGAACTCTGTTCCAGTATGGATTTAATTAAATCATGTTTAGTTATTAATAATGCAAAACGTAAAAATTTGCGGATACGTATTATGCACATACATAAATTCAATGAATTTAATTCACCTATTTAGTTGTAACATGCTTTATGCACATTTTCCTTGTCTGTCTTCCATTGGAAACTCAAGGGCGAAAAGATCACAAAATTATGAGCTAAACAATAACTGCATTTGTGCCTCAATCGTACACGTGAATGCACATGTGTATTTAAGGAGTAAGTCCTTATATAAATTTGTATACATATTTGTATAATACATTGCAGGAGTAGTAACACAAGTACATACACGAATCATCATTTGCATGTATGTACACATTTACAATAAATTTTATTGCATAATTGATTGGGTAGTTTGCTTAAATAGATTTCCAACTACATACATACGTGACCAGTATGGATCTCAAGTTTGAAAGGAATTTGTTTTTTGAACATTAATGTAATTTGCAATTAGTACGTACATTAATTAAAATTGCATATAGAAATTCATAAATTTATCAATTCGTCCCAATAATAAATACCACAATTTTCTAAACTTATGACTACACTATGTACATACATATACTTATACACATCTCACAAAACAAATAAATTAAACTGGAGTAAATCCCCTTCTCTGAGTAATGAATTATTACCACGTGCATAACTTGTTTCTAATAATAATAAAAATTAAGTTTTGAAATATTTAGATAATTGAAAGTATGAAGTCAACCCTGCTTCCAGTGCAGATATTGCTGTCCATTTTCTCCCCCCCGTTGAGACAGAGATTTGTGGATAATGCAATTTGGGAGAAGGACTTTCCCGAGATGAGATGGACCATGTCGCCCGAAGACAAACGCGAGTGTCACCAACGATTCAAAGATTTACGGGACCCTGAAGCACACCGAGCTCTGATTGGTTTAACTCTTGTAAATTTATGAAATAATTAATTAACAACTAGAGTTACCGCCTAATAAACAAATCCGACACTTTTTTTCAGGACCAGCGTCTCAACCGGTTAGGATATCCGGTACAACGTATAAACGTGACTACGGAAGATGGCTACATTTTAGGCCTCTATCGAATCCCTTTCAGCCCAAAGTCTCCCTTGGTGGAAGGCGTCGTCAAAAAAGCTGTAATACTGCAACATGGGCTCCTTGCCAATGGTTTCGCCCTTTTTGGTCTAGGTTGCTCTATACATACGTAAATATTTGGTGGCGAATTGTAAATAAGTGAACGGTTGTATTTTAAAATTGACGTGACTGATTGATATTTTTTAGGAATTCTACTAGCCGATTCGGGGTTTGACGTGTATATTGCCAATTCTCGGGGAAATAGCTATTCTCAAGGGCATATAAACCCCGATATGACACTGGATAATTGGAAATATTGGGATTTCAGGTATGCAATATGTGCATTACTCGTAAATCGATTAACCTTAGTTCATTACGCAATTAGAGTATGTATTTACATATCTATTAATTGAGTAGATTACCCACCCATTCCCCCTTTTTATTAAGGGGGTATTGGTATTACCCTACTCTATATTTTTCTCTTTAGTTTTCACGAGATGGGGATATTCGACATTCCCGCCGTCATTGAAACCGTTACAGACATCACGAAACAGCAGTCCATGTATTTCGTGGGTATAAGCATGGGTGCCACTCTGCTGGCGGTTATGCTCGCCGAGCGACCAGAATACAACCCGCGCATTGCTACCGCATTTCTACTCGGCCCTTCCATTTATCTAGGTCACACTGCTTTGTATATTCAACCGTTCCTGAATTTCGTGAATTACTATCAGGCAAGCGAATTTCAAACAAAAAATGTTCAGAAAAACTCATTTAATGTTATGTATCCCTGGAAGGAATTATTTTAATTACATTCTAGTACATCTCGAACACACTTGTCGCTGGTAGACTAGACCCTGAAATTGAGACACACCTACTGTTCGGGTCATCACCAGCTCATCTTTGTTCCAATGAAAAATATGCATGCGGTAAGTATGCATACATACTCCTGTTTTTTTGGCTATAAAATCTCGCGGTAAAAAGGTTTCCACCTGCCCCACACAGTTCGCACCCAATTCCATTCAAAACCCTATGTCTAAAGTTTTAAGTTGCCATAAGCTTTGAATGGAATTGGGTGCGAACTGTGTGGGGCAGGTGGAAACCTGTTTACCACGAGATTTTACAGCAAATAAAATAAGAGTACATGTGTAGTGTACATACATATGTACCTATGTACAGATCACATTCAATAAATATCTACTATAATTTGTAAACTTAAAGACAACTTTTCATTTCGCAGGAATATGTTCGAACATTTTTTTCTCAAGGTTTGGATATAACGGTCCTCACAGAAATTATGTATGTTACGAAAATATATGTACATTAATTGACTGTTATCAAGAAATTGTGCAAATACATATTTATCTGTTTAAGACCACAATTGGTCACCTACTTGGTACCTTCCCAGTGACCACGTCTACCAAAGCGTACATACATCTTTTGCAATTGATGAAAACCAATAAATTTTGTCAATTTAACTACGGATTTGGAGCAATTAACAAATTACGGTATGGCCGAAGTAGTCCGCCCTGTTATGACATGCACAATATTTCCAGCCCATTACTCGTATTTTGGGGTGCAAATGATGTATTTGCAAAACCACAGGTAAAATATATAATAGATATATGCATATTAAAATTTATTTATACTAAATCCACGCAGGATTGAACTTTTACAGAAATTGATATTTCTGAGAAACTACACCAATGTCAGTCTCAAATTCACTCAAATAATGTTGAAGGGGAATTTTGTGACTGTCAGTGGCGCAGTTTCTTAGAATTCTCAATTTCTGTTAAAGTTCAGTGGTGCGTGGATTTAGTGCATTGATTTCTGGTTTCCTGTTTTATACATATGTAAATGACTAATAAATTTTTTGCAGGATATTGCAAAAATGGTGTCGAAAATTCCGAAAAACGCGTTGAAAGAATGTATCAAAGTAGACTCGAAACACTTTACGCATTTGGACTTTGCTATAGCGAAAGATTCTTATATTTTAGTGTACAAAAGAATAATTGATGTAATGTTGAACGCAACGTACGGATGATTAAAGAGCTAGATAAATCAAATATTTTTACACTCGGTTCGGGTATAGATTTGTTAATAACTTCCTCCCGGATTGGTAACAATTTGTTTGTTAGTAGTAAATTCTCACGTCACGGCCACTACGGTGTACTTCATTTGAATACGGTAATGCCCGTAATATATTGACTCAGGCTGGTAATAATTCGATAAAATTTTGCTAGGAGTGTATTAAAATGTAGTACCAGGTTGGTTAAGAATCAATTAACCTTTATAGCATGTTTCTTCGTAACTTCAGGACAAGCAATATTGCATGGTATTTTATTCGTGACTCAATGTTCAATCAGAAAAATATAAGCTGGTTGGGAATACAGTAATTTATTTAATTTCCACAAATGTGAATACATATCCTTTCTCACACTTCTTTCTTCCTCTTGGAGAAGTATGAACTGTAAAAGAAGTGCGCAAAGAGAACCAAATACGAGATGAACATCAACGAGGTGATCCGACTGCTTTCATTCGAGACTGCACATGGCTGACCATTCCCTTTGCAACAAATTTCAATAAATTAGTTACTACAACGGAGAACCATGTCAATTTTCCCGAAATTTTTGGAAAGACAGTGATCGAATTTCATGAGCAACTTTAGAGCCAAAATAAATGATATCTGCCAAATGTCCCATTTCTGAAATGTGTTTTAAAATTTTCTGCACATTCTGACGATTGAATTTAACTTTAAACAAAAAGTGGGACATTTTGCAGTCATCACTTATTTTAGGGCTAACCACCACCACTTTTGCCATACTATCCCATGCATTTTAATTTATTGCATTGTGCATCGTTGTTAGAGGTAACTAAACGGAGTTGTATTTTCATATTTCTGCATTATTATTATTTGAAAATAAAAAAAAACTCGATCGATCTTTCCACAAATCCTGCTGATTTTTTTTCAATCATGCCACACACTACCTGTTTTTTGGAGGACTGTCACAGACGGATTAAGTCAAATCAGAAACGCCATCGACTTGGAGCTCCTGCACTTTGGCCCTTGTACAGTCGACTTTTTGAAAATTCGGAGCAGGCGCACAAAACTGAGGTCATTTGCGAAGCATGCCACGTCAAGGTACAATCAATATTTAATTTAGTTTAGTAATATTTATATTTAATTTTCACCTTTTATGCAGATTCTCTCACAACTGAAAGATGAAGCGACGAAGCACTTCCGACGGTCAAAACCTCAAGTAATGGACGAGGGTGTCATTCTACCTGGCCGAACCAGGTTAAATATGAGAAGAGAAGAGAATGATGTTCGTGGCGCTGAGGAGGATCGTCGTGGCGATGATGAAGACGGTGATCGTGGCGCTGAGGAGGAAGATCGTCGTGGCGATGATGAAGACGGTGATCGTGGCGCTGAGGAGGAAGATCGTCGTGGCGGTGATGCAGACGCTGCAATTGGCGCTGACGAGGAAGATCGTCGTGGCGGTGATGAAGACGGTGATCGTGGCGCTGAGGAGGAAGTTCGTAGTGATGAAGATAGTTCTCGTGGAACTGAGAAAGATGACTGTCGGGGTTGTGAAGATGGAGGTGACGACGACTATTTTTGTGGGGCTCACGACGACTATGCTGGGGGAGAAGAGATTGACCGCTTCGAGTATGGATTATTGGAGATGGAGCTAAACGACTTTCGTTTAGACGGTGAGTCCAGCATGTTAAATTATGACAATAATATCGTAATTACCTTATCATTTACCAGGTGGACAAGATATTGATACTGCACTCGACGATGGCGCAATTTCTCAATGGCACGACAAGGATTCAATGGCTATATCCATAAGTAGCAGAAGCGAAATCGAATCACAATGGAGCACTCAGGGAACTATTATCACGATGACCACTACCGGAAATGACTCACAGGCGTCAGCTCTTTCTTCTCAGGCCCACGGATCATGCATCTCTCAAATATCGATGTCAAACTCAACGTCTACCAAATCCCGGCGACTACCAACTATCGACTCTGTTGGATCCACGCAGAAGCGATGCTTTATATGTAATAACCCTTCTGGAAGAAAGCGAATTCCGAAATCCGCCATCACTCAAGTTTGGACCGAGAAAGAAATATTCATACCACATGACAATCGCTGCTGCGCTATGCACCTCGAGAGACAATTGTTCACTGATGAGGCGATAGAGTTGATCATCCCAACTAAACATGGTGTCTTGATGTCGGATGAAGAGCTTGCACAGTGGATTTTGGATCTCAGCAGCAATAAAAACAAGTTAGGTGCTCGAAGACGTCGTTATAATTTCGACGATCCAACTGACGTGGAGAAGGACGATTACCCAAATCTTGTCGGATTCTCGAAAATTCAGTTCAACTCGCTGCTGACAGAAATATCCGGTCATGTACATAACAGTGTCAACAGAAGTGTCCGAAACGCGTTGGCCATCTTCCTTATGCTGCTTCGCCACAACTTGTCTCAGGTATTAATATTTAAGATTTATTCTTACCGCAAAATTTATTAGAATGAATACTTAATGCTGAAGTACTCTTGTATGCAGAAAGTGCTGGGCAGTCTTTTTGGAATCCCCAATCAATCATGCGTAAGTGAGACCATTGATGCAGTCGCTACAGCGCTAGACAACCATTTTGTCAAGAAATACCTCGGATTTGAACACTTGTCCCGTGAAGCAGCCCTCCGTGACCACTCTCGTCCCATATACTCGAAGCTATTTAAAGAAGAAGACCCAACTAAGCTGTTTCTTATCATGGATGGAACCTATATTTATATTGAAAAGCCGGCCGATTTTCACCTGCAGAAACTAACTTATTCTGGGCAGAAAAAACGCAATTTGATCAAACCATTCATGATAGTTCTTCCGTCAGGGTATATCTTGGCTGCGTGTGGTCCTTATTATGCAAATGGTAAGTGTATTTTAGCGGCAAAGCTGGAAGATGTAGCAAAATGTATAATCCATTGCAAGTTACATAATTGTCAAATAATCCGTAATTTTTAATTGCAGGTGCGAATAACGACGCTGGGATCTTAAAATCCATCTTGTCGGAGCTGCCACCTGATTCACCTTACTTGAAACCGGGCGATCACCACATTCTGGACAAGGGATTCATAGACGTGATTCAGACTCTTCTTCGCCTTGGACACCTCACACATATGCCGGAACTACTAGACACCGATGATAAACAATTCACCACTTCGCAAGGAAATGAGTCAAGACGGGTCACGTTGGTCAGATGGTTGGTGGAGGCAGTAAATGGAAGAATCAAGAAAAAGTTCAAATTATTTCGAGAGACGGTTCCAGGAGGTAAGTCTATGTAATAATTTATGCGTACCAATGTCAATGTATGTTGGTACAAGTTTTAAAGTTATTACACTGTGCGATTAATTGCAGGATACCTTGAGAAGCTGCCCATGTTCTTCAGAATTGGTTGCGCCCTTATTAACTGTTTCTGCCCTCCTCTCTCCACCCACTCACCCAAGCATGATAAGATAGCCGAACGAGCATTGGGACTTGCTGACCAGGAGAATTTACTACAAAAGCGAGTGGAGGACGAGAAGATGGATCGCCGGACTAAGGAATGGAAGACAGCCTCGCTGAAAGAATTTCCAAAATTCCCGAAGCTTTCCGTTGACGATTTAGAGGACATTACCCTTGGAGTGTATCAGATTGGATTGGCCAAGAGATACGCTAATCTGCACATGAACAATTCTCCAATCTTTGAAATTAAACTGAATTCAGAATTTCCCAACATCGTGCGAGCCAAGATTGAATCAAGATTTACAGCCAACAAAGCCCACGATCTATGGATCGAATATTCTTCGGACCCAGAAGTTAAAGGTGCTGATTTATGCATCTCCATAAATATGTATATACTATCTGTGTGTATAATATCTGTGTTATATGTACAAATTATATTGTATACAATTATAAATATGATCCTTAACATTCAAGTAAACGTCGTTATGAAATTAAGTTAACATCGGCTTTTGACATCTCGCTTCCAATATCTTCAAATATGTACGTATTACTCCTTCGCTTAATATTCCAAAATGTGCATCACTTGTTACCACACAGCTAAAAATAATTATTAATATCTTATCTAATAAGGGGGCCCAGCATCTTGCATTATAATAAATGAAAAACAATGCAAAGGGGCCCACGGTTACCGTCAAATTCGATCACTGTCTTTACAGCATTTATGTATAAGAACCGAGATCTCAGAAAACAGTTCAAAATTCGCACCTAGCGCTCAAATTGGCGCATTTGGATAAATACAAAAATACGGGTGCGCTTGTTTTTCGTGATGAAAAAAATTAAATGAGTCCCATTGATATCTGAGTTTCACACGCAAAAGACTTGCATTGTTAGTTTAAGTTAAAGAACAAAGTTAATTTTTTAAATGTTTTTATTTTTGTCTCAAATTATGGAATTTTTCTTATCATCCATAATGTTAAAAAGAGATTTTTCTTGTTTTTCGTCCAGAAACTCAGAAAGTGAAAACTGATTGAAAATATTTCTTCTTTTATACGAAATCATAGAACTTTTAGTTATCTGCTACCAGGTGCAATTATGAAATCAGTATCGTACACTACCGAAAGTTTTAAAAATAGTTCGGTAGAGCAAAGTATTAGAGAATCATGACGAGTTTTTGATTATAATTAATTATTAGGTTTAAATTTTTCTTTATAAAAAATAATCAAATTATAATTAATAAAAATTATTAAATCTACTCGTAAACCAGTAGCTTATTTACCTATATTTTCACCGCCCATTTTAAAAACACGATTTGATAAATGTATTAGATTTCCAGTCAATTTTAGAAATTGCCGAAATCCAGGAATGTTTTCTTGAACCGAAGTATGAATAGATGTTTTATTTAAAGCTGTTAATGAACAACTGACTTATAATAAGATTTCACATTTAAATTTATGCATTTTTAGTTAAAATGACCACACTAAACTGAAGTTGATTGATGATAAGACTTAATTATCTCTTTGTAAGTGCGTAAATTGTTTGATTAACCCGTAACCTGCATATAAATAATTATCATCCTAATTGTAGAAGGTTGTCTGCATAATCTGGATACATTGTAATATTTTGTATATATTTTACAGGACCATCTACCTGACTCAGAATCACAGAGCGGATATACATTTACGAAAATTAACTGACATATGCATTTAATATTTACGACAATGACGCCAGAATATTTACTAAAGACACAAAAAAAACTCTTCATAAAAATTTAAGTTTCTGAGAATATATGTAAGTAAGGCCCCTTATTTTTTGTAGTATAACTTCTATGGAAAAAAAATTATCCTACATAGTTGAATAGCAAAACATTTGTATTTTTGAAAGAATGTGTTAAATATTTACAAATTTTTCAAATAATACGGGAAATATTTTTCTTAGTGAGGCAAATACCAAGCAACTAAAAAATTACTAAGTATGCATTTGACCCACCCCAAAAAAGTGACCATCTGCGATATCTCAGTCGTTTCTCAACCGATTTTGATGAAATTTTGCACCGGTCATTGTTACATAATCTAGAAAAGGGATCTGATCCGACTAAGCGATTCTGTGATTTTGACCGGAGTTATGGGCAAAAATGTGGCCTTAAAAACACATTTGTAATTATTGCTAATTACTGGCAAACTTCATCAACAGTTTGATACCCACGAATTGTAGAGCAGTTTATCCCGAAAATTTTAAGTATAAATATATCAAAATCCGCTAAGAATTGGCTTAGTTATTCCAATTTGAAGTTCAGAAATTAAAAGTAAGATATTGAAGAAATCGTCATTGACAACGACGCAAGACTAACAACACAAGAATTAGAAAACACTCCCACAAAATAACCATTCAAATTGTAAATGCAACAGTATTGCTAAACTGCGTTACATGGTCATTGTCTTACTCCTTTACACCTGGGATTTTGGATTTACGAAGTTTAGCGTCGTCAGCATGCGACTATTTCCTCCACCTCACCTTGGGTTTTCTGGGCCTTAGTCCGTCAGGTTTCGGCCTTTCTGGGCTTTGGTCCGTTAGTCCTTGGCGCGGTGGAGCAAACGACAAAAGGCAGTTGCAAGCAGTGGCCACGGAAGTTGTGGCGGCAGATGACGGGGACATCGAACAACCGAGGGAAGGTCCCTCTGTCCACACCCTTCCACGGCCACTCGTGGAGAGAAGAAGGATAAAAATGAGTAGAGCTAGATAAGATGACAAAATGAGTGACTAGCCTCCGTCCCCACACTTCCGCTGCCACTGGTTGCAACCAAATCGTAATTTGAATGACATCATTATAAGAAACAGTAGCAAATCAAAGACTTACTGTTTGCTTATGCTACCGCCCCGCCCGTTTTACGTTACTTTTGCAACTTTTACTTCCACCACTCCATCACTCTTTACTTAGGCGACCCGCACTACCCACCATTCTTTATTTGTGCAACAAGCACTACCCGCCACTCTATACTTGTGCAACAAGCACTACCCGACACTCTTGATTTGTGCAACCAGCATTACCCGCTACTCTTTACTTAGGCGACCCGCACTACCCGCCATTCTTTATTTGTGCAACAAGCACTACCCGCCACTCTTTACTTGTGCAACAAGCACTACCCGACACTCTTGATTTGTGCAACCAGCATTACCCGCTACTCTTTACTTAGGCGACCCGCACTACCCGCCATTCTTTATTTGTGCAACAAGCACTACCCGCCACTCTTTACTTGTGCAACAAGCACTACCCGACACTCTTGATTTGTGCAACAAGCACTACCCGACACTCTTGATTTGTGCAATCAGCATTACCCGCCACTCTTTACTTGTGCAACAAGCACTACCCGACACTCTTGATTTGTGCAACAAGCACTACCCGCCACTCTTTACTTGTGCAACAAGCACTACCCGACACTCTTGATTTGTGCAACCAGCATTACCCGCTAGGGTTGCCGCGGGTAACGGGTCGGTTACCCGTTACCCGCATACCCGCACCATACTTGCGGGTACCCGTTCTCTGCGGGTAGCAAGAACTACCCGCACGGGTAACGGGTAGTTCAGTTTTTATTTAATTTTCGACATAAATCAGTTCACAAAGAAAGTTAGTAGAAAGTTAGCCCAGTTACCAAGAAAAGCGTAAATTTATTATTTATCGATTTCAAAATTTTCCATTTGCCAGAAGCTAGAGATTATAACTAGCGTGTCTTTTCGATATCCACACAAGCCTTGGGCAGCCCCAAATACTTCTTCTCAGCCCCAAATAATTCTTCAAATATGCCTCACGTCCCGAAAATGCGGAGAAATTATTGTTTCTCAAGCTAATCTCAAACTAATCTGTCTGCTCTCAAATATCAGTAATCATTTAACTTGTATTTGTGTATTATGTAGGTCTGAGGAGATCTTAGTTTGTGCTTTGAAAATGAAAAATCTGAATCCGATTGAAAACAAAAATTTTACTTGGAGGCAATTATTTTTGAATAAAACCGTTTTAAATCATAATTTCAAAAAATCAAACTAAAAATTTAACCTTTTTTCAAGCTACACCAAGATTCTCTAGCGAGTATATCGAAAAGTCAAGCCCAAAACTAGGAATCGCGTGATACTTATCTTTCCGTTAATGGTCACGTTGAACAAACTATTGGCGACAAAGTTTAATTTTTAACTTAATGTTCTGCATATTTTTCTTTCACTGGACGAAAACCATGGTAGACTTTGATCTTTGTCCCCCCAATAGTTTTTTTAAACAGGCCATTCAACGGAAAGATACATAAGTGATAATTCCTAATTTTTGGCTTGGTTTTTTGGCTTCCCTTGATATAATTCGCTAAGAAATCCCGATCAGGCTTGAAAAAGGTTCCATTGAAAGTTAATAATTTTAATTTCAGAAATAGCTAATTACATCTAGCAAATTATGATATTCGTTCGTTGCACAGCATTACATATCTCAAACTACTAATCAACCTAAATGAGCAAATAATTGATTAAATAAAAATTTATTCTGAAGGTTGGTTAGTTTTTAACCTAACTTTCATAAAGGGTAGCCGGTAACGGGTACCCGAACGGGTACCCGTGCGGGTACGGGTGGTTGTGCTGCGGGTAGCGGGGAGGGTAACGGGTAGCATTTTCGCTACCCGCGGCAACTCTATTACCCGCCACTCTTTACTTAGGCGACCCGCACTACCCGCCATTCTTTACTTGTGCAACAAGCACTGCCCGCCACTCTTTACTTGTGCAACAAGCACTACCCGCCACTCTTTAATTAAAAAAACAGCTCCACCCGCCAGTCTATACCTATGCAACCGCCCAACTTTTACCGTCGCATGCTGACGATTGCAATTCATATACATATACCAGCATAAGAAATGGCGTTCAACATTCCGTATCACATACTCTGCAATGCCGTTGGAGGTGATCTGCGAGGTGAAAATTATTGCGAAGCAAAATCGGTGTATGGAATGGCTCTAATCAAATTAGGAGAAGAAAATACATTCCACGCACGAAAATTCTTGAAAGAAGTCATATCATTTTGTATCGAAGTAAAGAAAAATATACAAACAAAATTCAAGTGATGAAATTAAAACTGATCTCATTTTCGAAATAGGAAGTTAACTGTACCGAGTCCACGTGTTTGTCACCTTTGACACCATTCATTGGACTGCGAGACTCGGAGATCATTTCAGTACTTGAGGATGAATTAAAACAAAAGCCAACTAATTATGTAGTACCGGATCCTAATTCTTTCTACGGAAATATTGTAACAAAACTCGGATTGCAAAACACTCGAGCAAACCGAGAATATCTACGTGAATTTGTGAAGACGTCATATCTGGTACAAAAATTTAATATTATAAAAACAAAACAAGTATTATTCTAAAGATTTGGTTATTGTGAAACTTCTACAGGAATTTCTTCAAAGGAAAAGACATCAAGAAATCCTGACATCATTTAGCTTGTCTGATAACCACAACGTACATGCTAAACATGGAACCTCACTATATGGGGACGTGGCTTTGAGATTAAACCTTCCTAACATCGATGTAGTTCGCTTCAGCCTGTCCAGGTGGAGTAAACATTTTTCTAATTTTGTGGGGACGACTGGGAATGAAAGAAAGGGAAGACGAAACGAGCCCATTACAAGACGCCCTCCACGTAAACGACCCCACCTTGACATCGAAGATATCCCTTCCTCATCAATGCTGCAATTTTTCTTAGTGAGGCAAATACCTAACAACGAAAGAAATTACTAAGTATGCATTTGACCCACCCCAAAAAAGTGACCATCTGCGATATCTCAGTCATTTCTCGACCGATTTTGATGAAATTTTGCACCGATTATTGTTACATAATATAGAAACGGGATCTGATCCGACTAAGCGATTACGTGATCTTGACCGGAATTATGGGCAAAAATGTAGCCTTAGAAACACATTTGTAATTATTGCTAGTTACTAGCAAACTTTATCAACAGTTTGATACCCACGAATTGTAGGGCAGTTTATCCCGAAAATTTTAAGTATAAATATATCAAAATCCGTTAAGAATTGGCTTAGTTATTCCAATTTGAAGTTCAGAAATTCCTGCTCGTGCTACGAATCATTGTCATTGACAACGACGCAAGACTAATAAATTGAAAACAAATTGCATTCAAAACTGTAAACAGCACAACTAATCGTTGCTTCTGTAACATGCTTGGTAAACTGCGTGAAATTGTTGTTGTTGGTTTTGCACCTCCAGATCAGGTCTTTTGGTGTTTAGTAATCTAGGCCGGACATTTTGACCAAAATGATATAAATCGGTTAAGAAATGACGGATTTATTCAATTTTAAACACCCAGCATTCAATAAAATTATTCCGGGCCAAACTACGGGGTAGTGCAATGCAGTCATCCAATGGAGAATCTAATCACCCAATTAAAAGTTATAAATAAACAAGGTCCCTAAAAAGGGGAAATCTTAGTGAGGGAGTGCAATCACAACTAATAAATAAAATTAGATTGGAGAATTTTTGCATCACCGCTCTCGGTACCATTTTTACTGGAAGCATTAATCGTTTAAATAGAACACTTGCTCCCTCAAAAGGTTCGATGATTTTGCATAGAGTAGCCAAATTAATATATCAAATTGAAATTTGTATATTTTTTTAAACAAATACGTAGCTCATAATTATTTAGCCATCATATCTTACATATCTACCTCAGTTAATTTAACCCACTTCTCGTTCACTACACAGTAAAAATGTATTCCTTCCTCAATTTATTCAATAAAACTAAGAATTCATGCGTATGCAAAGAAAAATTTATACTGCATCCAGTAAAAATGGTACCGAGAGCGGTGGTGCAAAAATTCTTCAATCTAATTTTATTTATTAGTTGTGATTGCACTCCCTCACTAAGATTTCCCCTTTTTAGGGACCTTGTTTATTGTATCTGAAAACGATTACAATATTGGAAATATTTTGGAATTTTTGTTATCTATAGGAGTGAGGGAACAAACCTATAACTTATGACCGTGATCGAATGAAAAGGTTGAAAATAAATACATATCCACACTCTGATCATAATTCATATATATGTATGCACACACTCTTAGAAAACTGGTATGAAATCATTACTGACCGGAGCACTTATGTAACTCTACCGGCGCGGTAATAACGGACATTACCGGTTAGTACTGTCGTAGTTAAACAACAATAAAATAAACAATATACCACTCAGAAACAAATTATTACCAATCCGGTAGGGAATTATTGCGAAATCAATACCAGTATGGAGCCAGATTTTTAAGAGTGCATATAAATATAAATACAACGTACAGACCTTCATTTTCACTGCCTGCATGTCGAATTACTCAACCGATTATTACTATTTCCTGTGCTAAGCTTGTAAGTAATTCACTATCGTAATAATCGGTCCTGTGGACAAAGTTCCAGTGCCTAGCTAAAATGTACATTTATGTATGTATATATGATATAATGTAGGCATATTGGTCATCCGCTTCTTAAGAATTAGACAATTAAAAATAATTTATCGTTAGGATAATATGTAAGCAAGCAAGTGAACAAAGACGTTGAGATCTTTAATATAGAATTTGGGAAACTACGTATACAGATTTACAATGTTGTATAATGTTAAGATATTCATAAAATTCCCCTTTATTATTCAAGGTTTTGGTTAAATTATCAACCTAATTAACTTGAAGTTAAAGTTTCATGTGTACAAAATGCAGGGTAATATCCAAATAGAATGTACCTTAAATGCGAAGTCAACCAGAAATCCCGTCCAGAAAATTCCAAGTAGTGCTTTTTGTTTGCTACATTTGTACGTTTTATTTGTTTTATTTTCTTCTCTTCGTAAGCGTGCATTGTGCTAATCATAGTAATTATCCTGCCTAACCATGTATTCGGAATCAACTTTACCAAGAAGATGTATTATCTTTATGAAACAAAGGAGTCAGTAGTTTTGTAGTGTTGACTTTTGTCACGCTCATTAATTTCGACCAGTCTCTTGCTTTATCTCCTTACCATTTACCAAGCAATGTTGGGCAATCTCCAACTCCTTTCTTTACTTCAGTTGTACGTGGTAAATAACGTTCCATAATGAAATTTAATACAAAGTAACTATGTATAAAAGTTATGCTGAGTTACATAAATCTGTGGATTCCTGACATAAATCAGATAATAGTCAGAATAGTTTTCACTCTAATGATAAATAAGCATTGTTGCATAGGATCAAGGAAAGCGTACGTAATTCTTGTTTGTCTAGTAGTAAGATTGAAGGATTCTGGCACAATTTAAACGCAAATATGTATGTACATATGTACCCATACCTACAAATATATTGGTACACTGTAAATATGGAGGGTGAACTATGTGAATCGTACCAAAATTGGTCATGTTCTGATATTTGTCTTATCGAGGTGGGAAATACGTACTGGTGAAGAATCAGAATTAGCATCCTGTCCAGGCGTCAGGTACCTCTCAGAAGAGGAATTTCACATGTAATATGTACGTACATACATACGTACACGTTTACTTTATTTTTATTAGTAGCAGGATTAATGTGTAAGTCCTTCATGAATTCTTAGGATTGTGTCCAATGTGTCCATCATTTAAATACAAAACGATGACGGTGGCTCAAAATCTCACTCGTCTCTAGCATTGTTTTAGAACCCCAACAAATTCAGCAACCTATCGCATATTTATACTTACCTATTTATTTGTGCCTGAGAATTTGTCAAAATTTTGGGGGTGGGATACTCCTAGGGGTGTGATTGATAAAGGGTGGCATCCACAGGGGTGCGATTGCTCGGAGGTGGCAATGGTGGGGTGCGTTAGACGAGGTGCGATTGATCGGATGGCACCATCCGCAAATCCCCACAGGATTTGCGGATAATGCCACCCGTACATAGTTCAAAAAATATTCAGGTTAAAATCAGTTTACACGAGTAGCGGAGGATATATGTATGTATTATATAAACAGAATTATTTATTATAAAGTTCCAAAATTTCTAGAATTTAGAATCTTATTACGATCCAGTTAGAAAATTGCATGCAAGCTTTCTATGTAGGAGATAGAAGTATCCGTTGCATGCTGTGACGATGTAAAAATGGAGGCTTTACCTACATATTTCTGAAACTCCAGTCAGTTATTTTTCGTTACGAATAACGCCTCCTCTAAAATTAATAGGTGCACCGTTGGCTTCAAGAATGGGTCGCATTCGTTCCACGATTTCCGTTACCTGAATTATTAGAAAACTGAACATTTGTGCTTGAAAATATTTTACTGAGTGATCGAGTTACCACACGTCCCGAGATTTCTACGCTTTTAAATCCACCACTGTGCAAGATGAGGTCTTCAATATGGGAAGAAAAGTCATTCTCTATGACGTCCATGTTCCAGAACTGGACACTTTTAACTCCTGAAATATTTTCAATGGTACTGTATATCGAATTGGAAGTACTCATAAGGGGCCATCCATAAATTATGTCACGCAAAAATCGCGATGTTCTTGACTACCCCCTACCCCCTTTAACATGTGTCACGATATCATTGGATCCTTGGACCCCCTACTCGCGTGACATAATTTAAGGACCGTCCTTAATTACTTAATTAATCAATCAATCAATACATGGTGATTTTCATACGCAAACGGCAACCTTCCCAAATACCTCGCATTCAAATTGATTACAGAGAGCATGCGCAATCAATTTGTCACCTTGTTATGCATAACAAGATGACTTGGAAAATTTGGATTTTCGCAAATTCACCAGCCAATTTGGCAGCCATGCTCTCCATCAAAATCAATAGAAATTTCTTAGAAATTCATTGAAACTGAAACAAAATATAACTGTCGTGAGTAAGTAAGGTGGCATTATTCTGCGTGTCACCTCATTTACATAAATCTCACTGTACCCATTTTCTGCAATATGGGCTTTCCATGTTGAATAAACACTGTCTCTCGCGAACGAGTCAAAATATGCATATGAGCTGACCAGCACAAAAAATTCGACTATACTCGCATTATAAAATGCTTATATTAAAGACTTGCCTCCGCCATGGACATACACCACTCTTTTTTGTGGGTGTGGCGGGTGCAAATGGTTCTTGGTTGTAGTCCACTCATTGAGCACTACACAATTCTTTAGGTAAATTCGTCTCAAATTTCTCAAGTTCCCCGTACTCATCTCAAATCGTATACATACAATCGTATAGCCGTGCATTTGCATTCTGACCTCTTTTCCGGTTGTCACGGTTACTGTTACTTGACTATCCTTCGTCTCAACACTACAATTATCTAATTGATATTTACTATATAAATATGACTCGTATGCAGCTGTATGACGTCTCTGAAATTGGAGTAAGTAATAAATAGCCAAAATCTGCAACGGAATAATTTTTTTGCATATGTACATACATATTTTATCCATCCGACAAGAAATCATGCCCTACTTTTATAGCTGACATAAAACCGACCGACCAGTGGCGCATCATTTGTATGAATGCACATTCGTCATAATGCACCGATTAAAGTTGTACAATGTACACGACAACTGACAAGAAATTTGTGAATGCCTGAAATTACGAAAATTAGGACGTGGTTCTAATTTGCTTGCCTTTGTTGCCAAATTAACCTCCTCAAGTAATTAATTTAGCTGCTATGAAAATAGGCGTGCCATAATTTCCTAAATAAGTGCTATTGCCAGAATATGGGCATGCTAATAAGCACAACTCTACTAATTATGCGACTTGCTGACTAACAGAAGATTAAATTTCAGCAAAATAACACTTCCAGTTAATCCTAAGCAAGATGAACCTGGTCAGATTTCAATTCGTCCTTCGGAGGACCATACGTAAAGCATGTCATCCATTTGAGGAATGTCAAGAAATTCCATCATTTACATACATTATTAATTCCTGTCGGTTTACGGCATGCATCCAAGTAAGTTGTGACAGGTCAAAATCTTTCATGTTCTTAATGTACGGGCCCTTGCATGGCTCGAATGCGTGTAAATGATAAGTTTATTTCTTTGAAGTAATCTTGGTCCAGTTGCTTCCCGGTTCAGTCCAGGAGTAGACTTATTTTATTAGACTTATTTTTAGAATAATTTATTCATCTGCACATTTCTCGCCATCGAAAGGTCAAACATTCCCCGTTACGAATATTCACGTCAAATTTGTACTTTTGGAAATTCAACTGTAATCTCAATTTTTACCTTTGACGGGTTGAGGATTAATGTGAAGGATTCTCTCATTGGTTTTCAAACCCTTGTAAGGCTCGATATTTACCTAATTTTATAGTTTCGATTGAACATTTCAAATTTAGCATTCATAGATTTAAATTTGTAACAAAATATCCAACTCTAATACTCCAATGGTGAATTTCCAGTTGAATAATTTTTTCCTTATATAGAGAATATTAGTGAAAATCATAATTCTTAATTACTACATATTTTTGCATAGCTTTGAGCTTTTACAAATTTTGCGAAGTCCTTGCATCAATTTACTACATATATTTCACTTTTAAATGTCAATAAATGCATACATTCTGCTTAATCACTTACCATGAATTTTACTTAATTATGATTCACATAAATTTTTAAAAAGTCATAGAATAAATATCTCAATTTTTGAAATTTTGCAGACTCTTCCCAAATACATATCTACTCCCACCCACCATGATTTCATACTACTTCCCCCACGGCGTGTCGTACATCGAAGGTCACAAAACCCGCACCGAATCCATTACTGCTCACTTGACCCCGTCCAATCCCCGTGCCGGCACCGGAGTCACCAACATGATGCACACATACGCCGAAAAGCTCGGAAAACCAGGTGACATCGGGGCTCAAATCTTATCAAAAACTTTGGGCGGATCTGGCTACACGCGAGCCAACATATTCCCCCTGTCACCCAAAACGGACGTAACGCCATGGCGCCGAGATGAGGCCGCGATTCTAACCTGCCTCCAAGAACAATGCGACAATGGCGACATGCCACCACACCCTCTCCTCTACAAGGTAACCCTCGAATATGACGACTATTTGGATACCCGCCCGACCAGAATTTACTGGGACAGTTATTTCATCCCAGGAAATGCCAAACTATACAACGTGGACACCTTGAGAGGTGCCAATTGTCACGGCATGATTGAAAATAAGTGAATTTGTTTAATGAAATTTTCTAAATTTATTAACCATTTTATGTATAAATTATAATTCGCATGTCCAAGGAGTTGCAGTTTTTGATAGAAATAATCTGGATTTCGTGCAGAAATTAACTTACTGCGTATTTGACAGGGTATAAAATTTAAAATTTACTCACGTATTTACGTGTTAGCAAGTACCTTAAATGTACATAGGTATGTATGTACATATTTACATACGTATGAGCACGTTGTCGTATGCATGTACATACATAAATATGCACGCTTACACATTTACACATTCGGATTAGTCAAACTCAAAGAACTTTGTGTCTCACATTACATATCACGTTTTGGTGATTAACTAAATAAATTGGTTTAAGGAAAACTTCCACTCTTCCTTAAACACATTACACTTTAAAAAATCAGAGAATAAGGCATTTACCAGGCGGAAACTAGATTTTACTATACCGCCATGGTAACCTTCATTAGTTACCTAGTGATTAATGAGCGCTTGTAACTAATCAGGGGTAAAAAACATTACTAGCGTAATAATAAGTTTACTATCAGTTTATTACCATATCAGTACTAATAGAGTCACATAGATATGTATAGTCACCGCTTGGTAATTATCGTTACCTGATTTTTTAGAGTAGAAATGCGACGCGTTATGTAATGTACACACACTGATCCTGACTGTATGAGCAACACATTTCGAAAATAAATAAACTAATCCGAGGTGATCATAGCTTTTTCTTAGGATCAAAGAGATTAAACTTGTCCAGAAATAAATACAACGAAATCGACAACCTTCTTCTTCCAATATGTCCAATAACAATAAAATTAATATCCTTGCTTAAAGCGAATTTTGTAATTGCAAATATTTATGCATATAATTCATTGATGTGGCTAGGTTTAGTGGTTTGGTTGCAAGGTGGATGAAAGGAAAATCGTTCCTACAAATATCTGTCTCCACTTTTCGTGTACCCTGAGACACCAGATATTAGGATATTTTTCCGAGGCTGGTGAATTTATTTGGCTAATCTATTTTGTACATAACTGAGAATTGCAAAAATTTACAAATTTTATTCGTTATTGATTTCGAGAGAAATGATTTACTGGACAAAGTTGCCCATTATTTTAACGACTTGCAGTCTCATTTCCTCCTATGATTCGATCAAACTTAAATTACATACTTAAATTTCAGTGATATTTTGCAGTACGACATTGAAAATTTAAAAGTTTTGGATACTTTTGTTGAAGCAGATTTAATAAATTGTGGAAAAACCGAACTAATCTCCAAGTCGAATATGGTAAATGCAGAATACGACTACTTGAGTAGAGCCCATCCTAGTAAAACTTTTTAAGCAAATCTTAAAGGCAAATCAGTAAGGTTGGGTATTTCGTCATGCGGGGTCTTCAAAAGTCCCTCTTTATTATAAATTCCTTATCGAAGCTGGGGTTTATGCAAGGCTTGAGGAAGAAATTAGAGGTAGAAAAGTAAGGGATAGAATTTGATCTAAAAAAGTTAGTGGTAAATTATTGCATCAAGGAATGAATATGAGGGAACGTGTTACCAGTTTATTTTATATTTGTCTTGTAGTAGTGTAGCTGTCATTTGTATGCTTTCTAGTTGAATGTCGGGTTGTAATTTTAACACTGGTCAGAGTGATATGTTGGAAGATGCAAAAAATTATGAATGCTAGAAACAAAGCAGCAAGTTATTTCATGTTGATGGGGACGAAGATTTTAAAATGTAATATTAAATAAAACTATATAAACAAGTGTGGGTAGTGAGATCTAAATGCCGTGATTAATAGATTTATGAATCACAATTACATAAAATCAGACAGATTCGAGCAGAAATTTGACTGTGTGAAATTTATTTAATACTTATTTGTTACAACCTGATAAGTCGTAAACATGATTTGCTCAATTATAGACTTGTAACGATCTTTCCATTCTGAAAAGCTTCTGATTTGGAACTACGGTAGCGTTTCTTTATATATTTCCCCTTGACGGCTGGTCTGATTAAAAAACGAATTCCAAGAAAAATCAAAGCTCGACCCTCCACGACAAATGTAATTTCTCCAATTGCACAAAAAATAGCAAAAAGTGCAAAGACGTGTTTCACAGTATTTAAAGACACCGGGTTCGCCTCGTTAAATACGTCAACCTCCTCCCTCGCATTAGACATCGCCATCGCGATAAGCTTCCTCCTTGTCGCTGAACCCGTTCCTTGCGCATCCATGAATTCCAACTGTTTCCCCAACACTTCTAAGTTCTCAAACCGCTTAAAAATCCCGCTTTCCACCAGCCCTCCAAAAACGTTGTAGATCTTACCCTGAACAAAATTTGGTTCCCCAAAGGTCAAAATAGTTTCATGAAAAGGAGTATCGACCAGCCTCTTCACGACGTACCGTCCCCCCAGAACTTTCATCATGTCGGAATATATTCGCAATATAGTGAGTGTGTCTGCCACCGCGAATGTGTCCACGTTTTCCAGCCACCTATTCATTTGTACCGGTAAAGCCCCAGACTTCGAAACGGCTTGGAAAAAAACATTGTCCAATTCCGCAATACAACTCAGCCTGGCATTAAACTTGGTCAGGATACCGGCAAACTTAAAATCGATATTTGGCAATATTTCCAGAATGATTTTATCACTTAGAGCACATGGCAACTGTGTCCATGGTGTGTCACGATTCTTCACCACCTTAAGATACGATACGATCGGAATGCTTGAGTCGACCAGGGCGGAAAAACTGTCCGGCACGTGGGGCGTACTTTGAACCGTCAAAGCAGCGAAGATGTACCCTTTGTACAAATTCTCCATGAGGATGTAACTCCCGAAAAAGGAGAACGTCAGAAATGAAAGAGCGGGCAGTCTTTTATCGAAAATTTTGACCAGCCCAGGTCCAAACTGACCGAGAAGGAGGGAAACTATGTTAATAAATTGGGTAAGAATGGATACGAATTGATTCGCGCGAGTGTGTCCCTTATTCCCCCTCGATTTGAATAGAGAGATTCCGACACAGACAAAAAGTGTAAGTAACCACGTGGTCAAATCAAAAGGGGAAAATAACGAGGCAAAACTGCCCCCAATTATGGTCCGGGTTTGAGTCGTTACTTGAAAGAAGAATTTTTCAAATTGGACGCGATAAATGGCAAACTTATCCAACTCGTCTAAATTGTAAGTTAACCCTACGTCAAACATGATCGAACCAATGACATCTTCATATCGAGCAATTCTAGAGGTATGCACGGTCGTCAAGTTGTATTTATGGGAAAGGATTGAATACAGACAGAATCTTGGGATTCCGAGTTTTCCCCGGGTAGTTAGAAGAACACACTCGACAGGTTTTTGATCGTCTTTCCAAATGTCGAGTCCCATATCTTGGATGATTTTGGGATGTCTCATATCGTTAAAATAGGATTGTCTCGCGTTGTCGAGAATATTTGGGGATAATTCTTCTCCTATCTTGATTGTGAGGTAGGCTTGGGAGTGAAGTCCACTGAATGGGATGTACACTCGATCCGGTTGATGATTGGAGTGTATAATTGTTAACCAGGTATCCCAATTCTTTACGTGATGAACAAATTTTCTTGAATTTTGAACATGCACAAAGATATATTTTGGTGTTAGTGGTTTAACCAAGGAACACAATTTCTCGAAGTCTTCTAGAGAGTTGTCCGATGCGTCCATTATGGCAACGAATTTGTGAGAAGTCCGTCCAAAATGCAGATTTTGGGGTGAATCATGATTGTTGAGGTGAGATGAGTCGTAACAATTTGGATAATTTATGATGATTGGAGTATCGTAGAGACGATTTATGTTGGGAAATATAGGGTTAATTTTATTCTTATTGCAGGAGAATATGTGTATGCTGTAGCCTTCGAAAAAATCCGATATCGACCAGAAAGTGTCGGCCGACGCGAATAGAAATAATACTATGAAAACGACAGACAAAACCGACATCCCTCTAGATTTCCTGCCAGGGTAAAAATATATGAATTTTGGTACTGATATATGAGAAAAGAATATTAAAAGCGTGGAATATATTTACTTACATCACGTAAACTTTATCTATCCTGCACTAACAAATCCGTTAGAGTCGTATACTGCCTCCACACAAGGATTAGTTTGGTAATAATTTCTTACTAGATTGGTAATAGTTTGTTTCTTGATAAAGTTTTTATAATACATATACTAAACTAAAAAATGTAATATTCTTTATTACCATGTGTGTATGTAGAGTCATACATGTTTATATTACTCAGACCAGTTATGATTTACCTAATACTAGTGATACAGTACCTAAGGTGTGGCTTGGTAAGTAACAAATTTTGACATGTGAGAATTATTTTATTAGCAAAAAAACTTTCGGTTCGTCCAGTGTGTTATTTATGTACATAGATTTGCAGATATGTTGACCATTTAGTCGTAATGAGATTTTATGTTTCGGAAATGAGAATGCTTAAGTGCTGATAAATATGTATACCCGTATTCTGAGTACTACAGGAAATTATTTAGTTTCCCCTCCCATTGCCAAGACAGCATGGCAATTCACTAATAATTCGATGTGACGCATGCATATATGTTTAATATTTCATGCTATAACTAATGTCCGTTCAGAAAAATAAAGACAAGATCTGGCAGAGTTTTTTCAGATAGAATTTTGTAATTCCATACTTAAGTACACATAATCTATCTATTGTGAGCATGGTTGGAAAATCTGTCGCCATTGTCAACTATACATAATGTCAATCCGTGACCAAGAATTCAAACTCGAGAGATAATTTCTTCTCTTTAGTTTTATTACTTTGGTCTGATGACCTTTCTCACACCCGGATGGGGAACAACGTGTCGTGGGAAGTAGCGTATTATGATACTTATTTTGCACACAACTTACATATTAATCCTTATGAGCGATAAGGATGAAGTTGACGCTTTTATGAGCACACGTTTTAAGATTTGCATATTTGTGGATAGGATTTGAAAAGTGTTGATGCAATCCACTCATTGTGTATTCATCATTTCTATAACTTCCAGACTTGAATACATATTTATGTACATATTTGTTTTCCAAGCCTAACATTTATCATGTCCATGGCAGTACATACATACATAAGTACGAAGGAAAACGAATACATAGAGTAGTCATAATCTGCCAATTTGCTGATATGCGTCAAATGGCTTTAGATTCTGTTTCAGAGGCCGCACATAAAGTGTGCGATCGACTTTCGGCGAATTTGAATCCCTTCTCCCCTGGTGTGACATATGTATGTCCCATGTTAAAATTAGCATGAGAAGGATATGACCCTTGACCCCTACCTGCCGTGTGCGGTCACTTTGCATAATCCCTTTTCCATAACGGTTATATTGCAGAATTTTTATTCCATAAAAGTCACATGGCATAAGCAACCACTTTCCATAATACATTTTCTCATAAATCATAAAAAAAGGAATAACCTTTGATTAATGAGAACCAAAATCGTGTACGTTTCAATGATATTCATTTGTCTGATATACAGTCTTACATATATTTGTCTTTTACTACTGCTCCGAGTTCCAAGTGATCCACGATTACAGTAGCCGAATGAGCCGAATTATTATATTACTTACCAAGAGGGTATTTTATTCGTCAAAATCATTCAATTGGGTGTCTAGAATTTGAGAAATAGAATGATTTTTATGCAAAAATAAAATAAACTCGTGCTAAGTAATATAATAATTAAGCTTATTCGGCTACTGTAATATCGTGGATCACTTGGAACTCTTATAACAAATGGAGCAGTAATATCGTGTAACTTTTAAACCTTTAACTGCGAATGTATTTGCTCTGCCTGCAAAATTTGGCTTTCTTTCTGCGTATACAATATCGTCCTTCCAGTGGAACTTTTTGATCTACACACGTGGTATTCAGTACTAACATGATAACAATTCTTTTTTGATTGAAAGATTTCTATCAAAAGCAACCAGGTCCTCATTTTTGGCATTTTTGATAATTTTTAATAAATGTTTAATAAGTCCGGGTCATTATTACTAGTAAATATTTAAAATTTAATGGTGTATAATTGATAGAAATAAAGAAGAGGAGATAACCAGTACATATATGTAAAGCAGTGGTATGCAAAATGACCTTGTATGCAAAGTGACTCTTTAGGTTAAACGCAGTAGGGGATAATTTTGTATGTAAAATGCATTATGCAAAGAGACATGTCACCCTACCTGCCCCTCCCCTCCCCTCCCAAATCGATTACAAGCTTTTTGCACAGGTCCTCATGGGTTTATACTGCGTTGGATAGGACAGAAAAAATCTCATCCGTTAATCCACTCAATAATTTATTTATTAAATTCAACAACTATTTACACATATCTGCATACCTATGTATGATTAACGGTCACTCGTCTCGTCCAATTTGAGCAGAGTGGATTGCGTCAGCCTGAAAAAGTAATACTGACTGACCATATTCCGCCTGTTTAAGCAGCCGAGTAAGCCTCCACCTTTTTTAAGTCAACACCAAAATTTTTGAACGATCTTGTAATCATTAAAACCAGGATTTGATATTGTGACAGGCAAACACGCATTTGTAGGATAATAAACTTTTGGTGAAAAATCTACATATGTATGTAGGTTCTCGAGTTAACGTGATTGATAACATTTTCATTTACGTCACTGGTTTTTAGGTACGTATGCTACATAATTTTATGTGGTATTAACTTGCATTACAGAATAGCTATCCAATTTGAGACATATTTATTTATTAGTTTCTAACTGTTTTGTGTAAATCTTATAATTACACTAATCGACTTCAAAATAGAAATGGTATACGTAAAATAATGTAAATTATGATTGTTATATATGTATGTAGGTGTGTACATTAGGTACTAGGTCACACTATTTATGTACATACATAATAAACTCTTAAAATTTCAGCACCAACGCAACAAAAATGATATATTCTACACATATCGCGAACGCGTTTAAGACGCAGCAAAATGCGACATCTATTGTCGTAGTGATTACCACAAGCAAGTTGGCAGTGACCCAAATTGACCAGGTTCACAAATTATCAGGTGGAATTTCAGGTATGTGTAATTATGTGGGGCAGGATTTATTGACAAAAATTAGATTTAATGCAAAATTCAGTGATACACATGGGATAGATAATTCCATCATTGAATGAATAATCCACACTATAAGAAATCTGTTATAGTCACTCAGGTATAGATTTTTCTATAATGTATTTAAGTTGCTACCGCTTACAATGGAACCTTTTTTCAAGCTACACGAGATAAGCTTAGTGACATATGCTAAAACATCGAGCTAAAAATTAGAAATGACGTGGTACTTATCTTTCCGTTGAATGGGCACTTGGAAGTCAAATATTTGAGGGCAAAGTTCACAGTAGCGGCCTGTTTTTTTCTCAAGCGGGCGAGAGGAGGAGTGAAAATTTTCTCCTTCGAGTTCACTCCGCTCCCTTCACTCTCGCGCTAGTTTCGTTACTAGTATGCAATCAATATGCATTTCCAAAAATATAAAACGAAATGTGGTAATAAAAATAAGTCGACTTTAAGGATTATGATTTCTATTTAATTAATACATTAATTAATTAGACACTTATAACTTATAGAACCCATCGTCACTTTCTTATTACGGATAGGTGGATAGTAGGATTTTAAAAAGCAAATATAAAATTATATGAATGTATGTATGCACGAATTTACGAGATTGTTAAATTTTGTCAAAAATAATATACATTGAATAAAGTGCGAGCGTGTGAGGATAAAGGGAGCGGAGTGACCTCGAAGGAGAAAATTTTCACTCCTCCTCTCGCCCGCTTGAGAAAAAAACAGGCCGCTACTGTGAACTTTGCCCTCAAATATTTGACCTCCAAGTGCCCATTCAATGGAAAGATAAGTACCACGTCATTTCTAATTTTTAGCTTAATTTTTTAGCATATGTCACTAAGCTTATCTCGTGTAGCTTGAAAAAAGGTTCCATTGTTAGTATTAAAATTATATCGGTATCAAAATTCGCTATCGATATGGTAAAACTTTAATACCAAGTTTTTATTACTACTGCTTCACGGTATTCCTTACTTATCGACTTTGGCACACTCTTAGAAATCCAGTATTAAAATTATTTAAAATAATACCAGGCGATATTCATACATAACTCTATCAACGTGGTGTTGATAAGCAATACTGCCTAATAATAACGATGTATTAGAGAATTACCATTATAGTAAGAAATTCTTACGGACTGGTAAAATTTTAATACCAAGCGGTAGTAACTTTAATACCGAGAAATCAATACCTGTCTGACCTTACCACATTTCTAGCAGTGTAGAGTCATCTGATAACCTCTTGGAATAATTTTAATACTGAATTTTAGGGGTGTACATATACATATATTAGTCATTTAAGCCAATCTGTGTAAATTAATATAAATCAATCAATCTTGAAATAGGGAACTTGGATGGATTGAGTGGAAACCTAGGTTTCGCAAGTGAGTCGAAAAGTCACGCCGAGCTAACTTTTGTCCACTCGAAGTTTAAAATTCGTCGTTTTAATTCCCACCGATGGGTAAATAATGCTCCTGAAGAATACATGACTGTGATCGGGGTTGATGATGCGGGAAGCTTTGTGGCCGAACTTTGTCAAAATTATCCCATCGTGGCCGACAGATCCTATATTTTTGACCACTTTGGGAACATTCGACATCAAAAGTATGGTTATGGACATTTCATCGACGAGCACGGGCTTGATTGGAGTCGGCAGTGATTAAAAAACAAGAAATATTATGGCACCATAAAATCGTATTTATGTTTTCTCGGTTCCCTGAAACTGCATCAGGACAAAGACGTACGTCGTTAGAAATCCAAATATCTAAAATAAATAATCCAGAAATTTAAAAATTTAAAAATTAGTTTCAAATTTGCTCAATGAAATGAATATATAGATTAAAAAGAATATATTTACTTATGGCTTGCTTACCGAAGTCACCGTGGTTTTGTTCAAGATAAAATAATTCCCTGGGCTGATTAGCATTCCGTTCGGCGATGCCATCATAACCGTCAGAAATCCTTGCAACTAAAAGGATATTTGCCAATTAAAAACTTTGCGCAACCCTGTTCACACATATTGCAAATACCTATTTCTTTTTCTCACCCTCATCTGCAGCTTTAAAGGGTACCTCTCCATCCCATAATTTCCCCACGTTTCCACCGCCCTTCTCGCCTCGTCGCCCAGATTTGTCGACACGATGGGAAGCACACTTATCATAATTGTGTTATTCGCGACAAAGCAAATCACGCAGATCGCAACCCCGTTAAGAACCGGGCTATCCGCGGTGTACGCTGCTGTGGCCCGATTCGTTAAGAGAAACACGTCAATCACCCAAATTCCCGAGTAGCACAGCAACATGAGGATAATTTGGCGAGAAAATTCGCGATTAAAGGTATCCAGCAGACTTTTCAGGTTTTGAAAATCTCTAAGATTTCGCTCAAAATCAGTCCCATCATTAATTTCGGTACAATTTTCCGTAAAAATGAAAAACCCAAGTTGAATCCCTTGAGCTATGGCGGCAATCCAAAATATATAATACGCTTCACTAATCGAGGTCAAATTCTTAATTGATGCGCCAATCGCGTACAATACTATTTCGCACCGAGAAAGTAACCCGGTTTCCCAAATTTTTGCAAAATCGCAAAATTGTAGTACTCTAAAGTACGCGTTGGGAACGAAAAGAATTCCTGTCGAGATTAAGATACAGACTTTCATGTGACGTGCAGATTTTTCCACAAATTTTGCTACATTTTCAAAATTTCGTTTTTCAAGATTCTCCAAAATTTGAGCTAATTTTGCATTGAATTCGATCACTTTCCTCGCATCGAGCAGGGTCATGAGACGAATACCCGTGGACACAAAGAGGATCAAAGTTGTGACTAAATGTTCGCAGAATCTTTCCGTGGAGGACGACGATCGAGAAGAGATTGTTTCGTCCGTCTTATTTTGCACGAGTTGTAGGATGTCGTTAATACTGAAAAATTCGCCCAATATTTTCCAAAAGATGGAATAAGAAAGGTGGATTAGGAGCAGGAAAAAGGGGACAGATTTTAGTGAAAAGGTTAAATCGCCAGTGTAAACTAACTGATATGGAAGATACCCAAAAATTTGGGCCGATTTTGTAGGAAACTTTAAAAGTTTGAAGAATAAAGATGTTCCTGAATTGTGGGAAAAGTCAGATAATGACGGTGTTGAAAGATTAGTTTTACCTTTCTTTTTTGAAAGGGGACAATTTGTTTTAATCGTTTGGTACGAAATTACTTGGACGCAATTAATTTCAGAATACATTTGTATTGATAAGCACAAAATGTTAGCTGTGAAGCCGGTTGGGGAGTACGAAGCGGAATGAGGTTGATCTTGCAAATTTTCTGATTACATAAGTTGATGCTTGTTATCACCAAAGTGCATAATTATGTAAGTATGTGAGGTGGTTTTAAAAATTCAAAACCCATTAACCAAATTGGGGGTGGTTTAGTACATATTGAAGAATTAATTGTGAATTTAAATTCGATAATTTGATTTTTCTTTAGAGAATATTCAATTAATTTGGCCCCAATAATAGCTGTCGAATATGTGTAAATGTGTACATATTGCAGTTTATGTAATCTCGAAAATCGATTCGATTTTCAAGATTAACCGGATTGTTTGCCCTTTTAATTTAAGTGGTTCAAATATTATGCACCTGTTGTTGTGGTATTGTCGAATTACCATTGATGCTTCCAATTAATACTTTCAGAAATAATTAACCCTGATGTTACCAGATAATTAGCAGAAATATTTAGTTGCGTCAAGTGATCCAGAGTTGTCTTAGGTAACAAGTAATGTGGTCCTCGTTGGATGCGTGAAAATTTGGCCAACTTCATAAAAACTTTCCGTAGGTTGATAATGTAAATAATAAATTAATTAACTGCAAGTATTTATTATATTGTACGTAAACAAACTTTCAAAATTTCTATAATTTAGGATTTTATTTCACTGTTAAAAATCTGGCAGAGTTAAGTAATACATATATACACTACATACTGGTATTGATTTTATTACCACAACATTGCTAAAAAGGGCAACGTTGCTCGTTATTACTACTGACTCAGAATTACTTCACCAAAAATTTGATTCCCGCTTCGTATCCCTACCATACTAATAGCATGGGAAGGATACCAGCGCGGGAGGGAAAAGAAAAACTGAGTTGATATTATCAGTTCCGTTAGCCATAATAAGTATCTGTACTCCGGTCAGAATGATTTAATAACACTTTTATAAAAGACTTTTATAAAAGTGTATGGTTCAATTAGGAGATAAAATAAATATTTTAATAGCTGCCTCATGGTTTACAGGAGACAGAAATATGTATGTATCTCTTACATATTGCGATGATGGAAAAATGACGGACTCAGCATTCAGAAACCCAAGTCGATTACTAATTAATATCAACTCAGTTTTTCTTTTCCATCCCGCGCTGGTATCCTTCCCATGCTATTAGTATGGTAGGGATACGAAGCGGGAATCAAATTTTTGGTGAAGTAATTCTGAGTCAGTAGTACAATCTGGTTTCGTTGTGAACAACTCCTCCTTTAAAATGAATGTTTGCACAGCTGGCTTTAAAGACGAATCGCATTCGTTCCACGATTTCCGGCACCTGAATTACATATTAGAAAAGTGAATATAGGAAAAATGTATGCTCAGAAATTATTTTACTGTACGAATTACCACATGCCCCGAGATTTTTATGGTTTTAAATCCTCTACTATGCAAAATCAGGTCCTGAATTAGGGGAGAAAAGTTATCCTCCGTGGCGTCAATGCGCGAAAACAGGATACTTTTATCTCCTGCAATTATTAAGACTATTTATTAACTCTTTCCGTACCACTGATTTAAAAAAAAACCCTTGAGTACGATGTTCATTTCATAATTTAAATAGTTCCAGGTGTTTTTTAAGGAAAAACTTAAAACGTCAACTTTTAACATTGGTCGGTATACGGAAAACTCAAACATTTGGGCAGGAGAATATTTTTTTAAATCAACTTTTTACCACTGAGTTTTCCACAGAAATATTTTATTTTATTTTGATGTCAGGGCAAGTTATGCAGGGATTTTAACTACGTCACATTCGTGTATTTATTTTGGGAGGACAGTCATTTATAGTTGTTGGATTTCATGAGTCAAGTGTACACTTAATACAAGAAAGGGTTATAACTAATTAGTAAAATTTTTATTTTAATTTTTGCCGGTAAATCTTATTTTCTATTCGTCCAACATTGCGACGACGCCGAAAAATTACCAAAATTAGTTCCCCCGGCACCGAAAAATTGGCCGGCGTCGACCTCTGATAGGAATCTATGGGGTAATTTTAACTTAAATAACTCGCACATATTTACGTACCTTTTAAAACGGACATGGCTTTGAGGACTTCAATCAACATTAAAGATTTGTCGATCCGTTTCACGAGGACGTTGACCCGCTCCAAATCCCACTTTTGGAACGGTCCCATAATCCGGTTGATGTCGGGAGTGGAAGTTAAACATACATACTTCACAGTCAAGTCGAATTTCTTAACGGCGGGAAATAACTCGATCATTTTTCCCCGAATGCTTCCTCCTCCCATCCCCAAAAATCCATTGTCAACGCGACAGATTGAACTCCCTCGTGTCGCCTCCACAAATTCAGATGGGATAGCAACGACGACTCCTCTGGTAATGGTCCGTTGTGGAGAGAGAGGGTTTTCAATTGGGGAAAGTGGTCCTCATCAAAAAAGTCACGAATTCGATACACATTTAGGGCATGGGGATGATCAGCGTGGTAAGTTTTGACATCACAGGAAGCTCCTCAACAGTTTGGATCTGGGATGCATACAAAAACAATTAGATATGCAAGTCATGTTCAGCAATATCGTGTACTGGGCCAACTTTTTAATGTGAATCTGTTGTAATATGTATCAAATTTCGCATAAATTGCAAAATTTCGCTAGACTAGTTTTCAAGAATTTTTTGGCAAATTTATCCATCAGACCATCATTTGGATCTGGTTTACTACTTTTGCGTGGCATAATGCATGGACGTTCCTTAACATATTTTGCAAAATCAGATTTTGCGTATCCCATCCGGAATTATGCAAAATTCCTGAAATATTTTGCTACGCTAAAAATTTGTCGTGAATATGTGCGCCTATTGTAAGATAGTTATTGAATCTTTACCTCCTCTATGTCTTCCATGGCCTGCGACAATTTCAGCTCGATTAAGGAATCCTTGACCTGCCCCAGCATCTTGGTCACATTGGCCAAATCTAGCTCTGGATAACTCACATTGTTACAAGTCATGAATTTAAACTTCAAAACTTTGAGACTTGTGCACCCCTCCAAATTCGGATAGAGAGACGCCGCGACGTCCAAAGTGGTCAAATTGGGGGCAGCATCGGTCCAAATTTGGATAAGGGGTTGAAACTCGTGGGCGCCGGTGGTGCGATCACTTCGAAAATCGGAATGCATATGGAACTTAAGGGAGGTCAAGCTAGTTTGAGGCGGGAGTTTTTGACACGATTTGGCCGGAACTGTGTAGCACGTGTCGGGTTTCCAGGCGCTGAAGATGTCAACGTGCTGGATTTTTGTGGACCCCAACGCCCTAATTCGTTGGAGGAAAGCGGGGATAAATTCCTTCTCGGCGACGAGGAATTTAATTTCATGTGTTGATTGAGGAGACACGTGACTGAGAGATTTGGCAACAACGTTGGTCTTCTTCTTATTTGATCGAATGGACGGGTCGAATTTGTCCGAAATTAGGATACGCAGGATCAGTTTGTCGTTGAGAGGGGTCATCTCGATACCTGAGTTGGCCTCGTAGTAAAAAAGTTTGTTGATCTGGAAAGGAACCCGTTTTCCTAATAAACCGACACCGACATCGTCCCACTCGTGGCACACGAGACGAGACGTCTTCAGGTCGGGGATGCGGAGCTTGGCGAAGATGATGTCGAGAATCTGGGGAAAATTCAAAATAAATAAATAAATTCAATTAGTCAATAAATTATATACATCGGAATTTTGCCCTTTAGTCAATAAGTTGTGTAATTAACTGACCAACGGATTCTTCAAAACTTTGACGTTGTTGGGGTGAACTGGTACTTTTTTCGAATCTGGAATTAAACCGAGTCAATGTAGAACATGAATATCTCCCGTAGTGAAGAAAGCTTTAATTTAAAATATAGATTTACTAAAACATTTACCAAAATTTGGAAAATTCCTCTCCTCTCGTGAAGAAGACCGCAATTTCATTGTGTGAAGGTTTTTATCAAAAATCTGCAAAGTTCGGCGTATTGTGGAGTGCGTCGTCCTGACAGGTCGGAACTAAATAGAATTAACAATAATAAATATGCGCCAAATATGAAATTAACACCCTATTCGTCCCAAAAAATATGTGTATACATGAATTGCTAACAGCTTACAAGATAGGTTAATATGTGGCTAAATATTTCCATGCACAACTAAACTTGTAACTACAGTGTCGGACAGATGTCTACGTCCACATAGTCGCGTCAATTTCATTTTCAAATTGTCACTGAACTACTGAACCAATTTTCATCATTGATATATCAAATTCTCACAAATTTAACGTAATTTCATAGCACATTATTAGTTTTCCGCTAAAAAATTTATTTTAGGCCAGAGATGTATTTTAATTCAAAATGAAAACAATTGGATGGACAAAAGTCAACGTCCAGTCAGAGAAAACATACAAAAAAAACTGTAATTTATAAGGAATGTTATAACAATTAATTTTTAATATTTGGTTGGGCCTCCGTTCGCTTTAAGGACGGATTCAAGGCGTCGAGTCATAGAGTTTACCAAATTCTTGGTCACATCTTCAGAAATGGTTTCCCAAACTTCAAGAATTCTGGATTTTAGGCCCGGAATTCCTGAAAAAGATTGTTTTCTTATTTCTCTTTCAATGTGGTCCCACAGATGCTCAATGGGATTCAAGTCTGGAGATTGGGGAGGCCATTCTAGCTTCGAAATTTTTTTTTCTTGAAGTATTCCATGGTGGACTTGGCAGAGTGTTTCGGATCGTTGTCTTGTTGGAAGACAAATCGTCGTCCAAGTCCAAGTTTTCGAACAGATTCCTGGATATTACGGTCAAGTATTCCCTGGTACTTGTATTGGTCCATAATTCCGTCAACAAATTCCATTTTTCCTGCCCCACTTGAAGCCATGCATCCCCACACCATTACCGACCCGCCGCCGTGCTTAACTGTGGGGTTGAGATTTTTTGGATTCAATGCTTCTTTTGGATATCTCCACACTCTACGACGCCCATCTGACCCAAAGACATTGAACTTTGACTCGTCAGTCCATAAAATACTGTCCCAGAATGTTTGTGGCTTGGAAATGTGGTCTCTGGCTTCACTCGTTTGGTTGCATTCCTCGGTACAATAAGAGGCTTCCGGACTGCTCTGTGGGATTTCAAATTTCCCTTGTTCAGTGTTCTTTGGATGGTCCCAGGACTAACTTGTTTGTCGAACATCTCCTTGATCTCGGTAGATAGCTTTGGAGCACTAAGTGAGGGTGTAACGTTGACTTTGTTGAGCACGTGGCGTACTTCTCGGTGAGCCAAAATCGGTTTTCGACCACTTCTGACCTTGTTTTGGACTGAACCATTAGCTCTAAAGTTCTTAATGATTGTCTGGATGGTTGTCCTTGCTAATTTATACTTGGTCCCTATTTGTCTCTGCGACAGCCCCCCTTTTTGTCCACCCTTCCAGTCCTGAATGACAAGATCTCGAATAGCGATAGGAATTTCCTTGCGTGTCGACGCCATCATATTTTTCTGGAAGAAAATTATTTAAAAATTAATGCGGCATATGTTATTGATAGATTTATTAAGTTACCTGATTTTATAAATTGGAGAGATTTTTGTTGTTGACAATTAAAGTGAAGTGGACGTAGACTTTTGTCCGCTCAAATTTCATCCTCTCTCGCTCTGCACTATGATTCTCAGTTTTCCCAGAATTTTCAGAAATAACTCATATGTTTTATGAAATTACGTTAAATTTGTGAGAATTAGATATATCAATGATGAAAATTGGTTCAGTAGTTCAGTGACAATTTGAAAATGAAATTGACGCGACTATGTGGACGTAGACATCTGTCCGACACTGTAAATACAACTTATAACTAAATACATGTAAACTTGCATGTTTGAAGATGACTGCGAGCTCCTAACTTTTGTCGATATTGCGCTGTAAGTAAAATGTATAATAAATATGTACATATGTACTAAATCTTTATTGTCTATTTTCATATGTAAAAATAGTTTGGTTGACTGGTGAGACGACCATCCCTTGCTCTGGTGGTGATCCTTAACAAATTTCCTTTTTGAAGAATGCTTACAATATATTGATGTATATAAATATACTTATTCGTAGTCATAAATCTTAGAATAATAAAAAACGGCGTGGCAAGTACTAAGTCGTAAATATGTTCAAATAGATAGTAAGTCTGCTCTCACTTTTCGGGGTCAACATTCCTTGTTCTCCCAAATTTTTGACAAAAGGGTCCCTTCTGTCAACGCTGCCTTATGAGAAATTAAGGGATTCTTCTTATGTACCCTACACGTTGAACTACATTTATGTGCAGAAAATAATAATGTAAATTTCATTGTAGATAAATTAACAAGTATTGATTTATTACTTTGTTTCCTTTTCAATCTGAAATGCATCCATCTGTACATAAAGAATTGCACTACAAAATCTCAACTTGCGCTATTCTGATGAACGAGGGCGTAAAAAATCATAAATTAAACATACGTATTTGCATGCCATGACTTTCTATAAATATGATACACTTGGTCAAGTAACCGCCACCAACTACATTCCTCCTCTAGATATTTTGCAATTTTTAATAGATCTAAGTATATAAACGCTATTGACTGCAGGGTTTTTATTATGTTGTTGTTATAACATTAAAAATATAATGCAAGTCCGTCACATACAGAAGGATCGGATCCTTGTGAATTTGTTACAGATTTAAAAAAATATGTATATGTAGCATATAAATTTCTCGGGTCCGAATATATATTTTTGTGGGGTTACTTAAATAAATACATATACATATGTAGCTTTTTAATTAACATCGAATGAATTCCCACCATTGTCTTGGGTTCTGCGGATTCATCGAGGTGCCAATCACATCAATCCCAATTCCATTGGAAGAACTTGGACAGGGTAAACAAACAGCAAACGTAAATCCCTACATAAATCCTTTTTACTAAAAAAATAGCTAACTCATACTTACCCCATGTAGGTAATTGTAGTATTCGGAGTATCATAAGTGTTCGTTATTGTCCAATACTTTGTGCCCACAATTCGGCTTAATTTCTAATAGGGTGACATGTTTATGGGATACTGGGAAATTACACAAATTCACATTTAGTATTAACCATGCGTTGTGCCTTATACTCTTAAACTTTAAACTTTATTAGAACAAACTTTTTTGCAATCAAACCTTATGGCACAAAGTTATGAGCAAGTCATTATTCCAGGGTGACCTACTTCTAACGTTACTACGGTTTATTTAGGTTGCTTTAAAATAACTTACGAATATACAGGGGAAAAAATCTGGTTCGTCTAAGCCGCCGCCGCATAAATGCAGTATGTGTTGCCACCACATCGAGCCAGTTCCCAAACCCGATCGGAAAAGATAGTTGGTATCTACAGAGAATAATTTTCATATATTTGCACCACAAACCAGATTAATTTGCTGACCTGTAGCATTTTGTTCCGCACTCCAAAGCTGTGCCAAGTTTGAGCAGGGAGGATTGTAAGAAACGTTGTTAGCGTGAATTTTGTTACGAAGTGTGAGGTCGGACAAATAAACTTCCAGCGCCTATTGTGATACGTGAATGCGAGTTAATTATATGGAAAAATGTGTTATTTTCATGTTTATGAATAAGTGATTATTACCTGTGGAGCTAATGCACTAACGATCTGGTATACTCCCCCAATCACAATTGGAGGGGATTCAGTGGTAATTGTTGGCCCAGATGTAGTTTGGCAGAATGACCAGTTAACGATATAAAGAAGGGAAAGTACGATCGGGAGATATAAAAATACTCCCTTTGGCATATTGCAATTTGAAAGTAGGAATTAATTAGAATATGATTGAAGTTTGATTTGTAAATATGAACTGATCCAATAATTATGACGAGGCGGCCGTTTTATATATGTATGAGGACGTCAAATATCAAATATGTGACAGGGCGGTGGTTAAAATGGACAGCACAATCGGTTTAAAACTTGAATTTAAGGAAAACGTGGAAAAATATTGATAACAAAAGTTGATCTGTATTCCAATTCTGAAAATTAAACCCGAAACAACGAGATGCTTAGGTGAAGCGACGGAGTGCAACTATTTAACAGCTTTTTCTTAATTAAGAGAGCTTGTGTGAATTAAGTTTAAAATTCGCAATGTTTGGCAATCAATATCAGAGACTGGCGGATTAAGGATGTTGGGATTAAGGATTGAGATTGAGGATTAAATTTAAAATCTTGGGATTGAGATTGGGGATTAAGGATTAATTTTTAAAATTTTGGGATTAAGGATTGGGATTAGGGATTGAATTTAATCTGGGATTAGGATTGACACGGGATTAAATTTTATCTGGGATTGGGATTAACACGAGACTAAATTTAGGGTTTACCTATGGAAATTAATTTACATCGTCGTGGATTAATTGTTTGCATTAAAGTGCATTATTATGCCAGACTTTTAAATTAATTAAATAAATCTCTGAACTTCTGAAAATGAAATCTTTTGAACATTTTGCATGCAATATTAGAATGTGAATACAATTTCTAAGTCGCAATTAAATATTTTTTGTGCTAAAAATTACATAGGGGAAGAATTCTAATTTTATTCTTGGTACTATTTTTGAACATTGTGCATTGAGGATACCGCGATACGAGTAGTTTTGCAAAATATTGTAAAGTATTTTTAAATGTTTGATAAAAATGAACGAAGTGAAATCAGTTTTCGAAAGGGGAGCGATCTCAAGAGAAGTTTTCTTTTCGAGTTTTTAGTCAATTCAAATTTAATCCCATTTCAATCCCACTTTTGGATTAAAGTTGACAGAGTTGGATTGGGGATTAAAATTCAAAAACTCGGGATTAAGGATTGAGATTAAGGATTAATTAATCCCCAATCCCATTCTCAATCCCCAATCCTTAATCCGGGATTGACCAGTCTCTGATCAATATACATACTCTTGATAATACGAACTTAAAATTGAACATTCAGATCTATGTATTATTCTATGTAACATGTATGAAATATTATTCGTAAAAGTAGCCAAATTGCGAGAAGTAAAAATGATGAAAAATTAAAAAACCTATAATTTGTTGACTATGCCAATGCCGTCCGCTATCTTAAACTTGCTTATAGCTCTAACTTAATGGTTCTGTCGATAAAAATTAATTCATCATCAAATCTCCGTAAACCAATTTTTTGACTTGACCAATCGTTTTGTAAACCATATTTATGATAATCCTACAAAAATCTTAAACTTATGAAACCTCATATTTATGTATGCACTTCTTGCTTCACATAAGAAAAGTTTGCAGAGTAATTATGTATATTATCTGCTGGGCTTATAATTATTTATTCTTTCAAATTTAAATTATCTACATTTTGGGGGATATCAGTCAAGATAAGTTTGACAGTTTTAATTAACTTGCTATCGGTTTGATTGAATTTTGGCTCCGTGTTTTCCTCATTGAGGAATCTTCAACTACTAATGTAGGTGTTTTCATCGTAATATTCGTAATGCAATTTATGCAAAGTGGGATCGTAACGCGGTTATTGCAATACAGACTACCCATCTGCAGGACAGTGCGGTATCAAATCAATACCATCACGGAGTGTATGTATGGCTTCTTGGTTTCACCACTTTGCTAATTGTGTTAATTTATTAAACATTTTACCCGATTGTTTACTCAATCTGTTGACATGAATTAAATGTTCAAATGCATTACTTCTCACAACTATCGGGCGCCCATGGGACTTCAGGTAAATCGTCAATTTTGAGCCCTCGTGTGAAATTGGTGCTCCCTTGTGCGCCCTCAGCTAGATATCGAATGTTATCCATATCTGCAAATTCCAGGGTAAGATTTGTCATTCCGCGTTGATTTGCCCAATACATCATCCAAAAATCAGAGGCCCACTCGTCAATGGAGAAATTTGACTCGGATATTTGAACCAGCCAAGCCAGCCCCCATTTGCCATATTCCCAATACAGTTGTGGGATTCCGGCCGAATTATTTTTGAAGGAAATGATCATCTCACCTAATTGAAAAAGATGACACACGTTAATATCGGAATGGGGTAAATTTGACGTTTGTATTTAATTTATTAAGGGGTGAAGCGAAGCGAAATCCCTTTATAGAAATGGCATGTCTGTCTGTCTGTCCGTCCGTCCGTCCGTATCAGCGATAAATTTATAGAATTTCGACATGCGGTTTTCGCCAACGTGTTTCTAATTTTTTGCACGTGATTAGTTCGAAGATGAACGTTGTAGATCATAAGTTCACGGCGCCACGCTGATGACGTCAGCAAAGGTGTCAAATTTGTTATTTCCACCGTTTTAGACGTGTTTTTGGGCGGGGATTTCACAAATCGCCATAATTTTGACGTGCCATGACCGTGTCGCTTCACCCTTTTGCTACATATCGTTTGCAACGGTTTATTTACCATTGAACCCACTTCCATATGTACCAACGGCTTCGTCAGGTGAAATTTTTGCTTGGCTATTCGTATCCTGATTTCTTGTTGAAATCCGAGACAAATCTGCCAATGGCATCAAGTCCAATGGAGCAGCGGTATATATCTTGTTCGAAAAACTATCAAATCTGCCCACATCCTGCTTTATTGCCCCTAGTTACATACAGATTTATTCATTAGACACTTTGTTATCTTTGGTAAGAAATTAATTAATGGAACACCTTTTTATTAAAAAATACATCTTCAAAAAAATACAACTGCAAATTTTTTTAGTACCTCGCAATATCTCAAAGAGCTGGGCCTGAATCCAGGAGTTCGGCATAGATGTCGAGCGCAAAGTACCCGGACCACTCATGGCTATAAAGACGCCAAGTCCTAATTCGGGATATAAGTGCATAAGACTTTCAGAAGGGGGAAGATACCCGCCATGTCCGATTCGTAACCACCCATCATAAACTCCAATATCCAGACAGAGTCCGTATGCAATGTTCAGGTTAATAATTGAGTCAGGATTGATTTCAGATTTTAAGGTCCCAGAAGCGATTAGAGAGGATGGTGTATATAACCAGTTCATTACTTCCTAAATTTCATATAGATAATCTTGATAGGCATAAAAATATTGCAATCAAGTACTTACACTCTTAGAAATGGGGTTATGTACGATTATAACTAAAAAGTAAACGTAAATATGTGACTCTCCCGCCGTGGTTATAAATTTGTCATCGATTGGTTACCATTGTCTCCGACTAATTATGAAGTTTCACCGACTTGTTATTAAATTGTCGCCAGTGCTAATAAATAAATTTATAACCAGCTGGTGACAAATTCATAACCACATCGGTAGAGTCAAACGCGTTTACTTTTTGGTTATAATCGTAACCCCATTTATAAGAGTGTATTCATTGTTGGCTATATTGTTTACCGCAGGTATAATTTGATTGTCCCCAACTTGTCCAAGGTTTAAATGAAACTGCATATATTTCATCATATCGCTCGCCGAGCTCAAAATACCACCGGCCGCATTTACAAGGACGACACCCCTTTTGTAATAAACGAATAGTTAAATTTATATGATGATACAATTAATTCGTCCAATATTATGTACTAACTTCATCAGTTCTGGATTATATCGATTAAGGACGCCATCTTTCCAGTAGTATGGCACCGCACGTTGCATCATATTGTTATGATCGTCACTTTCTTTGACCCAAGTTGTGTTAGTCATTCCAATTGAGAGAAGCAGATCAGAAAGCTATTTGCATCAAACAAGTGGAGGGAAATGAATTCATTTATATAGAATTAGCATACAACGAAATGATTAGTGTTATGTACCATATCTTCATACGTAGAGTTTGCCAGGTGTGCAATTATATCTCCGGCAATTGCGATAAGTCCATTATTGTAAAGATAAGCATTTCTAAATGCGCAGTAATTGAGTGAGTATCTTTGTCGGCTAAATAAAGAATATTTAAATTCAAAACCAAGATTCAGTTAAATTAATGCCAAATTGATCTTACTAAAAGAACTCTCGCGAATCGTTGTAAGCCTGAACCCACATTCCCGTATACTCTGGCAAATAGCAAACCCTATGGGCCAGCAGGTCACGGAAGGTCACGGACCCTGATCGGTACCTGTCTCCTAGAACAAAATCATAACTTGGCGCCAATGTTCGTATTGGCGTGTCCAGTACGGATTGCCCCAATTCAGGAAAGTTTTCATGAAGAAATTTGACTGCAATTACTGCAGTGAAGCTTTTAGTTAATGATCCGATGGAAAATAGAGTGTCACTATCGGCGGGTAGCCGGTTCTCTCGGTCTCTCTGTCCGTAGCCGGTTTTATAGAGGAGTTCTCCATTGTTTTTAATTATTGAAATCGCTAAGGCCGGCACATTCTGTTGATTCATTACGTTCGAGATGAACAGGTCGATTTGATGCTGAGTTTCGGGTGGGATAACATTTTGCGTGGAGATGAAGGGGATAAAAATGGAGGCGAAGAAGAAATAAACTAGAATCGAAATATCCATATCAATCAATTTTATTTACATGGAATTAATTATTTTCAGTTGAATCCGGTAACTGGATTTAACTGGCAATGACGATTAATTGATATTGCGGATTCATCTTCTGCGTCAATCGTTTATAAAGAATTTGGCGACTTAATTACAAACATTTTGATGCGAATATTCTGATAATTGATTTTAGATTAAGTTATCTAAGTAATTAAGGTATGCCGGCTTTTTTTATTTTGAGCCGCAAAACCAAACAAGTTCCAATAACACGATTTATTTTAAAAACAATGTTTGATAAGAGTCGGAGGTGTCCATTACTCACACATTTGTGCCATGTTAATCAGGCGACTTTTATTTAAGGTACATTAATTATGCTAAACTTATGTATTCCTGATAATACTAACTCGTTTGGCTGGTCGGTACTTTGAACAGATGAGTGACGACATGGCATTGGAAGTTTTGCAACACGTTCAACTGATAAAATAATTCAGATTAATAAATCACATACTTTTTATCATACAATTAATCAACAATAATTAATTTGATTAAGAGGTTCACGCTGAAGATACCTAATTATATGTCGGCAGTTCCTCAATCAAATACATATGTGCAAAAAAAGAATGTACGCAATTTTTGTACCATCAAACCAGTCAGATGAGAGTGGGATGAAAATACGTACACAACACAAATTATGGACTATGTATTCGAGTGATTTGACTATTACTATTTTATGCATTTGACCATGATCATGAAAGTCTGAATGTGTTTGTCGTGATATGAAAATGAACTAGGTGTATGTATGTAAACTGCCCGGAACAATTATCCGGCAGGGTTTTCCAGAGCTCGGCGGAGGTGGATACTAAACCTCCATATACTTATTTATTATTTATTTAAAATTGAATTTATGGTTGTCTTCATATTTTTCTGAATTCTAATTTTAGCTCCCACCCTTCACTTTTGTGGTCAACATACCTTTCTTTCTTACATTTTCGAGAAAAAGGTCCATTTTGTCTTCCGTAGAATAAAAGATTGATTTTTAGCTTAGATGCTCAACTACATTTATGTTTAGAAAATAATAACGTGAATTGCATTGCAAATTAAAAACTATTCATTTATCAAATACTTGCTATCCGTTTCAGTCTGAAATGCATCCATCTGCAAAGCATTGTACTATAAAATCTCAATTTACCTCTTTTTCGATCTGACATGTATCCATCATTAGTAACACGTTTCACACAAAATCCCTAATTTGCTACAGAGTCTCAACTTATCCCGTACAGTGAAATTGTTAAATTTCCTTGGAACCTTAACTTACCCCCCGTACTGCAAACTTCACCAGAATCTCAAATTAAATATAATTTCTCTGATATCAAGATTTTAATCCAAGTATATTTGTATCTCACATGCACTTCTGTACATATTACTGCTAATTATTTTCATACTATGTTATCACGATTTTTGAGGACTCGATCAATCACCTGTGCAGCCAGTTATTGTACATAAAATAGGCATTGATCTACTTCCAGTTAAATCCAGTTAGTTCTGTGTGAGCACATTAATTGCTTGCGCATTTACGGCTTGCGCTAATTAATTTACTTAGTTTCAATAGAAACATTCAATTCTCTAGCTCATCACTTATGATACACACCTTATAATTTGATAATTTAATTAGCATACCCTTGCTAGACGCATTATTTTCACGCCGCTATTAATTTAATTACAGGAGAATATCAGCAAATTATTAGTCACGTAATAATTTAGGAATCACGGTATGATGAGAAATTGTGTCCATGCAGTTTGCAGCTACATAAACGTATATACAAATTTTCAACTAGCAATGCAGAGCATTCAGTCAATCCCAGATTGCATTATGGAATGAGTTGTGTTTTTAAAGCTGAGAATATTGTTACAAATTTGTAAAAAAAAACAGACAGCAAAATATGTCAAGTCTTCAGGAATTTAAGGCATATATCCTAATTTCTGTAATACTCGCCATTGTAATTGTAATAGTCTCGGTAAGTTTTATGATAAAATTATTCCGGACTATGAAAATTTTGGACGCTAATTTTCACATATTTCATTTTCCACATATGCAGGGATACATATTACTCCTTTGTTGTGACAAGACCACACCCATGACGACTACAAGTCACAATCAATCCTCGAAATATTTAACTTTGGCGGGAAGCGATAAGCCCACGTCATCATTACCTCATCGCCCAATTTTTGTCCAGGCCCATGTCACAGGAAACCATAGCAACTAGATATTTCGTTCACAACGTCGACGATCTACTCCACCAGCCTGGAACCGTGCATAGTCCGAGGCACGCCTTTGACCCGGTTCTGACCGGTACAGCAAGTCATACTTTCGATTCGCTACACTGTCCCACGACCAGTCACACGTTTAGCGATTTGATGCGGCCAACATCCAATCATGGTTTGACTCACGTGGTTACACATACCGCTGGACAGCATTCTACTTCCGGGAAAAATAACAATTCACAAAGTCATTCATTTCATAAAGGAAAAAGTGGATATGAACCTCATCGAAAAGCATTTGATTAAAGATATATTTTTATTTTGTACATGCAAATAAATTTGTAACGAGTTATCAAAAGTTATTCGTTATATATGAAAATTTGCCCAGTACTTGCGCAAGCGTGGGGACAGAGGGACAATGTCCCCACGTGTACATATATACGTATCACTACATATGTATGCAATTCTGCACCCGAAAACTTGATGAGCATAAAAAACTTGAGAATGTTTGGCAAACGATAACTCTTTAAATAAATTCTAAGTCTTAAATAAAGGTATGCACATGCAAATGAAACTCTGGAAAATGCTTACGTATTTATGTGAAAGGTTTAATCAATTTGAATTTCATGTACCACGTTTGCCTATTTTTTACGGTATAACTTTATTCAAAATATATGTAATGGTATACATATGAAAATGTGAAAGTTATGACAGCGTTATTGCTCCCCTACATATGCTAAATAAATATTTGAATCGTCCAAAATTCCACGAATTACAAAGTTTAAATAGAAGTATCTAAAAGTTCAAGAAAATATTGTCAAATTTCCCAACTACAAACCCGTTTTGTAAGTAAATTTATCAGCGCATACAATTCATCGGATTGGTCTATCGACTTGTGCATATTCCATAAAATCTTCGTAATGAAGCCACGCTGGCACATCCATTTCACGGCCGGACACGATCTAAAATTAAATATTTGCATCAATTTAGTTGCTTAAATTTTTTACATTAAAGGCCACAATTATCTCAATTTTTTAAATGCATACCTTGTAAATACTCTTTTTCCACCCTTCACTGGCATCTTCTCCCTTCTGAATAGTTTCGAAGAATCTTTTCACCACGATCCCAACCTCTTCCAAAAACTCGTCCGGCTGACATTGTGTCTTCAAAGGGTCGAAAAATGCCAAAAGTGAGACAATCTCCTCATTCTCTGGGCGGAGATCAATCTCTTCAGCTGAAGTGATTCCACTCGCCAACGCGGCACGTGCCATGGCTTCCATCGTGTCAAAGTAGTATTTCCTAAATATAAAAATTTAAATTATCTATAGATATGCGAAATTTCAAAAAATATGGGCTTAAAAATAATGGAAACATTATATACAAATCAAAAGACAGTTTGGAAATAATACGTTTTGCAAAACGTAAAAATTATGCAGAACTAAATACAGAAATTTATGAGAGCTGAAAGTTATGTAGTATTGCAAAATTTTTAGAGCGGAAAATTATCAAATTGCAAGATTTTGTGTGAGATGAAAATTATAAGTATGAAATTTCAAAAATATTGTAACGCCAAGAAGCCTGCCAACATATTTACACTAGTGAAACAATAAATTACTCACCTTAACGCCGTGTAATAATTAATTAGCGCAGTTATATTCTCCGAGGAGAAATTCACTTCCGGGAAATAACTCCTGATTTGCGAGGGGTGCGGGTACTTTCGCCAGAAAAAGGTGAGACACGCTTTATACCTGTGGACAAACGTGAGAACTGTGGCTGGGCGAGCTGGACCTAAGAAAATGGATGGTTTACGAAATTTTTAGTTTAAAAATCATCATGATAAGCAAATATACATTCATGACAATTTTTAAAGACACAATATTTAAACATGCCAAATTAAATTAATTTTCCTAAAAACTGTAAATTCGTAACCGAAATCCACTTTTACATGTAATTTATGTTGTGCAACATGGAATTTTATTTACTAAATAATATTATAACACATATTTAAATATTTACCTGATCCTGATGGGAGCTGCATTATTATTTCTTCGAAATTACTGAAATTTGTCGCAAATGTGGAATAACGCGAACCGAGGAGACTCAAACCGTTTGGTAAACTGGACTTTAATTAGGAGGACACGTGGTGATAATGTCGTACTGCTTACTGTCAAACTAGGACTGACAGAAATTCCGAAAAGACGGCACTATTTTATACCCTTAATGGGGACTTACTTATAAAAAGTAAATGTATGCAAGGATTGAGTACGGAGAAAGGGGTACTTCTTTTTTTAGGGACGCAGGTTCCTTTTGCACAGCTCCAGGAGGTTTAAGCTTACTAAGAATTTTAGTAAAAATAGAGTGAGAACAATTAGGCATATTTACAATTGGGGCTTAGGTTTGTTGAGGTTGTGTTCCAGGCATGGCAGGTTAATTATAACTTGGGTCCTTTAACTAACTCAGTGCGTGGTAAAATAGACTACGTATCGGTTTTTAAACTTTAACCACATTTAAAGAAATAAATATGTTAATCCGGCGACAACCCAAGCCAAATATTCCTGTAACCCTTCAACGAGCAGGTAGCCCTATGAGAGGTCATAAAAATGAAGGTTCATCTGCAAAATTGCCATATGAAAAATGTAGCTATTAATACCATATATTTTCTAAGAAATTTACACACTTTACTTTATATAAATACTCAGCATTGAATGAGAAACTTTTATTAGCAGAGAAAGTTTGTCACATCCAGCAACACTGGATTCGGTCAGGATTTATGTACATACGTACTACAAATTGTAGTTTACATTCATATGTGTACAATAAATGCTATTTAAAATGCAAATATCTATCACTGCAAATCGACTACCCGACAAGTGAGGTATGCATTCGTATTAAATTATTCAATTTATAATACTTCATAGAACTACATACATCTTGATACACATTTACAATTCATGCGAAATCCTCGATGACAAAAAAATGCTCATGAAAAAAAATTATGACGCACGACTCTTACTCGTTTTAACAAAGGGAGAGAATTGATCAGCACAGCGAATATAAATCCAATTGTCAATCTACATGCATACAAATTTTACATTACAAAACAGAAACAGGTGGTGATCTGTCGTTCACCAAACAATTAATTATTCTTAAGGTAATAAATTAACTAAATATTTCGAGCTATTTATTAACACACAAAACAACGAACGATAAAACTTATGTCATACATATGTACATACATACTTTACTAACGCAGCATTAAACATCGCCACAAATAAAATATACTATTAATTAGGGTTGCCGCGGGTAACGGGTCGGGTACCCGTTACCCGCATACCCGCACCATACTTGCGGGTACCCGTTCTCTGCGGGTAGCAAGAACTACCCGCACGGGTAACGGGTAGTTCAGTTTTTATTTAATTTTCGACATAAATCAGTTCACAAAGAAAGTTAGTAGAAAGTTAGACCATTTACCAAGAAAAGCGTAAATTTATTATTTATCGATTTCAAAATTTTCCATTTGCCAGAAGCTAGAGATTATAACTAGCGTGTCTTTTCGATATCCACACAAGCCTTGGGCAGCCCCAAATACTTCTTCTCAGCCCCAAATAATTCTTCAAATATGCCTCACGTCCCGAAAATGCGGAGAAATTATTGTTTCTCAAGCTAATCTCAAACTAATCTGTCTGCTCTCAAATATCAGTAATCATTTAACTTGTATTTGTGTATTATGTAAGTCTGACGAGATCTTAGTTTGTGCTTTGAAAATGAAAAATCTGAATCCGATTGAAAACAAAAATTTTACTTGGAGGCAATTATTTTTGAATAAAACCGTTTTAAATCATAATTTCAAAAAATCAAACTAAAAATTTAACCTTTTTTCAAGCTACACCAAGATTCTCTAGCGAGTATATCGAAAAGTCAAGCCCAAAACTAGGAATCGCGTGATACTTATCTTTCCGTTAATGGTCACGTTGAACAAACTATTGGCGACAAAGTTTAATTTTTAACTTAATGTTCTGCATATTTTTCTTTCACTGGACGAAAACCATGGTAGACTTTGATCTTTGTCCCCCCAATAGTTTTTTTAAACAGGCCATTCAACGGAAAGATACATAAGTGATAATTCCTAATTTTTGGCTTGGTTTTTTGGCTTCCCTTGATATAATTCGCTAAGAAATCCCGATCAGGCTTGAAAAAGGTTCCATTGAAAGTTAATAATTTTAATTTCAGAAATAGCTAATTACATCTAGCAAATTATGATATTCGTTCGTTGCACAGCATTACATATCTCAAACTACTAATCAACCTAAATGAGCAAATAATTGATTAAATAAAAATTTATTCTGAAGGTTGGTTAGTTTTTAACCTAACTTTCATAAAGGGTAGCCGGTAACGGGTACCCGAACGGGTACCCGTGCGGGTACGGGTAGTTGTGCTGCGGGTAGCGGGTCGGGTAACGGGTAGCATTTTCGCTACCCGCGGCAACTCTACTATTAATTGAAATTTGATAAGCATGCAGTCACCGTCACGAGGGGACATGGGTTCTCTACATTTAGGTAAATATTTTGGCAATTAACTATTGTTTCTTGCATGTGTTGTTTACCAAAAATAACGTATAAATCTGAATTTTGAATTTTTTAAAATTTGAAATTCTAGCTACAGAAACTCACGACGACGATAATAACAGCGCATTGTCGAAAGTCTTACGGAATCCGTTAGTGAGTCACTCACTAATTATTTACTATATAGCATTCATTAAATTTTTATCTTTGATATTGAATTAATGCAGTACAGAGAGTCGCATTTTTATTTGATAACGAATTTGTCGTTGAATAACCCCGGAACGGTTTGTCGTAGCGGGTCAAAATTTTGAACAGAGGAGCATGTTATCCTCAGATGGACGTGTGCAAAAATTCAACTCTTTACTTTCAAAAATGCATCCCCCACAGCCCCCAGTAGTCGACACAGTCATAAAAACTCTTTTCAAACTTAAATTCTCGTAAAGCCAAATAACTAAACGTCATGAAAGTGAAAAGAAAACAGTTTCGAAATCTGGAATCAATAAAGTATTGAAAAATATAAGAGAAAAGCGAGAAATTTTGAGTGAGGGACCACTGACACCCCCTAGAAGAAGGCAAATAAAGTAGTAAATTCTACCGTGCTTAGGAAAATTGACCTCTTGACCTCAAAAGACAATCCACCGACCCAAAGTGGAATTTCTCGTGAGGTTGGGGTGTCTAAGCATTCAGTGGAAAGAGGAATTAAGACTTTGAAGAAACAACTTGGTCAGAAAACTCATGTGCATCAGCTGACCGAAAAAAAATCGCGCCCGTATTTGCAAAAAAAATTATTTAAATTTTCTGTCAAAGAATCAGAGTAAGTTTTTAGTGACATTTGACGAAGCACTAATTTCTCTACAAAATACTAATTGGGTTCGAAAAGCTTACTACACGACAAATGCCGAAAACAAATCACGCAAATTAGTGCTTCCGCGTGAGGAGAACTTTTGTAAACAGTATATGGTTGTGGGTGCAATGTCGGGTCGTGGTGTCCTCCCACTTATCAAAGTCCCGCAAAAAGAGAAGATATCTGCGAAGTATTATGTGGACCGTGTATGACAACCACTTTTAGAATAACATTTTCCTCAATTGTACGGTAAAAAAATGAATAAGGTGATTTTTCATCGTGACGCGGTGTCTTTCCAGACGCAAAGTTCACCCAAGGTTATGCAAAGGACCTTGAAGCTAGATTTGAGACAAAAATCATTTTGAATAGTGGAATACCTGTACAATCCGCCAATGTAAGTCAAATAGATTTCTTGGAGTTTGGATACTTACAAGAAAATTTTTTCTGTGGAGACCAAATTTTTTAGACGGAGTTTGGAAAGAGTTGAAATGACTGTTTCAACTTCTGGGGGCTGTGTGGGAGGCAATTTTGGAAGTAGAGATTTGAATTTTTGCACACACCCATCTGAGGATAACATGCTCCTCTGTTCAAAATTTTGACCCGCTACGACAAACCGTTCCGGGGTTATTCAACGACAAATTCGTTATCAAATAAAAATACGAATCTCTGTAATTTTTAATTTTCACAAGATTCTTGACATCATCCTCGCCAAGCTAGATATACTTGACTTGGAGAATTCTCGTCTCGGTTGCCATGTCTGGCGCGACGTCGGCGCCAGTTTATTAGGAAAACAGACTTATCTCCATGTCACCAAGGTTTTCCGCTATGACGAGCCAAATTTATACCAGGCGACTCCCGTAGACGCCAAACTGTACCGTAACCTCGTAATCTGGGACAGATTCGATCCCTCCGTTCCGACAAATAAGCAGGGCAACGTAATCACCAAAGCGCTCAGTCAGGTGCCCCAAGTCACTCACGAAATTGATTTTCGCCTCGGCCACATGAAAGATGTCGCCCCTATTTATCAAGGAATAAGGTTACTTGGCCCCACAAAAATCCGACACATTTCAATCTACGCGTCTTGGAAAAACATCAGTTTCAACAAGGTTCCGGTACATTCGTACCTAACTATTTCAGCTCTACCAACTTTGACCTCACTCAAGTTTAACGTTCATTCTTACCATCCTCCCCGTACCATCGGCCCCATCGGTTGTCAACCGTTTCTCCAAGTATTAATCGATTCCGCACCCAATTTGACCTCTTTGGACGTCACGGGGCCTATCTACCCCAATTTGGAGGGGTGTAAAAGTTTGAAAGTGTTGAAATTTATGTTCAGAAAGTGTTTGCATGTGTTACCATTGACTTGTCCTCAATTAAACTTGGCTGATGTGACCAGGATGTTAGGACAGGTTAAGGATTCCGTAACTGAGGTGGAATTGAGCTATATCGGTAATCAATCGGTTGCCGATAAGACACAGGTAAAAAATAAAAATTGGACTACGTTGTGACCTCAATAATTGTGAGACTGATGTTTATTTAAATTTTTCGGGGATGAGTTTGCAAATTTATTAATTTAAGTGTGGATGGTACACCAATATAGCGACAAGAACTTACACTTTAGTTTACATTTTGAAGTTTCCGTTTGTGGCGAAAAAGTACAAAATGATTTGAAACTTAGATTTTTTCAAGACATACCCATGAGAAGGAAATATTTTAGAATATGCTAATAGATTTTTTTAAATCAGTTTGATATGGAAAGTTTACCAAAATTTTTAGGAGGGATAACTTTTATTTGGTATGTAAATGTAAATGTATATCATTATTAGATTACCTTTCTAATCTGAATGCAATTTATTTTTATCATAATAGTGGTTATCGGTATATGAAAGCGCAAGCACCAGTCTCACAATTATTGAAGCAAATTGGGAACGTCCATACATTATGTCACTATTGAGGGGGATGGGAGGGCAACATTTGAGCCACATGTTAAAAGGGGCATAACGCATGGGGGCCTGAACAGTCGGCGTTTTTACGTGTCATAATTTATGGACGTTTCTTAAAACGGACACGAAGGACTAAATAAATAATTTTCAATAACATCAGGTCAAGAATCCTCACACTCCCGTGATGTCGAAACTTACCTCCTTATCCATCAATTCCGTAAACGTGTACAAAATCTACGACTTCTTTGATGAGAAGCACCTCCCAAACCTAACCAGCGTCTCGCTCATCAACAGGTTTGAGGAATCGATGTTATCAGCGGATCCTAATTTCTGGAAACGACACAGAAAAGTTGAATCTCTTACCCTGATGCTTACTGGTCCTTGGATGGGAGATGAGTTCGAAAAAATTGTCCAAATATTTCCCTCCGTAAAGAAATTTTGCTTGACGATGGTGCTCCCTTGTCCCATTTCCATTAAGGATTGGATCATGTTCCAAATCTGGGATTTGGAACAGGTCAACGTTCACGTCCGTTGTGTAGCCGCATCCTCAAGGATGATCGAACTCTTAAAAAATATATCTCCTGGGAAAGGTACATACATACTCTTACATATTCGCACACAGTTGAACTTTTACACAAATTGAGAATTCTGAGAAACTACGGCACCGTCAGTCTCAAAGTCCCCCGTAAGCATAATTTGAGCGAATTAGAGATTGACAGTGCGTAGTTTCTCAGAATTCTCAATTTCTGTAAAAGTTCAACTGTGTGCGAATGGAGAGTACCGTAAACACTCAAATAGTAGCCCTTTCTCAAATAGTAGCCGTGCCCAAATAGTAGCCCTGCCTTTTTCATAATTTTATAAATAGTGACCTTGCTCAAATAGTAACCTTACTTGAATTATAGACGTTCGTCAATTTCCAATGTACATACATACATACAGCCAGACCTAGACATATCCTAGCCAGCTCATTTAAGTAATTAAATCACAATTAAATTTAATCTCAGGTATACAAAATCGAATTGAACACGAAATTCGGCTCATCAGAGAAATTATTTAAATTAAGAGCAGGATTAACATATAGAATTGTCATCTAATACGAATCTAAGGGAAAATTTAATTTGAGTTTGATTCTGGAAACAAAATTACAATAGCTGTTTGCTAATAGTTGCCGTGCATTTTTTCATAATTTTATAAATAGTGACCGTGCCCAAATAGCAGCCTTGCTCAAATAGTAGCCGGGTCCCAGCCGCCGATTTTTTTAATAGTAGCCCCCGGCTACTATTTGAGTTTTTACGGTACATATCGAATTTTTATTAGTTCAGAATAATTGGTTAAGATGATAATTTTTTAGGCGTCAAACGTGTCCTGTTCAAAAATACTTCCATCAAGGAGGACGATTTTTCTACCTGCATTGATGACCTCATCTTGCTCAGTAGAGGGTTTAAAAGGGTGGAAATCTCTGGGGATGAGGTATATAACTCAAGATTTATAAAAGAACTACTATTTTCCTTATGTTCAGTTTTCTGATGAATTCAGGTATCGGAAATTGTGGACCGAATACGACTCATCTTTGAAGCTAGAGCTGCACCCATTCATTTCACCGGAGGTGTGGTTCACAACGAAATGAGATAACGATTAATAACCGACTTTCGAGTTTAATAAGAAAGTTATCACTTTTCGACATAACATGTAAAACACTTACGAAGGTTCCTAAAATTTAAAATATTATATACAGTGGTCGTACCCATAAGTTTGCAAAATTGATTAACTCAATTTCCAGGTCCAACACTAATAAATATTTAAATAACAAATATTTTATAAACATGATTAAATGGTAAACTGACCAGAAGCCATTCATGAAAAGTTTGACGTCAGAGAAGTTTGACTTATTTAATTTTAAACTTTGAGACTTTGGTGTGGCTCTCAACTAACTAGCAGGTTGAGGTTCCAAGAAAATTTGGGAACATTGGGTCGCTTAATCTTATTCGTGTTAAGTCATATTATGATTTTTTACACATACAAAAATGTAGACTTCAAGGAAAAGAGAAACTTTTATTGCGCTGGAGGGTGAGGGGAGAGTAGGCAAAAGAGACCTTTTTGTTTGGAGGATGGAAGAAGAAAGCAATAAACGTTGACCCATAAAAGTGACTTTATACATAAGGAGCGTCAATATATTACGTCATCAGGGTCGCCCACTTTACTTCTTCCCGAGTTCAGTGAAAGTACACGCCGAAAACTCGGTTTCCTAGTGGGAGGCAAAAAATTGTCATTTTTTATGGCGTGATATCTACACATTCTGGTCAAGAAAATTGCGATTTTTGAGTTACGTAATGTATGGATGGGCCCTGATTGTATGCATTCTGCAAAAGAGAAACTAGTCAAATATCGCCATCAGAGCAAGTGCTGGCCATTGCACTATGAACTCGTACATACATATATGAGAGATATTGTAGGGATTGCGTATTTTATGTCTTACCCTAACTCGACCGTTAGTTAGAAGCTAGCAGTCATTTTCATCATCCGCAAAAGTTGGGCAAGCTAGATAACATATTTTGTTTATTTAGGTAACATATGTACGTATATTTGGTTTAAATATTTAACGAATATTTTAAATTTTTCCTGTATGCATTTTTTATTAGGAGTGAACTCCTATTTAGTATTTATTTTATTATTACATAATTTTAGTTCAGGAAGTCGCACCTACTCCACAATATTCCAAAAGTTGCGGATTTTAGTGACAAAAATCGTCACACTATCAACTATGACGTTGCGGCTAACTTCTTCAAGAGAGAGGACTTTTCCAAATTTTAGTAAATACTGGAATCTATATTTTCTCTCAAAATTGAGACTTCGTTATTACGAGAGACATTAATTTTCTGTATTAATTCCGTTCAATTCCAGCCTCGAAAAAAGTACCTGTTGACCCCAGCAACGCCATGTCGAAAGTTTTGAGGAATTCGTTGGTAAGTTATTTGCACAACTCTCTAATAACAGAATAATGCAATAATTTTAAATTTGCACCAGATTCTCGACGCCATCTTCGCCAAACTCGACCTCCCCGACTTGAAGAATTCTCGTCTCGTTTGCCACGAGTGGAACGATGTCGGCACTGCTGTATTAGCAAAACGGACTCGGCTCCAGGTCAACGAGCTTTTATCCTACAAATGGCCCAAGTTCGACAAGGTGGCCCCCGTCAACGACAAACTACTTCGACGCCTCCTCATCTCGTACAAATTCGACCCGTCTACCCCGAAAAAGAGGAAGACCGACGTTATTAAAAAGGCGCTCACCCACGTGCCCAAAGTGTCTCAATTAACTCGTGAAATTAAATTTTTCGTCGCCGAGAAGAAATTTCTCCCCGCTTTCCTCGAAGGAATTAGGGCGTTGGGGTCCACGAAAATCCAAGACATTGAAATCCTTAGTGGCTGGCGACTTGATCCCGATGGGGACTACAAAATTGCACCTCGGGCGTTTCAAAAACTCCCGCCTCAACCTAGCTTGACCTCGCTTAAGTTCACGATTAATTCAGAGTTTCGACTTGATCGCACCACTGGGTGCCACGAATTCCACCCCCTGATCCAAATCTTGATCGATGCTGCCCCCAATTTGACCACTTTGGACGTCGCGGCGTCTCTCTATCCGAATTTGGAGGGGTGTAGTAGCCTTAAAGTTCTGAAATACAAATTTGGAACGTATTACAATTATAATATACCTGACATCAATTTGGATAATGTGATCAAGATGCTGGCTCAGGTCAAGGATTCCGTAATCGTGCTGGAATTGGCGCTGGATTCACTTTCTACTACCTTGAAGCAGGCAATAACTCTAAATATTTAATAAGTATTTTACAATGGGCATACTCACGGCAATTTATTTTATTAAGCTAAACAATTTTTAGTCATTGAGGCACTTGCCAAACTTGATTTTGTAATGCATAGCTATTTAAAAACACAGGTGTGTTATCCAATTTTGGTTTACTATAGTTTACATGAATTTCATAGAGATGATAGCATATTTTTTAATCATTTCTCGGCTCTGGTAATTTATTTTAAAATTCTGGATACCTATGGAGACGCAAAAAATTCAGCTTCAGAAGAAACAATTCAGAAGTTTTGGGCCCCGCAAATCCGCAAAAATGCTCGGTTTTCCAGTGGAATTTGTGACTTGCGGAAGTAGTTAAGGGTTTTGCGAACTTGCGGCGCCTAAAACTTGCTGAGTTTTTCGCATCTCCCACGCCAAATGTCGTTTCTGAAAAGTTGCTCTTTCAAATTAACATGGTGAAAAATAATCTGGGTTGAACATGGTTTGCGCCCCCATTGTAAATACATATCTATGTTTTGTATGCATCGCAGATCCAAACTGTTTGGGATGTTCCCGTGATGTCCAACGTTACCACGCTCTCCACCCGTTCCATAAACACGTACCAAATTCGGGACTTTTTTGACGAGGACCACTTTCCAAAATTAAAAACCCTCTCCATCCACCAAGGAACGGGGACGTCCCATGCAAATTTGTGGGGGCAACATGGAGAAATTCAATCTCTCTCTGTGGTCGTATGGTCCTTGAGGGACAAGGAATTTGTGGGAAAATTGATCCGTGTATTTCCTGCCGTTAAGAAACTCGAGTTGAGGTTGGAGATCGCATATCACACTTCCGTTTCAGACATCAACCAGACTATCGAACCGTTCCAAATCTGGGATTTGGAACGGGTCAACGTACATGTTGCCACGGAATTGCAAGGCGTGTACCCCGTGTTGATCCAAGTCCTCAAAGCCATGTCGCTCATGAAAGGTATTTATACATACATAAGTGGTTTAATATTTATGTAGGTTAAAATCAGCCTATAAATAAGTATTTCCAATTAATGAACAGTTATAGCCAAGGGGTGGAAGCAGTGTGTCATTTCGTAAAATGAATGAATATCGTAAAAATATGTTAAAATTACGTATTTTACGTTAAAATTACGTATTTTACGTTAAAATTACGGTTTTTTCGATAGCTGTGACCAGGGTGTCGCAGGTCAAAATTATTGATTGCGTTGGACAGCTCTTTGAAAATATGTACATATGTACTATCGATTTCAATTTTTACAAATGTCGTGCAAACTTTGAGAAAATCATGGCCTGTAACCTTTTGAAATCACTTTGTCCCGTCACATTTGCAGTTTACCTTCTAAATTTCAAGTTCGCATGTAAATACTTTTGTTCACGAGTTATCAGACCAACGGATACAGCGATCTTACATATAAAAGCCCTTAATAAAAGCTCGTTGTAATTTCAGGAGTTAAGAGTGTCCTTTTTACGGGCATTTTCGTCAAGGAGGATAACTTTACTCCCCATGTTGAGGATCTCATCTTGCACAGTAGAGGATTGACAAGCGTGGAAATGTCGGGGCGTATGGTAAATAACTCGCGCATTAAAATAATTTTCAAGCATGTGTAAATGTTTCCTATATTCAGTTTTCTAATAATTCAGTCAACGGAAATCGAGGAACGAATGCGACCCATTTTTGAAGCCAGTGGTGCACCCATTCATTTGAGAAGAAGCGTTCCTCATAACTAAATCAGATAGGAATTTTTGTATATCTTATTGGTTCCTCGATTGTGAATTGGATTTTGGGATGAAAACTGTTTAGTGTCGCCAAGATGACTTCTTTCTTAATGTGGGAAAAGGTGTCATCAACGTACAGCTGCTAGAAGGATATGAAAGGGTATTAAATATTTGTATTAAATATTTCCATTTAAATACTAAATGTTTCATACGCTAGAAATTATTTCTAAGCTGCATGTTTTTTGAACTGTCAATTTACAACGGCAGTAAACCTGGTGAATTTTTCCGGAGGGTTGGCCAAATTTTCGCGAATATTGTCTAATATGCATTTACCTAGTGACGAATCGTCACTGACGATATGCGTTCCGTATAATATGTAAATATCTATATACTTTCATACTTTCATACTTTCACTTTCAGCGTCAAGCGGAGACAAAGTAGAATTTAGTATACATACCGACATATTTATGGTAACCATACTATGGTTATCAGGAGAGGTACATCTGTAGTACACATGAAATATAATCATTTTCTTAAGTTTAAAAATTGTAAATTTGGAAATAATTTATGATTATGTGATTAATGAAATCATTAAGGACGACCAAATTGGACTAATGTCGATGTCAGAGTCCTTTGTTTACTATGCTGGGTGTGTCTCATATGTATGTACAGAGCTTCCATAATTTTGTGCCATAATTTGTTTGCCTAATCATAAGCTAATTAGCCCGGAAACCAATTAAATTATCAATAAGAGCACTCAAAATATTTATTTAAGGTGACTAATTTCCTTGACCTTTTTATAACCTGTCAAATTTAAATTTCTTCCTTCAGTTAACACTATGGTTCACCCCATACATAAGTACATACGTAAATTGTACAATAGTTAAACCATGACATTGTCGCAATTAAAGAAGCTACTCTAGAAAAAGTGTTCCAAATTCGTGCAATATTTGACACACAGTTCAACCAAGAGGAAACTAATTATGAGAAATTATGCATTCCATGCTAAATAAATATACACATTTGTACATACACAAACTCATCTCTATCTTGTACCCATCTACCACTTCTACAGTTGACAGTTCTTTAGTTGCTGCGATTTCGTAGCCCAAAACACCTTGTTCACCATAATTTCTAAATAAACTATGGAAATCGATACTAAACCCTTGTCTCGATCATCTCTCGAGACCAATTTAATATCTATAATCTCTCTCGGAAGCAGAATATCCCAATTTATCGGATACTTCCCCCTCTCCACCTCCAAAACTAGTGACGGGACAAAATTCACATTTTCATGGGTCAGCCTTCCCATCCTTTCCAGCCTGGCAGTCCTCGCATTTCAAATTTTTCTCGCCGTCCACTGGTTCTTATTCGGGAAAAGGATAAGCATCATGCATAACCTGACCCGATCCACGGAACAATACGCCTCCAACATGACCGCGGTACTGATCTGTTTTCAGGTCACGTTCAAAATATCAGTCCATCTCTTCGCTTCGAGACGAATGTTGTCTTACTGGGAAACTTTGGTAACGGATCTAAACCAAATTTCTAGCAGTGATCTTCTGGGAAACTTTGTCATCAGTGTGGAATCTTGGACAAAACATGGGCAACTTTTTAGAAGTGTACGAGCCTCATTAAGGCACGCCATACGTGGAAGTCTTGCCCTTATCGGGGCCCTGGTTGTGCACAATTTCGCCATGTTTTGCATAGTGCATCTATTTTTTAGGGAAAGGCTATCAAGTGAATTTTCCTTTCAGGAGCGGGCTACTGGAATGTTAATTGTGACCGCGTGGAATATTATGGGATCGTTAAACGTTTTTCAGACGATCTGGGTCACGTTTCCGATTCAAATTGTGAACGCGTGTTTGGAAATGATTACGGCGGAACTTTCCGAGTTTAATGAGCAGGAAAAATTTAGGGAAAGGGAAGATTTGTTTGTTACTAGTAAAACGTCAATTTTGAAAAACGACTTGGTAAAAGTATCTAAATTTCAGGACGAGGAAAAGCTACATCTTTGCATCTTGAATTATCATCGGGTAGTTAAAATTTTGAGAAAACATGAATCTAGCGCTGGGAACGGGGTTGCCTTTTAAATTGGGTACAATTCCCTGCTAATCTTGGCCTACATATTTATTGGGGTCATTTGGGCGGCGTCTGGGCAATTTATCACCGGACTTTCGAGACTTGTTCCAATTATACTTTGTACAAAAATAATTTATCACTTGGGAACGGAAGCGGGTAAATTACAGAGTAATCGGAAAGCGGTGATGAAGGTGATGTGTCGAATGGAGAAAAGCTGGATGAGTGAAGACATGAAAGATGCGGTTTTTGGAATGATGCAGGAGTTATCTGGAGATAAGTTGAAGTTTCAGGCAGGTGAATATTTCGTGCTAAATAGGAGACTGTTAACATCGGTGAGTGTTTAATAAGTGATTTACTTTATTAATCAAGATAAGGTTAATCATTGATTGAATTACTTAAAATATTACAGATTCTCTCGGCAGTACTGACATTTCTCGTTGTTCTTGTTCAGTTTCGAGATGGAGAAAGCAAATAGATATTTAGACTGGGGACTCTTGGACTCAAAATCAAACATTTTTTGTGCTTAATTTCGATAAAAAATTATTTCCTTAAAAATTAAATAGAAATTTATTAACATTTTGGAACATTTTGGAACATTTTGATATTTCATAATTAGTTACATATTTATTTATAACCAGTTAAATTTAATAGATTTTCGGTAATATTAAAACAGAAATAGCAGATAACAAACATTTTAAAAACCAAAATGTAAGTCGCAATAAAATCCTATGACGTATTTATTATGAAACAATAGCTGTCTTTACTTCCGGGATTTATTTATTTAAGCATTTATTACTACATAATTTCTAGTTGTTTACTGAGGAAGCATATATGCGTGATATTCTAATGTTCAACAATTTGGCCTTCAGAAAACAATTCTTCCACCGAGCGCATAAGAAAGAATGCAAGAAGGAGGGGAATGCATAAAATATTCAGAAATGTCTGGCTTCAAAATATGCATTTTTAACTTGACATTGATTCAGAGGTATTTTTTACAGACTTGGTCACTTCCTAGTCACGAACTTTCCTTCTTTGTGAACTATAAAACCCCTTGTTGATGGATGGTTGAATGTGTCGCTAGTCTGGTCTACATTTTTCAGCTCTGGTATATGTACTTGAAACTGTTTGAATTTATAGAATTATGGCGAATTTTTGACCGTACAGATTTAGTCTTTATTGGAATTACTGAGTGTGTATTTAGATTATGGTCATTTGTAAATTTTGTGGAAAACTAAGTCCCCTTGGTTTAAGTTACCCAGAATATGAAACTTTCTCTTAAAAAACCGCATCACTAGATTTGTATTCTTCTGTATACATATATCCATAGGTGTAATAAGCCATTAAATCTTGGAACATTGTGTTAACCAGCACATATGTATGTGTACATATTTATATAGGTATATGCATATGCACAAACGTGTATACCTATTTATGTACATACCGAAATTTCCTGGTCGATGGTTAACATTCAAGTTCAATAGTATTATCGGTAGGGGACAAATTAGGAAAACGTATGCTGACTGTGAAGCTGCAGGACGTCAGGAAAATTTTTGTGAGGGCGCGGTTTTTTGACCCCGGTGTGGTGACATTAACTAACATGCTTAACACACGCACATTCGTGAGTGGATTAATGTCAAAATTTAAACATTCGCTCTTTAATATGTAGGTAAGTGACAATATTACTACCGTTGCAGGTAGTGAATACCTAAATGCATAAATATGCAATTCTGCCTAATCGACTGCCTCCGTGTGCGTGCTAACCTTCAATGATACATTGCTACCAAAGCGGTATTAAGTATTAATCTTAGCCTCTTCAAAAGTATTAATCTTATCAACAAATCATTATTTCTCGTCGTAATTTAATTTAACTAACTCCGTAAAGATTTACCATGGCGTACCGTCCCGGGATAATCTTCCTGACAGCGATACTCTCAGAAATATCATATTCTTCCCAATTTGTTTGGGATGGAATATTTGTCAATGCCGATCTCACCTTCGTATTCACGCCAGAATGTTCAAACCTATCGTTGGTGGAAGATGATTTCCACTATTTTCAGGCTGTCCGGACGACAAATCCCTACACCCCTCTGCACCACGTAACTCACTGTCACACCCGATCAATGTTCCACTTCCCAAAGCAAGCCAAATTTAAAGATTCCTATGTATCCCAAGACCTAGATAAATCCACGCGATATAAATCCATCTTCCGGCTTAACTCAAAAGTGGAATAATTTACTCAGGATTAGTCTATTATTGCGGGATATGAAAAGTTATTTGAACGAGCGGAAATATTTTGAAGCTGTGCAAATTTCGTTTGGTGATCCGAAAGAGCCAGTGCAATTTGATGAGTCGACCCCGGTCTCGGTGGAGTTGATCCGACCCCTGTTTGGTATCTGTTCGGTAGTTATGGTTATTGGGGTTGTGCGATTAGTGGTAGAAAGCTGGAAGGGTGCCAAGCTATGGGGGGCACGTGTCGTTGGAGGACTGACTTCTTTTGGAACAATGTGCTAAGTTCTGGACTGGAGGATTCTATGATGTCAAGAGGGACTAGTTGAAATGCACCGAATTGTAGTCGTTGTCGCCAGTAGGAATAGGGCGAAATTATAAAAAGCGTCCGGGAAAATCGTATAACGCCCACACAAGTGAATGAAACATTGCGTACAATACAACAATTTTTTGCTCCTGTTGTAAATAGGCTTTCAAATAATTTTTGAATTTTAGGAAAAAGCCTAATTTTAGGCGACTCGGGATTACTGCCCACTTCAAAGTGGGTGGTGAAGTGACGTATGGGGTGCTTAAGAAGTATCCGGAATTTTTGCATATGCAAATATAAAATAAACCAATAATTTCATATAACTGAAATTTTGGACAGGGAGAGACAAAGATTGAAACTAATTATTTTTTGCTTCAAATGGTTCATGCAACCCCTTCCGCCCAATCTGTAGAAGCTTTTGTCAGACGCTCCAAAAAGTGCTTCGCCACTGTTTTGAGCTTACTTTTTTGCCATTATTGACCACACTTTATGAAATAAGTTCAAATTTTTGGCTGAACTTTTTCTACTATGATATTCTTCAATGGATAAAAACAAAAATTCTTGAATTGGTCTTGCTTTGGGCAAATTTGAGGACGTTGTTCACCTCTCCCATGTTAATTGCATTTGATCCGTTTTCAGGCGGATCGGGATAATTTTGCTTAGATTTATTTTCAAGTTTTGGCTATATAGTTTCCTTGAAGGTGGGAGAGTTGTACTATGTGTAAATAAGCTCATTTTGATAATCTTGGCAGTATATCGTGTTGTATGGGACGATCAATTTTGATGCCTTCAGGTCGAGTCCTTTTTCTGTCATCTGGTTTGTTACCTTTATTTTACTCTTCACTGAATTTATGAGCTTACAAAACCTTGTACGATTTGATACCCAACTAATAAGCTTTAAAATAATATACGTAGGTGTTTTATTATTAATTTTCAAAAGGTATGTTCCGCACTGTTTCTGACCAAAATTGTGATGAAATAACAAACTTCAAATACATTTAGGAGGCTGTGATTTTTTCAACTCTGTGGGTTAACATAAACACTAGCAATAAATCGGCAAACTTTACCTCGACGGAAAAAATGCTAGATTTGCAAATTAAATATCGTAGTGTGATTTAATTTTTAATGCTGGATGGGCAATACGTGTCGCAGATTTATGGTTGAATGCTTAAAATGTACAATGAAAACTGCCCAACACAAAACACAAATTCAGTTGGGTCAAAAATTTTTAATGATGGCGAAACGAGGTCTCGGGCAAAAAGTCGCAAGGACGCTCAAAATCCGCTTCTTCCACAGAAAGGCTCCGGAAACTAGGGGAACCAATAATGAGAGATCCGCGATTGAAACTGTCCTATATAGCAGATGAGATGGGTGTTCCAAAACCAGCAATTTGTTCCATGTTAACTGAAGACTTAGGTATGAAAATGGTTTCCGTCCGTTGGGTACCAAAATTGCTTTCGGCATCTCACAAACAGGATCGAGTCGACTTTTGCAATGCAAATTTTAACCTATTAAATGAAAACTGCAACCTGCTCAATATTTTATTAGTTGCATATGGTACTTGGGTTTACTATTATGACCCCGTGACCAAATAAAAATTCCCTCATTGGAAGCACGAGGGGTTGCCACCGCCCGTGAATTGAAAAGTGCAAAAATGTGACAAAAAAAATGATGATGACCATTTTCAAGGATACCAAAGGTCCCCTCCTTATAAAATTTATTGCTGGAAATACTGCAATAAATGGGGCCGTGTATGCAGGAACCCCGGAGGAGCTGCGTCCTCCGGTTGAAAAGAAACGTGGGGTCAAAATAAAGAGTTGGCCTTTTTTTAGACGACAACGCGCCACCTAATACCTGGCTTTTTGCGAGGGTTAGTGCAGACGAAAATCGCTTTACCTGCACAAACCACGCCCCGTGCAGTCCAGACTTGTCCCTTAGTGATTATTATTCGTTTCGAAACTTAAAGAAAAACATCAGGGGAAAACGGTTTTCGGATGATAATGAAATCAAGTCGTAAATTTTGGCATATTTTCGAGGTAAATTTTAATGAGTTATTGCTAGTGTTAATGTTAACCTACAGAACTGAAAAAAATCACAGCATCCTAAAAGTATTTGAAGTTTGTTATTTCATCAAAAGTTTGGTCAGAAACAGTGCGGAACATACCTTTTGAAAATTAATAATAAAACACCCACGTATTATGTCAGGTGATAACTTCAATTACGGAATCGAATCATGCTCCGACAGTGCAGATTTCTATTTTTACGAGCCTTATCACTTTGGGGGCTGCCACACGAATGGGCAGACCAGATATTTTTTTGTGATTACCCGTTTTTTGTAGCTCATACCTCAGTAGTATATGGCAAATTTCTGATTTTTGAACTAGTTGATTTTTAAAGTGGCTACAGCTCAATTTCTTGGAGCGCGTAACCACTTTTTCGAGGTAGTGGCGGAAAGTTATTGCAAGTAGCTCGCTGGTTTTTGACCTCATTTTTGAACGGTAAGAGATATCGACTTCCGGTTTTCGGGTTTTAGTCAATGGATGTATGTGCTACACCACTACGGTCCTTTCGAATTTGGGGCAAACTGATATCCCTTAGATATATGCGTATGAAAAAATTCCGGATGCTTATTAAGCACCCCATATCTACATTTATGTATGCAAGTATGTAAATATCTATATATACACAGAGGAAAATTTTGCTTAGTCATTGGTTGCTTCTCAAGTTAATTGCATATTATATCGTGTACTTAGATTATTTAATTTACATATGTACACAAATGTTGTGTAAATTATAGTTTTACCATTAAAATCGGGTAAAATTATACTAGCAAGGTTAAATAAGGCTACTAACACAATATAGAAATTAATAAAGTGCAATCTTTAAATTCCAGAGAGTGGCGTACACTCTCTGGAAGTTATATCATATAAGTTGTTATATCAAGTGGTTATATCATACTCTGTGGACACACATGACCATATTTATCGGTAGATCAACTGAAAAATGGTATTTGCAACGTAAATTAATCTTTTATATATATACATATTTGTGCATGTATACATACTGGACAAGGTATTGATCACGTCAATATTTTCATGACGGCCAGAGTAGGACATTATCACGTTGCAAAAAAAATACACTAAATAGATGCGTACATATTTAGCAATATATAAAATGTAATACGGCATAAGTGAATCACCAAGTATAAATTTTTCCGTTTACCAAATTAATTTAGTTTATTTGCTTTCAAAAGCAATTTCCTAAATGAAATGCAATCGCCATTCGATTCCCAACTCTTGTTACTCCATTAGCATCATCATTTAAGGATTCGAGGGACCAGCCCCACAAAATATGAAGAACCTTTCGAAAACCAGTACAGATTTGTCCAAATTTTTTAACGCTCGACAAACCATTTTTCATGCATCCAATCTGAATATCTCAATTTCTCAAACGTTCGGATATTTTCCCGTCTCTTTAAAATCAAAATCTCACATTCCCCAAGTTATAGCCATACTTATCTCCGCCACTAGTTTTGTGTTGGGGTTGTGGGTCCTATTTTCCGGTCGAGTTGACACATCCAGCCATCCGTCAGGCACCTTCAAGTCCGTCACGGTAGCATGGACCGCGTTCATATTTATCACGCAAAGCCTTTCTCGCCTAACTTTACTCGCACAGGGGGGAAAATTAATAAATCTTTTAAATTCCTGCATCTCCACCGTAGAAAAAATATTACAATTAACCTCAAAAGAGACAGAGTTTACGCAATTTTGCCAAAAATTGCGAATTCGCTATGTTAAGCTAATTTCACTCTATAGTCTTGCCGCCGTTGTGATTGCATTACTGCAGTTTCGTAACGTATTATCCACTCGTTTAGAACATCCCGCTGAGAAGAGTGCATTGTCAAATGACATCATCATTGGAGGCGTGTCGATTATGTCGCACCTCAGTATCTTTTCCTTGCTCAGTTTGGAATTTTTTTGCGAAATTTATAATTACTGTTTGAACTGCATTATAGCAAGTATTATTGACAAAAAGAGTGCAGTTTTGAAGAAAAATGGGAAATATAATGATTATAATTATATTAACGACGTTCTGGATTCTTTTACCACGCTTAACCTTCAAGTTGAAGAGTGTAATGTGACGTATGAGGGAAAAATTGTGATCGATTTTTTCTTCTATTTTGTCCTCGGTATTTTTCGGGGTTACTTTGCTTCTCAGCTGGGGACCGAGTGTTGCACGGTGACGTCCCTGGTGTACTTTACAATTCATTTATTGTCAATTAGCGTAATTGGGTGTGGGTTGTGGTCAATCGCGGCCGCATCGACGGCTTTGGAAGAAAAGAGTGGTAGATTTTTTAGGGAGTTGGTTGATCTTTCGGTGGAGTATGAGGAAGGAGGTTTGCTGAATAAGAGTTCAAAGCTGAAGGTAAGCGTGAGTATTTACCATAGATTTATATATTGAGTAGATTCAGTACATAGAGTTAGTGCTAAAAAGTCGGCATTTTTTTGAAGCCGAACTAAACCATGCCCCTGCCCATGCAGAAAAAGAATACAACGAAAATCTCATCTGCTCTGAGTTGCAATTAAACTTGCTATTTTAATTAAGCAAGCCTCACTGGTACTGTGGAATTATTGATGCGGTTCACCTTATTTGCACATTTTGACGCATTCGCGAGAGGAAAAGTTTTTCTTACATGAAAAATTCATATCCCCAAAATGGGAATCGGGAGATTTGTTTGCAAATGAGTACAAATTATGTGAACCGCAACAAAAAGTTTTATGCCGTTTACGCCAAGCAACCTATAAATACTTGGCGATGTTTGTGATTAGGAGGGAGAAACTGAAATTAATATAATTTTTTTCGCGTTTTCCAAAAAAAATCATGCGAGTTTTTAATGGTGTACAAGCGTGCAAGTCAGTTTTTACAGAACTACCATGTACTACCATGAAATCATGCTTCATACCTAAAATCGAGTCAATGGTGATAATTGTGTCTGTTCAGAATTAACAAAATGGTTTATGAGTAGCTCCAGCTAATGACATCGTACTTCGCCGGAAATCCATTGCAAATTAAGACGCGACTTTTTCGCGTCAATTTGTATCTGCCCGTTTCGGTAATTTCTTAACTTTAAGAATGATTTATTCTGGAGTAAATTAAATCAGAAATGAAAATATGCACATATTTGTTTTTAGATCCTGAGTGCTGTAACAACTTATCTAGTAATAGTTGTCCAGTTTCAACAAAACGAAAAACTCTAAGGATACAACTATGAAAATTTCAAGTTATTTCAAGTTGCATATATGTACACAACCCCTGCATAAATTGTAATTCCATCTAATACACAACCTAAGCACGTGTATAACAAGTTAATTTGGAACACGGCCTGATACGTGCATATGTGCGTACATAAATTATTCATGATTTTAAAATAAGTCACAAAATATACATACTCATACAGAAATATTTGTACTAATTATTCTGAACATACATAGATTTCCAAGCGCAGTTTAAGCTTTGGCCAGAGCCTTTTGCTGAATTTTATGGCACATTGAGTGAATCTCGTCATAATGTGGGAGCAGTTTCTCCCTCACGGTCGCCATGTATTCTCCAATTCTTCCATTGTATTTTTTGACGTCGAATCCTGCCATTCCTGAAAATACATACTTATTTATCAGAAAGATTTTCTACAAATTCTACGCATTTTTTAATTACCTGGCTGCTCCAATTCCGCTGCTGCCAACAAGTCAGCGATACTGATCTCGTCCCCAGCGATAAAGCGTCCCTTCGCCAGCCAATAATTTGTGATATCATTTAAGCAGTTTTCCAGTCCAACTTTGGCTTCCTTCGCTCTCTTTTCATCGACCGGTTTTCCCGTCATTTTTGGAATGAGGGACAACGTTTGAAAGTACATGACCCCAAAGTTCCGGGTGCTCAAGTGTTGCCACGCCATGTACGAGTCGACCCTGGCCTGAGCCCGGCTCTCTTTTGGATACCAGTGGTCCGCGGAGGGGAAGGAGCGAGATAAGTAGCGAAGAATGGCGACACTGGAAAGATAAGTATTTTAACACTGGGACAATGCACGCAGCCCTTGGTAACTTTGAAAAATCCGTGAAATGCGTAAACTTATGCAAATTGTTGCCAATATTTTCAAGGAAAACTAGCCTACAAATTTGTGTAACTTTACTCAGCTCAAGGGCGTTTCTTTATTTTGTAAAATTATTTTAAAAAATGTATGTATATGGATTTTATAAAGTTACCAAGGACTGCGTGAATTGGCGTATGATTTCTTATGAGAGATAGCAATTTCGTATGCGAAAATCAAATGTACGTACCTTTCTGGCAAAATAAAATCGCCGTGGTGAAGTACTGGGACTTTCTGTAAAGGGTTGACCTTCTTGGTAAAGTCTTCGCCTTTATGTTCACCTGCAAAAAATTATACCAATTAATATGTTATTACCATCATTTACTTACATATCTAATTATACAGATTTCATGGAACAGTGTGATTTTTTAAGGAAACCAGTCTAACGTAAACTTTTCATATTAATGTAACAAAGAATTTAATTAAAATTGATGAAAATAACCCACCTTTCCCAAGATCGACAAAAACTTCCTGAATTGGAATTGAGTTCATACGACAGTAGAGCAAAACGGCTCGGCAAGGTTGCGAAAGTGGATGAGTAAATAGTTTTAGCGACATTTTAAACCGTGTACTTAAACACGAGATTTCTTTAAGTTAAAGTTGAATGAAATGCAAAATATTAAGAAATTTATTTTTTCCGAAATAAATAAATACGTAACCGGCAAGAGAAGATGAATGTTTACCAAATGAAAAGCAGTATGCATATCATATGCAGCATATACAGGATAGAGTGGTGATAAACATGAACTCTGGACCCTAAACATGCAACTTGTCTTAACATGAGACCGAAGGTAAAATACTTGTATGTATGTACATATCTACATATGTACATACAAGCATTTGTATACAAATGTACAGAGGAGAACAAGCATGTCATACATACTTCTGCATAATACTGTGATGCCGTAACCTGTATGCAAACAGTGTAATACGTAACACATTATTAATTAATAGTTAACAAATACATGTGTTAGTCAATTATGCGATGAATGAAACTTTAATTTTCTTACACACATCAAAGTTTTTAACCTCTTCAACTTTCTCTAGATTTCATGAATATGTTGTAAGTATTTAGCTCTTTACAGAGCATGGGCCATGAAATTTTCAAACGCTCGCGCGAAAAATCTGGCACAACTTAAACAAACCCGGCCTACTCTGTTTGATAGACAAACCAATTAGATAAGGCTCTGATTTTTTTCTACTCCAAGTTCTGAAAAATTGCTCCTCCATGACCATTTTAAGTGGAGGGTACACTGAAAAAGTTTTCCAGGCAGTCAAGGAAAGAGGGTAAGATTTAGCCGAAGAAGAGCTAAATTTAGCTCCAAAGAGTAAATTTTGCTCCAAATTTTCCGCCAAATTTAAATTCTTCAATCTATAACTATGAATTTGAAATAACCTTCACTTTTAAGTTTTTGTAACCACGGTGGGCCAGATCACACAAAGCTGGGCCATTGCTTATTTGTTAAGTGAAACCTGCTTAATTTACCTAAATTGACAAAAGCAACCGTCAGTGCATAATAAAAACGGTCGGTCTTTTCAAAGTCTGACCAAGCTAAATTTAGCCGATTATCAGCTAAATTTAGCTCTTTTTCAGAGCAAAATTGAGCTTGAGGAGCTAGATTTAGCTCCGAAAGCTAAATCTAGCTCCGGATCAGCTAAATAAAGCCGGAGCTAAATTTAGCTCTTCTTCGGCTAAATCTTACCCTCTTCCCTTGACTGCCAGGTCAGAATTTCACCGAAAATGTGATAAAAAAGGCTGAATGCACGTGGGGATGAAATTTGTTTGGCCTCAATTTATAGAATAATAAATATACGAGGTGTTAGAAGACTAGCCATTAATCAGGGACTGCCTCCTCCCCCTATAAACCGCGCCCTAGTAAATCGGTCGAAAAAGCTAAAAACGATGCTCTACCGTTTGATCGACCAGGAATTGCTAATGGGCATTCGCAGTATGGCAAAACTACTAAAATCGAATCCCACAACTATTCAAAGAGTCATTAAATGTGATTTAGACAAAATCAAACTGATAAAGACAAAACTGCGTTGAACCTGCATTACATCACTAATTGTCACTTTTTGCAACAAAAAGCTGTACCAGAACCACCTTGCTGGAGGTAGGGACGAAGAGGTAGTCACAATCGATGAAGCTTTGTTCAGGGTAGATGACTTGAATGGGAGAAGGTCAATTTGCTGTGCATTGTGGAGAAAATGTACAAATTATCTACGACCATAAATTGACTTTGGAAAAGTTTTTTGGGCGAGTGGTTAAAAATAAGCTTTCAAAAGTGTCAGGAAGTGTTTTCATGAAAGAAAAAGCGCTGTAGGCTTGTAGCCCAGAACAAGGGGCATCAGATCGTGCAAGTCAATTATCCAAAAAAAATTCATATGTAGGATAGAAAAAGTGTTAAAAATTTCTACGTAAGGGAGGCCCATGCTCTGTAGTACTTATGTTTGAACATAATTTAAATATTAATTCCACATAGAAATAAGACACACGTGTTTAAAGAATAATTCCGAATTGAAATAAACAATCAAGAACTGTATATTTACATGTTCTAATAGCAATACGTAATCAAGATCAGTACTACATACATACGTATGATAATCATGTGGCGACAAAGTGCAATATATTTATTTATTAAGTAGCGTCAGCTACTTATTGTGATCGTTTTGTCCGTCCGTCCGTCCGTCCGTCTGTCCGTCTGTAAGCAGGATATCTCCAGAACGAGTCAATATAATCAAACCCCGTTTTCGCCATTGTGCTTCTAATTTTTAGTTCTCGGTCGAGTTCGAAAATTGGGTCAATCGGACCACACCCCACAGCGCCAGGGGGTGTGGTCCAAATTAAATTTAACATTAATTTTCATATGGGGTGTCATTTTAAAGGAAATTTCACCACGAATTCAATGGCGTTAAAATTTTTGACCTTGTGACCTTAAGGACGAGGTCAAAGGTCAAAAAATGCATAACTGTCATATGGGGAATCATTTCAAAGGAAATTAGACTGCGATTTCAAGGACGTTAATATTTTTGACCTCATGATCGTTGGTACGAGGTCATATACGGAAACTTTAAAGGAAACTTGAATCGGTCTGACGCTACTTATTTACATTCGTTTGGAGGGTTTATTATTTTATTAACACATATGTGCATATTCCTATTTTTATTTATGCACGGACATAAAACTGTAATTCAATAACGATTTATTATGGAAACTGTGAAAATCTTGTTTGACGCATATATTTATGTACATATGTACAAAGTGGTCTAAACATCTGATGGAAAATTTTGAAAAAAGAAAAGTCTACATTACTGACGAGGAATTGGAATTGAGATTTTTATTACATATTTAACACTATTTAAATAATATCAAACCTGATGGAACATAATGACAAAGTTCTTAAAATGGCGAATTTCAGACGCAAAACTTCCGTAACTGCTGGAAATTCCATTCACCGTGTACAGATTTTACAAAATCTAAATATTTTGAATTACTTACTCTAGAAGACAATATGTGTATGCAAACACCAAATTTACTATGTAAACCCTCACTCCTATGATTCCCTCCCCTTCCACAAATATTCATAAACCACCCCCCGTCATCAACAAAGTTATCGCACCATCCAACACTCGTACCAGATAGGCCAAAAAGTATTTCATTTCGATCCCATCGCGTATGCTATTTAGCGACTTTATAAATTCAATATTAATCGAATTTGGCAACAGTGACTGAAGTATCCTCCTGTTAAAGTCATCCCTACCGTGCCATTTCTTCATCTGCCTTATCCAAACTTTAGAACCGATCGCAGCCTCGGCAACAAAACATATCGCGTAAACCTCCATTAATGTCGTCATCCAAATCATGGCGAGTGACACGGTCACAGCGAAAAGGGAAATGTCGCCAGGGTTTTGGGGCGACAATTCTTTCAAAAAATATACGAAACTCACCGTTGAGAAAAATACAGCAAAAATATGATGCGTACAAGGCATCAGCATTTCTCTTAACATCTCACTCTCAACGATACTCATTATTTTCAGGGTTTTGTACATCTTGACAGAATCTTGGAAAAGCAGGCCGCCCCGAAGCTTCATTTCGCCATTGGATTCCTCGATCGGCTCAAGAAACAGGGTCCACACGTTGAGACAATTAATCGAGTAAATCCATAACAGGAAGCAAATCCCCATCGTGGAAAACATTAGCATGCCACCAACCCCGAAACCGAGCCCGCCCACGATTCGCAAACCCAAATTGACAAGGATTCCGTGATATAGTTCGAAATTGTAGACAGCCCGAAACATTGCATAGATTGGATTTGATTTTGTACAGCCGATCAGGAAGGCGAGAAAGGGAGCCGTGTAGAACCAATGTATGCAAACTAATTGAATCATGACGGTGCACTTTTCCACTGCGCGGGTTACCTTAGCGCCCTTACCGCACTTTGCGTTAGGGAGAAAATCTAAGGGGCATAGAAGTAAAGTAGGTTGAGTCTCATTACAAAATCGATCGATTCATACTCAGGGTACTTACCCAGAAACTGTTTTTCCATGACAACCAGCGTCTCAAAGCTAGCTTTGAACCTGTTTCCTCCACCCGGTCGGATAAAGACGGACGCAAAGAGGATGGACATGGCCAACGCGCCAGTTGTCATGGCGGTGAAGAATATCGTGATTTTGTCCTCGCTCCCCTCCTCTGCTGTAAAGAGGAGATAACATCGTACCGACAATCCAGGTAGGAGGAGGAAAGCTGCGACAGTCCAGATTAATTGGAACGCTTTATAACGCCTATTTTTCACAGGTTTGAGACACTGCGTGGTTTCGTCTAACTCGAAATAGTACGCTAAATGAAATGTGCTACGTTGCAAGAGGACGACTGCCCTCCTGAGAAGTTGGCAAAATATCGTTTCTAGCATTTTAACTTAGGGAAGAACTAACGAGGTAACTCTTTTGGGTGTCGAGCAATGATTTTCACCATATTAGATATGTTTAACATACCAAAAATCGCCAGGTGAGTGCATAACATAGAATAGAAAGAATGTGCATAATTTACTTTGTAGATTTTCTCAAACTCAATTTCCAGGTTGATACATATGTTTGTAAAGGTGTTTTCATAACTGGTGCATAGGACGTGACTACATATATTATAAAATGGCTATTCAATATTAAAATAATTGCCGCATTTCTGTAAGCTGATGCTTAATTCTTTAAAAAGTTAATTTCTATCCAATAACTATTTAAATACTTTATTCTCTGACGTACTAAAAAAGTTTATAACTACGTGTTTGCAAATTTATTCCAAGGAAAGTCAACTCACATAAACCACATTTTACATATTTAAATCCATAATTTAAATTCTTTATATACATACCTGCTGCATAAACTGGGCCGGATCTCAATTTCTAAAACTTTAAAAATTACCTAGGTACGAGTAACTACATATTAGTCACAACTGCATACATACACATGTACATATGTATCTATATTTATGCATTGCCATATGTATACTTGTTGGAAGTTTACGCCAAAATTGGTGACAATTGGTGTCTACAATTGGTCCATAATTTTGCATAATGCACGGGTAATGTAATGATGCATACCTACATATATGAAAATGCCCTGGTCGTTTAGTATAAAATTTGCCTATTTAATGGGTTAATTAACGTAATTAACGGTACCATCTTAAGGCCTTAGACCGGATCCGGTGCATATTCCTCTTATTTACGTACATCAATACCTTTAATTCTTCTAATTAATCCTTAATATTTATATATATAAAAGTTTTATGTAAATATTAAGGATTAAGTTTTGCTAGTTTTATGATAAAACTAGCAAATTTAACTTTGCCTTCCCAAGTATAGGGGGGCCACCTTCTTCAAAAGTAAACGGGTAAATATCGATTTCAGCACGGTAATTAGAAGAAATACGTATGATGGAGAGTGGTACAACAAAAAATTTTAACTATACCAATCAAACAAAAATCAGATTATTGGTTACTCCATCAACTAGTTTGCGTACTGTGTATATATTTCTACCACACCTCGACACCCCATACTTCTATTACCTTCAATAAACATTAATTAAACACCCATCATCACTAAAGATATCGTAGTATCCGATACTCGTGCCACATATTTCAAAGAATACTTCATTTCAATTCCATTTTGTAAGCTATCTAGTGACGTTATAAATTCCATATTTATCGAATTTGACAACAATGAATGGAGCACCTTCCTTTTATACTTATTCCTGCCCTGCCATCTCTTCATCTGCCTGATCCAAATTTTAGAACCGATCGCAGCCTCGGCAACAAAACATATCGCGTAAACCTCCATTAATGTCGTCATCCAAATCATGGCGAGTGACACGGTCACAGCGAAAAGGGAAATGTCGCCAGAGTTGTGAGGCGACAATTCGTTCAGAAAATATACAAAGCACACCGAGGAGAAAGATACTGCCAAAATATGATGTGTACAAGGCACTATCATCTCTCTTAAGATCTTGCTCTCAACGATGGTCATTATTTTCAGAGTGTTGTACATTTTGACAGCATTTTGGAAAACGAGTCCGCCCCGAAGCTTCATCTCGCCATTATTTCCCTTGATCGGCTCAAGAAACAGGGTCCACACGTTGAGACAATTAATACAGTAAACACATAACAGAAAGCATGTCCCTATCGTGGAATACATTATCATGCCACCCAGCCCGACACCTAATCCGCCAACGATTCGCAACACTAAATTGACAAGAGGTCCATGATGCAATTCGAAATTGTAGACAGCCCGTAACATCGCGTAGAGTGGATTTGATTTTGTACAACCCATCACACGCTGGTCCGGATTGCTATATTCTTTGGCGCCAAAACCCATAACTTTAAAACCAATGAAGCTTTCGTAATTCTGTTGACGGGAGTCGGCGTATGATTGTCAAGTGTAGTTTTGGGTAATGCCCGACACACCCCTTGGGGTGTGGTCAAAGGTCAAAATGTGTTTTATGCCTACTCCCATCATGTGGGGTGTCGTTGAAAAGCTCTTCTCAATTCCTATTTAGTGTAATTTTAGGCAAAGCAGGTACAGCCACTCCCGAGGTCAGGAGGTGTGGTCACAAGTCAAGCTGTGTCTTATAACCCACCCCTCATCTGGGGTACCGTTCGAAACCTCATCGGGTTTGCAATACTGATAATTGCTTAGATTCATATACATCCGAGGGTAATTGTTGCTGAGTATGCAACTACAAGTAGGCTTACCCACTGGATGGGACGGTACGGGATTTCGCTGTGTCGTCCCATCCCGAAGATTAGTCGATATGAAATTGTTGGGGCGAGACGGGATGGATGCCACCCCGCCCCGAGTCCAGTTCCGAGACATGTTCCTACGGGACAGGACGACCACAGTGGGATACACATGTGTGGAAGATCCTCCTTCCAAAACCTGGGAAACTCAGGGATTGGCTGGTCCTTTTTTCGGCTGCACACTTAAAAATGTAATGCTAAAAGCTATGATATGCAATAGATTGAAATAATCGAGATCGGTTTGTTTCATCATACATATGACCCCAAGGGGAGAATTCTACCAACTCCTGGGGTCAATCGGACCACCCTCACTGGTGCCAGAGGATGTGGTCGGGGCAGAATGAGATTTTTACTACAATCGAATTTATATATGACATAAAGCGAAATAAGATATTTCCTCGATGTGGCACACCCCGTGGGTAATGTTAGGGGAACATTTTAGGTGAAAATAAATGTCACACATGATTTAGTTACTGCATTCAATGTCATCTGAGCATCTAATTTCCAAAAAAATAATTTCACCCCAACCATCGCTTTTTTGTCTCACTTCACCCCATCAACAGTGTGCGAACACTTCACTTTACCATGTTGGTTATATGCATTCAATTTCAATAAAATTTCATGTTGCCCCTGACCACACCCACGTGACATCGAGGGAATGACTACCTCATTTCACTTTATTTCACCTATAGATTCGATTGTAGTAAAAATCTCATTTTGCCATGACCACAACCTCTGGCACCAGAGGGGGTGGTCCAATCGGCCCCAAGAGTTGGTAGAATCCTCCCCTTGGGGTCATATGTATGATGACACTAACCGATCTCGATTATTTCAATCTATTGCAGTTCATAGCTTTTAGCATTACATTCTTAAGTGTGCAGCCAAAAAAAGGACCAGCCAATCCCTAAGTTTTCCATATTTGGAAGGAGGATCTTCCACACATTTATTTATTTATTTATTTATTTATTTCATACAATGAAACACCCCAAAGATTGGGTCATTACGTTTCAGGAACACACACATACGGTTACACATATGTATCCCACTGTGAGGACGACATGTGTCGAAGTTGGGTGTGCCCACACTATCTCACGGTTATTCGGAATGGTATAGAGTATGACGAGAGCTTTCAAATGACACCCCACTTGATGGTGTAACGCAAAAAGCCATTACTGGCCATTGACCACAGCCACCAAAGGGCGTGGCTTTCTATGAAAGTTGCATATTCTATACACCTTTGGAACTTCATACGACAATCACCAGAAGCAGAACTCGAAAAAATTAAATTATTCTAGAATTATAGATTTTTGCACGCAGACCAGGTGATTCGGACCAGTTTGCCTCATTATAAATTTATGGGGGGATTATTTCACCATGTTCCCTTGCCCAAGGGAGTGAATGGGATATCTCTAAATTACTTATTATGTTATTTGGAGCACATAGAAATTTTACCCAAGGTCATGATTGCAGAAAAATACACATTTTGCATATGCCAATTTGCTTTTGCATAAATTCACATATCTTTGTCTATTTGCAAAAGGGGCAAAAAGGGGCAAGGATTTTTGTAGATGACATATAAGGGTTTAAGAAAGCATTAATAGTTTCTCGAAATCGCACAGGACTAGACAGGATTTTCAACTTGAAAATTTTCCCATTTACCCCCATGTTAAAGGCCAAGTTTAAGTATAAGCCACGCCCTAACCAGTTGAACAATTCAAATGAAACTTTCCAAAATTGAACATCTATATCAAAGGTACAGAAGAGGGTAATTTGTTTTCGAATCCGTGAGAATAGGTTTTGGCCAACAAATTCAGTATTCCAGACCAGTGTGCATCAGGAAAGCGAGAAATGGAGTCGTATAGAAGGTTTGTATGTAAAGTAATTGAGTCATTAATGTGCACCTTTGCACAGCTCGGGTAACTTTATCGCCCTTCCCACATTTTGGACTGGAGAGGAATTCTATGAAACAAGGGGTAAATAAGATTTACCTAAAATTTATTAGATTATGGATTATTAGCTGGTCGAAAATGTGGTTCGGCTAAACGTTTCGTCACTGATTGAATTTGAAAGTGGTTATATTTATGTAATCGTTTAATCGCTTGTCAAAAATCGAATTCTGTATCTAAACCAACCCATTCACGGAGTTGGGTAAGGTTATTATACGCCTCAATCCGGTTAAGTTTCACACTATTTCAGATTTAGTTAATTACAATGATTGATAAGGTAGAAGGAAATTCAATTCGACGGAACGTTGAGTCGCTGATTGTAAAATGATCAAAACCGATCGAGGACACTTACCCAGTAACTTCTTCTCCATGACAAACATTGTTTCAAAACAAGCTATGAAATTGTTAGCCCCACCCGGCCGGACAAAGAGGACGAACACACACAACCCCCCAGTTGCCATGGCGGTGAAGAATATCGTCATTTTGTCTTCTTTTCCCTCCTCTGCCGTAAAGAGGAGATAGCATCGTACCAATAATCCAGGCAGGAAAAGGAAAGCTGCGATGCTCCAGATTAATTGGAACGCTTTATATGTAGTGCCAATTTCTCACAGTTTTGACACACCCTGTGGTTTTGTCTAACTCGAAATAGTACGCTACGTAAAATGTACTGCGTTGCAAATCGACTACAGCCTTTCTAAAAAACTGGGAAAATGCAGCTTTCAACATTCGAAAATATGTAGATAGATTACAAATGCTCCTCTAGTCTGTCGTAGGCATCACGACGAGGGAACCTTTTTACCTGTCGATTGTAACTTTCCTTAACCTTAATTTTCAGATAATGTTGTCTGGTAAAATTTGACACAGTCTAAGACTAATCATCAGTATGGACAAAATTGTGGTTGACATTCAAAAATGTGCCATCATAATTCCTCGGACGATTCTTGGAAAATTTTGAAACACAAACAGGTTTATTTTCGCTATTATGATTTACATATGATTGTCTGGTTGGTATATTTTTTAATTTCATGGCTGTAAGATCGTCGCAGTAGTATAAAATGGTGCCATGCTCCATGTTAATAACTGACGTGCGTTTCTAACTACACACATATTTAAAAATTAAATTTCACCGACCAATTATTTAACCACTTATGTAATTTTCTGATGTACTGCAAACATTATAAATGTGTATTTGCAATGCTAAGTTAGACCTAAATTATCTATTTTTTCTGTAAGGATGTAATTGCTACACGATCTATTCTTGCTCACAGTTTTCAAAGCGCAAAAATATGCTAGTGTGGTTGCAGCTATGTATTTGCATGAATTTAATAAATTCATGCAATAAATTGACTCAATTTATTGCCACAACTACTTACTTACATACATACATATGTATGTAAGCATTTTTGTATGAATTTCCATGCATAAATACTTGTCCAATGTATTACAAAATTGGTAAATCATGGTACATGCATACTCGTACATACATATGTGTACCTGTCATCCGAAATGTTTGTAATGGCCAAGGCATAATTATGAAAATGTCTAATGTCCTGGTTGTTTGCGTAGCATAAAATTGTCCTGATGGGGTAATTAACGTAAGCACCGGCTTAGTAACCATACGACGAGCATAAAGGCCTTGGCCCGGATCCTGGGTATGTTTCAATATTCATTTTATAATTTTGTATGTCTATGATAGTATACTTTTGATAATATACAATATATTTCAAACATTTTTCATTTTATTTAATATTCTATATTTCAAATAATTGAAATTATATGCATATCTGCCTCTAGTCAATAACCCTTAAACTAAACAACTAAATTTTGTTTTAGTTTTACGAAATTATTTGTCAATTAAGGCTATTCGGAAGGATATCGAGATGGGACAGTACTTTAGGTTCCCTGTTAGTAATTGCCATGCTCTGAATCATAGTCATCACCTCCCATAAAAATGAATCTGTGCACCACTAGCTTCAAGCATCGGTCGTATCCGTTCCTCTATTTCCGGAACCTGATTTTTTTGATAAAACTCTATATAAGCACAATCTAGACATATTTACATACGTACAACAAAATAATTTTATTAATCCTGAGTCACCTCATCCCCAAAGATTTCCACCCTTTCAAAACCTCTACTGAGCGAGATCAAATCTTCACTGAGGGGGAAAAAGGTTTCTTCATTGATGCAAACGTCCTCGAACCGGACACGTTTGACGCCTAAAAAATTAGAATGTAATTTCAAGTTATTATTCAAACCGAGTCAAAACTACCTTTCCAAGCAGCCACATTTCGTATGGTGCCGATCAACAAAGACGACTCGTCCACAAATGTCACGAGAACATTGGTACGTTCCAAACCCCACGCTTGGAACTGTTCCAAAATCCGGTTGAAGTCCGCATTTGGAACACCATTTCTGAGCTCCATTGTCAAATCGAATTTCTTAACGGAGGGGAATAAATGGATCATCTTTTCCTCGAATTTCTCCTGCCCCCACGCCAGTAAATCAAAGGTCAACGCGAGAGACTTGACTCCTTTGTGTGGCCTCCACAAAAAATGGGATGCCAACGACGTCTGCCATTTTCCGTTGTTGACAGAGAGGGTTTCTAATTTTGGAAAGTGGTCTTCATTAAAAAAGTTACGAATGGGGTACACATCTATGTCAGGGATGGAGAGAGTGGTAAGGGTTGACATCACGGGAACCTCAGCAGGTTGGATCTACGATGTATAAAAAAAATATTTAGTACTTATCATGGGTTAAGCCGACTCACGAAAACGTTTCAAAATATTTGGAAAATTGTGCAAAACTTGTTTTTAAGATTTAAATTTGATTAAACATTTGGACCTAATTTCTAGAATCTTTATTAGAAGTATTTACAAAACGCTAAAAAAATTCGCTTGGAAAATTTGCTACACATAAATAAAACGTTGTCGTGAGTGCGCCCATTGTAAAACGCTTACATACAATGTTAACCTGCTCCATGAAATCACTATCATCCACTGACAACGTCAGTTCGATTAAGGAATCCTTGACCTGTGCCAGCATCTTGGTCACAATGGCCAAATCGAGGGTAGGGCGATAAAAGGAGCGATACCCTGGCCCTATATATTTATACTTCAGAACTTTCAGATTTTTGCACCCCTCCAAGTTGAGGGAGTAAGACTCATCCTCAGCGACGTCCAAAGTGGTTAAATTTGGGGCAGAATCTGTCCAGAATCGAATAAACTCGATTGGGTTGATGTCGAGGTTTGCAAGAACATTGAACTTGAGGGAGGTCAAGTTAGGTTGAGGGGGGAGTTTTTGATAAGCCTGAGCTGGAATGTTGGTGGCGCAGCTTCTTTGATGGGGGATGAAGATACCAATAGTTTGGATTCTTGGGGACTTCAACGTCCTTATTCCTTCGAGGAAAGCGGCGAGAAATCTCTTCACGGAGACGGCAAATTTAATTTCATGTGTTAATCGAGACACTTTATCGACGTCTGTGAACATTTTTGTGATAACGTCAGCCTTCTTGTTTGTCGGAACGGACGGGTCGAATGTATCCGTGATTAAGAGGCGCCCGAACAGTTTTTCGTTGACGGGGGTCATCTGAATGCCTAACTTGGTCCTGTAGGAGAAAATCTGGGTGACCTGGAGATAAGCCCGTTTTCCTAATAAAGTGACGCCCACGTCGTCCCACTCATGGCAAACGAGGCGAGACGTCTTCAGGTCGGGGAGGTTGAGTTTGGCGAAGATGATGTCGAGAATCTGGTGCAAAATTTAAAATTGTTGGGTTAATCAATTATTAGTTAATGTGCAATTTACTGACCAATGGATTCCTCGAAACTTTCGACGTTGCGCTGTTAGGGTCGACAGGTGCTTGTTCTGCGGCTGGAATTAAACCGAGTGATTTTAAGCCTGGTACATATATAATAAAGATTTAATTTCTACGACAAAAAATATAGATTGTGGCATTTACTAGAATCTGGAACACTTTTCTCCTCTCGTGAAGAAGTTAACCTCAATTTCATTCCGTGGCGTTGGCGTTTTGTACTCTTAAAATCCGCAACTTTCTCCATATTATGGACTGATTGTGTCGTCTTCACTTGCAGGAACTAGAATTTACAACAAAATAATTATGTAGCACACAATGAGCGTACACACTCGCATATTTAGCATGGCTGAATTTATGGCAATATAAATTTCAATTTTTTTCGAGTTTTGATAAGTCATATTTTGCGAATCCCCACACGACACGACACAAATTTTTTGATCGATGCAAAATTAGTTGTGATACGAAATACGACGTTGTAATAAGTACGTCAGTACATGAAACTGCAAAACTGTAAAACCTGGTTGATGGTTCCTGGTTTAATTATGAATTAGGTAAATATTCAATTCACTTTAAGCGAATAAGGTAAGTAATACTTACCTAGAAATTTTAAATTAACTTGCACAACTTCAGAACTCTTGTAGATGTTCCGCTCCGCTTAACGTGGAATATAGAAAAATACCTATTCACTCTTAAATAATAATTTTTCATTTGCATAGACACAAATAGCGAATTGATTTTCAGCTGTTGTTTATTTACTTTTCGACTTTAATCATGTGTTCGCTTCGCGGAGTTTTGTCCCGTTCGGTTCTCTTTGTTGAGTGCGTCATGAATTTTTAGCCCGAACCAGGGCTTATGTAATCGTCATGTCCGTCCGTCTGTCCGTCCGTCTGTCCGTCCGTCTGTCCGTCTGTCTTTCGATAACTCTCGAATGGGTTAACCGATTTGGACCAAATTTGATACAGACATGTATCTGGGCAATGCAACGACCGAGTTTGAAGATGGGTTCGATCAGAAAAGTTTTGGACCGGTGGGGGTCATCGGAGTGGGTGGGGTATTACACACCAAAATTTCAAAATTGTCGTAGAAAGCTGAAATTTGACACAGAGGTTGCTAATGGCTCCTAATAGAAAAAAATGAGTTCAAGTTGGAAAAATTTTCATCTTGAGGGACCCTATGGGGTGACCCATACTGATTTTTCAAAATCGTCATATGAAGCTGAAATTTGGTGGAGAGGTTGCTTATGGGTCCTAATGGAAGAATATGACATGAAATTAGTGAAATTTTTATCTAGAGCGACCCTATGGGGTAACCCATTATGATTTTTAGAAATTAACGTAGAAAGCTGAAATTTGGACCAGCGATCCTTACTGCTTTCTCATGAAATAATATGAAGTTAAATATACTGAGAAACATGGGTTTACTAATCCTGGTTCGGGCTAAGCAAAGCTGTACTGATAGGTTTTTTACTTCCATGAATTTGTGTCCATGGATATTTCATAATATGCATTATTCTTACTCAATTTTTGTGTACAATAATGTAATTAAAATGTGTGCGCATTAGCGAATTTTTGTCAATATTTGAATGTTTTTCATTAAAACTTTGAAAGTACATGTCAATATGCATAAAGAGCATCTAAACATACATATTTCGACAAACTTCTTGTGAGCTAAATATTTGTTATATTTTTGTTAAACGTTTTTGCAATTTTTTGTAGCTTGTTTAATATTCTACATTTTGGAAATTTGTGTAAATGTACCTATTACATGATGGGGAAAAGAATGAATGTCGAAAGGAATTAAAACCTTAATATTGAAAATTCAGTTATTAATCTGATTATCTGAGTATCTATCTGATTTTGTAAATTATGCCTGCTGGAGAACAAATAGGTACACCACTTGCTTCAAACATGATTTCAATTCGTTCCTGAATACATCTATTCTATCAAAGTGCCAGTAACTACATGTTTGTCACAACTGCATATATACATATGGACATATCTATTTTTATGCATTTCGATGTGTATGCTTGTGGAAATTTACGCCAAAATTGGTGCATAAAGTTCTCGTTATAATTTTGCATCATGAACCGGTATTACGGCGCACATATATATGAAAGTTCCCTGGCCGTTTAGTATAAAATTTGCCCGTTTAGTTGGTTAATTAACGTAATCATTTTAGGGCCTTGGGCCGGATCCGGGGCATACATACATCTCTAATATCTACTCGTCTATCAGTGAATAGCCCTTAAAACAAATAAATTTAGCATTGTCTTCCCAATTAGTAATACTGAAATGATACTGGGCACGATTTAGGATGGCGCTGTAAGGTCTTTGTCTCAAGTTAAGACAATGCTTATAATGGGGAGGCTTCTCGTTTTAAAAATCAAGCCATACATATAGTAATCAAGTACTATTTAGTACATCAAAGTCTGCATAAAAATGCGATAATTGAAATTTGAAAGTATCACATAATATTTGATAATTTACACAGGTAAGCACTTCGGTCGGTATATGTATGTATAGCATACTGAATTTGTAAATTAGACTCCTGCAGGAGGCCGGCAATTGATTTACTCTAACCGGTTTCTGCCAACGTATTTATTTAAAAACTCACAAATTATATGCACGATAATTTGTGCAAAACAGTAACTTGACTTATTTACGACACGTACTTATCCAGTGTTTGACAAATATGTTTATTCATAGGGGATAATCCACCTCGTAGCACGGATTTCTGCAGGTCTCAATTTTGTTTAGATCAGTGCAAATAAGCTGTGGTGGTAATTATTTGCATGGTTGTGTAACCTGTCATTCATAAACATACATAAGAGACATGAGCACTTACTATTCAGGTTTTGTGGACTTTTAGACTCCAATCAAGCACTACGTATAAACGGTTGAAAGAGACAGATTGCATACCCACATACATATCCTGAAATACATGAATTAACTTGTCCACCTTATTCATAAGTACTAACATAACTGTACAACAAATATAATAATTCCCTAAGATGACAACTATAAAAATCGTCTCCCAAACTGTTACCTTTGTCCTCCTAAAATTTCCACTTTTAATAGCGGCACTATTCATCGCAACATTGATGAGACGAATTATCGCCCTTGGAGCCTACATTTTTAAGCGGGGCGTGTTTCTCGGCATAGTTCCTGTCGTTGGTTCAAGTTTTGGTAATAATTTTTTTCTAAATTGAAACATTAATTAAGGTTTATTTTTAATAATTACTTGTTCTTTTGAAAACAATAGGTCTTTTGCCACCTTTTCTCGAAAGTCTTTCAATGTTGTCACAATTCTTGAAGTTAAACTGTCCACTGGATTTCTAAATGTGGCAAAATTACGAGAAGAATTTCAAGCTAAGATTTTGCAAGCGAAAAAAGCAGAATTTTCTGGATTCCTGTACCCTGAACTGAAGTGTGGGTTAGTGGTGTGGTGGGGATACTATTTTTGGAAAATTTGCGATAAATTTGATATCAAGGAACAAATTAAATATTTGGAAGGTTTGAACCGTATTATTCAAATATCTTAACCTCTTCCGTGCGGCGTTTATTATCCCTAACTTCCCCCAAAGACGACAAAGATACTCATTGGCGTTACTACGGGGGCGCCAGAGATAATTGCCGAACACTTATCCGAGGCGAAATTAAAAATACGAATAATTCCCTAGAGACGATAAAAATCGATTTTAGGTTTTGGAACAATTGTTAGCGGGAGTCATGACTTATGTACCCGTCGTATACGTCCGTCTATCGGTCCGTCCGTCCGTCGGTCAGTCTTTCCAAGGACTTGAGATCACCAACCAGTGGTCGTAGAAGGTTGAGATTTGTGACATTCGTCATATTTGCATAGGTAACTAAAAATATATTGTCAACGACCTAATTAAATATTCTTATGGGGAACCCGATAGGGTGACCCCCACTGGTTTTCGAAAATCATCATAAATTTCAAGATACTTCTGTGAATTTAGGTATACCTAAAAGGATGACTTGCATTACTTTTTTAAGTTGATGAAAAAAGCTGAAATTTTTCATACTAAGAAATAACTATGATATGGTAGCTAAAAAATGTGTAGCCCCCAGCTGAAAATAACAACTTTTAAAAACCCGTATGGGTCACCCTCTTGGGTCACTCTGGTTACACTTTCCTCACTTTTTGATAAGGAACCTTTAAGCATCACCATGCCCAATTTCAGCTTTTGAAGATAATTTTTGAAAATCAGTATGGGTCGCCTAGGGTCACATAAAAATTTTACGAATTTCACCCATATTCTTCCATTAGCACTGCTATTTAGCAGTCATTAGCAACCTCTGCACCAGATTTCAGCTCGATGGACGATTTCGCAAAATCGGTATGGGTCACCCAATAGGGTCACCCGAGACGAAAATTTTTAGACGGACAGACCACTATGACTGGTACACAAGCCCTGACTCGGGCTATAAATTATGATTTTCATATGGACATCAAAGTATTATGGCAACAAAAGTCAATCGTCGTCTCCAGGACATTTTTTTGGAGTCGACTATAGTCGACCGTCGTCTCACGGGGATGTTTTCATTTATTCTCGGTCTGAGTTCCAATCCATTCGAGCAAACCCAATCGTGATACTCCCTGAAAAGTCAAATTAATGTGTTCAGTTACTTACACTGTACTGCGACAGAAGTCGTCTTTAGTCTCCATGGGACATTTTAAAAAGTCGACAATAGTAGTTTATCGTCTCTCAGGAATTAAAACAAAATGCAACTATAGTAGCCCTTCGTCTTCAAGAGGTTAATAAATAGGATGGTCGCTACAATTGAAAATTTGTGAAAGAAAAAAATCGTAAATATCCATTAGTTACCGAAGTCTTATCTCTGAAATTCAACATTTTAAGAATTTTGTGTTTCACCAGTTTTTCTTCAGTTTCGATAATAATTAATAAAAATATGAATCCCAAATTCTCTTAACCAATGAAGATTTAGGGGTTTTTCCCTTCGCAAAATTTCCAATTGTAGCGAGACATTTACATCACCCTATATTTTAAAAACTTGGTTATTCCTATAAAACATTAGATACCGATCTTCCCAAAATATCGGACTTGACCACTCCCGAAAATTGGAACAAACTTATCAACTACGTCACCTATGAGAGGTTATGGCACGTGGAGAAGCCACTCTGGGAGCTCCTCGTGATGAACGATGTTCTCACGAGGACTGATTCCGGTATGACGATACTTATCTGGCGATGTAGTCACGTTTTATGCGATGGATTATCAGTGTTGAAAATGGCGACGAAACTATTCGATTCTGAGGTCCCAAACGTCTTGCGACATCAGAGAAGTTTGGACAGGTCACGGATTATTTCCATGTGCAAATCTCCGTACAATTTTCTCTTGCAAAATGCCGCTCTGGAATCTAATGATACCCAGATTCCTAGGCCCATCAGAGAAGATTTTACTCCGCAAGGAAACCTCGTCACCAAGACGTCCGTCCCGATCGCAATGACGTTCCTGAAAAGAATTAAGGACGCGTATCGTGTCGACATTCAAACCATCCTTTTAGCCGGAGTTGCGTCCGCGATAAGAAATCATTACCGGGAAATTGGCCACCCAATTGATTCCGATGTCAAGACGGGTTTCATACTTCCTCAAAGCGCCACGCATCCGGGAGGATTGGTCAATAACGTGTTAGTAATGAATTTATATGCTTATAGTACGGTTGTCATACAGTGTTAAAAATCTGGTAGATGTGTACTCCGTACTGTTATTGATTTGGTAGTAAGAAAAAAATTGTAGAATTAATTTTTGAGGAAATTTATAGTGATTCAATTTCAAACGAACTTGCAATTTTTTTCAAGTCAACTTTTTTGTAGTAACAAAAATTAGATTTAGATTACAAGATCATAAGTTGCACATATCTCAAAACTCATGGGGTGGATTCAATTTTTAGAAATTGCATTTGAATACATTGGATAGGGGTTTAGTGAGACTAACAACTCTATGACGAAGATATGGGGCCTTAATATGTACCAGTTTTCGAAGAGTGTACATAAGGAGACCTTGATAAATTACGCAACGCAAGAGGGGGGTTTAAGCCTCCCATGATATGTGACGCATATTATATGGGGAAAGGGGAGGTCTAGAAAATCTCGATTTTTGCATTACATAATTTATGAACGGCCCCTAGCGTAAACAAAAAATATATATGTAAATACTTGCAGGAGAAGCCCCACCATTTTACTTCCCATTGGTGAAAATGATTCTGTAAGAAGACTGCAGCTAATTGCTGTACGGGTTAAAATGTCACACTCGCCGTATGTGCAATTAATTGGACAATGTCTTAACCAACTTGTGGCGACATTACCGCTCCGACTGGGTCGAAGTGTCGTAGAAAAAATGCACACTTTACGACCCGTCGTGGTAAACAATATTGTTGGGCCACCCAATAAATTATACTTATTCGGCCATCAAGTCTCCATTATTCATGCCGGAGTCAATATTAAGGCGGCGGAAAATCGAGGTTGGCAGAATTCAAGTTAGAATTATTCTTCCATTTTAATAAATGCAATTTCTTGCTTTCTTTTAATACATGTGTACATTTTTGACAGGATTTGCCTTCTATTTTTGCTTTTATACGTATCAAGACATCGGAAACCTGGAGGTGAGAGGATTTGACGAATATTTTCCAGATATGAATTTAGCCCCAGATAAATTTTTAGCTGATTGTGTCTCAGAGTGGAAACAACTATTTCGCTTCTGTGGCGGATACCGTGGAAGGAATAAAATAATTTAGATAATAAACCCCTTAATTCTTCTCACATTAAATCGTTTAAATAGCATTTTAAATTATAATTATTTCCAAATTTAGGCATATGTTTGTACTGATTGCATCTAATTCTGTCCAGCAAGGATTCACATATTTTTTTGTCTTTGTCAAGATCCCTAACAGACTTTTTTTCTACATATGTACATATGTTACTCAAATATGAAATCAATGTTTTCGAATAAAATTATTAGTCAAGACTACAGAAAAATTAGCAATTCTTAATTTGACAAGCAAAATCTTCCGCAACGCGTGCTCAGAGTTGGCAAAGTGATTATTTATTCTAAAGGTTTACATTTTAATTACATACATACACATACAAAAGCATGCATCAAGTCGAGTAATATCCATGGAGGTCTCCAAAAGTATGCTTAAAAAAAACTAGTGTCAATCCATCCCTAATCAAATTATAGGTAATCTGTAATTTTCAGAGATATTTGCATCGGAAGAGAAGAAAATATATCAAAGAGTTTTAGAATCTCCAATTATACTGTTTGTTTTTTCTCCTCTTAGGATGGAATTGGCAGATAGTGTTATTCCTCATTCACTAATTTTATGCTAATTAGATTTGGGATCGATTGAAATTATTTTGGCCAAACTAAGCATACGCTCGGAGACCTCTACTGTAAGTGCATGCATGCTAATCGTGAGATATGTATATACCTATAAATCTATGTATATACCTATAAATGTCAGAAGTCAAACACTACATAAAACAAAATGAGGTTGTATTTAGCACCAAATAGTAAGCATTACAGTAAAAAATATATACATAAGCTAGTAAAATATGAGAAGTTTTACATTTCACAGCATCAATTGCTCAAGCCTTGGGAAATTGATGCAACGGCAGAATAAATAAGTATTTGATACACATATTTACATAAACAGGTTTCAGGTACATATGTACGGACGTAGTTTGGCCCTAGAATTAACTAGTTATTAATTCATACAAAAATATTTACAATACAGCAAACCTTTCGAAAGCAATTACAATTTACATATTTAATTGTGAGGGACACATGTTTCATGAGAGTTTGGTACAAATTTAAACATCTACGTACGTATCTAATAATATGAATAAATTATATTTTTGTCAGCAATTGAATGTTACGTCAACCGATGAAAGGACGAAACCAGTTATCCCTATTTATTGACATAAGATAATTTAAGATAGGAAGATCCAAAGTTTGGATCTTCTTTGGTGGGTGGTTTGGATTCCAAACCACCCATAGATCGGAGTACTCCGGGCTTGGAGTACGTACTCCGGCCTCCGGAGGCCGGAGTACGCAGCTTTTTCTGGAGGCCGGAGTACGCGGAGGCCGGAGTACACGTGGCCAGCCGGAGGCCGGAGTACGCGGAGGCCGGAGTACGCATGGCCGGCCGGAGGCCGGAGTACGGAGGCCGGAGTACGCAAAATTTCCGATCGCATAGATAGGAGAATTCCGGGCTTGGAGTACGTACTCCGGCCTCCGGAGGCCGGAGTACGCGACTTTTTCTGGAGGCCGGAGTACGCGGAGGCCGGAGTACGCGTGGCCAGCCGGAGGCCGGAGTACGCGGAGGCCGGAGTACGCATGGCCGGCCGGAGGCCGGAGTACGCGGAGGCCGGAGTACGCATGGCCGGCCGGAGGCCGGAGTACGCGGAGGCCGGAGGACGCAAAATATCCGATCTATGAAACCACCCACTAAAATAATGACGTAATATATGGACCTTCCCTTACGACGGGTATGAGATTGTGTAAAATTTCATCGTCGAAAATCACGATTATGATCTTACGAATTGTAGAAATTATCAGCGGAAATGGGGTCGGTTCCGGACTGGGTCGAATTGCAGGGGGCGCCACCGGTTCCATTTTTTAAAAGGGTGCTGGGAACCTTAATCCCGCTATTTTCTAGACTGCAGCACGTGACTATGTACGAAGAAAAGTTTAAGCTGTTGTTTGTCGACGCGCTGGGGCTTAAGGTAGCCCCAGGGCAATATGAGATGGAGGCTAGCACGTGCCTTTTACTGAGCAATGCAGGTCATTTGGAGGATTATCCTAGGTCATTGCCACCGTTTGTGGTTAAAGTGCCAGGAATTCATATACGCGACGATGTACAAAAGGAGGAACTTGACCCGGTAAGAAAATTGGAATATTGGATTTGACAAATTTACATATGGTCATGGCAGAAATGCTGAATTTGTAAGACATTTAAAATTTGTGAAAAATATGACAAATAGAACAAATTCTCATACATAAATGTCCAATTTGTCCGTCATGCTTGTCATAAATGGCGGTCACATTGGAATTGTGACACATTCTATCATAGAATGTGTCATATTTGTCAATGACAAATATGACATATATCGGCTTGACACGGACAAGCTCCATTCCTAATCCATAACCAAATTTAATATAATTTCAGAAATTGGAAACAATCATCTCATCAAATACGACAGATGATAGCTTTATCTACATTAGTTTTGGCACCGCAGTGAATTCGGTCAGTTTACCGGTGTCCCATTTGAAAATATTTTTCCGTGCGATGGAAGCATTTCCGAAGATGAAATTTATCTGGCGATGGAAAGGTCCCATGCCGATAACACATCCGCCAAACCTTCACCTCATCGACTGGGTTAACCAACAAAAATTGTTATGTAGGAGTAATCGTTTCTCATCATTAAATATGTGTAATAGGGAGATTGTGAGTTAAGGTTTGTAAGCTAAATTTCCACACAAAGTCTAAATTTGCCCTTAGTACATCAACTATAGATATAAATGTTAACGTGCAGTCTACAAAATTTGCGAGAACGTGTAAAATTTCCTTCGAAATTTGAATCGTGTCTCACACTCAAAACCTAAAAGACTTATTACTTACCCAAAATGATATCCTTCGTTAAAATCAGCTTCTTAAAGTACATAAAACAAGGGAAATCGTACCAGAATTAAATTTAATGCAAATCGGTGTCTCTCAAACTTGGCGGGAGTCACAATTATGCTTTAGTTGTTTCAAAATTTTAGCGTGCCTCTGTAAACTCAAAATCTCCGTAATATTTTGATTGAACCCACAATGAAATTTTCTTTATAAATTTGCTGTAGCTCATCCAAAAATCAAAGGATTCATTACACAAGGTGTACGACCGAGTATGCAGGAAGCGTTTTATCTTGCCGTTCCCACAATTGTGATCCCAATTTTTGCAGGTGATGCATATATAATAGCCAAAAGTACAAATAGTTATGAATATTTATGCATCAAGTAAAAAATAGTCCATTTTGTCCCTCCCATATGTAGATCAGGACTACAACGCGTACAAGTATGAACATTTGGGCACCGCTGTTTACCTTGAGATTTCAGAATTAACCGAGATTCGACTAACTGATGTCGTTAATCGCACATTAACCGATACAGAGTAAGGCAGTGACTAATTAATTAATTAACTTATTGTATAATTCTATGGCAAAGGTAGTCCGCCAATTTTTTCAAATGGCGAAAAAATTTTCACCCATTGTACATTTTTATCGCAAAGTTCTAAAGTACCAATTGGCGAAAAAATGTCATATTTTGCAAAAATGGATATGTTAAATCGGAAAGATATGTGCTATCGGAAAGATATAATCTAACCCTAATCCATTTGACATGCGCAAATGCGAAATTTAAGTTTCGTCCACCGTTCTCTTAGAACTTTTCCATTTTCGCCAAATACGGCAATAATTTCGCCATACGGTACTTTTATGATATTTTTTTAGCATTTTAACAAAAAATTCCCGAGCAACCGTATATGTACATATAGATAATATGTATATGTACATATATATATTACACATATGTTAATAATTTTATGCGGTGTAGATGGAGAAAACGTGTCAATGGTATGTCCTCCCTGGCGAGAGACGTGATCGTGCCCCCAGTCAAGGTCGCTTTGTGGTATACAGAATTTATTCTCCGCAATAAAAAAGAGGACCTCAATCTTCTCAAACCTCTGACACAAGATCAGTATTGGTGGCAAAGGAGAGATCTGGACGTGTGGGGTGTCTTTCAGATTACGATTATTGGAATTTTTCTCGGCTTGTACATGTTGGCAAAAGCAATCTGTCGAACGATTTCGAAGTTTAGACTGAAGCTTAAACTGGAATGATATTTAGAAATATATAAGCACTAAAAATTTCTAAGTATTTCAAAGTTATTAGTTCCTTTCGAACAATGATGCCCACTAATATTCAGTACTGGCTTTTATTTAAACATATTTTTTGTTTTATATCTGAGCATAAATATAATTTTCCTATCCACATATGTTGTTAGGGTTAAATTAGTAATATAACCGACTCGCATAAAGTTTAATGAACCAATGTGACGAACTGGTGATTATTTCAGGAAACGTTGTTAGACTTCATGCACTTTTAAAATAATGGTTCAATAGAAAAAAATGCATGGATTCATGTATATATATTTCTTGAGTGTATATAAATTCACGTAGTTGCATGAATTTGTGACCATGCATTTTGCATGCAATTTACCAATGCGTTCTGTTCTTACTACATCATCGTATACAATATTATTGTAAAAGTGCTTGTCTCTTAACGAGTTTTTTGTAACAGTAATTTTAAACGTTAAAAAACTGACTACATACCTATGTAACTATGTAAGAGCTGCACGTATGTACATTATAGGTACATATAAATTTATATTAAGTAAGTTTGATTTTCAATGCAATTCATTCGTCTACTTTGCATACAAAATCCATCTATCATTACATATGCATGTAAAAAACTTCATGACGCACAGAGCCCACAGCTGCAAAATATGCCTGTAATTCAAATTACCATTAAATCACATAACACTGATAACGTAACTACTTACATATGTATCTATACAAAAAATTCTGACAGAGCTTCGCACATTTGTTACATGAGTTGCCATGCCAACAAACCCGTTGTCGTGAGTACAGCCAATATTTTGTACGTATTTTATACTGCACAAAAAATTGCTGCACTTCACTTCAGATACTGCCGCCAACAAATAGTGAAACCTGAATAATTAATTGAATTTCGACTGAATTTCGACATGGAGGGACTAGCATCATCTCCAAGTCAGGGTAAATATTTACATTTGTAACTATGTAATTGTATTGTTTATTATTTCATATGCGAGGTGTGAAGGGACATTCTTAAATTATGTAACGCTTCAAGTGGAGGGAGGGTTTTGGAAATTCCCTTATGAATGACGGAGGAGGTTTGAGACAAGCCTTACGTAACTTTTTTGTTTTGTCATCCTAAAATGTGATTTTCACAAATTACGGTTTTACATGATTGATTTGTGATTTTTGCCGTACTTTATTTATTCGCATTTTACCCTTACTTATTTAAGAACGTCCCCCTATTAGGGCATCCAGAATCGGAAAATCTTGAAAAACCGGTTTTCGATTTTTCCGGTTTTTCAAATTTTCGTAAAACCGGTTTTCGATTTTCTCCAAAACCGGTTTTAAACACCGGTTTTAAACCGGTTTTTGAAACCGGTTTTCTACCAAATTTTAAAAATTTGATAAATATAAAGTGGTAAAATTTAAAGTTGAACACACTTAGGGCATTAATTTGGAAAACAAATATTTCAGAACAATTTATTTTTGGACGAAAAACAAGAAATGACACATATTTAGTGGTACTAAAACAATTTTTATCAAAAATCGAAAACCGGTTTTTACAAAACCGTTTTTCTGGAAAATTATAAAACCGGTTTTCGGGTAACTCGAAAACCGGTTTTACAAAATCGGAAAAACCGATTTTGGATGCCATACCCCCTATGCATTTTTATTATCAAATCTTCCTTTAGCATTTTGTATACTAATTCTTGATTTGTAATTTTAGCCATGGAAGATCAGGATAACTCCGTTGACAAAAATGAAGCTATGTCGAAAGTTTTTGAGAACCCGTTGGTCAGTCGAAATTTTGAATTTAGTGTCTATTATTAAACAGTGAAACCTTTTTATGAAAGGGAGGGCTTGTCCGTTCCTCCGTCCGTTTCCAACTTATCCAATAATTTTGTCATTTCCTTCACAGATCCTCGACATCATCCTCGCCCAACTTAACAGGTTTGACTTGAAAACGTCCCGTCTCGTGTGTCGTGAGTGGGGCGACGTGGGTGCCACTATATTAGGAAAATCGTCCATTCTCCGAGTCAGTCACCTTTTCCGCTACTACGAATCAAAATTATACCAGGTGACTCCCCTGCACCAAAAACTGAAGCAGCACCTCATAATCTATAGCGATTTCGACCCATCCATTCCACTAAATAAGAAGGCCGACGTAATTATCAAACTGCTGACCCAGGTGTTTCAAGACCCACGTGAAATTGCAATTCGTGCCAGTGAAAAGACAACTGTCACCGATTTTTTTAATGCAATAAGCATGATGACCTCGACAAGAATTCAGTCCATCTTCATCGATACTGTTAGTTACGGGGACGAAATTAGGCCTCAAATGGATCTTAAAATTCCCGCTCAGCCTAGCTTGACATCACTCTCCTTCAAGGTTTATTCTAACGTCGCACCCAACAACCCCATCGAATTTCAACCCTTTCTCCAACTTTTGATCGACTCTGCACCAAATTTAAATTCTTTAGACATCTGGACATCTTTCTATCCGAATTTGGAGAAGTGCAGAAATCTAAAAGTTCTGAAGTTTTCTTTTAACCATTGCTACGATGCGCCTTATCCGTCTTTTAGCTTGGCTGATGTGGTCAGGATGTTAGTTCAGGTTAAGGATTCCGTAACCGAGATGAAATTGAGTTATGACAATGGAGTTGTTTACATTCCTCAGGTAAAGATGTGGATGTAATAAATACAGAGAGTGCCCCCAGATCTTGGAACAATTTTTGAAAATTTTTTCCCCGATGGCCTGAACAAGATAAACCATAATGGTTTTTGAAATATTTGATAGGAGCCAAGAAGTTACATCTGTGTCATTTTTGATAATGTCGAGTTGAAAAAATTCACAGATGTAATTCATTGGTTTCTCTAAAGTACTTCAAAAACCGCTTTTGTTTATCCTTTTCTAACTTCTTGCAAAAAAAAATCGCAAAAATTACTCCAGTAATCTGGGAACACTCTCTGTAATTTGTATGCCTCGCACATCCAGAATTGTAACGTTCCCGTGATGTCGAAACTTACCTCGCTCGCCATTCACGCTGTAAATGTGTACAAAATTCGCGACTTTTTTGACGAAGATCATTTCCCGAAATTGAAAAACTTCTCGCTCAGAAATAATTCAGTGGATTTGAGGATGTCAACTCATCTAACTTTGTGGAAACGACACCGAGGAGTGGAATCTCTTACCCTGACGATTGACAGGCCTTGGTGGGAAGACGACCTTGCAGGTCAAATCATACACTTATTTCCTGCCGTTAAGAAATTTGATTTGAAAATTAAGGTCTCATGTCGCATTTCAATTCATGAGGTTGGCCGAATGATGGCTGCGTTTCAAGTCTGGGATCTGGAAAAGGTTAATGTTCTCGTGCAATTTATGTATGAATCTTCCTACTTGATTGTAGTCCTTAAAAACATGTCGACTTGGAAGGGTGCGTGTTCTTAGATTTTAGTTAAAATATGTGCCTGAATAATTATTTAGTTAATGATTTCAGGCGTTAAACGTGTCCACTTCAAACAGGTTGACATCAAGGAGGCCGACTTGTCTGCCTCCATTCAAGACATCATCTTGCACAGTAGAGGACTTCAGAATGTTAAAATCTCGAGTTGTTTGGTACATACGTCTGCAAAACAATTTGCATGAATTGGGTTTTCTTATTTATATCTCGTTTTCTAATAACGGCAGGAACCGGAAATCGCTAGAAAACGAATCCAATCCATCTTTGAGGCTAGTGGTGTGCCCATTCAGTTCACATGAGGTACTTGCATCGTCGTCGTTGGCGTGGTGTCCATCCGCAAGATCACCATCATCATCCCCATCGCTCTACGCATAACCCCCCCCCCCCCACTATCATCATCATTAATTAAGGAAGTAAGGATTTGGGAATAAGGGCCCCCGGTGGCCCTTATGCAATATTTACATTCCTTCAGTATAAACAAAATTGTTCTTTAATCACGATTTACGTTAAAAGCAATGAAAATGTAAATACATGAGATTTCGTGTAGGATCCTAATATTTAGAATTACACTTCGTGGAAAATATTTATATGTACAGCTTAGCTATGTATTTCCAAGTCTTATTGGGTATTGCAGGCAATGGGGTAAAAATTATCTAATTTGATATCTACACATGAAAATATCTATCTATCTATATTATAAGCTGGAAATGTCTTTTGGCAACGGAAGTGAAAGTTATTTTCCGTGACGGAAGTGAAAGTGGAGAAAGTTAAGTTTCGAATGGCGCGAAAATTCAAAATAAGTTACAAATTCAGATGGTGGTTATCTTGGAGTTTTTGTTTGAAGTGGTTGTATGATGGTGCTTATCTGGGAGTGGTTGTCTTATGATGGTTATCTCGGGGTGAGGGTTATCCGGGGTGGTTGTCTAATTGCGGTTATCTTGGGGGAGGGTTATCTGGCAGGGGTTGTCTTATGATGGTTATCTCGGGGTGCTTATCCGGGGTGGTTGTCTGATGGTGGTTATCTTGATGGGGAGGGTTATCTGAGTGTTGTCTGATGGTGCTTATCTTGGAGTGATTGTCCAATGGGGTAATTTGGGGCTGGTTTTCATGGGGGGTTATCTATGGAGATTATCTTGGAGTGGTTATCTGCGATGGTTGTCTGATGAAGGTTATCTAACAGTGGCTATCCTGTCCACTTTACTTTAAAGTAAAGTAAAATTAAAGTGAAGTGAAAGTCAGTCACGGGTATGCAGGATTGGCCACTTTAGTCTAAAGTAAAGTAAAGTAAAGTGAATAAATGTAAATACATAAATATCCATACATATCTAAATACCAACACAAAAGCATATGTATAGGTATACATTTAAATACATGCGCACTGTTACCTCACCTCGACCTCATAATTCCTCCTGCTTCAACATGTACTCATAAACCAAAGGTCATCAACCAAGATATCGTAGTATCCGATACTCGTGCCACATATTTCAAAAAATATTTCATTTCAATCCCATTTCGTAAGCTATCTAGCGACGTTACAAATTCAATATTTATCGAATTTGGCAACATTGAGAGCAAAACTTTCCTTTTAAACTTATCCCTTCCATGCCATTTCTTCATCTGGCTGATCCAAATTTTGGAACCGATCGCAGCTTTGGCAACAAAGCATATTGCGTAAACCTCCATCACGGTTGTCATAGCAATCATGATGACCGACACCGTCACAACGAACGTGGAAATATCGTCAGGGTTACGAGCCGAAAATTCTTTCAAAAAATATACAAAACTCAGCGTTGAGAAAAATACTGCAAAAATATGATGCGTACAAGGCATTAACATCTCTCTCAGCATCTTGCTTTCAACGATGCTCATTATTTTCAGGGTGTTGTACATCTTGACAGCATTTTGGAACAATAGTCCTCCTCGAAGCCTCATCTGACCATCATTTCCCTTAATCGGGTCCAGAAACATGGTCCACACATTGAGACAATTAATACTGTACATCCATAACAGTGAGCATATCGCTATCGTCGAAGACATTATCGTGCCGCTCACCCAGACACAAACTCCGCTACAGATCTGCAATACTGCATTGACTACGGGCCCATGATGTAATTCGAAATTGTAGACCGCCCGTAACGTCGCGTACAGTGGATTTGATTTTGTACAACCCATCAGGAAAGCGAGAAATGGAGCCGTGTAGAAACAATGAATGCAAATTAATTGAATCACGACTGTGCACTTTTCCACAGCGCGGGTCACTGTAGCGGCGCGCTCGAATTTTGAATTTGGGAGGAATTCTGTGAAACCAGGGTAAAATGTGAGTAACAATGGAGGTCTCCCAGATTTGGACCAAACTAGCGTCAATCGATCACAAATATAATTAGTATGAAATTTGCAAATGACACTATCTGCAAATGCTCAAGTTTAGCAGAAATATTTGCATGAAAAGAGGGGAAAATTTGCCCTCAAGCGTAGCAAATTTTTCATTTTACAAATTTACATTTTCCCGCTTTTTTCCCGCTTTACATCTCCGCCAAACCCTACGCATTGGCACGTGGTTCCATCTGTCTATTTCATACTAATGACATTTGTGATCGATTGACGCTAGTTTGGTCCAAATCTGTTAGCATAAGTTGGGAGACCTTCATTGTCAGTTTTGATTGAGTCGATTGGTTTGAGCTTGCTGACGTTCAAACAAGATTTACTTATTTCACAATTTCATTATATTTAAATTCATACTATGAATTTCATAGTTGCTCAATTCTTCTCAAATTAATTGATTCACTACGGGGTACTTACCCAGAAACTTCTTTTCCATGACGACAAGTCCTTCAAAACAAGCTTTGTAATTGTCACCCCCACCCGGTCGGACAAAAGTGGAAGCAAATAGGATGAATACGACCAACATTCCGGTTGACATAGCGGTAAAAAATATCGTCATTTTCTCTTCTTTTGCCTCCCCAACCGTGAAGAGGAGATAGCAGCGTACCAAAAATCCAGAGAGGAGGAAAGTTGCTACAATCCAGATTAATTGGAACCCTTTATAACGCCAATTTTTCAGAGTTTTGACACACCCAGTGGTTTTGTCGAGCTCGAAATAGTACGCGAGATGAAATGTGCTACGTTGCAGGACGACTACAGCCTTTCTTAAAAGGTGGGAAAATATTGTTTCCAGCATTTTAAGTTAGAGATAAGTATATTTTGAGGGTAATTCCTGGAGCAAGAATTATAAATTTGAATTAGAATTATAAATTATTGAATTATAAAATTGTTGTTTCAATTTGATAGAATTGACGTACATATATATGTTTATGTATTATGTACTAATTCTTAGAAATTGAATGTCCATATAGCTACGGTTTAAATGCTTTAAAGGCATTTGTCAATTTTCTAAGGTTAACCGACAAATGTCGACGTAAAATTGTATTCTCGATGCATGTAACTGGCACATACTTATTAGCTCGCAATTTCAAAAGTGTAGCAATTTAGGGTCGCCACATGGAACTGTATGCATTTTCAACATATTTAGATTTCTGGAAATTGTGACATCGACATTGGTACATCTAAATATGTAGCGTTCATCCTAATTTTGACTAATAGGCGGGACATGATTACATATAAAAATATCTAAATGCCTTGTTGGTGAGTGCAAAATTTACCCAACGAGGTAATTGACAAAAGTAACGGTCCGCTACCCAGGAAGGAAACCACTTTGCCAAAACCCATCTTTAGGGCTTAAACCGGATTTGATATATAAATATGCCACTAATGTATCCATACATCTGACGAAATTTTATTTCAGTCCATGGACTGAAATAAAATTTCGTCAGATTCATGAATTTTACTGTATATGTTTTTCTAGCGTTGAAATTTAGGTGAAGGTTCATCGTTAACATAATTGCATAATATGAATATAAAAGATTTTATTTGCAAAAACTAACTTTACTTAAATTATATCAAAATAACCGAAATTAATAGCTAGTGATTACACTATTGAAACAAATTACGAATTGTGCAAAAATACCTTTTAAGTATAAATGAAAATACATTTATTTGTGAAACTACATATATAGAAACATCTAAGTATTTTCATCACCACAACGGTGCACTTCTATAAATATACGTTAATGTCTGTTTGTACCGAGCCGGTGTAGTAGTACCTATATGTTCTCAGACATGCAGTCATTTAACCCCAGTTTTCCAAGCATGCACAATTTTAGAGCCTATAAAATTTTTGATAGGTCAGAGGCACATTGTCCCCATGAAATTCAGCAAAAGCATGCATTTGCTTGCCCATGCTTATAAGTTCTGCTCAAATCTTACAATGCCAGTGTCCCCAGACTCCCCCCCCCCACATGACCCAACTCAACTTCTACTGCCACTGGATCGGCTTACATACGTCTGGCATTCAATATATGGCATTGATGTAATTATGCATATGTATGTATGTAAATGCATACAATTATGCACTGCATGTGTTCCAACTGCAACGTACTCGTACAATTAGTATACGTAGGTACATGTTTATGATATTCATTTCGCGACAAATCGGTGTATATTTATGCACTATAGAAAAGCCTGTCCATGCCACGCTTACATTTTATATACCTACTTACATTCTCGGCCGTTCGAAACTTGACTTTCTTTACTTTTACCTCCGTTGCAGACAAACATTTCCGGCTTATAATATACATACATAAATGTCTATACGTATATGCATGTTTGACAAACAAAAGCATACACTCTTAAGCAACTGGTCTTGATTAATTGCGAATCATTACTAGCCGAGTACATGCATATATGACTCTACCGGATGCTCTACAGTGTACACACATACGTACATATGTATGTACAAATGCACATACATATGTCTACAGTATAAATATTTCACACTTCGACTCCCTAAATCTACTTACATCACCAAAACATGTACTAATCAAACTCCTGTCATCAAAAAAGTTATCGCAGTATCCGACACTCGTTCCAAATATTTCAAAAAATATTTCATTTCAATCCCATTTCGTATGCTATCCAGCGAAGTAATAAATTCCATATTTATCGAATTTGGCAACAATGAATGGAGCAATTTCATTTTATACTTATCCCTACCATGCCATTTCTTCATTTGTCTGATCCAAATCTTAGAACCGATCGCAGCCTTGGCAACAAAACATATTGCGTAAACCTCAATTATCGTTGTTGCCGAAATAATGGTGACCGACACTGTCAAAACGAACACGGAAATGTCGCCAGGGTTGTGAGGCGACAATTCTTTCAAAAAATACACAAAACTCACCGTTGAGAAAAATACTGCAAAAATATGATGCGTATATGGCATGAGCATGTCTCTCAACATATTGCTCTCAACGATGGTCATTATTTTCAGGGTGTTGTATATCTTCACAGCATTTTGGAAGAACAGTCCCCCTCGCAGTCTCATCCCGCCATTGGTTCCCGTAATCGGCTCGAGAAACAGGGTCCACACGTTGAGACAATTAATACAGTAAATGATCAGCAGACAGCATGTCCCGGTTGTGGAAAACGCTATCATGCTACCCAGCCCGAAACCAAATCCGCCAACGATTCGCAAAACCAAGTTGATGATGGGTCCATGATGCAATTCGAAATTGTAGATTTCTCGAAGCATCGTGTACAGTGGATTTGATTTTGTACAACCGACCAGGAACCCGAGCAAGGGAGCCGAGTAAAAAGAATGCATGTGAATTAATTGAGTCATGATCGTACACCTTTGCACAGCGCGGGTTACCTTAGTGCCCATCCCGCACTTAGGATTGGGGAGGAATTCTGGAGAACAAAGAGTTAAATTAGATGTGCTTGATATTTATTAAATTTAGGCTAATGGATCATCCACAATGAAACATACGTATAACCACAATGGTTATATGTACATATTATTTAGGTGGTGGAAAATTTTGGTCCGATTGGACGTTTCAGCGTTGACTGTAAAACTGGGTTTACCTATTTAATCGTTTAATCGTTTATTTATTCGTATAAACTTCAACCAATCTGCGTTTATTAAAATCAGGCATCATTGATTGATTTGTTGGTAATCGATTAAAATCGATCAAATATTCTTACCCAGAAATGTCTGCTCCATGACAACCATTGTTTCAAAGCAGGCTTTGAACCTGCCAACACCTTCCGGTCGGATAAAGACGGACGCAAAAAGGACGAACATGACCAACACCCCGGTTGCCATGGCGGTGAAGAATATCGTCATTTTGTCTTCTTTCCCCTCCTCTGCCGTAAAGAGGAGATAGCATCGTACCAAAAATCCAGGTAGAACGAGGAAAGCTGCGACAATCCAGATTAATTGAAACGCTTTGTAATGCCAATTTCTCACAGGTTTTATACACCCTGTTTTTCTCTCGATCTCGAAATAGTACGCGAGATGAAATGTGCTACGTTGCGACAGGACTACTGCCTTTCTGAAAAGGCGAGAGAATATTGTTTCCAGCATGTTAACTTTGATCAGAGCTTGTATAGTTATCTTAGTGCCCTTTAGTCTAACGAGGAAATCTTTATGGGTGCCAATCGCCGACTTGATTCATATTTATTTGTATAGCAAGTTCAATGCCAGTTCAATAGCTCAATAGTTCAATAGCTAGTTCATTGTATTAAACCTGGTTTGACTGCAGTGATAGATGTTAGAAAATTTAGAAATACAAAAGTTTGAAAGGCTTGTTTTCGTTATTGGGATTGTAGATCGCATGGATAGTATTTATTTCCAGGAAGGTATATTCTTAAAAGTGATTACAGGACTGCGAAATCGTCCCCATATTATAAAATTGCTATTCAATACTAAAAGAATTAACGTATTTATACAGGTTACTAATTTTCGAGGAATGAGATAAATTTCCATTCAACGACTGCGGATTAAATGCTTTGCCTCTTAACGTACTTAAAGAACTGTTAGCAAATTAAGCACACAAGGAATTTCTGTTCAATTATATGTATGTATGTAGCAGTTACATTAGCAACATTGTTATAATTATACATACATGGCAGCTGACCATTTCCAGACGTATTCAATTTACCCGTGTGCCAAGAGGGGTATGTATTTATGTAGGGTGTGATTTTTAATCTTAAGACCACTATGATATTTTTAAGCAGCTCAGTTCGTGGTTATTCAAATCGAATGATATTATGCATAGTGATGAGTGATATCACTACCGGTTTTGGTGGGAAGTCTGGACTGAATAAGTTTGGAATTACCGGAGATATGGAGGAATGCATGAAAAGTAGGTGAGCCAAAATGATAAGACCACCTTCGAATTTCAATTCTCACTCATTCCTCCGTTAGTTCAGACGCTAAAACTAAACTAATTCCACGATGGGAAGGTGAAATCATTCAAGTACTGCAACTTGGCGTCCAGGAAAAAACCGGAAGAGAGATTTCAAGACGTTTTTCCCAAATAAAAACGGTAATTCATCATTATATCAAACAAGGCGCAAATTACTGCACCAGAAAAATTGGTATGTGTCCCGAAGTCACACTGGAAATGACAAACGGTCAATTGTGAAGTTTTCTAGCGTTGAATAGCCGTTAATCCGAGAAATAGTGCAAATTTCAAATGAAAAAATATCCATTAGCACATTTCGGCGCGTTTTATGGAACTTTCCTTGCCTTAAGTGGTACAAATAGGTCGGTCAGCCACAACCAGCGAATATGCATAAGCGGGTGAGACCTGAATTTGCTCGATAACACACTTCTTCGGACAGTCAGCTGCATAAGGATTGCTACAATTTATAATAAACCATCGCCGATCAGCTACTTTAATTTTGCACATTATTATAAGAATGCAGAGTAGCATAGACGTGTGAATAATGGTTTAAAATTTCGTATTAAGTTTTTGTAACACTTTTCCATTTGTCGATGCTTGAAATACGGAAGTTTTTATCGCTGATCGTGCCAGTAAAACTTGTACCCGGTAGGTCCAGCAAAATTTCATTTCTATCTACCCGTGAAGATAACCTTACGTGCCCCTGTGTCCCAGGAAATATGTTTTAGAGCAAATTCAGGTCTCGCCCGCTGATTAATATTCGTTGGTAGTGATTTACCGAACTACGTATACAACTTAAGGCAAAGAAAGTTCCATAAAACGCGCCAAAATGTGCTAATGGAAATTTTGTCATTTGAAATTTGCACTATTTCTCGGGTTAATGGCTACTCAACGCTAGAAAACTTCACAATTTACCGTTTGTCAGGTTCAGATGTGAGTTCTGGACACATGCCAATTTTTCTGGTCCAGTAACTTGAGCCTGGTTTGATATAATGATGAATTGCCGTTTTTGAGTGGGAAAACGTCTTCAAATCTCTCTTCCGGTTTTTTTATAGGCGTCAAGCTGCAGTACCTGAATGATTTCACCTTCCTATCGTGGAATTAGTTTAGTTTTACCGTCTGAACAAAAGGAGGAACGAGTGAGAATTAAAATTCGAAGGTGGTCTTATCATTTTGGCTCACCTACTTTTCAGCAATTCCTCCATATCCCCGGTAATTCCTAACTTACTCAACCCAAACTTACCACCAGAACTGGTAGTGATATCACTCATCACCATGCATAATATCACTCGATTTGAATAATCACGAACTGAGCTGCTTAAATATCATAGTGGTCTTAAGATTAAAAATCACACCCTACATAAGTCGTCACAACAGGTCGTTTACCTTTTTTCAATGTTAAATGTTACTATGCATACTCTGCGAATATAATTTATACTCCTAATGAATAAAATCATAAGGTACATAAGTCGCCACGACCATCATATTTACCGTACCGTAGGTACTAATTTGTAGCCTAACAACAACACAGGACCGGCTATAAGTACAGAGTGGCTATCTTGGGTAATCTTGTTTTGGTTATACCTATTTACATACGTGCGTTAAATCATTTAAGTTCGTGCATTAAACGCAAGCCATAATTGGAAACATGGTTATTAAATTTTGAAATTCTAGCGTCTAGTCTAGACCCGGCTATTAACCTCTTAACGACGAAGTACACACATTTGTGTAGTATTATATTTTTCCGTTAACGACGAAATACACAAATGTGTGTACTGCAAAAATTTCCTTGACACCAAAATTTCTCAAAAAAATGAGTATTTCCTTGGTATTTTGTGGAAAACTCGATGGTGCATGAAAAGTGGATTTTTTCGATATTTTTCTCCCAAAATTTTGGAATTTTCCCTATACCGACCAATGTTAAATAATGGATTTTCGTGTTTTTCGTCAAAAACTCGAGTTTTGCAAACTGGTGGGAAATTTTAATTGGTTGCTATCAAGTATAATTATGAAATCAAAATCGTACCGAAGGGGAATTTTATTTAAAAATTAGCAGTCTGAAAGAGGTTAATCAAATTTCAATAGATACTTGAAAAATACATATTGCGTATAATAGGCACATACATATGTGGTTTTGTGGACATTTCTTTGTGTGTACTTATTTAAGTACTTGTGGCAAGTTCTCTCATAGTTGGTACATAAATATATTTAGCTGTCACCCTAATTTTGCATAATGCCCACTGGCCAGGACATGATTACATACATATGAAAATATCCAAATGTCGTGGTCAATGAAATTTGTCTTGTGGGATAATTACCGAAAATATGGTACTTATGTTCCTGCTCGCTTGGCTGTCAACCCAAAACTACGTTGAATGATGGAAACAATATTTGACTGGCATCTCCCGCTTTTTTAGTTTAACTGCTACCCTGAAATTAGAAACACACATGTAGAAACTCGAATCCGTTCGAAGGTTATCTTGGATCTGGAGTATTTCCATAAAAAGTAGACTCCTAGTCCATAAATATTTCTTTTATTACACATTCTTTTTTTAAACTATCTATTTGGCAGTAACTTACCCCTTGGATCGCTGCATTCCGGTGATACCCAAATCTGAATCTGACAACATCTTCGGAATTCAAACATATGCGGGAACTATATCAATGCTTATTTCGAAAAAGATTGCGTCGGCAAATTCATACGGATTGAACCAAGCGGTTTCTACAAATTAGCCGAAAACAGCACGAAAAATATTCCTAGTAGGCTCGATCAAATTTTTACAACCAATGAAAATTTGATCAATCAGAGGGTACTACATTTCCCAAGAGCATCAAGATCTGTCATTATCAGTGTGGCGTACTTTCCTCCTAATAATACCAGAATATATTGAATTATACATTTACTTTACCATTGATAATCTCACTGACATGATTGCTTACACGTTTATTCAGACACGTGTTATCCACAAAGTCAAGCCCAAACTTCTTACCAGTGAATACATATGTGTGACGTGTCTGAACTTGCAAGATTACCAATTTGCACAAAATATGATTTATGACACTGTTAAAACTTATCTGCAGATACATTAATGGGCAAATTATTTATTTATGGAGTATTTAATACATTCATGCACTTCGTATTACGGGATATGTTTTTTTAATTCATACAAGGCACATGTACGATGTACATATACTTATGTAACGGGTGTCCCGGATATAGATAAAATAAACTAAGAGTTATACAATATTAAAACTGCTTTGTAAAAACTCAAATGCAAAATTTATCCCCGTAATGTTTCTAAGAGCTAGTAACGCTACTCATGAGTTGCTCGATCTGTTTGTATTCAATTGGGCGAATTATTTTGGAAGCATGAGAATTATGCTCTTTTCCCACTTTCTCCGTCACAGTTTTCCAACTTTTACTCAAATTAGTTTGAAACGTTGCAAATTTTTAGCCTCCTGACCTCGACTAGAGTATTGTCGATTGTAGGCAAGCGATATCTTTCCATGTCCACGAGGATGAGAGACATTTGGTGGCTTGATTTATTTGGGAGGATTTTCAAGATTTTTTTGCTTCAAGTAGGTGGTCGCAATTTTGCATTCTGACACGCTGATAAGTCCGACCAAAATAAGATATCTTCTGTTTTCTGATGCTTATGTATGTAGGGTGATAACCGTTTTTTTACAAACTCGTGCAGGTATACGTTGTGGTCATAGACCCACCTGATTTGGAGGGTTCCAAAATATAGCCAAATTCATCCTTGGCTTGAAAAATTATGCAGTTTTTGGAGATTTTGTTATTTTCTTTGATTTCTGTCCATCATCTACTTCACAATGACCTAGTGCATGGAAATATTCGCCTCCCAGAAATTTAGATGGCTCAAAGGTGGCCTAAATTTCACCGTCAATGACTTTGAATTTCTCCAGGCATTTTATGTGCATTTTTGGCAAACTAGTTTTCGTACATTCTTCTTGCCCACTGAAATAATTGGGAATTTTCTTGTTTGCGTTAGCAGTGAACCCTAGTTTATGGGCTTCAATTCGGAAGTTCCGAATCGGAACACGGTAGAAGGATCAATTTCCAACTGTTGACCAGAATTGTTAACGTTTTTTTTGCATGTATTGAAAAAGTTGTACAAACCCAGCGTACTGCTAGGGGGAGGATTTCCCAGGGGTGTGACCTGAATTGTATTTAAATTTTACTTCGGAAGTTTCCGCATGCATTCTACTAACGAGGTAAAGTGTGAATTTTGAAATCCTCTCAGCAGTGAAGTTGTCCTGAATTTTTTTGTTATGTCACTCACAAGGAAACATACCGAGGTGTCCAACGAGTTAAGGGTCGACATCTATACCAAAATGACCACAATACACGACTTACTAAACAAACTGAAGGAATTTCCGTGTAAAATTCACTTTTCGTCAAGTTGTGACGATATTTGTGACGAGCGCATGACCATCGGGTTGCCAGCGGGAGAGGTCGGCCGATGAACGATCAGGTCGACCACAGAGAAGCGTCGTCGTCTTCACGTCGTCTTCAGAGATTTTGAATTCTTTCAAATTTTGAAAACCACTTGAAATTTTGAGAAAATTTCAAAAATTTCTCAAAATTTCAAGTGGTTTTCAAAATTTGAAAGAATTTGAAATCTCTGAAGACGACGACGCTTCTTTGTGTTCGACCTGATCGTTCAGCGGCTGACCTCTCCCGCTGGCAACCCGATGGTCATGCGCTCGTCACAAATATCGTCACAACTTGACGAAAAGTGAATTTTACACGGAAATTCCTTCAGTTTGTTTAGTAAGTCGTGTATTGTGGTCATTTTGGTATAGGTGTCGACCCTTAACTCGTTGGACACCTCGGTATGTTCCCTTGTCAGTCACATTTTCGTGGTAGTGAAAAACCTGCTTAGCGACTTCTTCACTTTCACCCATCAGCATTTTGCGAATTGAAGTACCATCGTTTTCAAACTTTGAGGACTTAAGCTATCACAATTTGTCTTTCGAATGACATAAATTTGAATTTTGTGTTTTCGCGGGTTCTAATAGTTATCGTCTCATTTATATCATTTAATTTATATCCGGGACACCCTTTACATATTTATATACGAGTATTTCTCGATTATTAACTTCTTGGGCAGTGATGAGTAAGCCGTCGTTAGTTAGGTTGAATATGTTTGGATTATTTTAAGCCACTTATTACATAATGAGAAGTAATCTACATAATTCTGTATATGATGAGGACCGAACGCTATGTGCCACTAATAAAATGAATTGAGTTGAATTTAAGCCACTTATGTACATACATATAGCCTGTAAGCAAACTTGTCCACATCTGTGCAGAAAATCTTCGCAAAACTTGTACAATTTTTCAGATCAGTTAGTTGGGTACATTTGCACATACACAGGCTAGTAATCAATTCACACCCAACTTTTTCTGGTTTAGATAGTTATGTACAAGCGTAAACAAAACTTTAAAATGCCTATTACGACGTCAAAACTGTTATTAATGACAGGGTTGCTCATCACCGTCGGAATTCACGCAAGTTTTGGAAACTTAATTCCTGGAGAAATTGAAATTCATGCCACAATTTATAGAAATACTACTCGTACAACTATTCGTAAGAACAAAAGAATAAAAATTATTTGAATTTAATTATGAAACTACTTAAATTATTGTATATGTATAACCGAGTTTTCGTCTCTTTATAAACCTACCTTATTGCATAAGATATTAACATATTTGAGTTTTTAACAGAATTTACTCGGTTCGACCCTTTTTCTAATCCGATTCCCGGAATTTTGGGTACGGAAATTTGGGTCTCAGAAATTTGGGTATGGAAATTTGGGTATCGGAAGTTTCGGTCTGCAGAAATTTTGGTCTCGGAAATATGGGTAGCGGTATATTTGGGTATGCAGAATTTTAGGTATGGGAAATTTGGGTATGACAAAAAATACTTTTCAACAATTGCTCTTCGGAAAATGCGGTGGCCTTAAAAGGGCCGATTATTTCCAAAGTAATTACGTGTGCTACAGTATGTAACAAAATTGTAGATGCAATGACGTATGATATTTATTTCGATATGATCCCCAAATTTCTAAAATTCCTAACTTCGGGAACAAATGTCAAAAGTATCTACGGATAATTTCCGTGTCGTCGATTTTTAACGTCACAGACAGGTCAAAGGTCAGCATTTTTTGAAAGATTCAAAATGAGAAGCCAAAAACTAAACTCCATGGATAATTTTTTTTCGATTTTCCAATATTTTTTATTGGACGCGGCAAGGCCGCACGAAAAAAATGAGCTATCGTATGACCTGTAGGATTTGTTTTACGCCCAGGACAGTTTTGAGGTCTAAAACCGTGACCGTGGCGAAATTCAAACAATTGAAAAATACAAAGGCGCATGTATTCAATGTCAATATGGTTTTGACTTGGTATATGTATTAGCTACCGCACAACCAACGGCCCTATTAAGGGCTACTAAATTTTCCGAAGAGCAATTGTTGAAAAGTATTTTTTGTCCTACCCAAATTTCCCATACCTAAAATTTTGCATACCCAAATATACCGCTACCCATATTTCCGAGACCAAAATTTCTGCAGACCGAAACTTCCGATACCCATATTTCCTCATACCCAAATTTCCATACCCAAATTTCTGAGACCCAAATTTCCGTACCCAAATTTCCGTACACCTTCTAATCCATCTCAACCGAATCCGAATTTTTTGGTTAAATAAATATTCTCGTTATTCGGATTCGGTTCTTTATCCGAAATTTGGATAATCCACTTAACACTTGTCTTTAACCATCTTGTTGTTTTTAAATATTTAAATAGCAATATTTCATTCCCTGGATCGTTGCATCCCTGTCATACCGAAATCAGAATCTGGCAACATGAGAATCTATAAAATCGAAACAAACGAGAACTGTATCAATATTTATTCCCGAGACAATTGCGCCGGCAAATTCATCCGGCTTCAAACAAGCGATGTGTACACGAACATCAGCGACATGGCGGCACATCGTTGGGACGACGACGTTTTGGTGGCCAATGAGAAAATGGTCGTTACTTCAATCGGGCCTTGTTTGGAGAAATGTGACCCTCAAAATTGGGCCGGAATGAGGAACGATATTTTAACAAACGTTACGTTTTATGATGAGACAGATTATAAAGGTGAGAAGAGAATTATCTATGTAGGTCCCAAGCTTTGGTTTCATTATGAGACCAAATTAAAGTAATAAACATTTTTGTTGCCCGTGCATGGTTTCTCCTAAGGGGATGAATTATTGTATTTACAAAAATCAGAAATTGGGGAATTGCATGCAAGTTTGCCACGACCTTGGTTGTCAGTCACACATCAGAAATAAAATAAATAAATTTTATCTTGTTCTTTATCTCTGCAGGTGAGGAATAAAATTTGAAGATTAGTTATTTATGGGATATTAAAAATTTGATTGGCAACCAAATTCGTGGCAAAATTGCATGCAATGTTCCAAGTTTAAATTTTTTTGTTTATGCTTAAGTAATTGACCTCTCGAATCTTTTAGGAATGGAATATACCCACTCAATATCTGGGAAGCAGTGCGTCCCAATTAAATCAACGGACAGAGGGCGTGGAGAATCGAGGGTGTGGAGAGGGTCCATTAAAATTTCAGGAACTGCCTCAACCACCTGTGTCGAATTACATAGGGACGCCACGTGTGGGGGGGAGTCGGTCCTATTAAGGCCAGGATATCCATACTTGCATGAATTATGGCTGTGGGGCTTCGATCTTGGACATATGTCTGCAGCGCAAGCCAGATCGATGTCCCTTTGTGGAGCTACCTGCCCCGTAGTCGAGGGCAAATTCTCAACGACGGTGACAACGGTGCTGGAAGAACCAGTGACCAATCAGTCTGATTTTCAATCTCATGAAAAAGTATGCACCTGTCAAGGAGAAGAACAACCATGGCATTCACCAGTGTGGGCTATTCTTTTAATTGTATTGGTAATTTTACTCGTCCTGTGTCTTGCCGGGTTTGGTGGGTTTTATTTGTTTCAGAAGTATCGCAGTGCACGCCCTCTATCTTACCAAGAACGTTGCAACGTTATTTACAAGTCACAGTCGGAAAACCTGTAAATGGTTACTTTCTGAATGTATTTACATACTTGATCGTTTTTTAATTAAAATTTCTTGATCGTCTCCACAATTGAATAGAAAAAGCACGTAGATATGTATTCAATTTATTTCAAATATGACATCTTTGATCATCATAATTATAACTTGTAATTTATAAGTACATAAATTTGCACCTATAATTTTCGGATTTTAATTGTTTTTAATCCTCATTCTAATTCTAATCCTAATTCTCTTAAATATGTATGAACCAGACTAGAATTGCATGACTATAAATACTTTGTGAAACACGTATTGCATGCATAATCGAACAGACGCATCGACCAGTGACACTTGGAGTCAATATTTATCATCCGTGGGGCCTCCGACCTACATATGCACAACACACATTTACGAATCCCCCTTCCTCAAAAATTAGAACCACGTTACATTGATGGAAACCGCACGTTGAAATTCGAATCTGTTAAAAACTTATCGTGGATGAAGGCAGACAGATAAGCACACGGACCGAACAGATATTGTCATGCTGTACACGATACATCTACATACATACATACATACATATCTCATCCTCAAGCTTGAAAAATTGTATTACACTTACTCTTATTTGGCTATTAATAATCTCGCACTTTTACAAGATTAATTTCACGTTCATCCAGAACCGTGCTATTCATCAAGTATGTATGTAAATGATATCTTTCAAATAAACTCTTACCAGGAAATATGTGCGACGTATGTATGCATCTGAACTTGATCTACAAAATATGCAATACGTGTACAACACTTGGTAAAACCTATTTATATGCATATATCTGTAACTGAATGGTGTACGTATTTATTTATATGTAGTGGCTACTAAGACATTCACGTATATCGTATTATGTAATATGTATGTGTTGCAATTATTAATTTCTTGAATACTGATAAGCATGTCGATATTAAGTAAGCAGTGATTGGTTACATACATATGTATGTACATATTTACATAAGTCAAACATCAATGGATTATTTTAAGTCATTTATTTTACAACATTTACGCAAACTTGACTATATACACATATTTGTGGACAGGTCTTGTCACAAGATTTTTGTGCACAAAATTTGTGTAATTCTTCAGATTACTTTGCTTTTACATTTGTATTTGTACATATTTAAGTCAGTGCATAATTAATGCATGAACAACTTTTTAACTGATTTAATTTCGTATAAAAGTGTAAAGTAGGATTTTCAAAGAAGTTTATAAAATGAATACTACTGAGGCAAAAGCATTAAGAATACAATTTTTGCTTTTCCTGGTCGGAAGTCAATCAAACATTAGATCCTTAAATCCTGGAAACATTGAAATTCATGTCACAAATGACACTATTCGTAAGAACGAAATAACACAAATTATGTGGATTACATTTTTAAGCTGCTCAAATCAAACAGAGATTTCGTTTCGCCAAAAACCGATTTGAATATTTTATTAATAGTTTTTTTTTAAATATCCGCATCACAGATACTTACCATGTGGATCGCTGCATACCCTTCATACCCAAATCTGAGTCTGGCGACATCAATGGAATTCAAACGTATGGGAACTGTATCAACATTTATTCCAAAGAAAACTGCGTCGGACAATTCGTCCGACTTCAATCTGGTGCCATGATTCAATTCGTCTACTTCAAGGCGGTAGATAGTTATGCCTACAACATTTTGGATGACCATGAAAAAATGATGGTTGGCTCGATCGGGCCGTGTTTGGAGAAATGTGATCCTCAGAACTGGGCCGGAATGAGGAGCCATCTTTCAACCAAGTTTACCCTTTATGAGGAGGCAGACTATACTGGTGAGGGACGGTCCATAAATTATGTCACTCGAGAAGCGGGAGGGGGGTCCAAGGCTCCAATGATATCCTGCCTATGTGACACATGTTAAATTGAGGAGGGGGTCTAGAAATTCGCAATTTTTGCGTGACATAGTTTATGGACGGCCCGTTAGAAGAGAATATGAAGTTAATAAATTAAAGTAACGATGCAATAAAAATTTCAGGAATCGGATATACGTACTCAATATCTGGGAAAGCGTGCCTCACAACCCCACAGGTGCCGTTGGAATCCATCAGGTTTTTACGGACTGAAAAAAATACAACCGCATGCGTCGAATTACATGATGACCCTAAGTGTGGGGGGAACTCGGTCCAATTACGGCCTGGTTATCCATACCTGCATCGCATATGGTGGTGGGGCTTCCATCGTGGGCAAGGTGTTGCTATCTTCGCCAAATCGGTCTCACTTTGCGGATATTCTTGCCCAACAGGGATGAACAGTTTTTCAACAACGACGGTGATAAAACCCACGACAACAACGCCCACAACGACGACAAGAACCAAACCTACTGGGACGACGCCATTGGAAGAACCGGTGACCAGTCAGTCTAACTTACAGATTCATGAAAAAGCAAGTAACTCGCAGGAAGAGCGACCGCGGGAAGAGCAACCGACAGATTTACCAGTGTGGGGCATGATGTTCATTGTATTGGCAATTTTACTCATTGCCGTCTTTGGTGGGATTTACTTTTTTCAGCGGTATCGAAATGTACATCCTCCAAAACCAAGAATGTTTCGACGTCATTTACAAGTCGCAATTTGACAAATCTTTATGTGGACACTTTTTACGTTGAATAAACTCTGTATCTCTCAAATGCGTCTAAATTTGCAAATGATGTCGCACAAATAATTCCACTGTGCATAATTGATTTCATGTTAAAAAATGTAATATTATTGCATTATTTTGTGCTACATAATTAATTTTGTGTGCGTTTTTATGCACCTTTTTTTGCGTTTTTAAACATTATAAAAATTTAATATCTTTAATTTAATGAATAGAAATATCTGCACAATTTCGGTAAAACTGTCCGTTTTCGGCGGCCCATTCCCACTGGAGTACACACCGGTCACAGCTGAGTCCTTGGGGCAGTTGAACTTGAACCTGGGTGATTCCATCCCGGTCAATCTCGTACACTCAGAGGGACCCGTCCGCGAAACGGAGTGGGTTTGCTCGGAAACAAGATTCGCTCTCATACCCGGTTCGACTGTAGTCGCAAAGACGGAATTCATGCCAACCACCGTGCAGGGCTTGCCAATAGATTTGAACGTCGACGGTCTGTCCGACAGTGTAATTTCGAACGATCAGACCGCGCTCGTGTTCACCGCCGATTTCATGCCGTCTCGGGAGCGCTTGGGTGATTGGGTCGCCGCAGAAACCGCATGCATTTATGTTGGGGTAGGACACCTGTTTAATACAAAAGTAATTAAATGACAGTTTTGCAAGCTAGTTTTACCTGTTTGGAAGTATTGTTTTTTTGAATAAATTTTTTTTGGGTACGATTTTGATTTTACAAATGCACCTGATGGAAACAAATTAAAGCTTTCATGATTTCTTCCAATAGTTCTTGATGAAAACGAAAAATCAGCTTTTTAACATTGGTCAGTATCGGGAAAATTTCAAAATTTGACAAGACAAAGATTTTTTTAAATAACTTTTTACCATCCAGTTTACCATAAAATGCGGAAGGCTCTTATTTTTATGATATTTTCTTATCAGAGTAATTTATGCAGTACACATACATACATATTTATACACTTCATCTTTTAAAGTACTACACAAATGTGTATTTTGTCGGTAAGAGGGTATAAATGTTAATCTCACCACCACAATGGAGTTCAGTGTCGTCCGCAATATGCCCCGGATTAGCCCAGGCGTACTCAGGGTGTCGCCATAACGTTCCGCGATGAGGGGGGTCGTCAATTCGACCGTGCCCCAGACAACCAGCGACGAACAATGTCAGACAGAGGATAAGTTTCGACATTATGTAGGGCTGCAGGTTATCGATAGACTAGTTTTCCAAGAGTGAAGGGGACATGCTTTTATATACAAAGCGATAAATGGATAATAAAGTAGACAAAAGGATGAACTCATCGGAAGAATGAGTGGCGTGACAAATGAAATTAGTTCTACATACGTCGGAATGATAAGAAAGACACAGACTTGTTGGACTAAATAACTGTCACGTTGAAGTGTCAATGAAAACATTTTGGTGGTAGTGATTGATTGTTCAATTGATTTGCACGTGACGAAAATAACTGGCCCAGGTCTCGCCTTAAATTATCGGGACGGGACGGCACATGTAGATGAGAATAGGTCGGGCCACGGGTCAACCCGACTAAAACCTGACCCGCCCGTAGCCCGGTCGGGTTTTCAAATGTTCCAGATGAGATAGATAAAGCTCAGAAATGTTGTAACCTTCTTCTCAATCCCCCTTTGATCTACTCATCCTCAATGCTGACAATACCGTATGTACAAATCGCTAAATATGATTAAAAGCATTCTAAATCTGTTGCATGCTATATTTATTACTGGATTTAATGTTCAGAAAAGTTTTACTTTGTTATAGAATTTCGAAATATGAGACAAGATCGAGACGTGATATGTATCACTACGAAAATTTGCGAAATTTCGAGACCAGACGAATATGCAAATCTCGTCCCGATTAGAGCACTGGTTGAAACAATTTGTCCACAGATATGTATTTGCCGAAAGTAGGGATTTTTCTCGGGTTTCAATGGTTATAGATATTTTGGTCAACGGATTCAGAGGGCCCCGAACTCGAAAATCGCCATCCAGCTCACCTCTGCAAACTACGTAAATATGCCGTCATGATTGGCACGGACCTCGTGATCGCAGAATGGTATTTTTCATTTGTTTAATTCATTAATTGACGACTATAAAATTAGCTGTCTTAATTGACTGCAAAGAATGCGGCGACAGACTGTGAATGATGAATGGGTATATCATGTGCCGTTGTCATTGTGATGTATATTGCCATTGAACTGGTTTGAAGAGCCATTAATGATGATACTATAGCTTGGATTTGGTTTGCATATAAATATAACTGTCATGTCCCATTTGAGATTTATTTGCTTGTCCGTCTCGCTGGAAGTCAGAACCATGTCGAAACTTTTGTTCGTGTTGGCAACGGTGATTGGGTGCTTGTCGGCTTTATCTCTTGACCACGCTCATCCTCGCGTCCCGTCCATTACAAGATCCTCAGCAGAAAAAAAATCCAGGCTCGCTTCAAATCGCTGGAGTGGAAAGTTGTGGTAAAAATTTAAAAACTCGCAATTATTTATAAATTTTGCACAACTTTCATAAAGTTGTGTAAATTTTAGTAAATTTTATAGGATGACACAATAACAGGATAAACTTTATCAATTTTTGTCATCCATGTTAAGTACCTAATATAAATTGTGCATAATTAAGTTTTGCTACTTTTTCTTTGTATTGTTTTTTAAACAAGAACCCTGCATCGAAATAAGGAATCTTGAGAATGCTTCCCAAAACTAATAAATAAAGATTCCGGAATTTGTAGTAGAAATATTCAGTAATAATTTTTTATCCTAATTTTACCTACAAATTAAGGTGACGGAATAATTCTTGACGTCCGACTGGATGGATGCACCGCTGCCCCATGTCAGTTTCGTCGAGGACAGTACTACAGCATTGGTGCCGACTTTATAAACGGTACGTAAAGAATTATGTACCACATACAATTAGCATAATTGACTTGCAATTTACACCATAAATGATATGTGTACACAGCCGGCACCGAGGAATATGGGACCGTTTACTTCAAATCGATTACTTACAAAGGTAACGATGTTCAAATTGTCGCGCCAGATGCGCACATTCCCAATGTAAATCTTCAACCAAATCAACAATATCGTTTCAACTACGACATTTACATTCCGCCCACGGGTTTTACTGGCGTAAGTAAAAAAAAAACGGCCACGGTTTTTTAAAATCGTGATTTATTTATAAAATGAGAAATGTTTAATTAATTAATAATTAATTTGACAATTTGGTTTCATTTTCTCAGGCTGAATCCGAGCTCCGGTTTACCGTTTACCAGAACATGAGGAGGCCACTCTGTGTCGTTATTCCAGCCACGATTCTATGAGTCTAAAGTATTAGCTACATATTTATCGGGTTTGGAGGTCTTTTACGTTTGATTAATATTAAATTAAATTGTATGTAAAGCTCACGTCAAAATTTTCAAAATTTATAATAAAGTGAAATAATAAATAAATCGATGATTAAGAATCATCCAAGGATGATTTTGTTTTTAAACTTGTGTTTTTAACAAACCACCAGTACCAAAAAATACTCTCTTAGCAGAGTATATAATTTCTATTGTTTAAATCGATAAAAAAATTTGCGGTCCGGATTAATTTTAATATCAAGCGGGAGCAAATTTCATACCGAGAACTCAATAAATAGTTGCGTGACTATGCCAGGTTCAAAGTGGTTGTATACATAATTCCGGATATGAGCAGCACAACCGCTAGGCGCTACGGCTACCGAACGTAGGAAATTTGCCAGCTCTTCACTGCCCTGTTGCACGAAATGTGTGGTGGCTGGTGGCCATGTATTTAGACAAGTTTAACATAAAAAATTAGTAATATCCTGGTAATTATGCATATACTTAATTTTCTCAAATATTAAAAATCGGCATTTCGATATTTCCAACTTGAGAAAATTCTATTCTCTTACATATGTACGTACTCTCAAGTAAAGAGATTTACCATACATTGTTTAAACCTGACTAAATACATATATTACCAAAATTTCTCACTTAACCAACACCCACCTTCAAACAATCACAACTCTGATGTAAATAGTAACCTCAATTTTGAAAAAATCACTCCCCCTAAATTTCTAGAAGTTTGAACAATGGCCAAACTTAACTACTATTTTCTCGTAATGCATTACTTTTCAAATTCTAATTTCATTCAACCTACTGCATCATTAAACACTCCAAATTTGGCATCTGTTCTTTCACCCCAAGCTGGTTGCCGATATTACCTCGTCTTCAACAATATTTCCACCTCGGACTTGCCAACTACCCGCCAAGTTCCTGTTACACTGACTAAACGTACTTTCTCAGAAATTTTTGAACCATACTTTTACAAAACGCCAAACACCTCGTACAGACTTGACATTTTCCAAAACCGAGGCTGGCTTTGCGAAATTGTGATTCAATTTGTCACCATAAATTCGTCAAATTTTATGAAATCTCATGCTCAGGCGTTATCGTATTGGATTAGAACACATAGCGATTCCTATTTCACACTAAATCATAAAACTATTTTCAGAATTTATCCAGATAATTTTTACTTTCTTTTAATTCCCAGTAACCCGAAAGTATTATTATCCAGCGTCACGAGGCCCCTTTATTTTCAAATATTCCGGCCTATAAAACAACTACCCGTCAAGTTTTCTGTTTTATTATTTCGCACGGAAAATAGGGTGCAATTATGTTACCAAAAAAGAGTCCCAATTCTACAAACGTTTGCCTGTACTATTATTGCCCTTTCAAGTGGCGATCAAGTATTATTCACCCCTTTAAACTACCCGCCACCTTGCGACATTAGCGCGGGAAAGGGAGGCTAAAGTGGGGAAATATGAGAAATCTCGGTATGCCAGCGGTTTCAAGGTGGTTCAGCTTGGCGACAGTATTCAAACCATTTTTATCCTGTTAGCAACATGTTTGGCGGTCTGTTTTTGTATCTTTGTCGGCGAGGATGTGAAACACAATTGGTCAAATATTGTGACGAGGATTGCAATAATTTGGGTAACATTTAACAACAATATGCAGTTTAGGCGTCGTAAGAATACACGGCGGCGAAACTGACCGATTTATTTACTAAGGTTATATCTAGTATAGAACATAATTACATTGTTATAATTGACCGCAATTTGACATAATTTGCATGTAGTTACCGTTAAGGTTAAGTAGCTTACTACATTACTCATGAGGTGGCCTAAAGGTGCGTTTATGCTTCACGTAATCGTCACGTAATCCTCCAAATCCGATTTTTTGATTGGTTAAAATTTTTAATTGTCGTAGTGATAATTTAGTTCAGCCAATCAAAAAATCGGATTTGAAGGAGGACGTGACGATGACGTGAAGCATAAACACCACTTAACTCAGCTCTACTTTTCCATGCTGATTCTCATTTCCCCCCAAGTACAATGTTAATTTCTATGAACATTGTAACTCTTATCGCATGAATAAATTATATACATATAGTTAAATTGCTCTTGTTCCACATTTATTTTCATACTTAAATACATGAACAAGTTACTTTATATTGGTTATGCTATGTCGGACAGTTTTCAAATTATACTCTATTTATAATTTGCAATTCGGAGTTTTGGTTCCAATCAGAAGCAAAATTTCGTTTTATTTGTTCTCGTTTGTCCCAGTTACATACATATCGCGATGTACATACATATGTATCGCCTGAGCTCTAAATTGTGTATTTGCTGATATGATGGTTTTCCAATCGATTCGAAAACTAATTGTATCCGGCGTCCGGCGCATTACTTTTATGTATATCCTCAATTTTAGCAAGGCTTTCGGCAAGTATTGCATCATCAATATTTCATATAAATTCCTAAACCTACCAGTACCACTCTTCTATGTACAGTAAATATTCTCACCTACACGTTCAAAAAAATTTACAAATCATGACCATGTCAAAGGATATTTGCCGACATGCAGCTTTCCTCATGTTGTTTAACTTTGAAAATTTTACCCACATCGAATTCGCAGTCGCATTACCTTCTCAGAATTTGGCATCTGTCCGAACACTTCTTGCAGATATTTCATAATCTTCAACAATATTTCCACCTTAAACTTACCAAGTACCCGCAATGTTCCCGTGACCCTGGCTAAACGCTCCTTGTTGGACAACTTTCGTTCAGACTTCTACAAATCAGATAACACCTCTTCACAAGTTGACCTTCTCGAAAATAGGGGCTGGATTTGTGAAATTGTGGTTCTATTTATCACCAAAAATTCGCAAAATTATACAAAATCTCGGTTGGCAAAAGTGTTAGGATATTGGATCATGAGTCAGAGTAGTTATCATTTAGTGCTAAATAAGGACCAGATTTTGACTATTTATCCCGACAATTTCTACTTTATCTTAATTCCTAGCAACCCAAATACTTTGTTGGCCGATGTAAATTCACCCTTTTACTCACCCCCCTTACTCTATGAAGGGCAACTACCCGTCAAATTTTCAGTTTTACTATTTCTCACCGAAAATAAAGTGAAAATATGCCATCAAAAGAGTCGATATAATATTCCAATCCTGCCAAATTTTTCCTGCATTACTACTGAAAATATAGAATTATTTACCCCTTCCGACTACCCGCCAGAATTGGAGTATCATTGGGTGGATTACCCAAGTACTGGGAGGAACCCAGAATTATCAGAAGTTTTAATTACCACAGTATTAAATAAACTTAACGGAACGAGACACGTAACTGGACCAAACAGCATTTCGTGCTACTATTTTCTCACGGAACCTTGTAACTACCCGTCATTAAGGCGTGAAGATCTTATCCAGGGAGGATTTCGGAATCAAATTGTTGTCACATCGTTTCCTGGTTTATCCTTCTTTTCATGCTATTTGGCATCAGGTGGGGTCATCTTTTCCCTGTATTTAGCGCCATACGACCCTATCGTGTGGATCGTCACGGTTGTCATGCTTATCTTGTCGTCCTTCCTCTTGACTGTTGCACTTTACCCTTTAAACAAACGGTTCTACTCGGTAAAGTTAATTTTGTACTTTTTCGGATGTCTGATCGAAGAGGTGAACCGCCTCCCTAAAAAGTTGACCAATTTCGTTCCCTTCCAATTCTTAAATATTCCCTGGCTCCTGGTTGGCATCGTGATAAGTAATTGTTATCTGAGTTTGTTCATCACCAATTTTAACTCGCCCCTTCCCGGGGAACAAATGGACACGTATGACAAAATTTCTTGTCAAGAAACACCCAAAACAGGTGAAAATCAGGGCATGATTATGGACAGATTTACATCAAGGTTGCTCAAACAGGACGACGAGACTGGAAATTTTACCACCGTGAAATTATTGGGAGGGTTCTGTTACACGATTTTATCTCAATTTACCCCTATGTCGGGAAGGAAATATTACTTTTATAGTTACAAATTATCGAAATATTTGGAAAACGAGGTGGTCTTGTACCCTTATAGGATTCCACAGCATTTACAACGTTTACTGAGTTCCCTGCTTAGTCCAAGGATTCGCTGGTATCCGGATAAGTTGAGACTTTCGGATGATGTGAGTGCCATCGGAGTAAATCGGCTTATCGAAGAAGAAATTTTGCAGTGTGACAGATCAGCTTATATCGGACCGTCGAGTGAGATTGACGCCTATTACGATTCCCTGAGGAGAAATTATCCCGCGAAAAAATGGTATCGTGGAGTCAAGACCATTTTCGAACGGCCGGTCGGATTTACTTTTCAAGTTGGACGAGAATCAAGGATGATCCAGTATTTTAAAATGTTCTTGGATGCCGGGATTTATCAGCGGGTTTCTAATAAGGGCTCATTCCATCTGAACCCACACGATCGTCGTCGCACCCATATTTGAGATATTTTCCACAATCTTATAGTAGATGCATGGTACAAAATAAACCATACCATAAAATCAAAATTTGAAAATTAATTTTTTTCGCAAAGATATAGCAGTTAAAGTAAAATTTGTAAATGCATTGAAAATGCTTTCGTAGCCAAAGTATAGATTCAAAGGGGTAGGTTACATTTACGGATTTCATTAATCGATCATTCATTGATAGAAAAAAAATTTTAAAATTCGAAAATTCGAAAAAATCAGAAATTTGAAATGTATTGAAAAACTCAATTATCGAGAAGACCGACAAAAATCGCTTATAGTGAGATAAGCCAATCGATGCCTTTGGGCCTGAGCAAACAAAAAAGTTTAAAACCTCACGCGATTTTTGTCCGTCTTGAAGTTTTGGCGATTTTTCGAAAAGGTAAAATTAACATGGGCTGCTTGTCTAGACAGTAGTAAATAATTCTGTGTTCCTACGTGGCCGGGAACATTGACAAAGCAGAAGTTGTGTGGTGTTCTCATATCAAAGAGAGGAAAATACATGGTCAGGCAGCCACCACCAGCGAGCAGGGTTTAGCACCACTATTTTCTGGTACTCGATCAAACGTGTTGCTTACAAATGGAATGAGCCTAAGGTCGTCCGTAATGCGACATTATTGCGAGAAAGAGAGACTAAACTGAGGAAAAGTGAGAAATTTCAGTTTTCTGAGCTTCCAAGCTGTTCAGCTTGGCAGTAGTATTCAAACTATTTTCATTCTGCTCAGCACCTGTTTGGCGGTATATTTTTGTGTAGGACTGTTTGAATATTTGAAATTCAATAGAAAGATACTCGTTAATAAGGCGATATTGACTTGGGAAAGGTGCAAGAAACGTTTGAAATTTAGATGTCGAAAAAGACTAATTGATTTTATAGGATGGAAATATGTAACTTGTTACTAACAACTAGATATGTATGTACATATGGATCTACACTCTTAGAATCCAGTATTAAAATTATACAAAGAAGTATTCATCCGGATATGTATGGTGTGAGTCACACCGTGTGACCCTATCAAAGTTGTATTGATAAGTTTATATCCTGTAGTAATACATATGTTATTATTAAAGTTTTACCATTTCGGTAGGAAATTGTTACAAGCAAGGCATAATTTTTAAACCTAGCGGTAGCAACTTTAATACCGATAAATAAATACCTTCGTGACTTTATCAGATTTGTAGCAGTGCATAGTTTTATTGAATTAATGGAAAAGTACCAGAAAATTGCTTAGTTTTTTAGCACACATATTTATGTTTTTGAAGCTACATACACAAGTCCATGTAGAAACCAAACATTGCAACATAACCTAAAATCTTTGAACACTTTTAATTTTAATTTTTCAAACGATTTACATTCGAAATCTGAATTATATCGATAAGTAGAAGAGATTAGGTTAGTCTTAAATTTAGAAGGATAGAAAATTATGAGTTATTTCAAACTGTAAATTACTAATTCACAATTTAATTGAATAATACATTTCAATATTCGCTTATCAGTTCATCACATTTCTTAATACACTTATCCAACAAAGCAATCTTCAACCCTTCGTTACCCTCAATTTTAACCTTTAGCTTACAAAAATAATATCTCGCCAACTCAAGAACAGAAACAAAGTCGGAGCAATTATCGTAAATCCAGGCAGCTTCACCCTTCCTCAATTTCACCGCGGAGGTAAACACTTTTTCATTGTTGTAACACAACTCTAACGTCGCAGTTCCCATGATAAAAGCCACACCCGCCATTTTTTGGCAACTTAAATCAGACACATTCGGATACAAGGAAAGACTATCAAGTGCATGAGGAATTGCATTAAGTACCAATTCATTACAACAATTAACTGCGCTTTGTCTGTTGGCGGGGAGTAGAAAGTCGTCCAGTTTTTCGGCATACTTACCCCAAACCTGTTCAGAAAATATTCCTTCATTCAAAATTCATTAGAAATTAGAAAAAATTGTTCATTAATTATTCATTTGCTGTATTCAAAACTTGAAAATAAATATTTTGTCATTGTTCATTTTTTATTCATTTTAGCTATCTCATTCGCCTTATTGAATGGATTTCTCAATATACCCCGCGTATTAAGCATACATAGATTAAAAATGAACAATGAATACAATTATTCATTCATTCTTCATCTAGATGAATGAAGTGAATAAATATGTATTTCTTCGATATTCATCCATCCAAAAATTTTGCAAAATTATTCACTCATTATTTACAAATTTATTTAAATGAATGAATAAGTTATTCATTTTGTATAGTACAGTGTGTATTCAGTGACAGCGGAAGCGTGGAGACAACGGGGCAATGTTCCAACGGTTATTGGGCGTACCCATCATCTGCCCATCATCATCCCATCATCATGTACAATGTTGATGTCCCCACAGCTTCCGCGGTCACTGACTGTATTCAACAAAAAAATGTGAACAGGTACTTCTTTCGGCCAGAATATTCTGGGCTGCGGGATTTGCAGGAGATCTTCCCTTATATCTCGAATTATGTTCACTTTTTGCAACAGGCGTCCCGCCGAGACGCAGAGGGACCGTTGCGTCTTTTCCGGGATGCCAAACGGAGCACAAATGTTGCCAACAATGGACAATTCGACGCAATTAATGCCCACAAGCCCGGCGACGTGGTAGCAATATTCATCATATTGAGCAAGACTAATTATATCCGTGTCGAGAAACTTGTTCATTCCGAACCCCATTTCTTTTATGGCATCCTTTATGATAAGTTGCTCGGAAGGATGTAAGGAATTGTAGCATTTTGCCAGGTTTCCAAACTTTTGGAGGAGTTGAATCTCGGTAAGATTTGAGCCAACTATGTATTTAGTAAAATAATGAAGATTGTTAAGATTGTTATCTATCTAGATATGTAAATATGTAAGGTTTTTCCTTGTCATTTTTAGTACGCTTTTAAAAACTTACATCCGGACAAAGTCCAATTTTCATCTGCTAAATGAGTATAAAATTCACACAAAGGTTTTTCCTTTTCTTTTGATGGTACTTTCATGTCATCCTCTAAATATATAGGTAAAATGTAAAAAAAATATGTTAGTAAATATGTAAATGTAACACTGAGGAGGCAATTCACGCATGCAGGCAACCTGTAAAATCCGTGCATGTTCTAATTTTATGATTTTATAAACTTGTAAAAATTAAAAATATGCCTTTGATCTGATTAAGTTTACGAAGATTTGCAAGCCAATTTTCTTTAGAAGTAAATATTTGTAAAGTTCACAGAATGTCATGAATTGTCTCACCAATTGCTTTTGTCCATAAATTATGTCACGCAAAAATGCTGGGTTGTCAGACCCTTTCTGGTCACGTGCTGTACCCCATTTTTACATGTGGCACACTTCTGATTAGCACGCAAGACTTCCCCCCCTCATGACGTAATTTATGGACGTCCTCGTTTTTCATTACCAATTGAATCCAGTGCCCTCGCTATCAAATAGAAGGCTGCAACCGGTCTCATAAAATCTGGATGAATGCCCAAAATCAGAAAATAAAAACTCCTACTCGTTTTCCTCAACTTGTCGAAACACCACTCCCACTCCGCACTGACATGTCGAACTTTGAGTTTAGACTGGTTGAATATTAGTTTAAAAAGGGGGATTATTTGGCACGGGTGCGAAATATATTTCGATACTTTGTTAAACAGAAATATTGTTAGGATGCAAATAACAATTGCGAAAATTAAAGTGATTTCCATTTTTGTTAAATGAAATGGAATATTTTATGGTATCCGAAGGGTAAGTAGTGAATGAGAGATTGATGCTTAAATCGCTTTATCCTATTCACACACATATTCCTCATCATTTTAATTAATTGCACAGAACTGGTTTAAAAGGATGTAAATACATATGTACGTACATACATATGCGTTTAATCCAGACTTAAATGAACTTCAGGTAGGCAATAGTTTACAAATGGACGTAATTTGTTGCAACTAGAGTGATATACCTAAGATTAGGTTAATGTGAAATATTTAATAAATAATTTGTTGGGAAAATTTTTAACGTTGCGTAATGAGAAGTTGTTGCAGATTTATCTGGTTTTCAGTTACTTGAAGTAGCTTACTTCGCACCGGTGTAAAAAAATAGATAACTTTTTACCTTTTTACATGGCAAGTTTTTTGTGGTGGTGGATGTACACATACATGCATACATATTTAAATATGTATGTAGTTTTTTCAGTCACTAATTGGGCGTGAAAATTGCAAGTAGGAAAGGATAGCTTTTTTTAGAAAATGTCCAAGTTTTTAATACTTTGATAAAACTTATTTTGCTGTCGATTTTGAACCTATGGTTGCACATCCAGTGCACCTTGAGAATTTTGTCAACTCAAAAGGTGCCTTACTTACGTAAGTCAAATTTTGTGCAGAATTTAGGATTTTGACAAGTTTTATGTTTCCAATGGAAACTTTCCATGCTGTATGTATGTATTGCCCTAATGAGTATGTTTATGCGTGCGAAATGATTTTTGTGCCAAAAAATTAATACCAAAAATTCAATAATAAGTTATTTTACTAAATATGTATCTAAATACATTCAAGTTTACATATGCGCTTTTCTGAATCAATTTTTTTCTGGAATTTATTTAAAAGTGAATTTTGACAAATGCATCTTCATTTCGATTTACTGGGGTACATATTTGCACAACAAATCCTTATCAAAGGCGTACCACTTGGTTCCCTTTCCACCGGAAAAGGTGTTCCCGATATCAGAATCTGTCACCCGTTCGCACACCGTGTTATCATTTCCGTCCAGTTGTGCCCCATCCCAATCAATCTTATCGGTCGGGTCGGAGTATGACTCGAATTTGATGTAAAGACGACTCCCCGAGTTCAATGTGAGACAGAAAAGGACAGGAATTTTGACCCCGCTTGCCCCACTGTGGATTACCCCTTCGGAAATGGCGCAGTGGTCCGGGAGGATGTAAGCCTTGGCGTAATCGGTGTCAAATTGGTAGGTAAAGTCGCTGTTAAGAAAATAGAAAACCATTTTAAGACCGTAAGTGTAAAATGGATTATTTGCACTCTCATAAAATTTTGTAAATTTGCATTTACAAACTATGAAAGGGCTTAAAAATGTGCAAAAAATTGCAAAGATATCAAAAGAGTTGTAATATCTATTCAAAATTATAGACAGCAATTAAAGACGTCACTTATTTATGTATTGTATGTTTTTTTAACCAAAATGTGTCAAAAATTTAGTAATTTACAAAAATTCGAATGAGAGGGCTGAGAATGTTGCACAAACTAAACACTAAAATAAATTACTTGTAATTATTATCGACTTACTTGAAATTCTTATCGAATTGTAGTTTATCTCCGTTTCTTACTAATTGGCACGTGGGTCCGCAAACTTCGCTAGTTCCGGTGTCTGGATACCGTACAACAGAGGTGATAATGGGATGAACGACCACTTTGAGAAAAGTGTCTGCGCCCGACGCCACGCTGGGGTCGTCAGATTGCGCAAGTTGTGCAATCATTCGTGCCACCATGAAGGCGTTGCCTCTATTGTAAAGGTGGCCGTTGGCGATTACGGTAACGTACAGGAATTGACAACCAGGTAATTTCTGGGATTAAAAGATAAATATAAATTTATGATTTGTTTTCAAGTTGGGAATAATAAATTTCTATGAAAACTGACATTGAGGCAATTCACGCGGTCTGAAGAAGCTTTGTAAACTCCGCAAATTTTTGTAAAGAAATCACATTTGAACGAAATAATTCGTCGCCCTTCATCTCATCATGAGTAAAGACTTGTAAAGTAACGTTCCTTATAAATATTTATTTGTAAAAGCTTGTACAAGTTTGTAAGTTTTCGGATTTTACAAAGTTACCAAGGGCTCCGTGAATTGCCACATTGTCAAAAAAATTTCTGAATAAAGTTATTGCCTCAAATTAAATTTCTTAAGTTTCTCAAATATAAAAAAATCAAGTTAGAAACCTCAATTTTTCAGCAAATAAATTTAGTGGGAACACTCAAGTCAACGTTTTACTTCAAATCGTGACTCATTTGCATATGTAATGAATAATTTGCGAACTAATCCTGATAAATGATTTTGCAAAATAAAAGAAAATATTGGCAAATTTGCAAACAAAAATCTTACCAGTTCCCAGCAAAAGTTTTTTTTAATCTCATATATTTCTCTCATAAGTAGTCAATATTTTTGCCAAAATGGAAACATGACCGGCCACTTTCCTAGTTATGCTCAATTTACGAAAAACTTAAAACTTCACTTACATATTTATCCTTCAAAAAGCTCAGAAATTTCATAATATTCAGGAAAAACGTGTTATCATCCAAAACTTCGTCATACGCCAGAGAAATAATGGTCGACAGCACGGTGGTCAAAGTCCCTTTGAACGAGCCGTGCTCATACTTGTACGCCGTCCCGGAAGTCGCCCCATCCACAATGTCGCCCATAATATTTACGATTTCCGTACTTTCCAAATCTTGCTCCAGATTCGCCACCTCCATTTTCAAACTCTGTGTCGACGCGGTTAAAGACGCTAAAGAGTCTTGAAGTTGCTTTACCGCATCGGTAAACCGGTCAGATGCTGTAAATAGGTCAGATCTCGTAAATTCATCAATTCAACAATGTTGAATCAACATTTCGAAAAAGTATTTAAATTCGTGCACAATGTTTTAAAAAATTTAAATTCTCATCAATTTTTTTAAGTTTACAAAGACTTACATATGTACAACGACTTGTCAAAGAAGCATTCATTATTTCATAAAATGATGTGAAATTTCAAAATAAGTGGTTAAAATCTTGCAGATTGTTATAAAGTATTCTACATAGTTTCGTATTTTTTGTATTTTTTTAAAGTTTGCAAATAAATATCTCACCATCCTTGACCAGAGTGTCCATTTTGACGGTGAGTTGAGCAATGGCGTCTTGTAGGGTGGCAATTTTACCATCGACGTCATCAATTTGACCGGACTTGTTAATTTGGGCCAACTGATTTTGCAGATCGATAATGTTCTGCTTAAGGTCGTCAATTTCCTGTTGCACTTGATCCGAGGGGGGTGGGTCGAAACCGCCAAGTCGGCCCCTGACAAAAATAAAAAGAAGTCATGGTAAAAGTTGTGGTATTTTTTGCACATTTGACAAATTTTCGCAAATTATTTTCAAGTAAAAAAGTGATGATACAAATTGTGGCATCAAAGTCAAACGCTTAGAAAATACTCGCAAATTAATTTCAAACAAGAATCACAGTAAAAATTGTGGCATCGAAATAAATATTTTTGCACATTTTGCAAATATTAAGTATTTTCGAATTTTCGTAAGTATTTTCGAATTTTCGTAAGTATTTTCGAATTTTCGTAAGTATTTTCGAATAAAATAATAATGGTAAAACTTGTGCTATTAAAACACTTTTTTGCAAAAATTTTAGCAAATTAATTTACATACCCTCTGATCCACCCGATTCTGACGAGATCGTGTTTCGCCGTATTAATCGCGTCATGCACCCGAGATAACGCCAGATCCATTCGGTTATCAAATTGATCACAATAATTGCCAACGTTGAGAAAAGAGCTCCTACAAATTTGCCAGCCCGCATCGGTCTGTAACCTGGAAATAAATACGAAATTAAAAAAAACATTATTTTCGGAAATTTTAAATTAAAAAAAATGATAGAATTTTTTACCCAATTTGTTGAATGACTGGTCCCGGCTGTTGTTTAATTGAAAGCAGCCCTGCCATAAGGGCGTTCATGTAAAAGCTTAATATTCCCGAAGCCATGATTAGCGATGCGAGAAATTTATCGAATGTTTCCAAACGACAATTGATGTATAATTTGGACGACAAGCAATTAAGTAATGTCAATAACCTTAACCACTCGTTTAAATATATTGATTGAATTTCATGACTTTGCACTTTCATGATTAACTGTTCCAATAATTTGACCAGCTCAGCATCACATGTTTCCAATTCATGTCACAAATTTTGCATAATTTTGCGAAAAATTGCCTGCTGCGCTTCCTACATATTTAACTGCATACTTCCGTATGGAGAATTATTGAGAGTTGCAACAGTCATCGGATTAATTATGTAGATCAATATAAACATGACGTTTTTTTGCAGAATTTTGCAAATTCATGAACTGGACTTCGCTCAGTTTCTTGACCTTCTTCCGCATCTTACATACATAAATGCATGCAAGTAATTCGCGAAAAAATTAATGCTTATCACAACCAAATGAGTGAATGAATCCTCAATTCATTTAAGCGTTTACTCTGCTTATTAGCTCACCCTGCGCAGCATGAGAGCTATTGAATTCCTCTTGTCCGTCTGTATGTCTGTCTGTCTGTGTGTTAACGACCTTTTTGCATCAATTGATGCTAATTAAATAGGACCATGTCCATTTTTTAGGCAATTAGTAGCACCATTATTGTGAAACAAACAGTACCGCAAAATGGTGCGAAATAATTGGGGGAATCGATGTATTCCGCACCAATGGTTAAGATTATCTGAAAGTTCTTGTTAGTCGTGGCAGACCTATCTTAACCTCAAAATCATGTCAAAATTGTATCTCAATTTTACGCATTTCGGCCGCACCAATGGTGCAAAATTTTATCAAATTTTTGTTATTCCCCGCTTATTCTGTACCATTGGTGCAAAATTATATGAAAATTATGAATCTTTTTTGTCGGCTAATTCTGCACCTTTGGCGCAAAGTTACATATACAACTCATTATAATAGGGTGAGCTACTTCTAACGTTACAACGGTTTATTTACTGTTTATTACGGTATATATGAAGATCAATCACTCCATTGTACTTATTTGAATTAAACATTTCTTTATACATAAATTTGTATATTGTGGTATTTGAATAAATACGTAAACATTTAAAATAATTATTTCTTTAAATATTTGCAAAAACTCAATATATATATATGCAAACTCTTGCATGGATAAATACATTTACAAAGTATGTATGGGTATGGATTGTATGCATTGTTGTACGGCAGATATCTAAAATCATAAAACACTTTAATTTATCGGGAAGCCTTAATCTAAGTCATAAAGTAATTTGCAACTTGCCAAATTTTGCACTTATCCTGAAACTGAAATACAAACCAAATTGGTGCATGTGAAACGGTTGGGCAGGTAAGTTTTCAATAGGTTTCATCGAATGGCCTGTTAGCTCAATCGGCAGAGCGTGGTGCTAATAACGCCAAGGTCCTGGGTTCGATCCCCAGACGGGCCAGTATTTTTTGCCCTTGAGCTATTAATAATTTTTTTATGTAGTTCCTTTCAAATTTGTATAACAAATGGTTACAAAATTATCAAATTTTACATGTTTCTAAAGATTTTCCTTGCATTTTTCAAAGTTCTAAAATAAAATTATTTTTAAATAACTTGAAATCAAGACAGCTTTTACTTTTCACACATTATTGAGCGTCACTTTATTTACACATTTGTGTATGCGATTGAGATTTATGAAAATTGGGTGATTGACTGTAATGGATGAAGAGTAGAGTAAAACAAGATGTTGACCAAAATATTTCAGTACAAGAAACTTGAAATTTTATTTCGTTTTAAAAAATCATCCAAAATTACGAATAAAGTTAGTTAAATATATCAAACGACCAATTCAATTTGGTACGTACATAATTGTCATAAAAAACTCCAGTAAAAATTAGAAAAAAAACGTACAAAAATTAAATGCATCAAACCCACTTTTTACAAATTTTTGACCTCCTTCTCAAAAGGACCACAATCTGTCCGCTCCGATAACAGGCCTTCACTTTCCTTCAAAATGGCGAGATCCACGCCAAAAGTTGTGTACAATTCGGACGCCATTGTCCTCCATTCCTTTAAGCCGGCGTTGTACCGATGTGCCATGGCGCAGCGCGTCTCCAGTGACAATTCCCCCGCATTTTGAGCCACCTCAGCCTTGGCGTCGGCCAGAATAGCGACGAATCCTGATCTCAGGTCCTTCGCCCCTTTCGACGTCAGGGTCGCCAAGGATTTCGACCGGTCCAGCAGATCGATCGCCTTTTTCCCGTGAGATTCCAGGATGCCGTTAATCCGCTCCCCGACGAGGGCGTTTTCCGCGGTGGCGTTCGCGATGATGTCGTCCATGCAGGATCGGACGCCGGCACGGATCGAGCGAACCTTCGTGATGGTGTCGGAAGTGACGCGAAAAACTGGGAGGAAAAAAATAGTTAATTTAGAATTTTTTTTGGAAAGTTGAATAATTTTGAAAATTATGTATGGTAATTTTTATTCTTGTAAATTATTGACTTACCTCCGAGACCAATTGTAGCAGCGATGATGGCGGAACAAAGTACGAAATACTTCATTTTTAAAGTTTTAAACGGTATAAATTTTGTGAAGGCGAGGAAAAGTGTAAATGTGCTGGACAAAAGTGTAAATTTGGAGTGAGACTGAGACTGGAAAAGAGAATGAATTTTTATACCCAGGTTTCAGGTAAATACATAAAATTGTGTAAATGGACCTTAACTAAGGATAAGTATGTATGTACATATTCCACAGAAATCTAATTTTGGAAGGATTAAGGATAACAAGAAAAGCTCTGATGGAATACAATAAGAATTTTTTAGGTCTTTAGAATCTGGCCAACAAAGCCTCAAAGAACAATAAATATATAGATTTATGTACATAATTACTTATCCTTAAATATGTACATATGTACATGTTTCACTGTTAAACGATGAAGAAATACCTTATTTCTTGGGAAATTGTTTCCAGAAATTTACAGCCAACTATCTGAATACATATTTGCAATGTTTATGTACAGGACCTGTGTAAAAAAGAGTATTTTTATCTACATAATTCTCCATTTATGATTGTTTTAAGTTTTTAATATCCTGTTTTTTCACACAACTTATTTAGTAAATATGTAAATACACACAGCCATACATAATACATCCCTTTCATTGTAATGTGTGTACACATACCCAAAACTTGTAAGGCAGTAGTTAAATAAATACATGACTCACATATGTATCATCTAAGCAATAATAAATAAATATTTCGAGCAATATTGACCCATACTGATTAGTCATATTCCTAAGTGTCTAACTTTTTATGATGATAACAACTTATCTTTGAGGTATGCATATTGTAATTAGTGCGACTCGGAGTATGTATGGACATATATTTTTTAAATCATGACAATACAGATAATTACTTACTTGGATCAAGGACAGAGCTTGTCATTTTAATTGTCTACATAAATATATTAAGAAATCAATGAGTCGAAAAGCTATAAAAATGAAACAATTTTTTTCAGATTCCTATAAAAGCTAAATGTGTAAATGTGCTAACTTTGTGATAATGTCAAGTCAATGGATGCGAGACATTTTCATGCAAAATTGTCGCTCCCATTTCATGGACAACAAAGAGCGGCTAGAAACCGCGCAAGCAGGCAGCCAACGATTTTTCTATTTAATCAGCAGGTTTGCAAATTTTTCGCCTTTTTTTCTTCGTCCTCTCCACTGGTTATTTAAAATTTTGAATTTGTACAAGTTTACATTTTAAAATTTACTCTGATTAACGATTCCAAAGGAACCACCTATTCTGACTCGAGTACCGATTTACATGAAAGGTTAGTTAATTGCCCTGAATTTGTAATTTTGAATCTGTATTCGATAAAATTAAGCAGAGCACGCATTTTTATTTGTTATTCATTATTAAAATTTTGCACTATTATTGTGTTTATTTCTAATTTTAGACCTAAATATAAATCGTTCCAGGATGAAGTTAAGGTCATCTTCTTCCCGAGAGGTGAAGATTTCTCAAAATTTCGGTAAATGATTCAAATTTATTCCAAATATTGGTTGAAAATTAAGTTTTTTTTACATTCTCCGTTTAACTCCTTAATTATAGATTCTCAAGGCGGGGATGAATCAGCAGTCGACAATATGAACCCGACGTCGAAAGCTTTACGGAATCCGTTAGTAAGTCGTCGAAATTATTAAAATGTTGCCTTTCTGATTTTTAAATGAATTTCAAACTTCCGACCGAATTTTGCTCAGATTCTGGACCTCATCCTCGCCCATCTATCCGACCTGACCGACTTGAAGAGGGCTCGTCTCGTGTGTCGAAATTGGGCCGAGGTCGGCGCCAGTTTGCTAGGAAAGCGGACCGCTCTCAACGTCAACAAGCTAATCCGCTACGATGAAGGTTCAAAAATGTATTTGGTGACCCCCGTGGCTGCAAATCTGATGCGGCGTATCTCCATGTTGGATAAATGCGACCCTTCCGTCCCCCATAATAAGGTGGCCAACGTCATCACCAAAGTTTTCGCCGAGCTCGGGCAATGTACTCGCGAAATCCACTGCGAAGTCACATATATTAAGTTCGTGACCGCTTTTTTCAACGGGTTGAGGAAGCTCAAAAAATCCAAGACGAATATCCAACACATTTCTGTAACCGTTTGGGTGATAGCGTTAAGTCTTGGGAAAGAGGGGTATCCGACGTTCACGAATAAACTACCCGTTCAAACTAACTTGACGTCAATCGAGTTCCAACTTTACGACCGGATTGGGGGAGGGAGCTATGCATTTAAGCCCCTCCTTCAAATCTTGCTGGACTCGGCACCTAATTTGACATCTTTAAAAGTCTGCTGGCCTTTTTACCCGAATTTGCAGGGTTGCAAAAATCTCAAAGTTTTCAAGTTTGACTTGGTATGGTGCGCTGCTTTCAATGTTCCAGACAAGGTCGCTGCGATCGGGATACTGGCGCAGGTTAAGGATACCCTGATCGATTTGGAATTAGGGTCGATCGCTGATGACACAGTTGACCTGCCACAGGTAAGAATTACAGAATGACTGAAAAACTATTTTTGGTGCGGTTTACAATAAGTATGCTAATTCTAATTTTCCACAGAGCCAGACTTTGGACGTTCCCGTGATGTCGAAAGTTGTCTCTGTCACCATCAGTCCAGCCGCAATGGATTCATTTTAAGACTTGCTTAACGAGGATCACCTCCCAGCACTGAAGAGCCTATTTCTCAGCGTCAACGGTCGCCCAGAGGCATTGATTTGGCCACGCCATCTAAATCTGTGGAAACGACATCGAGGAGTGAAATCTCTCAGGATAGAGCTGCTTCAAAGCTGGATGATGGAAATGGAAGCACACGCAATCGGGGGACAGATTGTCCGGCTATTTCCCTCCGTTAAGAAATTTGAGCTAATTTTGTGCCTATTGCTCAAAAGGAACATGTCCATCCAGGAAATAAACGAGATGTTGACGCCGTACCAAAACTTGGATCTGGAAGAGGCCAGCGTTCGTTGTGACAATGTTAGTGCATCCTCCGTGATGGTCGCAGTCCTGGAAAACGCGGCGAGTTGGAAAGGTAAGGATTAAATTGTCCAATCAGTGTTGAACATTCTTGGGTGCAAGAATTTGACGCCACCCAACGGTTCACCCTGTCCACTGGATGAGGTTTACTTCATGCATTTCTTGCACTCCTGCAAGAAATTATTCTAAAAAAAAAAACATTTATTGCTCAAGTAGTTTTTGTTACGGGTGACACTGATGACAATCAATCATTATTTTAACAAAGTTTGAATTAAGCATGTATTTATGTATTCCAGGCGTTAAAAATGTCCACTTCCGGCACGCTTGCATCATGCAGGACGACTTTTCTGCATCCATTCAAAATCTTATCTTACACAGCAAGGGATTTAAAAGTGTGAAAATCTGCGGCAATGCGGTACGTCAATTTTTAGTTTAAATAGCAATTGACACGAATTACAAAAATGTACATACTAAAGTTTTATTATAAATTCAGCTGCCGGAAATTCTGGAAGTGGTACAACCGATCCTTGAAGAAAGTGGTGCTCCAATTCATGTCACGGGAGGGGTGGTGCTGAATCAAGTTAGATATTAGGAAAGGATAGAAATTAATGCGTAGTTTTAGATTTTCAACGCTTAATGGGTCAATTTTCGTCACAACAGTGTGTATGTAACCGACACAAATTTGTTTTCTAAATGTTTAATAAATTTTGTAATAATAATTTAACGTCTTTGTCCTACTACACATTGCTTATTTGATTTTAAGAGTTATTTATTAGATATGTTTCCTTAGATCTAACGGGTTTTTGGTGTGTCTCAGTGAATAAATTATTATTATAAAAAATTTGGCTTCGCAGGTATCTTCATCCGTTTTTGAGTAATAAGTTTCAAAAGTAGTAGGGAAAATGTTACCAAATTAAATGAACACACTTTAATACCTCTGGCTTGAACCCAAGGTTGGCACGAGTTTAGATGAACACATTCGTAAATTACATAAACCCAATGTTCGATAACAAAGGTGTTGCAAATATTTATACAAAAAAACAAATCATTCATAAGTATTTAAGTACATAAAATTCCGTCATGGAAAACCAATATGTCAAATTAAACGATATTATGAATTATATTTAATTTATGATCAACATATGCTACATGATTAATAATTTTTCTAGGAAATTAACATTGTTTTTTTTCTCCACAATATTATGACCTTCAACCTTTTTATACATACATACATCCAAAACTAAATCTAATGCACCAAATTCTGAGAAACTAACTTTATTGTATTTCATACAATAATAATATCCGTTTGTAATCCAATCCACCCCAAAAACTAATTGCCTGTCATGAATTTATGTGCGGTTATTGCCACTAACAAAAACAGACCTCAATAAATCCATACAAAATTCAAATCCCTTTCCTAATATAAAGCGAATTCTGTCCGGTATCTCTTCAATTCGCAAAAATGTCTCTCCTTAATCTCACCTTGATTCTCATTCTTGCCTCCCAGCAGGCGTCGGCCCGTAAGCAAAATATTTTTTAAAAAACTTGCAAAATTTTCTCCACTATTTTGAACCTCTGTAATTTCAGAAAAATGGAACAAAGCCGACCTCACGAACTACTGGTCGTACCCGCCATGCTGTGACGACCCGAATTATCCTGACCAGAGCGAATGCAAGGATTACAGCGGGTGCAAGTATCGAGGACAATTTGCCTTCGTTTCCGGGACAAAATCAGAGTCCTGGGTCAAGGATAACAACATTATCGCCATTCACCACAAAGACTCGAAAAAGTATAAGTTGAAAACTTTCGAACTACGGGCGGACGGTAAAACGATCAAAGCGAAGGTTTATGACGAATGCAACGATAAAGATTGTAACAATTGTTGCACAAAGAATTCGAAAAAGACGAAATTTCTCATTGATATTGAACATAATACGATGGAGCGTTTTGGTGGTAAGGGGGACGGTATTGTGGAGTGGAGATGTGTCGATTGTTAAGTGTAATGATTTATTATAAACTTATTTAATTTGATATAAAATTTGTTGTGTAGTGAAAAGCCACATAAAATGCCATTAAAACTTTGGGTAACAAAAACAGACTAAAATTCGTACAAGTTAAATACAAATTCATAAATGCATACGAGTTTGCAGGTGCGTGTTACATACTTACAAAAACAGACATAACTCATGCATAGTTTATGTACATAAGTTATTCGTACATTAAAATTTTGCAGACATGACTAAATTGCAAAAATGTTCACTACATTAAATACGTAAGGATCACTCTACAATTAATCCTAAGTTACTTTTACCTAGATGACATGCACTTTAGCTAAACTGCATATTTATGTACAACGTCATTAAACATTATGATATTTAAATGGAGATAACGATGTTTTAACACAAGTCGATAAATTTCTGCTTCATGTTATCTTATTTTGTTCAGAAGCTCTTGTCTTGAATTATTCTGTTGTAGTTTATATGTCGCTGAAAGGTTCGCCAAAATGTCCAATTTCTCTCGAATATCTCGCACCACATCGTCAAGACCAGACCTGCAGGAACATTAAATTAATTATGTAAATAAATAACCTGAAACTTATTCGCTGGTCATAAATCGTGGGTTCGGTTTATTTATTGTTAAATAAATCTGCAAACAGACTTGCAAATAAAAAAACGTACGATTTCTGATAAATTATTTTGCCGGAATTTTAAAAATAATTTTAAATGAGTCGAACCCACTCATTAAAAGTAAAGTGAAACTCATTAATCTTAATTGTCGTATTAATTAACTTACTTATACCGATTATGGAAGCTTTCCTCGCGCTTGTGACTATCTAACAGGAGATTAAACCTTCTCTTAACTGCTAAATCGGTCACGTCCGTGTCAAACTCTTTGTTCACGAGGGATGAGATTTCATACCACGATTTGCGAGATTCACTACCACTCGCTAGGATTGGTTTTAATCGAGAAACATGCTCAATGAGGAATAAGTCTTTCATCTCGTTCCAGCGGAATTGAGTTTTTCTTAGTGATTTTCTTGTCCTGAGCCCGGAGGCATTGTCGTATTGGAAATCTTGGTTAAAATTCTGTACATTAATAATTTATGAATAAAAATGGTCACAAAATGTATAAAAATAATTAATCAGTAAGGTATCAATTGATTTACATCCTCGTTTTCTGAACCGCTCATAGAATCCGGGACGTGTTCAGCACCTGAAAATAAGTGATTTCATCAAAATTATCGTTGTTCAAAAATTGTTTCCAAATATTTCGTTAGAAGTTTTCCACACAAAGTTTTCTTGGAATAATGACTTTCCAGCAAGCAAATTACATTCTTCCTGATCGTAATTATGTTGCAAATAATGGCAAAGTGTCAAACGTTGCAAATATTTAACTCCTTTTTCATCTAATATATAAATATTTGCACACTTACACCTGTGCAGTCTACAATTTAAATATTTGCAAATATTTCCATAATTTAGAATATTATGTGATAAATAGTGATAATTTATACATATCAATAACTTTCCAGTCACTGAATACCTCCCTGATTATGCACAAGCTTGCCAAATATTCCAAGTATTTCATGTACATTTTTATTTTTTTGTACCTGTGTAATCTACACAGCGGAATTCCTCTCCTAAATGATCATTGTCGTCTAAATCAACCGCATAATCCTCCACTTTGACGAATTCCTCTTCAATTTCTTCAACAATTGTGTCACCCGTTCCATTATCAGGTAGAATGCTGGGCGTGCTCAATCCCGGAAATGGAACGGTGTCTTCGACGACGTACATTTTTTTCACCTCCTCCGTTGCGTCGTGTTCACCACAATAATTCCCTTCCCCCTTATCAAAGGATTGCTTCCTCTTGGCACGAATTCCTAAAAATTAGGAATTCGTCAAAAATAAGCAAATAGTTTCTTCATAGAAATGCAAATTAAGAAAAGTTAAAGTTAAAGTATAAAGTATTAACGTTTTTTGGATGAAGATGGCGATTTAACATCAGATTCCGGTGGCGGTGAGGTGGGTAACTTATCGGCAGTAACATCAGTACACAAAATACCTATCGAATAAAATAAAAGCATAAGTTACCTTTTAAAAACCTTTAAATTGATGTAAAATCATTTTCAAAATTTGTGTTAAAAAATTTATCAAGTTAGCTATGCTATTATATACTTAATTTGTAGTTATGTAAGGATCACTCTGACTATATATGAAAGTGGAATTCCATCTAATTATTAACTGATTAATTAAATTTGCTCTATGTATGTATCCGATCGTACTTCTAATCACAGATTTAAAGCCAGAATAATTAATATTCTCGACCATACACACATATTTAGCAATTATTTAACAAATAGTAAATACAATTACCAAAATCCACCACATCCGAAAAATGTGTCCATTTCGCCATTTGAGTCACGACCTCTTCCAATTTCGACACTCGGCGAAGTAGTTCCTCCATTTCTTTGAATTTGACCAAGTTATAGAATTTAATAGCAACTGTCGAAATATTACCGTTAAGTGAACAAATTTACGAGGAAAATTAACTATGAAGCAAGAAATAACGTGAAAATCCAAAATTGCGAATTGTGAATCGAGTAAACAAAAAGTAAACAAAAGTCAGCTTGCTTTTCGCTCACAGCTGGATCTCAATATTCCCCTCACACAAATATGCATAAAATCTCTTTGTTTATCTCGCTTTGTTTGTTTTACATAAATCTATTTCAGAGCCGCATTTCTAATCATTTTGGTGGAACAGGGGGACAGGGCCCCGTCAATTGTCTAAGGGGGTCATTATCCGCCCTTATTAAAATAATCTTGCGAAGTAAAAACATGCCCAGTGGATGGGTATGAATAACTTTGTGAAAAACATGGTTTTGATTTTCCAGCATAAGTTTCACAAAATCTCGCAAATTTCGCGCAAACTTTGCAAGTTATGTTGCTATCAAAGGATTTATTTATATGCTTAATTTGCGAGATGCATGACGTGTTCGAGTACGACACGGTCACAGTAAGGGGGCGTTCATAAATTACGTTCATGGTAAACAGGATAGCTAACTATGTAACGCAAAACTCGCGATTTTCTAGGCCCCCCTCCCCCTTTAACATGCATTACATTGGTACAATATTATTTGAGCCTTAGTGACGTATTTATGGATGTAAATAAGTTGTTTTAAGTTCTATAGGGGCCCACAAAAAGCATGTTATCGATTTTCGAGGAATGTATACCCCTACCCCCCCTGTATGACCTATATACCCCATGTTATAATTGACCTCGGAAAAATAGGATCTCTTGACCCCTACCCCGTTTCAAATCCATCACGTGGTTTCTGCACAGTCCCTTGGAGTAGAATGAAACCACTTCCCTCCATGAATGAGGGAGGGAAGTTTAAATAACACGTGGGGTGTCATCTGCTGATTTACATATTTTTCCACAGTTCTCCACATTTTTTGCTCATCTTCTTCCTTTGACACACTTCAACAAAAAAAGTAAGTAAATACTTTTTACGAAAAGTAGGAATAACTAATTTTCATCTGTGAGCTATTTAATCCAGTGTTTTGAAATTAGTAAAAGATGGAGCCAAACCAGTACTCTCACTCCCCCTGCTCATCAAATGACTTTGCAATGTTAGGTAAATAAATATTTTAATATTTATTATTTTCGGCTAACTTTTAAAGTTAAACAATTATATTAACGGGTAAATTGTGTATTCCACCAGCAATTATTAAAGCTGGTGACGACGAGGCGGCCGGTGGTATTAATGAGGGGAATAAAACTATCCACGCCCCAAATCCTCTATTGAATCCTATCGTAAGAAAAAGTTAATCCTCACTTCACTTCACTTTTTAATATATAAAATTTCATACTTTCTTCATAATTCAATAAATTCGACAGGTTCTTGACCTCGTTTTCGACCACCTCCCCGTCCACGAATTGAGGAATGCTCGTCTTGTGTGTCGTGAATGGGACAATGTCGGCGCGACCGTGCTAGGAAAACGGACCTTCCTCATGGCCACCAAACTCTTCCGCTACGACGGGACCAAGTTATCCGAACCGGCCTTCGTGGCTGACAAATTGCTCCGACGACTCAGCATCTCCTCGGGTTTCAATCGTTTCGAATTCGACCCCTCCGTCCCTACGGAGACGCGAGGTGAAGTGATCACCAAGGCCATCGCCGCCGTTCCGCGGGTCGCCCGACTCACTGAAGAATTGGCGGTTTGTCTACAGCATAAAAGTCATATGACCGCACTTCTCAAGGGGATTCGGAAGTTGAAGTCCACAAACCTCAGGAGCGTTTCTCTCTGCGTCAATATTGTGGACTCGTCGTGGGGCAAGAAATCTCCGGTTCTGAAAAAACTTGCGGTTCAACGAACCTTGACCTCTTTCACGTTCGAACAGCAGATTGATGACGACTACGCCTTTACTGTTCGTAGAAGCAGCTACAATCCTCTCACGTATCAACCCTTCGTCCAAATTTGGCTCGACGCCGCGCCCAATTTGACCGAATTAAGAATCTCGGCCAATTTTTATCCGAATCTGGAAGGATGCAAGAGTATTAAGGTTTTTGAATTCGAATTTATTGATATTCCCAATATGCGATTTGAGGCCGTGAACTTGACCGCTGTGGCCGGCATGCTGGCTCATATCAAGAACTCCGTGGTCGAAGTTAGCTTAGAGAATTCGAATAAAGTCGTTCACTATTGTCAGGTTAGCATAAAATATCTTTAAATATCTTTAATTTACTGATTTTATTGGTGATCATCATGTGATTATTATGTACACATCACAGAAAGAGAAGCTTGACCTTCCCGTCATGCCAAATTTGGTCACCCTTTTTGTCGCGGATATTTACCAAGTTCAGGATTCTTTGGATGAGATCCGCCTCCCAAAACTCGAGCACCTAACGCTGGACAAATTCTATGAAATTGAAGTATTAAGCTTATCGACGCCTCACAAAAACCTGTCGCAACGGCACCGAGGGATTCAGTCTGTCGATCTGATGATGAGAGGAATTGGCGAATGTGAAAATTTTTCGGAAACAATGGTCCAACTTTTCCCAAACGTGAAACGATTCGATTTTACTTGGTTTGTCGGTACGATCCCGCTTGAAGAATTTAGCAGGTTTTTGGAACCATTCAAAGCTTGGAATCTCGAGATAGCGAGCCTTCAATTCAGAAACGTAAAGAAACCTGCGAGTCAGACCATCTTGGCTGGACTTAGGAACATGGCGACCTGGCAGGGTAAGGATTTCACAAATTATGTATGCAAGTTATATGACAAGATAAATTTATATTTTTATTTCAGGCGAAAAAACAGCCAAGTTCTACTTTGATACCGACAGGGTTGACTTCACTGCTCATTTTGATGATTTTATTCGGTACAGCGGCGGCTTCGAGATTGTCAAAATGCGGGATGACTCGTGGGATAACGAATTTACGAAAGAGATGCAAGCCATCTTTGACGCCAGAAATGCTCCGATCAGTATCAAATGAGTTGTTCATTTAAAATGTAAGGCATCGTAGATCGTATTCGTTATTCAATTGTATGCAAATTAACTATCCGTACTTCAAAAAAACTAAATCCACCGACAATGTTCATTTGAAAATGATTTAAATTTATTGATTTTTTCAACAAACCTTCGAGAAAAGTCGGAACCGACACAGATTTTGTATTTGAAACAAATGTATTTATGTTTTTACCGTGACCCTTTTCAAAATGAATCAAAGTAGTTTTTATTTTAAAACTTTTTCAAATACGAAATAAAAGTAATCATGTAGAACTGCAGTTACCCTTTAAAACTTTTTTTTGCTGTAATGTAATCTGAATTCACTAGTCTGGAAACACATGTGCTTCCAGAACGTATGACTTATATGTTCGTGTATGTACATAGGTGATACACACGTCAATGACATAATGTCATGCAATTTTACATATACATATTAAAATAACACTTTCCGGTGTTAAAAGTTTAAATTGCAAACAATAAACTGTAAAGTTAAATACGTTACATGTAATAGTATGTATGTAAAAGTCATGCCCCGTTCTCCAAAAATTATTTGCATGCAAATTTTTGCTCTCGATCGGTTCGGTGATCAAAAAGTTGTGCAATTAATTTCCAATGGTTGAAGTATATTAAATACTGATTATGAAAAATGATTTTAATAAATTTTATTATCCAAATAAATACATAAACCACATAAGACAAATATTGTCGAATTTCTTGCGAATTTTGCATAGTATGAATTAATAATTCATAATATAATATAACATAATTCAGAATATATGTATTACTAGAAAAAGATTTTCCGAAAATCTATTTATTAATTAATCAATGACTAATAATCATATTATTTATCCATTTCTATCTTTAATTCGGAAGGAATAATTAAACATTCATAAATTATTACTGCAAAACCCATAAAATTTCAAATCGACGTCGATCAGAAGAAACAGCAACTGGAATAAAATTAATATTTCATATAAAAAATGCAAAAATAATTTTACACATATTCTTGTAATGTTGTCTAAAATATAATTGTAGTAGGACTTACATCCACATAAAAGCACAGCAATCCGGAGGCCTGTGTTCTTGATGTGGTGGTGGGGGCGGATTCCTTATAATTTCCTGCACTTTGTCAACAACCTTTCCCAATTCGGCACTAACTCCTTGTACACACGCTTTAAAAATCTGTACCTCATTGTCGAAATTTATCAGCAGGCGAGTCTGGGTGGCTAAATCCTGCTCCTTCTTTGCATTCTCCAGAATAGTATTTCCACTCCAGAAATGATCCCCGCCAGTTTTGAAGTATGCCGTGGTATCATCCACAAGCTGGTTTAGTTGCGCGTTGTACTCTTCCCAGGTTGGTGTCCTTAGATTAAAAGTTCGATCTTGCGCAATCAAGTTCAACAAGGTGCCTCTGAAGGTGTCCACCTCTGAGACTAAATCGTCCGCAGATGCCCTTAATGTATTGCTGCAACCTCCAAACAGTACCAAACTAGATTGCGGGTTTGCTTTACATTGCATCCATTTGGTTTGCAAGGCGAGAAATCTGGACGCCAGGGACGGGTTGTATGAGTCCAAGTCGTGTAAGTCACGTGCCACTGGTTTTTGCGTGGTGGTCGTGGTCGTTGTGGTAGTTGTGGTGGTCAATGCGAATATTTGGTTAATCGTGTTAGCCACGGTTTCCAAGCTGGTTTGAATTGTGGCTATGTCCCTCTGAAAATATGCGACTTCTTGGACATACTCGTTCATCCTAGAAATCCTGCCGATGTCGTCGGCGTCTTGCATGGTCTTCAATTTTGAGCGGGTTGTTCCTATTTTGTCGGTAGCGTGCTCAAAGCCCAGATCCACGTCTTCCACTTGGAATGGGAGTTTACTTTCTACGTCGTGAAGAGCATCGCGTAACTTGGGAAGGTCAAACTTGCCGCGGATATCGTTACAAAAGAGGTACAACTCTTGCGCGATTGGGGCAAGATGAGTAGCACAGTCTCGCAATCTGGCCAAGTTTTCGGGTCGATTGGCAGGGGTTAAGTTTATCCAATTAGCTCTGCAGGATGGCCATTGTGTCTTCAATTGGGCATATTTTTCCTCAATTTGACCCTGGAAAGTGATCAGCCTTCCCTCCCAAGGGGGTGGGGTTGTCGTGGTGATTGCGAAAATTTGATCAATAGTGGTGACTATCCCGCCCAAATTTGACCTTATGGTGGATACTGCTTTTTGAAAGTAGAATATTTCTTGTACAAATTCATTCATCCGAGCTTTTCTACTTGCCTCATCTAGCGCGGCCTGTATGGTTTTTAGACTAGCTTGAGAAGTTCGTACTCTCACGTCGCCCTGTTCGAAACCACCGTCGACGTTTTCCACTTGGGAGCCAAGATTACGTTCTAGATCGCGAACGGCATCGCGTAACGTGGGAATGTCCAACTTGCCGCGAATATCGTTGCAGAACTGTTCCAAGTCTGAAGCGATTGGTTCCATGGAAGCGGCGCATGCGCGAAGATGAGCCAAGTTCTGGGGTCGATTTGTGTCGGTTAAGAATATATAATTCTGTCTGCAGGATCCCCACTGGGTTTTTAATTGCCCGTACATCTGTACAAGTTCAGATTCGAAAGCTTCTATCTTTTCTAAAGAAGGCGCTGGTGTCGTCGTTGTGGTGGTCGTGGTCATGTCCACCCTTAAAGTTGCGATTAACTCGTACAAACGTGTCAATTGAGCCTGAACTGAGGCTGCTGTGAGAGCGTAATGTTTCATAGAGTCGGAAAATTTCGAAAATGTCTCTTCGTTAATAACCATCGAGTCAAGGTCGGAATTAAGCTGGGTTCCCGCCGTGGATAAATCGGAGCTCATAACGGTTCGAACCTTGTTGACCACGCTGTCCCATTCACCCCGGAGGGATGAAAGTGCTTCCGACTGTTCCAATAATGAAGCAGGATCGTCTTCTGGTTCGATCGGGATTGCGGTTATCAGCTGATTCACGACTTCTTTAGTTTGCTCCAAAATTGGGGCAAGCTGAGAGACACAGTTGTCTAGGAAGTCTAGGCTTGCGATGCGCTGTTCATACCCGCCAGTCTCTACGATACCGATTAGGACGTCGCATTGCCTCGTTTTTTCTTCCAACAGTCCAAAATTAGTTTGGACGCTTTCTTGCCGTTTCTGAATTTGGTACCCGTACACGGTCGCCATCATATTGTTGGACAGGCTGCCGACTTCCGCCATGCGAAAGGCGTACAGAACCAGCTCCTGTCTATATTTTGTATTGTCCTTTTTGTCCAAGAAATCTCCAGCTTTTTTAAGGATATCCGTCGCGTTGGAAAATGTTGAGCGGATTTTGCTCCAAATTTTCTGGATGCGATCCACATCAAACTTTTGATTCCAGGGGGACTCGTCCGTCTCGACTTTTTCGTCTTTTGGACAGAAGTCCTTTTGGAAATTTTTAGTGATCTGGGACGCGTCCTCGATGGAGAGGGAAGTCCCTTTGCCAGATTTTTGGGCGACTCGTTCAAAACAGCAGACCGTCTCGTCGGTAGCGTTTTTTAGCTGGGCAGGATTTTGAAGGGCGGTGGTCTGCAAGTTGTTTAGCTCTTTTTCACATTCTTTCAATTCGTTTTGGGTCGAATTGTTGTTGGCATCGAGGGAAATGTGACAATTATCGTCATCTTCTTGTGGGGCTGGGGCAGCCGTGGTTGTAGTCGTGGTGGTGGACGTGGTTGTTGGGTCCGTTGGTGGTGCCGTGACTGGGTCATCGCCTGAAAGTATAAAATTTTCGATTACAAAACAGCTAATCAGTAATTGGTTCAAAAAATATTTCTTCATTCAATGTAAAAATTTGGAAAAATATTCATTCGTTATTCGTATTATCTAAAATTTGTCTCATTTGACGGGCTTCTCAATATACCCATGGGGTAAAAAAATAAAAAGCAACTAAAAATTGTTCATTCATTCTTCGTTCTACGCGAATATGAAATGAATAAATATTTATTCAGTATTCGTTCAGACAAAATTTTTGAAAACAAATCATTCATGAATTTATTGAATAATGAATGAATAATTTATTCATTCTGTATGAAATAAATGAATGTGAACATGTATGTATGTATGTATGAGTATAAAATTGTAGTTAACGTACCATGATGGGGATCACCACCCCACGGAAAGTTGAGTGGGCTGAACAAGTCGTTAATCCAACAGAATAGGAACAAATACCAGGGACAACCCCCTCCGCCCCCACTTCCGTGTCCGCTACTTCCGCGGTGTGAAAAGTCACCCGTGGTCCCCTCGTAAATTGCTTCTTTCATCACTCCGCACGTGTACTGGGCCATTTCGCCAACCAGTTCTTGCGTTCTGCCATAAACTTGGATGTCCTGTTCCCATTTGGCTAGCACGGTGTGTTCCTGATCTGGCGGAAATCCACCCGCTATGAGTTTCTGTAATGGTTCCCCGGCCGTTTGAAGTTCGCCGCCACCGCGTAAAATAAGAAGATTTAAATCCATACTGTCCTGAGTGTCGTTTAACATGAGAGCGGGAACAAGTTCGTCGCACGTTCTTGGGTTTGCTGGGTAATAAATATAATAGATAAATTTCTCTGAAGCGGTTAGCTTATGTAGAAATTTTTTATTTAAATTGACACCAGAGTTGAGCCGGTTATCCGACTTTGGGATGAAGTATTCATCCGAGCTGAATTCGAGTCATTCGGTTTACATAAATGGATATTTTTTAATAAAAAATCGGATTCAATTCGGAATATTCTTGAAGCCGGAATATTCGGATTCGGTTCGGATCAGGCAAACCGACTCAACTATAGAATTGGGTAGGTTATCCAACTTTCGACCTATCTATCCGAATCATTCGGTTCGGCTGGATATTTTTTAAGCGAAAAATTTGGATTCGGTTCGGACAGATAGCCAAAGTGTCCAGCCGGCTCAATTCTGATTGAAACCCATCTTTTACGTATACTTACAGGTGCAGATGGTGTCCAAACTGGTCTCATTCCATCCATAGAGGGACAACCCAGATCTCACGCAGCTACACGTGCTCTCCTCCATGCGTTGGAGTTGTTGCACGCAAAGGAACAAGTTTTCCAGAGGTTGCTGACCGTCTGCAGCTTTCCAATTTTTGCACAGTTTAAAAACTTCCAACAATTTTTCTTCCTCGAAATAGCATTGCTGTTGAACTCGCCAAACGTCGTCTTTATTTGGAAAAATGGTTGAATTTTTGGGGTCCTCCGACTTCGAAATTATGAATTTTATCGAGCCGCAAATATGATCTGCTACGAGGCCAAGTTGTTCCTGGCCGGCGCCATAGTCTTGCAAGATATTGTTCCACTGCACCAAAATATTTGGCACGGACTGTGCCGCCATCGTGCGGTAGAGTGGGTTGCCAGCTTCATCCAGGGTTTGGCCTAGTACGTAGGTCAGATTTTGCAGGGTGTTTATTTCAGAGTTAATCCCTGTTGTGGTATTTGTGATGGGGCAGGTGTGCGATTTTACTGTAATGCGATTAAAATAGTTTGTATATAACTTTACTTCTATTGTCACAGTTAACCTCTGTCGTACTTCTGATTTTTTACAAATTTTTCTAGGGTCGATTTCACAATTAGGTAAACCACTTAAAATTTTCATGATTTCCTATACTTAAAAAATTAATATTTATTTCGACGAGTTTCCAGTTTTGAGTTTTTTGACGAGCAACGAGAAAACCCTTTTTAACATCGGTCGAATATAGGGAAAATTCCAAAATTTGAGAAGAAAATAATAAAAAATCCAGTTTTAACCATGAGTTTTACTAAAAATACGAAAGAACTATTCTTATTTTGAGAAATTTTGGTGTCAGGGTAATTTACGCAGTACACAATTTTGTGTATTTCGTCCTCAAGAGGTAAACTACAATAAATGACCCCAATAAAAATATGTACGTACGAGGACAAACAGCACTCAATTCGGTTTCCTTCAAACCAAACAGTTTTAGTCCTTGATGAGCACACGAGCACGTGGCTTCCTCCCAATTTAGCACTTGTCGAATGCACACCAACAAGTTCTGCGCTTCGCTGAGATCATTCGTCTTCGTCAAAGGGTGACACTTTGTAACCTGAGCTGCCAATTGAGCCTGCGAGTACCAACAAAGTTGCTGGATTCTCCACACTTCTGGGAGGAATTTGATAATGGATGACTCCAGAATTCCACACGTATCTCCACCAAGTTGCCCCAACTTCTCGATGGTTCTTCCGTATTGGAGGAGACCTGTGGAAACAGATTAATGAAATTTAACTGACGTTCAAAATTTAGCGGAAACTAAGGAAATCTTAGTTTCCTAGGTCCCCTTAGGGAAGGTTCATAAAATACGCAGTGGAAAGGGAAGGAGAGGTCTGCTATTGCGTTACAGACCAACTTGCGCTATATTTTAAGACTGTGTGTGACGCGTTAGATGGGGAAGGGAGCGGTAAAAAATCGCAAATTTTGCGTTACGTACTTTATGAACGTTCTCATGCATGAACGTAATTCTTTGACTTCAATATGGTTTTTAATTAGCTTGACAATGTGATATAAATAATTGACTTTGACATACCTGAGGACCAAGTTTCCAAGATACTCCCCTCATGAACTTTATCCAAGGAAGGGTCACTAATCACAAGCTGAATAGAATGGTTTGCTTCTGCCAAATGGTTTTTCGCTTGGGACAGGAGACTCGCCATTGCAGCAATTTTCGTTAACACGTCGTTCTTGTTCGTTGTCGTTGAATTACCAGGTAGACGACAAGATCTCACCTTATCTACGTACGTTTTATTACGCAATTATATCGAATGTTTCAAAAATGATATGCAGATAATAACTAACAATATTTTAATAGCGTAAATGTAATTGCCAATCAATAATTTTCAAACTTCCCAAATTTAGTAACTAAAAACCTTACTACATACATATGTAAATCTTATAAAATTAAGATGCATTTTTTACAAAAATTTTACGAACTTTTTGTACTAATAATTATGCATGTTTAAAGGATTTTAAGTTGTTCTGCATTTTTTAAAACAAACTGGGGAAATTCATTCAGTCTTTGGTAATATTGAAAAATGCGTAAATTCTGTAAACTCACAAACTTTTACAAACATTTTTAAGAAAAATTAGCTAACACATTTTCATAAACTTACTCAAATCAAGAATGTCTCTTTATTTTGTGAAATTATTTTATGAAACTTGCGGATTTTACGAGTTACATAGCAAGAAATGCGTGAATTTTGTTTTAGTATTTTATACCAAATTCAAAAATTAAGCTGGAAAATTAAGTACATACCTGAGCAGATTGCATGCGGGTCGGAATCATCCCAGGTGAAGCTGTAGAACAGCATTCCTGCCTTGACGCATCCACAGGCAGCCTCCTCCAGACGCAAAATTCCATTCACACAATTCAATAAATTCGTCAAACCGGACAAATCTTGAAGGCTTATTATCCCTATGCATTTCTGCATTTCTTGGTCCAACTGGTCCTCCACTTTATCGCAATATTTCTGAGCTTCCCAAACTTTGTCTTTATCTGGAATCACGGAACCTCTACTTGTGGTCGTGGTGGGTGGGCTGAGCGTCGTTGTAACCCAGGCGGGCAGTGTGTAGGCGGTCGGTTCGGTGGGGAAGAAGGGGGGCGGGGTAAAAATCCGTCCGAGATGGTGTGAGTCGCCATCCTTCTGAACGACAACATTCGTAACGGCCACAAGGGCGGGAAATATAAATTTTTCCCACATCTTGACTGCTCAAAGTGTGGAGTAAAAATGAGACTAAAAGTGGTACGGGATTAGTTTTATTTGCTGAAATTTTGCTGACTTTTGCGCAAAAAGTCGAATGGACCAGGAAGAGTTTTGGAACGGGTGGGTGACCTGATTTTGTACGGATTCATGCAAAAATACGCATTTTAAGATGAGTTACATATTTATGTAGATTGACAAAATAACTTGTTGTTAAATTACGTAAACGGGGTAAACGTATAAATGCAGGAAAAGGTAAATTCAGCAGTATTGTGAAGAAATGAATCAGTAAAGAAGTGTTTAAAGGCAGTAAAAGCTTATCGTTGTTTGATGAATGAGAGGAATGATGGATCGCATTCAGTGTATGCATACGTACTTATGTTTATAAATATGTACTTCTTCTTTCCACAAATGAGTCAACTTGTTGGTAAGATTTAAATAGACGTAGTTAGGAAGATACATAATAATATAACTTAATTTGCAATTCTATGCAAAATTTACATTTGGCAGGTTATATATTATGTGAGATGAATAATGTTAATGTCTAAGCAATTTGTTTTTATTTTGGAGAACAAGAACTCATTATGTAAATATGAATAGATATTTAGATATGGACAACTTATACGGACGACTCATACGGACCCATATGTACATGAATACAGGGTATCTAAACATAAGTAAGATAACTACCTGTATATATGTAAATTTGTACATGTCAGTAAATTAGAAAACATCATGGATCAAAATCTTGGCATAAAGAGCATACATAAAACACAAATCACGAAAAAACCAACGTTAGCAACCCTTGTTAAAGCATTTGTTTCTTGTACATATTTATGTCAACAAGTGTTTTGTTATTCATTCATTTCAGACCGATAAGGCGATTGCGTTTTTCGTTGACAAAAAATTTCTATTTGTATTAATGTTTAAATGCCCAATTTAAGCAAATGGGTGCCCATTCATAAAATATTTAACGATATTTTGGTAAATAATATCCACTAAGTTTTTATTCTTCTTTTCTTTTGTCATTGTCTTAAATCTTGTCAACTCATTGTCCTCAACTTTGTTTTATTTGTATGCTGTAAACTACAATTATCTTCCAGGCCTCTCTATCCATCTTCCAGTTTTGTACTTCCACTTATCATTGAAAGTCATAAATTTTATTCAATTTTCATAAATACATTTTCTCGCCACCTCAAGAAATTTACATTCACAACTTATAGATACATATAAATAAACTGAAGCGTCTCAACATGCACAACTATTGATAAGGTCAACCCTGCCATTTTGCCCAGACAATGTCACGCCACTGGGTATGTACGTATGTACTTAAGTAATAATAAGTACGTCCATACATACATACATGAATAACTACTGATAAGGCCAACTCTTAACAAAACAATGCCACTTGCCTTTATCGTACGAGACATTCTCGTACGACAAACGTATTGTCGTCGAGAATGTGTGATAATGAAATCAATTATAAATAATTCACCTGGTCTGGGTCGCACTTTGTACCACTTGTCACACACGCCCAAAATACCATGTCCTTCTTCAAGTGTTATTTAATTGTTCTCGTACCACCAGCCATCACCACTCAGGATTTCACCACAACTGGACACACACGTCTGAAATCCTCCTCCTGAAAAAATATATTTTAAAATGACATTACTTCAGGCTATTTTTGTCGCCACGATTGCCACCACCATTCTGGGCGCAGAAGGTTTCAAATCTGTCCTGAATTTCCTATAATATTTATTACACTCTTAGAAATCCAGTATCAAAATAATACCAAACGGTATTCATGTATGACTCTGCTAAGGTGGTATTGATAAGTAATACGGTATAGTAAAAAGCTCGGTTTAAAGTTTTACCATAAATCGGTAGAAAACTTTTACTATTCGATATAATTTTAAAAACAAGTGGTATATCAACTAGTGGTATAAACTTTATAACAACAAGTGGTTTTAATAACAACTTTAATACTGAGACATCAATACCTGCGTGACTTTACCAGATTTCTAACAATGTACTTAAATGCACACAGATTAATAGCAAATAAAACCTTCCAGGGCAATGGGTTCCCCTCCCGAACGTAACATATGGCCCGGAATCCCGTCAAGTGGTCGACATCTATTTGCCCTCCTGGGACCTTGAACCCATCACCAAGGTCATCATTCTAATCCACGGTGGGGCTTGGGGTGCCGGAGAGAAGGAAGGCATGGACGGCTGGCTTCAATTTCTCGCCACCGGTTTTCCAACACACATCATCGCAAATATGGGCTACCGTTTGGGGACAGCGGAAAGTCCCGGGTTTCCCAAGCAGTTAGAAGACATCTCCCTCGTGGTGACCATGCTGCAGAATGTTCTCCCCCAGAACGTCACATTTGCCCTGATCGGAGGTACTTACATACCCTCTTAGAAATCCAGTATTAAAATTATACCAAGCGGTGGTAATATATGACTCTACCAAAGCGGTATTGACCTGTAATACCATGAAGGATGGAGCTTGTCCGTGTCAAGCCGGTATATGTCATATTTGTCATATTTGTAAAATTGACCATCCAACTTGTCACAATTTCAAAGAGACCGACATTTCTGGAAAAAATTGGGCATTTATGACAATTTGAACTTGTCATATTCGTCACAATTTTTAGATATCTAAAAAATTATACATTTCTGACATGTCAATTTGTCAATGACCCGACAAATTCCTAGCTCGGTAAAGTTTTGCCATATCGGTAGGAAATTTCTACTGACCAGGGTGCATAACGTTAATACCAAGCGGTAGCAACTCTACTACCGAGAAATCAATACCTGCATGACTATACCAAATTTCTAACAGGTAGCGCTGGTGCCCAGTTGGCCATGCTTTACTCGTACGCGTACGACCGCGAGGCCCAACAGGTCAAAGTGGTCGTGAGTCATGTCGGTCCGACGGATTTTACGCATTCGTCCTACACCGCGAATCCGCTTTTCCTCGATTATTTCGTCAACCTGGTGGGACCCTGCAGGTACACGGAGTGCCCCGAGTTGTACAATGTGACCAGTCCGGCCACCTGGGTTTCGGAGAAATCCGCTAAAACAATCGGGTTTTACGGGAACAGAGACTTGCTCATTCCAAACGCACAAATGCCCATCATCCGAGATAAGTTGACCGAGGCGGGCGTCACGAATAAGTTCACGGTGTACAACGCTGGGCACGGAAATTGGATCGGGGCTGATTTGCTGGACGAAATGGATCAAATTGTCGAGTTCTTGAGGGATAATTGGGACTGAGGGTGATTTGTTTAAGGTAGAGTTTCAAGTTTACAAAAATTGTATAACTTACCTAATTACGTTGAATTATTGAAGACATAAACAAATTGGATATTCATGAATAAATACTTAAATATTTGAATCGCATTTTGCATGGTAATCCTATTGATCGTTTATTGAATTCATTGCATTCATTCGTTCATAATGAGCTTAATTATCGCAACGTTTGCAACACACGGAACCCTCTTTGTCCAGTGAAGAAAATTTAATCATTGATTACAAATCAGCGTGATCACCTTTCCTCCCACAATTTACGATAACACGTGCACATGGTATGTATAAATATGTAAATGCATAAGGGTATGTGTAAGTACCTATGTATGTATTTACATAAATACATACATACAGAATAGATATACGTACATACAGAACAGATATACGTACATACAGTACATTACTGGAGCAAAATTCAGGACCGTGTACATACATATGTACCTAGTACAGATATTTATATGTACATTCAGTACATATACGTTGTACGTAGGTATAAAGTTACCTGCATATATGTATGTATACGTAAGCATTAAGTGAACCAGGTTTTGGAATTTACAGTACAACTCGTTTACAAATCAGATTATTTTTAAACACATCATGATTCCGTTACCTGAAACCTTTTGAAGTTAAGTTGCAACCCTTTTCTAAACCATTTTTGAGGATTTAATTCCGTGTGTTCAGTGAGTAGCAGACCATACAGTCACAATCATAAGTCACAATCCAGTTCATCTTGGTTGCATATCTACATAAAATTTACTGTACTTCTTGCAAACATTGTGATACACTACGTTTGAAAAAGATCAATTTGTTGAGGTAGATAATTTCACAGACTCTCTTAAAATAGTTTATCGCAACCTTTCTTTCGCAAACAGTTCAATTAATTAATTAATTAAATAGTTTCAATTAATTCAGGCAATTTTACATCTTCTTTCCGTTTTTTCAGCGTCCTTACATAAACGTAAACGTTGAACATGGAGAATTCTACCCAAACTTGTCACTTAATTTCGTACCTGCCCGAGGTATGTAATTGTTCGCTTGATTTTAAAACATTTATTAATAACTATAAGACAGCGTACTCAAGTCAACCTTTGAATATTTCTCAAATTAAGGGTAGCAACATAGCTTCCAAAGTTTTACGAAATTTGCGAGATTTATCAAAATTTTTCCTGGGAAACGGTGTCATTCTTTTCGAAAATTTACCTAGCAAATTAGCCCACTTTTATTTCTCAAATTCAACCTCACCATCACGACCTAGAGAAATTATAAAGTGTGTCATATTTTGTGAATTCAATCACAACATCAATTTTTTAAGCTTCGCAAATTTGCTGAATGAGTTGCAATGGGAAATAATACGTTGTCGTCGTGAGTACATATATGTACGCTCACAGTGAAATAAATTTATTACACACAAACTTTAATTTTTTTCAGATAATTTCCAAAATTATGGGGTATCCCCCAGCAAAAATACAGCGTAGGTTCCCATCTGCCTATTAATGCCACACATGAACCTACTAGTGCCAACTGGAACCTACGCTTTTTCCATATAGGAATTGTCCAATAGGAAAATTCGAGCGAAGGATCCTATTTGACAAATTTCCCCCTATGGTTTCCCACTGCTACCTATGGGATCCACAATTTTTTTTCAAATATGCCAACGAAAATTCCATTTCGAATTGGAAACTTAGTGTATTTATTCTTATCGGAAATTAACCAATGAGTAAATATGATTTTGTGCATATATATGTACGTATCTGAAAATCAAAACTCTTGTATGTAATTTCATGAAAATTATTATTTTGTTAACAACTTTAAGTAAATTTATTCTTGTGATTAATCTACTTCGAACAAATTAGGGACTTCAATATAAAAATATTCGTTATTTATAACACAACTAAAATATTTTCTCGGTACAATTTCGTTAAAATTCATTATTTCGAAGGTTGACTTAACATTGCGTTTGCATTTGTAGATATGCGGGAGCCCAACCAATTCTGTCACTTTAAAGCTTGACACTTGTACGAAATAATTCTCAGAAATGATTTCATCAAGTCGACTTGTTACTTTAAAGAAAGCTTGCATCCTACCCAGCACGCCTGCGCGAAGGAATATGAGATTATCGCAACGTTTTGATGTAAATTTAGTAGAAAACGAATAGTAATTAATTATTGCTCGTTTACTTTTACTTAAGCTAAAAAACGTATGCCCTTGGGGTATCATGTTCTCAAAAAAATTACACGATGCAACCGACTTCGGATTTTTAATTTCATGCAAATTTTTTTGCAAAGCGCCTGACTTGACCCCAAAACAAATATTGTTACTAGTTTTTGTTAGCAAATTATTGACTTGAAGTTCATTAGCAAATTTCTCACACACTTGACATAAAACACCTGTTGCACTTTTGACATAATTTAGTAGTTTTCCATTAAACGATTCGAATTGAAAAGCAGAACTATTCCACAAAGGTCCCCATCGCCGGACAGTGTTACTAAGGTGTTCCAATTGATGAACATTAAAACTATAAAATGTTTCTCCGTACAATGCTAGACCGTCTCGTAAAAACTGCAAAATGCAATTCTCACTTTCGTCTAACTCAATTGAAGTGAAAGACTGTTTAGAGGAAATGAATATAGCTCGGCTGAGACATGAAATGTGAGCTAAGTATGGTTCGGATAAGATATTTTTTAATATCACTGGGACCAGAAATAACCAGGTTCGCCATTCTGATGCCTTCCAATGTGTTCGAGCCATAATAGATCTGCAAGTGCGGACGACTTCTGATGGCGACTTAAATCTGCACAAAATTTCGTCAATTTTATCTATGTGCATGCCAATTGACCAAGCTTTGCCAATGCCTTTTAACCATTTGTTGGTCAAGCTACGAATGACACCTAGGAAGACGCAATGCATGCAATCAACACTAAATCCGTTTACAATATCAAATTGTTCTAAATTTAATAATGGGCTATAAAATTTAATACCCTTTTTAAATTTCCCTGTTTCTGCTAAACGCCGATATGATTCTGGCGTTCGCTCTTTATATGAAGTTGAACTAGGTAAATAAGCACGACAGTGACCTTTGCCTTGCGGAATAGTTTTACCTGGATTTCGACACCAATTGCAGCCATACTTCCCATTAAACTGCGTGTGACCTTGTAGCATGCATCTAGCTACAGAATCAACCGAGCACAAAGGGAAAAATACCTTACTAACAATTCTAATCCCTTCATGTGAACTCCAAATTAACGGAACTTTACTTAAAGAGTTCATTTCATCAATGACAGCTGGAAGAAATAATTTCATATTTGGTTTTGACTGTCCAAACCAAATTCCTGCAAGAAGAATGTTCTTCTTCCTAACCCTAAATGGAAGCTCGTTTATCGATATTTGAACAGGCCATAAAGACGAATTGCTGCTATTAAAAACCGGAACCCCATCTATATTAAATGTGCATGTAAGATCGTAGGGCGATTTGGACAATTTCATGTAGTCGAATCCTGATTTGATACTATTATAATCGGTATCTAGTGATAAATTATGTGCGGAACTAATAATCAAACCTTTAATCTGACTATTTTCTAGCAACGTTAAAAACTGCTTGCGAAGATCCATAACAATAAAATAATGCCCTAATTTTTTGAGCTTTTTTCTAGTATATATGGTATTACAAATCTGGCAACGGTCGTAACAATCTAAAATTTCTTGACATTGAACGCAGAAGTAGTGCCGTTTTGTCCAGTTTTGCTCAAGTGACGCTTCCTTTTTTAAGCGATAAAACGACGACGGATAGTCAGCACCATGAGGAACGTGGCAAGCAATTAGTTTGACGATATCAGCCGTCGCGGCTTTGGTCAAATTATGTGCAAGAGAAAGTTGGACGACGGCTGCGACACTTTCCTCTTTTGAAATTGAAGAAAAGGGGTGAATTGGGTCAGCAACCTGAAAAAGCAGTTGACGATTTATGACATGAATTTCAACACGGCGTATAATTATTATTTAAGTTGACTAAAATACCGGGCATTTGCTTCCTTCGTCATCATTAAAATCGGAGAAGTTGAAATCTTCCAGGCTGACCTCGCTTCCACTAACGCTCGACAGGTCCCACTTAGGTAGTTCCGGATGCATTGAGTCTGCAGTTTTAAATAAATCAATAAAGTGCGTCAAAAATATATAAAAATTGCACCAATTCCTGACACCTTCTTTGTGTTCACTGGTGTAAACCCTTTCTTCTATTATTCCTTCTTCTGACTCAGACGAATCAGTGAATACATCATTCATTTTTCGTCGCTTTCCATGCTCCGATGATATCTAGTCAAGTACGTCAAAATTATTATAATTTCGATGAATAAAAAGTGAAGAATATTATGATGCTTTTCATTATTGGCTTACCTTTTTAAACAACGAACAACTGACTTTCCTGGAAATCTCCTGCCTTCTCTTAATTTTGGTGAATGTGTGTTTGAAGGTATTCATAATTTTTATATTTGATCTACTCATTAAAAATAGTTACTTTTAAAAGTATTACGAGAAACTGGAGAGTACTGGGCACCGGCTGTAGTGTTGCCGGACGGGGCCAATTGAGACACGTGGGGCGGCAAATGTCGGTGGGAACAACATACATCTTTTGATTCATAAATTCCAACGTGACGGTTACACCATTTTTATTTTTAATTATTAGCCCTTGTATGAAAATTTCTGAAAATGAAAAGTTTTGTCGTCATTCATTGGGTAGAAGAAAATTCGTACTCACTCGTATCTCTTAAGAACGTGGAGCTTGGGGAGAAGACCGTCGATCAGGTGATCCACAGTACAGTTAATGTACGAGTCGATAAGCAAGTACTCGAAGGTGTAGTGATGGGTATTGGTAAGCGCATTTCTTAACTTGTATGTAGTTATCGGAAAGTAAACTTTGAATACTTCATAATAAGCATTTAATACCCTTGCTAATTCAATTTCAGGGCCCAAGAATCAGATGAAGAATATGCAGAATACTTTGGCAGAGGAGGCGGCAAACAAATCGTTCTTGGAAAAAAGTGACAATCTGGCAGCAAGTGTGGAGCAAGACAAGAACAAGGGGAACGGCACCCGGTCACGAAAAAGAAATCGTCAAAACTCTGAAGGCGAAGAGGAGCAGCATAGCCTGATTCTTGCTCCAGGTTCCGGGACGTCTGAAGCTGCCATCAATAGAGAGGTAAATGAGGAACATGCTGTGGCGTTTTAAGTAAAAATTATGAATTTAATTAACTTATTGCTCCCTAGGAATCACTGTCCAACAACAACGACGAGGAGGTTGAAGTCAGTAGCCTTGAGGAAAGAAGAACAAATTTACTGAAGGACCAACAAATTGCTCTTCTTCTAAAGGAGAATTTTGAGTTAAAGAAACACGTGGCATCCTTAAAGAGTATGTAATTTTTGCATAATTTATCTATTGGCCTTTCATATTATATATTGTGGTTATTAAATTTGGGAAGGAATTGTCAAGCGAGCATCGTCAACACCACAACCTGAAGGGGTAGACGAGGTTATTGAAATTGCGGATGGGATTTTCTTAAACCGTTCATTGATCGAATTATCGAAGATCAGTTACATCAACCGACCTTCCGTATTCCGAAACGAAAGCTGTTGTTCGAGGGAGGAATTTTCACGTTGGAAGAAATTGCTTCTTCTTCTTTGACTGGAAAAGTATCTCCACTATTTCCAGCAACTCAGCGATGTGCAATGGATCCTGTTAGATTTGGAGCTTTAAAAGGTACGAATCTTGATTTTTAATACCTTCAGAAAGACATCTCGAAATGTTGAATTAATTTTGTTTTTTATTATGCATTAGAATTTACTATTAGGACTTGCGGACTCAAACCAAATTCAGTTGAGTTCATTCTGTTTGAGCAAAAACTAAAAAACATCCCTGGTGATGCTAGGAAAAAACTTTCACGAGCAAAGTAATTAATACTTAACTTGTACTAATGTTTCTACTTGTTTATACGCTAATTTCTTTATAATTCAATCTGTCGAATAAATGGTACATACATCTGTAAGTCATACAATTGAATTTTCTTAATTGTTTTAGTAAGAATTTAATAGAAAAACAAGTGGGAATAAATTTCATTTGCCAATGGGAGTGACGATGACGCACCTATATGAATATAGAAAATGCACCAGTAGGAAAAAATAGGTAGTGACATGAGTTTACACATAGTTCATATGGGAATTTTGACATGGGAACCCGTATTTTCATAAAGGTTCCGGATATCTGGATTGTTTCCACTTTCATAAACATTTTCCCACTGGATCTTACATATATGTACCAGTTGGACTGTTTTGCTCGGGTCTCCCCACCCCCGACTTAGAATCTGCCTCCTTGGTCAACTCCACCTGGGAGGAAGCCGCTCTGAAGCACCTCCTCTTTCGAAGCCCGGTCGTGGTCCACCTCCACAACATCACCGATTCCACGGACCTTATCCCCCTGGCGACCTTATCGCATCCACACCTCAAACTATTTATATCCGACCCCGACGACTGGCCTCCATGCAGCGTCAAAAATGTGGAAACTTTACCGCTAAAAATACATCTATTTTCCTCCATTAATTTCTCCTCCGCGACAAAATTAAGCCTTGATCTTCCCCTCTACAACTCTTTACGCCACGTGGCATCTCATTTGGTGCAAATTTTGGAAAAATCCTTCAAAAAGTTGAGATCTCTAAAATTGCAATTGATAATAGTCAACCAGAAAGAAGCCCTGTCTTCTGCGGAAGACTGGAACGAATTATTTCCCGACATCATGATTCCCCACGTGGCGAAAAAATTGACCACTTTGATCCTGCATGTGCCCTCCGTAGGCCCCACAAATGTGGAGGGACGATGGGAATCTGTTATCTGCCTGATAACCCGAATTCTTCGGATTTACAGGCACGTGAGGAAACTTACCCTGTCCGACGTGCCGGGCGGGCTGCTTGAAGAAAATGATGTCACATTACCCCATCTCGAATCAATCTCACTGCACACAAATATTATCCTGAAGAACATGCAAAATCGGCATGCATTGCAATTCTCCAAATTCGATGCCCCACTGAAGACAAATTTCGCAAATGTGACTTCGAATTTAGCGTTGGAAACAATGATGTCGTCGAGCTTTTTCGTCTCCTCGCGCCACAGTTGGAGCACGTGTGCATCTCCGAGGTGGGAAACCTAACCCCGGTGTCCTCACCCGAGTTGCCCATGCCCACCCCGACACACACCACGGTACCGATTCTGCCGAAACTAAAAGTTTTCGAAATTTTGAGAGAGGAAAGTGTACCTTGTTATATTCATGATCACGGTCTGAAATGGTTTCGACCAGATCTTCACTTAAACTTTGAGACGGGGACGGATCACGTTAAGTTATCTTATCGGAGACAATTTCCCATCCTGGAGAAGCTAATTGTGCGCGTGGTGCCGGAGATTATTCATCCCTATTTGCGGCAAATGGTGAAAAAGCCGCATGAAAATTTGCATTTTGAGGCGACCATGCTTCTCCTGTATGGATCATTTTTGGCGGAAGGTCTCGAGCCGTGTGGGACGTTGAGAAATTTGGAAATTTTCATCCCCACGGGAATTCAGGTAGAATTATACAGATATGTTGTAGCTGTTCATATTCATTTATTCAATCTTGATTTTTCACCCTATGTATGCGTAATACTTGGGGAATCACACTAATAAGGGGAATTTGAGATAAAATTTGTAAAAAATTAATAATGAATATAAATTTACCTTCAAATTTTGAATATTGAATGAATAATTGTTTTCAATTTTAAATCAAGTGAATTTTGAATGAAGACATACTTATTTTGTAAATAGACGCAGGTGGGAGGGATAAAAATGTGGCGGCGGTGCGGGTGCGATGATGAAGTGGAGATTTGCAAATGTTGGGGGTGGAAGGAAAACGAGACAGATTTTTATACCAGGATTGCCAGCATTTTCCCCAACGTGGATTACGACGTGCTCGAAGGGGGGAGGAGAACCGTGCGAGCGGTGAAGTTGAAGGAGTTGGGTGTGAACTTTGGTGATGAGAGAGGAATTGATAGGATTTGATTACCAGAGTGGTGTGTGTAATTATTTTAAAGGGGATCAAGATTGTATGAACACATTTACGTTAAATTGTGACGGACAAAATGAACAGTTATGAATAAATAAATATTTAAATCGCATTTTCGCAATTAATTCTTCATTATCGCAACTCATGCATCACTAACCCTGCTTGTCCCTATACATACAGACAATTCTAATGTTGAATACCAATCAGCGGCATAACCTTCCCCCCATCGATAACATGTGTACAATGGTAAATTTTAAAAATTCGCCTTTATTTACATAAGTATAAGGTTACTTAACGTTAGGTTAGGTTTATGGAAATTAAATAAAATTAGAAGCGTTGGCCTAATTAGGATGTAAACTGTTAAAACATGGCATGTTGCTTATTTGTGTGATAAGTATACTTATCACATTACGTATACGTAATGTTAAGTTAGAGTTGTCTTACATATCTCATCCTGGTCATTGTTACTGTAAAACTTACATGCATTAGTTTTATTCATTGTTGTATCAATTGAATTCGCAGATATGGTATGTGTACATTATTATAAACTTGTTTACACATACATATGTACATACACATGCATATGTATGTAAATCAGTGCAATAAAACTTCAATTCAATCCTATGCATACAAAATAATCTATATCCATCTGCTTATTTGCATATTTAAATAAATGAAGTCACTTCCTAAATAATTCTCAACAAAGAGCAAAATTCAGGACACTTCATATTTACATGCACAGTAAATATACTTACAAACCGTAAAAACTTAAATAGTAGCCGCTGCTTGAACTGAAGTCCCGTATGTCTTTTATAATTTTATAAATAGTGACCTTACCCAAATTAATAGGCGTGATTTAGGGGCCCCCGGTCTGGATTTGAGTTTTTGTGGTACTTACATACATACGTATTTATGTATGTAAATACCAATATATGAACATGCATAAGTACGTATCTCTTATTATGTTAACATGCCATTGGAATTTACAACCTATTTACAAATTCTGAGGTCGAGTTGCAACCGTTTTTTAGAATTTGGTTTCAGGTGCTCAATGAAATCTTAACGGGCTATTAAGTTTCACATACCACTCCGCCTGGCATGTACATACATTTAAAACCTCCTTCCTAAAAATGTAAAAAAAAACTTTCTCAATAACTCAATTGAAACTAATTCAGAAATTTTGCAACTTTTTGTCTGTTTTTCCAGCACCTGTTCGCATAAATTCATCGTTTCAACTCCTTCCAACATCGAAATGGAGAATCCTGCCCAAACGTGTCATTTAATATCCGATCTGCCCGAGGTATGTAATTGACCACTTGATTTTGAAACTTTAAAAAACTTCCAAAGTTAAATTAGTTTGTGTCATGCAATTTTTTTCAGACAATTTCAAAAATTATGGGATTTCTCTCCACCCCAGACTTAGAATCCGCCTCCCTGGTCAACTCCACCTGGGAAGAAGCCGCTCTGAAGCATGTCCTCGTTCGAAACCCGGTCGAGATCCACCTCCACAACGTCACCGAGCCCGAGGAGCTCGTCCCCCTCGCGACCTTATCGCCTCCAAACGTCAAAATTCTTATTCACGATCTGAACTACTGGACGGGCCCAAATGTGGAAATTTTGGCCCAAAAAATAGATTTATTCTCCTCTCTTAATTTCTCATCCGTAACAAAATTATCCCTCGTTCTCCCCCTCGATGCCTCTTCACACCACGTGGCATCTCGCATGGTCAAACTTTTTGAAAAATCCTCCACAAACTTGAGATCCTTAGAATTCCAATTGTTACTGATCAACCATGAAGACGGACTGTCTTCTGGGGAACACTTATTTCCCGATAGCGTGATCCCCCATGGGAAAAAATTGGTCAATTTGGCTCTTCACTTGGAAACTGTACAGGACCGTACCATGAACCGATGGCCCGCCGTTATCTCCCTGATAATCCGAATTCTTAAGATTTTCTGCAAGGTGGGCAATCTTTCCCTGTCAAACTTGCCGGGTGGGCTGCTTTCCGAAGACAGTGTCACATTACCCCGCCTTAAATCAATCTCACTGGAAAGAAATATCAACGTAACACATTTACAAAAGAGCTACGCAGCGCAATTTTTCAAATTCGAAACACCTCTGAAACCAAATTTCGCAACTATTATCCGGCTCGAATTTAACGTTTGTAACAAGGATGTTGTCGAGCTTTTTCGCCTCCTCGCGCCACAGTTGGAACACGTGTGCATCTCAGGCGTGAGAAACGTAACCCCGGACATAACGCCATCAATTTTCCCGGTGGAACACATCAACGTCCCGATTCTCCCGAAATTAAAAGTTTTCGAAATTTTGAGACAAGAAATTGTAATAAGTTGTACCGACAACAGGGCCAAATGGTTTCGACCCGATCTTTACTTAAACTTTGAGACGGGGTCGGATTACGTTAAGTTATCGTATGACATACAATTTCCCATCCTGGAGAAGTTAGTTGTGCGCGTCGTCCCCCAAAATATGTTTCTTCCATTTGAGTTGCTGAATATTATGAAAAAACCGTGCGAAAATTTGCAATTTGAGGCGACCATGCTTTTCCTTTATGAAACGTTTTTGGCGGAGGATCTCGAGCCGTGTGGGACACTGAGGAATTTAGACATTTCCATCCCCATGAGGGTGGGCGTGGGAAGAAGGATGAAAATGCGGCGGCGGTGCGGGTGCGATGATGAAGTGGAGATTTGCAAATGTTGGGGGTGGAAGGAAAACGGGACTGATTTTTATTCCAGGATTGCCACCATTTTTCCTAACGTGGATTACGGCGTTCTCGAAAGGGGCAGGAGAAGTGTGAGGATGGCGAAGCTGATTGAGCTGGGTGTCACGTTTGGTGGTGAGGGAGGAATTTGTGGAGATTGTGGGGATAAACTTGGACTATACTGAGGGTGAAGGTGTGTCAAGCGGAAATGTGGAAAACCACTTTATCAAAATAAAATTCCAAATAAAACTACTTTAAAAATTCTACTTATTTATTAATTAGCTTGTGTGTGAATCCACTTATGGCTATATGCAAATATATGCAAATGTCTAATATTTACACATCTTTGTAATTGTATATTTATGTATTTTCATGCAAGCGGGCTTACTCTAAGTTCAATGCACAAAGATAACGGAAAATAAAAATGATTTCCTTATGTTTTCGAACTATATATTCCATTAATTTTTCTCATTCTGGCTGAATTGCATAAATATTACGACATAGGTCAGAATGGTACCAAGAATCTGTAAATAATAATTGTGAAACTAATCACGACTTACATATTTACATCCTCGTGTGAAACACTTGCATTTTTTTTAATTACCGTCGCCATGAACGAATACGTCACCAAAAAGCTGTGTGCCTTAAGTCCGATCGGGTTTTGTGCCATGTCCAGTAAAACTAAAGTCACGCGAGACTCGTCCCTCTCCTCAAACTCGTGTTTGCTCCACATGTCGAAAATCACTTTCGAAATGCTCTGAAACTGTGCATGAAAAAAAATTAATGGGGAAATCAACTAGCTATAATTTTTTCATACACTGTTAGAAATCTGTTATAGTCTTATAGTCACGCAAGTATTGATTGCTCTGTTTTTTTGTTTAAAGTTTTTTTACTGACATAAAACTAGTAAAACTTTACTAGTGTAGTAAAACTTTAATACCAAGCTATTTATTAACCTTACTATACAGGGTTTTACTTATCAGTACACTGCTAAAAATCTGGTAGTCACATACATACTCCGTGCTGGTATTGATTTGGTAATAAATGTTCTACCAGATTGGTAGTAAATTGTTCCTGAGTGGTAAATTTTTCATTAACATTACCCGAATGGGAATGTTATGTTAATACCAGTGCCGGTAGAGTCATAGATATGTACATATATGTACTCTCGTAGGTAATGATTTAATACCAGTTTTCTAAGAGTAGTGATGGTAATCCGTAACCGATCCTATCCTAGGATCGTAAAAACTCGGATAGGATCGGATTTTCACACGGATCGGATAGAGGATCCGAGGATCAGACAATCCGATCCGATCCTAACCGATGAGATCCTAGGATCACACAGGATCCTCGGATCATCCGATGTAAACTCGTTTCACATTTGGTGAGTTCATCACATGGCGTACATTACCCGAACGAGCCGAATTATGTTATTATTCTACACCAGTTATTTTTATTTTGGCGTTGAAATCATACTAAATTGAATAATTTGAACGCCAAAATAAAAATAACTGGTGTAGAATAATAGGATAATTCGGCTCATTCGGGTAATGTACGCCATGTGATGAACTCACCAAAAACCGTTCCAATAAATAAAGAAAAGCAGCTGGTAAAGTATTTCCATAGTTAGACACAAGGTGTCTCACACATATCATCCGCGGATATCCTACGATCGGATCCTAGGATCGGATCGCATCGGATTTCGAGTAGAACCGGGAGCCGATCCGATCCTAAAGCGAGCAAATCCGATCCGATCCTATCCTGTATTTATCCGATCCTATCCTACGGATCGGTTAATTTAGGATACGGATTACCATCCCTATCTAAGAGTGTATGTACCACTTCGTTAGAGTTGTAACGCTTGGTATTATTTTAATACTGGATTTCTAAGAGTGTGAATTTCACTCACATTGGCCGAACTTTCCGCACAGATTCCCAGGGAAGCAACAAACCCTGCAAATTGCATCATAATTTGGACTAATTCAAGCGTTGGCACTTCATCAAGTGCGCCGAAATACGTGCAAAATGACGACGCTCCGATAAACCAAGCAGCAAATAAGGCAATTGATGAACATTCGTTCATATTTGTGGTTACTTCCTTAAGGACGTCGTAATGGGTGAGAATCTGTCAATTTTATATTTCATATTTTATTTCTTTTTATAATTTTGAGTAGGTATTTCAATTTACAATTTCCAAAGTAAGATTTTTTCTGTTGTGGGCGAGATACTTGACGGAATCCTTGCTCAATTTGTAACACTGTCCAATTGAGATGTACACAAAGGCGATAAACGTGAACATACAAAAGTTTATAATGATGAGAAAAGTCAGTTGGATTTGCTGCATTACACCTCGATTTTTTGAGAATGAAAAATATGCTGAAATCAAAACCTTCACGAGATGTGAAACTGACATTATCAGGAAAACAATTGTTGTCGCAGTGGCCTAAAAAATATATGGTTTTTAAAGTTAAGATGGTTTTCGAGATTGGCATTTTCATATCAAAATGCGGATTGGTAAGTAGATCCGATCTGGTAATATCCGAAATCTCGGATTTGTTATCGAGTTGTTCACTATCGAATGGATCCGATCAGGTCCGATAATATCCGATAATCGGATCGGATTCAAGTTATGGTAAACGGGCGGATTATCCGGTCAGATCGGATATTACCTAATTGTATTTATACCCTAATTAAAATGTGCAGTACATATAATTTACCTTTAACCATGTAATCCATCCAATTTCACTAGAACGTTTGCCCGCAATTTGCAAGCAGTTCGAGTAAAGTTTTCCCATTGAAGCGCCCCCATTCTTGTTCAGGGTATAAGCAAAGATGTAAATTCCACTGATGGCGGAATATTTATGAAACAGGACGTACAAGCCGGCCGGATTTTGTTGAAATGATTTCGGAAACTTGTATCCACCCAAGGATATAAACGTAGCAAACATTACTATTTGTGGAAGCCATGACACCAACTATATAATTGAAAATTTTTTAGGTAATTGATTAAGTTTTACTGACGTTTTAGTTATTTCCGAACCTTCCTAAACGTTGTTATTTCCACGGTGAGAACATGCTTCCCATTCAAATTCACGGTTAAAGGGACACGATATGTGTACGGAGTTAGAAATGTGTAATATGCAAATTTGTGAAATAATTGGAAATTTAAGAATATTTCAGAAGTAAAAGGTTCAATTTTTACAGGGTAGTTAATTACACGGAATACTCGCTTATCAAATGACGCGGTGTTAATCATTCTTAAATATATTTTTAGCAACTTAATTCAGCTGAGGCTAATACAAAAAAAGACTATTTCTAGATATGTAGGTCATCTAATGGCTCCTCACAAAGTGCACAGGTTAGTCTCACTGCATATGTACATAGTCGAGAAATACGCTAAGAAGCGTGTCTCTAGAAATCGTATCGATTTAATCCAGCTAATGATGTTATATAAAAACATTCATTTAATTAATTAAATTTCGGTTGTGCATAACACAATACGATGGGCGTATTCACTGATTATATCAACTTTTATAAGTGTACCGCTAATTACCCCTGTTATCTCTTCTCGTAAGTTTTTTAACGCCCAATACATATAGGGGACCGTCCGTAAATTGTGTCACGCGAGAGGGCGGATGGAGGGGGGTCCAAGGCTCCAATAATATTGTGCCTATCTGACACATGTGAAAGGGGGGTGGGTCTAAAAATTCGCGAGTTTTGAGTAACACAATTTATGGATGTCCCCTAATTTATTAAGTGTTGAATTGCAGAAAATCAAATCAAAGTCAAAAATTTCCCGAGAATGGGTACACAAAATGTATAAAATCAGTTCAAAAAGATTTTTTATCCCTTTGTGCATGATAGATATTTATGTATGTACGATGAAGTGTTTGAAACAATATTGCTTCAATTTGTGTAGCTGCAAACACATTCGTATTATTCACTCCATTGAAACTAATAAGGGAAAGTACAAGCATTTAGTTATGTAAATACGGCAAAAGTATGTAAGTAAGGATTTTTTATTTTTAGGTTTTATTTTTATTTTTATTATTCTAATAAACTGACACAACCTGTATTTGCATCGAATTAATCCCCAAGGAACTCCCCAAGTGCAAAAACCTTGTTCCATTTATAAATTTTTGTATGTATTATATGTACATGCATAGTATGTGTCTAATAAATATTTACATTTCTATACAAATTTGCATATGCACACGTACTCAAAATCCTAAGCTCTACATACAAATTGAAACGAATTATAAAAATCGCTCCCTTATTTTTTCAAACTCTTCCTCTACATACCCTTAATTTTTCTCATTTTGGCTGAATTGCATAAATATTACTACATAAGTCAGAATGGTGCCAAGAATCTGTAAATAAAAATTGTCAAATTATTCAACCTCGAAACACTTAAGTACATACATACACGTATGTAAAGTGTAAATTTCTTACCGTCGCCATCAACGAATATGTCACCAAAAAGCTGTGTGCCTTAAGTCCGATGGGATTTTGTGCCATGTCCAGTAAAACTATGGTTAGACGAGACTCGTCCCTCTCCTCAAACTCATTGTTGCTCCACATGTCGAAAATCAATTTCGAAATGCTCTGAAACTGTGTATGCAAAACAAACAAAAAATTTGGCAAGTCATTTAAGTAATTTGAATTTTTTCATGTACATATGCCACTCAACCCACATTGGCCGAACTTTCCGCACCGATTCCCAGCGAAACTACAAACCCTACAAATTGCAGCAAAATCTCGACTAACTCTAATGTCGGGACTTGATCCAGTGCGCCGAGGTACGTGCAAAATGACGACGCCCCGATAAACATAGCCGCAAATAAGGCATTTGACGAACAATCGTTCATATTTCCGATTACTTCCTTGATGACACCGTAATGCGAAAGAATCTGTAAGTTTAATATTTTAGGTTTTGATAAAAAATTACAAATTGTATTCCAACTTACCATTTCGAAAGTGAGGTGTTTTCTATTCTGGGTGAGAAATTTGACCGAATCTTTGCTCAATTTGTGGCACTGTGCAGTCGTGACGTACACGTAGGCGAGAAACGTGAGCATATAGAAGTTGATAATGATGAGGAAAATTGTTTGAAAAATTTGCCCTGTTACACCTTGTTTTTCCGAGAATGAAAGATATGCTAAAACCAAAACCTTCATGAAACGTAAAACTGGCATTGTCAAGAGAACAATTGTGACGGCAGTGGCCTAAAAATTAGTAAAGAAGATGGTCATCAAAATTGCACGCTTATAAATCCAGTATTAAAATAATACCAAGCAGTATTCATATACAAGACCCTATTGAATCAATACTTTTGATAAGTAGTACCGTGTAGTAATAGTTGAATATCAAATTTTGACCATACCGGTACAAATTTTTACGGACCGGTATAATATTAATACCACGCGATAGCAACTTTACTACCGAGAAATCAATAACTGCCTAGGTATACCAGATTTCTAACAGTGTGGCATTTTTCCCGGTATACCATATCTAAATGTCGTTTAATTTAAATTTGCATACCTTTATCCATGCAATCCATCCAATTTCACCACATCTTCTACCCGCAATTTGCAAACAGTTCGAGTAAAGTTTTCCCATTGAAGTACCCCCATTTTTGTTAAGGGTATAAGCAAAGATGTAAATTCCACTCATGGCGGAATACGTATGAAACAGGGCGTACAAACCGGCCGGGTTTTGTTTTAATGATTTCGGAATCTTGTATCCACCCAGGTATACAAACGTAGCAAAGACTATTAATTGTGGGATCCATGATGCAAACTAAAACCGATGGATGAAAAAAAAATTTCCGAAATTGAAGACTTTTACTAATTTCTGGTACAAAGAGGACTCATTACGAGTTCGGATCGTTAGTTATGTTAGCAAAAAGCAAAGTTCGCAAAAAATTTTGGCCTGAAATTTCATTTGCGAAGTTCCCCTAGGTTTTTATTTAGTTTGCAAGTGTTTTTGTCCAAAATAATTTTGCGAGCGAACATGCGAACTCGTAATGAATACCCCCACAGTTTTCTAACCTTCCGAATCATCGTTTTTTCCACCTTCATAACATGCTTCCCATTCACATCCACAGTTAAAGGGGCACGGTAATTGTACGGAGTTAGAAACGTGTGATGCACAAATTTGTGAAATAATTGGAAATTTAAGTATATCTCTGACGTAAATGGTTCGATTTTTGGTGGGTAATTTATAACCCGAAATATTCGTTTCTCAAATGACTCGGCGTTCTTCATCCTTAATTACATATATATTTAGTAACTTAACCACTTCACCCCTGAGAGGCGAATATTTTCATACCTTTCACCCCTAGTAACGGCGAATTTTTTCTTCCCTTGACCCCGAAATTTTCACCTACTGCATGACGTTAATTACTGGGAGATGAATTGAAAAATGGTGTTCCCACCGGAATTATTCTGGACACTTTTTTATGAAAGTTGATGCGAATAACCATTTGGGAACGGATTTTGAGTTGTAATTTGCCTTTGTGCATTGTTGCGAACCACTAATTTGTATAGCCGAAAATAGCCAACACGCCGAATTTAAAAATGATTGTAATTGCATGCAAAGTTGCACAAACACTGATTAATACGTGCATAATAGTACATATATTCGCAAAAATCGATTATCACCCCTCAAGGGCCCCAGAAGCGGATTTGGGCGGGAAAATTATATGGCTTTCAATTCATGACATTGGCTATAAATAATTTTGTAATTAGACTAAAATGTGTAAAAATTGCTCCTTGTACAGTTAACATGCATAGAATTTACGCATACTTAGGGCAGGAAAACAAACGTTTTCTTACAGTGACTTTAAATTTATAGCAGTGGTAATGAATAATTATAGCATCAACTGTTCGAAACCATACTTTAGCGCATTTTGAATATAACTCAATTTTAACGGGAAAATTATATGCTACTTTCCAGACAATCTCTTAATTTTCCCGCCCAACAAGATTTCATCGGCTCCAGTGGTTAGTTTTCCCGCCAAAAATGTCGTTGGGGCGTTCTAAATCCGAGAAAAACAATTTCACAGCAGTTTTCAAAACTGGGCGTGTTAGCTAGAAATAGCCAGTTGGCTATAAATTGTTTTTACCTCCCTTTATAACATTGGTTCCGAAGAGGCAATTCATTTTCCCGCCCAAATGGCGGATTGTTGACTCAAAACTATACTTGGAAGAGCAATGACCTAATTTTTTTCTGGATACGACACATAGTCGTATGCCGGTGGGAACGGAAAATACGCCACATGGTCGTTTCCGTTGTCAAGGGTCAATACGACACATCGTCGTATTTCGGAGCCAAGGGAACTTACGCCACATAGTCGTATTCGGCGTAAAGGTCAAATACGCCACATAGTCGTTATAGGGGCGAAGTGGTTAACGTTAAATTTCTTTTAATATTTTCACGAATTGTTTTTACGCAGGATCTAAGTATGCGAAGACTGCTTCGTTTGTATGTAGTTCGTTTTTCGAGACATTTATAATTGCTAACCAAGGGATGTATCAACTTAATTTATTGATAAAGCTAAAAAACACATATTTTCTAAATGTATATGACTCATCTACATAATGACTCTTGTGCACAGGCTAGTCATTACTCGCTGAATACGCCAAAAGGCGTGGCTTTTTAGTCTCATCGATTTAATACAAACTAAAAGTGTTTGTCCATAAATGCACTCATTTAATTAAATTTCGGTTGTACACCACACAATGCAATGCACTCTTAGAAAACTGGTGACTGATAGATATTAAATCATTACTGACCAGGATACATATGTATGTATGTATGCATATGACTTTATTGGCACTTGTAATAACGGACATTACGGTTTATGTACATATGTAGTAATGTGGTAACGAAAAATTTACCATTGAGTAACAAACTACTACAAATCTGACAGGAAGTTAATACCAAGCCAATACAAGCGGTAAGTTGATATAAGGCTCTACCTGATTTTAAACTGTGGGCATATTTGTTCATTTCAACTCTTTCAGAATTTACTTATTACACACGCTTACATTGATTCTGACAATGTAATTTATAAAGTTGTCACATGAACAAGGCTGTCAAAGTAATTAAGAAGCTTTCTTAATTAATGATTACAGTGATAAAAATCCATAAATTTCGAAGAGAATTAATTTTATACTTCCAGTTATAAAAATTATGAAAGTAATTAATTGTAAAATATTTATATTATGTATCTGTCTCAACCTGAGACATTAAATACTCATTTGTCCAAGGCTTGGCGAAGCAGAAATAAATCTGCGAAGTCTTCTCACAACAGGACATCAATGGCTTAACTTAACTGGAATTTTTCTTCGCGTAACTAAACTGCAGATAAATTAGCACGTAGGTCAAAATCGTTCCAAAAATCTATTGTGGTACAAAAAAACACAAATTTATAGTTTTCAGAAATTTTAAAATCTTATACATATATATGCAGTCACTAACCGTAGCCACCAAGGAAAAGGACACGAGAAACGTGTGTGCCCTCAGACCTACGGGATTTTGTACTACGTAGCAAATAAATAGTTAAATTAACTTGTTATAAATTTTGTCCTCACATGGAATAATTTACAGGCCTTTACAGACGTACCAATGTCCATAAAAATTATAGAAATTCCTCGTTCCTCTCGTTCGTTTAGTCCGCCGTGTTTCCACAACTCAAAAATTACCTTGGAGATTTCATTAAACTAGATTATCAAAGTAAGTATTTTACTTATCAACTACTGTGATAACGATATTGTATTTGTCAATTTTGTAAAAGATTGCTGCAAGTGATTAAATGAAACTTACATTTGCCGTACTTTGCGCACATAATGTCAACAATACCGCAAACATGATAAAATGTGCTACAATTTCTATCACGTCACTAATCGGTTCTTGATCCAGGCTTCCTAAGTACTTGCAAAAAGCAGAAGTTCCAATAAAAATAGCACCGAACAAAATTTTCGACGTGGAGCGATTCATTTTATGTGTGATATCCTTAATAACGCTGTAATGCGTCAGAATCTAGAAATTACAAACGATGCCGTTTACATTGTATGAGCATTTTTTAGAAATCTTGGTATTAAAGTAATACCAAGCGGGATTCATGTGCGACTCTACCAAAGTGACAAAACTTATAAACTTCTTATTTATGTAGTTATTTACCTTATCGAACCTTAACGCGTCCCGGTTAACTCGAAGAAATTCTAGCGAATCCCTACTCAACTGATAACACGCAATTATCGTAATGTAAAAAAACGCTAGAAAAGCATCTGTATAAAAATTAATCAACATTAGGTACGGCGTCGATATAAAAAGATCCTCAAAATCCATGGTTGTATCCAGGTATGCCGTAACAACTATTTGCACTTGTTTCAAGACAGGAAATCCGAGAAGTACTCGGGTTACCCAGGTCATCTGTAAGCACCAAAAATCAGAGGTAAAACTGGCAATGCAATTAACCTCTTACGTTTCTGGGATTTTAAAATTTGCTACATTTTCCGGCATTTTGCACCTTGATAAATTTCCATTATCTCTTCATAAATAGATTGAAAGATGTGTTCATCAAAATTCATAAGATATATAATTACCAACATTATTGTAACTGGCATGCAATGGATATAATTTTTCTACATACACAAACGTGCATAATTGGGAGCACAGCGACATTTCTAAAAATAGCACGGTTGTCAAGTGATAAAAAATCATCACGCAACGAAATATTCCCGAAAATTTATTGGTAGCATATAGGTAAATTTAGTGGTAATTAATAAAAGCAGTGATTTTTAAGGTTATACCTTAACCCTCTCCCACCAACTAATTCCGTTCCTTCCGTAGTGCTTGCTCCGCATGAGTTCGTAGCATTGCGAGTTTAACGTCCCCATCGTTCTTCCCTTATTCCGGCTCAGCGTTATAACAAAGAGCAAAACCCCACCCATCAATGAAAACGTATGGACCAAGTCGTACAATACTGACAGGTCTTGACTCAAAGGTTTATTTAATTTGTATTCTCCAGCGATTAAAAATGTTGCGTAGAGAAGAATCTGTAGCAGCCAGCAAATTACCTGAGGAATTTAACAGTTAACTATTATTACGTCTCTCTGTTTACGAAATTGAGGAAGATTAGAAGTAAATATGTATTTAGTAACGCTATTTCAACCTTTACATACATACACAACTGAACAGCAGAATTTGCAAAACTTCGTGTTTGAAAACTATAGGATTTTTTACAAATTCAGGCTTCTGTGCATTGGAAGAATATTTCACAAACCATTGGCTTAAATGCATGGAATTAAAATCGCTAGCTTTGACTAAATGTATGTAAATAAATATGAGCAAATGCAGAAAGATGAGTTGCATAAATTTCTAAAATACCACCTTTACCTTTCTGAAAATCGTTGTCTTCCCCACTACCCCGGCATCCTTTCCCAAGTCAAGATGCGTCGATACCACATATTTGTACGGAGAGAGAAACCCGTAGTACGCAAAGTTGTAGAATATTTCGAAATGCAGAAACACTCCAGTTTCGAATGGGATCAATTCCTTATTAATATCTGACTTCATGCTAACTTTTTTTGTAAATAGACTAGATCCTATAGCAGGTGGATCACTTGGTAGTTAGTACAGCTACGTAGTCAAAAACAAGTTTTGAAATCTGAAATTATTGTGGAATAAGGTAAATATATCTGACTACGTGTTCTTAAAATTTCATAAGTTTTCCTCGAAAGAAAAACTTCCTATCAGATTTCAAAACGAGTAAGTCGAGAAATGAATTTTTTGTAAGTACCAAAATTCGAGATACAAAGACTCGAAGAAGTCTTCACCACATTTCAACAGAGAAGGGTGTGGCCGTGTAAAAATTAAAACATTCATAAAAAAGTATGGAGAATCCGAAAATGTAAACTTCAAATAATCACCATTTGAAATAACCATCATATCGACCCCTCAAAAGTTAAAAACGATTGAATCTTTCTTTGAAAATTATCCATCCACGTCGGTGCCTGATGCGGCCATGAAGTCAAAGATTGATACAAACCACTTGTACCATATTAAGGCCTATAAAATGGGGGTCAAATGGTATGCAAAGAAATCTCCAGCAAAACATATGGGAACTGAGGAAAAAATGGTAATCGCACGACCTCCGAAGCTTTACAACAAAAGTTCACCAAAAAAGTTGGTCATTCACGACGAGTCCTACATCCTTAAAAGCGTGACAGAAACTCTGGGAGGGCAATTTTCTTATGGGAAATATATCTCTCAACTGAAAACCGAAGAGAAGTTAAAATATTTTTTGAAATTGCTCAAAAAATCTCTGGTTTGGCTGCGTTGGGTCAATTTGGGCATGTTTCAGACCCCTCAGTTCACATGGGCTGTTAGGACGCACAGGTTTATTTTCGGAAATGTGTGATAACCCGTCTGATTCCTTTCATCAAAGAGTATCATAAAATATAAAATGCAATTTTTTGGACCGACCTTGGACCAATCCACAATCCAACAACTATCAAGGAACAAATCGAAACAAAATTCAGTTTGACGTCGAAAAATGGAAGCCTCACATACATCCCTCATCTTCGCTCAATAAAAAAATGTCAGCTATGTGTAAGAAGGAATACTCCCAGCTTTGTGAAACAGTCGATACTTTAACAGAATTTCCATTAACAAAATTTTTGTTCCGATGACTGAAAATGAGCAATCAAGTTGCAAAGTCTTCCGGAACAGCATTAATGGCGGGCGCGACAAAAAACAGCAAGTGCGAAGTGGATAATGGATTAAGGTCTCCTTTCGCCACTGATTCGCCGCGGCCATCGTATTTAACATATACCAAAATTTGAGATTTGAAAATTCATATTTGACCATTTACACGCCAAAATGCCAAGTGATCCACCTGCTATAGGATTTACTCTATGTATGTATGGTTTTCTGATGCTGCAGTTTGATCACTTTTTGCTGATAACTGCTGAACTATAACTACGTACAAATAAGTTCTAAATACGTTTGTATTTAGAACGTGGCATCGTCGATTTCATGAGGACTTCAAATTTACCAGCGTTGCAAATGCACAGGAATATATGTACCAAATATTAATTAATTAAATTAATCAAGTAAATGTTATCTATTTTGTCTCCATCTTGTCCGACGCCCATTTTTACATCCTCCTCCTTCCACAAATATAGATAACTAGCCTATAAGCCCGTCTTAAAGACGGGCCAAATTTAGAGTTTAAAACGAACCCACCAAAATCTTTGGATTAACGAAGTACATATGTAATTGGCGCGAGTTTTTTTAACGAAATTTTTTAACGTTGCTAAGGAATTTTTTTAACGTTACTAAGGAATTTTTTTAACTTTGCTAAGGATTTTTTTAATGTTGCTAAGGAATTTTTTAAATGTTGCTAAGGAATTTTTTTAACGTTGCTAAGGAATTTTTTTAATGTTGCTAAGGAATTTTGTTAACGTTGCTAAGGAATTTTTTAAATGTTGCTAAGGAATTTTTTTAACGTTGCTAAGGATTTTTTTAAATGTTGCTAAGGAATTTTTTTAACGTTGCTAAGGAATTTTTTTAATGTTGCTAAGGAATTTTGTTAACGTTGCTAAGGAATTTTTTAAATGTTGCTAAGGAATTTTTTTAACGTTGCTAAGGATTTTTTTAAATGTTGCTAAGGAATTTTTTTAACGTTGCTAAGGAATTTTTTTAATGTTGCTAAGGAATTTTGTTAACGTTGCTAAGGAATTTTTTAAACGTTGCTAACGAATTTTTTTAATGTTGCTAAGGAATTTTTTTAACGTTGCTAAGGAATTTTTTAAATGTTGCTAAGGAATTTTTTTAACGTTGCTAAGGATTTTTTTTAATGTTGCTAAGGAATTTTTTTAACGTTGCTAAGGAATTTTTTTAATGTTGCTAAGGAATTTTTTTAACGTTGCTAAGGAATTTTTTTAATGTTGCTAAGGAATTTTGTTAACGTTGCTAAGGAATTTTGTTAATGTTGCTAAGTAAGTTTTTTAACGTTGCTAAGGAATTTTTTTAATGTTGCTAAGGATTTTTTTTAATGTTGCTAAGGAATTTTTTTAACGTTGCTAAGGAATTTTTTAAACGTTGCTAACGAATTTTTTAAATGTTGCTAAGGAATTTTTTTAACGTTGCTAAGGATTTTTTTAAATGTTGCTAAGGAATTTTTTTAACGTTGCTAAGGAATTTTTTTAATGTTGCTAAGGAATTTTGTTAACGTTGCTAAGGAATTTTGTTAATGTTGCTAAGTAAGTTTTTTAACGTTGCTAAGGAATTTTTTTAATGTTGCTAAGGAACTTTTTTAACGTTGCTAAGGGATTTTTTAAACATTGCTAAGGAATTTTTTTAATGTTGCTAAGGAATTTTGTTAACGTTGCTAAGGAATTTTGTTAATGTTGCTAAGTAAGTTTTTTAACGTTGCTAAGGAATTTTTTTAATGTTGCTAAGGAACTTTTTTAACGTTGCTAAGGGATTTTTTAAACATTGCTAAGGAATTTTTTTAACGTTGCTAAGGATTTTTTAAACATTGTCAAGGAATTTTTTAACGTTGCTAAGGAGTTTTTTTAACGTTGCTAAGGAATTTTTTAACGTTGCTAAGGAATTTTTTAACGTTACTGAAGAATTTTGTTAACGTTGCTAAGGAATTTTTTAACGTTGCTAAAGAATTTTTTAACTTTGCCAAGGGATTTTTTAACGTTGCTAAGGAATTTTTTAACGTTGCTAAAGAATTTTTTAACTTTGCTAAATAGGAATTTTAGGATTTTATTTTATTTTACTTGGGTAGGGAGAATTTTGGAGGCAGCTAACGAATACTTTTAGGATTCTTTAAACCGAAATCATAACCGAAATCACAACCTAAATCATAACCTAAATCATAACCTAAATCATAACCGAAATCATAACCGAAATCATAACCGAAATCATAACCGAATTCATAACCTAAATCATAACCGAAATCATAACCGAAATCATAACCGAAATCATAACCGAAATCATAACCGAAATCATAACCTAAATCATAACCGAAATCATAACCGAAATCATAACCTAAATCATTACCTAAATCATAACCGAAATCATAACCGAAATCATAACCGAAATCATAACCTAAATCATAACCGAAATCATAACCGAAATCATAACCGAAATCATAACCGAATTCATAACCTAAATCATAACCGAAATCATAACCGAAATCATAACCGAAATCATAACCGAAATCATAAGCGAAATTATTTCGACGTCGACGAAAGTACAGGGCGTATAAAAACTGTTAGAAACTGGCGCTATAGAGCGTTCCAGTTAACCTGGGTTGTCGCAGCGTTCCTTTTCCTACCTGGATTATTTGTGCGATGCTATTTCCTCCTTTTAGCAGAGGAAGGAAAAGAAGACAAAATGACGATATTTTTCACCGCCATGGCAACCGCGACGTTAGTCATGTTCGCCCTCCTTGCGTCCGTCTTTATCCGACCTGATGGGGCTGAAAAGCTCAAAACCTATTTTCAAGCAATTGTCGTCATGGAAAAAAAGTTGCTAGGTAAGTGAGGCGCTCCATCTTGAGAAAAACTTTGCGCATGGGATTTTCCCACCAATTAATCCATCCAGTAAAACCTATTTCACAGTCCGTCAATTTTATACCGCTCAATAAATCAAGTAAGTCAATCAAAGTTGAATATTTTAATCCACAGAATTCGTCCCGGACCCAAAATGCGGGAAGGGTGCTAAGATAAGCCGCATTTTGGAAAGGTGCAGAGTAATGATTCACTTCAGTTGCATACATTGTTTCTACACGGCTCCTTTTTTCGCTTTCCTGATCGGTTGTACAAAATCAAATCCAGTCTACGCAATGCTTCTGGATATCTACAATTTCGAATTATATCACGGATTAATCGTGAATTTGGTGTTGCGAGTCGTGGGCGGACTTGGCGTAGGGATTGGTGGCATGATAATGTTTTCGACAATAGGGACATGCCTACTGTTGGCGGCGTACTGTATTAATTGTCTCAACGTGTGGACCCTGTTTCTCGAGCCGATTGAAGGAAAAAATGGTGAGATGAGGCTTCGGGGAGGACTATTGTTCCAAAATTCTGTCAAAATGTTCAATATCTTGAAAATAATGACCTTTGTTGAGAGCAACATGTTCAGAGAGATGATGATGCCCTGTGCACATCATATTTTTGCTGTATTTTTCTCAACGGTGAGTTTCGTATATTTTCTGAAAGAATTGTCGCCACATAACCCAAACGGCATTTCCGTATTCGTTGTGATATTGTCGGTCATCGTTATTGCGATGATAACCATAATGGAGGTTTACGCTATATGTTTCGTTGCCGAGGCTGCGATCGGTTCTAAAATTTGGATCAGGCAGATGAAGGGGTGGCATGGCACGGATAAGTATAATAGGAAAGTGTTGCATTCGCTCTTGCCAAATTCGATAAATATTGAGTTTGTAACGTCGCTAGATAGCTTACGAAATGGGATCGAAATGAAATACTTTCTGACTTATGTGACACGAGTGTCAGATACTGCGATAACTTTCTTGATGATGGGTGGTTAATGAATAATTGTTGAAGGTCATTAATTACTGGGAGGTGGTAAATATGTGTATGTGTATGTGTAAGGCTTTCGTGACCGGGTTTTCTTATGGTTTAGCTGGGCCGCATTAACGTTAATTATCCCGCAGGGCTAATTTTATGCTAATTGACCAGAGCATTTAAATATTTGCATAATCCTGTCGTGGCCATTATAAATAAATACATTATGAATACAGAAGATAGCAAAGCATGCATATGGAAATGCACATTTAAGAAAATGCATATTATGCAAAGTAATAGCAGCATATATATCACATACCTATGTATAAAAACCGCTGGAATAGTGGTATATAAATTGTTGTTGTTGTGCTTTCAAAATTGTGAACTGCTTTAATTATGTAGCCGGTACATCAGCAAGGATGTTTAAATTTATTTTAGTTCTTCAGAAAACAAAGTATTCAAATCCCATGTATGGAAAGTATTCCATGAATAATTAATTTCTAGAACATAAAAAATTACAAAAGCCAATTCTTTAAATACCGAATGGCATTTGTATAATGCATACTATGTATTTCCCAGCCATGGAATCACTCTGGAAAACGGGCTTGCAGTTTCGTAATGAACTGGTTTTTCGTAAAAATCGGTCTTTCATAAAAATTCAATTTTAAAATTAGATTCTTGGTCGCGGAACCAATTCTTTCAGAAACATATCAACCTGGGAATACATATCTGAGAATACATACATATAAATATGTACTAAAAAACGTCCAATCGACTTTCTCTGGAAACTAAAATGCTGGAAACGATATTTTCCCAACTGTTGAGAAAGGCTGTAGTCGTCACGCAACGCAGTACATTTTACGTAGCGTACTATTTCGAGATCGACAAAACCACGGGGTGTATAAAACCTGTGAAAAATTGGCGCTATAAAGCGTTCCAGTTAATCTGGGTTGTCGCAGCGTTCCTTTTTCTACCTGGATTATTGGTACGATGTTATCTCCTGTTTAAGGCAGAGGAGGGAAAAGAAGACAAAATGACGGTATTTTTCACCGCTATATCGACCGGGGTGTTGGTCATGTTCGTCCTCTTTGCATCCGTCTTTATCCGACCGGGCGGCGTTTCCAAGTTCAAAGCTTGCTTTGAAGCACTAATTCTCATGGAAAAAAAGTTACTAGGTAAGTATCACAGGAGTGAATTCATTGATTCTAAGAAAAATTAACCAACTGAGATTTTAAAAGCAATTTACACTGTAAAGCATCCGGTAGAGTCACATATGTACTCCGTACTGGTATTGATTTGGTAATAATTCAATACCTGATTGGTTATAGTTTAATTCTGAGTGGTAGCGATTTCATTACCACAACATTACTACGCCGTAACGATCGATATTACAGATGCCGGTAGAGTCATACATATATGTACTCCGTCCGGTAATGATTCGTAATGATTCAATACCAGATGCCTAAGAGTGTTACAATTAAATAAGACCTGCTTCACACTCAAACTAAATCTCAATTTACCATTTTGATCCCTAGAATTCCTCCCGAATCCAAAATGCCGAAAGTGTACGAAGGTAACCCGCGCTGTGGAAACGTGCAGCGTCTTGATTCAATTCATTTGCATACATTGGTTCTATATTTCTCCCTTTCTCGCCTTCCTGATCGGTTGTACAAAAGCAAATCCACTTTACGCGATGCTTCGGGATATCTACAATTTCGAAGTGCGTCACGGAGCCCTTGTCAATTTGGTGTTGCGAATCGTAGGCGGACTTGGCGTCGGGTTGGGTGGCATGATCATGTTTTCGACAATAGGGACATGCTTACTGTTGGCGGCGTACTGTATTAATTGTCTCAACGTGTGGACCCTGTTTCTTGAGCCGACTGAGGAAACAAATGGAGAGATGAAGTTGCGGGGCGGCCTGTTGTTCAAAAATGCCGTCAAGATGTACAACACCCTGAAAATAATGACTATCATTGAGAGCAAAATGCTGAGAGAGATGATTATGCCTTGTACGCACCATATTTTTGCAGTATTTTTCTCAACAGTGAGTTTCATATATTTTTTGAAAGAAGTGTCGCCCCATAACCCTGGCCACATTTCCGTGTTCGTCGTGATGGTGTCATTCAGCATGTGTTCGATGTTCACCCTGATGGAGGTTTACGCAATTTGTTTTGTTGCGGAGGCTGCGATCGGGTCTAAAGTTTGGATCAGACAGATGAAGAAATGGCAAGGTAGGGATGAGTATAACAGGAAAGTGTTGCAGTCACTGTTGCCAAATTCGATCCATAACGTCGCTAGATAGCTTACGAAATGGGATTGAAATGAAATACTTTTTGACTTATTTGACCCGAGTGTCGGAAAATGCGATAACTTGGTTGTTGGCATATGGTTAATGACTGAAGGTATGGGTAGTTGTGGGTGTCGAACTTCGATTATCGAAGTGTGGTAAGTACATATGTACATATGAGTCTTATGGTTCAAGTAACTATATATGTATTTACATGCATTGATGGATATTAAACCCTCGGAAATGCATAACTAACAATGCGATGGTGTGAAGTGTAACCCTCCGATTAGGCTTAAATTTTAAAATTAGGTGGTCCAAGCCAATACAACTAACGTTTCTTCAGGCAGTTTGTGCGATGGTGAGAGTTACTCCAAATATTTGAGGTCAAAGTTCAAAAAACGGCCAACTTTTTTCAGGCGGAGTGAGAAAACTCCACTTCCAGTCTCTTCCCCTCGCTTTGATTTTCACTCCGAAAAATAATTCATTTCAACAATTTTAAATTTAATTTTTTTTGTAGAAAAATATTAATTATTCATTGTACATGTGACCGTATGATTATTTTCATAAAAGTCCACGAAACAATACGATAAACTGCACCAGCTGAATTTGATGAATGTGGGATTGCCACAATTCAGGTCGCAACTAATATTTTTTTTCTCTAAGACATACGTCGTTTACATTTTTAAACTCGGGCTTTTCTTCATCACCCCATAATCCGCTCGAGTACCAACAATATCGAATCATTGGAACAAACACAGGAGCACTTAAAATATAAATTAATTGGATATTAGAACCAACGCGTTCGAAATGGAAAGCAAGTTAAGTTTTTCCATGTTTATTTACCGTTGGCGAATTTATAAATTAACTTTTATGTAAATTTGTACTAGAAATAAGTAAAAATCGCACTTATTTAAGCATGAAGGCGTATGCGTGAGCGAGACACCTGCAAATCAAAGCGAGGGGAAGAGACTGGAAGTGGAGTTTTCTCACTCCGCCTGAAAAAAGTCGGCCGTTTTTTGAACTTTGACCTCAAATATATTGAGTAACTCTCACCATCGCACAAACTGCCTGAAGAAACGTTAGTTGTATTGGCTTGGACCACCTAATTTTAAAATTTAAGCCAAATCGGAGGGTTACACTTCACACCATCGCATTGTAAGTTTTATCGAGTATTAGCTAGCATAGTTCGAAATATTTGGATCTCATAAAATATATTCAAGCTTAAATGTAATATAATGTGCTTCATGCAAACAAGCGTCAAGAACAAGATTTTCAAAGCTTGTAAAATTAATCGTGGTAAAATTAGGGGCACTCGTATAAATAAAGTGTGACTACAAACACATGTACATATTGCATAATCTGCCGCGGCATGATTATGATAGTCAGGTTTGCACACACGATATGTATTATACGAATGTACAATGGAATGCAAATAATCGAATATTATACTCCCCTCCCCCCGCCATGTATACAGTTGAACAAACAAGATGGGCTTGATTATCAAGGCGCTTATAAAATTAAAATTTGTACCACGTACTAGGCAATTGCTAATTCTAATTTTATCTGCAAATTTGATTTGAAAAATAAGATTCTTTGTATGTCTGATCGGTGTACGGAAATTTGGGTATGGAAATTTGGTCTCGGAAATTTGGGTATGGAAATTTGGGTATAAGGAAATATGGGTAGCGGTATATTTGGGTATGCAGAATTTTAGGTATGGGAAATTTGGGTATGACAAAAAATTAGCCGGAACCAGAAATTTCCATATCCAAATTTCAGGGAATCTTTGATTTCAAGCCGTTGCAAACGAAATGTAGCAAAGGGGTGAAAACACACGTAATTGTCTTTGTGGCACGCCCACAACGTTCTCATTTTGTCCCGTTTTTACACCCCACCCGCGTAATTCGAACTTACACGACCATACCTTTCAATACACACCCCACATGACAAAAGTCATTTTTCGACATTCGACACCGCCCACACGGTCCCGGGGTAGTCGCATGTCGAAATGATAGCGATTTCTGAAATTCCCGTCCAAAAATACGTCTAAAACGGTCAAAATAAAAAATTCGACTCATTTGGCAGTTGGGTCACGGGGGCACAGTGACCTTACGACCTACAACGCCCATCTTCGAAACTTCGAACTCATCCCGTCCCCAAAAATTAGAAACACGTTGACGAAAACCGTATGTCATGAAATACGAAACCGTTCTAAAGTTATCGTAGATACAGATGGACGGACGGACAAGACATTTCCATAAAGGGGTTTTCACCGCTTAATAATCGGCCCTTTTAAGGGCCACCACATTTTCCGAAGAGCAATTGTTGAGAAGTATTTTTTGTCATACCCAAATATACCGCTACCCATATTTCCGAGACCAAAATTTCTGCAGACCGAAACTTCTGATACCCAAATTTCCATACCCAAATTTTCGAGACCCAAATTTCCATACCCAAATTTCCGAGAATCGTCTGATCAATGTATATATGTATGCGTGCGACAAAGGTTAATAAAGGAATAAAAGAATGAAAGACTATTCTGTGTTGAAGCTGAAGCGTCAGACCGAATGGGAATAAATCCTTATTGTCGAATCTCAAACTACCTCCGTTTATGTAAACATTTATTTATACGAAGCAAATGAAACAAATTTTCATACGCACAATCTAAAAAGTTTGCTAATTCCAACAATATATGTATACATAAATATCAGGGGTGGGCAAGATACTTGGTCAAGATACAAGATACAAGATAGTATCTTTATCTTGTATCTTCGTCGCCTGATCAGAGAAGTATCTTGTATCTTGTATCTCTTATCTTTTAGAAAGTCGAAAGTATCTTGTGTAAGTATCTTATCTAGATATGCCTGGCAGAAAAGTATCTTAAGATAGTTGACAAGATACAAGATACTTTTTCTCAAAACTCCGTCAAATTAAGTCAATTTCTTACTACTGGCAGTAAATTTGACCATGAATTTGTCGTAACCAGAATTTGGTGAATTTTTAGTTTATGTTTTGCCAAAACAAACTTGTGCATACATATGTACATATGTATATATGTTCATGTGTACTCGTACATTTGTACACATACATACGTTGCACGTTACATGATATGTACCTATGCTGAACTAATGTATAGATCTTATAGGGTTTAGTTTGAATAAGCAGGAAATATTGTAAAAACAATACCAACTTCTTAAAAATATACGTATGTTAGATAGAGTTCTAGTTTTTCGAAATTTTTCGAAGCATAAGCACTGGTAACAAAATTTTTAAGATGATTGTAGAATGATTTTAAATTTTGTACTCACTAGATTTTTTCGTTTAAATGATTAAACATGACTAATTGGGCATGAATACCAAGCTAAAAAAGAAAGTATCTTATCTAGTATAAAAGTATCTTAAGATACATATCTTGTATCTTGACTACTCAATTTTTAGGAAAGTATCTTGTATCTTGTATCTTGTGTACTTGAACAAGATGTATCTTTTATCTTGTATCTTATATCTTATCCTAGAAAGTATCTTATCTTGTATCTTGTATCTTACGACCAAAGTATCTTGCCCACCCCTGATAAATATAGACTAATTAAATCATGTAACAGGTAAATTACTCTAGCCCCTAGCTTACCAAAGACACTGTCACATTTCAGCATCATACTAGAGTTGATAATGCCTAATATAATTTCAGTAATCGCCATGCTGCTTGGGAAAACAACGTTAAAAGTTGGCCGAAACGGTTATTTACATACGTGGATTAAATGAATCGATGTGAATTAGAGGCCCAAGGTCCCTATGTAGTCGTCTTCGCGACATGGTTGGGTTTCTCATCGATATTGCGTTTATGCCAATTACTCGGTTTGGCCTATTGTATGCAAATTAATTAGGTCATTAGTTAATTTCATAAATATGACCTTGCTGTCCCTTTATAAAAAATTAAGATCACACCAATTTTGACGTCAATTGCCACAACTAGAAATATGAAACTGCATACAAATGACATACGTACAAATTTCTAGCTATTCACACTCTAATAAAGTGTAATAATTGTTCGACGGAAATCTAACTTTTAAGAACTAGTAATGTACGTACACACGTCACTTCTTTTAATATGGAACTTATAAAAATTTTACAGCAGCGATACAGCAACGACTTGCAAGTCATGGAATCACCTTCAGAAACATACCACGCTACAAATATTAACTATCTACCTATGCGGAAAAGCCTAAATTGCAGTGATTAATGATTAACTGGATTAAGGATTCATTGTGAATCCAACTAACTTCATGCCCATCAACTTTATTATCTATTTTACAGAAACTAGTTGGGGAACTAGTTTCTTCTTCAAAGTTAAAATGCTAGAAACGGTATTCTCCCAGCTCTTCAGAAACGGTTTGGTCGTCTCGCAACGTTGCACATTTTACCTCGCGTACTATTTCGAGTTCGACAAAACCACCGGGTGTATAAAGCCTGTGAAAAATTGGCGTTACAAAGAGTTCCAATTAATCTGGATTGTCGCAACTTTCTTCGTCCTACCTGGACTATTGGTGCAATGCTACCTCCTGTTTACAGCAGAGGAGGGTAACGAAGACAAAATGACGATTTTCTTCACCGCTGTGTCAACTGGGACGTTGGTCATGTTCGTCCTGTTTGCTTCCCTCTTAATCCGACCGGAGGGGGTTGGCAGGTTCATTGCCTGTTTTGACATAATTATTGTCCTGGAGAAGAAGCTGCTGGGTGAGAATCGATCTATTTTATGGAAAAAGTTAGCTGCTGGGATTTTTTAAGAAAACGATATATAGTTTTTATGTAACCGCTAAATTAAGAGGGACCGCGGAAGCCGTGGAGACATCTGGAGACATTAAAACTGTCAGATATTGAGAAGATGGGTAGATGATTGGTACACTGAATACCCGTGGGAAGGTTTGTTGGATAAAATGATCTAATATTAGGTATTTAGGTTAGCTATTTCAAGTAGCTTTTCATAACGGATGTTTATGGCACCGACTTTATTGGACCTTTGTACAGTGTCAGCTCATTCTTAGCATTCCCATTCTTGGGAGAAGGATTTAGCACTTCCTTTCTATTTAGGTCAGACACTTTGGAAAGTGTCGTGAGGAACAGTTTCATACATTTATTAATACATATTTTATTACTCATGATGTCTATATAATCATGTTGCATGTTGACAATAAATAATCAGTCGATTGGCAACCGTCGTGTTGTATCGTTGTTCATTATTTACCACAAGGTTGTCCCTTTATCCCCACGCATCCGGGGCCACTGCTAATGAATTACTCAAATCAATAAAAAATTAAATCTCAATTGCCAAAAATTTTCAAAAAATTAAATGATTAGCTAGATTTAACCTAACGATTTTTGTACTTAATCATATCGATCTGAGCTGAATCACAATTTATCTCTTTGTTCCACAGAATTTCTCCCTAATCCAAAATGCTGGAAGGGCGCTAAGGTCATCCGCGCTGTGGAAAAGCGCACAGTCATGATTCAGTTAATCTGCATTACTGTTTCTACACGGCTCCCTTTCTCACCTTCCTGGTCGGCTGTACAAAATCAAATCCAATCTATGCAATGGTTCGGGCTGTCTACAATTTCGAACTATATCACGGAGCCATCGTCAATTTTATCTTGCGCATCGTCAGCGGACTAAACTTAGGGGTGGGTGGCATGATTATGTTGTCGATGTTAGGGACATGCTGTCTTTTAGGCGTTTACTGTATTAATTGTCTCAACGTGTGGACCTTGTTTCTCGAGCCGATTGAGGGAAAAAATGGCGAGATGAGGCTGCGAGGAGGACTGTTTTTCCAAAACGCGGTCAAGATGTACAACACCCTGAAAATAATGACCATCGTTGAAAGCAAAATGTTGAGAGAGATGATAGTGCCATGCACACATATTTTGGCAGTATCTTTCTCCTCGGTGTGCTTTGTGTATTTTCTGAAAGAATTGTCGCCTCACAACCCTGGGGAGATTTCCGTTGTCGTTTTGACAGTGTCGGTCACCATTATTTCGTTAGCAACGGTAATTGAGGTTTTTGCAATATGTTTTGTTGCTGAGGCTGCGAACGGTTCTAAAATCTGGGTAAGACGGATGAAGAAATGGCATGGTAGGGATAAGTATAAAAGGAAAGTGCTCAATTCATTGTTGCCAAATTCGGTAAATATGGAATTTATAACGTCGCTAAATAGTCTACGAAATGGGATTGAAATGAAATATTTTCTGAGCTATGTGGAACGGGTGTCGGATGCTGCAATAACTTCGTTAATGACGGATGGTTAATGAAGACACGTATGTTTTCATATATCTATAATATATGTAAAAATTTATGTGTGTACATACGTATACCTATGTAGTTATATTGGTGGAGACTATTGTGAATTCTCGAAGTAAACGGGACAGATTTGATTTGAATTTCAGCCCGCCTCCAATGTTAATCAAGTGGGCACGTGATTTTGGCGCGTAGAAATTCTGTCCCGTTTACTTCGATGGACCGCAATACGTACAATATGTGCAACCTATCAAAAAGTGCACAATTTGGCTCTATGAATATTTTTGAGTGTAATGCTATTAGTAATGAGAGTGATGACGTCGAGGATCGTATCGTAAAAAAAGAAGGAGTATACATATTACAACTTCGTGACATGATTATGATAGTATAGGTTTCAGACAAACATAGGAACAGTGAATAATGCAATTATATATAAATACATCCCTCAAAATTCAAAACAAAATTCAATAATTGGAATACACGGAGTATTACAAATAGTGGAGAATAAAGAATAGATTTACTTTATTTTTCTACTTAGTCTAACCATAAGAAGTGATAGTAGAGCGTAGTATTTGACCCGGTCAACATAAAATTAAAATGTAAGTTGCAGTTTGTACCTGCATTCAGTGGCTATCATTGTTGTTAACTTCATTTGCCTGACTTCACTAGGTCAACAGCTAGAGGAGCTTTACCACACGCGCGCGACAATAAGTTTTCGCTTTTTACGCTAGACAAAAAATTCACAATGTTAGATATAGGGTAGAAATTCAAGGACAACTACGATCTGGTTGCCCAACCCATTAAATTAACCCTAGGGACTGTGACTATTTATGACATAAAAGTTCCGGTTGTCCAAGGTCAAGGAGGACTACAGTGATGTCCGAAGCTTTGAACGCCAGAATAGCATAAAATCTCTGTCTGACGCCGAAGGCTTTAGCCATACAAATGACCTTTCAACTTTAGAAATGAGATGAGCACTGAAAAATGATCCTAAGATGGAGGCCTTTTATAGTAGAAAGCATCACGCGCTACAGATTTCCTAGACATAAGCTAAGGTCAATAAATCGACCTCCCTCTCCCAGCGGTACGGTAAAAAAACAAACAAAATTTTCCATTTACCGATGGGAATTTCTTTAAGACGGAACCATATTTCCACAAAAAAAGAAGCAGAATTTATGCTGAATATTCTTAGGGTTAGTTGATTATGAAAAGGTGGTCGAATGTTATCTTATCGGGCTGCATTCATTAGTTTGGAGGGAATCGGCGGAATTGGGCAAAAACCGCCCAATTTCCTCGATTATGGAGAGGAGATAGTTTTAAAAAATATTTGATTGACGTCATAATGAAGATGGAACACCCCCTCGACCAGTCAATATTGGGTGGAAAGCCACCGACCTTTGTGCAGGGCCTCACAGCAAAAATGCAGCGAAATTCGTGAAAACCTGGCTGACGAAATCTATTTCTGACTTCATTTCCGATTTAAGTTTGTCCTTGGTATTTTCGAACCGAAATTGATTTCACCGCCAAATCATGATTAAAATTGAGGAAAATGTCTGTTCTGAGCCCCATCGAAGTGTCAGGGTCACAAAAAATTTCTGACCCGGGAATGATACACTATTTCAATAAATTTCGTGCGTATTTTTGATAGAGCCTTCTCCTCTGGTAACCAATTTTTCATGGTCACAGGAGGAATATATTTTCAAGTCTGATACATGTTTCCTACGTGAAATTTAACTGGCTTTTCAATGGAATAAAAAGAAATTTGAAATTCCTTAAAACTAACCTAATATAGTCATCTACTCTACTATCACTTTTTAAGTTTAGACTAGGTATATTTCGAATGATTTCTGCCAATTATTATTAAGACTTGCGTAGAGTCACGAAGTAACAAGATAGTATGAGCCATTGGATGAATATAAAAATTTGAAGGCTAAAAACCATGATCTAGTAAATGTTTTGTTTGTTTTTCTCGGTTATCTCCCAAAGTCAATCCTGGATACGCAGCTGGTCCATAATGTCCAATAGCATTGCAATATTCGCCGTGCTGCTTGCGAAAGTAAAGTTAAATTTTCTTGGTTTTAGCGATTATTTATTTGGTTGGATTAAAAAGATCGAGGTAATTAACTATAATTGGTATTTTATAATTAAACCCTTTTTGTAATAGAGGCACAAATTAGACGTTACCGGCAAATTCCTAACTAAAGAATGACACTGTCACACTTTAGCATCATACAATTGCAAAGTAGATGATTAAACGTGATGGAATTTCTCGCCAAAAACACGTGTCCACTTGATTGAGAGCAGGCTGAAATTAAACTCATCCTTAGACGCGTCAGGTTAATTGAAGTATTCGCCGTACTAAGTGGGAAGGCAACGTTAAACGTTTCGCAGCACGGTTATATAGGTAGGTGGATTAAACCGTGTGCGGTGAAATTGCACTGGCTGTCCCTTAATTAAGATAGATATATACAATGAAATAGTGTTTTTTTCGGCGTCCAACGATTTTCGAGTTTGATGGCTTAAAATTTGCGTAATATTTAGTAGATCAAAATTCCGTAATAAAATAGGGGGCCCACCAGCAGTTTTCGAGATCTGCGCCAATATGTGCAAATTTTTTGCTAATTTTGAGAAATTCAAGTTTTGACTAAATCTTTGCTTTAATATGGCTCGAAATAATTTTAAAAATTATTTTGGACTAGAATTTGGCCGCTGCCTCGATTTCGGACCCCAATTTTCCGATATATTGAGGTTTGCAAAATAATTGCATTTTCCATATTATTAAGATATACTATGAAATAGTGTTTTTTTCGGCTTCCAACGATTTTCGAGTTTGATGGCTTAAAATTTGCGTAATATTTAGTAGATCAAAATTCCGTAATAAAAATGGGGGGCCCACGAGCTGTTTTCGAGATCTGAGCCAATATGTGCAAATTTTTTGCTAATTTTGAGAAATTCAAGTCTTGACTAAATCTTTGCTTTAATATGGCTCGAAATAATTTTAAAAATTATTTTGGACTAGAATTTGGCCGCTGCCTCGATTTCGGACCCCAATTTTCCGATATATTGAGGTTTGCAAAATAATTGCATTTTCAATATTATTATTATTTTTTTTTTTTAATTTTAACATAACGCACGAATTTATTCCAATTAATTAAGTTAAATCATCAATTACATATCATTTATTTTTTTTTTAAATATTGAGGCGACGTCTTCTCGACAAGGCTTTACAAAATTTGGCCGTCATGGGTAGGAACTAAGCCAGTGCTTGTCTCCTTTATCTTCTTGCCTCTTAAAATGTTACAATTTTGGTCATTTTGGACAATTTCATAATTCATAAAATATCATTAATCAATATGAGTACAAGGTTTTCTTATCAAACGACGTATCACAAATATAGTAAAATCTTATCACATCATAAAAACTAGGTGGATTTATCTTACAGACTAATATAAGACTAGATTTCAGTTAGTCATGCAGAAAAGGAAAGTTAATTGCATTAAAATCCTAAATTTATATTTATTTTATTTTTCGAAATTTTATAAATATCAAATTTGTCCCAATTCTTGTGAAATTTCGGAAAGAGGCTCGAATTTATACTGCATGCATAAAAATCGGTCAAAATCCGACCATAAAGAAGGTGACGGAACGAAGAAATGAGATTAAATTTACCTGAGTAATTATTTAAATTGTGGACAAAAGCTTTATAAATAATATTATAAGCGTAAAAGATTATAATATTGCCCCCCGCATGCGAAACCCCATGCAGGAAGGCGTCGTCGAAGGCTCGCGTGTCAATGTTTACTTTTGCAAGAAATTTGGCTACTATTTTTCGCAAATCTAAAGTATGTGGACATTTTAAGTAATGTTCCACTTTTGGTTTTAAAATATTGCAAAACGGACATGAAAAATTAGTGTAAATTTTTAGTGAGTGTGCCATGGAAGGGGTCAAACCCACGTTGTGCCAGAATTTAAAGACATTGTCTTTTTCCGGGTTTGACACTGCAGTGGTTACTAAGCGGAGCCACTGTGGGTGAGAGGAGAGGACATCGTCCAGCTCTTCCCATCTAATTATATTATGTACACGTAAGCAGTGCAGGTAGTTGGTTGCCTTGGAAACCGCAACCCTTTCTGACTTACTAAATAGTGATGGGATATCTAACCTAACATCAGTTGAGTCGGTTACCATGGCAACCGCATCAATATACTTTTTCCTCTCCGAAAATGCATGCCTTTTTACTGCTGCTGGTAATGCCTCAATACATTTTAATTTGTTCGGACCGTAGAGATCTCCGACCTTTACTATCATACAACGAGATAAATAATTATTACTCAAATTCCTAAATAAAAATTGGCTACTTATCATAATATTATGCAAATAATCCCTGCTGCACGCGGTAAGTCCCACGCCAAGCCGTTGGGTAACATTATACAATTCTTTATAAAAGGTTGATAGTTTAACAATCTCGGAGTTAATTAATAATTGGACTTGGTTAAAAGACTCAGCGAGAAAATAATTGTCCTCACATGAGGATAAAACTTTATTTACCAAAGTGAGACGGAAGGTAGCGATCTGAGCTGTTGGGTTACGCACGCCCAGACCCCCATTCAAAAGCGGTAGGTATACGTAGGGTCTCGACACCCATCGTTTCGACCCCCACCATACATAATTTTCGATTTTCTTGGAAATTGCATCCAAAATTCCCTTCGGTGGGTCCAGTACTTTAAAAATGTACCAAAATATTGGACTGAGAAATGTATTCACAATTTTACTACGTGAAAAGTGACTAACCGGGGCGCACTTTTTTGTGTAAAATTCTAACTTCGAGTCAAATTTATCCATTAAAATAGTAAAATTTTGTGCCATATAATTATTATTCCCAAAAAAAATTCCCAAAATTTTCAGCCCATCTGAAACTACAGGGAATCTGTTTGTGGGGGGCGCCTGGGCACCCAAAATCAAAATTACAGACTTTTGATCATTTAATTTGGAGGAAGAAAATTGTGAATACTTTTCATACTCCGACTCAACTATACCGATTTGGCTCTGATGACCGAGAAGGACATTTGTGTCATCCGCGTACGCCGAAATATACTTGATCGGATGTCTGCGCCAGGCGCTGGGGCCCGAGAGTCGTAGCTTTTTATGCAAGTTAAATAATAATGGTTCGATTGCAATGCAATATAATGGACTTGCACTGGGGTCACCCTGCTTGAGACCGACTCCGACTGATATGGGGGCCGTGAGATCACTGCCCACCGACACCACCAAGGTGAAATCGGTGTGCAGTAATTTCACATATTTAATAAAATTATCAGGATATCCGAAATTTTTTAAGACTCGGTAAAGATATTCCAGATTTACACGATCATATGCAGCCTCTTGATCAAGACTAAAAAGAAAGCCTTCAAGTTCACCACTCTGAAATGCATCGCGGATGAATGTCAAATTGTCAAATATTGACCTGCCTCTAACACCACACGTCTGCCACGGACCTATGATGGAGGGGAGGGCAATATTTAAACGAGACTTTACACAGCTTGAAATGATTTTATAATCAGTATTGGTCAAAGAAATAGTGCGGTAATTTTTTAGGTTTTTGGGGTCACCAGCCTTATAAATTAAGGTGGCGACGGAACTCTTGCACGATTTTGGCAGAAACCCCTCGGCACACGAAAATGTAGCTAAATTGCTTAAAATTTTACTGAATTGACCTGAGAATTTCTTGTAAAATTCAAACGTTAAGCCGTCTAAACCCGGGGCTTTATTATTTGGGGATTTTTGAATAGCTTGTAAAATCTCGTTACAAGACAAGTCACTCTCATAAATTCCAGGATTTGGGATTTTTGGCATATCAGACATAAAATTATCAAGGTTTGATAAGTTTACAGTAGACGGGGCAAACTTTTCCGCAAAAAATGAGCCCACCATTTTTAGCTTTTCGCCAGATGACAATCCATCCAGCGCCTCATCTACAGTGATACCTACGCGTGTGGTTACCACTTTTCTATCGGGGAAATCACTGCATACGCCATCACCACGGATGGCACCTTCTATACTGTCTATAAAATTCGTAAAAATTTCGGAACTTGGTACATTTTGTGTGTGAATCAATTTGTTGTATGTTAAACGGACTAGTCTCTTAATATTCATTTTGCAATACAAGTCGGTTTCCATGGCAACCCGTATTATTTTACTCTTTAGTCTTTCGTACTTTTCTAATGAGAAATCGGATAACAAGAAATCTCTTAAAATCAATTCGACCGTAAAGATAAAGCCCGAATTATTTAAAATTGTATTTAGACATGACCACAAGCATTTATTATTATTTTTATTGGTTGTCATAGTTACGCCGAAGACCATGTGGTCACCGATGAACGGTATAATGGTTTGACTGACTAAATTTGGTAATTGTGAGACCTGAAGATATATCCTGTCTAATCTAGCGGAAGTACCGTTCATTCTGCTCACAAAGGTAACATCTTTACCTTGGGGGCACAAATGACGATAACTATCTACAAAGTTATTAGACGTTATCAAATTTTTAAATTTCTTAGCCAAACCATTTCTACTTTCACGGTTACCGATTCTGTCTCTTTCTGTATCTACTACAAAGTTCCAATCTCCGAGTACGAAGATACCATCGCAGTTGGGGGCAGCAGTGATCTCACTCTTTATTTTTACTAGAAATTCGTCAGACTCAGTTTTAAGGAATGGGAAATGAACATTTACTACAAGAAACAATTGGGAAAGAAATTTAATATGAATTTTGCTCATTTTACCCGGTACAATCACATCATGACTAATTACCGAGCATTTATGGTGAATGTAAAAAGATGTACCACTCCCCAGCGTGGTACAATCGTTAAAGAACGGTGTGTAATTTTGTATATTAAATATACCATGGCGGATGGGGTTTAAACTTGTCTCCTGGAGAGAAACGACTGTAGGATTGAAAGATTTAATTAAGGATTTAAGGGACTGTTTTTTAACGGAATTATTAAGTCCTTGGAAATTCAAGGTCCAAATGCTAGTTACCATTTGATATTAAAAAAGTGGGTTTTGTAGCTATCTTGATCAGCTACTGGAATTTTATTTAATCGGCAAAAACTTTGCCACTCCATTGACCGATAATTATCGTCAAGTTGGGCTTGGATTTTTGGAAAATTATCCTGTTCTAATTCTAGAAAACTCTTTACCTGATTTAACAGGAAAGCATATTTTGTTACCAGAGAGGTATTGCTACTTGGGATGGAGCTGTGAACCTCCACCAATAGGGATTTAATATCTTCGGGGGTTTTTGTGGTCATAAATATTTGTTGGCCCAAATTGACATATTTGCATTTTATATTATTATTCTCTCTGCGGAGAGAACGCAAAAAAAGAATAAACCTTTCTTTAGTGACAGACTTAATCTGTAAATTTACGTTCCACAGATCAAATCCCCATTCGCTCATCGTTTGTGGTTTGGGGTCTGAATTTGTTCGGGATTTGGGTCTCCCCCGATTCCTACGAGACTTGGAGGAGGATCTTTGAGAGTTATCACTTTCATAGACCTCCTCCGCACTGACATCTTGGAAATCAAGAGTTTTTCGGCGTTTAAAGGGGGGTATTGAATCCCTGATTTCATTATCGTTATTGGTGTCGGTAATCTTACGCAAAACTGGGGGATCCACATCACCCTGCAACGAGTCAACTTGATCATTAGGCACCGAATCAACTTTATTGCTAGGTAATGGGTTCTCTATTTTTTCGGGTTGCTTTTTGAATGTGCAATTAGCACTAATATGGCCTTTTCGTGCACACTTGAAGCACTTTTTGGCGCCTATTTGTACCCGCAGTTTGTACTCTTTTCCATTGGCCTTGACCGTGACAACGTCCGGGACCCTTACCCCTTTCGGGATTGCTAACTCAATAATTCGAGTAAATGATTTTATGTGGGCAAATTCCTCACCAGCATTCATGAGACCCAGATGAGAAATGTGCCCCCTCAACTCACCAAATTTTGAAAAGCATGCACTTAAGTCTGCATCATTTACGAATGGGGGAACCCCCTAACGATAACCCGGCGAATTGGATTCGCATACGCATAAAGTTTTACACTCGCTGCCCCAAAAGATAATGAGTCGGCACGCATCACTTTATCAAAACTCTCTGAATCTTTTAACCATACCGCCCAATTTGCGGCCCCCAGATTATCAGCATGTGTGATAAACTGAGGGCTGACATATTTGGAAAATGCTTTTAAAACTTCCACCAGAGGTACTTCTTTTATTCGGCGTAATACGACGCCATGGGCGCTATTCGTCAAGAAATCAACGCCATGTGACCCAACGGCTTTGGCAAAAGACTTACCCAGCGATGTATCAGGGATGCTGACGTCATCATCAGCTGGCTCTTCTGGATCCATAAATGTTTCATCCTCGTCTGAGAGAATGCCCATGATAACTCACCTCCCGAAGGGAGAAGAGAATTTTTAAAAAGCACACTATCACTAACAGAGGTTTTATGACCACTACACCATAAAATTAACACTAATATGATGCGTTTGTCGCTGAAACTTTCAATTTGAAAATAATAACTTTCTTAACCAAAAGTAAACACACCGGGAGCCTCGAGTTCCCGCTTCGTTATTCCATATTATTAAGATAGATATATACAATGAAATAGTGTTTTTTAAGATAGATATATACAATGAAATAGTGTTTTTCTCGGCTTCCAACGATTTTCGAGTTTGATGACTTAAAATTTGCTTAATATTTAGTAGATCAAAATTCCGTAATAAAATTGGGGGGCCCACCAGCAGTTTTCGAGATCTGAGCCAATATGTGCAAATTTTTTGCTAATTTTGAGAAATTCAAGGTTTGACTAAATCTTTGCTTTAATATGGCTCGAAATAATTTTAAAAATTATTTTGGACTAGAATTTGGTCGCTGCCTCGATTTCGGACCCCAATTTTCCGATATATTGAGGTTTGCAAAATAATTGCATTTTCCATATTATTAAGATAGATATATACTATGAAATAGTGTTTTTTTCGGCTTCCAACGATTTTCGAGTTTGATGGCTTAAAATTTGCGTAATATTTAGTAGATCAAAATTCCGTAATAAAATTGGGGGGCCCACGAGCTGTTTTCGAGATCTGAGCCAATATGTGCAAATTTTTTGCTAATTTTGAGAAATTCAAGTCTTGACTAAATCTTTGCTTTAATATGGCTCGAAATAATTTTAAAAATTATTTTGGACTAGAATTTGGCCGCTGCCTCGATTTCGGACCCCAATTTTCCGATATATTGAGGTTTGCAAAATAATTGCATTTTCCATACATAGTCGGAAACACTCAATTGTCAATGACATATAGCTTTATTACTTTTGTAAATTTCAACTTAGCAATTTTTGATTTATTTTACCGAAAAGCCAGATAAATTTCAATTCAAAAACAATTTTTAGTCTTAAAAATTTCCTCCTCCTGCGTCAATGCCACGCTAAAGACGAGGCGGCCACTCCTCGATGGAATTACGCACAGATTCCAGGGACATTTTGTGGCATTCCGGGGTCAGAAATTTTTTCCAAGCCTCCGCACTTCTGCGGGGCTTAGAACACACCTTTGCCCCTAACTTTGACCATTTTTCATATTCCGGTGGTTCAAATCCATCAAGGATGATGACCAATTCTGATTATAGATAAAGACAGCAATTTCTTTTTTTAGCTACGCTTGGGTCATTTTTTGCACTATAAATTCGTGCTGAGTCCTGGTAAGAGGTCCCATCGATTCCATTGAATTTGATCTCACTTAGGGGATGTACCATGGATTCAAAAACATATTTTAAGAAATTTTATTCCCCCACCTCCCCCCAATTTGCAGCAAAATGTAGAGAAATTACCCCAATTATCTCCCACCTGCCAAAATCATCAAAAAACCTGGAAAATGTGACTTTCTGACCTTTTGCCTAAGTCGGGGGATGTCTTTGACCAATTTTGCGTTGATTAGGACAACTCGCTTGTTAAAAGATTTTTCCGATGTGAAAATCTCCTCATTCATACAAATAATCCTGCTCACTTTTTTGGAGCGTACCACTTGAGGTGACTCCTGCATTTATTTAATCTGGTATTCCTTTGGAGTACGATCAGGATGTGGCAAGTACCACATTTCAAAGCCTTAAGCCTAAGCTTCAATTTGAGCACTCATTGGATAATTTTAATCGACACTGTCAGCCGTGAGCCCGGTTTCCGTTGGAATTTCGTGAATTTCTTTGGATTCCAGGCTTGAGAGGCTAAACGATGGGTGTGATTTCAAATATTACAGATACTTACACATATAATATTACAACGTGTTTTTTGGATGGCATTTAACTTATCAGGAATTTTGAAAACAACACAAAATTTTGTTTGGAATTCGGAATTTTGTTAAGCACGCAAGATGTTGTTAATGCCGCGTTGACTTGTTACAATACACAATTAGGATCACAGCTAATTGACTTCAATTGCTACAAGTAGAAATATGGAAATGCATACAAAAGGCATACATATAAATTTCTACTAAGCTATTGACACCTTGGCAAAGTGTTTCGTTTTGGAAATTATGAGCTAGCATAGGTTATGTAAATATGTAGTAGTCGCATCAGCACAAAAATTACATATACGCCTATGTATGTATTTATTTACATTCGTACATAACTAATCACGAGCGTCAAGAACAAGAAAGTTTGTAAATAAATTGTTAAATTTGGTGCACCCGTATAAATCCTAAAATGACCACACGTGTATTTACTGCATCATTTGCCGCATGATTATGATAGTCTGAAATTTGGTATGGACTAGTATGGAGGTTAAAAATGAAGTATGCACTTGTAATTTTTAAAACTTTGTTGTAAATTACAGAAAAAGTAGAAAAATTCCCGTTATTTGAAATATATAAATATTACCCGGTACCCGGCAAAAATTTTAGGCCGAGTACCGGGTAGTACCACTACCCGGGGCAACCCTAATCAACATTATTACATATTTTCCCCAACTAGTTTGTAGTTTAAAGTTAAAATGCTAGAAACGGTATTCTCCCAGCTCTTCAGAAAGGCCGTAGTCGTCTCGCAACGTAGCACATTTTACCCCGCGTACTATTTCCAGTTCGACGAAACGACAGGATGTATAAAACCTGTGAAAAATTGGAGCTACAAAGCGTTCCAATTAATCTGGATTTTCGCAACTTTCCTCGTCCTACCTGGACTATTGGTACGATGTTATCTCCTGTTTACAGCAGAGGAGGGAAACGAAGACAAAATGACGATTTTCTTCACTGCTGTGTCAACGGTAGGGCGTCAAATTGACCCCGTCAGATTTCCCCGGTCATATTGACCCCGCGACAGATTGACCCCGCGACAGATTGACCCCACGTCATATTGACCCCGCGACAGATTGACCTCACGTCATATTGACCCCGCGACAGATTGACCCCACGTCATATTGACCCCGCGACAGATTGACCCCGGTTCAGCCGTTTTGGCTCTATCGTGCCGGACAGACAGACGGACGGACATGACGGTTCCATAAGCCCTGACTCGGGCTAAAAATATAACAATTTGTCAGCAAAATTATGATTGAACATGTCGATTCATCTCATCCATTAAATTAACACTTTATGAGATGGGGTAAATGTAAGTGTAAAATTTTGGAAGAAAGGGTTAATTGCGTATGGTACGCTAGTGGACAATGTCCATGGGACATACCTATTTATGTGTGTACTAACTAATAGTTGCCGGGGCCAATCTGTCGCGGGGTCAATATGGCGTGGGGTCAATATGTCGCGGGGTCAATATGACCGGGGAAATCTGTCGCGGGGAAATCTGACGGGGTCAATTTGACATGGATTCGTGTCAACTGGGACGTTGGTCATGTTCGTCCTGTTTGCCTCCATCTTTATCAGACCGGGTGGGGTTGACAATTTCATAGCTTGCTTTGAAACAATTATTGTGATGGAGAAGAAGCTGCTGGGTGAGAATCGATCTATTTTGAGAAAAAAGTTAGCATATGGGATTTTTTAGAGGACGATATAGTTTTTATGTATGCCAATGAATTACTACAATCAATAAAAAATTAAATCTCAATTTATTTTGTTAAAAATTTTCAAACAATTAAATGATTAACTTGGTTTAACCCAACGATTTATGTACTTAATCAATTCGATCTGAGCTGAATCACAATTTATCTCTTTCTTCTACAGAATTTCTCCCTAATCCAAAATGCTGGAAGGGTGCTAAGGTCATCCGCGCTGTGGAAAAGCGCACAGTCATGATTCAATTAATTTACATACATTGTTTTTATACGGCTCCGTTTCTCGCTTTCCTGATCGGTTGTACAAAATCAAATCCGATGTACACGATGATTCGGGCTGTCTACAACTTCGAACTACATCACGGACCCGTTGTCAATTTGGTGTTGCGAATCGTTTGCGGATTTGTTGTCGGGTTGGGCGGCATGATTATGTTTTCCACGATAGGGATATGCTATCTGCTATGCGCTTACTGTATAAATTGTCTCAATGTGTGGACCCTGTTTCTCGAGCCGATTGAAGGAAAGAATGGTGAGATGAGGCTTCGGGGAGGACTGTTTTTCCAAAATGCTGTCAAGATGTACAACAGTTTGAAAATAATGGCCATCGTTGAAAGCAAGATGTTGAGAGATGATAGCACCTTGTACACATCATATTGTTGCTGTATTTTTCTCAACGGTGTGCTTTGTATATTTTTTGAAAGAATTGTCGCCTCACAACCTTGGCGACATTTCCGTGTCCGTTTTGACAGTGTCGGTCATCATTATTTCGATAACAACGATAACCGAGGTTTACGCAGTATGTTTTGTTGCCGAGGGTGCGATTGGTTCTAAAATCTGGGTAAGACGGATGAAGAAATGGCATGGCAGGAATAAGTATAAAAGGAAAGTGCTCCATTCATTGTTGCCAAATTCTATGAATATGTAATTTATAACTTCTCTAGATAGCATACGAAATGGGATTGAAATGAAATATTTTCTGGCTTATGTGGACCGCGTGTCGGATGCTGCGATAACTTCCCTAATGACGGATGGTTCATGAATATGGGTTACAGGGGGAGGAATTCTGGGGACTCGAATTGTGGTAAAGATGCGCATATGTATGATTTGGTGTAAATATTTACATATATGTATTTATATACATGTATTGGTGTACACTACTACATACTACCAAGAAATACATGTATTTCTTGCTTGCCGAATTCAATATGTAAATATGGAATTCATAACGTCGATAGAAAGCGTATGACATGAGGTTGAAATGAATGTATTTTTTGAAATATGCTACACGAGTATTGGATGCTGTGATACATAACTTTGTTGATGTCAGATAATTAATGAGTGCTTAAATGTATTTTGAAGGGGAATTCGTTATGGGGACTCAAAGCGTGGTAAATATTTAGATTGTTGGATACGTAAAGTTTTAAAGCTCGGAAATACATAATTGAGCTTATTAAATATTTACTTGTGTAATTCAAAATAGTTAGATCTTTTGAAATATATGTATGTATGTATGTATCAAGTACAAGATTTTCAGAATTTCAAATTCAATCGTTGTTAAAGAGGGATATCGTGTCCCTGTGTAAATAATTAAGAACATAAATGTACATTTATTTCAATTTCAGTATTCGCCGTGCTTCTTGGAAAAGTAAGGTCAAACTTTTAGCTTCAACGGTTATTTACGTGGATTAAAGATATCGATGTCAATTAAATATAGGTATGCGCCGACCCTCTAATGGTCTTTGCGAAGAGGATTTCGTACCGTTAATTGCCCGGCATTTATGTTAATTACCTGGTTTGGGCAATTTTATGCTAATTAACCAAGACATTAGATATTTTCATAACCATGACCAAGCCTGACCATTAGACAAAATTAGGACCACAGCTAAATACACCAATTTTGGCGTAAATTGCCATAAATAGAAATATGACCAAGAACGCCATCTGATAGTCTTCGCGATGGGTATGTCTTGCAAATATACATATGTATCGATTCAGTATTTATGTATGTACGTAGGTATGTTATTTTTCGGTTCGGCCAATTCTATTCTAATTAGCGAGAACATTTACATATTTTGATGCACATAAACATAATTGATTGAATCATACCCTGGCCCCTATTTATAAGTGCAAAATTAGGAAATATTATACTAATTTTTGACCCAAATTGCCACAAATAAATATGGAAATAAATACACAAATTCCTATCTATAATTGTGGCGGCATTCGTATATACATACACAATTATGACATATGCTACTGGCACAATGGCAAACTGTTGCGCTTTGCAAATTGTGACTTTCCATAGATATTATATCTACACTCTAAGAAATGGGCTTAACATATTTTTGGGTTAAAAACTGGTCAATCTTGGACGAGGTAAAGTCAATCCGTGGTGGAGTAAACTTCATAACCCTAAGTCATATTGCATACAAAATAACCTCGACACGGGTAAAAGCCACCAATTTACTCGTGGGTGTATTACCACAACTTCAAAAGGAGTTATGGTTATCTAGCTCGAGTAAAAAGTGGAGCAGTTATTTATATTTTGCAAGCCAGACCACGCCGCTCATTCCGTCTTCAAGTGCGTCTCCTTCCCTGCTGCTGCAGGACTTGGAGAAAATATTTCGTTAATTATTTTATCTATTCAATTATTTGAAATTTATTGACATGAGTCAAGCGGAGGTACATAGAGTACTCACGCAGTGTGGATTGGCCGAATATATCACTAAGTTTGAAGGTAAGACAATTAAACCAGAGCTCCACGCCGTTGAAAAATCGGCGGCGGCGGCGTGATTAGTAAAAACCGTCGGCGGCGGCGTGATTAGTAAAAACCGTCGGCGGCGGCGGCGCACCACGGCGCGCCGATATTTCTGCCTCAGTTTACCAGTCAGTGATCATAACCGACCACAGTGAAATTATCTTATTAGACTGTTAGTTTAATTTTATATTGACGAGTCTTATTTGTTTTCGCGTCGTGTCTCTCCCGGGAGTCCAGTCTTAATTGTACTGTGGGTTTTTGACACTTGAATAAACTGGATAACTAAACTAAACTAAACTTTATTTAGCTTTCTAATACATAGTAATGTATTTCGCGTGCTAATTTTAATTGGTTCAGCGAAAAAATAAGCCGACCCATTTTTTAATTCGTGTTAATTCGAGTTTTCTACATTACAGAATTTCAAAAATATTTCTCGACTAAAGCCATCAGCCTTAATAGCCATGTCGTCGGCGGCGTGGAGCTCTGAATTAAACCCTTTTAATTTCAGTTATTTGGTAAATTATAAACAAAGGATCTATAAATAATTTTGAATAATTTTTTCTTCCAGAGCGTCGTATTACCGATGAATATTTTCTGGAACAAAGGAGGACCTCGCAGAACTTACATATTTCCAGAATTGGACACGGAACAAAGTTTTTCAACACGCTTAGCAAAATTAACGCCGGCTCGGTATATGAATGTTTCACGTGTATTGCCAAATTTATAGATTTTGACAGTTTTTCAAACATTAGACCGAGTCTCACGAGTTAAAGACACATAGTGAGTCACCCTGTAAGGGTGCCACCATGTAATTAATTTGTGTTTAAAAGCGATTATTATTATAAACTCAAGTAAATAAATTATAAATGGATAATTAAAAAATTTTGATTTATTTGCATTTGGCGCATCTGGCATTGTAACCCATAAAAAAGTAACAGTAACCCGACCTGTGTTATAACGCTGCAGAGTTTCTGAGTAAAGTTTACCCATAATAAGGTAAAACAGAATAACCCGTTTTTGGGTTGATAGCCAAAGTTGGTTACCCCTTTGCACTTTTGGGCTCGTTAACCCTGTACAGCGTCGTCGCTGTTTTTACGTACCACGCTACGGATTGACTTTTACTCGGCATGGGCTTATTAGTTTTAAGTGTGTAGCAATTACATCAAAAACAAATTATACATCTACATATGCTTTCCTTGTAATAAATTTGTAAATACGAATTTATAAGGCGTTACAGTACGTCAGAAATTTTTTAAAGGCTAATTCTGCCATGCAAATTTAATTTTTAACAAATTATCTACTTAATAACGTGCATAAATACGTCAATTCGTTTAAAATGGAAAATGTAGAAGTTTTATAATAGGGGAAACACGTCCTAGTCATGGAATTACCTTCAAAAACACACCACCCTGGAAATATTATCCGCTCGACAAACTCCTAATAGCGGTGAACCTTACTCAGGAACCTTTTGGCTGTTAAGTACCGATTTCTTTCATATTATCTCAACCGGTGCTAAACTTAGCGAGATTATTTGTAAACTTTACGATATAACGTTACTTACAAATCGAGTTCGTGACAGTTGAATTGCAGATGAACTTGAAGAAAGTACAATATAGACCAGCATACATATTTATAGGCAATTAAAAACTTTATTGCAATTAACTCTATTACTAATTTTCTTAAACTAGCTCTTCCTTCCTAAATTAAAATGCTAGAAACGGTATTTTCCAAACTTTTCAGGAAAGCCGTAGTCGTCTTGCAACGTAGCACGTTTCATTTAGCATATTGTTTCGAATTCGACGAAACCACAGGGTGTATAAAAGCCGTGAAAAATTGGCGCTATAAAGCTTTCCAATTAATCTGGATTGGCGCAGCTTTCCTCGTCTTGCCTGGATTATTGGTACGATGCTATCTCCTGTTCATAGCAGCGGAGGGAAAAGAAGACAAAATGACGATATTCTTTACCGCTGTGTCCTCTGGGGTGTTGGTCATATTCGTGCTCTTTGGGTCCATCTTTATCAGACCGGGTGGGGTTGACAATTTCATAGCTTGTTTTGAAACAATTATTGTCATGGAGAAAAAGCTTCTAGGTAAGTATTCTACGCGAAATTTTGCGAAAAACTAACTTACCCAAAGGATTACTTAGGATTAATCAAATCCATCTGAACTGAATCTCAATTTACCTCTTTGTTCCGCAAAGAGGTAAATTGAGATTCACGCGTTGTCTTGACAACGCGTGATCTTGGGGGCTGGTGGGCCATTGATCATTTTGGGCTTAACTATTATCTTCCTGGCGCACCCACTACCCATGTACCTCAAATAAGATATTAAGCCCAATATTGTCAGTTCCACAGTTTTTTAACCAAAAATTTCAGACGTAAATAATTAAATACATTCGAATAATCAAATGAATTTGGTCTATATTTAAATATTTTGCTTCCCCTATGAAATTAAATTATTGATTAGGGTTTTTTATGGAAAGTACCTTCGATTCTCAAGTTGGTTATGTTCAGAGATTTGTAACCGTTTTGGAAATATTACCCCCGGAAACGTAAAAAATTCAAATGCATAGATCGTAGATTTTCGATCCCCAAAAGTCGTTACAGTAATTTTTTTCAAAGAGCTTTGAATAACGTAGCTCTACGTTATTCATTTATTAGTATATTGTATAATAATCACCAAAATAAAGACACGTGGCCCAACAACCCCCAAAACTACGCCTTGTCCAGCACACGTCCAGTCCAATCGACCTAATAAATAAATCGAACCAATCTACATCTCAATTTACCTCTTTGTTCCACAGAATGCCTGCCGAATCCAAAAGGCGAGAAGGGCGCTAAGGTAACCCGCGCTGTGGAAAGGTGCACATTAATGATTCAATTAGTTTGCATCCATTCTTTCTACACGGCTCCCCTTCTCGCCTTCCTGATCGGTTGTACGAAATCAAATCCACTCTACGCGATGTTTCGGGATATCTACAATTTCGAACTACATCACGGAGCTCTTGTCAACTTGGGGTTGCGAATCGTTGGCGGATTAGGTGTCGGGCTGGGTGGCATGATAATGTGTTCCACGATAGGGACATGCTTCCTGTTATGGGTTTACTGTATTAATTGTCTCAACGTGTGGACCCTGTTTCTCGAGCCGATTGCGGGAAACAATGGGGACATGATGTTTCGGGGCGGAGTATTGTTCCAAAATGCTGTCAAGATGTATAATACCCTGAAAATAATGACCATCGTTGAGAGCAACTTGTTGAGAGAGTTGCTCATGCCTTGTACACATCATATTTTTGCTGTATTTTTCTCAACGCTGAGTTTTGTATATTTTTTTAAAGAATTTTCACCTCGTAACCCGGACGACATTTCCATATTCGTTGTGATATTGTCGGTCATCATTATTGCCATGACAACCCTGATTGAGGTTTACTCCATCTGTTTTATTGCCGAAGCTGCGATCAAAGAAATACAATGCCTTGCATATCTCGCGTTCCTTAATTTGCCATTGCCGTGCAAGAAATGTACGTAGCAGACCCGCAAGAAACGAGACACTATTAAACCAATTTTATTTCATTCTAAAATAATATGCAACGCTTAACTTAAAACTGTCTACGATTCCATCCCAGCTATTCAGCATTGAACATTAACCGTTCCAGTGATCCCTTCGACCAGTGCTTTCACAATACAACAATGCTGCACCCCCGGACAGGATTGGTCAATCGTCACCGCCCCAGTCCCACTGACACCCAAGACGCTCAGATTCTTGCAACAGACGCGATCCGGAACTTTGTCCGTGTAGCAGGCGCCATCTGCCGATAAGACGTTATTCCCACTGGCCAAATTAATTTGCAATTTGCAAGTTTCCTCCCCCATCCCAGTTCCCTTGGCTGGTGGCTCAGGCACACCTATTACATAAATTCGAAGAAAGAATTGCAATAAACTTTAAAAAATGAAACCTTTAATCAGCCAAAACTTACCAAGTCCTTGCCCGAATGCGGAGCCAATTGCGGCCAAGCAGATAATTTCGGTGACAAATAAAATCATGTTTTTGTCCATATTTTAAATAATGAAATTAGAAATGCTAAAATTTTGCGAGTTATTTAAATGAGATTTAAATTCAGAGAGGCAACCAATCTGGTTAATGGACAGATTACGTTTAAAGTACGTACCTACGTGCATACTCAAAAACCTTGATTCATTAAATTCTTTGATTCGATTGTTTTCTTTGTTACATAAACTTGCGTCAATGAAACTCTTTACATATCGGCCGAAATCGTAAGATTGTAAGATAATAGGTATTGTTCATTCATGATTTTTGGGATTTTTGTTTCAAATTTATTGTCATTTGTGTTTTTCGTTACATAATTAAATTTAAATGCGTAGCATGCATTTTTAAATACTGAATTTAAAGGTTACATTTCAATACAAATAGTTATGCTAATGCGTGACCAGTTTTTGAGATTGGTTTTGTGATCATAAAACATTTTTACAATTAAATTAAATTAAATGATTTTCAGAAGTCACCATTTAAAACCTCCGAGCAGAAAAAGTCGCTCATATTTAGAAACCCTTATTTTTGTAAGGCATTTGCCGATATCATTTATTGAATTAACTAAATATCGTAATTTTCAAAATTGGGCAGATTCAAAAATGTAATGAAAATCTCAAAGAGTGGCAATTCCCAGATAACTTTGCAAATACATAATGAAATACGTACATAATCATGCTAAACTTTTCATTGTTTTTTTATTACAAAACCATTCGTGGTTCAAGTCAAATTAAGTATTATTAGTCAATTCTAAGAACTAAATTCTATGACATTATCTTAGTGGATAACATTAAAACAGTTTAACACGGTTTTAGCGTACTCAAAAACCAGACAAATTACTAACCACACGGTCTCCAATCAAACGCATACCAAAAATCTAATTACGATACACACCTCCCCTAAAATCCACAGGTGCACCATTAGCTTCAAAAAAGGGTCGATAGACTTCAACAATTTCCTGAACCTAAATTAACAACAAAACCGGATATAGACAAAATTACCTCAAGAAAATTGTATTACTAAAGTACCACAACTCCAGAAATTTCCACGTGTTTAAATCCTCTGCTTAGCAAAATTATATCTTCAGTGGAGGCAGAAAAGTCAGCTTGTTTGATCCCGGTACGTTCGAAGTGGACACTTTTAGCACCTAAAATTAAATAATTATAATTATAATTACGAATACGAATTAATAGCTTAATTGCGCCAATATTTTTCAATACTTTTGCACCTCGCCATATTTCTTAGGATACCAACCACCCCGGAGGCAGCGTTCTCACACCTCACGACAAGCTTGGCCTCTTCCAGGTCCCACAGTTGCAACGATTCCATTAATTCCTTGACGCAATTTTCACAGGGATTCAACATCAACTCCAGCTTCTTGACTGTCGGGAACAATCCAACAATCTGTTCCCCATATTTATCGCCAGTCATGCAATAACCGTGTGTCTTCAGCGACAACGATTCAACTCCTGGGTGTCGCTTCCATAAATTGAGATGGATTGATAACCCGGTCAGACCCCCGATCTCCTGGTTTCTTAGCGAGAGATTTTTCAGCTTTGGGAGATGCTGTACGTCAAAGAAATCCGGGATTAAATACTCATACGGCGCATCGAGGGTGAGCGTGGTAAGGTTGGACATGATGGGAGCGTCCAAATTCCGGCCCTGCGAGAATTGTATGTAAATTTTTAAATACAATTTTAGGTTTTAAATTCATCTGGATAATTATACCTCATTTTTACTTTACATGCATTTACCTGACTATTACTATCATTCCCATGAATATCGGCGTAGCTTAACTCCAGCTCAATTAACGAATCCTTCACCGGAGTCAACATCGTGGTCACAGTGGTCAACTTGAAGCCGGGACAAGCGAAGCTGTTACAATTTGAGAAGCTGAATTTCAAAACTTTTAGGCTTTTACATCCTTCCAAACTCGGACAGAGAGAGGCCGTGACGTCCAAAGAGGTCAAACTGGGGGAAACATCGATCAAGACTTGGAGGAGGGGCTGGAACGAGTGAATGCCTGATCCCCAATACCGCATTCTTGGATGAATTTGAAACTTTAGTGACGTCAAGTCATGTTGAATGGGTAATTTTCGTAGGGCTTGAAGTCGACATTTGTCCAGATTTCGGTTTCTCGAACGGATTAAGATTGTAATATGTTGAATGTGTGACGTTTCTTTCAGGCTCCTCAAACCATTGAGAAAAGCAGTCGCGTATTTTTTCAGCGTGACGTGAAACGCGACTTCTCTCGTGACTTGGGATACGTTGGACGAGAAAACCTGGGTGATGACGTCATCAGTCCGCCTGGCAGGGATGGAGGGGTCGAATTCGTCCCGGATGATGACACTTCGTAAGAGTGTGTCATGCACGGGGGTTGCTTGGTATAACTTTGACCCATCGTAGCGGATTAGCTGGTTCACATTGAGAACGGTTCGTTTTCCTAACAACCCAGCGCCAACGTCGCCCCACTCGCGACACACGAGACGAATCACCTTCAAGTCGGACAGGTCGAGCTGAGCGAAAATAACGTCGAGAACCTGGTGGAAATTTAGAATTTCAATTGTTTACGGAAAGAAAGTTTAAATTTGAGGAATTTTGTAATGACTGACCAACGGATTCTGTAAAGCTTTCGACATGGCGCTGTTATCGTTGAAGGAATTGCAGGGAGCTATCGTGCCTGGAATTAAGGAGATGAAATGAAAAAGATAATACGTCAAATTAAAAAAACTCGTTTTTAAATAAAAAACAATGGCATATTTAAATAAGAATTGAATTCAACCAGCACTTACTTAAGGTTCCCTGTAGTGTCGAAGATGATGATCTCAACTTCATCTTGGTAAATTATTTATGTCTAAAATTCGAAACGCAAAATATTATACAAGTTGTGCATTTGTACATTTTTGATTAGATATTATTTAAATATGAAATAAAAACTCAAACTTTAAGATTTGAAATACAAAACCTACAGTGCAGCTTTGCTTAGCCCGAGCCAGGGTGGGTACAACTAGAATTTGTTTACCAATCTTTACGCCAAAATTCAGCTTAATTGAGTGATTTTGCAAAATCAGTATGGGTCACCCCACCGGGTTCCTCTGGGTCAAAATTTTCAAAATTGTACATCATAAACTCCCATTATAAGCTGCTATCGACTTCCATACCAAATTTCAGCTTAATTGGACGATTTTGAAAAATCAGTTTGAGTGACCCCATAGGGTCCCTCCAGATAAAAATTTTCGCAAATTCACTTCATATCTTTTCATTAGAAGCCATTAGTTACATATTTACCAAATTTCAGCTTTCTACAACAATTTTGAAAATTTGATGCATAATAACCCCACCACCCATATGGCCCCCACCGGCCAACCACTTGACCGATTCGGCTCATCTTCGAACTTGATTTGTCTTTTGGGTAGATATAGATGTGGTAAAAATTTCAAGTCGATCGGTTGAGTTTGAAGAGAGTTATCGCGAAGACAGACGGACGGACGGACAGACAGACAGACATAACGGGTACATAAGCCCTGGCTCGGGCTAAAAATGTGTACGTTAATTATTATCAAGTATATTTCAAAGCCAACCCACCTGTTGTAGTTCTTTGAATCAAATCAAACTCACAAATTTGTGGACAGAAATTGCAAGGCGAAGTTAAATTGCGAATTACGAATTAATTGACGACTGACGAATTATTTACCTGCTGATCGACGAATAAATACGTTTAAATCAGCCGGGGGGAACTTTGAGATGAATTGGGTAACTGTACGCGTGTATGTATTTGTTAATTAATTTACTTTAATTGTTTGTATTAATTATTAATTGATTTTTGATTAAACTATAATTAAGGAAAAAACATATATAAACGATTATTGTTGCGACCAACCTAAATCAATTTGATTATTTTGTATCCCTGTACAAAAATTAAAATCCGATTGGACATGCAATGCATATTCGCTTATCCGATATACAAATAAATATTTATCATTGTTTAATTAGTTCGTGTTTAAAATATGAACATGTGAAATACTATTTCACATGTTTAAAATTAGGCAAATTTATTTACATATGGAAAGTTATGTTCATGAAAGTTACGATGAACGCTTTTTGCAGGGGTTGAATTTTAGCATATAATTTTTGCAAAATTTCTCAATGTACGTCCAACCTCATTCTTTTAATTGTTACATCGCGATTTTCAATTATTCTCAAAATTATGTGAACTAAAAAATGTAATGAAAATCTCGGACAATTCACACACAACACTGCAAATGCAATATGAATTTCATATTATGAAATACGTGCATACTAATATTTTTCATTTTTTAGCTTTTTATTACAAAACCATTCTTGGCGAAGTCAAACAAGTATTAATCAATTCAAATTTTAGGAAATATATATCAAATTATCTAAGTGGAAACATTAAAAAGTTTAACACTTAACAACTACACAAATTACTAATCACACAGTATTCCTTTAAATACATACGACTCATTTAATTCGAATAATTACGATACACCCCTCCCTTAAAATCCACGGGTGCACCACTAGCTTCAAAAATTGGTCGAAAAACGTCCACCATTTCGGGGACCTGAATTTATAACAAAACCAGATATAGGAAAAATTCCCTCATGAAAATTGTATTCCTGAATTCAATTACCACAAGTCCCGAGATTTCCACGTTTTTAAATCCTCTGCTATGCAAGATTATATCTTGAATGTAGTCAGAAAAGTCGACCTGGTTGATAATAGTATCCTGGAAGTGGACGCTTTTAACGCCTGTAAAGAAATAATTAGATATAATTGCACATAGCTGAATTTTATTTTGCCCACTATTTTTCAATACCGTTGAAACTCGCAAAAATTCTTAGGATTCCAGCCATCCCAGCCGCAATGTTCTCGCTCTCGACGATAAGCTTGATCTCTTCCAGACCCCACGGTTCGAATGATTCTATAAATTCTTGGACACAATAGTTACATGGGTTCAACCTCAACTCAAGCTTCTTGGCTGTCGGGAATAATCGAATAATCTCTTCCCCAAATTTATCGCCTGGTTGGCAATAACTGCGTGTCGTAAGCGTGAATGATTGAACTCCTCGGTGGGGCTTCCATAGGTTTATATGAGTTGAGAACTGGGTCAGTCCGAGGTAGTAGTTTTTGAACGAGAGGTTCTTCAGCTTTGGGAAGTGCCCTTCGTCAAAGAAATTATGGATTAGGTACTCAGACGGCGCATTGAGGACGAGGGAAGTAAGGTTCGTCATGACGGGAAGGTCAAGATCCCGGCCCTGTGAGATTTTCATGCAAATAAATTTTTAAATATGCATGAAAAAAATTAGATTAAATTAATTAGATAAATTAATTACCTGTATATTTACTGGATAGTAAAACCCATGTGCATGACCATCTGCGTACCCCAATTCCAACTTGATTAATGAATCCTTCACGGAGGTCAACATCGATGTCACAGCGGCCATGTTGAATTTGGGACAAGCCGCGTGCGCGTTGGTACAATTTACGAATAAAAACTTCAAAACTTGGAGATTTCTGCACCCCTCTAAACTCGGATAGAACGAGGCCGTAACTTCTAAAGTGGTCAAAGTGGGGGCAGAGTCGATCAAGACTTTGAGCAGCGGCTGAAACGCGTGAATCCCGGATGTCCCGTATAGAACGTGTTGAGAAGTTTGAAACTTGAGCGAGGTCAAGTTTTTTTGAAGGGGCAACTTCCGAAGTGCTTGCACTCGATCTTTGTCCACGTTTGCGTTTCTGGAAGTGACCAAGATGGAAATCTGTTGGATCTGCGTGGACTTGAGGGTCCTCAAACCATGGAGAAATGCGGCCTCAAATTTTTTTAGGCTGACGTGAAATTCAATTTCCCTTGTGACTTGTGCCAGAGTGGAGGAGAGCTCGGTAAAAACTTTGGTGATCACGTCATCAGTCCTCTTGGTGGGGACGGAGGGGTCAAATCTGTCCAGGATGCGGATGCCTCGGGTCAGTTTTTCGTGGACAGGGGTCACCTGGTACAATCTCGATCCGTCGCAGCGGAAAAGTTTGTTGACGGGTAGAAAGGTTCGATTTCCTAACAAACCGGCGCCAACGTCGCCCCACTCGCGACACACTAGCCGAGCCGCTCTCAAGTCGGAGTTGTTAAGCTGGCCGAGAATAATGTCGAGAACCTGGTGGAAATTTAGAATTTCAATTATTTGGAGAAAGAAAGTAGGAATTTTGATGACTGACCAGAGGATTCCTCAAAGCTTTCGACATGGCGCTGTTATCGTCGAAAGATTCGAAGGGAGCTGTCACGTCTGGAATTGAGAAGATGAAATGTAAAATAAAAAACATTTCTTATTAATTTTTAAATTCAAATACAACGACGTATGTACATAAAATGCACGACTTACCCAAATCTGGAAAACTGGTTTCCCGTTGTTGCAAACGTGATGACCGTAATTTCATTTTGTTAATTCTATCTGTAAAATTACAAGTACAAAAGGTAATTAGTAGCTGTGCATTTGTTCATTCAATTAAATAAAAACTACAGATGACAGTTAGCAAACATTCAATTTATGTTTGTGTTAGAATGTTAGAATGTTATATTTATGTTAGAATGCAAACTACGTACGTTAATTATTGTAAAGTGAATTTCGAACTTCACTCACCTCTGCTAACCTTTGAATCAATTCAAACTCACAGATTTGTGAACAGAAATTGGAAGACGAAGTAAAATTCTGAATTAATCGACGACAGATGAACTGTTTGTTGGGCGCCAACTGCTCAGTTTCACAGAGTACGTTGGTAGGATTTCTGCGTTGAGATCCAAAGGCAAAAATTGTCAAATTCTGTCCTAGATCCTAGTGTAACGCTGCGCTCCGCTCCACCACCACTCCATCACGCATACTCAAATAGTGCACTGTTTACATGAAACGCACGTGCACTCATGTTTCTCGTCAAAACTTCTGTCCACTTTAATAAATATTTAATCCAAAAATAAATAAAACACACCTCTTCCACGAGACCTTTTAAAGGAAATTCTTCGCAACAGCACTTATTTTCCATAATTAGTGTCCACGGTTAGAAATTTGGCATGGTCAGGCAGATATTGATTTCTCGTATTAAATTTGCTACCGCTTAGTATTAAACTTATACCGGTCCGTAAAAATTTGCTACCGATATGGTAAACAGCAAGAAAATGATACACTTTTTAGCCCGAGTCAGGGCTTATAGAACCGTCATGTCCGTCCGTCTGTCCGGCACGATAGAGCCAAATTGACCGACTGAACCGATTGACTTGACATTTCTACTACCATATGCATATTGGACAAAGTTAGGAAACGAGTTCGAAGATGGGCGAAATCAGTCAAGTGGATGACCGGTGGGGGTCATCGGAGTGGGTGGGATATTATGCACCAAAATTTCAAAATTGTGCTAGAAAGCTGTAATTTGGTATAGAGCTTGCTGAATGCTAATGACTCTTAGTGGAAGAATATAAATTCAAATTACAAAAATTATCGTCTGAAGGGATACGAGGAGGTGACCCAGACCGATTTTTAAAAATCATTATATCGAGTCTAAATTTGGCATTTAGGTTGCTGATTGCTTGGAAGAGGATACATTAGAATTTAAAAAAATCATCTGGAAGGACCCTATCGGGTGACCCGCCGATTTTCCGAAATTAACATGGAAAGCTGAAACTTGGACCAAGAGATCCTTGCTGCTTTCTTATGAAATAATATGAAGTTAAATATGAACAAAAATTGGCCAGAGGGGCATTAGAGGGTGACCCCTACCGATTTCTAAAAGTTGATATAATCAGTTGAAATTTAGAATGGAGTCAAGAATTAGTGCAAAATAGGAGCACATAATTTTATAGAAAATTAGTAAACATGGGTTTACTAAGCAATGCTGGTTCGAGCTATGCAAAGCTGTACTGATAGGTTATTAAAAGTTTCCATCTGAAATTTGGTATGGGGGATAAAAACCACTTTTAGATAGCACACACAGGTTTGGAAGTTCAAGATGTTAAAGTATTTGATACCAAATAGTAGAAAATCGAACAAACATTTAACTATGAACTTCACGGAGTTCTGTAATATTATGTTGGTCAATTCGGAGAAAAATTTAGAACTCAGACTCACCGAGTCAGGGACTCTGTCCCTGACTCGGGCTGTAGTATGCACTGTGTAGGTTTTCATTGTGTCTATGTACAATCATACAATATAATTATTTTATGTACAGGCATTGACGCAGTAATAAAACCATGAAAGTATCAATGCAAACGAAACCATGCAGCAGCCAGCATTGGTTTCATGAAATGCGAAACAACGTGAGCTGGATGTGAGACAAAGTGTGAAACAAAGTGAGACGTGGTGGTGGTGGTTTCATTCCCGGCAACCAAAATTTTGCCTTTGGGTCTGCAGGCCTAAAACTGACCATCCCACTATGAGAATCATGTGGAATGGAAACCATCAAATGAATTGTTTACCTGCTGATGCTGATTGAGTCAGGTGTGCAAATACATACATTTAAATTGGGCGGGGTACTGTGAGATGACAACTGACAAGTTCTTTGTTTTCATAGCGTGCATGTGTATATGCTAAACTGTTAATTGAATTAATTGTTAATTAATTTTTGACTTAATCACAATTTGTAATAATTACGGAAAAACAAATATAAAGGACGCTAAAGTTGGCTAAAATTTGGTTTGAAACACTACTGGGCCGACCACTTTTATTGCGATATGAAATCCAAGATCTTCTAAAAGACGTACACAATTTCAAAATTTTGAATAGGTCAGTCCTAATTTAAACAGGACAATTAATAGACCGTTCTCATAAAGTAGCTATAAGTAGCTATAAAGTAGCTTTTCATAAGTAGATATGTACGTTCATCCTCTCAAAAACTGTGTATTTAACCATGCGATGAGTTTGCATGGAAATTTTTGGAAACATTACAGAGCACAAAGTTGCCGAAATGACTAAAGTAAACGGAGAAGAGGAACAAAATACGTCTGGTGTAAAAATTTACTACCGTTTTTGAGTAACAAAACCTCTCCAATATTTTCATGAACAATTTATAGTATTTCTCCTCACTTTATTTTATTCATGACTCGCCAAAATATTGAGTTTTGCATACATACATATTTACATAATGATCAATTATTAACTCACAAAACAAATGAATATAAACATATTTTCCTATTAATGCTCCGAAACCACAATATCCACCGGACTATCAGGCCCCCCTTTTTCCTCATCGGCACCACCACCACCACCCCCCTTCTGAACCTTGAACCTTTGCCCATTATTCCCCGGCTGAGGAATTGGTTTATCCCCCACGGTAAAATCCACCTTTCCGATATGTTGTCGCCTCGTACTATCCGGATAAATCAGGGATGGCGATGCGGAATCCGTGATCAAATCGTACTCCGAAGTATTTCCCATGTCGAGCACTTCCCCCACGGGATTTTCAACTCGCCCCTGTTTTTCCCCCTCGTCCGACCCCACATTTTTCGTAAGGACGACCAAGCCCTCCAGAATTTCTTGCAGTTGAACTTGCGTCTGCGCAGAGAAGAATTTGACCTCGTCCATGACCAGCAAGGAGGTCACGATTCGTTCGACGGAGGGTTTCAAGCGGAATAAAATTAAGGGTTGGGCCTTCGAGTTGAACACCTTGAAGAGGTCGACGATTCCTTGGGCGGCCGTGTAGTCGGCGAAGTGCATGTGGAAACAGTCAATGACGACGGGAAGGTTGCCGTAACCCCAGCGTTCGCCCGATTTCATGACCACCGTCCGTGTATACTCGGCTGAGGGGAAGGTCAAGGAACGGTCAAGGTCGACTAGGATGAAACGAGAGCCGGTGGTGGATAGCTGTTAGTAGGGAAAGAAAAGTTGATTTAGAGTGTCGTTTTTTGTGGGTTTTTCACATTTCTTGTACTGCAAAGTAAGAAACGCAAAAAATGCAAGGTGCAAGAAATTGCATAAAGGTGCAAGAAATAAGCGCCATCTAGCGACGCTAAGAACTATAGCGGAAGTAGTTTCTTGCTCTTTGAATTTTTTGAGGGTTAAAATAGCTGCAAGGAACCAGTTTTTTACAGTGATTTCTTGTAAGTGGTTATTTGTACCCGAAAAATTGTTAATCAAGTATATGATTATAGCATGGAACAAATTTAAAACTGGCGAAATTAGCGATTTATCTGCTTACTTTGCACCTATTCACTCTTATTTTCGGAGATGCCGCCCAGTACAGGAGGAAAACCACGCTGATTAAAAACCCCACTAGAAGACCGTACTGCAAACCAGCGAAAAGACTGACCAAAAACGTGACACCCCACGGAATCAAGTCCATTCCTTTACATTATAATAATTGCTTAATTATTAAGCTGCATAAATTAAGTGACGTTTACATAAATATATTTACATACTCTTGCACTTCCACAATCTTCTCGGTAATATGAAATCAATCGTAAAAATTGCTCCCTATTTTATTCGGGCAATAAAATAATAAAATAAACTTATTTTTAATAAATTTTATTTAACAAATTAACTTTTATTAGAAAATTTAATAGAAGTTACCATAATATTCATGGCGGCTATCGCTGGCTTGGGCATGTAGTAAAACCATGGGGTGCAAAACTGGAGAGAAATCAAGACCAAGACTCCCGTCACAATGCCCCCCATCGGGGTTTCCACGCCACTCGCGTGATTTACTCCGGTCCGGGGGAACGCTCCAGTGATCGGCATCGAGCCGAAAAAGCTAGACGCAATATTGGATAGCCTGAAAATAAATGTTTTAAATAAATAAAAACTAAACAGGACTATCTAAAAATAGCAATAATCAAGTAATAATAAATTAGCTAATTTAAATAATAAGATCGCTAACCCAATTGCAATTAACTCTTGACTGAAATCGATGCTCTTTGCTCCAGAAAACTGTTTCGCGTTAAGAGAATGTTCCATTAAAGCGAGAAATGGGAAAACCAAGACGACCGTGGTGTCTTGTCGTATCAGGTCGAAAATAGTGTAAGCTTTCATAAACTTTTCATCCTCCTCGCTGTCGTGGAAACGTGTAGTGTTTACTTCATAACGAAACGGTGGTGGGGTGGGGGATGGAATACCGGCTTGGATTTCGCCTAAAAAGAGTTTATTGAGGACATTCATTACGAGTTCGCATCGTTAGTAAAGTTAGTAGAAAAATAAAGTTAAAAAAAAATTGGCTTGAAAATTCATTTGCCAACTTGAGAATTTCCTAGGGTAGTATTTACTTCAGTTTTTTAGGTGCGATACGAGCATGCAAACTCGTAGTAAATAATCCTCATGTTTTTTTCTTATGAATTCGTAAAAATCAATATCTCAAAATCACAATATTCTGTATTTCATAAGTTTGCAAAAACTAAAAATCTCTAAGAATCGACCTACATCCTTGACCAAAAATATTCTAAAATTTCATATCTGATTTTAAGTTTCCATAAAAATTTTCTCACCCAAAATCCCGACGATTGTTTCACTCCCAATGACAGCGAATACTATGGTGCACGCCAAAGTGACAATGATCCCTCGCGAGACGGAGATCAACCAAATTATTTTGCTCCATGGCTTCCCACGTTTAACGACACGGGAAAAAATGCACTCCAATTTCTATATACAGAAAACATGCTTGAACAATTAAATCGTTACTCATCATGAATCAGAGGTCGACGCCGACCAATTTTCGGCGGTTCCATCCAGTTTTGGAAATCAAATTTATCGGCGGCGGCGGCGGCTATCAAAATGCTACCGGCGGCGTGGCGTCGTACAATCATACCTGTTCGCCTTCATTCATGTGACTGATTATGATGGTGAATGAAAATGAATTTCCTGTGATTTGAATCAAAATGAGTGAAAGTTTCAGAATGAAGTCAGATGAAGTAAAACGAAATGAGTTTTTTGGAAAGGAAATGACTAAATGTGAATGAAAATCTTCAGTCAGAAATCTAGATGACTAAACTTTGAATGAAAAATGTTTCTTTGAACAGGTATGCGTACAATCGACCTCTGTCAGAAAAAAATTAAAAAGACGCACTCGCAAAACCAGCAGTGCCACCAAACATCCCCCCGCCACCGTGATGTCCCACGTTCCCACTTCTTTGATATGCTTGACCGCTCCCTCCGCAATTTGGGTGAAGCTGACTCCCGTGAATTTAATTCCCAATAAGGGCTTCGCTTGGGTGTAACAAATCGTCAATGCGGCCGCGGATGTGAACCCGCTCGAGACAGGAATTGACACGAAATTGACGATAAAGCCGAGTTGCATAAAACCCAGGGCGAGGGTGGTAATTCCGGTGAGAAAGGTGAGTAAAACGACGTACTCTTCCGGTTTGTCGTGACCATAGGTGTACGTCATGATGCACATCACGGCTAGATTTTATGACGACAATAAACGAATGTTTAACTTAATTTTTATAAAATTCTTGCAAAATCTAATAAAACGTGGGTACCTGTTGGGCCGATCGTGACGTAATTCGTTGAGCCAAAAAATACATAGACGAAACATCCCATAAATCCAGAGTAGAGACCGTACTGGAAGTTAGAGAAATTTTCGAATCTAGTCGCTAACAGTTTCGTAAACATAGTGACAAATTCAAATTTCAAGCTATTCATTTCGGCTAAGAGTAGCCGATCGAGACATGAGTACGTATATCTTGAATCAAGGCCTTCAGTCACTTTACATAATTTATGCTGCATAACTATTCTTTAACATGGGGCCACTTTAGAATAATTAACCACCATGTTACGCAACAATCTTAATCATGAAATAATTATGTATTTACATATGAATGTGATAGGCTTGCTGTATAAACTGAGTCTTATGTAATCAAAATTAGGCAATCTCGCCATTATGCAAAGGTGCATTATGTAAAGTGGCCTATTTAAGCCTCATTATCAATTTCATACCCTTGGCGGCAACCCAGCCAGCAAAGCTAACGCTTGCGGAATTAGACTCAACCCAACCAGCAATCCCGCCAAAAAGTCGTGAATAAACTTCCTTCCGGTGTATTTGGGAAGCCATTTTGAAATCGGGAAAAATCTGAGACATCTCTTGACGCAGTATTCTTTGAAGGGGACTTCCGTATTGAACTTGTCGCTTTGGCAGGACTCGTCTTGTAGCGGGTCGTTAAAAATGGTGGCAGAACTGCCACCCCCACCGCCCCCTCCTCCTCCTCCGCCCAAAAGAGTAAATATGGGAAGTTGAAAGAAGGAATTTCTCCGCGATGGAGGCTGCGATTCAGTCACGTTTAAATTATTCGGGGCGGAAGCAGATCTATGGAAGAGGGACGCTATCGAGGGGGACCGCTGTCTTGTGGGGGTGTACACGGTTAAATATTCTTTCTCCATGGTTATGACAAACTTGGAGATTTAAACGTAGCAAATTTGACGATTTAAATATATGTATCTAAGCTGGGACGTGAAGCTTGACGAGCTGGTAACGACGATCTGGGAGACGAAGCATGATTTAGGAGTGAATTATATGTCATGTTAAATTGAAATGGGTGGGATGCGACAATTTATAATTAGCAAAAGAGTTATAAATTTTCCGGTATTTTGCAGCTTAGAGCGGTTTCTCTTTGACGCGGAGATTCCATGATGGAATTGGAACTTTATGTGAATGTTTTGTCCGTCCCGATCCTTCCGTCAGGTATACATATTTACAACATCAGTAAACATGCATTATGCAATATACATAGGTAACGTTATTGTCGGCTTGTAGAGTAATAGGAATCCACTTTCGGTCAAAATATTAAGTAATTATCCCCATGAAATCCTCTGGTATTTATTATTTAGGTACTGATCAAATTTGATTCAAATTTTAATGTGTAATCTGCACAAATAAGTAAGCAAACGGTACATATATGTATGTACATACATATATGCATGCATAATTACTCCTTTAGTGCAATAAAAACCCGAGGAATGCATTACTTCCGCTGCTTTGTTACCTCTTATGTATCACGAGGGGTTTATAAAACGCTTTATTAAAAAACATTTTTATGTTGAAACTATCTGACGCAAATTGTTATCATTTACGATTCTACCTTGACTTTGCTTTGAATTTTTGTCGAGAAAACCCTGCACACGAAAGGTATGCGTGGCGTTCATCTTTGCATAAACAATGTCATCATCAACGAGCTTATCTTAATTTCGGGTTTTATGAGGGACCAGAAAAACAGTTTCATGGTGTGAGTGAGATCATCCACGCCCCTGACAATGGAGACACAGCGAGATTTATGCATCTGTGTGTGCATAATATGTACGTCAGAAGGGCAAGATTATTTATTTCATTGTCAGAAAACAATTTAATCTTAAACGGTACAATGTCCTGTAAACTTTTTGGCAAATTGATTCAGTTCCAAGCATTACATTGAAGCGGCGGAGATGCAAAGTACATACCCATGAATTTCTGTAAATTAAAAGTTTCTGAAACTATCTTTGCCGAAGGGTGAAATTAAATAGAAATTCTTAATGGGCTTATCAGTATGAGTATTTAATAGTTTAATACATACACAACTGCATTTCCAATTTTCTTATAAAATTTCGAAACAAATGGTTTGCAAATCTCGGCTAATAAAAGTCAGAATTATCTGCATTTACATATGTAGTTGTAATTTTTACAACTAAATGCAGATAATAACATATTGCATTATAAGAATGTAATTTACCTTAGCATAATTAGTTGTGTCGTTAAATTAGTTAAAAATCAGTCCCTACTTAAATACTTAATTATTTCTGCCGCTCTCCATCCTCCTCCAACAATTTTGACGCAGCTTTACAACTATCCGCTCTGCAAGAATCCAATGCGTCTTTATTCTTCTTATTGATCTTATCTTGCGCCCGTTTGCTCAATTTTTTCATATCGGCGCTAATCATCCCGCCCACCTTGGCGAGAGAGTCGCCAACCATGTCCAGCGCAGAGGAGCCGTCCATCATCGCGGCCCGCTTCGACCTTCCCGCCGAAGTTCCAGATTGTCCCGCATATTGCGCCATCACTTTCGAACCAGAGGCCACCTGACCCTGTAACTTTTTCATTATGGCCGCCCCCACCTCTGGATTGTCTTCCATGGCGATAAGCCCAATTTCTGTTAAAGTTGTGCCAATTTGAGAGACCGTGTCGCCAATTTTTTTCGTAAAGTCTAACACCTTTTCCAGGTCGGGGTCTGGGATCGGAGTGATGCAAATAGGACACGCGTACAGTGCCCAGATCGGTGGCACAGTGCCAGAACCGGACCGGATGTTGGCGGCAAGTGTGACAAAAGGATGGTGGTGGGGGTGGTGCACGTAAGGAACTGTGGAATCAAAATTAGCATATTCTGAAATTTCTTAAAATATATTAAGCGAAAATTATTAGCTTGGGTTTCCTAAACTTAAAATTCGATTCAAGAAAGTAATTCTGCCGCTAACTAATTTTCATACGTAACGCATGCAACAATTAATCTGAAGGTATATACATACACACATGCATGTATTGATGATGGAATAGATAAGCAAATTGTTTGTATAAAACCTGAGACATTGACACCGAGAAAATTCACGTAGTAATTGGTAGCTTATAAAATCCACAAATTTTGCAACATATCTAATTTTATAAACTTTTGCAATGGATAAAGACGCCTTTTTGATCTGAGTAAGTTTACAAAAATGTGGTAACTAATTTTCCTCCGAAATATTTCTAAAATTTTGTCAAGGTTTGTACTGATGCAGAATTTACGAAGTTTACAATGTTACCCAAGCCTGAGTAAATTGCTTCACTGCTAAAAAATTAACTACCCAATACACATATTCTGTGTTAATGATATCAAACTATTTTAACGATTATGCAGTTTAATTAATTAAATACCTGGGTAATTTCCCATAACCGTGAATAGATTTACTACACCGACCACTACCTGGACCAACTTTCCTCCAGATAGTTTTTTCATGGCACCGATAACAGTAAAATTTACTGATTATTTCAGATTTTCAAGAAAACTGTTCTAAATTAAATTTTGATAAAAACAGACACAACGGAAGAAATTCATACCATATTTGATGATTACAGACTCGACGACATGAACAAAATGACGGTAAAATAATCAATTTCAGTTGATAAATTTATTACCAAATGTCCAACTTCTCAGAGACCGACTGACAGACAGACAGACGCAGTCAGATAATGATCTCCCTGAATACATGAACCACTTTCACTCAAAAACGCATCATCACACATGCACATTTGTGACTCGATCTCACTCGACGAGTTGATTGATGTTTGTTTTTTTCTGCCTGAGTAGTCATAATAATAATGACCACTCCGTCCATTCATCTCATTTCAAGTCAACGACGATCTATGATGGCAGGCCCGTAGCGACGTTTCGTCCGGCCTGGAGAGCTTTGTCGCGGTACGGCCTAATGTAGCGCATGAAAAAAATTCAATTAGGGTTTTCATACATAATTTTTTATTTCAGTTTTCAGTTGAAATTAAGCTACACCAGTTTTTAGCACAGGTTTTCCTTCAAATACAAAGTATTTTAAAATTAATTATACTAATTTACGTGTTATGCACAACTAATGCTTGTAATTTAACAAAACCCAGGTGTTAATTATAAATTTTGAAATACAAAATTTATGGATTAATGTTAACTTTTGTGCATTTTGTCACCGCAAAGTCATGGATTACTTGTTCGAACGAAATTTTTTCTGTATATTCTTTTTCAATTGATAATATGGCCAAATTGCTGAGTCGTGTTTGGCCCATCGATGATCTTGAATAATTTTTAATTATCTTCAACTTCGAAAACGAGCGTTCGTTGGACGCCACAGTCACTGGGAGGGTCAGGAAAATCCGAAGTGCAGTGTGACAATTAATAAAAAGTGGTTGTAGCCCATTGCACGTTAGAATATTTAAAATCTCTAGCGGAGTTGTAGAACCTAATTTCTTGTCTTTGGGATCCAAGAATGGTTCAATAGCTGACTTTAGATGTTTAATTTCATTTTCGAAACCCGTAATATCCAAGTCTATTTCATATTTCATTGCAAGATCCTTTGTACATTTTAATTTTTGTTCCGTTCCGTCGTTAGCTAATCGATCTCCCCATAAAAAATTAAAATCGTGTAAAGTTTCTGCCATAGTTTTAAATCTAGTCTGAAATTCCTCAGAGATCTTGTCGAGTATATTGTTAAAAAAATCAATCTTAAATTTCTCAAGGTTACTTGGTTGTTGAAGTGACTCACTCTCCTCGATTCGGAACCTAGCTGGTTTATTGCCACGATTTTTTCTGTAATCAAATCCAGAATCTTGATTTATTCCATTTTCTTCAGCTATTATTTCTGACTTCGAAACGGATGATTCAAATCCCGTTAGTTTGAATTCTTCTAGATAAGCAACAACGCCTGCGATGTGTTTTGTGGCCTGATCCAATGAAGTAGTTTCTGATTGTATTGCAATGTTAGCCTCATTAATTCGCGAAAGAATCGATGCCCAGATATTCAGTCCCAATATAAATTTGAACGTACAAATTTGAGTCAAATTGGAACTAGCGTCAGCTACCGTTTGAATATTTGACTCGTCTGAGTTGATTAATTCCTCCAGAGCAATTATAACTCCTTTGAACTCATCTAAAAGTGTGGACACTGCGATAGCTCTGGCCGCCCAACGGGTTGTTGACTGACCCTTCAGCGATTTTTTGACATGCTTTTTTAATGTTGCCCATCGGGATGTGGAAGCTGAGAAAAATGTGAATAGATTTTGAATCTGCCCCAGAATCAGTTTCCCGGCAAGAAAACTACTAGCAGCGTGCTGTCCAACAAGGTTAAGGGAATGTGCAGCACAAGGGATAAAACTTGCAAGTGGGTTAATTTCGTGAATTCTGGCCTGGACGCCCCGATATTTTCCACTCATATTGGCTCCATTGTCGTAGCCCTGTCCACGGCAATTTTGAATTTCAAGATTATCAGATTTAAGCTTATTTAGAATCATCTCAGCAAGTAGAATTCCAGTTTTTCCGTCAAAGTTGATGAAGTCAATAAAATCTTCCTCGATTTTGCACCCATCTTCATTAAAGGAAACCGATCGAATTATTTGGCTAATTTGCTCCTTGTGAGACGTGTCCGGCGTTGAGTCAAACATTATCGAGAAATATTTTCTTTCCTTGATTTTCTCCAAAATTTTCGTTCGTACAAGTTTTGCTGAGAGGTCAATAAATTCATTTTGAATTTGAGGTGACATGTAATTAGTTTTCCCCTTCTTCAATCTTTCAATATGTAGTGCTAATGGAGGATGGTACTTGCTCAATAATTTCACGAGTGAGAGGAAATTGCCACAATCTTTACTGTTAATATCTGTTGTTGTTCCACGCAGGGCAAGGTTATTTTTGGATAGGAAAATTATGGCATCAAGTAATCCCTTTAAGACTTCTTTCCAAAATCCAATTTCCATGGCAGATTGGGCTTGCAAGCTTCTTGAAATTTGCTTATTTGAATCTGCAAGTTTTCTGTATGTTTTCCATAGTATCACTGCTTGAAAATGGTGCTGGGATTCTTCGTGTGCTTGAATACCACGGGATTGATGGGCAAAATCATTGAATCCAACAACATTAATACCATGTTTCACAAATGTCGATGACGAGTTTAGAGAATTCTGGCTCGATGAAAATAAGCAGCACGGGTAGCAAAATAAACTGTTTGTACTCTCACTATACGCCAGTCCCTTGCAGAGTTAATGCTGTTGTCAGAAATGTTAGTCTTGAAATAATGATTATCATTGAAGCTGACTTGTCCGTTTTTTGGATACATTTGTAATCGCTTTTGGATAGCAAGCCCACTAAGAAGTATGTCCTTCTGAATTGCGGAAAGTGGATGTGTGTGTGAAGTACTGAGATCGGCGGAGTCAAATAATATTTCGGTCGGTATTTCGGATTGTTTTGCATCTAAAGGAAATCAAATAAATTAGTAGTTCCTATGTCCTAGACATGAAGATATTATATGCAATGGTTACCATTATTGTTAGGATTTGAAGTTATTTCCGAGCATGCAATTTCTTCTAACGACAAATCATCAGTTTTCTCAGTGGATGACTTCACATTGTCCGGTTGTTCCAAATTGTCAAGAGGTAATTCAGCCGACGAGCTTACGCCTACAAACAGGAGACAATATGTACATATTTATAAATCAAATTTACCCTAAAATACATATAAACTACAAAGGATAATTAAAATTGTAGCGTAGTAGGCACATTAAATTAATTTAACCCTTGATTTTCCAATATAACTAACGAAAATCAACGAAAATCATTTACATACATAAATTTGTGTTTTGTGCACTGCTAAAAATTACCTGAATCCGTAATTGACATGGAAATTGATATAGGGAGACATTTTTTAGTGAATTTTGCCATTGAAGAAGACAGTCGTCGATTTTCTTCTTCTTTAAGTTTCCGTTTCCTGATTTTTTATGCTCCACTGGCCTCCTTTCTTACAGCTACTAGTTTGAAATTTTCCTCCTTCGGTCGACCCATTTTAAATTTAATTAATGGTCTAATTTAATTATAGTAATTATTGCAAAAACAACTACAATTACAAAATTAGATTTATTGCAAGAAACATGCGATAGAATGGAGTGATTTTCCACCATTCCAAAACTGAGTCGTCCAATCTGAGACTATTTCTTATGATCGATAATTGACTTGCTGCATCTCACACCGTCCGTTCCCAAATAGGCAGTTGAAAAGCATTTAGCCAAGCACTGGAGTCATGAAAATAGTTTCCATTACATACTTACATCCATATGTATGAATCACTGAAATGCTAAATTTGGTGCAAAAACGAAAATGTCACAACTTTGTAGTGATTGTAGCATTTCAATTAAATTTGAATTCCTAACTCAACAAATGCTTTACATTACCTGAAATACAAATTACAATGTTGCAGCTAACAAACGGGACATTTTTAATGGTTGTTTTTATTTGAATTCAAGTTGCCTGGCATGTCATCGGTGGCAACTTACATATGTAGGACATGATTAGCCACTAATGATGCATATTAAAAGAATCCCATAAAAACGATAAAAATAAAAATATGCGAGCAGGTTATGATAAAGGTTGTTTCTCTTTTTATGTATTGGTTGGAGCCTTCTCGGGTGGCCCTTCCCCTACATGATCTGGTGATCATAGCAAATTTAAAATATATGAAATGCATATTATACAATTTTTATAAAAGCCCAAGCTTTCTTAGACCATCTTAAACCCAATAAATTATCTAAAAGGTCGGTATTTGTTACATATTGCCCTATTTCCAATCTTTTACAGCAGTAATATTACTTCTGTTTCGGAATTTGCAACGGCGATATTCTATAAAGTTATATAATGCCACTGAACTCTTGAGGGAAGAATAATGAATGCTTGAGTCGAATTGCGGAATAGTTAGATATGGATGGTCTTTTTATCTAGTGTACAACCGATGGACGCCGCACGGCCCTTCGGGCCGTACGGCCTGGAGAGTACCTCTCCATGTCTCTCCACCGTCGCTACGGCGCTGTATGATGGTAATCTATCCTCCTTTTTGTGTACTTAATTAAAAGGAAGCAATAAGTTAGTTGAAATTGGATGGCTTAATGCGAGCAAAAATTGCTGTATTTTCCTCACTTGGGGCGTATATGAGAGAGTGAGTGACGTATTTAATTTGTATCGCCTTATTATTGCCCATGTATGTACAACATGTAATGGATTAATTTAATGTGATCCAATTAATCAAGTACACGCACTTGCAGGAGAAGCTGTTATTTGTATGAAGTACCTGAAAACAGTGAATTTTTTGCTAATTATTTTTATAAGCTTCTTTTAAATAATGATAACAGTTATGTAAGCCCATTAAGCTAAATACGTACAAATAAATATAAATATAATGCCAAATTATGATACGCTAACCGTAACATCATATTTATTTATTGCTTATTTGTTCATTATTCGCTCTTTTATCTGTGTATTTCTTATGCAAGATTAAATTAGGTTTTGAACTTTAGCTACATATGTATTTGAAGTAACAAAACCCACTTGAAAGTAACTATATTTGTTCACAAACTATTGTATATTTACAAATGTAAATACATACTAAATACTTAAGTAGAGTTTCTATCCTGGAAAATTATGCATGATATATATGCGGTATGTATTTATTTCCACGGCGTGTTAAATAATGTCCGGCTTTCTGTAAATACATATGAACGAATTGACGACATGTACGAATTTTTATGTATGTATGTATGTATTTATGTACATATGTATGCGTACCTACTAAAAATAGTTGGAGTATATTTTTATTCTCAAGCCATATAAATTTATAAACCCATTTCTCATACATGAAAAATGAAAAACGTTCTTGGGCAAGAAAGTTGAGAAATTCTAATCCTATGTATAGCAATAGCAGTCAGCAGTAAAAAAAAATGTTCACAGTAACTCTCATTTATTGCCCTTAAAATTTGTAGTTCCTTAGAAAGGACTCCAATCCAGGACTGATTATCCAGTCCTACCTATTTCACGTTATTCGTAAAACGACTGGAATTTGTCAACCTTTTTTTTAGTCCTTTGAGTTGAATCGACCCTTTCTTTCAAACCTTCAAAGTCACCTCAAAGTAACCACGTGTGACATGGTAAAAAATAACGCTACCCTTTCACAACTCTCTCATTCGCTTCTGGATTCTTTCCATCGGCAAATTGGATAGTCGTGCAAAGTCATTTTCCACAGAAAAATTGTCGTTTTCTATTTAATAGTAGGTAAGTAATTAGTTAATTTAATACGTTTTTTCTCCAATTAATAATAATGCGTAGAAAACTTAAGTAATAATTAATCCACTGTTAGAAATCGTCAGGCAGGTATTGACTCCCCGGTGTTAAAGTTGCTTCCGTTTGGTATTAAAATTATTGTGATCTGTAGAAATTTACTACCGGCCTGGTAACAATTCAACACCCAGCTATTACATACTACACGGTATTACCATATGAATACCGCTAGATATTCTTTTAATATTAAATTTCTAAGAAGGGGGATGTCAGATATATGCTTTATTAAGTAGCTTCAGCTACTTTATGTGAAGACTTTGTCTGTCTGTCTGTCTGTCTGTCAGCAGGATATCAGGAGAACGGATCGAGATAATCGAAATCGGTTTTCGCCATCATACATAGGACCCCAGGGGGAGGATCCTATCAACTTTTGGGGGCAACCGGACCACACCCCCTTTGGCGACAGGGGGTGTGGTCGGGGCAAAATGAGATTTTTAGTGCAATTTAATCTATAGGTGAAATAGAGTAAAATTATGTGTTCCGGAGTTGTGCCACACCCCCTCGGCGCCAGGGGGTGTGGTTGGGGCAAAATGAGATTTTTACAAAAAATTAATCTATAGGTGAAATAGAGTGAAATTAAGTGTTCCCGAGTTGTGGTGGGACCGTTTGGGGTGAAGTACGTCTGAAGCTACTTCCGTATGCGCGTTTGCGACGGTTTATTATACTTGTGAACATATTTTAAAATTATTTGTTTATTATTACAGCGTTATTCAGCTACAAACCATGTTTCGCCCAAGCGTAATCGCTTTCGCTACCGACGCCACGCAAGTTTTTGCCAAGAAGTCGTACGTTGAACAAATAATGGACGCGGAAGAGGAAGATGCTCGAGTGAAATGCGTGGTAAGCAACTTGCAAATTTCACCGAATTTTATAAAATTGCACTCTTTAGCTAATTTCTAATATCGGATTATCATTTTTTTTGTACAGATTTGTGACAAAGTTTTCAAAAATAAAGCCAACTTTACCGCCCACAAGAAATACATTCACGGCAACCGAGAGCGAAAAACTTGCGCCACGTGTCACAAGACCTTTTCGACCAAGGGATATTTAGAGCGACATACTGAAACCGTCCACTGCTCGGAAGAGCGACCCCGGTTGTCCTGCACGTTTCCCGGCTGCGACAAGTCATTCCTGACCAAGGCGTACCTTTCGGAACATGTGAAATCTAATCATGTCGAAAGTCCGAAAATTCGCACAGTGAGCGAGAAGACCTTAAAGTGTCCCCTTTGCGAGAGGCTATTCGCAAAGATCGGCACTTTGAAACGGCACGAGGTAAGTTGCCAGGTGGCCTCAAGTTAACCTAATTTACATAAATTTAGCTCACAATGGAGGTCTCCCAGCGGATGCTCTCCGATTTTTCCGAAACTAATGCCAATCCAGCACAAATTTGAAATTGTGAAATTTGCAAAAGGCACTATCCAATAATTCGCCAAGGTATTTGCACCTAAAGAGGAGAAAACGGGCCCCAAAGTCGACAAATTGTAAACTTTCAAAACTTACTGAGCATTTTCTCGTCATCGGATGGAAATATGTATTTATCTCCACCGAACATGAGCTTTGGTAGATGGTACCTTCTGCAAATTTCATGCTAATTAAAGATGAGTACCGTACAAGGAGGTGATAATGTCAACTTTGACGGGCTAAAACTACCAGAAGCGAGCATTACGTTTCTTAGCTTTTTTGCCATAAAATCAGTCATATCCTCATCTGTACGTGTGCAAAAAAGCTAAGAAACGTAGTGCTCGCTTCTGGTAGTTTCAGCCCGTCAAAGTGGTGTGGGTTTTGGAAATTTTGCAAAATATTCGGGAAAAATTATAAAAAGACCAAGGAGACTGTCGTCATGCGACCCCGTGGTCAACAAAACTCTGCTGTTTTCTTGAAAGTTAGTTTTTAGCACGAGTCTGGGCTTATGGAACCCTCATGTCCGTCTGTTCGCCCGTCCGGCCCATCTACACGATAGAACCAAAACGGCCTAACAGATTGACTTGAAATTTTCACCATATGCATATTGGGCAAAACTTTGCAAAGTTAGGAATGGAGTTCGAAGATAGGCGAAATCGGTCAAGTGGTTGACCGGTGGGGGTCATCGGAGTGGGTGGGAATTATGCACCAAAATTTTAAAATTGTCATAGAAAGCTGAAATTTGGTACAGAGATTGCTAATGGCTTCTAATGAAAGAATGTGAAGTGAAATTGGAAAATTTTACAACCGGAGGTACCCTAGGGGGTGACCCATACCGATTTTTTAAAGTCGTCATATCGAGGTGAAATTTTGCATGGAAGTTGCTTATGGCTCTTAAGGGAAGAGTATAAATTGAAATTAGAAAATTCATCCGGAGGGACCCTATGGGGTCACCCCCTCCGATTTTCAGAAATTAACTTGAATAGCTGAAATTAGGAATTAGTCCTTAGTGCTTTCTCATGAAATAAACGAAGTAAAATATTAACAAAAAGTAACCAGAGTGGCAGTAGGGGGTAACTCATATCGATTTGTAAAAGTTGATATAATCAGTTGAAATTTAGAATGGAATCAAAAAATAACTTATGATTAGCATGTAGGAGGCTTAAATTTCGAAATTTTTACAGGAGCGACCTCCACTGGTCATGGGAAGTAGTTACGAGGAAGGGATAGCAATATTTTACAAAAGGCGTTAGGTGATTGTTTTGACGAATTCTCGGGTGAATATCTTTGGCGGGGAGTTGAATTTTGAACTGATTTTTGGTAGGTTGCAAGATAATACTCTCAAAAAGATATCTTTAAAATTTTAGGGTGATAGCTTCACAAATGCACCCTACAGTGCCCCCGGAGTTGGTAGAAGCCAAAAAAACACTTTCCAAACTTAATTGCTTATATAGCATGATAACCAAAGAGGTCAGAGGTGAATGATTGTTAATATAATAACCCTAGATAATCATTGCATGCAATAATAAAAGAATCCGTAATGAATCACACAACGTGGGCCTTCCATCATCGCGGATAGTTTGCCCAAAAAATGATAAATCAGACCGTGCGCGGAAAAATTAACCTGCTGACCTTGAAAGTTGACCCACCGGGTCAAATGCAGCTTGAGGGTAAAGCTGGAAGTGTCCTAAGTAATACTAAAACAAACAGTCAAGATTTTGTGTAAACAGTTTTATAGAAGGACCCGAGCTAATCAGCTGTCGCAGAATCCTAAAAGCTCGTGAACTTATTTGGAAAATTAATGGTCAAATTTTTTCGAAAATAAATTTTAATAATCTTTTGGTGTCCCCTGCTGCAGAACTATTTTATCTACAAGGTACAAGTGAAAAAATAATAAAATTATTGCGTTTTGGTTAGTTAAATTATTTCTGAAGTTCGACGTCGAAAACGACGGGAACTTTTCCAAAAAGTTTATAAGGTCTGATGAAAACTCAGTCCGTGGGGTGTAACCACTTATCAAAATTTTGTCAAAAGTACTTACAGTGCAATATACTATATGTACCTTGGATAAAAACCACGTTAGGGATTTTTAGCATCAAAGTCGTAAAATGTGGGGGCCTTAAAAGTGGAAGAGTTGCGTTAAAGAGCGCATTTCATTAGGACAAGTATAAATTAGACTGTAAAACGGACTTAAAAGATAAGCATGAGGCAAAAGTGGTTTTATATAGTGAAAAGCATGCTAAGTCCCTTAAAAATAGTCGCAAAAACTATTTTTGCATCAGGACCTCAGAAAAAAATATTTTGTTCAACGCCATTTTATAAGAACACTGGTTTGGAAAACTAAAAAAGGACACCTCTCCAAATTTGACCTTGCCTCATTTCGCAGAGTACACAAAATCGGAAGCCAGATATGCTTACCTATAGTTTGAGACATGGGCTTTCACATAAAAAAAGTTAGAAATCTCTACGACTAAAATCCATCCCGCAATTAAGGCATGAATTCGTCAAAACCATGTCCTAACGCCTTTTGTAATTAAAAATATTATTTTTAGAACTTGATCCAATACGAGGAATTGATACTAATGTTCATTCAAAATTAATATGCAGTAAAAAATCTGAAAGGTTATCTGGCGAAATATTCTTTTGCCATGACTTGAGTTTGTTTAAAAATACATTATTTTCCAACTTTCACAGTAATTTTACTGCATATTAATTTTGAACCAACAGTAGTTAATTCAAGATTCATTGCGAAATAGTAGCACATAATTTTACAGAAAACTATTGACAAACATGGGTTTATGTACTAACCAATCCTGGTTTGGGCTAAGCCCAGTGGCGCAACTACTTTTCGGGGGCCCCTAGGCATGCGTCAAAATTTAAACTTTATTAACATATGTATGTAGTAACTCGAAGTTCAATTTTTTAACTGGGATATTTCCATAAGCATTTCATCCTTCATATTCACTTAAAACTATGAATACCCGTTACAAATATATATCAAATCATACAACCAAAAACTTTTATCTAAAGTTTTAGTTCATTCTTTTATGTATCTAACAAGTAAACATACCGAGATGTCCAACGGGGGTGGTGGTAGACGCCTAGATATACCAGAATAACCACTATACATGGTCCAGCAAACTGAAGTTTACTGAAGGAATTTCCTTGTAAAATTCACTTTTCGTCAAGTTGTGACGAGCAAAATACATAATTTCCAGAACTTGTACAAATTCACAAAATTGTAAAAAATTGCATTACTTAAAAACTTAATTTTTCGCAAATTGTTTGAAATTTGAAAAAAATTCGCTGTGAAAATTATTTGGAATTTAAAAAATTCTGTTAATTTTCGAAGAGGACATGTGTTCGACCAGAACGTTCAGAGCCTGACTTCTCCTTCGGGGTATCGACCTCAAACTCGTTGGAGACCTCGAGTTCTTCCCAGATTAGTGCTTGGAAAGATGATAATTTCATCTGTTTAGGGTTGCCATCCGATCGGATAGGATAGGATAAAAATAATTTTATCCGGTCGGATAAGTCAACTGTTCGGATTATCCGAGTCGGATAATTTCAGAAATATTATCCTATCCGATATCCGTTGGATATCCGACGGATAGGATAGGATAATCAAATTAATTAGCGAAATAAATACAAAAATTTCAAATAATGCCAACAATTGTCGGCTAATCAATCTATGCTATCTTAAAAAAAATGCTGCACTGACCAATGACTGAATTACTAAGGGAATTGTAGGAATTAGAAGTGACACATATGTATGTATGTATTTGACAAACGCCTTCTGTAAGTCTCCACTTTTCTTTATTAGTTTAAATATGTATGATACGCAGTATGTAATCAGTTCAATTTATCACAATGTCAATATCCAAATTAATTAACAGAGCTAGATTGATTCTCTAAGCAATGGGAAAATAACCTTATGTATTACCATAGAAGGAACCGTTTTGTGTCTGGCATGGTCATAATTTATAACCGAATAGCAAAGATTTTAGAAACAATTATTTATTATCGTTGCAGTAGAGCCAAATATAATTTGGTTATAATATGTTACCCCACGCGAGTGTGAATTATCTACTCACTACCGAATGCCTTAAAAATTTCGCCTTAGTTATGTTTTATCTACAAATTCCATTTAACCATAATTTTTCTCTAAGGCCGACGACGGCTTACCCACCTACCACGACTACAATGTCAATTACCTTCTATTCTCCACCTTATTCATTTTCATTATTTTACTAAGAGAATGAAATTCTAATAATTTTACATCTACTGACTTTACTAAGATTTGTCTAGAATTACTTAAATATATATATGCATGGATGAAAATGAAATACAATTGGAGATGGAATATTTACTTTACTTTCGCACATACAACGTGTCCAAATTACACTTAACTCGTCATTTTTAAATTATCCGATATCCGTCGGATATCCGACGGAAAAAATCAGATAATCCAAGTCGGATAATTTGAAAAAATTATCCTATCCGACGGATATCCGAATCGTAATTTTCCTTATCCTATCCGACATTATCCCGGATAGGATAATCTCGGATAAAAACGGCAACCCTACATCTGTTTAATATTTTTGCAAAATTTCTATAAAGGTAAAAGGTCAAAGATATTGATTTTCTCCTTAAAACTCGTTTTCTTGGTAATATTTTTTTCATTTGTCGTTTAATTTTTGAGTTGACCCAAACCATCCTGAGCTTGACATATATTTTCGCACATTTCATTGCATTTTTAACAGGGTTATGAATTTTTGAATATAAAGTGATTTTTGAATAATTTACTTAGTGTTGCCGATGAGTTCTAAATTAGTTGGGTTTAAATTCACTAAAATTAGTCACCAACTCGTGCTAAATTGATATTTTTAGCATTGGTTGACTTCCAAATTGGGCTATCAACTCAAAAATAAAACCACAAGTACAACATACTAATTACATACGTAAATTACGTAACTAATAAAATGATATGAAATAACTTCTATTTCAAAATTTTTGAACAAGTTATTTTGAAACAAGATATTTAGATTTTGATACTGTGTTCACTCGGGGGCCCCCGCTGTCGCGGGGCCCCTAGGCATTGCCTACCCTGCCTATGTGCTATTTGCGCCACTGGCTAAGCCAAGCTGTACTGATGGGTTTTTTTAAAATTATTCAATCGAGATGAAACTTCGTACATAGTTTACTAATGATCCCTAATGGAAGAAGATGAAGTAAAATTGAGTAAAATTTTCACATCCGGGACCCGTTGGGGTAACCCATACCAATTTTCATAACTTGTCTCAAAAAGCTGAAATTCGGAACGGTGATACTTAATGGCTTCTCATGAAATTATATGAAGTCAATGATGAACAAAAAATAACCAGATGGGCAATAAGGAAGGGGTACCGATACCGATTTCTGGATTTCTAAGAATTAATATATTGAGCTAAAATTTAGTGTGGAGTTGAAAAATAACTTAGGATTAGAATTTAGGAGGGTTGAATTTCGAAATTTTATAGGACAGCCTCCACTGTTTTTGGTATTTGGTGCCAATTAATACTACCAACTGACCTTAGTTAAAGAATTAGTGAAAAATAGTAAAACATTCTGACAAACATGGGTTTACTAATCCATCCTGGTTCGGCAAAGCTGTACTTCTAGGTTTTCAAAAAATAATTCATTTGTCGTCACGTTATTTGTCTCTTTTTGAAATTGGTAAAAAATGATTTTTTCATGCTCGATAAATGTGACAATTAGTGAGAATATTATGTCGGGTGTAGGCAATTTGCGCCGAGAAAACGATAAGATAGATATAACCAGCGTCGTTGAATTAAGAATAATACAAATATTTTGGTGGAAATCGTCAGGTCGTTGGACAAAAATTTAGAAACGGACTCTGACCCTGTCTCGGGCTAAATAAAGTTCTTCGCATTTTTGTTGCCAACGGCGTTGTTATTTTTAATTGTTTAAAAATAATTTTTCGCTCAGGCCGTAAAAACCCCCTTGAACGGTACTCTCCTTTGTAATCGTTTTGACACCAATTAGGTCAAAATCCCAGAGCATGCGCTGGGAGAGCTGTATTGTCAATTTACGACCTAAAGAATCTAATTAATCCGTTTTTTTTTTCAGCTGACCCACGTCGATAAATCGACCCGACTCAAATTTACATGCAATCTCTGTCCACGCATTTTCTTGAGCAACAGCAGGCTAAAAAGTCACATCCAAGCTAAACACGAAAACCAGCGGAATTACAAGTGCACCCTTTGCGACAGGAGATTCGCGAGAGCGGACAATTTGAAATGCCACATGGAAGCGATACACCCCGCCGATAAGGAAGCCACGTATTCCTGCGACAAATGCGAGTACAAGAGTCACACCAAATTCTATTTAGCGCAGCATGCCAAACGTCACCGCCATGACGAGAGTAGTACAAAATGTGGGTGCTGCTTTTGCGGAAATAATACGTTAATGGATTTCTCAACATTGATTGGGTCCTTGAGTAGAAGGAATTCTCCGGAAAAGTAGGAATTAGGGAGATGAAGTTACGGTTTAATGTAATTTAGATAGTTCAATTTGTGTATGTTAATCTTAACGATGGGGACGCAAACCATGTACGAGTATATAAATACAGAAATATTTCTTTCCTTCCCAGCTTTGCAATAAAATTATCTAGACAAATTTTAGAAACAAATGAAATTTTATTTAAATGAAACAAACCGTCAATATTAAAAATACAGTTGAAATATGTAAAGTACTTACATAAATTGACAAACAGTAACAATTTAATTGGCACTACGAACACTTAGAATTTAGAATAATTTATAGATGTCAATATGTATTAAATCCACCTTTTACCCCCACATAAAAATATAAAATTCCTGATTCAATCAAACTTCAAATACTCCGGGTGAGACGCCACATTCCCCAAAAGTTGTTCATACCCTCGAACCGTGGCCCCTGTCGGATGCGAAATATTTTCCACTAACTCCTTCGCTTCGGTCAAATACTGCATCGCCAGGGGGAGCGTGGACGACTGCATTACTCCCAAGCAGAATCCCAGCTTTAGAGTGCCAAGTCTAGCCATCAATGACGCCTTGACTTGGGTCTGGATCGACAACAGTGTCTCAACTTGACGCAGCTTCCGGTTAACAGATTCCTTGGAAAGCACCTTAAAAATAGATAATGTTGTTATTAATACCTCTATCAAAAGTAAATGCACTCATTAGCGGCGGAAGCAGGGGGACACTGTCCCCCAGAATTTCAGCAATATCGTATCTTGCCCATGTTAATAATCCCTCCTCTCTCAATGATAATGACCCCAAACTTCCGCCGTCACTGAATGGACTTTCAACTCTAGATCACTAAAAACTAAATCCAGAGAAAACTTTACTCATTAATAATGAGTCATTATTTAGTTCACTTTACTTTGGATTTATAGCATATGTAAATAGTTGACTTAATATAGAATTCACATTGCTTGTAATTCTCAAAGGGGTAAGATTATTTTTAAGACAGTAAACCTCCGGAGTTTTCAGGGATCGATCAATCCTCTTTCCCTCGTCGATTAATCCGTTGAGATTGTCGTCTTGACAGAAACAGTCTGCTGGGCAAATGATGTTGTATGTCGACTGCAAATATTCTCTCGACTCTTGGGCAGATTCCGAGCTTGCGGTGCAGCTCGTCTCGTTGAAGGCAGAATAGCTGACAGTAATCTCTTCACCGGCGACGATATCTCGGTGAGCGTGGAGAACGACGGCCTGAAATTTATGTATGTTTTATGTAATTAGGTATTCCATTCTTAAAGATAATGTTACCCTTTTAAAAAAGTAATAATAATGCACTCTAAATTATATATTAAGCAGCCTATATTAATCCTAAATCCAGAGTAACGTTAACTTGAAATACATAGAGTGAAGTTGGATTTAGTATGGTTTGTCTAATTTAGAATTCAGAGTACATTTACGTTTCAAGGTTAACATTATTTTTAAGAGTGGAATTAGTTTTTATATCACAACGTCTTTTTAACTGTTGTTACATACACTCACCGCTTTTTCCTCGACCGGAAACCGGCTAGAATTGCACTCACAGGCATGGTTGATCAGGCTTAGTCGGCCTAATGAACTGACAATGTCCGACTTGGCGTTCGGATTGGTGGAGACAGAGCTGCTAAATATCTCTGCGATTGTACGATTCTCCACGACAAGGATTCTCTCTTTAGCTACGAGAGAGCGCATCGCCACGATTCCGAGACCTTTTCCCGGCACGGGAGCGACACACCAGTCCTCGTCTTCTTCGCCATACGAAATGCCGCACCAGTTCTTGTGCCCTTGACCTTTTCCACGAACTGAAATGAAGTGCAACAGTTTTGATTTTGTATATACTCCTAAAAATAATATTACCCTTTTGAAAGTTAAATAAACTTTCAATTATACCTAGTCTAAACTTAAAAAGTGATAGTAGAGTAGACGACTATATACATTAGGTTAGTTTTAAGGAATTTCAAATTTCTTTTTATTCCATTGAAAAGCCAGTTAAATTTCACGTAGGAAACATGTATCAGACTTGAAAATATATTCCTCCTGTGACCATGAAAAATTGGTTACCAGAGGAGAAGCCTCTATCAAAAATACGCACGAAATTTATTGAAATAGTGTATCATTCCCGGGTCAGAAATTTTTTGTGACCCTGACACTTCGATGGGGCTCAGAACAGACCTTTTCCTCAATTTTAATCATGATTTGGCGGTGAAATCAATTTCGGTTCGAAAATACCAAGGACAAACTTAAATCGGAAATGAAGTCAGAAATAGATTTCGTCAGCCAGGTTTTCACGAATTTCGCTGCATTTTTGCTATGGGGCCCTGCACATAGGTCGGTGGCTTTCCACCGAATATGGACTGGTCCAGGGGGTGTTACATCTTCATTATGACGTCAATCAAATATTTTTTAAAACTATCTCCTCTCCATAATCGAGGAAATTGGGCGGTTTTTGCCCAATTCCGCCGATTCCCGCCAAAACAATGAATGCAGCCCGATAAGATAACATTCGACCTCCTTTTCATAATCAACTAACCCTAAGAATATTCAGCATAAATTCTGCTTCTTTTTTTGTGGAAATATGGTTCCGTCTTAAAGAAATTCCCATCGGTAAATGGAAAATTTTGTTTGTTTTTTTACCGTACCGCTGGGAGAGGGAGGTCGATTTATTGACCTTAGCTTATGTCTAGGAAATCTGTAGCGCGTGATGCTTTCTACTACAAAAGGCCTCCATCTTAGGATCATTTTTCAGTGCTCATCTCATTTCTAAAGTTGAAAGGTCATTTGTATGGCCAAAGTCTTCGCCGTCAGACAGAGATTTTATGCTATTCTGGCGTTCAAAGCTTCGGACATCACTGTAGTCCTCCTTGACCTTGAACAACCGGAACTTTTATGTCATAAATAGTCACAGTCCCTAGGGTTAATTTAATGGGTTGGGCAAGCAGATCGTAGTTGTCCTTGAATTTCTACCCTATATCTAACATTGTGAATTTTTTGTGTCGCGTAAAAAGCGAAAACTTATTGTCGCGCGCGTGTGGTAAAGCTCCTCTAGCTGTTGACCTAGTGAAGTCAGGCAAATGAAGTTAACAACAATGATAGCCACTGAATGCAGGTACAAACTGCAACTTACATTTTAATTTTATGTTGACCGGGTCAAATACTACGCTCTACTATCACTTCTTATGGTTAGACTAGGTATACTAACAATGGAGGTGTCCCAGCATATGCTCTCCGATTTTGACCAATTTAGTGTCAATCTATCACAAACGTACGGATTGAGAGATCGTGTCTTTTGTAAATGTCATACAAATTAAATTTGTGATAGAATGACACTAATTTGGTCAAAATCGGAGAGCATATTTATACTGGGAGACCGCTGTTGTTGAATATAATTCAAATTGAATTGCATTTGCATATATGCAAATATATATATTTGAAAAGGGTGACATTATTTTTAACTAATTTTAACCTTTGCAAGACCAATCCAAAACTTGACATTCCTTCCCGCAGTAGACACGACGACGACATTTTCCACAGCGATGGACCGCCTGGCCAGATATTTCGAGGTGGCACAAGGCGCAATGGTGGACCTTGTCAGCAGCAGCATCTTTCACGATTTCTTTGTCACTCTGTTCCTCATTAGTCTGCGTCATATAAAGAACGGATTACAAATTAAATAATTAATCATAATTTGGGTAAGGTAGTTAGTTAGTTAATTAGTTAATTGACGCACATCCATATTCACGTCGGGTTGATTGTTACTCGATGTCGACGGGGTAGGATTTTCCTCCCCCGTGTAAGCGTTATATAAGCACCACCGTGGACGGAAGTTCAATCTGGATTTAGAATAATTTAGATCAATCATCGCAATTAAACTGTGTAATTAATAAGACAGTAAAAAAATCAATATTTACCGTTTTATTTTGCGCCATGAGTCCCACAACGACTTGCAAATCCTCCCAACCATTCGCCTCAGAATTGTTACCTTGTTCCATCTTCTTCCCGTTACGACGCAAGAAAATAATCTTCAGGTAGGACACGGTTCGATTAATTAATTGCGAGAATGGAATTAATTAAATCGCCAGAAATGCAGTCAAGTCAGGTCCAGGCTCCAGCGGTGAAAGAGGGGCAGAGTGAGACTCATCTGTTCTCGCTTATCTGCAGCGTTCTTTGCATAGATTTGTATATATTGCATTATGTAATTTACTGTAAATTATTTAAATAGCATAAGTAAGTATCGAATTGAAATGGTCGAAATTATGCGTATGCTTATTCTAAAATTAATTTCTTCAAGGTTTTGCAGCACGTACCACGGTTAATTTTAAAATTATCATTATTTTTAGGAATGTACGCTTCCGCTACAACTGATTGGTATCGTGTAAGTCTTTGACTTATCCGTAATGCTGAGGAAGAAGTGTAAAAATTTACATTTACATATTTCATATGCGACTGGATTAGACTATCTCACATTGCCTATTTTTGCATGCAGTAAATTAATTACATATGGTGTTATTGTATTTTCGGTGAGTAATTGATTCAAGGAATTAAGCATGAATTTGATTTCCAGCACTTTCAAAATTTGTTGGATAATCTAGTCACATAATTTCATAATTTATTCGTCTATACATAAATCGGTATAATATTAATCTTCCATAAATGGAAATTCTAAGGTTTTCAGGAAGACCGGGATATTACTTGATCATATAATATTTACATAGGCTTAAATAATTAAACAAAATATTTTGGTTACAAGAATAAGCTCGAACAACCAGATTTATAAAAATTAATCCAAAATCAAAATTATCCTACTTTTCCAAGGTATGAATTCGACTACAATGATTTACTAATTCCTCAAAAGCGACGAATTTCTCTCCACAGAAGTAACATTCCTGGTTCGCCTCGGCGTGTCGTCTTCCGTCTTCAGAACTGGTGTTCGAATGACTCTCCCCCACGTGACTTTTCAAATCCCAGGACGTGCTGAATTTTTTCTGCTTTTCATGACTAGCCTGGATATGGTTTTGTAAATCAAGTCCACTGAGGAAAGTCCTGGGACAAAGGGAGCATTTGAAAATGTCTCGGTTAGATTCGTCCAAGTGCGTCATCTAAAAAAGGACATATGCATTGTTAATATTTTCCTATATGTTTTCCCGTCGAATATTTATTATTCACCTCGTGTCGCTTCAAGCTATGCTTTTGAGCAAATTCCTTCCCACAAGTGGTACACTTGTACGGCTTCTCGGTCGTGTGGACGAAAATGTGACTCTCCAGAGCACTCTTCATCTTAAATTCTTTTCCGCAAAGGGTGCACAGGAGTCGAACCGGGTTCTGGACATGTTCAATTTTTACATGTCGCGAAACACTACCTTTGCTTAGGTAGATTTTCTCACAGTGGGGAAATCTGCATGGGAAATGGGACCGTTTCTTCTTGCTGTGGACGGTTTTAAAGTGCGCACGTAACTTGGAAGCGCTGAAAAATACTCGGCGACAAATATCACAACTGGGTCGTTTTCCTCGATTAGTGTGAACACTTCTCATGTGAACACCCAAGGCAAATCGGTGGTTCAAAATTTTTCCGCAAATCTAACAAGACACGGGAGATTGTGAAAATTGTAAAATTCATTTCAATTTAAAGGCTCACCTCACATTTCACCTTCGCGTCGGAGTCGTGCGTGACAACGTGCCGGTTAAGGTACTTCTGAAGTTTGAACGTTTTTGAGCATTTGGTACATTCAAATTTCTTCCCTCGTTTACGATCCATCTGGATTTGTTCTTATTTAAAATTTAGGGAGCCTCATTAAAAAATGCTTTTGTATAGTTTAATTACGTTCTTGGAAGAGAGAGTATCCGCCGACTTTGCTCCGGAATCTGCATATCGCAATTTTGTTAAATTTGTACCACTATTACCTAACCAATTGTTATTTTATTTAAAAAATGAATTACTCAAGTTTGTTTCGCTGTTACGAGGGTTCGATTTATCAGGTTGGCCAATAATTCGAACGTCGTCTTCATCCGCACTGTAAAATTCGTCGCCTTCGTCTGCACTGTAAAATTCGTCGCCTTCATCTGCACTATAAAATTGGTCGTCGTCCTCGCCTTTTGGTGAAGGGCACATTTTTTCATTTACCCTGACTCTACCATCAACCGGGCCTTGGTCACCGTCGTTGTTAGTCGAGGCGTTCCTTGACTTGTTAGAAATTGTAGTTTGAAGACCGACGGTCGAGAAGTTCGTAAGTGGAAAGGACAAAATGTTATCAAGCAAATTCAGCAGTTTTGTAACATCACGACATATTCCAACTGTATGTAAATGAATTTATCAAAGAATTAAAATAAACCACGGCCTGATCTCAGGATTAATTTAATTAGTCAATTAAATTACCAAGTTTTTCCTGTTCTGCCATGTTTCCTATCCGCCGAGCAACTTTGCAAATTCTTTGCCGACTCCGAGATACAAATTGTTTCAGGAATTCGACCTCTGCTGACAGTTCGGCCGCCTCCATGTCGTCGCCCCGTAATTTGCTGTGGACAGACTGCGATATTTTAATTATAGCTGCCCAATTTCCAAATAAATTATAATTTAAGAATAATTACCTGCGAAAAAGCTTCTCAAATTGAAACTCGTACTTGGGTGAATTTCGGTATAATAAATAATTTGTAATTTGTAATTGGTGACTTTGTTCGATGATCTATAAACAAAACAATCAAACTTAAATTTAAAATCCTGGAAATAATTTTGGTACGTGCATAGAGGAATTAATAGTATAGATTATTCAATAAAATTTAAAATAATTACCAGCAAATGAAGAAATATGAAATAGATTTCGATCTATTAAATCAATTTTATTTCTTTGTGTTGTGTGTCGTGAAAATTCAGCTCTGCCGGTGTTAAAGGGGCAGAGTCAGACTCATTCTCATTTACACGGGCGTTCTTAAAATCTCATGCAAATAAAATGAAAAGGGACCTTATTCATACTTTGTTCATTTTCCACAAGCGGCAAAATACCAAAACATGACTCTTTCAGCGAAACACATTTCGTCAAAAACCTGAATTGGCAAAATAAACATTAATGTTAAGCATTCCACCTCAAATTTAAAACTTAAGGTTGTACAGGTTTGCTTTGCCTAATAAAATAATGAAATTTGCGCCTTGACCTTTTTGAGGACCTTAACGTGACCTAGACACTTAACCTGGGGCGATAAACCTCAAATTTAAAACGTAAGGTCATTCAGGCTTGTATTGGCCTATGCAAATCTATTATTAGCGCCATATGAGCTACAATACTAAATTTTAAAACAGTGTTCTAAATTTAATCAATATAAAAATTTTCGCCAAAAGGTCGTTTTGCCATATTGTCGATGCAGCACTTTGAATTTAAATAACTTTACTTGTAGTTAACAGATTGAGCTAAAATAAATGGCAAATTAAAGCCTGAGGAAAGAACTTTCATAATAAATTAAAGTCGCTAAAGTAGATATTTGGTGAATAAGGTCCCTTTTCATGGAGACAGTCACAAATATGCCTTGCATTTTTTTCTACTGATAAATAATAAATATGTGAATATGTGAATATGTAATAATTTTTCCAGGCTCCAAATCCACAAATAATAATGCCCAAGCCCACATCGAAGTGATAAGAACGTCAGTTAAAGAAAAGCATCTAAATATGTATGTAGCTACATATAACTTAAAAAGTTGTATAACTTAAAGTACAAAGTTGCATAAAGTACTAAAGTTGTATAACTTAAAAAGTTGTATTCACTGAATTTCACTGCCCGTCGAGAATTTTACGTGATTCTCTCACTATAAAGTGCATACCTATATTTATAATGAATAAACTTTATGTATTTTACTAACAAGACAATTTTCCATCAAGTTAGCCACATTTTTTATTAGGTTTTTAAATTTAATACAAGATTTCTCGCTTGAATTACAAATTTACAAAAATTCTCCCCTTCGTTGAAACAATTTCAATTAAAATATTGATTTTTCTTTGATTGTATAATCTTATCCGGAAGCAACAATTTGTCATGAATTAATTTAAACTTAATTAAACAATAATGTAGTAAATGTTTATGCAGGTATATTAATTAACAAGAGATCCTCTTTGGCTTCCAACCGTGCACGACGTGTCTCTCTCTCGCTCTGCAACTGGATTCTCTCTCTTCCATCTGGGTCGCGGGTGTGCCAGGGGAAGTGAAGTGTGTCCCAGGCTTTTCGCCCTGTGAGCCTCGTCCACTCACACCCCCCAACTGCGTGCCTGGTGACACCCCCTGCCACACCCGTCCCAGCAACGACAAGCCGAGCCATCAGGCGAAGATGGATTCGCCGGACCAAGTGCACGGGAGGATCTACGCCATGGAGGACTCCCCCCAGGTAGGTCATTGTTTGGTATATCGGGGTGGTGACCGTGGGGGCGGTTGGTAGAAGAGTGGGGACGGGGTCGTGCATGGCGGTGGGCAGTGTAGTCGGGCCTACGGGGGTCCCATGGCCCGGTTGTGCTGTGAGGGGTGAAGGGGCAAGTGGGTAGTGTCGCTCGGCCCTGGTCACACTGTGTGACCGTGAAGGGGACACGTAGCCCGTGCCCGGGAGGGCGCTAAGGTATTTCGTGGTCCGTGGACGCCCCGCCCAACAACCTTCACTCACCTTGCTTCCGCCGTCACGACGCCGTCCTCATTTGGATATCAGCAGTTCCTCGCGGAATCTGCCTATGATCCCTATCACTCATTTGTCCTGCCTGGGTGATGTAGTCAGAGCCGAATGGACCTCTGGGCCACATTCCCAGAGGTGATAGTGGTTTTCCTGGCTCTACACCATAGCCAGGTTTTCCCACTATTCCTCTGACTACTTTACTTTATTTACATTTACATATCTAGCTCTGTAATTTCTATTGATGAGGGCTCATGGCCATATCAAATGCTAATAAATTGAATATTGAATTGAATATTAATTAACAATGGTATTATAAGTTTAGTTTATTCGCATGTAAATAAGTGCTAATGAACTTTATGCAAATATATATTAGTACTTCTGTCAACTGTTATAGTACTGTTCATTAAAAATTAATATGTAGTAAAACCCTCAGAATTTTTTCAAAAGGGTAATGACCTATCTTACCGTTTACAACGCTTTAGCTTAGGATTAGCATATGTATTTTTTCTCAACATATTACTAAATTTATTAGTGATGGAAACCAATCATCCGCCAAATAACCTTTCATATTTTTTCTTCTATTTTTTATACATCTTGATTTCGAATGAACAGTAAAAATTTTAGTTTTGAACAATAAAGAGCTTCATCCTTATTTATTTCTACTCGGGCTGAATAACCCTCCAAGTCGAGATGGGTTTCCTCTGCAGCTTCATAATCGTCCTCCTCCCCCAAACGAACAACCATAAAAGGCCAAGGACCGAACAGACCACACTTTCGACGTAATAACCATCTACAAGACTACATTTCCCCGCCTTTCCCTTCCCGCCTGCCCCACCCATCGTAGCATTTCTCACTTCACCCCCATCATCTAAAATACCAGCGGCCCCTACTTCCGTCACGTTCGCCATCCCCATCAGCACATCGTTACGAACATCGCGACACTTGCCAATCCCGACGTAATCCACCAACGCCAACGCCACGGTCGCCGGCCACATTCCTCCCACGTTCGTAATCGTATTGATCAGCGTCATATAAGTCCCGCCAATTTCAGGATCCGATATTTTCGCCGAGAATCCCATCCCCGTCACGAATCTGGTATATCCCGGGACCAACTCGGCCACCGTGGCGGTAAAAAGAATGGCGTAAAACCAAAATGGATACTCCGTCCCGGGCCCGCCCAACCAACCCGCCCAGTAAACGAGGAGGGGCCAAATGAGACCGAACAGAATGGAGAATGGGATCGTGTTGATGTAAACCTTCATGGGATTCGGGCCTACCGTCCATTTCGCGGTGAGGATGGGGAGCGCGAGTTTTAGCGGGATTAGGAAAATTGAAAAGAGGGCCAAAGTCTCTTTCGGGATTCCTTTTTCGACCAGTTTGAGCCGTGCGAGGGCGTCCGACGCTCCAGTTCCGATGCGGACTGTGAGTAAGAAGAGGGCCAGGATTTGGACGTTGCGGAGTTTTAGGATTCTCCATAAATTTCGGTAACTTTCAAAAATGTCCATGTGACCCTCGGTGACTTGGAGGGATTCTTTCTTCTCTTTCTTGAATAAGAGGATGAGTGTGGTAGTTACGGCGAAGATGATCGCCCAGAAGACGAGGAACTGTGCGGACGTAAAAAATAATGCATACATATATTTTACAAGTCAGATAAATAACGCGACAATTTACACGGATGTTAGTAACATTGTAACACATTAAACTTTGTAGCATAATACAAACGCTTTTAGGAAATTAGTTTACAAGGAAATATTTAAGGGAACATGAAAATCTAATTTGGATCTCTTGGATTTAGCTTATCACAAAAATTGTCATATTTTCAAAATTTTCAATACGTCTTACTAAAAACTCGTGTGATTCTCGCTCACAAATTTACACAATATTTAAAAAGGAATCTTTTTATTTTATTTTTATTTTATTTTTAAGCAATTTTTTTCCAAATTTACGAAGACGTGAAATGAGACATTGCCGTTATTGCCGTTACCCATACTCCAGTTCGCGTCACTACATTTTTTGGAAAAACAAGGGCTGCATAATTTTACAAAATTTTCATTCAGGTGAATTGTAACAGGAAATAATTTGTTGCATACTTTCAAAAAACTTGGCACACAACAATCTCACCGTTGCCTTAAAAATTTCGTAAATCTGCGCAAGAAATCATAAACCCTCACCTGTGGCAGCGTCACTAATCCATCCTCTCCAGGTATGTCTCGGAATTTATTCGCAAAAGAGGCAGAATTCAGTGCTAAAAATCCAGAAAATCCCAGCACAAAGCCTAACGTTTGTCCCACGGCGTTGCAGGTGGAGGCGTACCCCACATTTTCAGGCGCCATCATTGTCAAGGCCCACCCATCCACGGCCACGTCCTGACTCGCGGCGAGGAAGTTGAGACAGAAAAACATGATCGTGAGGCTGGTCACGTCCTTCGCTTCGAATAAGTCATCAACTTTGGCGGCAATTACGAAGAAAAATAGCGCAATTAGGTATTGCAGGGGGATAATCCAACTCTTACGGCGACCCAGTCTAGCAATTGAGAAATTATTAATTTAAAAAATTTTAAGATTTAACGACTTGATTGGAAATGAATAAGAAAACTATTCATTCAAGCATTCATGCAAGCAATTTTTCTAGAATTTAAAAATATCGTAACCATTTACTAATTTAATCTTAGAGAAAAAAATAATCTTTTTAGTAAGCACGATTTTTTATGGATTTTTTTGGAAATTATAAACAGCTCAAATCTTCAAAAAATCGGGATATTAAATATTAGGCGTGTTCACGTCAGCATTGGTATAGATAAAAAATACTAATCAATTTACATATCATATCATAATATTATACTAATCAATTTACACGTATGTATGTCTATGTATGTAGCCTGCTAAATTTTTGCAAAATTTTTGAAAACTAGTAACGTAAAGGATTTGATTTTTGTGCAAAATTTATGTACACAGAAAAGAGTCACATTCTTAATTCACGAGATAATTTGCTAAATAAATGCATAATGATGCGAAATACTTAGTTGACTTGACGTGAATATGCCCAATGTACACTTTTAGAAATCCAGTAGGTATTAAAACAGTACCAAGCGGTCTTAATATATGACTAACAAAGCGGTATTATAAGCAACAACGTGTGGCAATAGTTCGGTATAGCGTTTTTATCATATCTGTAGCAATTTTTACTGTACCACGTGGTGACAACTTTAATACCAAGAAAACAATACCTGCCTGACTATACCAGATTTCAACCAGTGTATAATTTTCTACATGTGTACACCACCAACCAAATTAACGCCGCCCCCCCCCCCCATTTTACTCACCTTTGCCAATACACTGCATCCACAATAGGGGCATACAACACCTTGAGTCCGAATGGCCAATACGCCAAGCTAAACCTGGCCTGATCCGTGTAAGGGACGTTCTTACTCTGCAGAAGGAACGGAATCGTGACTATCAACCCGAGCGGAATTCCTTGCAAAATGTAGAGCAGCAACAGCAACAAAATGGATCTGATATCTTTCCGAAAATTCGGTTTCTTTGGCGAAATCACGGGAACAATGACGGGATTCTTTGTCAGCTCGACGGACGCTTCATCCACAGATTTTTCCATTTCAAAATTAATTTAAAAAATACTTAAAAAAACAAAATTTCTGGAAATTTCTCTTTAATTTATTTGAACCTCGTGACCATGTGAGTAGTAGGTTTACACTGACTCCGTTCTCCGTTATCTTGTCATGTCCAGTGGCATTTTTGTTGTTTAAAGTGTTGAGCATGATATGTACTTATCAGTTCATCAGCCCATTTACATAAGAAGTAAATATCAGCAGAACAAAGGTTTGTGTGTCCAGTCCATATATCAAAAAAATAAGCTTCGTAAGCCAGATAAGTGGACAGGAGAACAATGACTTTATGGTATATATTTATGTATATGACATAAGTATTTATTGTGCTGGCATTAATCTATGTATGTGTCTTCGAATTAATGAATGAGGCTGGTTTAATATTTAAACAAACCGAGTAAACAGAAAAATGTGAAGTAAATATGACACGAGACGAGTTATTTTATCAGAGAAGTAAATTGTTTTGTAACTACAATATAATTCTCAACAACAAACTCAGGTTGTTTTCCAACGTCTTGAAACATGTGTCATTTATTATCCACATGTTACATGTGTTATGTACAATTATAAATTTATGTATTTAATCACACCATTTACGCTGCAAGAAATTTGGTAGAGTCACACATAATACGCCGTACTGTTATTGTTTTGGTAACACACCGTGGCCAAGGAAATGTATGGGTGTGGATTAGGGTGGGAGTGGGGATGGAATTATAAATGCCGCATTGCAAATAAATTAACTACAAGAAGTACAGGATTTATTACCGCATTTCCTTTCCACTAGTTTCCAATTAAGCAGCTTCGTACAAAATACGAACAAATTAAACTCCCACCTACCATCATTAATTAAATCTATGAATTAAGAGATAAATACATGACATATTTGACAAATTTTTACATATGCAAATATGTCCGGATAAGATTATAGGATTATAGAAAAAACAATACTTTAATTGATATTATTTCAGCGAAAGGGAAGCACTATTCAAAATCTGTATATACATAATTCTAGCGAAAAACTTTGTATCAAATTTAAACGTAACAATAAATGGGACGACTAACTTTTCTGAAAATTGTCATGTCAATATAATAAATATATCAATGACTTCCATATATTACGTCATCAAACCGTGGGTGAGTGGTTTTTAGTCAACCATCTTAATACTCGTGTTGAGCTTAACAGGAATAGGATAGGGAAAGTGTGGTTGGGTGATTAATGTAAAAATCAGGGGTTTTTTAATAACGTAATCTATGGATATTTCATATGCACGAATTGTGTCCGTATTTTAAAATATACTGGTACTTAGGATTAATAAGAAGATAGTAAATATGCCATTCCGGGGTCCATTCAAAAGCGAATGCACCATGTTAATTATGGCCCCGGTTTATGAACTGCATAGATACCCATCTGAGTTCTGGCAAATATTAGTGACAGCTTATTTAAGAACTAAACCACCCACCCAGTAAAATGATGACGTAATATATGGACGTCCCCTCATTTATTCTACTGAAAATGTTATCTTTATTGTGACATTAAAATATTACAAATACATATTAATCAATATTATTTAGATAAATAACTATTTTTTCTTTCCCTGTCCATCCAATAGTTTCATACCGCGGTCCAAACTGGCTTTGGCCTCTTTTAAAGTTTTCTCCTGGTCTTCTAGTCTTTTCACCATTTCTTTTACCTGGAATTCCTCACCGTCACATCCTCTAAATGCCAAGCACATCGAAGCTAGGGTGACGGCACCTTGGCCAGCAGCCAATCCCAAGAGGGCAGTCCTATTCATTCCTGGTCTTGCATTCCAACCATCGATCGCGTGTTGCGCACCGTTGATCCCGTTAAAAAGCGCGTTTGCTTGCGTCTTTTCCTTAAAGTCTTTCAAGCATACGAGGGTCCTGTTCACTTCGAATTTGGTATCCTCTATACAAAATCAATAAGATAAAAGGATTTTATATGCATCTGAAACAGGTTTTAGGAAACCGCGTGGTTTTTCTAGAAAACCCCAACCCAGAGGGTTTTTGTAGTTTTTGTAGATTTTGGGACAGCATGAAATAAACCAGTGTGTGCAAAAAGGCAGCCTTTTTGCTTTTTCTGCATGCCTTTTTGCCGTTTTGCCTTTTTCAATGCCCTTTTGCCTTTTTGCGTGCCTTTTTGCCCTTTTGATGCCTTTTTGCCTGTTTGATGCCTTTTTGCTCGATTTTTGACGATTGAACCCGATTTATTGTCGTTTATAACGTAAAATTTTACAAATTTTTTCCAACTCAAGTTACCTTCTTTCCGATGAGATAAATAAACTAAGGGGTCAAGAAAATGACAATGCAAATTTTCACAATATTCCCAAGAATTCGTCACCTCACGGAATAAATCGCACTTTGTCTAATTCAGAGCAGAATATTAACTTTGAGACGTACGTTGGTAAAACGATAGAAAAACATGGCATGCTAGGCTCACTTTCTTTATTGTTGCGACACCCCCAAAATTTGGAGAAAGTTAGGAACGAAATTCTAGAAAAAAATGTAGAAACTGAGACCCATTTTACCTCACTTTTTCCCCACGCCAGTAAAACATTAGACACCAAAAATCTACTTAAGGATGACACCGACGAATTGATCCGTATTCTCAAACAAGATACAACATTTAGCCAACATCTCGAAACCGCACTGAATTACGTAAACCTCTATCTCAACATGTTTCTTCACCTTCCGGTCGACACGATACGAAAAGTCCTCCCCCACCATGACATCGATATGACCTACATTTCCCAAAAGTTTATCCTCATTAAACTCATGCAGGAAAGAATATGCCAAACTAACCCCCAAAATGATAACCTCGGATTAAATGTGCCCCTCCAAAAATTGATAACGCGATCAAATATTGATATTTTTGCCAGTCTACTACCCAAACTTGGGATGAATGATGACACAAATATTTTATCCGAGACCGTCACCTTCATACAAGATTACGGTGACCTTAATGATATCTCAGTATCAAAATTTCCCGACGGTATTGGACTTTCCAATCTGTTCCAAGCATTAAAAGAAAAGCTTATCGAAGAAAATACCGCTTGATTATTGAAAGATAAGGTTGTCGGCGACACCGGCAGCGTGAAAAAGTTGGTTTCCAAGCTGTCAAAAACACGCGAGATTAACATAGTTATGAAAATCCTACAAATTCTCACCCTTGCCGAAGCCATCAATACAATTACCCAGATGTTAAGGGTATTCATTGACCACTCAAAATTCCTTGACGAAGATTTCATAACCTGTATTTCATTAGGTTTATCCTCAATTCCCAAAATACCAGAATCAAAATTAGTCTCAAGTCTTAACCGATTGGTCACGAAGCACGCCTTTTCCCGCATTGGGGGCGGTGTTAAAGGGATTGACTCATATTTATCCGAACTGCGCAAAAATTTGGCAAACTCAAAATTCAAAACGGACATCAACACCCTTCGCCACGTGGTCGATACCGTAACCAATGGCAACTTATCTTCCCAACTGCTTAATTCTGAGAATACATGGCCCATTAATTCCTACACAAAGGCCGACATTGCTACCTGGTCAACCCAAATACAGCAGCTTTTCCGTAAAAATCCGGATTTAGCTTCCTCCCCTCAATCAGTCCTGGAATGTCTCGCCGTATCAAAACGGGCATATTTCCTCTTTTCTAACGGTCATCATTTAAACTTCACCCAAATTACGGCACTCTACCTCGGCCTCACTAAACCTCGCGGGGAAGGCGTCCTCTTCCAAATATCTACGGGATCCGGAAAATCCATCATTGCCGCCATCTTCGCCCTAGTTATTTCCCTGAGAGCAAAATCCGTTGATATTTTCACTTCCGGATATCCCCTAGCGATCCGAGATGCCAACAAATTTACGAAATTTTACTCACTCTTTCGTGCAGCCATAATTCCGACACCCGAACTTATACGAAAGGCCAGAAACAATGCTACACCAAGGCGATCGTGTACGGAGAACCGGCCCAATTCGCGTTCGACATTTTGCGTCATATTTTCTGCGACCTGTCCACCATGGGGAATAGACGGCAAGAATTCGTCATAATTGACGAAGCTGACACGGCAATGGTGGACGATGTCTTTAAACTGGCACGATTATCGATGCAAGTTCCCGGGTTTGACTTGCTTCATATCATATTTCAAGTTTTGTTCGACCGAGCGAAGAAAATTAGGGGGAGACTCGTCCAACGTAACGGGTCTTACTATTATGTTGATCACGACCTAGTGAGGAATAAGGCGGGTGAAATTTGTTTCGCAAGGTTGGGGCAAGATGGGATTCCTAAATTAATTCCTCTCCATTCCTGCAAGGATTCATACTTCGCGGACTTCAAACTCCTCACGGAAGACCCAAACGCGTTTGTGGAAACCCACCTCAAATCATTTCTCACCGCGACTTTCTCCCCCGAAATAATCGAGGGATTTGAAGACATTGAAAAAATCCGGATTCCCCTCCACCTGCAAAAATATGTTACCCTCCAAATACCAAAATGGGTGGAGAGTGTCTCAGTTGCGGAAAACTATATGGAGAAAGTCCACTATTTGGTGCATAATGGTCAAATCAAACCCATTGATTACTGGAGTACTGGAATAATACAGGACTCAACCGCCTGGAATAATGGGTTGCATCAATTACTTCAGAGAAAGCATGGCCTCCACTTAACCGCAGAGCCGCTCACTACCAACTTCTTGTCAAACTTGTCACTAATTAGGAGATATTGGAACAATGATGAGCGTAACATTATCGGATTTAGCGGGACTTTAGGGACGCGTCATACAAGAGAAATTTTGGGGGAAATTTTCAACACGGTTTGCATAGATCTGCCGGAAATCCACTACAAGAAATTTATCCTATACGACGACATAATAACGACCTCAAGGGAAAGGTGGGCTTCGGAAATTATTTTTACACTTCACGCCCAAATTCACCGAGGGAAAGGAACCCTCATAATATGCGGCACCATGAGGGACGCCCTTTTCCTCCGTGACAGAATACTGGCCTCCAAACTACCTCATAACGGGGTTAAATTGTACATTCAAAACGACGAGGATCAAGAAAAGCAGATATCGCACATTTCCCAGCGACAGATCTTTAACGCGACTAACTTGGCTTGTCGTGGGACAGATATTGTGGTGCATGTTGGGATGGAGGAGGATGGCGGACTCCACGTAATTCTTGCTTATCTGCCCGATAGTGACCGCGTTGAGCAGCAGGCATTTGGGCGTACCGCCCGACAAGGGAATAGTGGTTCGGGGCAGTTGATTTGCCACGTAATTAATAAATCTTCACGTAATCTTCGTCAATCACGAGATGAACTTGAGCTCTCAAACATGCAAGACTCTGTAAACAATTACTTCTCCAACTTGGCCAATAAGGAGGAATGCTTCATCAAATTTTGCAATTTTCTAGAAAAAGTTAGACGACAATTTTGCAAAGAGAAAAATTTCGTGACAAAAATATTTTCCAACAAGTATTCGCACGAAGATCTCACAATAATTCAGGCACTGGAAGAACGCTGGGGTAGATTTTTGTTGGAAGTGGATACCTTAAAGAAGGAAGTTGTGAAGGAAAAATACCAGCAAATTTGAGGACAAGTTATCTTCAGAGTTTAATTTTAACTCATCCATCCACACGGGAGTGATAAGTAATCCGTTTACGCATTTAATCATCGCGACCGATGTGATGCAGAACAGTACAAGATTATCTGATTATTACAATAAGGTGCAACTACATTTGGACCATGCGATACAAATGGACCCTGATGTGGTCACAGGTGCCCATCTTCTCAGTGGGGATCTCCTCCTCGTCGGAAAGCTTGGCGTGGTTCTAGGCGACAAGTGGGACGCAAATTATAAGACAAAGGCGATATCAAAATATAGAAAATGCCTGGAACTCATCCAGTCTGAAGTGGACATTCTCCAGTTATCAATTGGACTCTTGAGTTACGACACAACCGTGGAACATGGCTACTTAAAACAGCAAATTTTAGACAGACTGCATATCCTTGAATCGATTCAAACCCATGTGTACGGCACGATCCAGACCGTCACAAAATCTCTGCGCCCCATTGACATCAAATATATTAACCAAACCTCAGGAAAAGAAGTATTTCTCAAGTATTTGTGCGACTCAGAGAAATTTTCGTTTTCAGATAACGTGAATGAATCCAGTTACAAAAATCTAAACACGCTCGTGGGCAAGTCTAAGTCAGTCTTCACCACGAAGGCAGATCATATGTTCGCTGAAATTACTAATTTTTTTCAACTTCCGAAATCGGAAGTCGATGTTTTATTGCCTAAAAGAAAAACATTTTTGTCAACTTCTCAAAAACTTTCATCCAAATCGTCATCAAATTCTGACTTCTTCACGCTTACATTTAATGGCTTAACAGCTCATAAAGATTGCGGTGAAAGGGACCAATGCCTACAAACGATGGAAGCCCTGAAGGATGAGAATTTTCATAATATTCCCACTTTAATGTGTAAGGATCTTGACTGGAAGCAATTAGTTAAGATCCTTTCCAAGAACGAGGCCAAGACAGGAGTCACACAATCGGAGTTAATAACAACTTTAACAAATTTGACAAAAAATCATCCTGTACGGAAAAAGATAATCGCCATATGTAAATCTGGTCAAGATGAAGACGTTGAAAAAATGGATTCTAACGAGTTCATTACTTGCAATGAAGCTACAGAATTTGCATCCACCTGTGATCCAGACACCACTTTTAATATCATAATTAAAAACAGAAATATAACCAACTTTAATATTTTCACCCCAATTGATATGGACATTCAACTTGATCACGTGGATTCCCCAATAATTCCCCAAATATTGGAATCCTTCCGGCCGACTTTATTTGCCAGTGCTACCATCATATTAACTGGGTCAGACTTATCCCTGGTAGAAAACCAATTTATCAAATTTCCGCGACACTTCAGTCAACAAACTGCAGGCGAGATTCCTACTTGGTTTGCTAATCCGGGAGAACAAAGTACACAAAATTATGACGAAATGCGCATCATAATCCCATCTGAAGCCGTTTACAACACTGTCCTAAACCAAATCCCCCCGGGGATAACAGTATCCATAAAATTCAGTCATCTCCAGTCCAACTTTTTACCCATTTCGACACACTCTTCCCCAGTCTCGCCCTACACAAAAACCCACATATCTCTCAACCAAGTTACTAAATCCAAATTAAAACAAATCCTCCCCATCCTTCGAAATCTAGACGTCTCACTGGCTCTCACGTTTCAAAATTTATCTCTCCACGAAGCACAATATGTCATCGCATCTGCCCAAATAAGACAGGAAAACATGCAGCAAAATAAGCTTCAGACCATCGAAAATCTCTTCACCCACGCAAAACTTCCCCTCGAAACGGTACACGACTATCGCAACAGGGGAATATATTTGCTGCACACTTTCACCGAGAAGAAATTCATCCCTTGGCGCAGCATTTTTGCCGTGTGTGGAATCGCAACTGCACAAATGTTACTTGGCGCTGTATTAATTTACACCGGCTTCGGGGCGACCGTCGGGATGGGACTGATTACCGAGGGGATAGCCGACTTTATCACGGCGTATCGAACCTACCGCTCCAGGGAGTTTACCTGGTCGCAGTATAGATCACAGAAGGTTATCAGCATCGCCATTTCCGTCGTATCGGGGGGATTATCCTACCTGAAAAATGCTGCCAAGGGGGCTACAATCGTTGAAAGTGCTGCCACCGAAGTAGCTGAACAAATCGCGACATCTGGAGTGTCAAAGGTAACAACGGCTAAAGTAGGAGTTGGCGCAACCCAAATTTTCCAAGATATTGGCCGCGTCGCTGTGCACGAAATGGGGCGTGAAGGGCTACACATGACAGTAAATGCAGGTTCCGACCTTGCCCTGCGAGCCCTTGAGGGCACCATACGGGAAAAACTTGAGCGCACGATGACCCAACAAATCCAAGATAACAGCCCTTTGCTTAGAATGTTGGCGTATTACCATGCATTGGATTGCATCACGGGACAAAATATACTGGAAAAATATATTCGCAATATTTTGGACGTATTAATGTCTCCCAGCAATAACGAAATGGATCAAGTTTACGCAAATTTGAGCAACTCTTTCCTCTCTAGTATGCCCCAAGGGGGGAAAATATTGGACCTCTACAGACTAAAAACCATCGCCAGTGGTAGCTTGGAACTGGTGAAAATAGTGCCTCAGCTCTGTCACGAAATGCAAAATTTCCTCGAGCCTAGTGTCAACCGGACGTGGTCAATTCAATTCACTTGGTTGTGTCGCAAGTGGAAATTATCGTGCAATGAAGAAGTCTTGGTAGGAAAATGTATCGACAAAAAATTACAATTTGGAATTATTCAACCCACACTGGATGAGAAACTGCTGCAGGAGGAAATGCCAAGTCACGCAGAAATTATTAAACGCGATTTGCAAAAATTTCAAGAAGAAGTGAACTCATTTGATTTGGTTAAAATTGATAAATATATCGCCCTCATGGCTGACTCCTTGACGGAGAAAGTTTGTCAGGTTGTGCACAAACAAATCGTGACTCCAATGGCTGATTATGCGTCTACGAAAGTATTAAAATCAATGTCAGACATAATCGGGCATAAATTTCAAAGTGACGCTAAAGATTTGAATGTTAATGAAATAGTGGAAACATCAAAAAATATTGTTGATGGGGTTAACAGACTTCGCGAAATTGAAGAGGAAATAAGACAGGATGAAGGGGAGCATAGTGATGATAATGATAAGCAGAAGGAGGATGTATAAATGATAAAATACTTTCCTTACATATAATCACGAACGAAGATTTGTTTGTACGTACGACATATTTATGTACGTATGTACTGAATTTGTTCCTGCTTCGTAGTTGGTAGTTGGTACTAATATTCTCAAATAATTTCCAATATATATACTCTTGTCAATTTGTTTTAGATTGTAGTAGTAAATAACGAGTAAGGCTGCTGCTTTTTAATGTATCTAATTAGTGAACAAACTGAAGAAATTTTGTATTTATATAAGTAAGTAGTTAAAATATTATTTTATATCTATGATTGTAACTTAATGGGCGTAATGCCCGAAAAAGTTCTAATAAACTCAAATACATACATGTAAGTAATACTTATCTACTAATCCTAAGTATTCTTAGTTAGTGTGAAGTATTTTTTATAAGTGGATATGTTTGTATTTTATTTAAAGAAAGTAGTTTATACAATAGTTATGTGAATATTCGATGGCGCCTAGCATATATGTACATACATAATGTATAAAAAGTCAATAGATAAGCACATGTGCACAGTTTCATTCAGAGTATTTTAGCTGCCGGTTTTCTGCAGGAAGTTTTGTATTATGTAAATATTGTCGACAATCATTCCTTCTACAACCTTATGTATATATTTAACATAATGTATATACACTCTTAGTAATCCGGTACTAAAATAATATGTAGCGGTTGTCATACATGTCTCTACCAAAGTGGTATTGATATGTGATACTGCCAAGTAATATGCCGGGATTAAATTTTCGCCATATCCGACGGTAATAAATTTTACAGACAGGAAAAGAATAATTTTTACGGACCGGTATAATTTAATACATACTAAGCTGGAGCAACTTTAATATCAATCCTGCCTGACTATGCCAGATTTCTAATAGTGTGTGTATCTACATAGTCTCAGGATTCAACAATATGACCCAATGGATCAGCCAAATTTGTAAATATGTATGTTTTCCATCGTGAAGGCTTCTAAAAATGAATACCGTTCTTGACTCCGCATCAGTTATTTACACAACATGTGAGGCACCGATATTCATCACTATCAATTCAATGGGGGTATTCATTCCGAGCTTGCATCATTAGCAACGTTCCATAAACCAAAGTTCCCCAAAAAAATTTGGGTTAAAAATTCGTTTCCGAACTTGTGCATCTCCAAGGCAAGAATTGAGTTTGAAAAATATTTTTCAAAAATATGTTGCGACACAAACTCGTGATGAATACCATTAATGTAATAAGTCTCAACATATTTACTAATGATATTGTCGCATTGCAATTCTCAAGGTTGTGGAGAAATGAAAAGTTCCTGCCGCAATTTCCTAATCTCAGCTTGAGATTTAAATTTAAATATGTATGTGAGCAACCATAATACAAGTCAGATACTGAACAAGGATCGCGTTGAATGGATTAATACTTCGCACTAAACCGATACCAGGTAAAGTATTTAATCACGAATGTACTTACATCGTGCATAATGCATACATATGTATGTAAATGATTCGTATTAATGTTGCCAATTGCCAAAAAGGTTGAAGGTGTATGTAAATAAGCTGAAGACGAGTTAGCCTGAAATATAATTGAAAACGACACGTGAAAAGCTGAATCATGTTGCATTCTTTGATTCCACGATAAATTTGTGATATATGTACAGTAAAAACGTAACGTATGTACGTAATTGTACAAATTTAAAGTAAAGGGAAGTCCACACAAAATTCGTGCTTTTAGATCAAGCTGTAAATATATTGAATCTAAAAGTTACCAGTTGATTGCCTTTATTTAATTTCAATTTAGTGTAAATTTTACCATTTAATAAATATTTTAGTTAACTCATGGGGTCCAAAAAGGCTGCAAAATTCACTTTGATGTCAAGCTACATACATAATTTATTTTTTTAACTAATTTAATGCCATCTCAGCTGTTCTTTCCATAACTGATAGGAAACACTAGGATACGTACATACGTACAAATTATTACATTTCTCTGAACCTACCACCAAATTAATTCATGGTTCTCTACTTACTCGCAGATTTCGTGGAAGCAGAAATTCATTGTCATATTTTGGTACTACATAGAATATGTGTCAAGACGGTCTTAATTTGCACATTAAGAAATATCCACTCTGCAGGTGGATCTAAATATAGGTATGTATGTTGGTATGTCGATCTATTTTCCAAGTACGGAAACAAAAAAATGTGCTAACTTTTACTTTCTTGCGCAGGTGCATACGTCCAGGACACTGTGAAGCTCAGAAACCTATCATCGGAACCACAGAGAAGGTTTGAGAAGCAATAAAGTTAACTATTTTCATCAACCTAGCGCAAGTTTTGGGGGCAAACAATAAGCTAACAAAGTTCTTGTGGGCAGGAATCCGCGAGGTAAGTATGCACAATTTAGGAGAATAGGACAAATTCGGGTTGTATGTAAGTAATTATGAGAAGTGCAAATAATTAAATTATTCATTTCCAGGGTACCTCGATATTATGGATGGAGGGAGACACGCATCAATAATTGACATGTTTTTCATTCTTCTATTTACATAATATATTTACTTTTTATTTTGAACTATTTAGTAAGTAAGAGTTTATTTTATTTCGTAAGGTTAGGGTCTTGATTGTACGACCCTTGGGTGGTCAGTATTTTCACGATTTTTTGTATTTTAGATATCATTAAGGATAGACATAGTCTCCATTATTATGGAGACTATGTATGTAATAAAATAATTGATTTACTAATTACTAATGATTTTTTGGCGATTTTAGAGTTAATAATGTACTCGTCTTCCGTTATCTTGACCTATATTTTTCTGGCAACGAGAATAAATTTGGATAAGGTTACTCATTCGCTTTCACTCTCACTGCAAAATTGCAATTTGCAAATTTCAGACTAATTATATTTGTGATCGATTGACGCCAGTTTGGTCCAAATCTGTGAGCATACGGTGGGAGACCTCCATTGTTAGAGTGTAACTTCAACCTACGCATATCCCGCATATCTCGCAAATTGAGGAGAAGGATTAGGAATTTTGCCAGATTTCATAGTGAAAACGTAGTTACTTCGTATTTTTGCAAATCACTTGAAACTATATAAATGCGTAGTTTAAGATACATATGTACACACATACGTTGAGTTATCTAAATCGATGCTAAATTCGTTGACGAAATAGCTGCCTGATTTATGAGCATCTAATATAGATATGTATGTTCTTAATAAATACGAAACCAGACTCATTTACGGAATTTCTTTCAATGTCCTCAGCCGGGTAAAATATGTACTTCCATGTAGTGAGTGAATTTCCCGGAAAAGGAGAAAGTTCGGCTGCCCTGGACCAGAGGAAGCTCTTATTAGATATGAACATGCATGTCAAGCCTACACAATGTACATAAACACACACTGTTAAAAATCTGAGGTCAAAGTCAAAGTGGTATTGATTTCTCGGTATTAAAGAATCAAATTATACTGGTCCGCAAAAAGTGTCTACCGATTTGGTACAACTTTAATACCGAGCTATATGTATGCATATACTTGCATCCTCCTGCATACTGCATTTCATCTTCAGCTTAACAATACAGCCAACCATCTTAAGCTGAACTCTGAATACGATGTGTACATACACTTGTACAAGTGTATAAATTGCAGACTAAAATTCCCGGCACTGTTAGAACTCAAGTATTGTCACGTATGTATGTACATATGTAAGTATGTAAGTAAGGTATTGGTTTCCGGTATTAACGTTGCTACCGCTCGGTATTAAAATTATGCCTGTCGGGACAAATTTGCTACCGGTATGGTGAAACTTTAATACTGGTCTATTACTACACCGTATTACTTATCAATACTACTTTGATAGAGTCATTTACACTGTTAAGCATCTGGTAGTGTCACGTGGATATATTTTGGTAGTAACTTCCTACCGGATTATGGGGCGAGGATTAAAAAGAGAGTCCTGCACGCCATAAGTTTTGCATGTACATAAAAAAGGACTCCTTTTAATGATCGCACAATAGTAGTAGATAGTTTATTTTTTAGTGGTAAATTTTTCATTACCCAAACATTGCTAAACGATAATGTCAGTTATTACCAGGGTCGCTAGAGTCACATACATACATATGTATGTCCTCCTGTCTGTAATGATTTAACATTAATTTTCTAAGAAGGTATGAATGTCGCCTGGTATTGTTTTAATACTGGATTTCTAAGAGTGAATATGTCTGAGAAAGAAAGTGGGCAAGTAAACTTTCTCCTCTTGCAGTAAAATGTATTCTGAGGAATTTGCCGACTTTCTCCGCCTAGGAGACGATAAAAACTCGTCACCAGCTGGGAAAGTGAGTCGCAATGATTTCCGAGTCCTTTTCTGCTGGTAAGCAGTCCGGATTTATGTCAAGTAATTATCTAAACCACAGTCATACTTAAATCAACTTTGTTACTCTGATTACTAAATGGTTGAAGTGAGAAGTCGAACCATACATAACACTACATTGTCTCTTTCACTATTCAAGTAAGCACCGCAATATTTTCAGTGTTTGATTTCTTCCACCTTTTCGGCATTTCATGAATGCCTGACATTTCAAGAAATTGCAAGGATTGTAACGAGAAAGAAATAGCGACGCATCCTTTGAGCGATTATATTTAAGAAATTTTTAATAGTTAGGTATTTTTTAGTAAAATCTTTTGCAAATAATTTATTTAATTAATTTGTATCAAATAATGTTTATTTTTGCTAAAATTTCTAATTATGTATGTATGCAGATCCCGAAATGGGGGGAAAATCGAGTCACCCAAGAAATCAAAAGTGTGACGGAGCTCTGTTCATTTTAGGTAGGAGAGCTTCGACGAGTGGCTGTGGGGCTGCGGATTTTTTCTGTCCACGCTTTAATCACAGTGTTACCTGGAAGCATGAAGCCGACATTGTTAACAATGGTGGTGAAAAGGTTGGTCAAATTGTCATGAATTATTCAGCACTAAATTTCATGAGGATTTTTTGTAAGAATCTGTAAATAATTTTGCAGTACACGATTGGGTCTGCCAAAAATTTAGAAACTTTGGATGACGAAAAATATGGGGAGTTTTTAATATTTCGGGACAAAGTGGACCTTTCCGAGGAACACTTCCGAATTGAAAGTGATGCGAATGGGACGTTCTGGCTGCATAGTTTAGTGAGTAAAATTAAATATAAATTAATTTTAAATGTGATTTTAATGTGACCACAAATTTCAACAGGGAGGACGAGAGACTTTCCTAAATGGGAAATTACTTGAAGATTCAACCGAGTTAAAATTTGGGAATATATTTTACTTTTCACCTATTTTTTCGCCATTTTGGGATTCCCGATTAATTCCCTTGGCCAAGAAGGGAAGAAGCCAGGGGTTGTTGTACCACAAAAAATGGTCGGGGCAAGAATATGCAGTATTTAAATTTGAGGTGAGTTACAATCGCACATATATGTAAGTTAGGTGTGATTCTGATCAAAATGGCACATGCATACTTATATGTTCATATATGTACATATACACACAATACACATGGCAGTGTACACTCTATCAATGAAATGCGATATTAAAATAATACCAAGTGGAACTCATACTTATGTACATATGTATATATTTATATGACGCTATCAAAACAGTTGTGCGAGTAATAGGGTGTATGTTGTCATAACTTGGTATTAAAGTTTTACTACTGTATGTTGGTAAATGGTAATTTTTCGCGGTCCGGATAATTTTAATACCATAAGCTGTAGCGCCTTAATATCGAGAAATCAATACCTACGCGATTATACCAGCTTTCTAACAGCGCATCGGTGCAACTTATTAATTGTATCTATACATACTTATATCAAGTTATATTGTGTTAATTTTTAATTAATGGCATCGACAATCACATCCAAATAAACATAATTAATTATTCATCTGTCGATAAATCCTGAATAATCTAGCTAAATAAATCTTTATCTAACGTTATCTTTCCTTCCAGAGACTGATACGTGACGCAACCGGAAAACAGATTATTCAAGAAACAGGCAAAAATGACATAAACAAGTTATTTCTTTGTCACCCCATTTTCTACAACCATGTCATCCTCACCACAATATTTGAACGCTTGGTCAACCCTTCTTCATCCCACACCCGCTATAACGAACACCTTTTTACCTGTCGCCTCGTCTCCAAATCATGGAACGACTCGGTTCGGCTCGTCATTCAGAAAAATCTCGTACCCAGCGTCACCATTGGTATGCAAGAACTACAGGTCGGCACACATTACCGCACGAACCGATGGATCTACTGGAAAACGGGGGGCGTCTCAGCACTAAAATTTGACTCGCTGAGTTTTAACATTTACGGAAATCAGCCCCACAATTACGATCCCATAGATTACTTATATCTGGCCGATGCAATAACAAAATTCAACCAAGATTTGTCCAGATTTATAAACCAGGCAGATTCCCACCCTCTAAACTTACTTATCATGAAAATAGAGTATTTTACCCCGATTTGCATCCTCCTCTCGAGATTTTCTAATCCCCTTGTCGAGCTCAACATTCAAATTAATAAGGTTTGGATTTACGACGGAAACCATCACAAATCTGGATTCCCGAAAGATCTAAGGTTTCCAAACCTGAAAAAATTAACACTCGAGTTTTTCGAACATAAAGAAGGTGATCTTGCGAACATCTCGGATTCGAGCTGTCTCGCCCAACTCATCCAAGCTTCCAGCCGAATTGAGGAGCTCGTGTTAAAGAATTACGCCAAACTTCCCACCGAATTCGGGACGTCGTTTAAGAATTTGAGAAAAATAACGATTTTTGGTCAGTGGGAGTATAACGTGCAGAGTTTGAATTTGCACGACTTTCTCGCCCAGGTTATGCCCTTGTCAGCAAATCAGTTAACCTCTTTCACATTAGACTTGCCCGAAATTCTAGTTCAACAGGGCACGAAACGGGACGAACTGCTATCCTTCTTGCAAAAACACCGGAGAAGTTTGGAATATTTGGAGCTCTCGATACGCGTGCAATCTTGTGCGCATGAGCCCCGACCATTCATAAGGGTGCCGAGGTGCATGTCAAATTTGAAGAAGGTCTGGATAAGCTGGAACGATCATCGGGGGGGGTCCAACTCTTGGTGGGGGTTTAAGTTGGGGAGTCAACTGAAGGGGAAGGAGGGTGAGGACTTCACAGCGGAAGAAATGTCGGAGGGGCCCTTCGTTGTGAGGGAAGGGAGGAATTGTGGTCAAGAATCGTGTCGTACTTGTGACGATTCTTTAGTGTATGGAGAGTGGCGTAATAAACAGTTGAACAAAGAGATGTATCCTGTATTGCTCTAAACGTGCCTGGGTAGGATTTGGTTAAATACATATTTCTGTGTGTAAATATGGTATTTTCTGAAGTGAAAATAAATTGCCTGAGTCTGATTTATGTAATTTAATAATTGCTACACTCTTAAAAATACCTTTTTGAAAAGTTAACGCACTCTGAATTCTACTTAAATTAAGTAAACTATACTAAATCCCGAGTAAACGTTACCCTTTATCAAGTTGACGTATGTAACTCTGGTTAACTTATGTACATAATACAGAATATATAGCGCATTTACTTTTCAAAAGGGTTTCATTATTTTTAAGAGAGTGCGATAAAAATTGATATTTTGCTGTGAAAGTGTGAAGCAATGACTCTTTGCTCGATTTATAATTATTTTACGATAATTACATATGCCAAATTGGTAGGAATTTGTAACAATTTTTATTTTACTTCAGAATCATAGTATTTCCACAAATAGTGAAATTTTTCTGCAATGTCTGAAAATTATTTTTTTATGTGACACGATAAACTTGCGTTACTTAAGTACACTTAGAATTCTGCTATAGTCAGGCAGGTATTGATTTCTTGTATGGACAGATTTTTGGATGATGCATGTTGTTTGTCAGAGGGAAGCTACATACATATGTACATATTACGTACCTATATTGAAAAGCAAATAAATGGTAACACTGAAATTGATCCCCCTTTTGATATTGAAACTCGATACTGATTCACCCACCAATTTATGAATAAATGTTCCGTTGATTTTAAACCGTGCTCAAAGTTTTATAAAGGTCAAGCTCCTCTTCTATTTTCTTATTCAATTCTTCAACAGCTTCATCTGACGGTAAAATGCTCTTGTCAACGCTCGTTATGATTCGCATTCCGTCGGCATAACTTATCATGCAAAATGCGATTCCTGAATAAAAAATGGAAATAAATATGTACACATTCTTATAAAATCTTCATGCTTATGCGATTTCCTGAGTAAAATTGTACTGACCACAATTTCCCACGCCCACTCCGGCAGAAAAATTGATGTCCAAAACCTTATTATTATTTCCACCCGCTATGAAATTTCCTCCATACGATGGCCCTGGAAAGTTTGAGATGAGGACGGTGGACAAATAATTGTAGGAAAACCAGTCAATCATCCAGGAGAAGAGTCCTCCAACTACGGGAATCATTACGACAGAGAACAGCGTGGCGGGCGAGTGGTTCAGCCTCCTGTAATATTTCTCTATCTTGGTCAGCCTCTTCATCGGATCAGAGACTCCCACGGGTAGAGGGATGAAGGAGAAGGTGCTGTTGTGCATGAAAAAAGTATGCTTTATCATCATTCTTTACGGTGACAAGTCTAGATATTTCCGTATGGGCGGATTATTTAAAACGTGCAAATGGTTCCTTAGTTTCTTAGAATGATCTGGAATGGGTACTGATACAGACGTGGTCAACTTTCTCGGCACTTTCACTCCACTCTCAATCATCGACTTCCTCAGACCTAGATGTATTTACTAGGGCATGTAATCTCGATATTTCGAGATCTCGAAATACCGATATTTCGAGATCTCGAAATACCGATATTTCGTTATTAAAATACCGAAATTATCGGTATTCAGATACCGAAATATCGATAGTTCGATATTGCAATACCGAAATTCAAATCTTGGAATTTATGAATTTATTTAATTAATATAACACTTTCGAATCAACGTAACCCCTTGGAATTCAAACTTTGGGGTGTAACCAGGTCAAAATGGAAACATTGGGGGTGTAACCAACTCAAGATTTAGAAATAATAATATCGAATTTTGACTTGGCCATAGCTCTACCTAAAGCTTCTAAAATTTAATTTTGACTTGGGTACACCCTACAATTTTCCCAAATTGATTTTCGAATTGGTCACACCCCCATAGTTCCAAAATTTATTCTCGGTTTGGTCACACCCCCAATATTCCCAAAATCGAATTTTGAGTTCGTTACACCCCCAAAGTTCCCACAACTGAATTTTTGACTAGGTTACACCCCCAAGGTTCTTACAACTGAATTTTTGACTAGGTTACACCCCCAAAGTTCCCACAACTTAATTTTGACTTTGTTACACCCCCAAAGTTCCCACAACTGAATTTTCGATTAGGTTACACCCCCAAAGTTCCCAAAATCGAATTTTGACTTAGTTACACCCCCAAAGTTCCCACAACTGAATTTTTGACTAGGTTACACCCCCAAGGTTCTTACAACTGAATTTTTGACTAGGTTACACCCCCAAAGTTCCCACAACTTAATTTTGACTTTGTTACACCCCCAAAGTTCCCACAACTGAATTTTCGATTAGGTTACACCCCCAAAGTTCCCAAAATCGAATTTTGACTTAGTTACACCCCCAAAGTTCCCAAAATCGAATTTTGACTTGGTTACACCCCCAAAGTTCCCAAAATCGAATTTTGATTTGGTTACACCCCCAAAGTTCCCAAAATCGAATTTCGACTTAGTTACACCCCCAAAGTTCCCAAAATCGAATTTTGACTTGGTCGCACCCCCAAGGTTGCCAAAATCGAATTTTGACTTGGTCACACCCCCAAGGTTGCCAAAATCGAATTTTGACTTGGTCACACCCCCAAGGTTGCCAAAATCGAATTTTGACTTGGTCACACCCCCAAAGTTCCCACAACTGAATTTTGACCTGGTTACACCCCCAAAGTTCCCACAACTTAATTTTGACTTGGTTACACCCTCAAAGTAGAAGCTTTAGGTAGAGCTATGGCCAAGTCAAAATTCGATATTATTATTTCTAAATGTTGAGTTGGTTACACCCCCAATGTTTCAAAAATTGATTTTTGGCCTGGTTACACCCCAAAGTTTGAAGTCCAAGGGGTTACTTTGATTCGAAAGTGTTATATTAATTAAATAAATTCATAAATTGCAAAATGCCAATTTCGGTATTGTAATATCGAAATATCGATATTTCGGTATTTGAATATTGAATACCGAAATACCGAAATACCGAAACCGATATCGAGATTACATGCCCTAGTATTTACATCGTGATTTTGGGAAAGTTTGACATTTTTTTTTGCGTACAAATCATAGATTGCAATATATTGGTCCATGGACCATGGAACATCGATTGACCATGGATGGATTTTATTGTGGTCCATGGTCCATGATCAATTGCTAGCTATGATATAAATTAATATTTGTTCGTCACACCAGCAGTAAGAGCCGCGAAAATGACGGTCGTGAAGCTCACACCGTTCGCATTTTTTATTTTCTTGATGCACTCTAAAGGAATTCGTGATGTGAAGGCCGCGTTAAAAGGTCTCTCAAGTTTCTCCTGGGACAAGTGCCACGAGTTCCTATCATAGCTTTTAACTATGAGCTCCATAAATTCGTACGGTGCACGGACCCCTAAGACAAGTCCATCAAAAACTTTTCTGCATAGACCTTTCTCCTCAGCTGGCTTAGGCTTTGCCACCGTTTGCAAACCCACTTTGTGAAGTTGTTCCAGCAAGAGCCTCAGAATTGCGTACCCGTCACAAAATCCGTGATGTACTCTAAAGCAATATAAATCGAAGTAAAATAAGTAGTAATTATGTACAGTATAGGCGGGAAGTCTTTCCACCCTCATAATTTTTTCACTTAAAGCGTTATATTCCTCGAAAAGCTTGAGGTAATGGACTGCAATTTTGCACAATTACTTATCATGATGCAAGGTTTTCGGAACCATACTTTGGATAACGGCGTGGCACAGGAAACGACACGGTGAAATTATATACAAAATTCCGACCGGAAAAAAGTCTTTCCACCTTTTGACATTTTCGTTGTTTTTGTGTAATTCTTAAAAATATTCTTGAAAATTGTTCTCCACCCAGTAGGGGATGTGTCATTCTTTGAAAAATAACGTTTGTATAATGCTCAAATTATTGATTGTTATCAATATTAGCTCATAATGAGAGGAAATCGCCTTGTCACAGATCTTGGGCAAGACGTTGTAAAATTTCGTGAGGCGGGGTTTCGATATCGAACAATTTATGATAAACTACTCGGGAAGAAGTACATAGTTGGCAGAATATTCCAAAAGTACAAAAAAAATTGGTACGGCGGCGAAATTCCTAGCTTATGGACCGCCAAGCATTACAGCCCCAAGGATCGCTCACAGCATCCTCTCCTCAATTCAGCTAAACCCTCGGCTGCAGCACCAAAAACTAACTGGAAACGAAGGAAGACTACGACCTTCAAATTTCTGTGCGAACTGTAAAGAATTGGGTAGAATAAGTTGGATTTAAAGACCCAGCAGTGCGGAAACAACATTTATTTCCTAGGCCCATATGACCAAAGTTATGAAATTGGCTAAAAAGTATCGACATCGATACATTCAAGACTGGAAATGTACAACATGGAGCGACTAGACCAAGACCAACTTGTTTGGTTCAGATCGGGTCACTCGGATAAGGAGATGACCAGGAGATACAGACAAAACTCAGAACCGTAAATAAATCATTAAGCATGGGGGTGGAAACCGAAACGTATGGGCGTGAACGTCGTAAAAGGGCATCGGAAATTTTGAGATAATCAAAGGAATCATGGACCCCAACTGCTGTTGCGACATTAGGGGTTCGAATTTGATGGTGACGCGAGAAATTACCGCGTGGTGACAATTTTATTTCAAACAGAATGGTGAATTTAAGCATAGATCAAAGTTTTTGAGAGGTAGATTTACAACAAACAAGATTTAATCGTTGGATTGTACTCTAAAATCACCGGACGGAATGCTAATGAACATTTGTTGTCAATTATGAAGCCTCAAATTTCGTAACAAAAACTATCAAACCCGAATGGACTAGGGGACGCCGTTAAATTTTAATTGGAGAATTTAGACACCTCATACACAATCTTAATTTTTGTGTTGATGCCTAGAGGTGATATTGCCTTCCTAGAGGACCTGGGTGAACATTGCAAATGATAATTTGACTATTACATAACAAACAAAAATTTAAAATGAATGTTGCATTAAACTTTAGTTTGGGTGGAAAGACTTTTTTCCAGTCTGAATTTTGTATATAATTTCACCATGTCGTTTCCTGTGCCACGCCGTTATCCAAAGTATGGTTCCGAAAACCTTGCATCATGATAAGTAATTGTGCAAAATTGCAGTTCATTACCTCAAGCTTTTCGAGGAATATAACGCTTTAAGTGAAAAAATTATGAGGGTGGAAAGACTTCCCGCCTATACTGTACATGCATAATAAATATTTAATGACATTGCTTGAATATCAAGACAGATTTGTTGGCAGAGGGTTCAGTGTCTGGCTCTTGGTCTCCATTGTGGTCTAAAAAGTTTGGAATGAATAAGAATTCCCATGGACTTTTCCCACTCTGAAATGGTTCTGCCGTCGGTCCCTTGATAACTTGGCGCAGTTCCTTCTCCGTGGTCACTTTCTCTAAATAATCCACTGAATTATTTGCATCAAAATAGTATCTCATGTGGTCTTGGATGTCGAATGCCTTTTCCCACTTCCAGAACAGAAACCCAAGCCATGTCGTGTAGAACTGTTGAAATTCTGGGTTGACCAGCTTCCCTGTAGAATCCTTCTCCAGGACGATGTCTTGTAGAAAGGTTTGTCGAAATTGGTCGAAATTAAGATTTCCTTCGAGAGTTATCCATACGCAGAGGTTCCACTTGGGACTTTGGTTTACGCGGTCCGTCGCTATTACGGCACTTCGAGTGTTGATCATCTTCCCAAGGTCGGGTCGAAACAGTTTTCCGGCCATTGCGACAAGGAATCGAATCAGGTAAATTGGAAGGAAGAAGAGGGTGAAACAGATTGGAAATAGTGTTAGGAAGCCGAAGAATAAAAACAGGATGGTAAACTTTGTCGTTATTTTTCTGCAGATTGAATGGTGGCGTCCCATCTTAAGGTAATATGTTTGATGTTATCTAAGGCCATAAACAAAATGGCGAATCATGTTGGAGAGGTAATAAAAATCAGCGGGTTTTACGTGGTGTGAGTACATATGAGGTTTACTGTGTTTTACTCGGGTTTCACTGGGGTTTATCTAAAATTGAATATTAGCTAGATAATAAACTTTCTGGAACTTACAGTAGGTAAGTATTTTTTGTACTTACTCAGCGGGGTTGACTATGTTATATTTGTATTGATGACAATTGATGTTACTCAGGCTATACGGGATCTTATCTAAAATTTAAATTGACAAATTAGTAGAATAAATTTGGAGATATATCTATATGTACTTGTACATATGTATGTACATATATATAACGAGAATTAGAAAAATACTCATAAGTTCTCTGATAAATATTCATTTCCTTTCCCTATTTAGTTTGGAATTTCTTTTGTTGGTTTAAAAGTCACATGCACAGCTCAACCTAGAGTTTAATAATTTTTGAATTACTTGGTGTGTTACAGGTATGCAATTTAGTTTGATAGTAAATCTTAAAAAAATACGGTGTATATTTAACAATTCTTCCAAATCTACTAAGATCACCTACATATTTTGATATTGTTTCCAAGGGTTTTTGTAATTTTCTGTTTGCGAAACAATTTTGCGAAATAAAAGCGTGTCCAATTGCTGGGTGAATTTTTATGAAATCTCGCAAATCTAGAAACCTTCGAAAATTATGTTGATATGCTCAATTTTAGTGATATGCGAGATATACGAAGGCGTTGACGTTAATAAGCCCAACATATTTAGCATCGTTATATTACATAGTTTGTTCAATACATGGAATGAAACCCAGTAAAACTCCTGGTTTAATCTTATCAGTTCATAAGTAAGAATCACAACCAAGTTGACGAATGTATGTGAAGCAAGGGGCTTGGCTTCAAGAATGATATATTTATGTACATACATCATGATGTACATACATAACTCAATTTTTCCAATAATTTCTAAGGTGGAGAATTATCCTTTAAAAATACTTTATCTGTAAAAACTGATGGTGAGATCATAAGATGTGCAGTAGCATGTCTTACCCGAGTAATTGTTCATGAACATAAATATGTAAGCGAACCTACATATATTTTTACGTATGTTTTTAAACCGACCTTTTTTAAACCTACGGCGAAATTTTTAAACCATTTTTCTGCTAAAATCAGGAACTTCTAAAGCCCTGGTTAGATACATAGTTTTCGAATTTTCACCCGAGTTCACAAGTTTGAACACTCATTTGCTTATATTTATTCGCATTTATTTTTGAAAATACTCAATTTAAATTTTAAACTTAAATTTTTAAAGCTTTAAGGTTTTTTCTTGCATTTGTCAAAATTCAGAAATAGCGTAAAAATATCAAACTCTGAAACTTTTTCCAAATGCATTCTAATACATAATTTCAAGGCAATGTAGTTTTAAGTAAACCACTTTTTAAATTTTTGGAATTGGGTTAAAATTCGAAAAATGACATCGTACTGAAAAAATTCTGAATTTTGCCGAAAAAGGATTTTAAAATTCGAGAAAGCATTCACATAATGTGAATCACATTCAAGAAAGAAGACGCAAAAAATAGGGGAATTCTAAAGCTTAAAAAACTTTGAGCCTGTTGCGATGAGAGAAGAGAAGAACGCTTGGTTCAGATTCACATACCGAGTGGTTACTCACGTAATTAAATTCCTCAGCGTTATGCTCAGAAATTAGCGATGCGTACGTATGTACATAGATTATCCTCTTCGTAACAACTCCAAACAAGTAACCTAACCTCAGACATTTTTAGCACTGAAATACTTGCCGAAAGATAGGGAAAGACTGAGCCTTGTTTCTTTTCTGAGGTTATGCTATGCTTACTGAAAAAACTTCGCAATGCACATGTCCGACATGTTTCGAACGAATCTTCTTAAAACGTATACTAACATATCAAGTAACTAAACATAACCAGCACTTATGTATGTATTTATTTAATGCAGCACTTGAGCACCTCTGTAGAATTCACGGCATTACGAAGATTTTCCTAAATGTGTTTGAGGTTTGTTACTATGCAAAAAATTAATTTCAAATCTGTTTACTTAAATATTCTAAAAATGTAACCCTTTTTCAAGCTAGATACACCGGGATAATCTAGTGTGTTATATGCAAAAAGTCGACCAAACAATTAATAATTATTTGGCACTAACCTTTCCGTTGAGTGACCCCTTTGAGGAAAAATATTGACGGCTCAATGTTTCACTAAACTAATTTATGTACATATCCTCCGCTGGGCGAAATCAAAGGCGGACCTTTTGTCCCCCTCCTCTGAATTTTGCCCCCTCCAGATTTAAATTCAAAGGGGACATCCAACGGAAAGAGAAGTGCCGTGTGATTCCTATTTTTTGCATGATTTTTTAGCATCACTCGCTACACAATCCCGGAGTATGTAGCATGAAAAAAGGTTCCATTGTAAGTATGTATTTATTAGAAAAGCTTCATCTTACCCCACACTCTTAGGCAACTGGTATTAAATTATTACGGGCCGGAGTACATATGTACGACTCTACAGCATCGGTAATATCGAGCGTTACGGTGTAGTATAGCAATGTGGTGGTAATGAAATGTGTACCATTCTGAAAAAAAACTATTACAAAATCGGCAGGAAATTCTTACATATGTCCCAAATCAATGCCAGCACAATGTAAATATGTGACGCTACAGGTTGCTTTACCATGCATGTTACCAAGGACTGTGTGAATTGCTTCACTAATTTGTATGGGTCTTAACCACTAATTACACACCCTCTTAACAACCCAGCGTTGATCGCCGTGTGCATACATAACCTCACCAAGTGGTGATAATATTTTTTCACCTTATGGCGATAAATCGTGCCCGCCAGCTGAGAAATTGTCACTGGTTGATGTTAATTTTATCACCATGAGGTGAAAAGCATTATCACAGCGCGGTAAGGATTAACACCGCGTTTTTAAGAGTGTATAGATACATACATACATATGTTCAAGAAAAAAAATCTTGATTCCTTCAACTTGAGATGGGGTAAGGTCACGTACAGCACATCTTATGTCTTTTGTTTTTGATCTATCTACTGAGCATGATATTTTATTACTCCAATGGTATTATTTGGATTAATATTAATATTAATATATTAATATTAATATTAATATTAATATTACATATGTAGGTATTAAGATACGTACTTATGTAAGCACGTATGTATGTACGTATGTGCTGCATATGTACATACATGATTAAGACACTGATCAAATTATTACTCGACTTATTATTTTATTATCTTTGGCCATGAACTTCCAGTAGCACATACATAAATAGGCAAAAAAATGTTTCCTTTTCCTTAAATCTGCTTAAGTAAAACAGGATTTGACGTACAGTACACACATTCTACAAAGTATGTATTTAAATAAGTTGATAGGTCCATTAAATTATTACGAACTCTGTACTTCATAAAGAAGCAAGTATATGAAACTAATGAGGCAATTATATCTATACATATGTACACTAATGCTCAACAGGAAACATAAAATTGTTATCAAGTTCCCAAAGCCGGGAAGGCGTGTCCATTCTTGTTGCGTACTTTCCACCCAGATGCGAAAACTTGATCTTTCTTTAAGTAGATTTAAATATTCACGCTCCATACGAAATTCTTGCGTTGAAATTGCGTCAGAATCTTTCAATGTTACTACTGGACAAAGAAGACTTGGTTACACGTGTCTCAATTCTACGCAAGAATGCGTGTCCGTCCATTATCCAGATGCTTAACATTTTAATTCTATGCTTCAATTCACAAATTTATGAAACTCGGACTGGGACTGTGCAGAAAGCATGTGATCCACTTGATGGGTGATGGGTCAGGGCATTCTATCCTTCCCAAGTCAATTATTCCATTGGGCGTATAGGTCACACCTGGGGGGTCAAAATTCCCGTAAAACGATCGATCGATGCTTTACGTACGGCCCCAACATATTTGCAACATTTTAATATTACTTTTCATTACGAGTGATTATTTTTTATTACTCGTTCCGCCTTAAAATTTTTTGGTTTTAATTGTTTATCCAGACTTTTTATGCTAATCCTAACTGTGATGTATTAAAATCCTACGAGGTAATATAAATCCTGGATTTCCAAGCGGTAGCCACAGCAATGCTGTAAGCTTCAATATACACAGATCTAATTTCAATAAACTAACCGTCTAAAGACTTTTTCCAATTTTGAGAGTGAAAATTTTCAGAATTGTTATAAAACATAAAGCTTAAAAGTCTTATCGCAGTTGGTCGGATCCAGGGTACCCCGTGTCGACCAGAACTGGAACTCATGAGCTTATTGATAGTGAGAAAATAGACCAAACAGAAATCCCAAAAAGTTAAATATCAGCAACAACGAGGTAATTAAATCCGTGTATGCACTAATTCTAACACCAAAGTTTAAAAATGTCTTACATGTTGCCATCAAGCATTTTCCTCCTCGATAAACCAAACATTAACGGTTGACCTATTTTACCTCGTTTTAAATAGTTCATCCTGCATGCAAAATCTTTCGAAATTACTTCTGGACAAGGAAAAGATTCTCACACCAGTCTTCATTTCCATGCATGAACGCGTATTTATCAGTGGAGCGCAAAACGTACATGCCATGTCCATTATTGTGCTAAACATATTTACTTATGTCATGCTTGAATCCACATATTTGTGTAACTCGGCCTCATATATTTATATGCATATTACATTTTATTATTAATTATTAGTCTTCTCCGTCTTAAATTAAATTTTAGTTAGATTTTTTCCTTATACAATCCAGACTTTTTAACCTAATTCTAAAAACGACGTGTTCATACTCTGCGATATAATATAAACCCCCGGATTTCCAAGCAGTAGCAACAGTCGATAAACGTCAATACACGTGATCTCATTTCAGTGATCCCGCATCTTGAAAATTTTTCCAATTTTGAGTCTTAATTTTCAGAATTGTTAAAAATTATGGGAGGCTGCAATTTTATCGAGTGGTGGGTGAGCTACGCTTCCGACGACCAAGAAGTCTGGAAATGTATCGGCTTGGCGAGGGCGTTGAAAAGGACGCTGACCACGAGACCATTCATGGTCATTATTAGTGATCATGTTGGTCGAGAGATGAGGTGAAACGGTCGATTACTTATTTGTTTTTATGGACAATGCTGAATGCACTGACATGTTTTACTCTACAAATGTACATATGTATTTTTCCAGCTACTATTTGCAAAGAGAGGTGGATAAAGTTTGCGATTTGAAATCCGTAAAGAATTTGCAATTCCGGACCCTCGCGAAAATTCAGCTCCATAATTTGCTGGCTGGGCAACAGTTCGTGTTTCTGGATTGTAATTGCCTACCGGTGAAAAATTGTGACGAGTTGTTCCGCCTAAATGGTGTGCAGTGGAGCGGCTTGGATGGAAATGGCGGAGAATTTGCGGCTATTGTCGTGAATCCGACGTTGATGCGAGACTTTGAGCTAGAAAAGTTCATGGCTGGAGATGACAAAATATTGGGTAAAAAGAACAACACACAAATTTAGATACGTATGAATTTATATATGGTTAATTATATGCATGATTAATTATTTTGGGGGGATTGACTTAATTAAAAAATATTTACTCCCCCTAGGCGATGATTCTTTTAAGTTGATGTCGACCCCGCTGGAGGAGATTGACTACTGCTTTGAGATAGATATGAAAAGGTAGTATTTCGTTGTTACAAGAAAATTGCATAAATACATACGTCAAAAATATAAATGCAAGTATTGATTGTACTTAAGCATACTAATTGTGTCATATTATCATAGCTCAAATCCTACCCAGCTATCAGGAAACGAGATTAAAATGATCTGTTTCTTGAATGGCCATCCGAACGAGGAAGTTGACCAACAAGGGATAACAAATCAATGTGTCCTAAGACGAGATCTTAAAATGTTTTGGAATTCGCTTATTTCTCCTGAAGAAAAGAAGGTAAGTAATCCTACACTATTAATGTGTCTACTTAGCCTTCGTCGTTCACAGGTTAACCGTTTAACGACGAGGTGCACACATTTGTGTATTATTGTATTTCGCGACGAAATACACAAATTTTTTTATTGCATAAATTACCCTTACACCAAAATTTCTTTAAAAAGCGTATTTTGTGCAAAATTCGAAAGTGGAGTTTTTCAGATAATTTTTTTTCCTTCTGAAATTCTGGAATTTTCCCTATACCGACCAATGTTAAAAAGTGGATTTTTCGTGTTTTCCGTCAAAAAATTCCAAAATTGGTAACTGGTTGAAAATTTTAGTTGATTGATAGCAAGTGTAATTATTCAATCCACATTGTTTATTTAAATTTTGGGAAATTTTATTTAAAAATCAGTGGTACGAAAGAGGCTTGACAGATGCATAGATTAGTGAGGCACTTACCGAGGAACCATAGTAAAAACCTGATGAAATTATTGAATTTGCAGCGAGATATGTGTCACCTACAAATATCAACATCCACCCGACGAGATCCCATCTGCCCGATAGCGATTGTTGGAATGGCGTGTCGTTATCCTGGAGCGAACTCTATTAAAGAATTTTGGGACTTACTGGAACAGGGTTTGGATGGAATAAGGAAGGCTCCGGAGGGTCGATGGACACAAAAAAATTCCATTATTCGCGTTGAAAACGTGAGAAATACGCAGGCCGGATTCCTTTCCTGTCCCATTGATACCTTCGACGCCAAGTTTTTTAGATAAATTTGGCTGAGATGGAGCTAATTGACCCACAACAAAGACTTTCTCTGCAAGTGGTGTGGGAGGCCTTGGAGGATGCTGGAATTGACCCAACTCTTTAAAAAACTCCTTGACTGGGGTGTTTGGTGGCTGGTATGTTAAAGACCGATATTTAAAGAAATACAATTACACATCAAAAGTTGCAAAATAGGTGGCGTAATGAGTACGAGGATATGATACAGGAAGTTGGAATCATCGATATTGACTACATTCGTTGTTACATGGGAAATTCACTGGGACCCCTCACAGCAAGAATATCGCACTTTTTTGAACTTATTGGACCAAGTTTTTCCACGGAAAGTGGCTGCTCCACCTCGATTGCAGGGGTGGACATGGCTTTCGACAGTCTACGAAATGAAGCCTGCGATGTTGCAATATCAATTGGAGCTAACTTATTACTCCATCCATTTACACCAGGACTATTGGAAGGATTTGTGGCACCCAACGGAAGATGCAAGACGTTTGATGCAGCGGCTGATGGATTTGGAAGAGCCGAGGGAGTGGGTGTTTTAATCCTAAAAAGACTGTCCAACGCAGTTTTAGATGGGGACAGGATCTGGGGAGTAATTCGGAGCTCGGCCGTCGTTCAAGAAGGAACAAGCAGGAGTATGGGTACTCCAACTGTAAATGTGGAAGCTAAAGCCATGCAGGTTGGAAACTAAAATTATTTGTGAATTAATAAATAATCGTTCCAGTATGGATTTAATAGCTTTTATGGGATTATATAGATTTTATAGATACGAAACTGCACTAATCAAATGAACCACCCCTTATACTGGCAAAGCTATTTAGCTAACAACTTATAATCTAAATTTATCCTTTGATTTTAAACTAGTTGGCCATCAACCGAGCCGGCATCTTTCCCGATGATGTGGACTACGTGGAGACGCATGGAACAGGCACTCGAATAGGTGGGTATTTACTCAAGATTGTTATGGCGTCGGCTTTTACAGTCGCTCATTCATCCATTGATCATGCCACCCATAGGAGATCCGATCGAGGTTGCTGCTATAGCCAAGGTCTACTCATCTGTTAGCCGGGAACCGTTAGTAATTGGATCCGTGAAGACAAACATCGGGCATACCGAATCTGTTTGCGGGATTGCTGGGATCCATAAAACTGTGCTTGCAATGCATCATAATCTCATCCCGAAACATTTGAACTTTACTCAACTAAACCCAGAAATAGACTTGGCTGCTATCCCAGCTCAACTACCGCTCCAAGCTATTCCATGGGGAAGAAAGGACAATGGGCGACCTAGAATTGCTGGGATCAATTCGTTTGGATTAACAGGAGCTCAAGCTCATCTGATTCTAGAAGAACCACCGCTACAGGAGCCACGAAGGATATTTACCACCAGAGATACGCGACAACATAAAATTCTGACATTCTCGGCAAAAACGGAGGCAGCATTGAACGCGCAAGTGGCAGCTTATAAAGATTTGCTTGAATCATCAAACACTATTTCACTAGTAAACTTGGAGTACACAATGCACACATCACGGCCCCATTTCCCACTTCGAAAAGTTGTCATCGGATCCACAAAAGAGGGACTTCTATCATCCATTGAATCTATCCAGAAACCACTAGGTGTGCTCCCCACACCACCTCGGCTCTGCTTCTTGTTTACAGGTCAAGGTTCGCAGTATACAGGCATGGCAAGATCTCTTTATGATCAAAGCGCCCTATTCAGATCCAGTTTCGATTGGTGTGACTCGATCTTGACCTTGCGGTATGGATTGCAACTTAAGAAAGCTCTTTGGGAAGACGACCAAAGTGGTCTGCTAAGTTCGACATTGTACAGTCAAACTTCAATATTTTGCATAGAATATTGCCTACTTCGATTGTGGGAGTCTTGGGGTGTTATACCAGAAGCTGTACTGGGCCATAGTCTCGGAGAGTTTACGGCAGCGGTAGCAGCTGGAATTTTGGAACCGGCGGATGCTATCAGGTTGGTGGTCACCAGGTCCAAACTCATTGACGCTCTCCCATCGTCGGGTATGCTTGTCGTTGCTTGCAATGTTGATACTGTTCAAAAAGAAATGAACAGAGCATTTTCCAACACTAATAACTGGCTTGACACTGCCGCTGTCAACTCGTCGACCCAAACTGTTGTGTCTGGATCAAGCCACGCGATTAATGATTTCAAAGCATATTGTGACAATAATGGAATTAAGACTCACATCCTTGACGCGTCCCACGGTTTTCACTCTAAATTGATGGACCCCATATTTGAGGATTATGATCAACTTTTATCGACGATTAAATTCAGAAAGCCAAATAAATGCAAGTATATATCAGGCGTCGAGGGGCGAGTTGTATCAGAGGTTGACAAAAACTACTGGTGGCGACATACCCGGGAAAAAGTTAGCTTCCTCGATGCCAGCAACACGGCTGAAATAGAGGGGTTGACCATGTTCCTAGAAATTGGACCACATCCAGTTCTATCTGCCTTGATTTTGACAAACTTGGATGAGGTAATTATTTTGTCAACTACATAAATCACTAAGCTAAAAGCCTTGGGTTTACTCAATTTTTATTATTAGATATCCAATGAAATATCTGCAGTTCCGTCTTTACGCCGGAAAACAAATGAATGGGAGACTATGTTATATTCGTTGGGCAGACTATACTCATTTGGTGTTCCTATAAATTGGGAAAACATTCACAGATATTCGGATGGAACCAAAATTGAAATTCCTGGTTATCATTTTGAACAACACAGCCACTGGATTACATTCAATGACGATGGTTCCCTTCCATTTCATCCTTTACTTGGCGGATTTGTTCCCAACCCTGGCGCTGTAACCGTTTTCAAAAACAATATCAATGTCAACCGCGTGCCGTTTTTGAAAGATCACAGAGTGGGAGATAAAATGCTGTTTCCTTGTGCTGGTTATCTGGATATGTGTATGACTGCTGGGTACGCGGCAGCTAATTGCCCCGATGGTGTATTTGTTAAACCACTAAAAGCTTTGTGTATCCAAAATTTTGAAATTCACACTCCGGTTTGCATGAGCGAAGCGAGCCCGACAGAATTTCAGGTCAGTTCTTACGCAAGAGTCAATGTCAGTATGTGTATGGAATATGTTACTGATACATAGTTTTTAATTTATCGTATGTAGATTACTCTAGATAACTCTGATGGGAAGACTTTTGTGACAATTTTCACAAGGATGAAGATGGAGGACAAACAATACAAATGGATTCGAAATGCTTCAGCAAATTTTGCAACCATAACGCCTTCCCCTTCTGATCCGATGTTATATGACTTTGCAAAAATTAAAGCTAGATGCTCAAATGAAGTGGCTGCAAATAGAATGTACGATTACGATGAACTTCTTGACTACGGATTTAATTTTGGGCCCTCACTACGCGTTGTACAGGGTGGTTGGAAAAGTGATTCGAACGACGAGTTTATCTTCAAATTCACGACTTTGAATCACCTGAAGATTTGGACAGATTTATTATTCACCCATGGGCCGTGGACCCCATGTTACAAACCCCACTTGTAGCGTTTGGCCATCTACATCCGGAGCATCTGAAACGGCTCGCCGTCCCGGTACAAATTGAGAGTTTTACATGGTGGGGACCAGACAACGTCTATGAAGGTTCTGGATATGTCTATCTCAGTAAGTGTAGGAATTCCGAGCTATTTGACTCTCATCTATATAATGAACATGGCGACCTTATGGTTTCCTAGATTGGAACGGAATACGTGGATACTACGCTTCCAAATATTCTTGCCCTTATTGATTCTCATCGAAGACCCTATCCAACTATGGCCGACATTGATTGGAAACAATGGCTCGGTCCAGACGAAAGGAGAAGTAACAATCAAGATATTTGCCTGAAAGATTCTTCAAGCATGCTCGACAGATGTCATAGTTTGACGGAAACTGAAGCTAAATTTTGTTCAGATATAAGAAAACTTGCAGGCCTCTACATGCTAAAGGCAATGGTGGAATTAAAATTGGACGACAATATGTGGGAACTATCAGAAATTTGTGAAAAATTTGCGATAATTCCATCATTAAGCAACTTTCTTCGCTACATTTTTCTTGAACTTGGGAAGGATGGATGGATAAATCAAATTGATGACAACCGATATCAACTACTGAAGCAACTGCCATATCTGGATGTAATTTTGAAGCAAATTGAAGCCCTTCGAAACACTGACTACGCAGCCGCTACCCTGGGTGGACAACGTTTGGGAAACTTTATCAAAAATACTAACTGGGAAGCTTGAGGCCCTACAAATGTTGTTATCTGGAAATGAAAAATCTGGAGTAGTCGAATTATTCTACAAACAATCTTTTATGATGCAAAGTAGGGCCGTCCTGAATGATGTGGTGTGCGAAATCCTAACTCTATTTGCAAATTCCGCGAACAAGGCTGTGGTGAGGGTACTGGAATGTGGGGCTGGGTTGGGGTCTGGAACATCATTAATGCTGGACAACATAGCAAAGATTGGGGCATCCCATTTTGAATATACATACACGGATATATCCCCTGAGTTTTTAGAGAAGGGCGACAAACTTATCAGAGAGACTGAAATTTCTGCAAAGGCCGGTCTCTTTAACCTGGATAAGGATCCTTTCTCACAGGGACTAATTCCTGCGCATTACGACATACTTGTGACTTCCTTCGTCGTTCATGCAGCTCGTGATATTCAAGAAGCATTGATGCACATGAGAAAGCTATTAAGGTCAGGAGGTATTATTTTGTTAACGGCACAGGTTGCCTCAAATAGAGAGTTTAACTTAACTTTTGGGGGGCTCAGTGGATTCTGGAAACTTGAAGATACTTATACGCGACCATGGAATTACGAACAATTGCAGTCGATTAGCAATTGGACCAGCCAGCTAGAAAATTGCGGTTTTGAGGATATTCTTACATTGCAAATTTACGGCGCTAATGCTTTAGTAATGGCAAAACTCAAGTCAGATCCAGTAATACCAAGAGGGACAAAATGTAATCACCCCGGGGTCTGGATTATATTCTCCGATGAATCCTTCCTGTCTACTGAAGTGATTGGTGAACTTCATGGACTTAATTTTGTGGTTCAGAGCATCTCGTGGGATAGAAGAGACGAAACTGAAACAATACTAACATCTGCATCAACTTGCGAGGACAATTGGGTTGGTGTAATCTATTTATGGGGACTTCGTGATGACGCCACTACAGAAGACATTTGTAAACCGTATCTAACCGTATGTCAATCCTTGGCCAAATTGCAACGCTCTCTTAAGCTCCTGACTGTGACTCAGGGCAATTTATCGACTGGATCGTTTGACTTTTGTTCCCGTAATCCCATCTCATCACCGTTGATAGGAATGACAAATGTTCTGGCTAATGAAAATCCCGATATTCAATGCAAGTCTGTGGACATTGATACCTCCCGTAATTCTGCTATAGAATTAGTAACCGAAATATTTATGGACGACACTGACGTAGTGGTTGCTTACAGAAATCAAAAGCGGTGTACTCAAAGGTTACGACCATACAAGGTTAAAACAAATTACTTGAATATACCAACATCAGATCGATTTCAACTTATCCTGCCGCAATCCCATATCATATCTGATCTTTATTTTTCCCCGGCTGAATCTGAAACAATTGGCCCCAAATGAGGTTGAAATTGAAGTGAAAGCTTACGCATTAAACTTCCTGGATGTTTTTATGGTAACAAAACCAGATCCGGTATTTGACAAATTCAATTACATGGGCATGGATATCGCTGGGGTTGTGAAAAAAGTTGGGACCTCTTGCACAAGGAAAGTTGGGGAACGTATCCTAATGGCCCGCAGAACCGGAATAGCAATGCCCAGCCACAGAGTTACCCCGGAAGAAGCAGTAATAAGTATTCCGGATGAAATGACATTCGTTGAAGCAGCGACTCTTCCAATGGCGGTACTAACTTCAACAAACTGTTTACTAGATGCTGCGAAACCGACACCGGACGACGTGGTTCTGATTCACACTACTTCTGGTGGAGTTGGGTTAATGGCCATTCAGATGGCGCAGCACATAGGATGTACAATTGTCGTAACGGCGGGAAATCATCGAAAAAGAAACTATCTGCGAAGCCTAGGATTGGAAAATATTTTCAATTCCAGATATACAGATTATGGCCGAGATATACGGGATAAACTTGGTCGGGGCGTAAATATTGTGCTTAACTCATTAACGGGACCCGGATACAAGGAAGCCACCTTGGAGCTCTGCGATGAGGGGGCCCGATTCATAGAAATGAGCAAAATAAATATTTGGAGCGAAGATCAGGTGCAGAAATTGCGTCCAGATATACATTACCAAATTGTTGATGTTTCTACTATTCCAGAAAGTAAACTAGTAGACCAGCTAAAATTGTTACAATCACACATATTTGGTGAAACTGACTTTAAACTGAGACCACTGCCATATACTCGTTTCTTGTTGTCCGAAATTCGGGAGGCACTGGAATATATGGAGAAGGTGAAACACATCGGCAAAATTGTTTTAACAATGCCTGAGCCTGATCCGAAGATTATCGGCTCGTATTCCTTCCCCTTGTTTAATGACAGTTCCACTTACCTTATTACTGGTGGTTTGGGAGGAATAGGACTTGAGGTGGCTAAATGGATGACATCATCCGGGGCGAGGAACATCCTTCTGGTCGGCCGTAGATCACCAAAACCAGAAGCCTTAGTTAAAATTGATGAAATTAAACGTTTGGGAGTTAACCTTACAATCGAATTATGCGACATTGGAAACCCAGATGACGTCGAGAAACTCTTTACACATGTAGCAGCAACAATGCTTCCAATTAGAGGAATTATGCATGCAGCAGGAATTTTGGATGATGGAACTTGGGAGAACCATACTTGGGAAAAATATCAAAACGTTTTCCAAGCCAAGGTTAACGGAGCTTGGAATTTACATCAAACAAGTCTCAAATTGCAGTACTCGCTTGAACATTTTGTTCTTTTCTCGTCTATGGCAGCCACCTTAGGATCACTCGGCCAAAGTAACTATGTTGCAGCAAATCAATATCTTGATTCTTTAGCACACTACAGGTATTCGCACGGACTGCCTGTAACCTGCATAAATTGGGGGCAGTGGTGTGAAGTTGGACTAGCAGCAAACATGAGCCTTCCTCCCTTCAAACCTTTCACGATACATCAAGGAATTGCCGCATTAGAACATGCTTTACTATCTCATAAGATTCAAGTTTCTGCATACGACGCCGATCTCGCCTCTTTGCGACAAGTTCTAAACTCCACTCGTGGGCTTTTATCCGAAGTTGAACAAAATCAAAGCACTAGCTTAAGCGAAATCGATTCAGATGGATTTTGGAAAGAATATGATGCTGGTCAGGATCATGGGCAAAAAATAAATGTAATGAAACAGTTTTTGAAGAAACTCCTGCGAATTACTCTAAAAATGGACAAAACCGAAGAGATCCAAGACCATTTCTACTTCCAAGATCTAGGAATGGATAGCTTACTTATGGTTGAGGTAAAAAATGGACTTCAATCCTCATTTGGTAAGCGGGTAAAAATTTCAATAACTGCTGTCAAGGATTGCAAAACAGTGACCGAATTATCGGGAAAGCTGGTTGAACTAATATCTGGGAAAGAGCACCAACCTCCAACAAGAGAACAACTAAGAGAACTAATATCTCAGGATATAAACTTAGTGCACCAGAACAAAATTGATAATAGACTTACATCAACTCTTGTTCCACTGTCCCAAGTGGAATGTATTCTCCTGTTGGGTGCGACGGGGACCCTAGGGTCATATGTTCTGGTTGACCTGCTGAAGCAACAATCAGTAAAAAAGGTAGTTTGTCTTATGAAATATAACGCAATGCAGTCTGCAAGAGACCGATTCGTAAAGCTCATGTCGACTAAAAACTTGTTGAGCGAGATTGACATGGAGAAACTTGAATTTGTGACGGGAGATGTTAGGCATGCGAAACTCGGAATGGATGAGGCTGTATATACCAAACTTTCGGAGGAAGTGCACGCCGTCTTTAACCTTGCTGTCAAGATTGCCTTCGATGAGTTTTACAGTGAGACGAATGACCCGATGAGTAGTCGTGTAACGAATGTTTTCGGTGTGAAAAACATTTTAGAGTTTGTAGTGAGCAGACGACTAGAGTACGTTTACCATGCATCTAGCATTGTCACTGAAATTCGTGTAAGTGAAAATCACCGATTGCTGGAGGACTGGGGGGATGAGGAAATTTTGGAATTGCTACCCAACTCAGCCTACCCAATTTCGAAGTTAATCTGTGACCGGTTAATAGCGAAAGCTGTAGAAAATGGCATTCCTTGCAAAAGTTTTCGGTTTCCGCAGATAGGTGGACACTCTACGACTGGAGCAAATTCTCTGATCGACAGCTTTATGATGATGCAATTCTTTTCATATATGTATCTTGGGATAATGCCAGCGCAAAACGTTCCGTTTTCTCTATTACCTGTGGACCTCTGCTCAACGTTATCTGTTCAACTATTTTTCGACCCCAATGCGGGATTAGAGATGTTCAACGTCTTCAATCCTCATTTGGGTAAAATATATTTAACAAATATTTTCCATAAAGGTATAAATGAATGTATTTAGAACTATACCTATTACCCTATTTAAGGTGATGAGGTGGACTTTGAGGACCTTGCGTGTGAATTTGGGATCGAAATTGAGACATTGGACCCGGACGACTTCATAAAAACGGTGGAAGATATGAAGCAAAATGAAAAACTTGAGGCTGATATGCTGCAACTAGTTCAGTTTGCACTAACTTATAAAGCTCAATTTTACAGCTTAATAGACGCTGAGCTCCCAATGTACATGTCATGGATTCGTGGGAATAAGAGCATTTACTTAAGTGAAAAGTTAGAGCGATTAATTCCGTCAGATTATCCAGAATCCATTCCGAATTCATGGAATGTTTTACGAAAAGATTTACAGCACGCTAAAGAATTGGGTTTGTTCGATCGCTACAAAATCAAACACAGTAAGGAAAATTGAAACGTCATGCCCGGTGTCATAACTATCTCTTGTTAGATGAGCTTCAAAAATTACGTGCTTCACTAGACTTCATGTTGCAGATGTTATATGCAGTATTACAATTCATGGCATGGGAAAATATGTAACTCAATTTTCTGCGTGTATCTTTATTAAGGAAAACAATAAAGCTAACTTACATTAAGCAATGAAATAAATCTTTGTTGAAGCATGAGATTAATTTTTTTATTGCTTGATTTAGGGATCCGCGTTTTCAAGCTCTTTATAGGAACACCCTCGTACGTATGTATGAAAATAATTTAGAATGATTTTATACCTAGTCGTATACACTCAAGTATCAATGACATATAGCTTTATTACTTTTGTAACTTTCAACTTAGCAATCTTTGATTTATTTTACCGAAAAGCCAGATAAATTTCAATTCAAAAACAATTTTTAGTCTTAAAAATTTCCTCCTCCTGCGTCAATGCCACGCTGAAGACGGGACGACCACTCCTCGATGGAATTACGCACAGATTCCAGGGACATTTTGTGGTATTCCGGGGTCAGAAATTTTTTCCAAGCCTCCGCACTTCTACGGGGCCTAGAACACACCTTTGCCCTTAACTTTGACCATTTTTCATATTCCGATGATTCAAATCCAGCAAGGATGATGACCATTTCTGATTGGAGATAAAGACCGGAATTTGTTTTTTTAGCTACGCTTGGGTCATTTTTTGCACTATAAATTCGTGCTGAGTCCTGCTGAGAGGTCCCATCGATTCCATTGAATTGGATCTCACTTAGGGGATGTACCACGGACTCAAAAACATATTTTAAGAAATTTGATTCCCCCACCTCCCCCCAATTTTCAGCAAAATGTAGCAAAATTGACCCAATCAGCTCCAACCTGCCAAAAACATCAAAAAACCTGGATGATGTGACCTTCTGACCTTTTGTCTATATCGGGGGATGTCTCTGACCGATTATGCGTAGATTAGGACAACTCGTTTGTTAAAAGATTTTTCGGATGTGAAAATCTCCTCATTTGTAAAAATAATCCTGCTCACCTTTTTGGAGCGTACCGCTTGAGGTGACTGCTGCATTTCTTTAATCTGGCTTTCCTTTGGGGTACGATCAGGCTGTGGCAAGTACCACATTTCAAAGCCTTAAGCCTAAGCTTCAATTTGAGCACTCATTTGATAATTTGCATCGACACTGTCAGCAGTGAGCCCGGTTTCCGTTGGAATTTCGTGAATTTCTTCGGATTCCAGGCTTGAGAGGCTTCACGATGGGTGTGGTCCTTGGAGGTTTTCAAAAAATTCTTCTTCGACTGTTCTTAGTCGATTGGGTCCCCATGAACGTTTTTATAATCCGTTGGGCTAAATTAAAGTACACCCTTGACTTTTTCAACACATGTCAAATTCACTATTTTTCTTGGATTCTATTTTGTGAAAACCCATAGCCGCCCGCTTCTCTTCAATTTCCTATATATTTATCCAGATGTTCAAAAATTACAAAGTCAATAGTGAATCATAATGTAAATCGCATGGCGAATCTAATGCACTTATCAGATTTTAATTCTGCGGCGTAGTTTTATAGCAATCAGCTATTGACACTTGAGTGTATACGACTAGGTAAATGATCACTTAAAATTCGAGTAAAATTTAGCACAGTTTCCGTGAAATTATACATAGATCTTACAATTAATGAAGATTTGAACTTATTTGATAAAATGTATCCAGTGTTGTGAGATGTTATAATATGTAAATTGTGCAGTGAGGATATAATAGGAAAACTGAAAGGATAAGGGCTCACTTGGAGGGGCCCGGATTAGGCCTTTTTTGTCAACGTTTCGACCTCCAAGGGTCTTCTTCAGGACGACGAGGAGGATTGCTTCATATGGTCGAGACCTTTCTCAGGATACCCTATTTATGGGGCTATATGAGACTTGACATCATATGTATAAAACCATGGGGAAATGGGCATGTCGAAAAGTGACCGGTTTTGAGGTCAGTTTCGACAATAGACCTTAAAACGAAAAAGTCTGGCCTCGGGACACTCAAGATGATGTGCAATCTGAAATTTCAACTTCCAAGCTTAAAAACTGTCAAAAAAATCGCCGTACTAAATACGAACCCTACCCAAACTCAAAATAATGGCCATAGCGGATGGTTGGGGGCAACTTTTTAAAAAAAATTTTCTTTTGTTACACTAATTTCATGGTCTGTGACCTATTTTTGATGGAAATTAAAAATTAAAAAATCCAGCTGCCAAGGCTTCAAGGTTTGATATGGACACCGTCCAAGTGGATTTGTAACCTGTCTGACCAAACTCGTATTAACGTGTTCAATTAGTTTACTCGTTAAGTTATGCTTCCCTTGCCACATGAACCGTATTTCTAAACTAAATTTAACAATAAGGCAATAGGAATAATCCTACCAATTACCTACACACTCAACTACGGAGGATATAAACTAACCTATAAGTTTGGAAATAAATGGTAATTACATATATCCAGGTTAATCTGGCTGGACTTTTCATATGCCCTTCTAAATACGTGATCCATCGTTACTGATTCATTAAGGATGGAAAGTTAGGTTAATGTAAGTATATTCATTGGATCGATTACATCAGCATCGGAGGACAATGTATATTTCTTAACATATTTAGAGCGTCATCACGTCAACTTTCGCATATTGAGTATTTATTGAAAAATATGTAACTTGAACTTAAAAATTGGTGTTCTATACATACCGAAGTATGTAAAAGCTTTGCGAGATTGGTCAAGTCATATTTTGCGAATTCCGTTAAGACACTAGTTTTTCTCACTTTCTAAGTTTGCTAAATGATTTTTCATACGAAATAAGACATCCTCGTGAGTATGCTCAAACATTTGGAAGGTAAATCCTGCCCACACTCTAAATAAAAGTTGTCCTAAATTTGCCCAAGGTTGAGTAAAAGTGAGGATGCCACAACAATCGGTTATACAAATTTTACACCAATTTTACACAATTGGATATATTACGGTGGTGTCCTAAAACGACAAAATTACTGTTCCGTACTCAAGGGCTTAAAAATTATCTCTGGTACTTTCATACATTTATTGGAGTCGGATTGTGCTCAGTTGGCGGACTCGTGGTCATTTTAATATTCAAATATTCAAATGTTATCTCCCACTCCCTGCCGCTTACTTGTTCCTCCTTGTAATGCAGTTGTGCTCAGCAGCGGCCACATTTGCGATCAACCTGGGAATGATTTTGTACGGGAGAGATTGTGTCATGGGTTGGAATACTTTACTTTGTGCGAAAAATAATTTGGAAAGAAAAGGTGAGACAAAATAATACACCGGGTGAACAAAAATATTAATCATTGATACTTCGACGGCTCCTTTTAATAAGCTAGTCTAGTTGTAGCAAAAAATTTGATTTTGTGTTTATTTGGAAACAAAAGACTACAATGTAAAACAAATTTTTGCAACAAATTTAGGTATCAATTGGGACAAAACTTAAATTCGTACTTTTCTTAATAAACCAGTAAAATAAGAAAATATTTTAGGTATCTTTTCCAAAAGGCATACATGTGTGTACATAGTTTGTGAATATTTTAATGAAACGTGACGAAATTTCTGTGCCGACAGAACCTGGGCAACTTAAATTCAAAGCATTATACTTTGGCGAACATTCTTTTGTTGATTTCGCACGTGTTTCGAAACTATTTCATGATTTTTCGTAAATATAACACATAATACAGTCATATTATTTACATACATATGGATGTACATATTTCGTAATATGTACATACATAATACATAATTCATACCCGCCTTCTGTATATTCCTATATTAGTCCATTAAAATTTATTTTTCAGAATTGACTAATGCATGGTACAATGAAAGCTCAATATTTCACATAATTACACGTAGAAAAAGCTGACTACAAAGGAGTCGAACATTAAAAATCCCTAACCTTAACCTTAAAGAAAAAATTATATTCACATATTAGTATATTTATGTGCATGTCTACCTGCGTTTTCTGTAGGAAATATTTTAATTCTCCGAAATTCCACCCGATTCCTCGTCATTCTTACGAGAATGCGCGGTATTCTCGCGGAATCGCAGTACCGCCAAGTTCAAATCATTGCGGTATTTATGGAAGCCTACCTTGGTTGCATTTGCCTATTACGGTGGATCGAAGTCAGCCGGACAGAATTTCTACGCGCCAAAATCACGTGCCCACTTGATTAGCATTGGAGGCGGGCCGAAATTCAAATCAAATCCATCCGGTTGACTTCGATGCACCGCAATATTTGGGCAAAGTTTAGGGGTAGCAAATGGTATCCTGTGCAACTTTGTAACTTTTAAATTCTACGCGATCCTGCCAATCTGATTTTACACGATATTTCCATGCATTGCAATTATGATTTTAATCATAACTCACGTCCTGATGCCTTGTTTGCACGATGTGTTCGATAATTCGCACAATTTGCTGGGAATTTTGCCCCTGCTCACAACATGTCAGCCAAAAGAATTCAGAAAGAAGTCTCTCAAAGAACTCAGGTCACTCAAGAAAATCACCATTTCGCCTATGGAGGCAGGATACAAGTTCTTCATCTATAAACGAAACACGAAAGTGACATGTCTCGTTATTTTGGTGACACACACGATTAATTTGTTACTGGCCGTTCCAAGAAGAGTGATTCAAACGGCGGCGCACTTGTTTTAATTGGGTGAGAGAATTTATATAATTACAAATTATATAAGTACAAATATTCTAACTAAATTGTCGTAATAAGTGGGTGGGGTCCAATGATATTATGCCTATGTGATATGCAAATGCGGTTATGCAACGCAAAAATAAAATTATGAAATCTATTCAAAATATTCACCCCAATTCCAAAATTTATTAGTCAAATACTCAACAATTCACTTTAGCAACGTCCCCCAAACTTCCATAAAAGTTTTAATCTACGAGCAAACTTGTATGCATCTGATCAGTGATGAGGCCCACAGAACATTCGACCATTTTGGCATCCAATCCCTGCAAAGTAACCGTGCGCTACACAACATGCGTTCTCCTGGTCGTCAGGTCTGCCACAGACTCCGTTGCATTCAGGAACTTCTAAAAATTAACGTATTGCACATAATTACTTATTTTTTCGATTTTATGAATTACTTGAATGACAACAAAAAATTATTTACCTTCCGCAAGAGCAAAAATGGCTACGATTAGGAGGAGAAATGCGGCTAAATATCGTGACATTGTTCCAAAAACTTTGAGAAACTTATCAAATTTTAAGAAACAAGCTAAACTTTCTTAAACAATTTGGACGCTTGACTTTACTGTGAAATAATGAAACTTTTTCTGCACTGCAAATCTGTTATGATTTTCTCTCAGTTTGACAAAGCTCTTAAATACTTTTGTAATACATTTCATGAATTTATTTATGTGGATTTTGTTGGCAGGGGATTTTTGTTGGCGTTGTGTACTCGAGTTTTACGACTTAGTGGTCATTATGTAAAATTATTTCCTATTTTGATGACCCATTCCAACGAAACTACATGCATAATTACAGGTGTGATAATCAGAGGGCGGATATGTTTTTATTTTAAACTTTTCCACTTGATGGCGACCGACGCTCAAACTTAGTGGGTGTTTTCCCTAACTCTTATAAATTACAAGAATTTCGAAATACTTTTATATATTGTTACATATTTCTAGGTTTTTAAACTTGTTTATAAATATTTATTGTTATTTGAAAATACGTAAATCCTTTAGATATTTTAGCAGAAATACATATGTACATACGAGGGGACCACGGAAAGTATCTTGAAGGAGGGTTATTTTCAGTGGCGGGTAAACCGGGTATGTGACATAGGTGACACCTAGGGTCCCCCGCTGCGCGGGGACCCCCAGGCCGGCCGTCATCTCGGTGCAGTGCCAGGTAAACGGGGAAGGTGAGGTATTTGTGACGTAGAGGCCCTCACGCAGCGGGGCCCCGCATGCATAGTCTAGGGTGGGACTATACGTAAATTTTTACAAGAATTGCCAGCGAATTTCTAAAATAAATTCACTGATACTACGGCAATGCAAATATAAGAATTAATTGGTGGTATGTACTCATGCTCCAAGTAATTTGCGAAACCCCGAGCAAGTGGTTAAGCAGCTACATATATACGTAGATAAAGTAGACATAAACGAAAAACGTACTATTTAAGGGCTCCAATAATTTTTGCACGTGATTCCGCAAAATTTGTTGCCAGATAAATAATTTTTAATAAAATTGGGGGCCCCTTGACAGGCTAGCCAAATTACACGATTTTTAACGTATTCCTGCGAGTCATGTTTTTGTGCATACTTATTTGGTCAAATAAAAAATAATTTGCTCTGTTTAAATTATAACATTTCTCTCAATCTATTCTTTAATCGGTTACTCGGGTTGCGAATTCTTGGCTTCCCGTCTTGCCGAACGAAAGTCAGATTAACTCTTTGCAAATAATGTAATTATCACCGTCAAGCTAGAACTAATAATTTAATTAAATCGACAAAATTACGTGTGGCTGCTAACTTAACTCAGGCATGCTCATGACATTTTCACCGAACTAACTTAAAGAATATCTTAATATAAGTTATTCACTCTCATAAATAAATGAGAGAACCCGTATTTTGCATTTAGTTGAATACGAGTTTTGCCACCCGTGAAGGAATTTTTGATTATTTTCAGCGTCTCATCATGAGTTGCTCATGACTTTTTAAAAAAACTGCAGCATTTCAAATTTTAAACAAATTTCAATCATTGAAGTACACGTTTATTCAGAATTACATTATATAACTTTACAAAATTTCCTTCTCAAAAACATCAAATTTTCAGTAATTTGAGTTTCTTTTGCATTTGCTAAAATTGTCAAATACATGAATGCAAATTTTAAATATCAGACGAATTTAGAAATGTATTTTCCTAATTTGAGGTAGGTAATTTTTAGAAATCCACTTTTTAAACTTGTCATATCGGCTTGAAATAAGAAAAGTAATAGGGTTTTGAAAAATCCTTCGTTTGACTGAAATTTAATTAAAAATTCCGCCACATGCGAAAACAAGCGCATCAATAAGCAAAACTGTAGGCTTCTTTGTTGCTGAGCAATTTAAAATTAAAGTCGAAGAAACCCAGTCTGCACATTGGTTAGTATATTAAATAAATCATCACGAAAAAGTCACCTAGGGGCCCCTAACTGGCTATACCCGCCACTGGTTATTTTGCCCCACTTTTTTCGTTGGTATGAAAGATAAACTCATATGTATCTCAGATTTCATAGCTTAAAAATTCACGGTCACGGCCGAGTCGAGCAGGTCGCCAGATGTGACCAAAAACAGCGAAACAACCCAAACCGCTAAAATTGAGCTGAGTTTTCTGATAAAGTATTTATCATAGGAACTTCCAATTTGGAAGGGATCCCCGTGTGGGATATTTATTATTTATGAACGACCCCTCCATTTAATCCCTGACCCTTCCCCTTCATTATCCACAGTGAGAGAATGGACCAAGCCATTTCGTCTTGACAGAAACAAGTTGCATCCGAAGGGGGACGAAAACGACCAATTTTTGAGGTTTTCGAGATCAACGCCCAAAAATTGAATGACCTGGTCATGGCCGACGGTTGAATAAAAAATGGGAGATAGCCTTGAACTTGTGCTTTCCTAAAACAAGTGTCCTCACAATCCCACATGAACATCCTCCCCTCAAACAGGTCAATGTAATACGAGGGAAAATGAATTTGAGCATTCAGCAAAAAATAACTCGAGCCCAGTTTCGCAAAACATTTTTAGACTTTCAAAACAGAAATAAAACTTTATTTTTGCACTGGTCAACGGGGATGATGTCTGGGTACATTGTTATGACCTTGATAGTAAGCAGGAGAACATGCCATGGAAGAATACTGACTCTCGACCCACAAATACCGTTTTAAGGAAAAAATCAGCCGTCAAGGTGAACGCAACCGCTTTTTAGGGCTCAGAAGGAATTCTAACCCTGGACTTTTTGGCTCTGAGAACGACGATAACTGGGGCTTATAATGCAGAAATTTCGAAATTTAATGCATAGCGGCTACACAGAAAACTTGAATAATAAAATCGCGTCGCTTGCTACTTTTCCACATGAAAAATCCAGTTCAAACATCCAAAGTTTCGTAGGATGCCATTTTAATCCTAATGGTGGCAGAGTTATTTCATCCCCCGTTCATTCGAGGTCTTAGCCTTAGTGACTATTACCCATTTCGACATTTAAAACAAAACCTCAGGGGGACGAGATTTTAAATGATTTATGAGGTGAACACAGCAATTTTGTCGCTTTTTGACTACCAAGACTAAAAAAATTATGTGGACGAGAAGAGTATTTAAAATTCGAGCGGACCAAGTGTGATGACCTCGCAAACGTTTATATCGAAAAGTGATAAGATAAATATTTCAAATATATTCCGGCATCATGGTCAGAACGGATACTTTCCGTGGTCCCCTCGTACATACATTCATATGTACTTTGTAAATATCTATTTCAACGATGTGAGACGATTTTTTGCTAAATAAAGAAGGTGAATCACAAAAAAATCAGAACATTAAATTAAAAAATTTAAATTTTGCAAATACTCTTAAGTATTTTTATGGTTTTTATTCGTAAATATTTGGCGTTCTTTTTGTAATGATTAAATATGTACATATTTCTGCAATTTTTGATAAATGCATATCCGTCCTCTGGTGATGATTTATTTTCTGACTTACGTAGTAATATGCATTAGGCTATTTGTGTATTTCTATGTAAACATGCATCTATTATACCTACTACTGCCATATATTATGTCTCACGCATTCCGCGCTCCAAAAACATCGGTAGAAGTTACGTTACCCAGTTGTACTATTTTTTATTGAATTCCCCATGCAATTGTCCATCAGAAACCATGCTCCGAAATTCTTTGTGATACAAGGTGCTAAAATGACAGATCGGACAAATCGAGGGGTTGCAATTTTTCAGAAACATTTTGGTAAACATAAAAATCCGGCATTTTTCAATGGCTCATTAAAAATCGGAACTAAACGCAAAGTGGTCGACCGTACCATAAAATGATCCACTAATATTGGTGGTGTTTATAGCCGAAAACCGAGTTGACGGGAATGGTCAAAAAGGTCACAAAAAAATCATGAAGGCGCGCAAAACCTGAATTCGGCCGAATTCATGCCGGACCCAAAGAAAAATTCCCCTACAAAAGAACGGGCCAAGTAAAACTACGTCCCAGGCCCCTAAACTCGGCCTTGGACTTATGTTTTTAAGATGTGAAAAGAAACACTTGCTAACTTCACGCCAAGTAAAAATAGGACCCTCAAAAGCCGGGCACTGATCATGCGGTACGCGCTTGAAAAATGGAAATAAGTATTTTTGAAAAATTAGTAAACTTTCACAATTGAGGGTATATAAAATCAGCAAAAGCACTTTGTCCACACCCCACCAGTCCATATTATTCATAAAAAATTTAAAAATAGTAATCAGACCCACCATCCAGATTCTGTGATTTTTTTATTCGGCGTAGATTGGATTTGGTCAAAAAAGTGAATTTTCTTCCTCTAGGGGTGAAATTTCTTGTCAAATAATATTTTTTGAAGTTGTTGAGCGAATGGGAGAACCACTGGACTACACCCTATTAAAAAATAGCCACTAGATGTTCGAGCAGGGCTCAGATCCTCCTCATAAGGCCAAAATATTAAAAATGGGGTAAAATTCCAAAATTTCTGACTCCATTTCGGATCAAGGATAAAATTCATTGTGGCCGAACCTCAATCTTCTGGAATATGACATGTGGTCCAAACTGAAGCTATATACATGTGCTAAACCACATACAAGTTTTAAATCCGAGAAAAAAATCTGTCGCTTAGAAATGAGACTAATATTCCTTGGAATGAGTGCGTACCACGAGTGAGATGTGGATACCTAGACTTTGGGCTCTTGTAGCTTCGAAAGGAGGAAATTTTAAAATCTGCTTGGTATGTTTTGTAGGGAATTTAATGGGCTTTCTCGTTATATCGTTATTTTTTAAAAATTCAATAAACTGAGTGGGCTACATTAATTTGTGTAGTGGTCAAAACTTATGGCAGTACTAGGTATATATAACTTCCTTGATACGTACATACATACCAAAAAAGTAGATCCATATTTAGTGTATCATGCATATATTACTTATGCAACTAAAAAAACGACCAAACATACATAAGGAAAACTTATTTCAGTAATTTAGACACAAAATGCATGTAAGCATTCAATTGGATTTGTAACCTGTCTGACCAAGGTCATATTTACGTGTTCAATTAGTTTACTCGTTAAATTATACCTGCCTTTCCACGTGAACCTTATTTCTAACAATAAGGCAATGGGAATAATCCCATATTAACTACGTATATACATACTCAAGTAAGGAGGATAAAATATAAACTAACCTTAACCTAGACGATTGAAAATGATGGACATCGTCAATTGTACAACAATTATGTCCAGGTTAGTCTGCCTGGCCTTTACATATGCCCTTCTAAATACGTGATCCATCGTTATTGGTTCATTAAGGATGGATCATGCGGAAGGTTGAGTTAATGTATATTTATTGCCAATAAATATAAATTTATTGGCAATAAACCTTGAACAACCTTGAACTACAACCTAGAACTTTTCGAATATTACTGCGTGTTAAAAACTTCAAAAACATGTTTCTGTGGAAGGAATTGAATTCTTTGATTAATGAAAAACCAACTTTAGTGAAATCTTAAACTAAAGATATTTTTGTAAGTTTATGAAATCTCTAAAAGCAAACTCCGGTGAAGTTTTAAATTTTTAAAAAATATTGCGGACGAGTTTCTAATACCAAAGTCAAGTAACCAATCACAATTTATCGAAATTTTCAAATTGAAAAAGTTCCAAAATTAAAAAAAACCACATGTTTTGGCTAGAAAACAATTTACAATGAAAGTATTGGGCTTAAATTAGCGAATTCAGACAGGCAAAAAACATTGGGAATGCTTACTTTTCTTGTGAAAAAAATAAAATTGGTCCCGTGTGCTTCTGGATTTTAATATATAAAATACGTACATTTTGATTTCTCTCGCTGTGCTCGTTAAAAATCGAATTATTAGTTCTTGTACGATTTTAAAATATGATTACAGCTTTTCACGCCTCGTAAAAATTATTTGCATAAAATATAAGAACTATATGAGAAAAATTTGAGGAAAGTATGAGAAAAATATGAGAAAACTTAGGGGCGCTAAAATATATTTTGCCTGGGTAAATATTTGGGGTCGCACGGGCACTGTTTATTAGATCGATTACATCAGCATCGGAGGACAATGTATATTTCTTAACATATTTAGAGCGTACTCACGTCAACTTTCGCATATTGAGTATTTATTGAAAAATATGTAACTTGCATGGCTTTGCGAGATTGTGCAAAACTATTGCCGGAAAACCACGGGATTATTTTTTTCATATGTTAACCCAGCATAGCAAATGAGCAAGTTGTATTTCTCACATCACCAGCCAGCGAAATTTTAGAGATGCATGGACACAACTTAAAAATTGGTGCTTTATACATAAGTAAAAGCTTTGAGAGATTGGTCAAGTCATATTTTGTGAATCCCGTTACGACACAAGTTTTTCTCACTTTGTAAGGTTGCAAAATAATTTTTCATACGAAATAAGGCATTGTCGTGAGTATGCTCAAACATAGACATGATTGGAAGGTAAATCCTATTCACACTCTAAATAAAAGCTGTGCAAAAGGTTGAGTAAAAACGATGATGATCCAGTAATGTGGTAAAATTTATACCATGGTTGATACAAATTTCATACCAATTGGACATATTCTACACAACGGTTGGATAACTCTACTCGACTCTTGTGTCATCCTCTTTTTTTTTACTCAACCTTGGCTACATTTTATTCTATTTTTATTTAGAGTGTATGCAAGCCTTAAAATTTTATTGATGACTATGAACATCTCATACAACCATTACTGACGTCATAATGGAACACAACTGTGCTTTATAAGTATGTATAAGACACCGGCTATACCACATACTCACACAGTCTGGAACTGACAAAAGATATGTGCATACAATATAATTTTGTTTATGTACATACTCCAAAAGCAACCAAATAATGTCGGCCTCATTTTCGGAAATAATATCGAACCCTCCTATGTTGGATGGGGTCATTATCGGTGCCGGTTTTTCTGGTTTGTACACACTCTGGAAACTCCGAGAGGTTGGATTCTCCGTCAAAATCTTGGAACTGGGATCTGCAATTGGAGGCACGTGGTAATTAGAAAACTAACCTGTACATTCCATATTTTAAAGGAAATCGCTCTTAGAAATCCAGTATTTAAACAATACCAACTGGTGTTCATGTATGACTCATGGTGTTGATAAGCAATACCGTGTAGTACCAGATCGCTATGAAAGTTTTATCATATCGATAGGAAATTGTTACGGAGCGGTATAATTCTAATACCGCAAGTGGTAAAATTTTTAAACCGAAAAACCAATACATACATACATATCTGCGTGAGTATCCAAAATTTCTAACAGTGCAGCAATTACAAATCACACTTAATGATCTTTAGGTATCACAATCGCTACCCCGGGGCTCGGGTAGACAGCGGCATTCCGATTTATCAACTTTCCATAGAGAAAGCCTGGTCAAATTTCGAATGGAGCGAGAAGTTCCCAGGGAGAGAAGAAATCCTCCGATATTTCGAACACCTCGATAAAACCCTCGACCTCCGGAAGGACATCGAATTCAATACTCGTGTCGTATCTGCCACTTTTGACGAATCACTACATCTCTGGGAAGTCAAAACGCTGTCCGGCAGATCAATGCTGACGAGACACTTAATCCTTTGTGTTGGATCCTGTTCTAAAAAATACATCCCAGAATTTTCAGGATTAAACAAATTTCGCGGTCAACTCTACCATTCTGCTGATTGGCCAGAAGAAAATGTCCCCCTGAGGGGAAAACATGTCGCCGTGGTGGGGACGGGTGCTTCTGGGGTGCAGATCATTCAAGAAATTGGACCCATCGTCGACCATCTCACTGTGTATCAACGAACCCCTAATCTAGCCTTGCCACTGCGTCAAACTAAATCTCGCGATGTCCCTTTCGCACAACGCTCCCAATATAAAGAAGCCTTTGCCAAGACACGGACAACATTTGGCGGCATGGATTTCGACTTCGCTCCTAAAACGTTTTCTGATTCGACGCCACAGCAGAGAAAATCTTTGTACGAGTCGACCTGGGCCATAGGCGGATTCAACTTTGCTTTAGCCAACTACGCCGAAATATATTTCGATCAATCCGCCAACAATGCAGTTTACGCTTTCTGGCGGGACAAGGTGAGACAGCGGGTGAAGAATGAGGCAACCCGAGATTTACTCGCCCCTCTCGTCCAACCTCACCCCTTCGGGACGAAACGGCCCTCCCTGGAACAATCCTATTACGAAGTCTTTAACCAGAATAACGTCGACCTTATTAACGTTAAGGAGTCGCCCATCCTGGAAATTATACCGACCGGGATTAAAACGGCGGATGGGCGTCACGTTGAGGTCGACGTGATCATTCTCGCCACGGGATTCGACACCAATACTGGGGGAATTTTAAACATTTCCATCAAAAATGGAGGGGGGACCTCCATTGCGGAAAAGTGGGGGCAGAGGACATCTACTTTTTTGGGCATTACGGTTTCCGGGTTTCCAAACATGTTTCTACTTTATGGACCGCAGGCTCCCACTGCTTTCTCGAACGGGCCGACGTGTATCGAAATTCAGGCGGATTGGATGATCGACTTGATGGTGGATATGCGCTCGAAGAAGCGGGCGCGGGTGGAGGCGGATAAACAAGCGGAAGACGTCTGGGTCGCGATGGTGCGACATGTTTGGGAAATAAGCTTGTTTCGAAAGGCGGAGTCGTGGTATCAGGGGGCAAATATTCCAGGGAAGAGGAGAGAACCTCTAAATTTTGCGGGGGGAATTCCCGCTTATAGGAAAACTTTGAATGAGTGTAGGGACGAGGGGTATAGGGGACTTCATTTTAAGTGATACACTATTACATACACTCGAAATAAAAATTTGTCGAATCAACACCGCCGGTGTCAATATATAACCTAACCGCCTTGGTTACAATGTTGAATCCGAGTTATGATGATTTTGATACAGGTAGTTATAATGTTGTGACCCGACGGAAAAAAAATCATTACTACTCGGAATCACAATTGTAACCAAGGCGGTTAAGTCATATATTGACACCGTTTTGTTTTGAGTGGTGTAGAAACCAAGTGTTAAAATAATACCAAGTATATGTATAGTATTTATTATTGTTGTTTCCATGAAATCATTTTACATATATTTATTTCGAAAAAGCGTATATGTATAGTATTCATACATATGTAGATATATGACTCTACACAAGTGGTATTTATAAGCAACATTGTGCAGAAGTAGCTCGGTATTAAAGCTTTACCATATCGGCTGGGAATTTTTAGTTACCGGTATAATTTAGTTGTATATTTCAATAACTGTATGCTACTTGCATTCCAGGAGAACATATTTTTTTTAATAATCCAAGTGAATACCTACATAAGCAACTTCATAATCGAAATTGCAAATTTTGCCCAAAGTCTGGCAGGTTGACACCATTATTATTGATAAATTTTCTGCTCATGTCCTTTATTCCAAGTAATTGAACACATATTACATATAAAAAAATTTGCAACTATATTTTCTAATCTACTCTATACAAAGAAATAAATACGTATGTAATCTATAAATCTAATCTACATAGAATCATTTGCTCTCCAAGTTGAGAGAATTTCACGCAGCCTAAAATTGTGCTAAATATTTTCTGCTAAATATGATTAATTTTTTGTCTGGAATAATAAAATAATAGTTATTCTTTGCCTATTGTGCAATAACCTCATTAAACATTCCACTGTATAGGAGTTTTGAAATTGAATTTTTGTTTCAACTTCCCAGTTCCTTCCGTCACGTATGTATACTTATATTAATGCATGCACATACATAAGCCCATGCGTCGCCTTCTCGAATTATTACTAGATACATATATACATACATATGTATATATGTGTGTCACACTGACTTGTAGTGCAATGCGTATGTATGTGTATGCGTGCTACTGACTAGTACATATGTAAGAGATGTAATAAAGTTCCGATCTCGCCAGTTTGAAACGAATGTCATTCCAGAGTCCAGGAGTCCATGACATGAGTCATTTTTGGGGTTCAGTCCGTGGTCTCTTTCTCTAAATATGCATCTTCCTACGTCTCTCGTGTCTCAACTCCCCCACTTATTTACACCATACTTTCTCCTCGAGAAAGGAGAATAGCATCCTTCATAATACTTTTCTTCGCCCTAACCTTAACCACTCAGAACATGTCGCCTGTCACATTTATTTATGTTCATGTATGATAAAACGACTGACGAAATATTCTGACCGAATTACTCATCAAACGAGCGAAAGATTAGGTATATTAGTTTCCTTGCTAGACGATGTAATACGCCCAAATTATCTATTTATTTATGTAGCTAATGAAATAAATTATCAGGAATTATCTGCCCATTTCTATATCTTTGGCGTGGTCAGAACCTTGTCGCTATGTATGTATGTACAGGCATATAAATACATACATATGCACATATATACAAACACATACTTCATGGCTAGATGTGCACATAGATAAGCCATGCATACGTCACGCATCATGATTAAACACCCAATTTATTAAGAATAGTTGATATTAGAATTATGTAGCACGCATTATCCGCCATCAATTTGTCAGTCCTGCAAACCTTTTGGACAAAAATAGTCACCATTTTTCCGCAATGCATCCAACCAACGAGCTCAAAATTCAAAAGGACACTAAATACGTTCCCACTTGCGCCAGTGTGTACGTTCCCTTCTATCAATTGTTCCGAAATGGGGGAATTTACCCTTATTCGTTCGAGTTTTACCCGGTCCCAGAGAATTTCAAAGGGGTGCGCCTCCTTCGCAAACTAGGGACAGAAACGTCCGGGAAGTTTGTGGTGTTTAACAGAATCGTGATGCTGATCCATATTTTGCAATGGGCCTACCTCGTGGGTCAATTGGTGCGGCAAATTTTTTCCTCAAATTCAGATGCTGGCACGGTGCTGAATTTAGTCGCGTTGACGGGCACTTGCAGTTTGGGGTTGGTTATCGTGGTCAAGTATTATCGAGATGGGGAGTCCATTTGTGAATTGATTACGGAAGTTGATGCGGTAGAGGCGGAAATATATGGTGAGTTCCAGATACATATTTTAAGGTGATAACCCGGTATTAATATGTACTACATATTAAATGATGTAAAATTTGCAAAATGCCGTATTTTCTCCACCGGCCAGCAGTGGCTTTGAAAAAAAACATTATATAAAAGGTGTTAAGAAGTAAGATGCATATTTCAAAATTCTTGCATTCGACATTGAAAATTTTAATGGATACTGAAATGTTAGGCAAAAAATGTCTGGATAGCCTGAAAAAAACAGAGTTCGGAAGTTCGAAAAAAATGGTTTCAGAATTCATTTGCCAACTTGCCCATTTCCAAGACTAGTACTCACTCAGTTCGAAATTTGCTTTCAAGTTATGTTGCCACGCTAAATAACATGCAAGCCTGTAAAGAATGCCCATAATGTACATAAATAAATATTGGAAGTAATTTAATGTCTCCCCAAAACAATGGGAATCACCCTCCAAATATTTAAGAAGTTACCTAAGTGGAAAGCAACCTCTTAATGCTCAAAATTTTCCCTCCTGTTAAATGGAAGGAGCCTCTCATTTTGCATATCGTAATTCTATGTAATTTTTTTAACGGTGATGGGTCTTATTATATTTTTGACTCAATAACTTTGGAAGCTTCAGTCCTGACTCTAAGTTTGATAGTCTATTCTCATCTTCTGCTTCGTTTCAATTAAAAAATCGCTAACATTACTAGAAAATTAAATTTTGATAACGATTCATACTCTGGGTCTGATGACAGGCCCAGTAACACAAAATAGAAAACCTACAGTTAGGAGTGGCAATCCGATCCGAGAAAATCCGATCCGAAATCCGCGGATTGGGATCGGATCGGATTGTATTTATATTATATTTTCCCTGATCCGATCCTAATCCGGTCGGATCGGATTGACTGCTTAATCCGATCGGATCAATCCGAAACTGGTCATCGGATCTCGGATCGGATTTCGGATTGGCGAATTTATTTCACATTCCCCCAAAATGTACACACTAGCACTGCGTATAAACTGGGTCTCACTTCACTGGTTCATAATTCGATATAGTGATTTCTCGATGTAAACGGGATGGATTTTCTACACTCCAAAATCAAGTACCCATGATTAACAATGGTGGTGGGTTGAAATTAAAAATCAAATCTATCCGGTTTAGTTATAGAATCCACAATAGTTTGAACAATATCTTGCATGCGCATGTTTTACCCGTCGCGGAATTTTTAAATCATTTTTAAATAATTTTTAAATAATCATTCAGCCTGGAAAATTCTTATTTCGGCTGAAAGATTCAGCCGAAGTCGGAATTTTTAAAACGCTAATTTTTTGAATTTTAACCAGGTTGCAGAAATTAAACATGTTTGCTTAAAATTGCTTAAGTCATTGAAATCATTTTTATAAGGTCTCATCTACAATTTATTGCTTATTAAGATAAAGGACAGAAATTTTCAGGGTATTTCTGAATATTGAAAGACGCACAAAATCCTAAATGGATTAACTTTAAAAGCTTTTGATGGGGTCTTTTTTTTAAATGAATTAATTGTTTAATGTTATTTTTGAATATCACTAAATAATCAAATTAGGCTCATAAATCGTTCATTTGTAGCAAATCATGGTTGGTATTATTTCTTTGTTACTTTATATTATAGACAGTAACTTCAATAACAAATTTCGTGCCGAGCTGGTTGAGGAAAGTTGATAAATTTCAGTTCCAATTCAATGTTCCAATATGATTCATGAATTGCTTAAAAATATGAATTACCTAGGCGGGTACCCGGTACTGACAATGCGATGGTGTGAAGTGTAACCCTCCGATTTGGTTGAAATTCGAAATTATATGGTCCATGTCAATACAACCAACGTTTCTTCAGCCAGCTTGTGAGATGGTCAAAATTTGGCAAAATATCTTAGGTCAAAGTTCAAAAACTGGCGATTTTCACCAGGCGGAGGACGCAAACTGAACTTCCATTCTCTTCCAGTGCCCAAAATTGCACATTTTTAAACTTTAACCACAAATATTTTTCAAAATTTTGACCATCGCACAAACTGCCTGAAGAAACGTTGGTTGTATTGGCATGGACCACTTAATTTCGAAATTTCAACCAAATTGGAGGGTTACAATTCACACCATCGCATTGTGAGTTAAATGACGAAGCAGGGTATCAAGTTACCCGAAAAATACATATATTTTATCAAATTATCGGATTACAATCCGATCCGATCCGAAATCCGACGGATCAATCCGAGTCGGATCGGATTGAGTGTTTAATCCGAATCGGATTGATCCGAACACCTGCTTAATCCGAACCGGATCAATCCGAAGCCGTCACAATCCGATCCGATCCGACGGATTGCCACTCCTACCTACAGTATACAGACATCATTTAGCCTGAATGAGGTACAGAGTCCGCTTCTAAATTGTTGTCAGAATTGACCGACGAATTATTACCAACCTCCGTTGTGGGGATGATTAAATGTTTGTTAGATATTTTCTATTATTTGCCAACAAATTTTTGAAGTATTAAGAAGTCTTTCCCCTTGACCAATGGGGTTTCTTTAAAATCTTAAACTTCCAAGGATGTATGTGTTACCCAGAAGTAGCTTTTACCCACCATACTAAATTTTTTAAGATGAAAATAGCAACTTTTTAAAAAGGGTATAGGTCACCCTCAAGGGTCACTGCACTGTTAGAAATCCGGTATAGTCATGCAGGTCTTGATTTCTCGGTATTAAAGTTGCTACCGCTTGGTATTAAAATTATACCGGTCCGTAAAAATTTGATACCGATATTGTAAAACTTTAATACCGGGTTATTACTACACGGTATTATTTATCAATACCACGTTGGTAGAGTCTCATATTGCTCACTTTTCACTTCATACTCATTTCTGAGAAGCGATAAAGAATTTAAGATTAAAACCTACTCCAAGCAACTTTGCGGAACCTTTTAAGATGACATTATTCACTGAAAGTCGGACTCCTAATATCCAATATTGCTTGACAACTTTACATTTCTAACCATGTTGCCTAATATCAAATATGTGATATATTATTAACTTCGTATCAAATTTCAGCCTCCAGCAGCAAATTTGGAACTTTTCTATGACATTTAAATTTTATTACGGTACACCCGATCCACCTAAACGATCCCCACCGACCAACCACTTGACCGATCATGCCCATCTCCGAAGTCAACCTTACAGTTTGCCCGAAGATGAAGTATGCAAAATTTGAAGTAGATAGCTTTTGTTTAAAGAGAGTTATCGTGCCTACAGACGGACAGACAGACATCTTGACAAATCTTTAAGGCCATCTTAAAAGGCCTAAAAATTCGGCATTATCACGTACCGAATTTCACGTTTTTAAGGCAATTTCTGAAAATCGTAACCCTTTAGTTCGATTTTACTGCACTGTTTGGAATGGTTGACATGCACGTGTGCCAGTTTTTTTAAGAACTGGTACTGTATATTTGTAAAGATGTACTTCGGAAAGTTCAAAACATTTTTTTATGTTGTCCTGAAGCCAAAACTGTACCACTTTGTATCGAGAGAAACGTGGGTGGAGGACCTTTTAAGTCCACAAAAGCCTTGATTGCCATGTAGTTTTTAAAAATGGTTGTTTTTATGGAAGCGTTAACTCTAATTGTAAATTAATGATACGCTTTTTACATAAAATTCCAAAATTATATGTTGCAGATACGTCTATTATTTAAGAGGTAGTTTGCCACCAAAATCCTAATTCAAAAATAACATTAGGAGGTAGGGTTCAATGGAGGGTACTTCTGAAATATTGGGAGGGTACTTCCCATTTTTTTGGAGAGGCATTAAATGTATGCCATAAATATTGTGATTCTGAAGTCAGTAAGCTTGATAGAATTTTTTTAATGTTCAAAATTTAACCTATTATTTTGAAAATTATCTCAAATTAATGCACCATTTTTCCAGAAAAATACAAGTCCTCCCTCCCTCCCGGTAAGAAGATTCACAACCATGAACCCGAATTTCGTTCCCTCCTCTTTCGAATGTTCATCTTCTCCATAACCGGAGCCACAGTGACGATAATCAAGCACTTGAAGGACCCCATGTCACCCGTCTTCATGTACAACGTTCTCTCCAAAATCTCATCTTCCCCCTGTTACAACTCCGTCTTCCTCACGATCTCCGTCACCTTTCAAGGTCTTTACATAATTTACGATTTAGGATTCATGGTCCAACTTGCCGCCACGTGTCTCAACTTTTGCCGAATATTGGAAACCTGCATCGGCCTGATATCCTTCCGGGAAGAAAAATCCGGGAAGTTTGAATTGTTGGCGGAAATGGAGCAATCCTTGGCATATTATAAACGCTTGGACGAATTAGTGACACAATGTAATAAATTGTTCGCTTGGGTTTTAGCCATTTCATTTGGTGGGTACTCCTTGATGGGTTGTATTGTCGCATATTTGCCAATACATTACTGGACTTCGTCAAGCCCGTTAAGTTTGCTGGGATATGTTTTCCTCTTTTTCACAGTAGTGTACATTTTTTGTCGCGTAATTCCCGGCATGGGTGAGGTTTACGAGGTTTCGAAAAGTTTCCAGATGTCGTGGCTGAGAGGGGTGGCGTACTCGAGGGGGAGTTTGAATCTGGTTGTGGAACAGAAGAATTATTTGGAATTGCTGAAGATGAGATTGGACGCGTGCATTCCGTTCGGATTTCGGTGTGGAAATTTTTTCATTATTAATACTGCTACGATTTTGACCTTCTTTTCAGCCATTTCGACATATTTGATCATCATGCTTCAGTTTGGTATTAAGTAACAAACGTGACTAATAAGGCGAGTAATAAGATTTTGTGGAGATTAAAATTAGTGTAGGTTGCACCTCACCTGTATACCTTGTTCGTATTATTTTCAAAAATATTTATAATTTTAGAACTTAATGGTAAGCTTAAACTACATTCATGCATAGTTAATAAAATTATCTGCGTATTGCTATGCACACAGATTCATAGTTTTATTAGTATCGTGTAGTATTTTCCTGTACAAGAATTAGCCAATCCTTGTCTAATTGAATTTGAAATAATACAAGAAACACGTTAGAAAATATTACACTGATAATAAATAATTATTGCAAATTGCAATAAAAACGTGTAATTACTTGTCTCACATTTTTTGATATGCACATATGTACATGTGTATACAACATATCTACATTTAAAATATGTACATCTTAATGCATATATACATATGTATATATACATATACATACATATAATGTACTTATTTTTACAAATAAATTAAACATGTATGTGTAAAAATAAATACGAAAACATTTATAAATTCATGACGCTCTAACATTTGTATGCAAAACAAGAGAACAAAGCCTCCAACGCGTTGCAACGGCAGGATTCATAAGCCGTTCAAATATAATCACAACTTATTTGTTACTCAGAAAATTTCGTAAACCTCGTATCAAATATTATATTGATGGTAATTAAATATTTCTGATCGTCAACAATTTTCACACGTCAACTTTGAACGGCCCTCATGCCTCCAATTTCTTTCCGATCATCTGGTTTGTGAAAAAAAGTTCAAAACAAAATGGTTTGGACGTGTGCCATTTAATTCTGACCGCCTCTTTTTTCTCCACAATCAAGATAATTGAAATTGCACATTAAATCCTCATAATTTATCGTAGTCAAGATAAATTATATAATGTAGGGCAACATGAAGTTGAAAAATTACGCGTAAATCCTCCCTAAAAGCAAGGACGAGGTAAATATTTCGGTAAGTAAATAAATATGAAATATGAAGTACATTAAAATAATTATTAATTAGTACACCATAAATCAAAGTTTTTGTACATTTTCCTAATTTACATTTTCACCTAATTTTATTACTCTTTGCTAGACAAGCAATTAAACAATCAATTCTACACCATCATGCCTCCAGAAACTCGGCGCCGTCGCCATTCTTCATCCCCCGTGTCGACATCGGCCGACGTTCTAAACATTTTGGAGTGCTGCATCTGCCTGGAGACGTGTTCGATACCAATTATTCAATGTACGAACGGTCACAACGTTTGCGCCGTCCATGTCGCCGATCATTTCGACACAATGGACTGTTGTCCTACGTATGTAACTACTTATTTAAATAATTATCTAAGTTATTACACTCATTTAAAACTACACATACACTGTTACAAAACAAATTAGGTATAGTCAGACATATACGCCATGCTGGTATTGATTTGGTAGTAGTAACTTCCTTCCAGATTGGTAATAGATAGTTTCTTTCCGAGTGGTAAATTTTTCATTGCCACGACATTACTGACCGTGATGCCAGTTATTACCGTACCGGTAGAGTCATATCCATATGCAATCCGTCCAGTAATGATTTAATACTTAACAGTGTAGTAAAAAAATAGTACATAAAAATGAGTATGTAACTGTGTATTTATTTGTAAATAGGTGCCGACCCTCCTACTCCCTTGGCATGGGGAGGAATCGCCTCGCAGAAAAGCTTATCGAGGAAAACAGCAAGAAACGAAAACTGAACCCGGATTTGCCAACGAGGGATCCTGACTCGATTTTAGAAACCATTAAAAAGCACAATGCTGCTCAAATGCTGCGTCTTCGTCGTGGGCCCACATCCACCCCCACTACCAACCACCAGCAGAATGATAACAACACTGCGATCTGGTAGCAAATACATAGCATATTCAACTGTAATTAAAGGTCATTTTAGAGCTAGAAATTTTTCACCTTCCTTCAGGCACGATGATGAAGACGCGTGGGAACGTGCAACCCTTGTTGGGGGTCCAGACTATTGGGGCGACGATGGCAGGGATGACGACTGGTATGGGGCTGGTGACGACGACGACTGGGGCGATGATGGCGACGACAACATCGAAGAAGACGACGTCTTCGGCGACGCCGACGCCGCCAGTGTTGCGTCGACCAATTACCAGGATGAAGATGATGAGTATTTTCATGATGCAGAGAACGAAGGTGAACTTAACGACGTTAACGACGACGATAATAATTATGATTACTTGAATTGCAATGATTTTCAAGGAGACGCGCCTGCTGATTTCGAAGGGGAAGGGTCAGATGATGACCAAGAAGCCTGGGGTGGCGAAGACTGGTCCCGGTCCGTTGGGGGTGACGAAGATGATCAAGTGTGGGATGATGCTGATAATTGGGTCGCTGGATATACTCACTGGGAGAATGATTGGGGGGATGAATGAGGCAGAGGAAGTTTACAAGTTGTCAACTTTGTAAATTTTATAATACTTATGAAATATTACATGTATGTTGAACATGGATGTCTAAATTGTAGCTAAAAATATTATATCTGGGTCATTTTAGATGAGGTCAAATAAAATATATTAATTTTTGCGCATTTTCTGGTCAAATATTTATTCTCTTATTGATTTCTAGTTATCGACATGGTCTAACATCGTTTTGTAATTTTTTGGTCCAGATTAAGAATTGCGAGTCAATTTTCTTGTGCTATGATAAAAATGCTTGTCAAGAATCTTGACAAGCATTTTTTAGCCTTAAAAATAGATAATTATAAGCATCTTGACTCAAGATGCTTATAATTATCTAGATATGTGATAAATACGTCAAACATAATGAAAATATTTTGTAAACCCAAGAGTTTATTTTTTTTGTTTCATTTCATAATTGTATGTATGTATGTACATATACATAGTAACATTTTGTCTTCAAAGGCAATGCCAATAGTTAAATAATACTAATATTTTTACATACACGTATGTACTTTTTATATTTACAAACATGAATAGATTTGAGAAAATGTGCGTACAATAATTTTATTTCTAGACAATACGCGTTCAATTTTATGAAATTAAGTAAGTAGAACCTCTCTCATTCATCAGGTACCTGCCTAAACTTTCAGGACTTCGTAAAATTTACAACCTCAAGTTTCTTATGTATTTACCTGCTTTAAGTTTATGAAAAATGTTTTCCTATAATCTCTCATTTAATTATTAAGATACATGCTTCCACATAAAAAACAGTCAGGGTATTCATTTTTTATTCGTATTTTTAGTATGATAAAATAGTTTACGAAGAAAAACAAGGGTTCAAACTTCGTAAAAATCGCATAGTGACGTGATTTTCGAGCACAAAATCTTACAAAATTTCATTCATAACCGTCGTAACTTATTGTACGGTACGAAGAAAATTAAGGAGTTATGAATACCCTCAATGATTTTCATAGGCTTTTTGACACTAACTTTTGACACCTTGTAAGAAGTAATAAGAAATTTGTGATAATCTTTTCTCGACAGATTTTCCTCTCCTCGTTTAACTTTAAAAACTTATGATAAACAGCAAAATTTACTATGCCTAGATTTAAGATGCATGGTTTACTTAATATTTAATTGAGTGTTTAATTTTCAAAAGGCTCACATTATTTTTAAGAGTGTCATGAACTTGCTTTTACAAACTATCACTTAAATTGTAGCCCCTTATACCCCTCGTCCTTACACTCACCTAACGCCTTCCTATAGGCGGGAATTCCCCCCGCAAAATTCAACGCTTCCTTCCTCTTCCCCGGAATATTTGCCCCTTGATACCACGACTCTGCCTTCCAGAACAAGCTAATTTCCCAAATGTGCCGCACCATCGCGACCCAGTCGTCTTCCGCGCCCTTCTCCGCCTCCACGCGCGTCCTCTTCTTTGCGCGCATATCCACCATCAGGTCGATCATCCAATCCGCCTGAATTTCGATGCAGGTCGGTCCGTTCGAAAACGCCGTCGAAGCTTGCGGTCCATAGATGAAGTACATGTTCGGAAATCCATGCATCGTCACCCCCAAAAATGTGGACGTTCCGTCCCCCCATTTTTCCGGGAGGGTTAACCCCTCCCCATTTTTGATCGAAATATCCAGCATTCCTCCAGTACTGGTGTCGAACCCGGTCGCTAAAACGATCACGTCGACCTCAACGTGACGCCCATCCGCCGTTTTAATCCCGGTCGGTGTAATCTCCAGGATTGGCGACTCCTTAACATTGATAAGGTCGACGTTATCCTGGTTAAAGACTTCGTAATAGGATTGTTCCAGTGAGGGTCGTTTCGTCCCGAAGGGGTGTGGTTGTACCATAGGGGCAAGTAAATCTCGGGTTGCCTCATTTTTTACTCGCTGTCTCACTTTGTCCCGCCAGAAAGCGTAAACTTCATCGTTGGCGGTTTGATTGAAAAATACTTCGACATAAGTGGACAACCAGAGGTTGAAGCCGCCAAGTTGATAGCATTTCTCGTACAGATCCCGCCTTTCTTGGGGAATCGTTTCATCCCACTTTTTCGGGGTGAAGTCCATACTCATGCCGCCGAAGGTGGTCGGCATTATTTTGAAGATGTCGCCGTAACCGGATACATTGGCGAAGGGGGCGTCGCGAGATTTAGTTTGGCGCATGGGCAAAGCAAAATTCGGGGTTCGTTGGTACACCGTGAGATGGTCGACGATGGGTGCGATTTCTTGGATGATTTGAATACCGGAAGCTCCCGTGCCGATCACGGCGACACGTTTCGCGGTCAAGTCGGCGTCCTGGTTTTTTGGCCAGTTGGCAGAGTGGAAGATCTTTCCTTTAAATGTTTCCTGGCCAGGGAAAGTGGGACTATATTTTCGAGCGGAAAACCCGATACATAAGTTCAAATGGGTGGCCAAGATGGTTGATCCAGACGAAGTTTTGACTTCCCAGAGATGTCGGGATTCGTCAAAGGTGGCAGATACGACGAGAGTGTTGAATTCGATGTCTTTTCGGAGGTCGAGGGTTTTATCGAGGTGTTCGAAATATCGGAGGATTTCTTCTCTCGCGGGGAACTTCTCGCTCCATTCGAAACTTGACCAGGCTTTCTGCATGGAAAGTTGATAGATTGGAATTTCGCTGTCCACTCGAGCTCCGGGGTAGCGATTGTGATACCTGATAAATATTGAAGAGGAGCATTAATAATTTTGGCATGTAAAGGTGACATATTCTTCGTCATAGATTCTTTAGTCTCAATCTACCCCTATTCAATGTTTTTAAATGTAGACGGGATGAATTTCATGAGTTTTGAGATTAATACAACTTTTGATATTTCATTTCTGGTATTACAAAACTCAATTTGAAGCCAATTAGCGAATTAATTTTGGGAACATTTATTGTGAAAAAATAGTAAACTAAATATTTATGTATCGATTTTTTTCTCAAATCGATAGTTTTGCAATTTGCAATTTTTGTATAAAAATTACAAATGCTATCGAATTTATCTCAAAACCCATGAAATTGATGCCATTTTGGAAGCCACTTCATATAAAAAGATTGAATAGGATGAATGAGATGACGAAGCTATTCAGCCTTAAAATAAGGATACATAAACCCAATTTTCTCAATACCAAGTCCCACCGATATCAGATCCCATTTCCAAGATTTTGGTGGAAAATCCTAACTCGCGGAGTTTCCAGAGGGTGTACAACCCGGCAAAACCGGCACCCACGATGACGCTGTCGAGGACTGGAGGCTGCACCATTTTCTCAGAAAGATGCTTCCAAATTCTATAAAAAAAATTTCCAAGTTCAATTTTATATGAAAATCTAAACTTGCTAACCTGAGACAAAATGTGCACTCTTAGAAATTCGATATTAAAATGATACTACGCGGTATTCATGCACATATAATTAAACATATAATTAAGTGGTATTGACGCGTATTAGCTCAGTATTAAAGTTTTTCTACATTGGTAAATATGAGTTTTTACGGACCTATATAGTTTTAATACCAAACGGTAGCAACTTTAATACCGATAAACCAATATCTAACCCAGATTTCTAGCAATCAACTTCTATAGAATTATATTATATGCATAAATTACACACCTGTCAGCTAAACAAAATCAAACAAAATGAAAACCGGTCAATCTCAATTTTAATTTTTAACGTGCACAATAAAATTCAAACTGGGAAGATAAATGTCTCTCCGCAATTCTCGGCAGGATTTGCGGTGGGTCGTCAATTCAGGACTGGACTCGTGACCATCGAAATAAATAAATTTATCTAAATGTCTATATGCTTACGATTTGTTAGTTTTGCATGTTTTTATCTATCGACTATATCCATACATACATATTTACATATCAATAAAACAACGCAACCATCCCATGCATGGACAAACGGGTAAAAAAAATTGCGCATCATTTCTTTATAAAGTTAACGGCCGCGGACCATTAGAATAATGTCCCTTGCAAATGTACAGAACCCTGTTCAAAACTGTTCAAAAAATACTCAATTTAAAAATTGGAAAAAATTATTCATTAATTATTCATTTATTACTAATTTAAAAATATTTAAGTATTTATTCTTTGCTACTTTTTTGATAATTTTATCTCAAATTTACCTTATTAGATGTATTTCTCAATGTATTCAGCATAGAGTAAAAAATTAATAATGCGTACAATTATTCATTCACTCTTTTCATGAATATGAAATGAATAAATATTTATTCAATATTTTGACATATTTTGACATATTTTACAATATTTTGCAAAAATTTTGACAAAATATTCGCCAATTAAATATTCACTCATTTAAAAATAATTTATTTATTCTCTATTGAATAAATTCATGCGATCGGTTTGTACATATTGTATAAAACCCCCTCGATAATTTTTATGACCCCAAATGACTTCACCCTTTTCCGCGGCCTGTGCCTGTAAAGCTTCCAGTTTTTTCTTCTCTCAAGTTCATCTCCACTCTCCAGCAATGTCCAGCGTTTATTATTTAGGTATGTAACAATTAAGGTACATAGAAGATAATATTGTCCATTTCAACTTAAATTAATATCTATGTACATACCCAGGCTTAAAATATTACCTATGTACACAGCACACTGTTAAAATGTGTTATAATATTATGACCGGACGGAAAAAAATCATTACTAGTCGGAATCATAATTGTAACCAAGGCGGTTAAGTCATATATTGACACCGTTTTGTTTTGAGTGTACACAGGAATATTAAGTACCTTTTGGTTAAACCCAAAAAAGAAATTTGGGCAACAAATTTAACGTACAGCGAATTGTTTCAATTGAGTGATGAAGAGATTTAGAATCTGTACGACAATAAACCCAACACTTGGCACCGAATACGCATTTTAAATTCATATTTACGTGTAGCTTTCGAAATTTGCGTAAAAACCGACAAGACGACAGATTTATAATTCCTAGATTTAAGATTATATGCTAACTCCTCCCATTCATCTTCATCTTCCCATCATCTCCTCCCTATCAATCCCTCCCCCTCATCTCCTCCCGTATCTAGTCATCTTATATACTTTCCACTTACAGTTTAAAATTACCCCATAATTATTCTAATTTCTATTAAGTACATCAATTTTCTCGGTAGAAGATAACTGCTCATGTTAACCTTAACTTGGTCCCATGTTAGGGATACACCTAATTTTCCTTGATTTTCAAATGTATGTAAATATACATTGAATTCTAATTTTTTACAGTAGGCGCTGGTGCAGCGGGATGTCTACTGGCGGGCAGACTCTCCCAATATTTCCAAGTTTTACTGCTAGAAACGGGCGGAAATCCACCTCCCGCTGTGAACACTTTTCTCTGGACAAATCAATTTAGCAACGATCCTCAAATCAATTACCATTTCTCATCCCAACATCCACACTTTTCATTACAAACTGATGGGGTGATCAGAAATTCAGAACGCTTTACCCCTTTTCTGAACTCGGTAATTTTTTTCGATTTATTTATTAGATGTTAAACATCTCTCTGGGGAAAATGATGGGCGGATCGGGATCGCATAACAACAATTACTACAATCGTGGCTCACCGCACGACTACGATCAATTTGCAAGCATTACGCAGGACCCGAGTTGGAGTTATCTAAATGTTATCCAGCATTTTAAAAGACTTGAAAACTTTAATGGAATTTTACTCAATGAAGATCAAAGAGGTTATTTGAGAGATTTTGTCACGTGCTTTTTTTAAGTTTGGTTGTGATTTAGCTTCACTACGTTATCGTTCTGAATCATATGCCAATTTGCTCAAGCTAGTTGCTCACTGTGGCTTGTAGAATACTCCGAGAGCAGAACGTCCGAATATGTTGAAGCTAAAACGAAACCCCTATTTAAAAAAAACGTGTGGGACAACCTCTGTATTATTAAAATACTAGCGTATAAGCCCGTCTCCCACCGAATTATAAGAAGACCCGTGTTGTGAAAACGAAAATATAAATAATGTAAAAACCGCCCCTAAAAAGGAGCCTAGGGGGAAGAATAAAAGTATAATATAATCGTAACTCATAATTCTAGCTATCAAAAAAATCTCTGATAATAAATTAATAGTCGGGGGGGCAGCAATATTCGACGCGCAGAGAAAAAATATTAGTAAAGAAAAAATAGGAAAACTTAAAATAAGCCCCTTATTAATAAAAAAACTTCGGCTCCCAGTTCGTTCATAGTATAAGTTAACCATACAAAATAAACCTGAAGAGGAAACTCCATGAGCTACTATCATCACTAAGGCCCCCATAAATCCCCATGAATAGAGAGTTACTAGCCCCCCAATCACCATAGCTATGTGGGCTACTGAAGAGTACGCTACTAAAGCTTTAAAATCATTTAAACGACAACACAAGATCCCTGTAAACATTATTCTAGCTAATCTTAGCCCTATAAAGTAAGGGCTAAACTTTATAACTGAAACCCCTGTGATGCTAAGAACTCGTATAAGACCGTAGCCCCCTAACTTTAATAAAACCCCAGCTAAAATTATCGAGCCTGCAACGGGGGCCTCAACATGAGCTTTAGGGAGTCACAAATGTGTAAAATACATAGGGAGTTTAACTAAAAAGGCTATCGAACCCATAAAAGCAGTAATAACAAAGAAATTAAAACCTGAAAATGAATAAAAAAGTAACTCCCTATAAAATAAAGAAACACCACCTCCAATTATATATAAGTACATAATTAATAAAAGTAAAGGTAACGACGCTGTGAGCGTATAAAATAAAAAATACATTCCTGCTTGAACACGCTCAGGTTGGTAGCCTCAACCCATAATAATTAAAAGTGTCGGGATTAGAGAAACCTCAAAAAAAAAATAAAAAAATAATAAGTTACCCGAAAAAAAAGTCAATAGTAAAATAAAAAGTAACAAAAAAACAAAACTATAAAAATAAAAAGTATACTCCTTGAAACGAAAAATTTTATATCTAGAAAAAATTATTAAAATTCTAACCCAAGCTCTTAGAGACACTAAAATAAATCTAATCCCGTCATAATAAAATAAAGAGTCTAAGTAAAACGTTTCTGGCTGACCCACTAATGTATAAATTACTAGATAAACAGAAATAAATGTTAACACATAAATTAAATTTAATTTAAACTTCTTTAAAAACCCTATAAATAAAAAGATAAAAAATAAATTTACTATCATAAATTTAAAAAAAAATTAAAAGACTTAAAATAATCACCTCCATGAGTCCGTCTTATCGTCACTAAAATAGAAAGACCTAAAGCACCCTCACATGCTGTAAAAGTAATATAAACTAAAGAATAGAAAAAGTCTCCTTTTCTCAATAATGCTAATAATAAAAGAAAAACCCCTAATCTAATGTATTCAAGTCTTAAAAGAACAGACAAAAGATGGTCCCGCTTAGAGCACACAATCCAAATCCCAGAAAGAATAATTAAACCTCTAATAAAAGATAAAAATATAAGTTTTTATAGTTAATTTTATAATATTAGTTTTGTAAACTTAAGTGTGCTTAAAGCATAAAAACTTCAAAATTAAGTTATCCACTTTTTTCCAACTTCCAAAGCTAATATTTTTCATAAATTAAATTTTGTATAAAAATATTTTTGTTAACTTCCGCAAGAATTAGAGCTATATTTTATCTAAGAAGACATCCAGTAATAATAATAGTTTTAATTATTTCTCAGACTATAATTTTATGCATCACTGTATGATTTTTTATAAAAACTAGATGATTTTCCTATATTTTATTTTTAATTTTTTTGGGGGGGTTAATAGTTTTGTTTATTTATATCACTAGCCTAGCGTCAAATGAATTAATTAGATTAAAAATAATCACCCTCCCAAATAGTATTTTTATCCCCATAATTTTGGTATTCTTTATAATTATAAATGTAGACTTCCAAGAATTTAAAGAATCAAGAACAAGATTTCTTATAACAAAAACATTTAATTTCCTTTATAGATGAAACAACTGCATTCTTTTAACCACTTCTATACTTTATTTATTTTTAACCCTAGTGATTGTAGTAAAAATTTCTAATAAATTTGAGGCCCCTCTCAAAACCCTCTCACACTTTTTACAATAATGATAGCAGAACGGAAAATACACCCTCTTTTTAAAATTGCCAATAATGCTTTAGTAGATCTTCCTGCCCCAATTAATATTTCAGCCTGATGAAATTTTGGGTCTCTTCTAGGATTATGCCTAGTAACCCAAATTATCACAGGCTTATTCTTAGCAATACATTACACAGCAGATGTAGCCATCTCATTCAATACAGTAGCTCATATTACCCGAGACGTAAACTACGGATGGCTTCTACGAGTCATACACGCCAATGGAGCCTCTATATTCTTCATTGCCCTGTACCTCCATGTAGGACGAGGGATCTACTATTCATCGTATACTTATACAATGACTTGAACGATAGGAGTCTTAATCTTATTTTTAGTAATAGCAACTGCTTTCATAGGATATGTATTAATTTGAGGACAAATGTCATTTTGAGCCGCCACAGTAATTACAAATTTATTGTCAGCAATCCCTTATATAGGTTTAATATTAGTACAGTGAATTTGGGGGGGGTTCGCGGTAGATAACGCTACACTCACGCGATTTTTTACATTCCACTTTGTTCTACCATTCATTATCGCCGGAATAACATTAGGCGAGAAGTTATTTGATTTTCGTGAAAATTAAGTCAGATTGTTCATAATTCCACCGAACTATTATTTTTATTGTATCTATATAATTAGCTGAAAATGCCGGTTGGCGAGGGAAGTTAAACTTTCGTCATTTTTATTTACTTCCGTCACGGAAAATTATTTTCACTTCCGTTGCAGACAAACATTTCCAGCTTATGATATAGATTTCAGTTCGCATGTTATGCAAACTTCGAATGAAAAAATTGCACAGGTTTCTACGGTACGAGTGGACCCTTCTCTGTTACTACGTCGAATGGACCAACACTCGGAATGTGGCTGGCGGCCGGAAGGGAATTAGGATTTCAGGCGGCAGATCCAAATGCATTCCAGACCCAAGGTATAGTGTTTACTTGGCCAAGCCAAGTTGGTTTCCATGATTTTCAAATTGTTGCGCACTTTTTAAATAAAATGTTACACTCTTAATTAAAACTCCAGCCTTCTCCCCAATAGCGTTATCGACTAAAAATTCTTTAAGATCCAGTTCCTACACCGCCTTGATTCAAGGGGTGGAAAAGACCAGGCCTAACTTGAGAGTTTTGCGATATTCTCAAGTTCAAAAGGTACCAGATTCTAATATGCATAATTTTAACGGAGTATTTCATTTTTAATTACGATTAGGTTCTAATTGATGAAAACAAAATCGCATACGGCGTGACATATTTGCGACACGGAATTCCACAAATTGCTCACGCTTCGAAAGAAGTTATCATCTCTGCGGGAGCCATACTTTCGCCAATAATGCTCATGAAATCCGGCATCGGCCCTTCACAAACTCTCCACGCCGCCAAAGTAAACATGTATTTTAAGCTGTGAAACTGTCTGCAACTTGAATATAATGCTTAGATATGTGTACGAAACCCCTACGTATTTAGATCCCAATCGTCCAAGACCTCCCCGGGGTCGGGCAGAATCTCCTGGATCATGCCGACATACATTTCAAATTTCAGATTCTAAACCCATCAGCCGCCCAAACCCTTTATCCAACTTTGTCCGATTCGGGCTTGCAAGATGAACTTATCAAGTTCCAGGCTCCTATAAAAACGGGAGCGTTTAGCACGGAAAATGTGCATCAAGCGTTTATCGTCTCGTCTCGTGCGAAACGAGATAATGAAGGGAATTGGCCGGATTATCATTTATTTTTTCAAATGAATGATCTAGCCGGACTTGCGATAAATGCAACCCAGGTAAGTTATCAACCTATAGGGTATAATCACATTACTTACTTTCATACATACATGACAATTGTCTAGCGAGATATATTTAAAAAAAAACAATCCAAAAATTTGGAATCACATGACGCTTATCTTTCCGTTAATTGGCTCTTCAAAGAATAATAGCGCCGGCAAAGCTCACCTTTTAAGGAAATTGTTTCTCCATTTTTCATCCACGGGGAGAAAAAAGTGTGGACTGTAAGCTTTGCCTCCTAACATTTTTCTTCATACGGGTCTCTCAACGGAAAGATAATATGTACCTCATTTTGGACTTGATTTTTTTTATATAACTTGCTAAATAAACAATCCTGGTGTAGCTTGAAAAAAAAGTTTCATTAAAAGCAGTTTTGGACGTGGGAAAGTTGCCAAATTATTTCATAAACGTTACTTTTCCTTGTCTACATACGTTCCTTAGTTATGGCAATTCCTCGTGAATACTGTAAGAATTGGCCGAATTGGATACGATTTATTGCAGATTGTGATGCGCGTAGAATTTGGGAGACCAAAATCAAGAGGGTGTGTCTTTCTGAATACGGAAATGTATGCTGCGGGGGAAGTGGACGATGAGAAATTGGTCAGCCTTGACTTGGGGATATTTACGGATCCAACCGATATGGATGTCCTGCTCGAGGGTGGGCATTACATTATAAAATCAAATTTATTACACGAAAAGGTGCCAAGGATGAAATACCCATGTAGATATTGCTAATATTGCGATAAACTTTGTTATGTATTCGCATGGTTTTCAGTATTAGCAAGACTGCTGCATTTCAACCGTTGGGTTTGAGGTATAGACCCGAAGTTCCAGAGGCCTGTAAATTCTATCCTTTTGACTCGGACGACTACTGGAAGTGCTACATCGTGCAAACATCGAGAACATCGTGGCATTTGTCTGGAACTTGTGTAATGGGAAGAAGAGATGATCCACTCGCCGTGGTCGCCTCGGACTTAAAGTCAGCTCAAAAATAGACCTGCGATGAGGATAATTTGTAAATATATATGTTCAGAATCACAACTAATGGATTTTTTACAGGGTGCGTGGAGTCTCACGATTACGCGTTATTGATGCCAGCGTTCTTCCAACATCGACGAACGGAAATCCAAACGCTCCCACGCAACTTGCCGCAGAGAAAACGGCGTGTCTCATACTTCGGGATTATCTGGACCCAAATAGTGATCCCAATTTGTGTCCGTTAGACAATCCTGTATATTTTACGCCGTTTAATTAGCCACCAAAGGTACACTTTTCGGGGGTTCAGTAATGGGTAGTTTTTCAAAGGTGATAATGATAATGACTCTTCGATTGACCTTGGACATGTCTACCACGCACTATTTTATAAATTAATTGTAAATTTACTTTATGATCAGTGGTCACAAAGTATAGAATATATAAAATTTGGCAACGATCCTCAAATCAATTACCATTTCCCATCCAGACATCCACACTTTTCACTAAAAACTGACGGGGTAATCAAAATTTCAGAAAGTTTTTCTACTTTCCTGAACTTCGTAATTTTTTCTCGATTTATCAGATATTAAACATCCTTCTGGGGTAAATGATGGGCGGATCGGGATCGCATAACAGCAACTGTTAAGTACAATCATGGCTCACCGTATGACTGTGATCAATTTGCAAGCATTGCGCAAGACCCGAGTCGGAGTTATCTAAATGTTATCCAGCATATTAAAAGACTAGAAAATTTTGATGGAATTTTACTCAATGAAGATTAAAGAAATTAAAATTCACCTACTGGTGTCAATTTTATCACCGCGCGCACATATGCACGCCCGGAGACAATTTGCGCCGGTTTTTTTGCCATGCACTTAATTAGTGTCTACAAACACATGTATGTAACATTATAATATTAGGACAGCATGTACTAACCAACCCAGAAGCCATGACCATGATAAAACTGCATTTTATTATAATCACCTTGATAAAAGGGTAACTCAGTGTTTCTCAAGGAATGCGACAATGAATCTCGGCACTCGCTTAATATTTATAAACTACGAGATAAATTAATAATTTGAATATACATATTTATAAATAAATCTTATCGATCTGCAGACTAACCATAAAATATTTTTAGATCTTGTATAATTCCAAGAAATATTATAATCAGCTTATAATTCTCAGAAATCGACAATAGAAGGCACACTGAAACCGTGGCATTGAATTCACATTTGAAATTAAAAGACCGACCAAACTTCCTTATTCTGTGTGAAACCGAATAGGAAAGGTTTATGCACGTATTAACCGATATGTAGCTGTATATTAGTGACATTATCTAATTAGCTTAAGTATGCCAAAGTTCCAAAATGACTGAACATATTAACTGCCTGTATGAATATTAATGTACATGAGCGAGGTTAATTAATCTTTAGTCTTAATTTTATAAAATCTCTATGCTTTCATACACTGGGAAGCTTGCATTTGGATTTTTTTACTCATAGCAAATCCGTCTGAAGTCTAACGTTTCCGAACCGTAATGACAATATCAGCTTAACTTATCAGTTTTTCTCGCCCGGAAATAACGTGGTGGAATTAATCAAACATTAACTACCTTATTTGATACGTCAATCTTTTAAGATTAACGGGCGCAGCAAATTTTTAATTAATGTACGGAGTAATTAAGCGCAAAATTCATATCACAGCAGAAAATCGACAAATCAATTAAAATGAGGAGCGTATTATTTGGTTTAATAATTGCTTTCGTGGGACATCAGGTAAATAATTGTTTATAAAAATATTACACATTTCATGACAGGGAAGAATGCTTTCTTAACTTCGTATATATTGGAATCGTATTTAAGATTGATTCCACTAGGGGTGTACATAAATGGCGACTCCGCAAACAAATAGTTACCGATAAAAGCACATTAGCACCTACAGATTCTACCACCGATATCATCGTCACAGATCCACCGACGACGATGCACCTACGTAACTTTGTCATTTTTGCACTCCAAAAAATTTGAGGTGGTATTTTTCAGAGTATTTTATACCTACAAACAGCACCACTTTTGCCGCCTGGAAACCAAATTGTTCTAAACCCCGGTGATACCCGAGCCACCGTCAGCAACAAATTTGAACGGAGTAACAACAATGCGGGTGGAATAAAAAACTGGGAATTTTATGTAATACGTACAATATAAAACACGATAAATTCCCTAAAAAGCAATTATTCTTACTTCAAATTTACACTCAGGGTAACAATTGCGTCCTAAGCGTTACCTGTCCATGCTTCAATATTCCTGTATCATGGAACTGTCTGGAGTCATATCTGCAAATACGGACCGGTCGTTTTTCTCGCTTTGAAAGGTATGGAATTAATTAGTGGTTAATTATCCTCACACATATTTTGATATGAATCTGGAACCTGTCAGATTTTGTGGACTTAATTCACCAAATGGGTTCGTCTCTCACTCTGGACAAATCATCATGGAATACAAACCTAGCCAACAAGGGAGCCATATCACATGTTTTGTTGCCTGTACTCCATTTGGAGTACCTATACAGGCCCAATCAATCCCAAACTATAAATGCCCAGCATTTTAGAATTCACATAATTATTTAAATACATTTGAGCTACCTACTTACATAGTCCGACCATAAGTTCCCGTGAATGCATTTCCGGTGATAAAGCCCAAAGTATTAGAGCTATCTGATAGAAATTTTTGCGGATGAACAAGGTATTAATCTTGTTTAGAAATCATAACTTCGTTTTCACTATTTCCTCCACGGGCTTGTACACAAGACATAAGTCGTGGCGAAAACTGCTCGATCGCGGCACGCACGGATTTCCAGGGAAAAGCGCCAGATCTTCAGTAAGTGCGACCTCAGCCCTTCCACACTTGGGTGAAATTTAGAGCATACTTGTACCTATAATTTTCACCACCAGTCATAATTTAGGGGATTAAGGTCTGCAGATACTGAGCACCGTTCTACGGATGAAAAAAAGTCATGAAAATTCGTCTGAAGCCAGTTTTGGACAATTTTGCACCTTGCGCAGGAACAGGGTCTTGTTGAAAGGTCCAATGTCGATTTTCGGAGGGTCCAGGGTTCAGGTTATTAACGTTTGGCTTTAGGACACTCTGAAAATAATTCTTGGCTTCAACTTGTACCCTTTGCGGTAAAAAACAGAGATTTCATTTCTCCAGCCAACTTGCTCCCATGCACACCACGGTAATGACTTAGTATTGACTTCCGCATACTTAAACGGATGTCAGACTTCTGTACAACAAATATCTGGCCTTTTTTTCTATTAAATTTTTTGCCAACGGTGAAAAGTCTGAAATACTTTTTGCACGAAAATTGGCGCGTACCACGATCAACCTGTGGCCGTCACGAGTTATGTCTTGTCTAATTGCCCGTGGACGAAATCTTGACAAAGAAGTTATGATTTCTAAACAATATTAATACCTTGTTAATCCATAAAAATTTCGAACAGATAGCTCTAATACTTTGGGATTTATTACCGGAAATGCATTCATGAGAACTTATGACCCCACTATGTACATAAATATGCCAAACATAAATGACGTACGTAAGTTTAACTGGCTTTAAGTACGAAACTACATAACACAAAAATGTATTATTGATCACCGTACTCACTGTATGTGTGCATCTAAATCTAATGAAAGTATGGTCATACCGTCAAAAGTAAGTATTCCGTTAATTGCCTAAGCTTGATTTAGTAAAATGCTATTTCTTAAATACAATTTCTTCAACAATGTAATATAATGCCGAGAGCCTTGGACATATCACAAGTAAATAAAATCTAATCTAAATACGATATTCATATATTTATTTATTTATATAAAACACCCCAACACAAGAAAACCTGTCGTCAGGATACCCTCGTATGTAAATTTATAAAAACATACTGTAAGGCGGATTAAGGCGATCCGTAGCTGAAAACGATGGTAAACTATTTAGTAAGGGGCCGGCCATAAATTACATAACGCAAAAATCGTAGATCACCTCTCTCCCTTTACCATGCGTAACGAAGGCACGATATCATTAGAGCCTTAGACCCCGTCCCCTTCTCGCGTAACGTAATCCATAAACGGCCCCTAAGCAAAGTTCCCCCTGAAATGTTTGCAGACATTTTTAAATCAATATTATGTCAATGTAATATGTACTATACACTTCAACGGGCAAAATTCTACATATATCTATTTATGACTTAAATTGATAATCAAGCAAGGACATAGAGAAGGTTTCGCTAATTAAATCTGCAACTCCATACCGGTTAAAGGAGCTATATTTATTGATGTATAAATTCATTTTGTCCTTGTATTTATATACGTAGTCAATGCTTGTGCAATATTTTGACATTGCTAATATGTAGTATAGTCATGAGAATTCTTTCATACATATACATATGTACATATTCTACATCGTTAGGCTATATGCTCATAGTTATGAAGTAAATCAATATTTCCCCACACCAAAGAAACAATTGCTTATTCAATTAAAAATTTCGACAAAATCAATTGCTACGCGTCTATTTTTTTAGTGTTACTTGATGTAAACCAGTCATTAAATTGTACTGATCAAGGAATAACATGTGAATAAATGACTATCAATCATCAATCAATCTGTTCACGTAACTCACGAATGAAGCTACGTATGTACCTAATTTAAATTAATTAGGGATAGAAACTTTAAAATACCAGCGTATGAAAGATGGGCATAATTTTATTTATTTATTCATTTATTTTAAGATTCCTTCCATATTTGCACGTTTACAAAGAATTGTGCCCAGTATCCCATTTTAATTATTATGAAGCACAATTTAACTGAATGTATTTATTTATAGCAATGCAAACTACGGTATTGTCCGAATTGCCTTTTACAAAATTTTCTAGCAACAGCCCCACTAAAGTTTTACAATCTTATTTAAACATAATTAGCAAGGATACGGTTTGATTGAGACAAAAATCTTGCGTGATCAATGCGGTTAAGCGGTCGAGGTAGTTATTCCCAAATCTGATCTTCATCGATTGAAGGGAACGCAACTTTCTCCGACGTAACGGATTTGAACCAGCCTCTTTTTTCCAGGTTGATATGGCCTCTTCCGACCTGATGACTACCGAGCCTGACATTGTTTCCAATGAAGCGAGCCCCGTCAATGCGGTCATACATCCGATTGGAAATATTAAAATGCCCGGGAACGGAATCCTGTCGTGAAATTTAATGATTGTGAACAACCCCAGAACTTCGACGATTGGTGCCACGCCCAGAGTACAAGGCAGTAATCGCGTTCGGCTATAATCACTTATCAAAACTTCTAAGATTTGGAGCCTTCTGTAGATTTTGAATCCTTCCGGCATCGTCCTAAAGAATCAGTAAAATTTTAGTGATGTATTATGCTATACAACAAAATTTTAAGGCGGGGGATTTGAAATGTTCCTTTCAACCGAGAAAAAATAACTGACATGCATTCAGGCAAAAAATTAGAACTGGTTAAGTATTTTTACCCGTTACAAAAAAAGTGCTATATTTCTTGCATTTTTTAACCTTTTTTTACGGAACTGCAAAACAAGATTTTCAAAAAGCAAACCTTCTCGGGCATGTCCACCAGACGATGTTTATTTCTGGAATTTCCAACACTCATGCAAAAAACTACGCACATCACTAATGACGCCACAAATTGCGTGTGCATTTGTTTTTAATGAAAATTCGTTTCTAGCGAATATTTCGAACCCTGAAAATGTGCTTTTTCAGGGTTCAAAAAACCTCACCTTTTTCCAAGGTCACGAATGTACTGAAGAAATGAAAAGATCGTGACGAGCAGGATGTAAAAGAAGTAGAAGAACCCATTGTGGAGACATGCAAGTGTATTATATCCGTCTAGGAGGACCAGACCAACCCACATGTACCAAGGTATCCTACTTTTATCAGTCCCCCCACAACGGGCACAGTTGAGGATGACCGAACCTAAAAAGGGTGGTGAGCAAGGGTCCTGAACGAAACGGCGAAACGAGCTGAAATAGACCGTTTCTGGGACGGTGGTTAACAGGAAGAGTGCCATCTTGAGGGAACGTGCACGTTTCCGAATTAGATCCTGGAATGATGGATTGATAACTGAAAGTATGCAAATTTGTTTAGTCACGTGTTCTTATAAGTTGTTTATTAAACATATTCTGGTATTCATTTAGAATGATGACACGAATTACGGTTATTTATATATATAAGTTGGTATCTAAATAGGACGCTATTTTTTTGACTTCACGCTCTAAAGGGTTTGCTTTGCTAGGTTTTAAATGAGTTACACCCAGGGTTTTACTATGTTATTGGCGTTTTACTCAGGTTTTATTTTAAATTGGATGAAATAAACGTAAAACGAATTTGCAGATATTTGTTTAACCAGGATCTGGTGCCCTGTTGTAGATTTTGTGAAGAATAAATTTAATGCAGATCATTTTATCATTTTTTCAAAAACATATTTATAACTAATTTGTGAACAAAAAATTATTTCGTTGCGAAAATCAGTTGACGTTTATGGATATAAAACGTGAAATTATGTATGTATCATACCATAATCTTTATCGAATTTTACTAGCGCATTAAACAGCGTGGCAGCTTTAACGTTCGGATTCCAGTTGTAGCTGAAGAGCAGTACGGTCAGTCGCGACGCGACTATCATCGCGCTGGAAATTGCCTTTAAATGGCAGCCTTCTTTTTGCAAAGTGTAAACCTTCCTGCACATGAAGATGAAATAACTCCATTGCAAAAGTTGGATAAATTGACGAAGAAGTTTTTGAAAGTTCTTCGTCTCAGTTACTATGATTTCGTTGTTTGAATTCACATTAAACGGGACGCATTTAAAAAGTCGGAGGACTTTAATTTGATATTTTATGTAGGGTAAGAATGCTTCAGAAAACATTTTCAGGACTAAAGAAATCTAGTATTTAGATGCTGAAATTTTCGATCTACACAAATTATATAGTCGTCCAAGTGTTTGATTTTGTTGTTATAAAACGTGAATGGAAATGTGCCTGCAACTTACTCGTTGTTCCACCATTTAGCAGGAAATCAATATCGCCGTGCACGGGAACCATCGTAAATTAACCTGCAAATAAATTTTTATGAATGCGGTAGTCAAATTTGATTGAGAAATGTAAATCCTTGGTCGCTAATATTAAAATAACGACCAAAGAAATTACTTATTCACAAGTTTTTCGTGTTACGAATAACAGGTATGGATTGAAATATGGAACTGGCAGTTACTACTTATTTATCACTGCTGGGTTACGAATGGGAGGAAGCATTAGAAATCAAATTGGATGAATTTAAAGTATGTTTAAATACCTCAGCGGCACTACCACCATATTTTGTTATCGTATTGATTTTTTGCCTAGTGCAACGTATTCTGTTCTCTACGGAAAAATATTTATGTATGTAAACCCAAACGAAACCGTGTTAAATTATGCAATACCTAAACAATTCGAAGCGCTTGTTCACCTCTACTGCAGTAGCAAAATTTCATTTCTTTACCGAAATTTTGGAAAATCTAGCGTTTTTCTCCACGTGTATATACCCAAAGACATGGTCCAATTAATCGTGTCTAATTATACTTTCATAGCGTCGTGCAATATTTGCATGATTTAAGCCCACAGACGCGAACAATTAAATATTTGCAAATGGAAATGGTAAGTATGCAAACTTCCACGATTTCTTATTTACATACACACAAATGTGTATGCTAACTTTAAATAAGAATATCGTTAATAGAAATCTCATAAGTCATAATTATTTTCCGTATAATAAGTACTTACGTATTACAAGCGTTAACCAGCACTGCGTTTAGAATTAGTGGGAAAATACTACATTTATTTTTAATCCAGGCGAACTCATTCGTTGCACGATCACATTACAAAAATACTCACCAAAACAAAAAAGCGAGGTGAACATTTCCAGGAATTTTATTTCCAGCGTCGAATTTCAACCCTTCACCATTGGTCAATCCTTTCAAAATGTGATCGTTTCTCTCCTTCAGTTCTCATTACCACTTTGCATTCTGCACTTTAAACAGCTTCACATTTTTAACGTGACTTAAAGTAATTTAACAAGTAAATTTGCGTAATTCAAGCAACAATTAAAAAATTAAACCAAACTAAAATATTTACAACTTAAATATACTTACTCCACATTAACTTGTGAAATTACACGTTAGCGAATAAATTAACATGAATACCTCTTCTGAAATGGAGTCAAGTTTCACCTTTCGTCAAGTAAACTACGTTGGACGCCTAGAGTGAGTGATATTTTAATTGTTTTCATTAAAAATATAGAAAATTTGTTGCTTATAATATCTAATCTTGGGGAAATTAAGTTTTCGTTCAACATGTACTAATTATTGCATTTATTTATGTACAATTTTAAATTCAGATCCACCTTCCTCGCCGAGGTTTGCTGCGTGGAGGAGGGAGTTTTGGAACCTGCTCGACGGACACCATTCCTTCGCCTCATGCTGACGCAGGATGATGGGGCGACAATAATGGTGGCAATAGCGATCGGGAAAGTTTACCACGTGGTAAAAAGTCATTACCAGGTATGTAATAGATTAAATATAAATGGACTAAATGATTGTGATGCGAATTTTCGAAAAATTTTGAATGACGATTAAAAATTTGTAATATTTTTGGGTTGATTGTTAGGTCGGAAACGTTTACTGCTTTCCACGTGGCATGTTCGAGGTACGTCCTTGTACATCACAGGACTCCTGGTTAAGCTATCCGTACGACTTGTGGTTTCTGAATGATTCTGGTAAAAAGCACTACCTTAAAAAATCATTGATTTCTTAATATCGGATGAAATTTTGCTTTATCTGTTTAACAACTTGCTATTTATTCTGATAGCCACGTCTGACCAAACGAGTCCCAAATCCAGCCAGACTTCAGAATTAGAAGAGTTGAGCAGTTTCTAAATTTATGTCTTTAATTTAATTTTATTTTATTATGCATTCTAACATCTGTTTACATATATACACAAATATCGTGTTTTATGATATTATTCACTAATTCGTAATTATATTAAGTATTTTGATATTTATGCTCACTAAGTTATCCATGTATGTAAATATATAATTAAATATTTGTATTAATTTACCATATTACTTCACAATCAAATTCATAATAATGCTAACAAACAGATATGTCTGTCATTACATATGTACATACACTCCAAATTTTAAAAAAAATTGTAAAATTTGCCAAAAGTTTATCAAAAACGAGGATGACAACAATTGTGCAAAATTTACTCACAGATTGGAATACATATCTTGAACAACGTTGGATAAACTGTTTGCGAAACATATACATATTCCGGCGAAATAGAAACTTGTCCAGTAAGTAGAATTCCATGGTTTTAAACCACAAAAGGTATTCCCAAAGGTCGTAAATTTAGAAAAAATTCAGAAATTTTTTGATATCCCGGTTATATAGATTTTTATTTTAACCATTCTAAAGTGTGAACTCGAGAGTGAGTAACTAACTAATTCGTAGGAATTTCTTCTCACAGAAGTAACATCCATGATAAGTGGCCAATTATTTGAACGTTATATGCATTATATGCATTATATTATGTATATGCACATTAATGTACACACCGAGAAAAAACAACCCTCAAACTTTGTGGTCTTCCAATTAAAAAAATTAGGTGATTGTACAACTTTTTGACAACATATGCAAATATTTATTTATCATTACCTCAGGGGGAACGGATACATAATTAGTTTACCAAAATTAAAAACCTAAATAGTTAAATTAAATTGCCGTATCCACTTTCCCCCCAGGTTCGGCAGGAGGACTCGATGGTTTGAGACCCCAAATTCTAAAGGACCTACTCAGCTGCAATCAGGGGGAGACAGGAGAACACCTCGCGTAAGCAATCACAGATTTCCTCAACCATGTGATTGCTGGAAAAGTCCCTGCAAAGCTGTGCCCAATATTATACGGAGCATCTCTCACGGCGCTGAGGAAGAAGACTGGGGGTATCAGACCCATCGCGGTGGGAAATACGTGGCGCCGACTCGCCGCCAAGGTCATCCTCGCTAAGATTACCCCCCAACTTATCGACCACTTTTCACCTCATCAGTTAGGCGTTGGAATAAAAGGTGGCGCTGAGACCGGTGCCCATGCCGCCCGTGTATACTACAACTACCCTCACCACACCCCCAAAGCATTCCTTAAAATTGATTTTAGGAACGCATTTAATGAAGTGAGAAGAGACACTCTACTGCACACTGTTCGTGATAATTTTCCATCAATCTTCCCGTTCGTGTCCCAATGCTACGCTAACCCGTCATCACTTTTCTTCGGGACAACATCTCTCCCTTCGCTTCTGGGTTGTCATCAGGGCGACCCTTTGGGCCCTTCTCTGTTTTCTTTGGTCATCCACCCCATAATCAAGACTTTGGACACAGAGCTAAACGCATGGTATCTCGACGACGGGACTATCGCAGACACCCCGGAAACGGTACTAGCAGCCCTTGAGAAAGTTTCCAGAATGGGTGAAGAAGTGGGGCTTTATCTCAACCACAACAAGTATGAGGTTGGAGTATTGGGGGCGGACGACGACACCATCACCCAGATTTTTCAAGAATTTCAAAATTTTGCCCCAGGAATCCAACTGATAACTAGAGAAAATGCAACATTATTAGGTTCTCCTCTTACCAACGAAGCCATGGAGGCGGTTTTGGCTGCCAAAACGGAGCAATTGGCAACTTTCTCCAAACGTCTCAAGAAAATATCTGCCCACTCAGCTTTCTTCCTCCTCCGAGCTTCTATCTCCATACCTCGTTTAATATACTTTCTCCGATGCTCACCGTCGTGGAGAAAAAGGGAGGCCCTCGCTCTCTATGACGCTACACTCAAGGACGCCCTGGAGGGGATCCTTAACTGCTCACTCTCGGAGGCTGCATGGATGCAGTCCTCTCTACCCGTGAAAGAAGGTGGCCTTGGGGTCAGACATGCTGAAGATGTAGCGATACCGTGCTTTCTTTCGTCAGTCTACAGCACCCAACCCCTAATGGAACAAATTCTTCCGGTTTACCTACATGGTTCCGATGCCGCCATTGCGGAAGGAGAGGAACGATGGACTTCTCTTGGCCCAACTAATCTTCCTCCCAACACAATGAGAGGATTACAGACAGCATGGGAGCGCCCCATCATCGACATCACAGTGTCCCACTTAGTCGTCGCCGCAGCCACGTCTGAAGATACGGCTCGCCTATGTGCTCTTCGCGACAGATATGCAGGAATATGGCTCAACGCTCTACCATCTCCTCAAATCGGCACCCTTCTCTCGAACGAGGCATTTCGCATCGCAATTTCCCTCCGTTTAGGTTGCGATGTTTGTCAACCCCACACTTGCCCGTGTGGAGCGCAAGTCAGTTCACGAGGATATCATGGTTTATCCTGCCGACGAAGTGCTGGTCGGTGGTCTCGCCACGCAGCCGCTAACGACGTAATCGCGAGGGCGCTTCGATCAGCTGATGTTCCCTGCATCCTTGAACCACCCGGATGTTCACACCAAGACGGAAAGCATCCAGACGGGATGACTCTCGTTCCGTGGGCAAGAGGAAGATCCCTTGTGTGGGATTTTACCTGCGCTGACACCTTCGCACCTAGTTATCTCCCGGAGACAGTCCGCCACCAAGGAGCAGCAGCAACAAAGGCAGAAGATAGAAAGAAAAACTTGTACGCCTTTCTCCTGGACCGATTCATCTTTATGCCCGTTGCAATTGAGACGACAGGTACATGGGGTCAGGAGGGGTTATCCTTCATTAAAGAGATTGGACAACGGATCGCTACCGCGACTGGAGAACCACGCTCCACAACTTTTCTCCTCCAGCGACTCGGCATTACAGTTCAACGTGGAAATGTAGCTTCATTCCTGGGGACACTTCCACCAGGAAAAAAGTTTAATGAAGTTTATTATATCTAAAACTACCATGTATTTTACAGACATTGTTACTCTGTACAGAAATAAGTGGATTTTATATTCAAACTAAAGTTTGCAAAATAAAACAATTTTTTTTTTGTTAAATTAAAGGATTAGTCATTAATCAAATGATTATCACTCAAACTGAAGGTCGCCCATCGTATGCTCTCTGATTTTGAGCATAATAGTGTGAATCAATCGTAAATTTGATTAATTCGAAATTTGCAAACTACACCATCTTCCAATAGACACGTCTAGCAGAGATATTTGCCTCCAAAGAGGAGGAAACGAGCAGTAAAGTTGGAAAGTATAGGACTTATCAACTTTAGGGCGCAGTTTCTCCTCTTTGGATGCAAATATCGCTGCCAAACGTACCCATTGACTTTTTCAAAGTTCACGTTAATTAAACTTATGATTGATTATTCCTCAAAATCTATGACCAAGTGTTTCGAGACCTCCATTATCAATTCTTATAGAATTAAGTTAACACTTATTCTTACAAGCTTAGAACTGCCTGCATCGACAAAAACAAGGCTGGAGCGTTTAGCGTTTCGAAAAATATCTCGGCTGACTTCTCCCTGTTCCTGCGCGGATTGAACGGCGCTTCCATGAGGAGGACGGAGTGCTGGGAACAAATATTTCAAAATTATGACCGATTTATGTTTTTTTTTGTTGTCTTTACCTCTTCGGCAAATGTTTGCAGCTGATCTTTGCTGTACACCCATTGCCAAATCCTCTCCATATCGTTCCAATCCGTGACGATGCCATGTTCCACCGGATACTGGATGACCAACAGGCCCCTGTGCTCTTCCGCCTTTGGACCGATGAAAAGGTCACCCTCCATAGCTCTGGCCATCACTCGAACGTGCTTTGGGCGGCCCACACGGCTCAAAAAATGCTCAAACCTTCACAAACTGCTTATCAACTTAGTTATCTCGTATTTTCAACCACTCACTAATTAGGAAACCGACATTTAGGAATGGAATCTCCAGCAAATCCGGTAGTTGATGCGAGCAACGAACTGTAATGCTTTACAGTAAGTCACTACAAATCCGGCCTTGATAATACCGGAACCCTGAACTAGACAAATCTCGCATTAACGACCAATTAAACCTTATACATAATAATTGCCTTCTCACATTGACAATCACGACAAGCTGATTAACTGCAATGTCAAAAAAACTTTGCTTCCGTCCACGACTCGAGATTATTTTTCTTGATGATTAAGTAATTTGAGCTTCCTGCTCAATGGGGTATTTTTGCGACCGTAAATCTGCAAATACAATCCCTTTAAATTTTACCATTTTTTATAAAAAATAGAGCACATAATGGAAAAATTTTGTGTAATTATGATACCTAAAATCAGTTTGGATCAAGTAGCACAAAAATTTTGAAAGAAATTGTAGCAACGGGTGAGAAACCGAGTTTTATATCGTGGGAAAAAACGTAGCTTTTCTAAATAACTCCCTCCCCCTGAATTTCACTGTTTTTCCCCGATTTTATTGGAATTAGTGATAATTATTGGGAAAACCCGATAAAATCTGAAAGGTATTATACTTTTGCGTAATAAAATACAAAAATTGGGAATATGAGGGCGATATTGGGTAAGAAATTGAGAAAAAAATGGATTTTAACGTGGGAAAAGTGAGATTTTTCATGTAACTGCATGGATGAGTATATACTTATGTATTTAACCATTAAATTCTTGACAGACCTTAATTTCTTAGCTATGGATAAATATCCCTTTTTAATTGCAATTAGTAATCTAGATACTATCATTACAATTGTATAATTAGTACTGCTGTATAAATTAAATAATGAAATGTAATGGAGTTAAATTACATAAATCTCATCTCACACTCCATTGTTCATTGGGCAACATCTCATTAACTAACTAATTGAATACAGATAAATTCATTTCAATGAACAAAATTAGTTGCATAGTTATTCATCTTCCCCTCCAGTTTGACCATCCATTCATTCCGAACATTTGGAAATATTCCCGGCAGTCAGACATCTTGACGATAACGCATTTCAGGTTGAACATCATCCCTCAAAACATCCATATCTTGCAGTTTCGCAGCGTTGTCCTTCTTCCTTGGGAAGCAGACTGTCAATAAGATCGCAGTACGTGTCCCAAAAATCCGCATCACTGTGACGTTCCGGGATCTCTGGTGTCACGAGGAAGGACTGAATCTCGGGAAGGTGGCGTTCTTAGTCGATAACGCCGTCAATACTCATCCCATCCGTATCCAAATTTTCAGGGTACTGTCGTTCCTAAAATTATCACAAAATTAGGTATTACTCCGATTTGGTGATTTGTTTTGAAGTGTATTTTTACCTCAAACGTGAAGTTGGCAAGTCCACCAGAAATACGGTTGCGAAGCTTCGTGACGGTCAATGTGTTGCCAAATTTAGCTTCGTTCTGACTTTGTCGTCCAGCTTTAAGCCGTTTTTTAGAATTCCGCCCCGCTAAATTATGTATTTTTATTGATGAATAAGTAATTTAATAATGGATAAGTTGATTATTAACTAAATTAAACACTGCCAACCTTGACCGGTTTGATCCAGTAGGAGTCATCCTCACACACGATTTCCAGCGTCTCCCACGAGGTGTACGTGTCGCCAATAGTGTACTGCAATTAAAATTTGCAATTAACTACTGAGCAATTTGCAGTTAATGCAGTTAACCTTTGACGATCAACGTAAGGCAAGATATCCGAGCCCGTGTTAAATTTGGCTTGAAAAACAGCGTCCGGAGGATGAATTAGCTTTGCTGCCATTGTTCTGATAATGTTCCCACTGCGCTGGAAATAATTAGGTCAAGTTTTAAAAATAATTAAAATAGGAATAAATACTTGCAAATTGCAAACCAGAATATGTACATTTAACATCGTTAACCATTAATGGATTAGGAATGTAAATCAGTTAAATTTAAATTATGCTTCAAAGCGAAATCGTCAATTATGTTAAAATTTGGATTATCCAAATTGGATATCATTTTGTAACACAATTTTTGTTACTTAATTATAAAAATTACGCAGACTTCCATCTAATTCAATGTTTTTATAAATGAGCAATAATAACTCAAATCTTATCATCAATAAATAATGGAATTAAATTTGTAAAACCTGACCAATTTTTGTCTCAAGTGGAATCAATTTTATTGAACTCGTGCCGAGTTAAAGGTTGTTCAATTTTGCATCTGTGATGAAACAAATTCAAATTAATTTGGGATTTAAATTTTGCATGAAAATCAAAATTCGCAAAGTTGCCAAGTTTACTTAATGAATAAATTTAAATCTCTTCGGCCTGCCACACTTAATTCATGACATGACCGTACTCCATTATTCTGAGTGGTGCACATACAGGCAAGATAGCCAAGTCCAATTCTTGCGCCACTGCCCACTGGGCAGTTCTCCGGCATCCAATCCAGGTGCATGCATGCATTGCAACACTAGTTGTAAATTGCATGCAATTAATTTCCATTGTATATTTATGTATGTACCTTGAATAAAATTATAGCTGGCATTATTTTTGTGTACTGATACTGATCATTCAATTTTATTAATTTTCTCTTGTGCTGGATAGAAATACAAATTCCCATGGTCATATTTTGTCATGAGAGAAGTAAAATTTGTCAAAATTTGGCTTATTTTAGGCATACATAGAATAAAAATTTGCATAAATATTTAAAAAAGGGTTAAATTGCAGGGTTGGCCAAGATATTTTGTTTCAAAGATACAAGATACAAGATACAAAATATTTTGAACGAAACCCAAGATACAAGATACTAAATACAAATAATTAGAGTTACACAAGATACAAGATAAATTTTATCTGCTGTGATCCCAGATACAAGATACAAGATATTTATTTGAAATAATTTTTTCAAGATACAAGATAAATTATTCGGAGCTAGCAAAAAAAACATGAAATAACGAAGCACCACTTGATTTTTTGTATTGTAGCCGAGTAACTTGTTAATAATGATAGTATACCACTCATAACTGGCATTGTAATTTATAATGCAAGTCCCTGTTTACAATTTATAAACAAATATGAGGATTTCATCTGTGGTGACCCATACTGATTTTTTAAAATTATTCTATGGAACTGAAATTATTATTACTAGTATATTCAGTTGAAATTTGAAATAATTGCTCTAATGGTGGTACAAATTAGGAATATAATGCAAATTACAAAATTTGCCAACGTGCGAGGGTTTATTTACTGTGGATAAATAAATATTACGACGTTATACAACAGAACCTTGCGTCCGGCTCGGTAAAGCTGCACACTGAGTTTTTTAAATCTTCATAATTCCAAGTTTTAATACTACCAAATATGCAAGTTTCCAGATTTTTCACTAAAAAAGTATCTTGTATCTTGACTAGTATTTCAAATAAAATATGATTGAAATAAATTCTCCAGATACAAGATACAAGATACAAAATACTGTTTGAAAAACGTTCAGATACAAGATAAAAGATAAGATAAACTCCGTTACACAAGATACAAGATACAAGATATAACTTGTATCTGATATCTGATATCTCGTATCTTGTTAAATTATCTTGGCCAACCCTGTTAAATTGTCTCAAAATTTTTTTTAGATTGCGGAGTTATGGATGGCAAAATGATGTTGACTGCGAATGCACCACATTTTTTATGTCCGTTTTTTCATGCTTTTTTGCGCACGACCACGCCTTGCCTCCCCATTTCCTCATCATTCTCGCCAAATATTCCAAACCGAAAAATATTTTATTCCAATATTTCTGAGAATTTTGTTAAAGTTACATAAAAATATATCTAGTGAATTGGAAGGGGCATACAATTGAAACATACCGTTCTAATTTCATCATTCTAAACTAAAGTAAAGTAAAGTTCTAATTTCATCATTCTAAACTAACAGGTAAAATTTGTTCTTTTTAATTCTAAAAAGTACATATTTCAAAAATTACAATTATGTTCGACACTATTTCAAAATTAATTAATCTACGTATGACTCGTAACTAACTTATTTAATCAAAAACTCAAACGCAATTTTAGTCAGTTCTCTCCTCTGGGAGTTTATCTTAGAATTCTGGACGACAAATTTGCGAGCGTTATTTTTTTACGAAATTTACCACAACCTGGTTCTCAAATTTAGACTTAAAACAAATTCCCAGAGAGGAGAAATGATTAAAAATGCGATGATTTTGAAGATTGTGGTCATAATTCATCCAGTCCTACGTTAATAATTAAATATGTACATACATATGTATGTACATATGTATAGGTATGCTCCTTTTAAAAGTAAACTTAAAATTGTGTCTCATTTTCTCCTTTAGTCACTCCTGCTCCAAGTCGAGGACAAAATTTGCCATCCATCCTCCAAACATTGCAGTGACAGGATGTTGACGTACCGTTAACTTTAGTGAACAGTTTTCAAGAGGTATGTATGTATGACTTGATGACCTATCGCCAAAATAAGCACAGTTTTAATTATTTCTTGGATCTGGGATTTTGTTTTACAATTTTGGACGACAAACTTGTACTGTAAGTCTTTGTCAAATAAAAAAATACACACTCCAGATTTTGACAGTTTTTTAAAGAGAGTTCAAGTTTAGAAAAATTGTAACTCGTCGAAACTGACTCAAAAACATCGCCGCCATTCTTTTAATCAACATACTGACTACGAATTTGTCGCTCAGAATTTTAAGCTCGCTTCCCAGAGCAAAGTAGTGATTAAAAATGTGCAGATTTTGACAATCCTTCCATTCATAAGTTAAAAGTCTTGAATTAACTGCTCCCCCATTTCAATTTCTAGGAATCCTCCTGCTTCTCCCGGTCCATTCACCACCTTCGTGTAGATTTAAATCAATTGTATGCAGTAATTTATAGAACCAAGAAAAAAGGCAAAAGCTCGTCTGGTTCCACCAACACATTATCACATTCGAATAATAATAATCCCTAGAATTACAACAACATTAACCCAATTTCACTCGACAATCCCAGCTCCTCAAGAGGACATCAACTATCTCCTCATTGTATGTAGGAAGGAGAAATCCCCCAAAAAAGCAGGGTCGATTTGTGCCAAGAAGGTATGCAAAATCTCTTCCCTGTCATCAGTCTTTCGGGTGAATTTAACCAATTGCAAGAAATAAGGGGAGAAAGTGGTTTCTCTCAGTTCTGCAACCAGTTCGACCTGTAAGAAATGCACGGCGCAAAGAAACGACGCCCCATCACAAAAAAATTTTCGTACGGCGTGGGGCTAGATATATTTCCTGCACTTTCTACCAGTTTCTTGCACCTCGCATTTCTTGCGGTTTTTGCACCTCGAGTTTCTTGAAATTTGATGCACCTCGGATTTCTCGCACTTTCTTGCACCTCACTTTTGCATTTTTCTCTTTTGCTGTGCAAGAAATGCAGTAAACCCGCAAAAAACAAAACGCTGAAAAATATGGCTAGAATTTTCCTTGACTTTGTCTCAATTTTCTTTCAGACAAGTGATTCCGAGTCCATCGCAACGCCATCAGCCGCACGACAAAACCACCCACAACGTCCGACTACTACCTGGGCTTTATAGCGTCCCTCCCCAAGGCTTGTATCAGTTCGAGACGTGAAGCCAGCCTCTTCTTGGGCCACGAAAGTTAGGTCCGTGTAACTTTTGAAAAACGTTTAAAAATTTTTCGCAAACATTTATTTCATCGCCAAAATGATTAAAATCTGCAAATGTTTAATTATTTCTCTTCTCTAGGAATTTATTTCAAAATTCTAGACGATAAATTTGTAGTTAGTGAGTTGATTAATTGAATGGCGGCGAGTTTTTTGAGCCAGTTTCGATGAGTTCCAATTTTTCTGAAGGCATCTTAAAACTCGAATTTCATCAGTTTTTGAAGGGGTACATGAGATCCAATTTTGTGAAGCCTTCAGAAAAGTTGGTACTCGTCCAAACTGGATTTAAAAAACTCGTCGCCATTCTATTAATCACCTCACTGACGAGTGACGAGAAATTTGTCTTTCAGAATTTTAAAATAAATTCCCACAGCCGAGGGACGATTAAAAATGTGATGGTTTTGGCAATTTTAAGTCCTTTGCAATAGAGCATGTATGTGTACACCTAAATAATTATATATTATCCCTTTTATAGGCGGATAGGATTCTAACTTCGAAAAATTGGTCTTAGAAAGATGAATGTCGGTATGAAAAAAAACTTTTGACGCAACAATACAATACAATTAATCGCATGCAAAATTTTTTACCAACCTTGACCCAAAATGACAAAAAATCCAAAGTAACAAACAATCTCACCTTATTGCCCGTGAACATTATACGCACAATAACTATTTTAAAATAATTAGTAGATTATTTTTGCATCATCATTTTTTTAGTTTACGACCTAGCAATCGAATCGGGCAAGGCGGGCGCGATTGCCTACGTCACGTCCACGGTGGAAAACCATTATAGAAGGTAAACAAGTTGTTCCGAAATATTTAATTTTATTTAAGCCGTGTAAAGTTTGTTGCTTTAATTCAGTCAAATTTTTTACTAAGAATTTTTTACCTTTACTTATTATTCTATTTCATTATTTTTTTTTTAAATTTTGTATACGTTTTTTATTGAGAAGAAATTCCTTAAAACGCAAGTACACATTTTAAAAAAATCTGAAAATATGGGTCTATTTACCATTGAGCAGGAAAAATATAAATTGGTCCAGTCAAAATCTGTATATTACCATAAATAATCACGCTTTATTACGATACGAACGAATGACACCTCATCCAATGCATGTATCTATTCAAATCTTTTGAAAAATCTTGATTTTGGTTAAAAATTACTTCGAAAATTTAGTATGGAAAATTATGTTGATTTTGCAATATTTTTATTGACAGGAAAGAGGCGGAGGTTGAGAATAGTTGGCCCAACGTGACAACCATCCTCTTCGCCATTGGTTTTCTGGTCCTGGGCGTTCCCCTCATCACTGGATGGCTGGTATTTTGGATGTATGTAACTAGTCTTTTCATTTCAATTGAGACTCTTTGTGAATTTGCAAGTTTGCTGAGAACAGGAACTATGGTTCTCGCCCTAGAAATTTTGGTATTTTAGTGGGGGAGTGGTCGAAAAATTTCGAAATCTGAAATGTTTATAGAGTATGCTAAATGTATCTAACTATGCATCCTTCAAATTTCAAAAGTTTTCAATTAAGATTAAATTTCCTACACTATTTCAAAGACGACGAACTCGCGAAATTAGTTTAACCTAAGTACCAGAATTTGTTTGATAAAGACTCGGAGAATGCTGGAAGGAAGAAGTGTCTAGTGTAAAAATTAAAACATGCATAAGAAAGTCCGGAGAATCTGAAAATGTCAGCTTCATGAAGCCATTGTGAGAAAAAAAAACATCATAGAGACCCCTGGAAAGTTAAAAATTCCCCAATTCCCCACTCAAAATTTTGCAGCCAACTCAAAATATGCACAAAAAGTGAGAAATAAATGCGATTTTTGCGCATATTTGGATTTCTCTGCAAAATTTAGAGCGGGAAAGTTTTGAATTTTTTATTTAGAAATGATCTACACTTCAATTTGATATATGGGTCGACCCTATGTCGTTCATTTTAAAAACGGGGATTTAGGGGGACCAAACGCCGGTAGTGGGGGCCCAGGAGCGGTGCCTGAAACTTAGTTTCGCAAGGGTTGGGTCAATTTTGGTGTGTTTGGGACCCTTAAGTTCGCAAGGGTTGTGTGGGCGCACGGGTTTATTTTCAGAAATGTGAGATAGACAGTCTAATTCCTCCATTCTGCCCACAAGTTGTGGGCCATAACTAGGCCTATCAAATCCGTTCCGAATTTTCAAATCAGGATTTACCCGCTTTCGTCGGTACCCAAATTCGGATTTAAATCCGGATTTGAATTATTTATGGTTATTATATTTAATTTCCATGATATTTGAACCATCAGGCAACTGTCAGACAATTACATGATCATATTCAATCGTATTCTCAGCTTTTTTGAAATGTTGAATATTTTTGAAAATTATCTAACCATGTTGTTTCTTGGCATATTTCACAATTGATGTACTGAAAAACGTGAAATTTTAAGAAAGGTGCGTTTGATGTTAGATGTGGTATACCAGCAAGCTAGGATAAATAATATGAACGGATTTTTAGAAATCTACCCATTTTTCAACGGTTTATTTGTATCTTTGCACCGTAAATGAATATTATTCTTTAAATTAAGAAAGTCTGGATTCTTGTAATGAAATTCGGAATCCGGATTTTTATAATTCAGAGTATCCGGATTTGATAACACTACGAAAGTGAATGCAAATTTCTGTAAATTTCTCACCACGAATCATTGTGATAAAATCCAGTTTTGTTGTTCTTTTCTGGCAATTTTATACGTAAATCTTAGAATTTGGCCGGAAATTATAAAATGCGTGTAAAAATCCCGAAATGTGATCGAGAATATGAATATCCCCAAAAAACCGAAAATATGACTATTATGCTTTGACTTCCGTGACGTATTAGCGACCGTCGTATTCCCAAAAAAGTGTGTTGGCTGTAGGTCAGAGAAAGATACATTTCATTCATATCCGACGTATGGTCACCAGTGTCTGGGAATTAGGAAAGATTGAAATCCCTAACTTTTGTTTCAAGTCGGCTGCATGCTGGGTCCTTTTCCAAGAGATTTGGAGATAAAGTTATTTTTCGTGTCAACTCTGGCCTTTTTGACCTCTTTTTGAAGTTTGTTGTTGATGGCGCAACTCGCATGCAGCTGGCATATTTTAACAACGTGTCCACTTTGAGTTTAGTCTGACAAGTGAGTGTTTTCCTGATTTGTCAGAGCATCGATTTTCCAAAAACGGTACGCGTTACCTTTTTGTGGGGCTGGTACATTATAGAGGATGGGAATCCGGCTAATTTATATTTTTATATTTTCATCCAATTCAAACGGAGTTAAGTACACTAGACACTGTCGAATGAGCAACAATGTATTCGGATAATTTCAGCTTCACCACAATTTCCGCTTGTGCCAAGTTTCCTTCGGAAAATTTATTATGCGATGATCGACTTTGGATGGCAATTTCTTGGGCGTTTTTTCACCAATTTTTGTCAACCAAATGTTTTATTGTTTTATGCATACTAAACAACTAAGTTCCGAGAAAAATGTTGCGGAAATACAAAAAACCCTACCGGCACATGATTTTCTAATGTGGAAATGCATAAAATGTGACCCTGCAAGTTTTTAAGGTCACAAAACTCTTAAATTTTGAATTTCAAGTCGATCGTAAGATCTTAGTGAGCCAGGTCACATCGTGTCAAACTAGGTGATGGCGATAAAAATAATTCAGAAATAAGATTTAAATGTAAATTAACCTTTAAGTTTTGAATGTCGAGTCGATCGAACAATTTTTTGTTAACTTATATTTTTTTTTACTCGCGTATAGAAACTACTTCTATCCCCAAAATATTGCCCCCCCTGTCGATAATATGGAGGATGTTGATGAGGACGAAGAGCAGGAAGGTGAGGACGACGACGATGACCAGCCACCCTTGGAACCCGATCAGCCACCTGTTAGGTATATACGTAGTGTTAGGTACATACATAGTATGCAAAATGCAATGTAATAATGCAACCACATTTGATTATTAATAAAGCCTTCCTAAACTACACATCTCTCCTCTCTCATCTCTCCTCTAAATGCATACATAACATTGGTGGACCGTCGAGTACTTTCTTTCGCTCCTCCCACTCACACACTTTAGATAACACACCCCCGGAACCCGATCAGCCACCCCCGGAAACAGATCAGCCACCCCCGGAACCCGATCAGCCACCCCCGGAACCCGACCAACCTCCCCCCGCGGTTGCAGAAGACCCCCCTGGAAATATTATAATGCTACACCAGGGGGTCACGTTCAATACAAGAGTGCGGAACGCTGGTCCCGGGATGAAAGCCCTCTTGCTTTTCGTGGACCAGGCAAATTCTCCCTTTCTGCTTCAGCAATTCCGCGGCATATTAGGAAACCGAATGACGTATGTGGTTCCCCAAACATTTTACTTTTTGTATATATTTTTGACATATTCACGACTCCATGACTAATCCCTAAAATGGCCAAAATCAGCACATTCTTATTAATTTCTCGCCATTGCAAATTAATTTTAAAATTATGAACCACAAACTTGTGGAGTTGTGGCGTTAGGAATTTTTTAAAAATATTAATACACCCCAGATTTTGACACTCATGAGTCACAATCAATCCAAATAAGTGGGATTGTTGTTTGAATTTTTGGTTTTCTAGAATAAAATTCAGAAAAAGAGATGCATTTTGACATATATGTACATATGTACATACGTATATAAATTGGCAAAATCAATGCACATCTGCAATTATTGATATGATAAATATTTTCAAACTTTTGGCGTTGTCTTTATTCTCATATTCTAATGTGTAATATAATCGTGTTAAGAAAAATAATGATAACGCTGGAGAATTTTTAGCATGGTTATTCATATCCGAACTCAACTCCGCCGACGCTTCCGAAAATATTCCACTGTATAATATTTACTACTGAGGCAAATTGATAATCATGACAGATTTTATTTTCGTTAGGGAATAATCGCTCAGAAAAACCGAATCTCAACAAATTTAGACTATTTCACTGTCAGATCTATGATGGAAAATAATTACGAAATTTAATTATTATCGGTCTATTTTTGTACGTATTGTGTGGCGTATTTTATTTTGTGTTGTCATTCAGCTTTACATAATTTGATCAAATTTGAGAATAACGAAACCTTATTATTTTTGTGCGTGTCTTATGGCGTAAATTTCCAGATCCGAGAAATGGTTGAACGTGTGTTGATTTTATTGACTATTTTGGTGATGAATGACCGAGTCCTGCCAGTTTTTCACGAGTTCCAATTTTTCTGAAGACATTAAACTTCAGTCCTCATTCAATAATTGTCAAAATCTGGAATGGCATTTTTTTTCAAATTGCCAACGACTTGCTCTAGTCATACTGTTCTCTCCTGATTGTTTGTTGATTTTTTGCTCATTTTTAAAATACACGCTCTAGATTTTTAAAGTTTTTGAAGGAGGAGATCTCACGTTCTTGTAGTCTTGCAAAGAATTGGAACTCATAAAAACTGGCTGAAGAAGCTCACCGTCCAGTTATATTTCTAATTTGCATGACTTTTAGTTTATTTAATATTTAATGTATCGAAATAATTCACGTTTGGGGTAATTTTTAACCTTGTTTGGGTTTGATTTAGTGATCCAACCATAAGTTTCATGTACGCCATGAGGATGACGCAGACCTCGTTCCACCTGGCGCAGGACCTGCTTGGGGCTGCCCCTCCAGTGCTCTTACGAAATGGGCGGTTTGACCTTGGCGACGTGATTGTGTTCGAGGGGGCCAATCACCGATTTCGCCAATATCAGGCCCAGGGTGACCAGGTAAGATTTTATATACAAGCTAGTTTAACGTAGGACTTTATGAATCATTGCCAAAATCACCACATTTTTTTAAAATGTGGTGATTCTGGCAAAAAATTCCGAAATTTTCGAGATAGGTTGGAGGGAAGCCGGGGCAAAAGTGTATTTTGGTGGAAGGAATTGAAACTGTAAAAACCAAGCTATCACCTACCCGGAGTATAGTGTCTTTACGAATATTTAATTGTGCTTTGCTCGTTGGAATTAAAGAAAGTGACTGAGTGAATATACGATTATTTTATCTGCTTAAACTAGATTTTATTTCCAACAAATTACTAATTTGTCAACACAATTCAGAGCTCTGCACTAACACGAGTTGATTGGTGACTACTATAACGACAAATTAATCGTGGACATCAATTACAAAGAATTAACAATTCTTACTCTTGATTTCCTACCACGAAGACTAAAATCCAAAATGTCTGCCTCTGACAACGACTAAAACTCGACTGTGTAGAATTCTACCTACTTACTTACTACGACTTATAACAAATGACGACGCGCACTCAAAATCCCACCCTGACGTCACCATGGCAACCACCACCACGTCACGGGGCAATCTTAGACGCATACTCAACAATTTACAAAAATACATAAAACAATTTCATAAATACATCATTTTACATTTAACAGAAACTTTCCGACAAATTCTGGGGAATATTCAAAAATTCCTCGAAAACTTTTGGAGGGTTAGGGGGAAAACAAATTTTGAGTCAAAGTTTGGAAGATTTTGTTACACGCATGTTTCTGATAATTTCTCATCTCTGCGAATTAATACAAAAATTATGGACGACGAATTTGTAACTAGTGAGCTGATTAATATAATTGCAGAATTTTTTTAAAACTAAAGTCATCCAGTTTCGGTGAATATCAATTTTCCTGAAATTAGACCTCGTCAAAATTAGATTAAACTCACTGCACAAAATCAAAATTAGCACCATTTCAATCATTTTTCGCTTCTGGAAATTTATTTTAAAATTCTGAACGACGCATTTGTAGGCAACAAGTTGATTAATGGAATGGCGTTGATTTGAGAGCTTTGATCTCCAGTTTTTCAGTTGAGCTTCAGTTTAAAACTTGAAATCTCATCGCTCAAAAACTTGTAAAATCTGGAGTATACGTTTTTTTTAAGCGGGCAATGACCTTTACTAAAATCTCGTCCATAATTTTGAAAGAAATTGCCAGATCTGAGAAATTTTTAAGCATGTGCTGATTTTAACGATTTTTTAGTAATTAGTCATCGAATCCTTCGTTCGATACCTCGCTATTTTCCATTTTAGCGATCTATTTAAACCACCCTGTGAACATTATAAATAAATTTTCATGTTTCTTCACCAATATCGAAGAAAAATCGGATTTTTTAAAATTTGGCCGAAAAGTTATAATTGCATTAATAATTGAAAAATGCTTAACAGGTCCCACAACTATTGGATGGCCTTGGAGCGTGGTTGGATGCCCATTTGGAGCACGATGACACCACCCGGCATATTAATCCCTGGCCCCCATTTCCCCGAGTTCTTTAAATATTTTAAATGTCTACAAATTTCCATCAAATTTCATCTACATTTATATATCCTGTATTAATAATTCGATTACAAGTTAATACTTAAATTAATTAGCTGAATTACTAGTTAATTAGCCGAATTAATAATTCGGCTACATATATATAGTGATCAGCAGTGCTGGTTGTTAGTTCGTATAATTAAAATTAAAATTATGCATTAATCATGTATGCTCACGAGAAATGCTTAAGTCATGTCCAATATCGATTTCCTTCCAGATAATTTCAATTGATTGATAATTTAGTGTAACTTAAGCTTTGCTATGGAACATTCGATGCAAAATTACGGTTTCTAGAAATATTTTGCAAGAACTGCGCCAACAGGTGAAATTTTTCAAAGCTTTTGACATTCCAACAGATTTCGGAATGATGGCATGAAGTTTTTAAATTATATGCTTTCCGTAATTTCATGGTTATCACGAATATGCAGAAAAGGGATGCAAATATTTGCCAATTTCTTTGTAAATTGAAAAAACTTGCGATATTTCCTAAATTTAGAATTTGCAGTTTTTTTTAATTGATCAAGGTTTCAATGGTATGTTTAACTTTGTTTAAGTGTTAAAAAACGTTTTCAAAATAAGAACGTTTTCCTTATTGCAACAAAATGAGCGAAAAATTTCAAAATTGAAACTCATAATTTTTCATGAAAAAAGATAATATGAAATATGACCAATGACAACTGTTTATAAAATCGAGATACTTACCAAATAATTTCTAAAATAAACAAGCATTGGTAGTGTTATCTTTTTTCCTGAAAAATTATGAGTTTCAATTTTGAAATTTTTCGCTCATTTTGTTGCAATAAGGAAAACGTTCTTATTTTGAAAACTTTTTTCAATGCTTAAACAAAGTTAAACATAACATTGAAACCTTGTTAAATTAAAAAAAAGTGCAAATTTTAAATTTAGGAAATATCGCAAGTTTTTTCAATTTACAACGAAATTGGCAAATATTTGCATCACTTTCCTGCATATTCGTGATAACCATGAAATTACGGAAAGCATATAATTTAAAAACTTCATGCCATCATTCCGAAGGCTGTTGGAATGTCAAAAGCTTTGTCAAATTTCACCTGTTGGCCCAGTTCTTGCAAAATATTTCTAGAAACCGTAATTTTTGCATCGAATGTTCCATAGCAAAGCTTAAGTTACACTAAATTATCTATTAATTGAAATTATCTGGAAGGAAATCGATATTGGACAACACGTAAGGATTTCTTGCGAGAATGCAGGATTTATAGTTAGAATCAATTTTGCTTTCAAAGTTAATTTTGTTAAGTTAAGTCCAACTTAAGTTAAGGTTTCGGTGTAATCTTTTAATTATACATTTCAAATTTAGTATTAGAGTTAGTATAAATTAGTATACATTATATAATTATATAAAATCTTTTCTTGTATGAATGTAAAAAGCAAATTATAAGTTTCCAATTTAAATTTAATAGTGTAACTAGAATTTTAGCATCTCACTTTGGTTGTCATTCAACTAATGACTGTTAGTCGAGTTCCATATTTGCATTGTGTGAAAAGTATGATCTTTACATATTGACTTGCACTTTGTCATCTCCAATTATTTATACAGCATAAAAAAAATAATAAAGGATGTTGAATTATTTTCACCGATTTTGACTTCAATTGAACTTTTATGATGAGCATATATTGTAACTGCCATATGTATGTAAATATATGCATTGACATAATTGCCCTCACATTACTCTCTAAGAGCCATTTATCAGTTAGTGGTTGCATAAAAGACAATTAAGTAAGTCATAAAGACGAGATGCGTGTATTACTTATTTACTTGACCGTTTCGCCACTACTCAGGAATTCCTTAATGGCTTTGAGTGACTTTGTGTTCGTCATATCCATACGTATTAGTTGACCAGCTTAATTATGTGGTTCTTTATTTTTTAATTGTTTATTTTTTTCAATTTAAATTAGCAAACTGAGTTGAGTCTGTCGTTAAAAATGCAGAACCTCACAAGTGATCACGTTCACAGAGAATATATATTTTATGCTACTCATAATTCTTATCATTTTCTGTGTAACAAGACTCTAACGACATTGCAAGAACAAAAACTTAAAATTTTACTCTCTTAAAATAGTTATAGTATAAAGGTAAACCTCCCTTAAGATTATTTTTGAACTTTAAAATTAATAATCTGTTTTTTTAACAGGCAGAGCAGCAACAAAAATGGGAACCAAAGTCATTCTCATGTTGTTCTTATGTCTCATCCATTACTTAATTATTGAAGCAATACCCATACGTGACCCATCAAGTAAAGACCAAACCGATTTTGCTCATGATTCAGAAACCAATTCGGAATTATCTCAAGCTACAAACAATATCAATTCCCTGCAATGTGGTCTCTGTTAATGACTCGGATGAAAAGATCGCCCTACTTCACGAATTGGGTATACGGAAAGCAATGGGGTTAAATTGTGTCCATTTATTTTACATTTTTAACATAATAAAGTTTCGAATTTTTGATAACATAATCTCGAAAAGAAACAACATAATTTTGTAAATCGTTTGAAATAAAATATTGGAAATCGACATCGTCACATTTATTTATACAGTTTTCCAGCAGATGTACAGATAGTCTTTCTTTCGATATTGGTTAATATCTGAGGTGCATCCCTCCCACCGATTCCCACCCGGAATCTCGTCACCCTTATCTGTTCTCCCAAAGCGACTTCGCTAATCCGTTTCTTGACCGTGACATTCTTCACCGTCTTCAAATAACGATAAAGCCCACCGGCCCCTTTGGCCAAATCTTTAAAAGCCTTGTCCTCCGTGTTTTGCAATTCTATCCGGAGTGAAGTCAACCCCTGGTCCAGTCGACTAGTCCATTGTGGCACCAGCCAAATGTAGTCACCCCCAAAATCAGCATTCACTTCGGAGATAATGCTGTCCGGTTTGCTACCGTTGTCTTTCGTGTAGACAACCTCAATCCCTGAGAGAAAGTAGGGCTGATTTAATTCCAGAGAAATTCCAATGTAGTCAGCGGGATGATGAGAAGTGGAAACTGAATCTGTTTCATGAATGATACCAGCCCCACGAAATACGAGTCGATACATCAGTAATTTTTCTGATTGTAGAGATACAGTTGCAAAATCATCACCACCCAACTCTCTCTGGAGGTGACCGTTTTTATGGAGTGCGCCATTTTTACAATGCTACTTAAGACACTCTTTATCTCGGACGTGTCCAACCCAGGTTATCTTTTATTTCGACTTCGTCAATCCCAAATTCTCCGGAAAAGTCGAAATCTGCAGGAGGACTTGTACTGTCCTTTGATTCTCTGATAGCATCACGAGACTGGAATAGCTTCCAATCAAGGAAGTATTTATTGAGATTGGGTGATCTCTGGCAGAGTTATCAATATCTTGGAAATACTCCAAGGTGTAGGGTCCATTTAACAAAATTGTGGCTGAAGCTGGAGTTCCAGGGTGTCCAAATTTGCATTCGGATTCCTGTCCATAGCAAAAATTGTTTGATCAAAATTCGAAATTTTCGATATATTTAGGTATGATGAAATTTTAGTGGTAAACGTTACCGAAATATATCCTCCCATTAGGACGAAAATAACGATTAAGTTAATATCTGCATTCATCTTTAATTTATAATGTGAGTGTAAATATAGTTCTGTTTGATACTTTTGGATGTCAGACGCTCAATGCCAGAGATTCTTGGAAGAATTATTTTTATAAGGATAACCAGTTTTACTTTGGTCGTATTAAAATTGATACAATATGCTTTTATGCTGGAAATTTTTGCCATAATCACGTTCACATTTTTCCCCAAAACCTGTTTTGCTCTTATTTGTGTATCTTCAAGCATGTCAAGGACTATTGTTAGCACAATAAGTGATTATGTAGACTACATATATTTAGGTTTAACAGTAATATCAAGTATTGAGGTAAGCAACAATTTAGTATTTATTACTTAAATTCAAATTCATTTTATTAAAAAATGAAAACCGGCTTCTATAGGTTGTTGTTCAGCATTATTCTTTCATTATTCTGCAAATATTAATTATTTTTGTACATAGTGTCATTGTGGTGAATATGCCTAGAATTTATTTGGCAGGATTTTGCAACACCTAAAGGTTTTTTTACAATAAAGGAATTATTGTATTATTTACCATTTTGAATCTGAAATAATTATGTAAATATTAGCTCATGACGTACCAGGCAAAGTTTAAGTTAAATACAATCCGGATCTGTATAAATCCAATACTCTTGTTACCCTTGCTGTCCACTCACTGCTAATCCCCATAAGACTCCTCTCCTCACAAAAACCTACGCAAATTATACGGTATAAGACCATTGAAATCCTTATCCTCATAAGATCAATCGTAACGAAAGCTTTTACCATTTTAGCCCCTAGTGCCAACGCTCTGAAAACATCAGGCCCCAAAGAAACGCCACCGTCCATGTAAACCTCATAATCACTCTTCCCTACAGCCGCAACCACTTCGGCAAGTGCGTCAATCTAGGTACATATGCACACAAGTAATTTTTTATTTCTTCCGTGGTATACAGTGAAATAATTACTGTCTGCAAGTTACTATTATTATTATTTCTATTGTACGTAGTACTCGCAGAAGAACTGTTACAAGAAAAACTCATTGTAGCAATCACAGTTTGTCGAATGTTGAAAAAATAAGTCACTGAAAAGCCACTTAAATTCTGTATAAGAAACACTATTTACCTTTCAAAATTTCAACTTCATAAGGCGACACGAGCCCAGAGTCTTTGTGTCCACTTCGCGATTGCGGTACGCATGCGTTTCACGGGATATTGATGCCATTTCTAGACAATAGATTTTTTTCGGACTCGAAACTTGTATGCGGTTTAGCACATATATCTAGCTTCAGTTTGGACCATATATCGTATTCCAGAGGCAGAAGTTCGGTGATGATGAATTTTATTCTTGGTCTAAAATGGAGGCAGGAATTTTGTATTTCAACCATCCATTTACTATTTTGGCTTCATTACTAGGACCTGGGCCGTTCTTAAATGTTTTGTGGCTATTTTTGGATCGAGAGTGATTCACTAATACCCTAATTCGCTCGATAACTTCAAAAAATATTTTTTGATACGAAATTTCACACTCAGCGGAAGAAAAATCACTTTTCCGACCAAATCCCAATAAAAAAATCACAGAAGCAGGATGGTGGGTCGAATTATTATTTTTGAAATTTGTGTGAATATTGTGACTGGTGGGGTGTAGACACAGTGCCTTTGCTTATTTTATGTGGCTTCAGAGTTTGCTCATCTTTTCAGAATATTTATTATTATTTTTCAAGCGCGTACCGCATGATCAGTGCCTGGGTTCTTATGTGCCTATTTTTAGTCGGCTTGAATTTACCATGTATTTCTCCTCATATGTTGAAGACATAAGTCTAATGTTTAGTTTAAGGGCCCCGGACGTAGTTTTACTTAATCCGTTCATTTGCAGGGAAATTTCTCTTAGGGTCCGGCATGAATTTGGACGAATTCAGATTTTCCGCATACTCATGATTTTTCTGACCTTTTTGACCGTTCCTTACCACTTTTGTTTCACTCATCAACACTACTAGTGTCAGTGGATCGTTTTATAGTACGGTCGGTCACCTTGCGATCAGATCCGATTTTTATTGAACAATTGAAAAATGAGGAATTTTATTGTTTACCAAAATGTTGCCAAAAAATCGCAGCATGCCGTTTTCACCAGTCTATCAATTTGGTACCTTGAGTAACAAAAATTTTCGTAGCATGGTTTCTGATAGTCAATTGCATGGAGATTTCAATAAAAAATAGTACAACTTTCTAAAAAAATGGTTTTGTCTGCTTAATTTACCCGGGAAATCTTGCGTTCTTTTGCGAGTACTACATAGGTATAACAAAGAAGTACCAATGCGAAAATAGAACATTTTAATTTTGTGCAGACAGTATAGATAAGTGCTCAAAAAATGCATACCGGTGGGAGGACGCAGTCCAATTGTCTACCCCCATTTTTCGAAACAATGATGCCGTCCACTTTATTCTCCTCAGCTAGAGTGGCATCTTCTCCCGTCAAGATCCCTTTAAGGACAAGTTTCATAGTTGCCTGGAATGTTATATAAACTTTCCAGTTTCATTGATTGTTTTAATTTTCTAGTACGTGAACTCGTGTTATTTTACTAACCTACCCACGAATCCAATTAATCATATCCCAGGTAACACTCATATCTCTGACGGGTTTTGAGTTGTCTCTCATCTTATTCACATCATTAATTAAATCATCACCATAGTATTTCTTCTCGCCTTGCTGCATAGTTTGGAAGGAAAGTGCATCTTGGATGAATGTGTCATGTCATTGTTGTTGGTGACACAGTGCGATTAGGCGAGAAAGATGACGAGATTGAAAAGAGACGGCGGTACGGGTGCAAGCAAATCATGACTGATTAAGTGACGCTTGCCTGTGACGATTGTGATCAGGTCCTTGTTTATTTTGTGTCGTTGTTACTCACGTTACATTTCTGGAACAAAGGGTGCGTGACGTGATATTATTTTGTTAAGTATTATTTTTATTGGGGTGTCTCGTTCTACACTAAATAGTTACTCATTCATTTGGATGTAACAATCAATCTCCTTGTCGTTTTCGATGGGAATGAAGTGTTGTTATTGCATATTTTGGTGTGGTCGGTCGGGCATATTGATTTTATTTGACAGATCTGATCTGAAGATTTATTGCATAAACACGAACGATTGTTCATTCGACTTACATATGTATGCAAATTGATTGGTGTTATTAATGGGACTTGCCCGTTTCAATTGCGAATGAGATTTACATATATTTCGGCTGTGAGATAACTCGTCCTTTCTTTTTAAGTAAGAAAGAACACTGCGTGAATAGAATTGGTCTTCGAGGACACGAGGACACCTTTACTGCACCACTATTATCTATATGTATCTCACTCTATTTATTTATGTATGTTTGGATGCTGCATTTTTACTTTCATGAAGTCATGCACACTTCCTAACGTCCAAATTGAGGAGGATGAGTCTGAGAAGAAAATATCAGGACAAAGAAGAAGCAATCTATATTATAATTTCGAAAAGTCCGTCCCGTGAAATTTTCCGTGACATTCCTGCATTCTGATTGGTTGCCGGCTTCCTGGCTCCACCAATCACAGCACAGATAAGATTTCTGATTTCGTTTATGATTTCGGTTATGGTTACGGTTGTGATTTCGGTTATGATTTCGGTTATGGTTACGGTTATGATTTCGGTTATGATTACGGTTATGATTTAGGTTATGATTTAGGTTATGATTTTGGTTATGATTTCTGTTATGATTTCGGTTATGATTACGGTTATGATTTAGGTTATGATTTCGGTTATGATTTAGGTTATGATTTAGGTTATGATTTCGGTTATGATTTCGGTTATGATTTCGGTTATGATTTCGGTTATGGTTACGGTTATGATTTCGGTTATGATTTCGGTTATGATTTCGGTTATGATTTCTGTTATGATTTCGGTTATGATTTCGGTTATGATTTTGGTTATGATTCCGGTTATGATTTAGGTTATGATTTCGGTTATGATTTCGGTTATCATTTTGGTTATCATTTCGGTTATGATTACGGTTATGATTTCGGTTATGATTACGGTTATGATTTCGGTTATGATTTCTGTTATGATTTCGGTTATGATTTCGGTTATGATTTCGGATATGATTTCGGTTATGATTTCGGTTATGATTTCGGTTATGATTTCGGTTATGATTTCGGTTATGATTTAGGTTATGATTTTGGTTATGATTTCGGTTATGATTTCGGTTATCGTTTCGGTTATGATTACGGTTATGATTTCGGTTATGATTTCTGTTATGATTTCGGTTATGATTTCGGTTATGATTCCGGTTATGATTTAGGTTATGATTTCGGTTATGATTTCGGTTATCATTTTGGTTATCATTTCGGTTATGATTTTGGTTATCGTTTCGGTTATGATTTCGGGTATGATTTCGTTTATCGTTTCGGTTATAATTACGGTTATGATTTCGGTTATCGTTTCGGTTATGATTACGGTTATGATTTCGGTTATGATTTCTGTTATGATTTCTGTTATGACGTAACGTTAAAAAATTTCCTTCGTAACGTTAAAAAATTTTCTTAGCAACGTTAAAAAATGCTTTAGCAACGTTAGAAAACTTTCTTAGGAACGTTAAAAAATTATCTTAGCAACGTTAAAATAAATCCTTAGCAACGTTAATATAAATTCCTTACCAACGTTAAATAAAATCTTTGGCAACGTTAAATAATTCCTTACAAAGCCGGCAACTATTCATAACGCAGGAATGTCGTGGAAAGCTTAATGGGCCAGGCTTTTCGAAGTTTAAGCATATTTAGATGATTTTTTTCTTTCGTGTTATAATTTCGGTATGGATTAGTGCATCACACCAGTTATGTAATGCCTCCACATAATGGTTTTGGTGGGTTCTAAAACTTTAGTTCTGGGCCGTCTTTAAGACGGGCTTTTAGGCTAGTACTATTATTTGATATGAAGGGAAGAAAAGTGGAATGAGAGAATAGAATGATTCCTTTCATCTCATAAATGAAACCTAAATAACTTTTTTGACTTAGCAAGTATTAGACGTGTTGTACATAAAAAAATGTTGCATAATATATGTTCGGACCAGAGGTCGACGCTGATTAATTTTGGGGGCGGCAAATTTTTTTGTGATTTTGCGGCGGCGTCCCTATCTTGAAGGAATAGGAAATTAAATTTATCATGCGAATAAATTTCTAACCGTTTATTTAAATTTGTGTCTTCTATTTTTTTGCAGCGAGTCCATGAAGTGGTGTTCGAATCAATAGTGTCAATTGCCTTATCATCCCTGATAATTCTAATAATAGAGTGCGATCAGGAAAGAAAGAAACCTTTGAAAAATGCCTGTAAAATCCGGAAAACTTAATTAATTCCAATGACATTTTTAGGGGTTAAGAACAAGGTCCTTAGCGTTCAATATTTTGCTTCATACGGTCCATAAACCCCATCCTTCCTATCTGGCGAATCTTTTGCCTCGCGGTCCCCATAAATGCTTTGCCACTCTTCCTCGCTACCTCTTTTGAGATGCGTGTCCAAATCTGACGGAATCCTCTCAAGTTCTTGGCTGGTTTTGATCGACGACTATATTCTCTCTTGCATAATGCCCAAAATCGTTCAATTGGTCTTGCCTGAGGGACGTTGGGTGCATTATCCTTTTTTTCGACCGCAGGTACTCCAGAACAACTTTTGAATAATGACATGTTGCCATGTCCGGCCAGAAAATACGTTACGGTTATTGATAAAAGGGATCAAGATCTTCTTTACACAATCATTCAAATACCACTCCGAGGTCATGGTGGCTGTGGTCACGAACGGCTTTGAGACGTTTCCCTCTGAGTCCAATGCTTGCCATATCATGTACTTCTAGGGAAATTTTGACTTCGGTTTGTATTTGAAGGAATCTTTAACCGTTTTCTACATACTTTATTGCATTTTTGCACATATCCATGAAATCATTTTACATATATGTATTTCGAAAAAGCTAAACGACCAGCGCCGTACATAAGTGTCCCTATCTGAATATTAAAAAAACTCTTAATTGTAGTTGTCCTAAAGGTAAAAAATCTCATGCAACTCTCGTCCGGCTGGAAGAGATCCCAAAATAGCAGCCACATTTCCACGCTGCACTGCAATACTCATCCTCTGGAGGAGAAATGATGTTGCCCTCTTCTCCTCCGTAACGATCGTGATCCTTGATCCGATTTCCTTGATAAGGGACAGGCCCTCTTTGCCCCACACTCCTATCGTTTCAATGGCTACAGGAACAAAGAGGAATCTGCTTCCGTTTTCTTATTAGTACATGAGTAGTACTTCCTCCCAGGGACTTCATCTGGATCAACCGAGCAATAGGTCTCATCATCCATGACCAGAATCACAGGCACGTCATGCTTGAGTCGTTTTTCAGCAATCTTCCGACAATTGGTCTTTGCTCTTTTTTGCTGACCTTGGTTGTACTTTGGTGCAGGTGTCGCCTTATAGGATTTGATCCCCAACTTCTTAGCTTTAATGTAATGCAAAGTTGTTTTGGCTATTTTCAATTTGCAGCCCAAATTACGTTCTGATATCCCAGGGTTATTTTGGTATTCCCTCTGAACTTTACGTATCACTTTGGGGGTCATTACACGAGCAGGACGGCCATTTGGTTTTTTGATTTTAGCACTCCCCCTCTCCTCATACCTATCTAAAATTCTGCAAATTGTCCCTCTATAATTTTTTTCGCTTTTAAAGTGGCTATAAACCAATTTCCGTACGCGCCCGCACACGTTTTCGTAGTATTGGCAAATTCTTTTTGCGAGGTGTTCTGAATTTTGTGTTCTCATTTTTGAACTATTCGAGATATCGACTTCTGGTTTTCAGATTCGGGTAGTCAATCGCATGGACTACAAAACTACCGCGTTCCAACTCAGTGACAATTTTTCTTTCATACAAATAAATATACTTTTTCAAATGTTTCTTTACTTCTGGACCGAATCCTATGTATTTAACACATTGTGAACAAACTCGGGGATATATTTGCAGATTAAACTATCACCGTTTGGACAATTAAATACATACTCACAGAGTCCAGATGGATTTTAATCAAGGAATGAATTGGGAATGCCATGAGTGGTTAGAAATGTTCGAATCTGATACGAATTATGCTCAGCTTCCCGTCACGCATGACCCCGACGCGAATGTGAATCGTGAGGTGAGGAATTATCTTAATTTAGAAGATGGACGCTAATTTTATTTTTACTTATCTGTTATGTACTTATCTTATGAAACTATGGTTTAGAATCACAGAAATATTTCGGAAACCCCTATAATACCCGCTCACACGGAAACAATCCAAGCCACCAGTTCGGACATTAGCGACCAGGTGTGCTCCTCCACTACAAATTTACCCAACGATGTTGAAGCTATCCACAGCATGGGGGACCCATCCCGTTTCCCATGCACGTTTCCCGGTTGTGAGAAAACCTACAAAAACAAAAGATACATTTCGCAGCACGTGAAAACTGACCATGTCGAGAATCCTGCCCGATTTTCTTGCACCCTTTGCGAGAAAGAATTCAAAACGATGTCAGATCTAGGGAACAACAGTTCCACCCATACGAACGAGAAGCGCTTAAGTGTTCCACTTGTGTGAAGAGTTTCGCGGACAAATCGGCCCTGACTCATCATGAGGTAAATATTTTACCTGGGAACAATGCCCCAGTAAAGTTTGAATTTTTACACGCATAGCTTGGCAGTGTCTTCTGTAAAAAATCTAATCAGACCACTAAATATTTTCAGATTACACACCCTGAAAAATCGAGCGAGAAGCCATTTAAGTGTGCCACTTGTTGGAGGAGTTTCACCCAAAAATCGGCCCTGACGGGTCACGAGGTAAATATTTTATCTGGAGATTAAATATTTCAAAAAGTTCTGGTTTGATTTGTTACATAAGAGACTCTTACACGAATAACTTCCAGCTGGGAGTCTGTTATTTAAAAATGCAAGTCATGTTTATTTACAGATGACACACTTGAAAAAATCGAGCCGAGAGGTTTTCCAGTGTCACCTTTGTCCTGTAACTTCCTCCCTGAAATCGAACTTACAACGCCACATCAATGTTGTGCACGAAGCGCGGAAGACTTATTCGTGCTCATATTGCGGAAAAAAGAGGACTATTCTAACTGTTCCCCCGGATCAATTGGTGAATTTACAAACTTCAATATACATTGAATGCCTAAACTATATAGAAATAAGAAACTGAAGTGACATTGAGATATTTCCATCCGTGAGAAAATTGGGAGCCCTGACTATACATGCAGATCTATACCTTGAAGCACGATCGCTTTCTGCAATATATTAAATCAAAACTTTTGAAAGCTCCAAAGGTTTGTGAGATTTAGAGTAGACCCAGGCCCCTAACTTTAATCCTATGTCAAAGTTCAGAAAAATTACGTCGTTTGAGACGGAAGGTAATAGGGGCGGGCCAGGGCATCACGGCGATTTATGTATTTTCTACAATTGAAAAGTGTAAACCTAGAACATGACAGGCACTAGGGGCCAGTGATGCTTAGATGACTACTTTTGATAGGTCACATTTGGATATAATTTTTTTTACTAAATCTGCGCACGTTGGAAAAATCTCATCTATCCAAATGAAAAATTTCATGCACGAATTTTGAGAAATAACATATCCCAACCACAAGGTCGGAGATTTGTTCCCAACTTCTCGGAAGATGCCTATTTAGGACCAGATGTGCACCTAGGGCGCCTTGAGGGCTATGATGACCACCGTTGATAGACTTTTATTCGGATATCAGTATTGACTAAAGTTACCGTATTTTGAAAAGTGGATTATCGGGGGCCTTAAGACAAATTTTGGTGCCACAATCATGAACAAGCCTGAACCGAGCATTCTCTCAAATTATGACATTTTCTTGAAAGGCAGAAACTTGACACTTGGAAAGTTTTCCGTAAGGCTTAAACGAGCTCTTTCGATAAGCTACAATTGGGCTTCAGTTTTCACTATATCTGACAGTTTTTTAAAAATGGGACAAGGAGCAACTGTATGCATCCTTTGGTGTGAGATTTTTGTTTCGAAAATGGGCGAGGCATCAAAGCGAGGTATGGGATCATTATGCGCGAAAAGTAAGCTGAACAGAACGGCATGTGACGTTGGTTAATTTTTCATGTTTGGTGCTCAACTTCATAGTGACTATAAATTCTAATTGTTACACTCGGAAGCCATTCTGGATACTGTTTCGGGTTTTGATGGTCCCACATCCATGTAGAAGTTCCCAATAAATTGGCATGTATTGTGATAAATTGCACGAACCCGGAGTGTCCAAGTAACGACGGATTTATAAGTCGTCATATTTCTTGTAACGCCCTCGATATATTAATGATTTTTGACATCTTGAGCTGGTAAGCTGAACAGAACGGCATGTGACGTTAGTGAATTACCCTTTGGAAATGACAGGCACGAGGAACCAGGGCTGCTTAGATGACTAATTTTGATAGACTGCATTCGGGTCTGATTTGTGGACTAAATGTGATCGTTTTGGAAAAATTTCACGGTTAAACGGATGAAAAGTTATCTTTGGCGCCATTTATACGATCCTTGAAAACTGCGCAGTTTGTCGGAGCTACAAAACCAAGTGGTGACTTCCTATTACAGCCATCTGTCTAGCAAAGTGGGCTGAGCCCCAACCAAGTTGAATTTTTCCAAGCAATTTTGCGAGAAACCCAGTAAAACTCCCTCTCATATCCGTGGAAGAAGTGTTCTATAAATATTCATCGTTCGTGACTTTTATCCCTTGTTTGGACGGATCGAGATAATCGACATCGGTTTTCGACATTACGCATAGGACCCGAGGTGGATCCTATCAACTTGTGGGACCAATATGACCACCCCCTTCGGCCATGGGGTGTGGTCGGGGTAAAATGAGATTTTTTCAGAAATTGAAGCTACGCATGAAATACATTCAAGGTACAAAATGAGCCAAAAGCGAAAGGTCTATTCGCGTCGATTTCACCGAATTTCACATAAAAAATCCTTAATTTATTGTTGGGTAGAAAGATCAATATACTATAGGTATTTTTGAATTATATGCAACCACCCCCCATTTTAACGGATTTTCGACTGGCAAACACAATATGATATTCATTTTGCCGTATGTATGACACTTATTTCACCCTTTAGCTACATATGTTTGCGACGGTTTAGTCAATTATTTTTGTATTCACAATTTGCGCATGGTAGTCCATCCACAATTTGAGTTCAAATTATTATGTAATATGCATCTGCCGCGTTACGCGGGCGAACTCCAACTTTAAATTTAATATAAATTTCAAGGTAATGATGAAAGCATTTGAGTCAAAACATTTCCAAGATTCTTAGAGGTAGAGGCTTTTTGAAATATTTATGTCTAAAATCGGTAATATCCACTCTAATATTTATTAATTAACATAATTGTCAAATAGAACTTGCACGTAAATTTGTATTACAAATATATACGGTATGTACTTGTTATCTAATTTTTTGAGCGAATTAGTACCATTTTGTTTTATTGTTTAGATGAATTCCATACTTAGCAATTGACAATTCCTAAAGCCGCAAACCATATTGCTAGCACCATCAGTCACAAGATAACCGATCTGAGTTTAAAAGTATTGCATTATTTATTTATCATTAACAAAATTGAATGTTTATTCTTACTATTCACCTTGGTCGTGCTAATTCCTAATGAATCCATAGATTGCTGGAATTTTTGCTTTATATTTTCTCCGGTGTGGCGATCATTAAATTGCACGGCTGAGAGGACGTTTGACACCAATTTCCATGTTCGGTTCTGCGTATCTTTTTGAGTATAATGGTATTTAAGTCCCATAATTCCGTCACCCTGTCTACTTGTCCATATGTCTGATGATATGTGAACATTGTAATCCTGAACGTGGTTGAGTGAATTTTAGGTTTTACCTGGAATTCGCACAAGCGGGAAAATTGCATATATAAAGGTTTTATTATAGTTTTATGTGTATTTGAGTAAGTCAAAATTACATGGAATCTTGTTGACCGTGTTTGCTAATTTTCTTGCCAAGGTCACTCGGTCAGGAACTATAACTCGTGGATTAAGGTCAGATACTAAGTTCCTGAATCCTAACCAATTAACAAAACTGAAAGGGAGTCCATCAACAGAGACCAAATCTTGCAGATTCGAGTTGAATTTTGATTGTATTGGGTCGTTTTTATTATATTTGTTTTGATTTGAGTGAAAAAACTCGTTCACCTTATCATTTTCTCGTGGGATTTCAATTTCCAAAGACACATCTTTGTGTGAGTTCTGCAAAAAATAGTCGATACAATTAACGAATTTAATTACTACTTAATAAATTGCACGGAGGAATATAAAGTTATTATACGTACTCTATAATGACGATTTCCGTTTACGTTAAAGTTGCTCGCACCAAATGAGTAAACACGGCTTTTTTTACCAGTTTCGGTGCACTTTTTACAAGTTGAAAAGAACTTCTGGGACTCAATTGAATGTCCAAGGTAGCTGAACTGCTTCTCAAAGAAGAAACGGAACTTCGACAACTTTTCAAAACCTGGTTGTTTTACGAGTTTAGGTTCCTTGGAACCTCCCTCAGAGTCATGCTCAAGGTCGACGATTTCTTGATCCGTGTGGACAGCTTCGCCATCGCCAGGGTTAACTTGTGATGTCATAACTACTCTAGTTTGCAATTGTTAACTTGTAAAATTAAATCCCTCCGTATAAAGTTTTCGAACGATTTTTTTTTAATTTGGGAACACGGGTTTTAATGTAAAATGTGTTGGAATATTGAACTGGCTCCCACCATGCTCCGACCGAAGTTCCCGGCACGCAATGATGATGCACATAAAGCATGAGAATTTCGACCACAATCATAAAGAATGAATGAGACATCACAGGCTCATTCACTTCAACGTGAAGTGAATGAGAGCCAAATTTATTCACAATTCATTTATTACATTCAGCCATCCCTTATTCAATTCATTCAGTTCAAAATTTTATTCATTCATTCATTATTCATTGAATAAATGTCCGGGACATATTTATTCATTCAATATTCATTCAATAAATGAATGGGGCATAATTATTCCTTCAAATTCAAAGATTTTGAATAATTCGTACATATTCAATATTCAAACTCACTTTAGTGAACGAATGTGAACAGGTATGGTTTGGACACCTTCACATTTTGGTAACACTAGAAATCCAAGTGGTGACTGCCAATAGCATGCCAAGTTCGATGTTGTGAAAAAATTAGCAAGATATCCAGCCAAAGCTTCGTTGTGCCTTCTTCCCAAATTGTACGACCAAAAGTTATCTTTGGCGCCATTTATACGATCCTTGAAAACTGCGCAGTTTGTCGGAGCTACAAAACCAAGTGGTGACTCCCTATTACAGCCATCTATCTAGCAAAGTGGGCTGAGCCCCAACCAAGTTGAATTTTTCCAAGAAATTTTGCCAGAAACCCAGTAAAACTCGCTCTCATTTCCGTGGAAGAAGTGTTCAGTAAATACTCATCCTTCGTGACTTCCACGAGTTCCACAAGACTTTCGGCGACCTTTCAAGGTTTTGTCGACCACCTGCTGATTTAATTAGGACCCAAATTCGAAAACCACCTACTACATATGCCGTGTTACCCAGTGAAGAGACTTTTGCCGACCTTTAGATTTGTCCCCGACCTCCAGCAGCTTTAATGTGGACCCAAATTCGAAAGCCACCAACTAAAGGTGCCGTATTACACTGTGAAAAGACTTTTGGCGACCTTTAAACATTTGGCCGACAACCGGCAGATATAATACGGACCAAAATTCGAAAGACACCGATCAGGGGCGCTGTCTAACCCTAGCAAAAAGTTCCACGAGACTTTTGGCGACCTCTAAAGGTTTTCCCGACCACAGATTTCTGCTCACAGATTCGACCAAACCAAATCGATCACAAGTTTAAATAGATTGAAATTTGCAAATGGTACGATCTGCCAATGCGCAGGTTTGGAGGAGGTTTTGCGCACAAAGAAGATGCACAAAAACAAACAAACAAAACAACAAAACAACAACAAAAACATGCCGAAAGTTGACACTTTAAAAATTTACTACGGGTTTTTTTTCCTCTTCGGATGCAAATATCTCTGCCAAACCCTCGCATTTGCATTTGCAAATTTCAGACTAATTAAATTTGTGATCGATTAACACCAGTTTGAGCCAAATCGGTTGGGAAACTCCATTGTTAGTTCAGTATGAATTTTATAATTTGATTACGATTTGTATGAAATGAATGAAATGATTGTAAAAACAAATGCTACCTCAAGCTCGAATAAAAACCTTACCCAACTATTGCAATATGATCCAGACATTGCCCGACCTCGAAGCTAATCCTAAATACTTTCCAGCATTACATAAGTATTGTTTGCATTGTTAATCAAATTTCTAAAATTTATGACTTTATTAATCCTCCCAAATATTGAAACAGAACCTGCAAAAATGGCTCCTCGAAATTTACCAGCTTCTCTCCTTACCCATGACAATGTGGAAGCCAGACTTCTATCCCCAATTAAGGAATCAACGGGACAGGATGGGAATCCCGAGGGTTGTACGGTTCCGTCAGACATCCCCTGGTTTGACGCCACCCTGGCCGAAAGAGGGCGTCGTTTCGTCGAATCCAACTTCTTCGTCGTGCTCATGCTCAACTTTGTCAACACATTCATGGGCCTGGCCAACAAGCCGATTGCGGTTCTTTCCTTTGAAGTCTTTACCAAAGGGGGGAGGGGATGTGTGGGGCCGAGATATGTTTCCACAGTGAAAAGCATGATGAGCTGGTTCCTCTCGGAGAAGTATGACGAGGATTCCGACATCTTTCGAGAAGTTGAAAGGGTGAGAAAACTTCATCGATTGTACGCCAGACCAGCCACGTTACCGGAAGTGCCACACCCAGGATTGGAGTTGGGCGAAGGGTACGAAGAATTTGCGCGCGTCGTGAGAAAGGATTTGGATAAGGTGGGTAATAAATGCTTGAGGTCAAAAGATCATGGCTGGACCGGATTCGGTTATCAAATTATGCGTGTTCTTGGTGTATTTACTATTATGATGTTGATTGATTTAAATGCGACTTTAACATCCTTACACCATATTTTTGGCAAAGGTAAAATTTTTTTAGCTAATGTTCACACATTTGTACTCCGTGAGTCACACAAGTTCCAAATAATTTGTGTGGTGCTGCACTAACTACGATAAATAAATAAGCACGATCATTAACAAACATGCATTGATACGTGTGCAAATATATTTTGGCATTATTTATGTCAAGGTTTTCCGCACAGATCGACACATCCCTCTGTCCAACATCCCTCAAGGGGTGTGGCCCTCCCCTGCTCTTCACCCAGTTCGAGCTGGCCTTCGTCGTCTATGCCTCAGTCTACTCGCTGTTCCTCTTTCTGGAAAAGTTGGGTCTGTCCGGTGACTCAGAAACTGACGGGATTTCCGGATACATCCACCTGTGGGCCGTGGCGGGGCGCATGCTCGGTCTAAAGGACGAGTTCAACGTTGCCCTCAACCCGGATAGGGAATTTTACCTCAAAATTATGCAACATTTAGGGTTTGGAACCTTCACGGTTGCGTAGAGGAAAACATAGCCCTTCTGAATGTCCCCTTTGGAGCGAGTGCTAAGGCGATACTCTACACTGTTCTGGAATCGGGCGGTTAATTTGTGGAGCTTTATGAGTTTTGGAGACAAAGCGTCGTATTACGTGACGAAAGTAGTTTTCTGGGCGTACAAGAATTTGTGGGGGGTTAGGCTTTAAATTCTGTGGCAAGAGAGGGTTTTTTTCTATGCGGCTCGTAGAAGTAAAAAGGTGGCCAGTTATAGGTAAAAATTTCGAAATGTTTTTTAATTAGGCAGTCGAAACTGATTATGAAGAAATAAAAGTGGTGAATTATATTAAATGCTAATTGGAAAAGCATATTGGTGTGTATATATATTTATTACTGTTTCTTATATTGTTTTCGCATATTTTCAAAAAAAACTTAATTTATTTAGTATTAGATCATACCCCCCGCATTAAAAATAGTTTGCGTGGTCTGAGGCTCAGACTCTGAGAAAATACTTAAGAACGTTTTAAGTGATAATTAATTTCAAATTGTACTTCATTCAAAAATACTTTTTTGGTTTCCGCAATCTAAAATTGCATGGTGTTGATTTTGATTATGATAATGCAACTTGGAAAAATATTTTCATCAGGTATTCACATCACAAGTAAAAATTCGCAACTGTTATCATAAGGTTTTGTTAGTTGCGCACCGTCGCACGTTATTACCAATTCTGGCAAGTATACAGATATCTGTCTGTAAATAGACAAGAGACTAGTAATTATATATTTCTTACCAAATTATTTAGTGTACGCCATGCTCCCCCAACGATTATGTACATACACATATTTATTATCACATTGCATAAGTACATATTTATACTTACCAAAAATGCAAAACCACACAAATTAATATTTTCTTAAAGTCCTCTGTGTTAATTAATTACTTAAATATTCTATTATTAATCTGCACTGTTCGATTCGGTAGTTTAAAATTTTGCGTAGGGTTAACGAGTTTTAGTGGTCATACCCATTATCAGTATTTCGGATAGCAATACCGTTTGCTGAATATTTTAGCGAAATAAGACAGTGTTAGACAAATTTGTAACTAACATCCCAAGCCTTTCTACAACGAAGTTAAACTGAATGTCACAAATTTAGTTAAATTAATCATCAAATTATTGATATGTCCATTAGACAAGAATAAAGAATATATGTCTTTTAACTATTCTGAAGTATGAACTCGACAATGGCGTACCAATTCGTGAAAAATGAGAAATTTCTTCCCACAGAAGTAACATTTATGCCTCGCTGCATTGGGACGTCTTCCATGCTGCGCCAAATTGGGTTTCGAGTGGCTCTTGTACTCGCATTTGTCGCAGGCATAGGTGAGCTCTCTATTCGCGGCATGTTTCGCCTCCACGTGAACCTTCAAGTTTGATGAGTTGTAGAATCTCTTGTCACAAAATTCGCACGGATAATTCCTCTGATTTTCATGCACCACTCGGATGTGGCCTTGTAGGCCATATCCCAACGCAAGAAGGTCTGAGGAGGAATACGTACGACCTTTTCAATGCCAGATCTTGATGCCCTTTGGATATGTTGTAGGTCTATACGAGTGTAGAAAAAGTGAAGGAGGGTTTAGGTCCATGGGCTCTAGTTCGCCAGCCACACCTCTTTGAAGGGGCGCCCAATGCCAAACTAGCCGCACTAAAATATTCGCCAAAAATCCAATTTTGCTCGGATTTCCATAACATTTACATATTCTTGATCCTAGATAGTTGCTTTATCATATCCAACATCAAATTGGACCATTTTCAAATTTTCAAAATTTTTGAAAATCTTCTGATTAGGGGTATGCATCGAAAAAGTGTGAAATTTCAAAAAAGTTGGGTTTGATGTTGGATATGATAAAGCAACTATCTGGGATCAAGAATATGTAAATATTTTGAAAATCCGAGCAAAATTGAATTTTTGGCGAATTTTTTAGTGCGGCTAGTTTGGCATTGGGCGCCCCTTCAAAGGGGTGTGGCTGGCGAACTAGGGCCCATGGACCTTAACCCTCCTTCACTTTTTCTACACTCGTATAGACCTACAACATATCCAAAGGGCATCAAGATCTGGCATTGAAAAGGTCGTACGTACTCCTCCTGAGTACAAACGTGACAGTGTAACCTGTCGCGGGTTGATTTTTGGAAATGCGTTATCTGCAAAATCAGTACCTACATTGGAAATTTGTCAGCTAGTTTGCCCACAACATGCTTACTTATTTACCTTGTGTCTATTCAAATTTCCCGGACCGGATTCTCGGCATGCTCAATTCTAACGTGTTCCGAAAGGTGTCCCTTGTTTAAGTAGGTTTTCTCACAGCCAAGAAACGTTCATGGAAAGCGAGGTCGTTCCCTCGTGCTGTGAAGGGCGTCAATATGTCGCCTTAAAGTCGTAGAAGTGGTAAACACTCTGTGACAAGCGTCACAACGTATCCGCTTCCGATTGTTGTGCATAGTCGACATGTGGCAGGATAAGGAAAGTCTGTTTTTGGAAATTTTGCCGCAAACCTTGGCAAAAAAGCAATGGAAAAATCGGGATTGTAAAATTAGATTTGCTTTTTGCAAATTTGTATGTACCCTCACCTCACATTTGACCTTAGCATCAGGATCGTGCATGACCGTGTGCTTTGTCAACTCGTTGTCTGTTTTAAACGTTTTTTGGCACTTTGAGCAATCCCATTTCTTTGCTGGCTCCAGATCCATATTCATTTCGGTTATTGTCAAGTTTGTAGATGTATGTATGTATGTACATACATATATTCCCAAAAGATTGATTCGCTTAAACTAATTTAATTTGGTATATACATATCTGTAAGAAAATAATTGATTATATTTACGCAATATTTCCTCAATTTTTTTGCCACAATTGACACTGTTTAAAGCATCGACGAACTGGGCATTTTTATGGATAATAATATTTATGTATATGCTATCTGACCTAACAACAAATAAATTTTGTGCTACATACAATTATGTAGTTCGTTGCTTACCGTCTGTTGTGCAGGATTGTTTATTTATATTATTACTTACTCACGCACTAGTTGCTTAAGAGTAAGTGTGAAATGAACACGTAATGCGTAACATGGGTTGGTTTGCGTAGTGTAAAATAGGTTGCGTTTTTTGACCAGCGGAAACGAGTCAAAACTCGACGAATTCCTGGACAAAAATAACCAGCTTTCCCTTGCGGACCATGCATACATTATGCCATAAATTTTGAATTTTTGCGAGGAGTTTCATGCAGAAGGATTCAATCACAAGGTGAAAAAGTATGTTGCCTTCTGGAAATAAGTTGAACATTTATGTACATATGTACGAGTAAGTCTGATAATTAAGCAATTAGCTGGAAAGAATAGTTTGACATAATTTTAATTATTAAATATTAAAATTTCCATAGGCATTGACAAACAGTTTGCACATATAATTTTCAATAATTCAAGCATACTTTCGCATTTGTGGATATATTTATTTTGTCAGTAAAACAAATTTTTTACCGTCAGTCATATTATAACAAAACCTGTTTTTCCATTCTAGTCTGTATGTTTTGTGAGGACAAAGCTGGTCGTAAGACAGCCAAATTCCTGGTCCCCAAAGGATCCAAAGTTCTCGAACAGTTTACACTTATCATTCGTCACGCTGACCTTGTATCTTGTCTCATCAAACGATTTGACCGTCTCCTCCTTCAGGGTGACCGCATTATTTTCGGCCCATTCGAGTTGGACATCCTCCACCAAATCTTTATCGTCTTTAAGCTGCATCTCAACTTCTATCGACGAATTGTCCGCCGCTGTCTTGTTGCACGAGGTGAGACGCCTCTCGATCGCCAGGTCGTGATAAACCATGCCCTCCGGACTTATCCAAGCTCTCGCGTTCTGTTGGAAATCGTAACTTGACCGATAATGATATCGATCCCCGAGGTCGACCAGTTCTCCGCCAATGATCAGTCGGGGGAACCAGAGGTGGTTGTTTTCTTGCGAAAATTGTACGAATTTAATCCCGTCAGGAGCTTCGAAGGCGAGGCGAAAATCCATGAATTCGACGCCCAGTTTGGCGGAAACTTTTAAATTGACGCAGTCCCGGTCGGTGTCATTTAGATCTGAGACACTTATGGATTTTAGGCTTATCCAGGCGATCGTTGGGTTGGGTTGGGCGTCATCTTCGGACGTCTCATTTACCCCGCGGGGGCGGAAATTAGGGTTGTAATCGTTACTGCTACTGTAACGGTTGGTGTAGTAGAGGAAGTCATTTGGTAGAATGGAGGTAAGAATGGTGCGGATCTTGTCTTGGTTGTGACCAAGGCGTCGGTTGAGCTCGATTTTCTTGGGTTTTTGGGGAGCAGCAAGACACAGGGGTAGGATGAGGCAGATTATTATGGAAAATTTACGGAGAGGAAATTCCATCATGTTTGTAATATGGTTGGGAAGGAATTCGTATTATTGATGAAGGTTTAATAAAATTATGTACAGCTTTGCTTTAGATCTCACGGTTTTATATGGAGTAAAAATAGAGTAAAAATTTGGAAAAAAACAAATAACAATACACGTGTAACCCTGAAAGGCCGGAAGTTGCATGCATGCAAGATTGTATTTGTGTTCATGCCATGCTTTCATAATTAATCCAAATTGAGGGGTTGAACTTTTCGCAGAATTGCGCATAAATTGTTGAGAGATAGTGATTATAACTATTAATAGAAATTTTGTACGAACTAATAGCGTGTGCAGCTATTTTGGTAGCAATTTGTAGCCAGTAAATATGACTGAATAGGTAAGCTAAACAAATATGCGTTTTTAGTTGGTTGCGTTTTACTTGTTCGTTTTTTAAATTTTATTTATTTCAAGTTAAGATTTGTATTGTTGTGTAAATTTTATATGCTGCCAGGTGCGGAAAGAGCTACTAATGTTGTAAATGTTGCAAATATAGTTCCAGCTTGATATGCGGAGAATATGCGACGCATCATGCATTTGTTGGTAGCTAAAGCTGTACCATATGAAACAAATCTGCAGAAATTTATTAAAATAGATATAAATATACAATGAGATCGCGTTTGTTCGCACTCGAACGATTTTCAAGTTTAATAGCTTAAAATTTGCGTAATTTAGTGTATGTACATCATGTACAGTACATGAAGAATCCGTAATAATATTGGGGAGTGCATTGGTGGTTTTCGAGATCTACGCCAAAATGTGCGACTTATTCGCAAATTTATAGTTTTCTCTCAAAATCGTCTAATCTGGGTCAAATATTCCCGGAAATAATTTTAAAAACAATTTTAGGCAAAAATTTGGCCACTGCCTCGAATTCCGATCCCAGTTTTCCAATTTCTTGAGTTTTGCAAAATCTTTGCAAAATTTGTAAATTATGCAGTTCAAGTTAATACGGCCTGCTTCTTGGGGCAGTTTGTGCGATGGTGAAAAAATGTATCCAAACATTTGCGGTCAGCTGAAAAAATGGGCGATGTTTTTATGGGAGGCACAAAAGTTTTTATCGCGAAATTGAAGATATGGATGGTTCCCTTTCTTAATCGTTGGAAAATTCATGTAATGAAGAACTAATTTTGCATATATGTATACCAAGAAAATTAATGCGATAAATGTATTTAATTGTAAATGAACTACATAATTATTATAGCTGATGAAAACCCTGACATGCACTGCACAATAATGCACATGCCAACTTTCGTCTATTATGTAAATATTATTTTACATATGATGCGAGAATCAATTATGCATGCAAAATGTTCATTTATGCGACTGATATTGACTTCCACATGACTAATGTATCTAATCTGTATATTGATATGTCACATAACGCTAGCAAAAAACAAACATTCGTTGTATAAAGTGACAGAAGACAGGCTTAAAAACACTACTTTTGATTTAACTATAATGTATAAAGGAAACATATTTATGTATATAAAATGAGCAAATTGATTCTAATTCAGACGTCCAGTGATCCTTGTATTTTGGCCATGATATTTGCCACAATGCTGGAGAGGTCGTGAAGTAAGTAGGTTTTATCCTCGACTTCAATTACGTCTTAAAATACATAAAACAATTACTTGGTTAATTGAAAGTTAAAATGCATATTTTCATTCCGATTTGTTAGTATTAATATTTGGCCTATGCTAGGCCAAATTGGCAGGTACTTACATGTGTCATCACAATAATGGTTGAGTTCGAAACTCCCACCGCCACAAATGTTCTTGACTATCCAACCATAAATTATCTCACAAAGGGTGGGCTGGCGATGCACAAAATTGCAGGATACGAAACTACAAAATATGTAATTTATCTACCCGTTAATTAAAGAACCCAATAAAAATATTACTACTCACACGAGTTTTGGCTTTGAAGGAAGTTGAGCAATGTAATTTTTGATGTCCAGTTTTCGTTCGGGAGGAAAAATGCAGGACTGAAGGCTTAAAATGTTTGAGATAGATTAATATATACATATGTATATCTATTTTTACTTATTTAGAATTACCGTTTTTCTGGAACTCGCCCTTCCGCGATATGATCCATATGTCGGGTCAAAACCTCAAGGCGGTCACGGCCTTTGTTCACAATTTTTGTAAAGGTGGAGGGTTTCTTATCTACTTTTGAGACGTTTCTATCACTGCCGCTTGGGGCGGAACTGGTCGCCAAGTCTGTGAAGGTAAATGTACAGGAGTTGAATCTATTTAAATAGATAATTAAATACTTATAAAGACATATTTTAAAAGCAATCAAATATTTAGTTCACAAAATTATGGAAAATAATCGATGATTATTTGCACTACCTTATTTCTGCTGTGTCAATCCTTCTTTGCTGCAACATAGCGGATCTTTCTGACATTTTTACAAATGAATTATTCCACCACAAATTCGCCCAATTATCCACCCACTAATTATTATTATTATTAAATTATGACAGTTGTGATGATCATGAGGGAAACGTATGTAGTTGTGTATCTTTATCAAATGATAAAGTTGTAATGAAATAAAGTTAACTTTCCGTGTTAACTTTTATTTGTAACTACGCATTGCATAGAAGAGGCGACAATATTGAGTCATCACTTTCATATAGATAAGACTTGGTGCTGGATGTGACTCGAATTGAGTCGGGCCTATTCGATTCAAGTAATTTAAGAATTATGAAAATTTCACGTAAAGACGGTTTTGTTGCATGCATTTTATAAATAATACTGTATTTTAGTTTTTAAAATTCTAACTAGCCTTCACCCCAATAAATATTATGCCAAATTAGTAATCACCAATAATTTTCAATGAAATTGATAGTTACGATTGGAGCCAATTTTTCATTATTTTAATCACACCTTCTTACTACAAATGTGTGCAACGAGTTATGGGTCGACCCCTAAATATACCAGAATGTACACAAAATGTGAGTTATGCAACAAACTGAAGGAATTTCCGTGTTCAATTCAAAATTCAATTTTCGTCGAGTTATAACGATACTTTTGACGGCAGGGTTCGGAAAAACCCAGGGTTTTAATCAAAAATTATAAAACCCATGGGTTTTAATTGGTTTTACCATGTTAATTGGGTTTTATTGGGTTTTATTGGGTTTAAATGGGTTTTATTGGGTTTTAATAGTTTTAAGTAATAATTTAACAAAAATTATTCGGAATTTGTATCTATTCGGAAATTATTTTTGTTTTACAACACTTGAAATCTGTGATGCTAAAGAATGGAGTCAATTGTTGCTTTGTTCCGAATATTTTCATATATTATGATAGTAATGAAATAAACTTCTTTAGAATGAATTGACATAACGTCTTCTAACGTATAGGAGATGTATTTAACTTTTAGAATATAATTTTAAGGTAAAACTCGATTAAAACCCAATAAAACCCATTAAAACACAAATAAAACCCACTTAACATGGTAAAACCCAGTGGGTTTTATTCATTTACAACCCATTAAAACCCAGGTCGGAATACCCTGTTTGACGGGCGTATAACCATAAGAAACAAGATTTCAAGCGGTCGGCTGCTAAATATAAATATGTAGCTGGATATCCATTTTTTGGATAATCCATAGCCCAATCCAATCCAACTGGATTTTAATTAATAGGATCTTGGTGAATTGGATCTAGATTATTCTTCAATTCATGCAACTAACAGGATTCGTATTCAGGTGACTCTTCTGATATGATCTGCATCTATGGTCAATTTACATATGTCCAGTGCTGGTCGGTTATGTACCTTATCAGATAATGATGTCAAATGTAACAATGCATTATGTGGGATTCAATTTACTCTGGTGACCTGTTGCATGTCATGTTGTATGTTATTTACATAGACGTCGGATATGGATGATCGATAAAAATCCCCAAAATATGACCATAAATATGGCTTTATTTTTTCAATTTTTGGCTTAATTTTTTATATTAATTTTTTTGTTATACTCTATTTTTATCAATGCAACAAGCTCTGGGGTGACTTAATTCACTCTCGTCGAATTAAATCACCTTAGGCAAAAGTCAATGTAAATTTCTGCAAGTTTCTCAAAATGAATCATTGTGGGAAAACGGAATTTTTTGTAATTTTCTTGCGATTTGGTACGCAAATCTTATGTAGAATTTGTCCAAAAATGATAAAATGAACGGGAAAGGCCCGAAATCTGATCCAGAATATGAATATTACCCAAAACCCAAAAATATGACAAATATTAGCAAATATGCTTTGACCTACGTGACCCACTATGTAGAGACTGCTCTCTGAAAGTTTGACGACGGTAGGTCAATAAACGAGAAAAAATCATATTTCATTCATATCCTATACTAAATTTGCAATCAGGGGTCAATTTCCCCTAAACGAGTCATTTATTTACTTCCATAAGTAAGTATTTATTTATCGAGGATGCAAATAAATAAATATCTAATGACTGCTTTTTGGGGAAGTTCGATACTTGTGTTTTCTAGATAAATAAAATAAATAAATCAAGATAATTATTACTTATATGCAATACGCATATAGGCAGTAATGGCACATAAACAATGATCTCCTACCAGTTTGAGTTTTATTTCAGAGTTAAAATGTGGTACAGGTTTAATGGTATCTTCACTTGCATTTGGTGATAATTGTCACACAACTTCTGTGCGCGTATACTTAAATCTCTAAAATGTTTGAGTAAATAGAAATAAAGCCACTCAACTTTTGTAAATTTTAGAATGACGCTAATAAAAAATAATTTCTAACATAATTAGCTGCAAGTTTTACTTTATGCTACCGTAACCCTGGACAGTTTATGAATTTTCCTTTTTGTAAGAACCAAATGATTCATTCCTCCCACTCCGCAGGTCATGGTTCGATCCTGCAAGGCAAATCCGAACAGCATCATTCGCGCTACTTCGTTCCCCACTAAGGTCTCAATTTGAGAATAATTGTCCTGAATTTTTTCCAGGAAACCGACCGAAACCGACTTGGCCACGTGCGACTTGAAGGAATGCAACTCAGCCAACTCAAATCCAGATGCATCCGTGTATTTGAGCAGCTCTCTCAAGGTGGGGGCGTAACTAGGGCCGTACATGTATTTACAGGCGAATTCTCCAAATCTGGGAAAATCCTCGGAAGTTTCGTAACACTGGATGAAACATTTGCCATCTGGAAAAATAATGTGAAAGGTTTTTTAGCTCATTTGAATTTGTGCTGGAAACCGTAAAATTTTAGTTGCACAAGACTTTTAAATCGGTTGGGGTTAAATTAAGGACAAAAATCCGTCAACTTTTGGTAAATTTAATTTTCAAGCATTTTTTAACTCTCAGATAAATTTTTAAACTCCAACGAAATAAAAAATTGCAAGTTTCTAATTTTTCGGCAGCTGGTCTACATAAAACTCATTGAGGGTATTAATTATTTCTTCGTATCCTTAGTATTCTTCGTATCGTAAAATAACTTACGACGCTTACGAGATTTTGTAAGCGCCGTAAGATTTTCTCATCGAAAATCACGTTACTACGCTTACGATTTTTACGAAACCTGACCCCGTGTTTTTTCTTCGTAAACTATTTTACGATACTACGGATACGAAGAAATAATGAATACCCTCATTGAAAGCTTATTTAAATGAGTCGTAGAAAAGCTGGGGAACATTATTTTTTACGCAATTATTGCATTTCGGTAGAAATACGATTTAATCTAAAATTATCTTATAAATGCTCAAAACTTTAATTTTGCACAAGTTGATGATTTTGGACTGCATTTAAGGCCAACTCATTTAAAACTAATTTCTAACACTAAAAATAATGAAAGTCCGAAAAGACTATGAGCTTAATTCAGAAAGCTAAAAAGAGCTTAAATTTTGTGTATACATATGTACAAAGTTTACCCACCATCTTTTAACATGGCGGCCACCTTGTCAAAAAACTTTGTAAGATTCCTCTTCCCCACATGTTCAACCAGCTCGATCATGATTATGCGATCGAAAGTTCCCTGAATTTCACTCCAATCCCCGACCACAATTTTGGCCCCGGTTCCACGACAATATTCCGTTGCAGTCTGTCCCATTCCTGGCGAGTTTGTTACCCCGACGACCTCAACTTGGTAATTATCGGCCAGATGTTTCGCCATGGTTCCAAAACCACAGCCAATATCCAGAACACGCATGCCTGGCACGAGCGGTTGAAGTTTGGCCGTGATGAGGGAGAGTTTAAGCTTTTGAGCGGTACCCATGGACTCAACTCCGGTAGGAAAGTAGGCGGCTGACATTTGGATGGCTTCGTGTTCATCTCCGTCCGTCATGGTTAATCGGTGATAGCCCGTGGCTGGAATTTTAGTAGAATAAATTCAAATTTTAAGGATTTTTATGCATAAAATTGACTGACTTTTTCGTATAAAAAATCTATGCATAGTGAATTATGCATACAAAAGCCGAGATCGGCGATTTCGTGATCATCCTACCGTCGACTATGAACTTTCCGTATCGGCTCGTTATGTTGTCCATCCATTAAAATAACTTTAAATAACTTGACTTACGAAGATTATACTGCAGTTTAAAGTTTTTGGGAAGATGTTCCATATTAAGTTGTGGATTGAGGAGGACCCATTTCAAATAAGCTTCCAGATAAGGCAAGCTTCTGCGGTAGGATTTTGACCCCTCCGTGATTACCGCCGTGTCCATAAGTCGACCGAAGAGACCAGGCAGATCCCTGCAGTCCCACCAACCTTGGACGAAACCTTCGCCCAAGGCCACCTCTCCATAGGCGCAAACTCTCGCGTAGAATTTATTATTTGTCACAATCACTGCGATCGATGAAGCTTCATCCGGCTCACTACTTTTACTCGAAGGGTTTAATAAGACGCCTTTTCCGTGTAGGAATCGTCTCGCGCCATAAAAAACAGTTGCAAGAAGCATAATAAATGAACTGAGGTTTGCATGTAAATTTCTTCTGACCCAGTTGAATGTATGTAGAAACAGGTTTCCTACGAGACAAACCGGTACGCACGCATAAAAGAGCGTGCAAATATTACGGCGTCAAAAATCCTCGATTTTAGTACCCACACACCATACCTGTTCACGTTCATTTAATTACTTCAAAATGAAGAATGAATGAATGAATAATTCAAATTGATTTTCGAAGTGAATGAATTTTGGATGAAGGAAACAAAATTAAACACTACCCATACAGAAGGGATATGGAATTTTAACATGGGAAAGACAAGAAGACCTGGACAACCCACCCACTAAAATGATCACGCAATATATGGACGTTCCCTTATCTACTTGATAAAGGAATTTATTATTTTAGTTTTTTAATGGTTTATTTACTTTATGCTAATGCTGCGTGAAGAAGTGATTATTGTGTAGTTTGTATTAGTATTAGTATTACATGTGTATTTATGTACATTGTAGCTGGAGTACTTCATAATTTTTTTTATTTTCACATTATAATTGCACACACGTTATCATATCATGCATATTACACGTAGGAAAAGCTGACTACAAAGGAGTCGTACAAAAAAATCCCTAATCGTAAAAAAGCTCGTAAAAATCTTGGAGTACTTTTAACGTGACATGTTTTAGCAAGACTTATTATGCCCTGTCGTCGATTAGAAAAATTATTTTTAAGACATATTTTTTACACATACCAACGCCAAATCTTTACATGCCCAATATACTTATGACAAGTACTCAATTTAAGAATTTACACAGTGCTGAGGTCTGGTTTGTAAACGAGTTTGTCTTAAACTGGCATACCCATTTTTCCACTTGCATAAAAGATCACTTCACTTGAATGTCTACAAATTCATATGAATAGCTTCCTGGCTTGGAAACCGGTTTAATATTTTGCACCGATCATACTGAAATACGGAAATTTCAACTCGAAAATCGTTAGAGTGCGAAAAAAACGGTATTTCATTGTATATGTATTTATATCTATCTTAAAAATTTATAAATCTTCCACAATTTACTACTACAATACTATATGGCTAATCATATGGAGTAAAAAAATGCACATTCTTTTCAAAAAATCAAAATTATTTCCAATTACGTATGTACTAGAATAAGGGTGCTATTTAATCGACCATACATAATTTAAATGTGGAACACGCCATAAATAGTTTCGATAATTCATCCAATTGCGTATGTATGTACATACGTACACCAAGAAAAAACAGGACATCTTGTTGCAAAATAATAATAATAAAGAACTAACAATGGAGGTCTCCCAACGTGAGCACACATATTTCGACCAAACTAGCGTCAATCGATTATAATTATAATTAGTATGAAATTTGCAAATGGAACTATCTGCCAATGCGCACGTTTGACAGAGATATTTGCATTCAAAGCGGGAAAAATGCGCAGTAAATTTGGAAACTGAAAATTTTCCCAGCCTTGGGAATGCGTTTTATCCTCTTTTTATGTAAATTGTCTCCGTAAATGTTGCAGATATTTTCATCTGGAAATTTCATACTAATTTAGTTTGTGATGACATTAATTTGGTCCAAATCTGTGAGCATACGTTGGGAGACCTCCATTCTTAGCATTAGTTTGTAAATTGATCCCTGATCCACGTAAAAACTTATGAACAGTTTTCTTTCCTACAAGACAAACAGGTATGCGTTAATAAGGCCTGTTGGCAATAAAATCACTACAAAAAATTATTACCAATCATGGTAATCAAGACAATTTAATACCCAAGGCGGTACAACTCTATCCTATTTCGTACTTGTTCAGCATTAATGTCGTTCACTACTTTACATACGTACAGCATGCCAATTTTGTATGTCAAAATAAAAATTTGTTTAAACTGTGTATCCAAAGTCTTTATATTGAAACTTTGTCTCAAAAAAATGAAAGTTGTTGATTGAAAATTTACAATCAAATTGAATAAACGGGTTTGTCTTGAAAGGATTTATCTATGTAGAGAAGACAAGTAAAAACTTGTTTTAGCAAAACAAAAACAACAACAAATGCACGCATTATTATGATCATGTTTAGCTTTCATTGTTAAATACACATGTTACACATGAGTTTTAAATGAGTTGAAACTACGTTGGTCTTAAATGCAGTACAAAAATCGTCAACTTGTGCAAAATTAAAGTTTTAAGCATTATTGGACTCTAAGATAATTTTGGGGTGAAATCGTATAGATTCGAACGAAATAAAAAATTGCAAGTTGATAGTTTTTCATCTCGTTGAGATTTATACGATTTCATCCCAAATTTATCTGAGAGTAAAAAAAATGCTTGAAAATTGCACAAGCTGACGACTTTTTACTCTAAATTTAAAGCCAATTCGTTTTTAAAATCATGTGCAATTCTATTACCTAAATACCTCTGGAACTGAAATGTGACACTTAAATTTTTTAATTTGATTCAAAATAATTTTATACCTACGTATTGTATATTTTGAAACAACAATTAGAAACCGTTTTACACGCAGAAAGTGTTTACATACAATTATCAATTATTTGATTCAGATCTCTTACACATTAAATATTTAATATGTGTTTTACAATAATACTTTATACTATTTGTGCCATTTTGACCAAGGAAATTGTCCACGGTCAGGAAATAAGTCGTGATGTGAATAAAATAAAATTTCTACTCTACCCACTTGCCTCGTAAGGAGTAACAACATTTCATTTGCTTTGTGGATGCAAAAATAAATACTGTGGGTCGAAATAAGTGTCGCGTAACGCGGAAAATTTTACAATGGAAGAATTAATAAAGTTTGAATAATTACTTAAATTTCTTTCGTAACTAACAATGCGATGTGTGAAGTGTAACCCTCCGATTTGGTTGGAAATTTAAATCAGTATGGTCCATATCAATACAACCAATGTTTCTTGAGGCAGTTTGTGCGATGGTCAGAATTTGCCAAAATATTTGTGGTCACAGTTGAAAAAGAAGGCTATATGTGTCAAGCGGTGGAAGAAAGCTCAACTTCAATTCTCTCCCTGTGCTAAAAATTGCACATTTTTCTATTTTGACCTCAAATATTTTAATCGCACAAGCTGCCTCAAGAAACGTTGGTTGTATTGACATGGACCATATTGATTGAAATTTCCAACCAAATCGGAGGGTTACACTTCACGCCATCGCATTGTTACTGTTCATCCAGTATTATTAGTCGCAAAAAATTCTGAAAGGTTACCTGGCAGATTATTTATTTTTCAATTAGCAACCAAATAACCTCTCAGAAAATTTTCCAAGAAATTGCGACTATTAATATTGGATGAACAGTAGTTATGAAAGCAAATTTAAATAATTACAAAAGGCGTTAGGACATGGTTTTGACGAATTTGCGGGTGAATATCTCTGGCGGGGAGTTGAATTTTGAACTGATTTTTGGTCAGTTGCAAGATAATACTCTCAAAAAGATATATTTAAAATTTTAGGCCGATAGCTTTATAAATGCCCCCTCCAGTGCCCCCAGAGTTGGAAGGAGCCAAAAAAACACTTTCCAAACTGAATTTCTCATATAGCATGATAACCTATGAGGTCAGAGGTGAATGATTGTTAATATTACAACCCTAGATAATCATTGCATGTAATAATAAAATAATCTACATCAATTACATAACGTTGGGCCTCCATCGTCGCTGATACTTTTTCATGAAAATTGATAAATCGGACCGTGCACAGGAAAATTGACCTGCTGACCTTGAAAGCGGACCCACTCGGTCAAATGAAGATTGAGGGCAAAGCTCTAAGTGTCCCAAATAATATTAAATTAAACAGTGAAGATTTTGTGTAAACAGTTCTGGAGAACGACCCTAGCTAATCAGCTGTCGCGGAATCCTAAAAACTCGTGAACTTATTTGGAAAATTAATGATCAATTTTTTTCGAAAATAAATTTTACTAATCTTTTTGTGTCCCCTACTGCAGAACTATTTTATCTACAAGGTACAAGTGACAAAATAATAAAATTATTGCGTTTTGGTTAGTTAGATTATTTCTGAAGTTCGACATCGAAAACGACGGGAACTTTTCCAAAAAATTTATAAGGTCTGATGAAAACTCAGTCCGTGGGGTTTAACCACTTATCAAAATTGTGTCAAAAGTACTTACAGTGCAATATACTATATGTACCTTGGATAAAAACCACGTTAGGGATTTTTAGCATCAAAGTCGTAAAATGTGGGGGCCTTAAAAGTCGAGGAGTTGCGTTCACGAGAGTATTCCATTAGGACAAGTATGAAGCTAGACTACAAAAGGGACTAAAAAGATAAGCATGAGATAAAAGTGGTTTTATATAGTGAAAAACATGCTAAGTCCCTTGATAATAGTCGCAAAGACGAATTTTGCATCAGGACCTAATAAACAAATCTTTCGTTCAACGCCATTTTTTAAGAACACTGGTTTGGAAAACTAAAAAAGGACACCTCTCCAAATTTGACCTTGCCTCATTTCGCAGAGTACACAAAATCGGAAGCCAGATATGCTTACCTATAGTTTGAGACATGGGCTTTCACATAAAAAAAGTTAGAAATCTCTACGACTAAAAACCATCCCGCAATTAAGGTATGAATTCGTCAAAACCATGTCCTAACGCCTTTTGTATCCATACTTTATTGATTCTTCCATAGCAAAATTGTCAGCGTTGCGCGATACATGTTGCGACCACCCACAGTATTTATTTTTGGAACTGGTACCATTACTTAATCCGGTTCTCGTAAGGAACTGGTACTGGTACCAGTACGATTGCACCGGTACCTGGTACTCGATACTAGACAAAGCCCTCGGTATCAGTACCGGTACTCACAGTTTAGCTGACTAAACATATCGGTACCAATACTGGCTCTTTCAAACCCTGCCCACACCCACTGGCACGCCAATATTTCCCCCACCCATACATATATATTATGCCCATAACAATTACATCCACGTCGAACTATTTATTTCCACACCCATATTTGGAATTTGAAAAAATTTGAAATTTCTGAAGACAACATGTGTTCGACGTGATCGTTCAGAGACCGAACTCTCCGGCTGGCCACCCGATGGTCATACGCAGTGTTTCGCTTGGCAAAAACCAGATTGGCCAGACCGCCGGTCAAAAGCGGCCAAAAGTGGCTTTTGACCACTTACCAGAATAGGTGGCAAATGGTCAAAAGTGGTCAAAAGTGGCCAAAAGTGGCCAAAATGCAAAAATGGAGCATTGTGCGACAACGAATAATGATAAATTAATGATTTGACATTCAGGATTTCATCAGGATCTAGCAGAGCAAGTTGAAGGCTACTTATCTATGTTTGATTGGATCTAAAATTTTAAAATTGGTTATTAACTATACAAATAAGCAATAAATTACACATTGCATCATTAATAATTGACACAGGAATAGTTATGAATTGACCAATTAAATGAGCAATTAAAATATTCAAGTATCGAGCAAATGTATAAATTACTTACTACATTTGTCCACGTTGAATTTATTAGATTGGTAATTATTACAGAATATTTCAATTACTTTGTAAGAACTATGATTATTCTTTGTGCAAAGAATAAATAATACTGGCCGAGAGTCTGTTTAACCCCGCCGCGCAAACAATTAGCCAATAGAATACTTTTGACCACTTTTGACCACTTTCTACCATTTTGGCCATTTTCGACCACTTTTGACCACTTTTGACCACTGGCCAACAAAAAACGATTTTAGCCGGCAAAAGCGAAACACTGGTCATACGCTCGTCACAACTTGACGAAAAGTTAATTTTACACATAAATTCCTTCAGTTTGTTGAATAAGTCATGTCCTGTGATCATTTTGGTATTGCTGTTTGCCCCGAACACGTTGGACACCTCGGTATGTTCCCTTGTAAGATGAATACCTTGCCCAAGCCTGGAAAATATTGGCGTGCAAGTTGATGTTGTTATTTGATATCGGGAAAAAGGCGGAGGCCGTATGTATTTAGGCAAATATTAAATACTCAAAATTTCCCTAGGGATGTCACCTACTGTGAGGAGATAAAATTCAACGACAGCACGAGTCTTGCCTCCAGTTCGTTCCGTCCCAACATTTTGACTGTTTTTATTGTACATGGATTCGCTCAAGACCCGTCTTATTACATGTACAAAGTTAAAGATGGTAAATATGTAAATATGAAATATTCATGTCAGGGTATTCCGACCCCGGGATATAATGGGTTGGGGTTTTGCTGGGTTTTATTGGGTCGTAAATTAATAAAACTAACGGGTTTTACTATGTTACAGGGGTTTTCCTGGGGTTTTACTAGATTTTATCTAAAATTCATATAGATAAATTAATAGAATCAATTATTTTCAGGTACATATCTAACTAGAATTAAGCCCTCTGATTAGTATTCCGAAAATTTCTATATTTATTTCTGATTTTTCCTTATGACCTAAAAATCACAATTTACAGCTTAACTTGGAGTTTGATCATATTAGTGGTTTTGGGGTGTTCCTGATATTCTGCATTAGTTTTATGGTAACTCTTCACAAAATACATTAATTTAACAAATTAGTGTAACATTGTAAGTTATATTATGTAGCTCACCCCAAACATTGAGCAAAACCCACAACCCCAAAACCCGTCAATACCTAGTAAAACCCCGGGGAAGTTGTTTTCACGGTAATACCCCGGGTTTTCCCGAACCCTGATTTATGTACATATGTCTAATTTTATGCATAATTTTTTTTATGCAGCATATCTCCACGCGAATCTTCCTCTCAACGTAATCATGGTGGACTATGGAGACTTGACTAAATTTAATGGGTCATCATTAATCACCGTTGCTTCGGCGTACGTACAATCAGTCAAGAATGTACCTCGGGTGGGGGCTAGAATTGCCGAATTTATAAGTTTCCTCATACAAAATAACGTTTTGTCGTTAAATTTGGTCCACGTGGTGGCTGTTTCGATGGGATGTCATGTATCTGGGGAAGTGGGGAATCATATCAAAAAATTATATGGTGGCCAGCCAATTGCCAGAATTACGGGTAAGTTGGGGAAAAATATACTTATTTACTGGTCATCCTCAAGCATGGAAGGGAAATCGGGCTTCGAATTCCGCTCAATTTGTCACTTGCTGACACATAATTGGCTTAAAATGTGGATTAAATTAGTACTGGGGCTTGTTCCATTCAGAATTTTCTGAAAATTTATAATTTAATAAAGCAACTAAACATAAATATTTTTTGTTCAAAACTCGCTCCAGTACTCAAAAAAACAGGGGATTAAGAAAAATTAAATAAAAAAGCTTCCTCGCCATAGCCGATTCAATACATAGATTTGTGCTTCCAGCAATTCCGGTGTAGAAAATGGGGCGATTTTTTATTTCAAAAGTTAAAAAATCGATGGTTTTGGTCTGAGTTTTGAACTAAAAGCTACTTGTATTTCGTGGATGTGTTAACTTAAAAATTAACAAAAAAAATCAGGACGGAACAAGCCTGGCACACCCGTTGCAAGTTGATGTAACCTCTGGATTAGAATTAGGTTCGCTTAGCTTGTAGTTTGCCAAGGCCCGTAGAAATAAGGCAAAAATTGAATGAAACTCGAAGTCATATTTTTTGCTGCGTCTGAGGAAGACCTATTTCATGAAGGGATTTAATAATTAATTGAGTAACATTACATGCCATAAATCGTGCCCATTATCAAATGTATGCATAACAACTATTAATCGCTACTCCATATTTGAAAACACACCTTCACGTTGGCAGGACTTGACCCAGCTGGGCCTTTGTTTGAGGGGCCAATAAGTTTTCGGGCGCTCGAGAAATGGGATGCTGCATTTGTTGATGTCATTCACACCAATCTTTTCGGCTACGGGACAACATTGGTGGATGGTTTAGCAAATTTTTATGGTACGTAAATAAGCTTAACTAATAATTCATGAGGTTAAATAAGGCAGTGCTGTTGGAAGTCCGAACTGGATCTTTATGTTCATATCTAAGATAATTCTTTGTGTTCATGGAAATTTCGAGCCTTTCAATTGTAAAGCACGAAATTAGGAATAAATTTAAACCAAAATGGATTAATCCATTTATAATTAGCTGTAAAATTTGAGGTTTACTGAAAAAAATCATGCTCATGCTTTGTAAATGCAAGGAGTGATGAGGAGAAAAACTCAAACCGGAGTTTATAATTCCACACTCATTTAAATAATTTGTAATTTTAAATAATGAAATAATTGGCACAAAGAAAACTAAATAGCATTGCCTGTTTGCATCTATGTAGCGAATGGCGGTATAACTCAACCTGGATGTCCAGATGGTCCAGTGGGTACGTGCAGTCATGGGTATTCCGTCGATTTATACGCTGCTTCTATTACGACACCATTCATCGCGTGTTCGTGCCTACTACCACTCTTCAATTGGAATCCAGTCACTACATCGAACTGCTTAAGCCCGTGCCAAAATCCGACCTACGTTGGGCCCTACTGTTCCTCTGAGTGAGTTCAGAACTGATATTACACAAAATTACGGTAAATAGTAGACGCGCCTAGAAAATCGTAAGAAAACCTGAACGAAATCGTTCGAGAATGTTCGCTATTACAGAACAGAGCCAAACGCTACTGATTTTAGAGATCCCGTACTATATAGTGGCGATGGAAAACTTTGACCTAAAAATGGTTAAAAAATGATTCTTGAAATCTCAAATTTTGGTATAATATGTCAAATATATCTGACCACGTGTCCTCAAAAGTTCATAAGCTTTCCTTGAGAAACAAATTTCGTACGCAACTTCAAAGCGAGGAAGTCGGGAAACGAGTTTTTTGTAAGTACCAAAATCTGAGCGACAAAGACTCGAAGAAGGCTTGACTAAATTTCAACAAAGAGAGGTGTGGCCGTGCAAAAATTAGGACATATATAAAAAAGTATGGCGAATCCGAAAATATCAACTTCAAATACGCGCAACAAGAAAAAACCATCATATTGACCCCTTGAAAATGAAAAACGATTAAATTTATTTTTGGAAAGTACGGATCCACGTTTGTGCCTAATTCGACCATGAAGTTGAAGATTAATCCAGACTAGGCGCATCATATGGAGGCTCATAAGTTATGGGTCAAAGCGTATTCAAAGAAATCTGCGGCAAAGCATACGGAAGGTCAAGAACAAATGGTGAACGCAAGCCCTCCCAAGCTTTACAACAAAATTTCACCAAAATAGTTGGTCATTGGGGACGAGTCTTACGGCTTCAAAAACGTGACAGAAACTCCGGGAAGGCATTTTTTTGTGGGAAATATATCTCTCAACTGAAAACCGAAAAGAAATTAAAATGTTCTTCGAAATTTCTCAAGAAATTTCATGTTTGGCAGGTGTTGGATAAATTTGGGCATGTTTCGGACCCCTCAGTTCAAAAGGGTTGTATGCAGGCACAGGTTTGTTTTCGGAAATGTGAGATAGACCGTCTGATTCCTTTCATCAAGGAGTATCAGAAAATATAACATGTAATCTTTTGGACCGACCTTGGACCAATCCATAATGCAATGACTATCAAGGAAGAAATTGAAAAAAAATTCAGTTTGACGTTGAAAAATGAAAACCTCACATTCAACCCTTATCTTCACGCAATAAAAAAATTTGGGCTATATATAAGAAGACATACTCCCAGCTTTGTAAAACAGCCGAACCTTTAAGAAAATTTCAATTCAGGTAGGAGATAATTACCCTTTAAGTTGCAAAGTCTTCCGAAAAAGCAGTAATAGCGGGCGTGAAGAAAAAGGTTAAGTACTAGATGGACAATGGATATCAGTCTTCTTTGTTCGCGAATATCTGTGGCTGGATATATTTAGGATATTAAACCAAAATTTGAGATTACTAGAATCATTTTTTGACCATTTTTAGGTCAAAGTTCTCCATCTATATAGTACGGGATCTCTATTTGAGGCGCCGCCGGAACCGAGAAAAATGGGCGGCGCGCCGCCCGCGGAAAAATATCCGGCGCGTCGCCGGGTAAAAAAAATGATTTCATGGAATTAAAAAGCTAAAATGGTCAAAAATATCAAAATTTTTGTTTTGGAGGGTTTATTTTTGGTTGGGAAGACAAATACTTTTGAGAATTTTTTTCGAATTTTGACGTTATTAGAAATGTCAAAAGTATGTACATTTTTCGCCGCCGATAGATATCGACGTTGAGCTGTGTTACAGAAACGGTTACCAATTGCAGGCAAAATATTTAGCTGCTTAAAGGATTCGCTGGGATAAGTCTTGTAAATAGTAGAGTAGATAAGTAACTCAACATTTTTAAATCTTCCTTTCTAGGGCAAGAGGGAAATTTTACGTTACAACGCCAAAATTCAATGTGACTTGTGAATGTAGTTTTGGTTTTGATAAGCTAATTGGTAAGGAAATGTAAATACGAGAAAACGGTGGAGATATAAGGGTACTCATCTAATGTTGTTCAAATTGTAGGTTGAGTGGTTAAGAGGAGTCCAATGTTTCGAACGGTTTGTTGTTCTTCGAGAACGAATAACTTTGTGACGTATGTATATTGACATCGTCTGAAGATAACTAACGAACTTTAAACGTCGTAAGATTTTGTCATCGAAAATCACGTTACTACGCTTCCAATTTTTACGAAACCTGATGCCTTGTTTGCTTTTAGGATTCTAAGGACACGAAGAAATAACAAGTACCCTCAATATATGTAAAATGAATGTAGATGAAAACCACACCAAGTGTACTACAAAACTCTTTTCCATATTTAGCGTGAGGCAGAGTGAGATTCGGGTTCTGGTGGGTATCCACAACCATCGCGCGTCAGTGCCGTATCCGTCTAACTTTGTCGCACTCACTCAATCATGCGTCTTATTTAATTAACCATACTGGGCTACTTAAATGTTGTCTTATTAAAATACAAAAAAACTTAAATGTTGGTATATCATTAGCCCTCGTTTGTTACGGCACTTGCCGTATAAGCCCCTCCCTTAGAAACTTGGACCCCAAAAATCTCACGGTCCCACCCATTTCTCGTCGGGCAACAAAAGCTGAAAATGTAGCCCTTCATAAGGAGAAAATTCTGGCATCAGGTTGTCAGCCGAGAAATGGCTGGGACCATGACTTTTTTAAGGATTTATGTGTATGCAAAAAAACCGCCAATTTTCGAATTTTGAAACTCTTGATGCATCAAAATGTTCGTATTCCAGGGGGAAGTCAAATTGCAAATGCAAGTTGGGGTCTTATTCTTTTAGTGCCGAGCGTACATTGACTTTATCATTTTTCACAATTTCCTTTAACAATGTTTGAAGGGGGGGTGGTTGCATATAATTCGAAAATACCTAGGGTATATTATGTTTCTACCCAAAAATAAATTTTGGATTTTTCTGGGAAATTCGGTGAAATCGACGCGAAAAGAGCTTGTACTTTTGGCTCATTTTGTACCTGTAATATATTTATTTATCTATGTATAATGAATTTAGAAAAACGTATTCTGAAGTTATCTTGACTTAAATTTGTAGTGCGTGTTTTTAGCACATGTACATAGATTTTAAAAATATATAATTTATTGAAATATTTATACCAAAGATAATACAAGATTATTTAATTATTACACTGCATTGACCTGAGTACGCCCAATGAAGAAAAGAGACATCATCATATTCTTACTTACATATATATGTATTTGCATACCAAGATCAACGAACCTTGCACAATGTGTTATTTGTGTAAATAAATATGTATGTATGTACGTGTAAGGATTCAACAAACACGGAATGAGTGTTCGTTGATCAAGTTAAAACACAGATATCTCAGTCAACCCTTTTCTTGCTAGGTAAGCATTTTTTCGGGTGTTTGGCATTTCATTTACGAAGTTAATGCAGCAAAATGCTGACCACTGCATGCATACATATGTATATATATATATATATACATGCTAAAACTATCATTTTCCAGGAAGCTGGGTTCTTAAAGCATCGTGTTTTAATCCTTCAATATTACTTCCAGGAAAAGGTAACCCATTTATCGCGACAAAATTTCATTTCGTGTTGTCTCATCTCTCAAGTTGGGCTTCATTTCGCCAAATTGTCTCGATTTGTTCGGACGGATATTAGCAATTTGTGGCTGGAAGGTCAGATTTTCAGCAAATATGGGAAACTCTAAAATATTACTACTTTTCGGCACAGTTTTAAGTTTGTTATTTCTCTTGATAATATTACAAACACCGACAGCCAACGCGGTTAACCCATCGTATACAACAGATACAAATCAAGGTAATAAATTCTCAGTGTCGTTTATTATTAACAAACTAAATTATTAATTCATTGCTCCTTCATATCCTTAATATTTTTGGTATCGTAAATTGTGTATGTATGTACCTAAGTTACGACGGTTACGAGATTTCGTATGCGTCGTTAAAAAAATTGTTATCAAAAATCACGTAACGAAATAATCTTACGATTTTAACGAGGCTTGCCTGACCCTTTCTTTTTTCCCTACTAATTTACGATATCAGCATAATTATGAATACCTTCATTATTAAAGAAAATTGTTAATTTGAGCATATATGTACTTAAACCTATGGGAATTTTAATTTATAGCAACTTCGTCATCCCAATATTCCACCGCAGCTAAAAATCATCCCCTCGACCCATTGTCCCCTACGGAAATCGCGTTAGCGTCCAAACTAATCCGATCATATTTTGTCTCGTCCCACCCCGTGCTCTATTTTTCCACCGTGACGCTAAAAGAACCCGCGAAATCTCTCCTGTTAAACGCCTTTCTGGACGATGCTACTCCTCCCCATTTCATCACGCGACACGCCTTCGCCAACGTGATGGACCCCGTGACTGAGACAGGATACGAGGTCGTGGTCGACTTAACGCGAAAAAAGGTCACTTCCGTGGTCAAACTTGACCCTGGAACGCAGCCAATGTACGCGATCGATGAAGATCCGGACATTAACGCGGTCCTTTTGGCGGACCCGCAGGTCCAGTTGAGATTGGCGGCTATAGGATTGACCAACTTGTCCATGGTCGCTCCGCTCTACTGGTAACAATATGTTTTAATAATGAATTTTGTTACCGCATAGTGATAATGTATGTATTAAAGCAATTGAAATATCCGCTTAACTCGATTCTTAGGGATTTCGGGTACCTCGGCGATCGTCCCGAATATCTTGAGAAACGGGTTGTCCAGGTCTTCTTCAGTTTTCAAAACGTCCGAAACGATAACCACTATGGTAACTGATTACTCACATATGTTTTAACATTTCTGGCGGGAGATTTCTAATTTCGCGGGCTACCTATATTTGTTTAGCACACCCCCTCGGATTCGTCGCCATCGTTGATATACTAGCTAAGACCATGCTTGCGATTGAAGACCTTCCTACAACTCTTGGCTTCCAACCTAGCTCGGCACCTTTCGGCGACACGTCGGCGCCCTTCATGATGGCCAATTATGACCCCACCCTCCTTCCCGCCGACTCTTTCCGCAAAAACCTCCGCCCCACGACGGTCAGCCAGAGTGGCGGGCCATCCTACAAAGTCAACGGGTATCAAGTCGAATGGCAAAAGTGGAAGTTCAGAGTCGGGTATGACCTTCGCATAAATTTCCATTTTGCATAAATTACAATTTTTCATAGACTTCTTAGTCATAAAGTTTCTATAAATTTGAACTCAGATTCAACTCCCGCGAAGGTCTCGTCCTCCACAACATAAACTATAATGACAAAGGTCACGTGCGACCGCTGATATATCGCGCCGCCTTATCTGAGCTCTTCGTCGCTTATGGCGACCCGCGACCACCATTCCATCGAAAAATGGTAGAAATAACATACTGATTTGAATATTACAATTTTCCCGCTTAAATAACATGATTGAAGTCACATTGAAATCAAAACCGCCCAATTTAAAAAAATCGCTAAAATTCATGCATCTCACTATCCCCAGGCTTTCGACGCCGGTCAGTACGGCGTTGGTCAATCTACGCATCAAATCCGCCCCACGGCTGATTGTAAGGCAGGCTCGATCCACTTTTTCGACATGACCGTGTCCAACAAAGCCGGCCTCCCGGTCACCATTCCCGCCGCCGTTTGCATGTACGAGGACGACATAGGTCCACTTATGAAGAAATATAACCCACGCGATCGGCGCGCTTACGTCGTGCGTAATCAGCGCCTCGTCATCAGCTTCACGTCCGGCCTCGGAAACTATGACTACGAGTGGAAGTGGATTTTTCATCTCGACGCGTCCATCCGGATGGAAGTTAACCTTCACGGAATTGATAATCCGACCTTCGTTTCGAACTTGGGGACTGATCGGCCAGAAACGCCCATCCATGGCACCTTGCTCACCCACACGCCCGGAATTTTGGCGCAGAATCATCAACACTTTTTCGCAGTTAGGATTGATACGGAGATCGATGGGAATGAGAACAGTGTCGCGATGGTGGACGTGGTTCCGGATGGTGAGGAAATGACGTCTTTTGCATCTGATTTCATGTTTTTTTTAATCCTTGCATATTTTTGGTCTTCTTGATATACCAGTTTTTTTAATGGAATGAACCCTACTAAAAAATAAGTGGTAAAGTTTGGGCCTTTAAAATTCACGGCAAAGAAATTTTGTTTTTAATGTTAGATTCTAAAATCGAGACCATGTTTTTTTTGACTGTTTAAAAAGTTTACAAATTTGTAAATTGCATGCAGCTTTATGAAACTATGTAGAAAAGCAGTTTTTGCGTTTAAAGATATCAGGGTTTTACTTTACCCACCTTTTGAGCTTAATCCCCAGCCCAGTGGGTAAAATGGAAAAAATGGGGAAAATGGGTATGAAGGGTTATACTGAGGTGGTTGGCCACCACCACCACCATTGGGGGTAGTTTATTTTCCTTGTTTTGTTCTGTTCTTATTGTTTATTAAATAAACCACTCGATTTTTTATTTTACCGTTCAATAATTAGGTTGAAAATTGCCAGTTTAGTAAAAATAAAATTACACTCTGGGTAAATTCTGGATAAAAACGAAATATCCTAACAATTTACATTTATTTTAATCTCTCATAACGGATAACAATTTATCTTTTGTCATTAGATCATGATGTTGATAGCCAATATGAATCAACCACCTAATATAACCTTACCCATGAAGAAGTAAATGCAAACAATTTCGAAGAAAGGAATACAGAGACAGCCAGTAATTATCTATGTTTTTTATAATTTTTCAGTGCTCTCGTGTTATTTGATACGATGAATTACTTTATCTTTTAAGTTGGGAGTGAAAAGGTGAATCATTTTGCCCCAAAAACGTGTTTTCCCCATTTTGTCCATTTTCCCCACTTGCGGGGCTTTGGGGTGGGTGGCTAAAACCCATTTTACCCACCCATTTTCCCCACCCTATTTTCCCCACGGTAAAACCCTGAAAGATATGCATAATCTTATCTGTACCCGTTTTAAATTTTCTAATGCATATAAATATTTGAAATCTTTCTATAATTGTATGTGAATAGTTATATTTTCGACGTCATGCAAATATTTATTGTTATGCAAAGGAACGAAACACAGTAAAATGTACACATTATAATTCCCTCAGGTCCGACTGGATCACCGCAAAATCCGTACGGAAACGGATTTCGTGCCGTCAACACCTTGTTAAAGACATCTTCTCAAGCTCACGCCTGCGCAAATCAAGAGCGCGCGCGATCCTGGCACATTTACGGGAACTTGTCGCGACTCCACCCCTTTTCCCATACCCCAATGGGATACCGTCTCGTCGCAGAAAATCCGATCTACCTCATGATGCAAAGGGACAGTCCGATCCATCCGAAATGCGGCTTCGTCGACCACACGGTGTGGGTTACGCCGTACGCGGAAGATCAGTTGTTCGCGGGTGGGGTGTATCTAAACAATTCCGGTCTTCCTGCCTGGGTCGCGGCCGCGCCAAATGCAAGCCTCGTCGAGACTGATCTAGTTTTATGGCACGTGTTCGGACTTACCCACATCCCGCGGGTGGAGGACTTTTCTGTCATGTCGACAGAGTGAGTTAATTTTTTAAATTGTTTGTGAACCTGGTTGTAATTTTTGATACGTTGGTCTTGCGAGTTTAATATGAAATTGGGCGTACTCACGAGAACATTTCATTTATAAAGCTTAAAAATTTATTTAATTAGCAAATTTTCCCAGCGCCAGTGCAAAAAAATGGGTTTTGGAAAAGTGGATTCGCAATACAGGATTTCAAAAATTTCCACCTATTTCCGTAATTTCTATTTTGAAATCGCTGTTGCTAAAAAGATTCTCACCGTCTAAAATCACATAAATAGTTTTCCACGTAACGTTTTGCGAAATCTCAAGACTTGTCTGGTTGTTGGTTATTACATTCTCAATTTCCAAGATATGCAAAAGTTATCACGGGAACCAGTACCCTAAATACAGATCGGTTTTAAGAAGGACAGATTTTATTGCATGAACCTGCAAAATGCGCAACATTTTACATGGCATGCAGTGGATGAAAAGCTTGTTTAAAACCGATCCTCATTTTATTACAGGTCTGCAGGATTTTGGTTGAAGCCGGTCAACTTTTTCTTAGAAAACCCAGCCCTGGATGTCCCTTCTTTCCTCCATATTCAATCTTAGCAAAGTACTAAATACAATTATATATTACATTACAGCAAATCACAAATTTTGCTATATTTGTAATAAAGCGAACATTGCTAATTATTTCGGCAAAGTCCTAATCCAGTTGGTACATACATATTTCTTTACCTATATGTTTTCGAGACACATTTAGCAACGATTTTAGTGTGCACTGTGTAATCAATACCTCGTTTAGCAAGCGTTCTAAGAAATTGTTACAATTAAGTAAAAAAAAACGTTAATGGATATCCTGTAAAAAATCTACGAGAGACTTGTATGCAGCATTGTCGAAACACTAATGTTGGAAGAGGTATTTTGGAAACTACATTAGAAATGTTTATGTAATATGTACCAGAGATTTTTTTACACCTTACACAATCCACAGTTTTATTTGAACACTTTTAATTTATTTTAAGTAATTAACCAATTAATATGAGCAATATTTAAAAATCCTGTTTGCATACGGAAACAAATTGTATTGCGCGAGAACTATTACAAAAATAGATCTACCATAACCGGTTAACAAAATATTTTGAGATTTTCATAAATTATTCATGTGAAATTGACGATAAAATTTTTAGAATAAAATATTGACCAAATATTACGGTCATCATCCTCGATTCCGCACACATCAATATCAGAACAAGTATCGTCATCGGAAATGCCAGCCACACTTTCTTCCGTCTCCATGACGTGTTCCTGTATCCCCACAATGCCAACTGATTTCTCCAATATACGAGCTGAAATAGTTTGTAAGAATCAGGGGGCGGATACATATACATTTACGAAAATCGCAGAACTAAATGTGCCTATTGTTTACGAAAAACCGCAAAATATTGATAAGCTACCATTTTGGGTACTTATTTACTGCGCACTTTCTAAGGATAAGTACACGTTTTACGTAAATGACCATGACGTACCTTTGCGGGTCGTGTCTTGTGCAAATTTTACAGTAATTAAATTGGTGATCGGTTGACACTAGTCTGGTCGAAATTTGAAAGCATATTTATCCTAGGCTAGGAGGCCATTGATGAGTATTCTGACGATTCGCGAAACTTGAATGAACTTCAGTAAACAGTAATTAACTCCTATTGACAGTTAGTAAATGCCACCGATTAAATATAGTTACATAACTATAAGCTGTTATTGACCCACGTATGTATGCAAGTAAATATTTACCCACCCGGGGTTCAAGATTACGTCAAAGGAACGACTATTAGTCGCTATTTTGATCCGACATTTTCAACTTTGTGTACAAAATCATCCCAAGTAAATTAAAGACAAGGGCAACATTTATGTTGGGTCTAATTGGATACAGTGCAGTGGCCGGGGAAACAGTGGGGACATTAACATTATGGGATAGGGAAGAGACGGGGTTAATGTATGTCACATACAGTGTCGGACAGATGTCTACGTCCACATAGTCGCGTCAATTTCATTTTCAAATTGTCACTGAACTACTGAACCAATTTTCATCATTGATATATCAAATTCTCACAAATTTAACGTAATTTCATAGCACATTATTAGTTTTCCGCTAAAAAATTTATTTTAGGCCAGAGATGTATTTTAATTCAAAATGAAAACAATTGGATGGACAAAAGTCAACGTCCAGTAAGAGAAAACATACAAAAAAAACTGTAATTTATAAGGAATGTTATAACAATTAATTTTTAATATTTGGTTGGGCCTCCGTTCGCTTTAAGGACGGCTTCAAGGCGTCGAGTCATAGAGTTTACCAAATTCTTGGTCACATCTTCAGAAATGGTTTCCCAAACTTCACGAATTCTGGATTTAAGGCCCGGAATTCCTGAAAAAGATTGTTTTCTTATTTCTCTTTCAATGTGGTCCCACAGATGCTCAATGGGATTCAAGTCTGGAGATTGGGGAGGCCATTCTAGCTTCGGAATTTTTTTTTCTTGAAGTATTCCATGGTGGACTTGGCAGAGTGTTTCGGATCGTTGTCTTGTTGGAAGACAAATCGTCGTCCAAGTCCAAGTTTTCGAACAGATTCCTGGATATTACGGTCAAGTATTCCCTGGTACTTGTATTGGTCCATAATTCCGTCAATAAATTCCATTTTTCCTGCCCCACTTGAAGCCATGCATCCCCACACCATTACCGACCCGCCGCCGTGCTTAACTGTGGGGTTGAGATTTTTTGGATTCAAAGCTTCTTTTGGATACCTCCACACTCTACGACGCCCATCTGACCCACAGACATTGAACTTTGACTCGTCAGTCCATAAAATATGTCCCAGAATGTTTGTGGCTTGGAAATGTGGTCTCTGGCAAACTTCACTCGTTTGGTTGCATTCCTCGGTACAATAAGAGGCTTCCGGACTGCTCTGTGGGATTTCAAATTTCCCTTGTTCAGTGTTCTTTGGATGGTCCTAGGACTAACTTGTTTGTCGAACATCTCCTTGATCTCGGTAGATAGCTTTGGAGCACTAAGTGAGGGTGTAACGTTGACTTTGTTGAGCACGTGGCGTACTTCTCGGTGAGCCAAAATCGGTTTTCGACCACTTCTGACCTTGTTTTGGACTGAACCATTAGCTTTAAAGTTCTTAATGATTGTCTGGATGGTTGTCCTTGCTAATTTATACTTGGTCCATATTTGTCTCTGCGACAGCCCCCTTTTTGTCCACCCTTCCAGTCCTGAATGACAAGATCTCGAATAGCGATAGGAATTTCCTTGCGTGTCGACGCCATCATATTTTTCTGGAAGAAAATTATTTAAAAATTAATGCGGCATATGTTATTGATAGATTTATTAAGTTACCTGATTTTATAAATTGGAGAGATTTTTGTTGTTGACAATTAAAGTGAAGTGGACGTAGACTTTTGTCCGCTCAAATTTCATCCTCTCTCGCTCTGCACTATGATTCTCAGTTTTCCCAGAATTTTCAGAAATAACTCATATGTTTTATGAAATTACGTTAAATTTGTGAGAATTTGATATATCAATGATGAAAATTGGTTCAGTAGTTCAGTGACAATTTGAAAATGAAATTGACGCGACTATGTGGACGTAGACATCTGTCCGACACTGTAGAATAAGATCCACATTCGACATCGAATAACCGTGGGGGCCATTGCCCCACGCCTCCGCGGTGACTGGTGGATAAAAAGTGAGGTAACTCCTACACAATAATTTGTGCTACAGTTGGACTGTTATAAATATAGGTAATCAGAACACTCGGATTTTCATGCCAGAATTTAACAATGCTTTCGAAAGGACAATCCTACTTCTGGTATTGGGTGTACCCCATGAAATTGTGCAACCTAAGTTTCTGTATTCCCTACAAATATGATGAAAAAACGGAATCCTTTCAACTAATTGGGCCCAAGGCGAATCGAATTTATAAAGCGACCCTGCTATCCAATGTGGTTTATCTGTTTCTTATGTGCGCACATTTACTTCTTAATAGAAGCAAAATCACACTTCAGAACGTGCTAATAGGCGCCGACATTATATTTGCCTATTTCACGGCGGGAGTTTGTCGATTAACCTTTTTCATCTTGGAGGACGAGGGGTTATCTCTGCTCAATGGATTTCTACAATTCGAAAGGAACTTGCTGAGAAGTTAGTGAGCTTTTAAAAAAGGCATTAATTTTGTTTAATAATGCAGTAAAATAAAACATGGTTTTGTTTTTGGCGCCTAAGAATATTATGGTCGCAACAGTTTAGCAACATGAGGGAATTACTAAAAATTCACGCCCTTGATAAGAGTAAAATTGCAGAAATTTGTTAGCTACATAACTTCAAAGTATTTGTAGAATTTTGTAAAAGTTTATAAGTTTACCGAATTTACGGGTTTTACAAGGTTAGCAAGTATGAATTGCCTCACTAATTTGTTAGTGAATATTAAATTACAGGTGTTGAATCTTATGCAAATGGTGAAGATTGTATCTTCGCATGGTACAAATGTCTAGGTCTCTAGGTATATGTAGATATTCATATGTATGTACATACATATAAATACAAATTCTCCTTAGACTGACAGTGGCGTAGTTGACCAGAATTCTCAATTTCTGTAAAAGTTCAAACCTGTATGAATATGTACCATATAACGTAAAGCACTAATTTCACGGCTCATTTCCATTTTTTCTAGAAATTTTAAGTCTGTGAGAAACGGTGTCTAAATTTGAGCACATTGTCCACTGGCAAGTTTCCATTTGTTCGAAATGTTGTCGAAGGGACAATCCTACTTCTGGTATTGGGTGTACCCCATAAAATTGTGCAACCTTAGTTTTTGTATTCCCTACAAATACGATGAAAAATCGGAATCCTTTCAACTAATTGGACCCAAGCAGAATCGAGTTTATACTACGACCTTGCTATCCAACTTGGGTTATCTGTTCATTATGTGCGTACATTTGCTTCTTAATAGAAGTAAAATCACACTTCAGAACGTGCTGATAGGCGCTGATATTATATTTGCATACTTCACGGCCGGAGTTTGTCGATTAACATTTTTCATCTGGGAAGACGAGGGGCTCTGCCTGCTCAATGGATTTCTACAGTTTGAAAGGAACTTGCTGAAAAGGTAGTGAGCTTCTAAAAAACATTAATGTTGTTTAATAATGCAATACGATAAAACATATTTTTTTCTGACATCTAAACATATTTTATCCGCAGTAGTGTAGCAAAATGGGGAATTTACATATGTTCGTATTCATTCTAGGCCCATATCAAAAAAAGTTATCAAGTTTGCAACAATTTTAATACTTTTAAAATTAGCGGATCTCATGCCTAGTATTTTTAAAAATTATGCAAGGCGAGCAATAAATATAACCCTCAGCATAAATATAATCTTGTGGGTACCTGTAAAATTATTCGTAAAAGTTATGTAGGTTTCCTTGGACTTAAGTATAGAACTAAATCGTATTTCTAACTGGAAAAACTATAATCTTTGTCAGGGTGAAAGCATTATAATCGTGTTCAAAAATTAATTTTGCCATCTCATATTTAGGTTTCGACAACTTGAGTGACAAGATTCGAAATGGTGTCACGTATGCAAAAGTGGTATTTGTCTTTGCAAACGCATCCTGCGTCTCGATGGGATTCGTGGTGGGAATCCAATTATATTTCGCACCTTGTACTCCACCTTACATTGGATCGATGCGATCTGCCTGCTTAAATCAGGAATCACCGGGACCAATCGACTTTCTCGGAGTGATTTACCTGCTAATTGATGCAGGGATGTATTTTCACGCAGCGCCACCCTCTGGGCTAATCATTGCCAGTTATCTTTTATGCATTGGAATATCTTTACAGGAATATCTTTCTGTAATGTCCGGGTAAGAATACTTATATGTATAGGTTTTAAACATGGCTATCGCTCTGTAATTCGCTGAAAACTTCTGGTTTCTATCACGAAAAAGTAACCAAATTTTCGAGTCAAGGTTTCAACCATAAAATAAAAAAAAAACTAGTAGCGAATGGCCGTACTGATATCAAAATCTTATTTCATGTGGCACGATTGGTTGTAAAAAAAACTTATAGAAACAGTCACTCTTCCTGGAAACTTTCTCAATTAAAACCTCAAGGTTTAAACTTCAAGTTCTGCGACATGCCGCAAATGTGGAAAAACTTTTGTTAATGATTAAATTATTAATTTGTTATATTTTCGATCTATTTGCAGTTTTGATTATTGTCATGGTAAAATTTGTTTCTTATGTACATCCATCTAGAAAATTGATGTTTCGTTGTGACAAGCAGCGACAAAGAGAAACTCAAGTAATCAAATCCTTCCGTGCGTACACTCAATGTCGTATTTTGGTCACCCAGATGAACCTCATGTTTAAGGATTTACTCATTCCCGGGCTTTACGCGGTGCCCTCGATCGGGATAGTTTTCGCCCTTTACGTCATCATCCGACTCCACGGAGTAATTTCGCTGGCAGGGTTGTCGTTCTTTGTCATTCTTCTAATGGATTTTGCCCTAACGATAGCAATTGATCTTGCCGCTGTTGGGTTTGTGTACTCAATTTCGGTTAAGGTGACGGAAAAGTGGAAGAAGTTGGTGTTAAAATATGCATGTTAACAAAGTTTTCCATATTTATCAATTTTTAAGTTTGTCGACTTTTATGAGGGCTGAGCATTTTCCAACCTTTTTCCCAGGACAAGGGATTAAAAGGGTCCTTTTGTTTTTATGCCTCATTAGAAGGGACACTTCGTTTGAGCATAACTCTGCGTAGTTTGTATGGTCACTTCTGACCACATATTATTACATATGTATGAATGTCTCCTATGTACTGTCAAAACCTTAAAACCAAGTTGTTTAATAAAAATCACCATCAGTCTAAAAATATCTTCCAGCGAGATCATTTTTACTTTCATGGTAGCAAAGCCGTTAGTTTGTATGATTCATATTGTTGGTCTCAACCTGCCTCATTGAGTGTCTCAAAAGTGCCCCAGTCTCAGAGTCTGTTAAAGTCTCACAACGAGAAGAACTGTTTCCTGTTCAACACTTGATAAACTGAAGTAGATCAGTGTTATTGTTGTGAAGTGAAAAGGTCAATTCATCAGTTAATAATAGCAGTAAGTCTCCACTGCCCAGTGCCAGTCTGGACGGAGTAAGCCTGTAAAAGTGTGCCGTGAATTGGACCATTGTTTGGACAAGAGACATCAACCCTTTGACTCTACCCGAAGCTGAACCTTCCGCCCGAGGACGAGTTTTATTGAGGACGACCACTCTACCCAAATCCTGAGTTCCCGTCTACCAAATCTCGACCTTTTTCGATTCTACTGCTCTTTATTAGGCAAAGAGAAGGTAACAAGTCTATTTCTGTTTTCGCTTCTGCTTTCCCTACTCCACAACGACAAGATGACATCAACAATCAAAAGAATAGATGTTACGCACATTGTCAAGCTAGACGACACCAATTACGCGAGGTGGAGACTTCAGATAACTTTACTTCTCAAGTCACATGACCTGTGGGAAGTGGTCAACGACACTACCCAACGACCTGCAGATGAAGCACAACAGCCAGCATGGGATAAGAAGGATATACAAGCACAATCCATCATTGTCCCCACTCTCAGTGCCACTCAAACAAATCATATTTATGGCTGTGCTACATCAAAAGCAATGTTTGACAAGCTGAAAAGCATCAATTCAGATTCAAGCTCGCTTAACAAGCAACATACCATGGCTAGATTCTTCAATTACAAAATTGGCAAGAGTCAGTCATTGATTGAAGCATTTGCAGAGGTGGAAGAGCTGGGCAGAAGACTAAATGAAATGGGAGTCGTCATGCCTGAAGCATCCATTGTCACAAAGATTGTCTCAAGTCTCCCCGACGAGGAGTATAATGCCTTCAAAAAGGCATGGGACAGCGTTCCGGATAAGGACCAGAGCATGATAATGCTACTTGCCCGTCTGAAGAAGGAGGAGTTGGAGAGGAAGGAATCCAAACCAGCAGCAACCAATCAAGATGCAGCAAAGGCATTCTTGACCCATGACCAGAAGAAAGGCAAGAAGAAACAGAGCATTGAAGAGTTGAAAAAGGCAACAACCTACCATGGGTGTGGGAAAAAGGGCCACTGGAAAAGGGAATGCAGGAGTAATCCACAAAATCAGAGCAATAAACCTTCAGATAATCCCGCACAAGCCAATAGAAGCCCTGGGAAAGCGTTCATGCTAAATGCAATACAAACCCCCATGCAAGCACCCGTGACTGAACAAGTGTGGCTAAGCGATTCTGGAGCTAACCAGCATGTCTGTGGAGATAAGGCATGGTTTACAAGATATGAAGAGTTTGACACTCCCAAGTCAGTCTTCCTAACGGACAAAAGGGCTACACAAGCACTAGGAAAAGGGACAGTGACACTTGACGCTTACATCAACGGCATATGGGAGGAATGTACCATAGATAACGTGTTGTACATACAAGGGGCTGTCAACCTTTTTTCTGAGGGATCAATGGCTAAGAAAGGGTACTCCATCGTCCGTGACAAGAATGGAGCAACATTTTATCAGGATGGACGGTTTAAGGGGCCAATTGCCGAGTTCCAGAATGATATATATGTCATGAAGTTTCGTCCCACTTCACAAATTATTGCTGCATACATGCATCCCGTGACTAATGCTAAACTATGGCATCAACGCTTGACACACATTAATATGAACTATGTGGTGGACTCCATCAAGAAAGACGCAGTTCGTGGAATTGACCTGGAGGCCGTGTCACATAAAATTATGTGTGAAGACTGTGAGATTGGGAAGCAATCTCGAAAGCCATTTCCAGCCGCAACAAGAAATGCAACGATAAAACCAGGAGAAATGGTCCATATGGACTTAGCCGGAAAAATGCCTGTTGCATCCCTGGGAGGAGCTCAATATTTCTTACTCTTGAAAGACGATGCTACTGGCTTCCGCACTGTATATTTTCTCAAGAGCAAAGACGAAGCCAAGGATCGTATCAAATGCTACATTGAATTTATGGAAAATCAAACAGGAAGAAAGGTCAAGATATGCCGTTCAGACAATGGTGGAGAATTCTGTAATTCTACTTTGGCATCATACTTCAGAGACCGGGGAATAATTCATGAAACAACCGTCAGCTACAATCCAGAAATGAATGGGAGGTCCGAACGTGAAATAAGAACTTTAAAAGACTGTGCTCGAACTATTCTGCTGGCAGCTAAATTACCCGAATCTTTATGGGCTGAAGCCGTTGCCACCACCGTCTACGTCCACAACCGAATACTGGACAAGCAAAGTCCAAATATAACCGCATTTGAAGCAATATTTGGCAAGAAACCTTCACTCCGTCATTTGAGAGTCTTTGGTAGCGTAGCATTTGCACATATACCAGCCCAGAAAAGGACGGTCTGGGGAGCAAAGGGAGAGCGACTTATCCTGTGTGGGTACGCATCAGAGAGCAAGAAATATCGTCTTTACGACCCTGAGTCCGGACAAGTGGTTGAGGCAAGAAATGTATCTTTCCACGAAGAAGCTTTTGAACCGACAGTAATGATACATGGCGAAGAAGAAAGAGATGAACCTGATGAATCCAAATCTGAAAAAGATGATGCAAAAGATGATGCACAAGATGATGCACAAGATGATGCAGAATGGACGGACGAGGAGAAATACGATCCCGAGGACCCACAGCCTGATCAAGTTGACCCACAGCCAGTACAACCTGACAACGAGAAAATGGGTGACGAATTAGAAGTCCAAGTTAAAACTGAAAAAGGAGACTACACGGCTCGCATTCCATCGCAAGGGACGACACGTGTTGTCTTGCCTGAAACAAGTAAAAAATCAGGAACCACTCGCAATTTAAGAGACAGAGCTAAAATTAAGAAACCAGATAGATATCAAGCTCATGCCATTTATGCAGACAAAGAACCTTCAACTTATAAAGAAGCCGTTGAGTCTAAAGAGAAGGAAGAATGGATAAAGGCAATGCAAGATGAGATTGAAAGTCATAAGAAAAATGGGACTTGGAAATACGTGAAGAGGCCAGCCAATGCAAGATTGCTTGACAGTAAATGGGTATACAAGCTTAAACGTAAAATGGATGGAACAATTGATCGATTTAAAGCCCGGCTTGTCATACGAGGGCATAGACAGAAAGAAGGCGTCGACTATTTTGAGACATTCTCCACCGTATCTCGGTACGAGTCCATAAGACTTCTACTAAGTATAGCTGCAGCAAAGAAAATGCATATCGCACAGCTGGATGTCCAGACAGCCTATCTCTACGGGATTCTAAAGGAGACCATATACATGTCACAACCTGAGGGTTTCCACAATGGAGATGACTCCATCGTGTGCCTCCTGATCAAGGCTTTATATGGATTGAAACAGGCTGGAAGAACCTGGAATGAAACATTCACCGAATTTCTCGAGAAATTCGACTTGCACCCATGTTACTGCGATCCCTGTATATTTGTTGGAGATGTTGATGCAATAATCACTTATCTCAGCTTATGGGTGGATGATTCACTGGTCATTGGAAAAGATAAAAATGCCGTGCAGAAGATCATCAATGCAATCAAATCCTACTTTGAAATAACGATAATGGAGCCCACAGCCTATGTTGGGATGCAAAAAATCAGAGATGGAAATGATGGTTTACTTTTGTCACAACCTTTTTACATCCGTAACCTGCTTGAAAAGTACAATATGCTGGAGTGCAACCCGACGAATGTGCCGATGCAACCTCATGCAGGAGAACTCGTCCCAGCCGCAACAATAAACGAGACCCTTCCGTATCGACAGCTCGTTGGATCATTAATTTACCTAGCCAAGTGCACACGTCCTGACATCTCATATGCAGTGTCCCGCCTGTCTCAGTTTATGCACGCATACGACGAAACTCACTGGAAAGCTGCAAAGCAAGTCCTCCGCTATTTAAAAGGCACCGAGGAACTCGGAATCAAATACAAACCGTGTGAGGATATGATTCTCAGGGGATATACAGATGCAGATTATGCTTCCGACAAGATGGATAGAAAATCTACAACAGGTTTTGTCTTCATGCTAAATGACAGCGTTATTTCATGGTCAACCCAAAAGCAACCCATTGTCTCAATGTCATCAATGGAAAGTGAATATATATCTCTCGCTTCTGGAGCGCGTGAAGCCGTTTGGTTACGACGATTTCTAGAAGAATTAGGATTCCCACAAGAGTCCCCAACAATAATTCATGTTGACAACCAGAGTGCAATAAAATTGGTCAAAAATCCAGAGATGCACTCAAGATCCAAGCACATCGATGCCCGGTAACACTACACAAGAGAGCTAGTTAGTACAGGACAGTTGGCAATTGAATATGTACATACCAGTGAACAAATTGCAGATGGATTAACTAAGCCACTACTGAAGACCCAGCATTTCAAGATGAGACACGATCTCAGTATGGAAAGAAATGAGACAAAGGAGAGCAAGGACAACCCAACTAAAGTAAAGAGAGGTCCCCTCCAAGCCAACTTCTCACTGATGAGCCTTCTCACCATCCTTCTTATGTTTATTACGCAAGCTTGTGGGGTGACACATCAGAATGCGATCCCTTTACTATGGAAAAAGAGTCCAATCCCAGTTACAACGGGATATAACCAAGTCCACTTGCTCGTCAAATTCATGAACCCGTGCGAAATTTTAACACAGGATCTACTCCATAAGGATCTAAGTGCCTATGCAACCGAGAAATGTAACAAAATATACGACGAAATGTTCCTGGATGAGCTAGAAAAAATGTGCCCTAAAAGAAAATTCTCCGATCATATTAATTCGCGACATACCAGAGAGATTGGACGAAGAGTGAAGAGAGTCCTCCCATTACTTGCAGTTGGAGTAATAATTGGTGTGACTGTCCTTGTAGCCGGCTTATCAGTTGGTGGAGCAATCAATTCGTTTGTTCAAACTGGAAGAATCTCTGCTTTGCAAGGAACAGTAGCGGAACAAAGAGAGATGCTGGATGAATTGGAACGTCGCGTGGAAATATCGGAAAGAGAGATTGAGAAGCTTAAGGTTAGCCTAAATGCTACACTAGAACAGCTTCAGCTACATCAGCTTGATCACGACGAACTCAAGGGAAAATCCATTGACACCAATTTCGCAATTGCCTACCTTACCAGTCGCCTCATGATAGGTAGAGAAATAATTAGAGAAGCAACAAGACAGTGGCGGCGAGGAAAAGTTTACGCACCACTAATGGATTTCTTTAATTTCACGTTACCCTGTGGTGATGCTTGCCCAGTCAGCTTCGCACAATCTCAAAAGTGCGAAATATCAGATGACAGAACCAAGCTGTATGTGGACTTCACAGCAACTGAAATTAACAAAGATTTGCAACTCATCGAGGCAGACTCCTTCGATCTCAAAGTTGAAAGGAAGAATGAAACCTGCGTTCTAAAGTACAAGGGACCCCATAATGCCATCCTTTCTACGAAAGATGACTGCGTATACTCCATCAATGTTAAGGAGCCTACAACCCCCGACCTAATTGTTTCGCCCACTCGAGGATGCACGCCAACAGCGAAAACAAAGAACTCCAATCACTTTGACATAGACCATTGTTATGACAAGAACCTTGCTGAACCATGGGATTTTGTACAAATCAAACTACACCATGGACAATATCATATCTACTGCCCTGGGTCCAATATTACCATTGAGAGGAAGCTGCAACAATGCCCTGCTAGCGTGTTCATCCTTCCAATGAATGCTAATTTTAAAATAAATGATATTGAATTTTCAGGAACTGAATCCAGCCTTGTTCACCAAGAGGTAGTCGACCCACTATTCACGATGAAAGCCAACTGGCACTTGCAGCCTAGTTTCAACTGGACCAGTCTGATGATCAATGGTTCCACTGACGAAGGAGGGTCAATCCACTACCACACACGCAATGAACCAGCCTGGTCAACAATGGAATGGATCTTAACCCTTTGCATACTAATAATAGTTGCTCAAGCCACTCTTTGTGTTTTCCTTTTTCTGAAAAGCCGGCCAAATGTAATTTCGGTTAGGGCAAATCCAGTGGAAACTGCCGATATTGAACTTTAAAAATTGAGGGAGGATGTTAAAATATGCATGTTAACAAAGTTTTCCATATTTATCAATTTTTAAGTTTGTCAACTTTTATGAGGGCTGAGCATTTTCCAACCTTTTTCCCAGGACAAGGGATTAAAAGGGTCCTTTTGTTTTTATGCCTCATTAGAAGGGACACTTCGTTTGAGCATAACTCTGCGTAGTTTGTATGGTCACTTCTGACCACATATTATTACGTATGTATGAATGTCTCCTATGTACTGTCAAAACCTTAAAACCAAGTTGTTTAATAAAAATCACCATCAGTCTAAAAATATCTTCCAGCGAGATCATTTTTACTTTCAGTTGGAAAATCTGAGGATGAAGAGTGAAGCGAGGAAAATTGCGAAATCGTTTCCCCCGTTAAAGATACGATTCGGTAATAATTACGTGGATCATATGACCTCATTGACCGTGCTGGATCATTGTCTGAGTTTGACGGTGTCGCTTCTACTTATAACGTAAATAGTGAAGAAGTAGCTTAATATCTTATTGATTGTTCTTATTTAATTTTCAGTTGTGCAATGGACAAAATCATTAAAAATATGTTTACTAAATTAACACTGCATTTGAATTTGTATATTTAATTCTGTAGGTGGACACTGCACATTGTGTAGTCCATGCTTCTGTCCTTAATCAGAGTGTCCCTAAATATTATTTGTATGACGCATGTCATCATATACGTATTTAAGTCGGAATCGTGGGAAAAATGAGACTAATTTTACAATAAGGTGGAATAACTCGCACACCATATTATGACAAGGATGCATAAAAATGAGAGTTTATCTGTAATGTGTATGTATAAGTAAAAGCTACATTTGTCAAAGCAATAAGTTCGGTATTCCCTATTTGTATCGGTCATATAAAAATAGCTAATCGTGGTTGTGGCGGCAGCATTTATAAAAAGTTTTGGTAATCAATGTCTAAAAAGTGAAACGAGACAATTTCATGAGACCTATTTTACCCTGTAGCCAAATTGAGCAAGTGTGTCGTAAAATCGTAAAGCAGATTTCATAAAATTGTCACGTGTAAGTAATAAGACATTAATTTTCCAACCTAGTGTATCGTGGTTGTGACAACGGCATGGACACAAATTTGTGTTATTAAGCGAGCAATAATGACAGTAGTGCATATGTGTCATGTTTAAAACATTCAAAATGATTCGTATCGATGAACTCAATGCAAAATTAGTAGCAATTAACTGAGTGTCTCACTTATTAAACGCCATAGTTTACATGTCTTATCAATATTACCTAAGAAATTCTGACTGTTTGCACATATTAAAGCTTTAGTTGACCTTCCTATGTATGTACATATGTATGCACTTATTTACTTATCGTGGTCATCATCATTACCTGTAACGAACGACTATCATTTTAATCTGAAACTCTGCATTTTTTATACAAACTCATCCTACATGAATTAAAGAAAGTGCCCAAGTTTATTGCTTATTTAAATTGGTATAGTGCACGCAAGTTAATGTGTGTATGTATGTAATATCCACACAGCAATTTGTACGAGAGTTGAAGTGTAGCTAACGATACGTGTTTCATCAGAGCACTGGGCAATTCCTTGCCAGAATGTAGCCATGTTGTCTAGGGGCCAATCCTACTTTTGGTACTGGGTGTACCCCATGAAATTGTGCAACCTCAGTTTTTGTATTCCCTACAAATACGATGAAAAATCGGAATCCCTTCAACTACTTGGTTCCAGGTCGAGACCAATTTATAAGACGACCGTGCTATCTCAAGTAGTTTATCTGTTCCTCATGTGCGCACATTTATTGCTAAATCGAGACAAAATCGCACTTCACAACTTTCTAAAAGGCGCCGTTATTATATTCGCCTACATGACGTCAGGAGTTGGTCGATTAACATTTTTCATCTGGGAGGACGAGGGGCTCTCCCTGCTCAATGGATTTTTACAGTTTGAAAGGAATTTGCTGAAAAGTAAGTGAGCTTTTATAAATATATTTCCGTCATTTGACAATCTTGGAGTATTTTATTCACGACGGCGAAATGGGGGAATATGGAGGCAATGAAGGTATTCATTCACAGCGAGTTCGAATGGATTGAGACGTTAGAAAAAAAGGTTTTAAAGCTAGGGGAACGTCCATATATTACGCCATCATTTTAGTGGGTGAGTGGTTTAGGCTATCCTGTCTTTTCCATGTTAAAATTCAGTATCCCTTCCCTTAATGTTTACGCTGGGTGAGTGGTTGCTAAAATCGAAAATTTTTGATGACGTAATATATGGATGGCCCATAATTCTCCATTTTAAAAAATAATTGGTTTGAATCAAGTATTTGTAGAATTATGTTAGGTGAGCGTGGCAACTTGATATGAATTCCCTCTCACAAATATATCTATTATATACCATTATTCTAGTAAAATCTTTTGTTTTGTGGGGACCAATCATGAAAATACTTAAAATGCTTAAAAATTAAATTTTCCTCGCAGAATTTGACAACCTAAGTGACAAAATTCGAAGTGGTGCTACGTACGCAAAGGCGACATTTGTCTTGGCAAACGCATCCTGTGCGTCGATGGGTATCGTTGTGGGAATCCAGTTATATTTTGCACCTTGTACCCCGCCGTACCTTGTATCCATGAGGTCCACCTGTTTAATGCCGGGGAGCCAAGGATCGCTCGACTTTCTCGGCATGATCTTCATACTAATTGATGCCGGGATGTACTTCCACGGAGCGCCACCTGCCGCGCTGATCATTGCCAGTTACCTTCTGGGCATGGGAGCATCGTTACAAGAATATCTGTCCGTCATATCGGGGTAAAATACACGCAAATAAGTATGTAAATATGTTTGATTTTCTAATTTGGCAACCACATATTAGCAAGCTGAAAATGTTTAGTTTTTTGCGGAAAACTAGAAAATTTACGAATTTTGAGCAAGGTATCAGGCACAAATTAGACAACGGAAGTTTTTAGGCCAAAATCTTATTTCGAATAGACAAATGAGCGCTATATAATCTTAAGAACACTCAAACTTCCTGGAAAAATTATCTAACTAAAACCTTACTGATTTCCAGGATAAGGTTTTACGACAATTTTTTAAAAACTTCGTTATTGTGTTACACATAATTTGTGTATTTTCCATACATAAGTTCGAAATCGATGTTCAACATTCGAAAGTTGTCGTCAATATTTTTATAGTGATTATTGATGATCGTAGTGACGTCTTTTCCACACAGCGACAAAGAGAAACTCAAGCAATCACGTCATTCCGAAAATACACTGAATGTCGCCTTCTGGTCACACAGATGAACCTCATGTTCAAAAACTTATTTATTCCCGGTCTTTACTCGGTTGCCTCGAACGGTATAGTTTTCGCACTTTACGTCATCATCCGACTCCATGGAGTAATCTCGCTGGCCGGCTTGTCATTCTTTATCATGATTCTCATGGATTTTGCCCTCACCGTGGCGGTTGACCTCGCCGCAGTTGGTCACGTGTACTCAATTTCAGCCCATGTGTCCGAGAAGTGGAAGAAGATGGAATACCTGGGTAGGAGGAGTGAAGCAAGGAAGATTGCGAAATCGTTTCCCCCGTTAAAGATACGATTCGGTAATAATTACGTGGATCATTTGACCTCATTGACCGTCCTGGATCATTGCCTGAGTTTGACGGTATCGCTCCTACTGATGACGTAGTGTGTATTAATTCATATGAATTATCTACCTTTTGGACGTTTTCAGACATCATTTGTTACAAGGGCAAGATCATAAAAATATTTTTACCTGATTAGCAACATTTAAATGTGTATATAGATATATTTATTTACATATGTGTGCAGTAACTGGTTACTGTCTTTAACCACTGTTATGTTGCGTGTTGTTAATTAATATTTGTAATCATCATACAACAACAAAATATTAAAAATATTCTCAATTGAGACAATTAATACTAAGGGAAACATAATGTTACATCACTCATGCGAACGATTTTTGATTCTTAGTCGACATACATATGTATGTATGTATGTATTTATATAGTACTTTCTTAACTTAGGATTAATTAATTGCATATAGTAATTTACTATGTAAGTACACATATTGATAGCTTTAGGCTAATTCAAGTACGAACTGTTAAGCAACACAACAGGGACAAAATTTATTATTTATGTACATCGATTATCCCCATTTACATATGTATGTATACCTTGTAAAATTATATATTCCAAATTAAATTTCCTCGGGAATGTTGAAGTATTGTGAAATTACTTATTTATGTTTCCGCCTATCCGCACGAAAACAAATAATTATAGATAACACTATCCAGCACATGGCTGTAATAAATCCCCGCACGACGTTGGGGTGCGTAACGCTCCACCCTTTCAAACAAATTGATCTGAACGCATCGACTTGAAAGGTCGTTGGGAGCAGATAATTACAAAGTTGACGATATGTCCAAGGTATTGTTTCCGTAGGCCAAGCCATTCCTTAATGTGTAAAAATTCATTTTAAAAAATGTAAGACTTGCTATTCAATAAATTGTACAAAAGCACCATAGGCACGTTTAGGCTTAAAAACATACAAAACTCTAAAAAAATTTAGCGTTAAAAAAATTTATGCGCACTTGAAGGAACACGTGTGCAATGTATACTTATACATTAACAAATTAACAAAGCTTTGAAAAATTATAAATCTGCAAAATTACTCACAATGGGAACACAAACCATGTTCAACCAAGATTAATTTTTTTACCACAGCAGTTTGAAAGATTCGCCCGTTAAAAACAACTTTTAGTTCAACACTTCCGGAGATGGGCAAAGTTCATTACGCAAAAACGTTCGATTACCGCCATAGGCAACGATTCTACTTGAAAACCAAGCGTTTTCGCGGATTTGCGGCGCGCATAACGCTCCGAAAAAATAATCTGGGATGAACAAGGTTCGTGCACCCTTGTTACTAATAATTTACAAATATTCTCTAACTAAAGTTTTGCAATATGTATCTTACCAGAAGAAAATGATTGGATAATCGCTGAACACTTGATTATCATAATCGTCTCTATAATACCGTCCCAATACGTCGCAATCATCCAACCTTTATCCCGAAAGTACAAAATTTCTTTAATTAAATTTTGCTTAAGTATTTACCTTACCAGCGCAATTAAACTTTTCGTACCATACGCAGTTCCTGACATTGAAGACACATAAGCAAAGAGAATCACGGTAGCCATAGAGCCGGAAATCTCCATGCCATACACACCACAAAATAGTGAAAGAAAAATTCCAATTTGCATCAATCCCTGGATCGAGTTAGTGAACGCATTTCCCACAATTTTGTGCATTAGGGTGACCCCAGCCGCGTAATCTCTATCTTCTAAACCTTCACTTCGATCTAACGTCCATAGAACGCCGCTTGCGTGAGTGCGTGAGTGCGTGAGTGCTTGCAGGATAAATATGAAGCTGCAATTTAAAGATTTACCCGGTATACTCTTAAAAATAATATTATCCATTTGAAAAATAAATGCACTTACGATTCTAAATTAAGCAAATTACACTAATCCAAAGTAGACTTTACTCTTTATCAACCTAACGTTATTCTGGATTTGGTAGTTTGATAGAATTGAGAGTTGATTTACTTTTCAAAAAGGCATATATTTTATAGGAGTATATGAAATAAATTTAAAAAATACGTTCAGGGTGGTTTAAATGTCTGGTTACAATAGAAAATTTTTTAATGAGAAAAATTCGTAAATTTCTATTAGTTACGGATTTGGGATTGGGATTTGTATTAATTTTTATCAAAACTTATGGAACATTGATGACAAGGTTCTTAAAATATTGAATTTCAGAGGCAAAATTTCGGTAACTAATGGAGATTTTCGAATTTTTCCCATTAAAAAATTTTGTAACCTGACATTTAAACCACCCTGTATATAAAATATTTTTAAAAAATCAAAAATTAAGTTACTATGAATGAAAAAGATTAATACACTTCGGAACTTATTAAAACTAAGCATACATACATAAAATCAGGTACTAGCTCGAATACTTATTTCATTGCCAAATATTTTGCGATCCAAACAACAGATTGTTATTAACGAATCCCTACACTGAGAATAAAATGTAAGCAAATTGCTACTGGGTGGTGTCTATATATGACCTCACCGGTTTGGTAGCGATTTGCTACGGAATTGTAGTAAATTTGCTCCCACATTTTGACTAACCGTAACAGCGGGATAAGGAAATGCTACAAGATGGTAGCAAATTTACTACAATTTTGTAGCAAATCGCTACCGAACCGGTGAGGTCATATATAGACACCGCCCACTAGCAATTTGCCTACATTTTATTTAGAGTGTATTAATTTTATATTAAATATAAACTCACATAATCATTACACCCGGCTCAATGAATGAAATGAACTCGCTGTCAATTCTCCCATATATCGCGCCAAACTAAAAGATCAAATATAAAATAAGACAAAATTTAAACAGTACTGATTTCGTGATCAAGTTTGTCACCTTAAGAGGTAGACGAACCCTACTCTTATCAATGTCACATGCAACTACTGCATTCTCTATGAACTCGTAGTACTTCTGTATGAGCATTTCATATATCTGTGTAGTTCTGATGGAATCTAGATTTTAAGAAATATTCTCCTATGAATTTGTTTAAATATGTTTGTACATGTTTGCTTATCTACTTGACGCATCCATCTTGACAGATATATTTGAACCAAGTATTGTTTCGTTATCTGAGAAAATCCTGTGTAATATTCGGAGTCTCATGTGATCTGCAAAATTATGTGAAAATTCCAAAAATCCTAGCGTATTTCCTAATTGCACATTTCGCATCGCATCTTCATGGGAATCCGTAGCCACCTACGTATCATGATTCATGAATAATTGCTTAATCTCTGATATAAAAATAAGTGAGCATGACAATAAGTTGACAATGGAACCATTGTGTACCCAGTCAAACTCGTTATCATCGAACAGTTTAAGGAAGTCGCAAATTCCAGTATTTTCCAGACAATTGTTGGAAAGGGATGTGTTCACGGTGCACAATGCAGTGCTAGTATTGCCATTTCCGTTTGAGATGAGTCCAATCCTTGTTCCTTTCGGCGTGGGACCGACGATAGTTTCAAATGATACAATCAAAATTATTGGTATTATTACTTGCGCGAACAAAAATCTATTAAGACAATGAAGACATCATTTAGTAGCTATTTTTCAAAATTTCCGAATTTGAGTAGAACATATGTACCTGAAATCGCGGCGACGTCTATGCCAAGTTTTTACTATGACTCCCAAAATTGCACGATAATTATCAATTTTGACCTCTAAGGGCGGTATGGAATCGTTGTTTCGTAGCGTGGCGTGTTGAAATGTTCTGCTTGATCGAAATTCTTCCCACTTCGTCGCGTTCAGTGCACATTCATCCATGTGGCACAATTTACTGCACGCTTCCTCCAAACTGGTGGAGTTACATTGGGACAAAATATTTTGTGGGATGTCCTCCACCAAAAGTTTCCCTCGACGCATTAACCCAAGCTGATACATGATCGATTGATAAATTTAAAAGTAGGTAATCATAAATTTGTGGCGGGTTTTATGCTATTTTCGTGATATGCATACCTTGTCACATCGTGACGTCTCTTCAATGTAATGGGTAGATATTATTATGGTTTTGGCATGTTGACGGGATATTTGAGTTAGATACTCCCAAATTCTAAGACGAAATGATGGTATTACTTTTTACCAAAATTTTACATACGTAAGAATGTGTGAGATAACCTACTTTTGCCTCAAGAGTGGATCCAGGCCTACGGTAGGCTCTAAGTAAAATGGGGTCATCAGTTAGTTACATCGTCTTAATCGAAATAATATAAGCTCAAATTATTACCGTCCAGGATAAGGACTGGTGGATCATGTATCATTGCCACGGCGAGTGACACCCTCCGCATTTGGCCACCGCTTAAAAAATTAGTTCGCTTAGGTTTAGCTTTGTAATTCAAAACCCATATTTAAATCAGACTCACCTTAAGTTCCGCACCCCGGAATTTATGCTAGGTAAATTAAGAAAGGACGATAAAAATTCAATTCGTTCTTGTACGTGGGTAGGTTTCATGGCATAAATAGAGCCAAAATATTCAAAGACTTCTCGAATCGTCAAAATCCCTAAGAGTGCAATTTCCTGAAATATTGCAAAAATACAAATTAAAATTGGTTAAATTATACTGTACAGAGATAGTCATGAGGGCACAGCTTGTGTCACCATGGAATAATGCAGAATAGTGGCATCCAAATTTCTAGGATTTTTGTAGCAATAATTTTTGCAAAATTGTGTATCTAATTTTTCCCTAATAAATATTCTACACTGTTAGTGCAAAAAATTACGTAAAACTCTAGAAACATATCCTACGCTACCTGAGGCATCCACCCACACAAATTGGCCAGACTTCCTTGCTTCTTTTTCAGTTTTCCAAATACGATTATTTCTCCAGCGTCCACTTCTCTCAAACCAACTATGCAAGAGAGCAGGGTCGTCTTTCTAAACAATTACATATGTAAATTAGTAAAAATCACGGAACAAAATATTTTCACAATATGAACTGGGAGGCTTGTAATATATACATCCGTACCCGCATCCACTCGCCCCAAGGAGACCATAACTAAATAAAGGTGAATATACTATAAATTCACTACATATAAATTAATATGTACTCTAGTAATTTAGAATACAATTACAATTAGCCTATGCTATTTTTATGTTTGCTTGCGCAAATAATAATAATATTCCCCGCTTAAAAGTAAATTAACCCTTAATTTTAAATTAAGTAAAATATGTATATCAAATCCAGAGTAATTTGAAATTGACAGATAGTAAATTTTGCTCATGATTGATTTGATATACATACTTAGATAGTTTACTTAATTTGCATGTATGCAAATTAAGGGTATCTTTACTTTTGAAAAGGGAAATATAATCTTTGAGAATATGTTTAAACTTAAAGCTACATAAATCCAGAATCGAGACGTGACTTCTAATTAGCACATATCTATGCATACGTCCGACAGACCCGGAAGTGACATATTTTAGTAACTTACATTTCTCCTACGGCAACATTCAAATTGAGATTATTCAGCACGAGTTCGCCACAAGATTCGTACCTCTTCACAATATTGCGTACTGTTAAGGCCATTGTTTTCCTAGAGACTTATCACAACTGCCAGTATTCAATTTAAGTGATTTTTTTGGAAACTTATGAATACTTCCGTCTTGCGCATTTTTTCCAATTTACCTGTAAAGCGTAGTTTATGAAGTACTGTTTAACTCGATATTTTCTACACACTTAGAAATCCAATTATAATCAGAAAGTATCAGAAATTATAATCAGAAAGTAAACGTATATGACTCTACCGCCGTTGTTACCGATTGGTTATAAATTTACCACCAGTTGGTGAGCAACTTATCACCAGTGGCAAATAGTTATAACCAATCGGTGACAAATTTATCACCACGGCGGTTGAGTCATATACATACGTTTACTTTCCGGTTATAATCGTGACCGAATTTGTAAGAGTGTTGAGGTCTTTATGTAGATTCAAGTACTCACGACACTCAAATAGTAATACTCATCCCAAGCTCGAATAAGATCGAAATGATGCTTTTTGTATTGAAAAGACGGCTATCATAAACCGGGGTGTTCGGAAATGCTCTCATGGATTATCAATTCAATCGCTGAAGTTTATTGTGTACATGCATATGTGTGCATAACTATGTGCGGACAACTGAGGAGGGGAGCTTGCGAGGTTGATAATAACAGATCTTGATGTCCTTTGCATATGTGGTAGGGTCCCATGAGTGTACTAAAACCCTGAAGTGGTTTGACTCCATGGCCACATTTGCGCCCGCCACACCCACTCCAAAATACCAAAAAAACGCTTTCACTCCAGTTTTCACTCACTCAAATCCACGCCAAAAATCCAATTTTACTCGGATTTTGAAATTTCTTTCACAATTACACTCCCAGATAGTTGCTTCCTGCAATCCAACATCAAACTCAATTTTTTCGAAATTTTTAGTATTTTTAAAATTTGAAATTTTGAATGAGGATTGTTGTAGTAATCAACAACGCAAATTATGCCTGCGAAATAATCATCAGCAAAATTGAGTTTGATATTGGATAGAAGAAAGCAACTATCTGGGAGTGTAATGGTGAAAGAAATTTCAAAATCCGAGTAAAATTGGATTTTTGGCGTGGATTTAAGTGAGTGAAAACTGGAGTGAAAGCGTTTTTTTGGTATTTTGGAGTGGGTGTGGCGGGCGCAAATGTGGCCATGGAGTCAAACCACTTCAGGGTTTTAGTAGACTCATAGGACCCTATCACATATCCAAAGGGCATCAAGATCTGTTATTATCAACCTCGCAAGCTCCCCTCCTGAATGTATTTACTTGTATATTCAAGATTTTTCGCTCAGGTACCCGATCACTAGAAAACATTGTATCTTGTAAATTTGCATAATGCAATTTTATTTTCACAAGACTCGTTGAGATACATACGTCGTGTATTATTTCGCAAATCATTCTCAGCAAATACAGGATACAGGTGAATCCAGATGGATGTTTCAACAATAAATAGTGTTTATTATGATAATGCAAATGAAGAAATACTAAACTACCTGTCATGTGAATATAGATAGAAGATATAAATACGTATTTAATAAAATTGTATTTTAAATTTGATTAAATACTTATATGTTCTATACTTTTAAGTACTAGAAATCCAGAAAATCCAGGAAATCAGAAGACATGCAAATCCGGGATTTCCAACTAGATACCTAAATAGAAAAATAGTAGAAAATTAACCTTCTAGCATTACACATAGATACATGCATACTTCACTATCAGTTTTATGACCAATTAGGTGGTCGACTATGTGTGGACATAAAGCTTTTGTTATACTAGCACCTATGTGATTTGCTACGTACATAAAAAATTTTTGGAAGAAATACATAGATTTGCTGCAGCAAAAATAAAGTAAATCCTTGCGTATCTTAATATGCAATAAAACTTAGGTCGCATGATGGAACCCAATAGCATTATGGCAGATTTCGTTTCCATACATAGAATGATATGATCATCCTTCAGTAAATATGTCGAATTTTTTTGACGTACATACAAAATGGCTGATCAATTCGTTGGAAAGTAATGTGTTTTGGATAAGCAAGAAATGTCAAAATTAGATCTAAGATATCTACAAAATACAAATATTCGTTGGTTCCAATATTCCAGTCATCTCGCATAAAGTAGCTTCAGCTACTTTATGCTAAGACTTTGTCCGTCTATCTGTCTGTCTGTGCGTCCGTCCGTCAACAGGATTACGGGAGAACGGATCGAGATAATCGAAATCGGTTTGCGACATCATACATACAACCCCAGGGGGAGGATCCTATCAACTTTTGGAGGCAACCGGGCCACCCCCCTGGAGCCAGGGGGTGTGGTCGGGGCAAAATGGGATTTTGGGTGAAGGTTTGTCTTTGGTCGAAACTCTTTGAATTTATGGACACAATATTCATAGTTTTGAGGAAGAAGCCACTTATATTTCTGCACTGGTAAGACTTTGTTAGTAAATATAAATATGTACATGTAAGTAGTTGTTGGGCTGAGAATTTTCCAGAGAACCCCTTTTATTTTACAGGTACCACCATGCCGCCAGAATTATAATATCCGGTTCTTCTGCCCTTCAAGGGGAACCTATTGGGTCGGTCCACGTCAATGTCAATCATGTGTTGCGGGCCACGTCTCAGATTTTAGGGCTAATTTTACCATAAATACGTACTACTTAAATAAAGTTACTAGTGAAAAAATAAAAATTCTATGTTAGAAATTGGCCGAGAATTTAAATTTGTAAAAAATTTAAGAAAAATTTTCCGTTTGATGCACTGAGTGTCACGTAATTTTGGGAAGGTTTATCTAAACCTAAAAGTTGTTGTAGGCACTATAAACTAAATTCTAAAATTGAAAACATTTGAAAAATTTGAATTCTAGCCATTTTGTAATGGTAACTTCAGAACGCTATAACTTTTTGCACCCTGTCGTGTGCAACTTAAATTTCATAAATTATAACGTAATTTTAAATTTCTAATCCACCATAAAAAAATTAGGTCGCACACGACAGGGTGCAAAAAAATATATCGATTTTTCTGACACACATTAACACATGCAAGCTTATGTATGGGAATATTCCCAAAAATTATCAAAAAACAAGAGGCGTAAACAAAACTTTCAGTGACAAAATTCAAATGCCATACCAGTCCAGATTATTAACGCTGAGTTTAAAAAACTGTGACTAAAAAAATGTAGCCCTGACCGCGTCGACATTTAAAAACTTAGTACGTGCTACGCCCACTGCTGGTGAGCACCACCATCAGTAGTGTCGCTCGGAGTGGAGAGACAACATCTCCGCTCTCATGACTCTCGCTCGATCATGGGTATTGACGTGGACCGACCCTATTTTACGATATTATGGCACAATGAATCTTTTTGCGCACACGTATGAATAAATTCCTTCGTTAGTTATAATTTCGAAAATTTCAACTACTATATGTACAGATACACACGTATTTTTTTAAACTTTTTAGGATAATGTACACATATTTCGCCCTTTCGGTATGATTGAGAAAAGAGGATTCGAGTATTTTTTGAATATTTAATGCGAGCTCGTATATTTTCAAAATATAAACGATTAGATTAGACGAGTCATAATCAAATTAGTTTTCAAGCCAATTAACTAAAATTTGCGAAGCCTGCAAATTTAATTTTTTTCACATGAGAAACTCGTACTGAATGCTCAGAAAGCTTGTACAAGTTCTGTTTCATGGTTCCCTTAATATTTTTGTTTTTAATGTAGGCCTTGTCATACAAGATTCCGAGACCATTAGCAATGGCAATAACTCTTCTACAAATCGCACAATTTGTAGTGGGATGCGCTCTTCACATTTACGCCGCCACAGTAAAATGTGAGACCTTTTCTTTTTAAAAAGGACGATAAAGCTGACATGTTTTTGCTTCCAGGGAACGGTCAGGAGTGTGCCCTTTCGTATGAAAGCAGCAGAAATGGGATGTTCATGTTCGTCTCTTATGTGATTCTTTTTTCGCACTTTCTCTACGAAGGATACATATCTCGATACTCGGATACATATACAAATCAATAATATTGCCTGACTGATCTTGAATCATTCTGGTTCACCAAAACTTTCCCGTCATAGAAATAATCCACATTTATTCCGGTATAAGTTAGAAAATCGCGTTCACATATCCCTAAGAAGACTAACACTGTTCAGGCAAATCTTCTCAAAATGCTGGCTCCAAATCTGCAAAACGTTCACGTCCATTTGTTAAATCTTGTCATGAAAGGATTTCAGGCGAAAGTTTTGTTTATTCCAATAATGCCGAGATTACGGGTATTCAAAATTAGCCTCCAGGAATGGACGGGACATGGAAATAGGCCCCGGCAATTACGATTTGAAACTGCAGATGCCACCCAAGGTGTCAAGATTGAGTATGGGACGCAATTCCCAGTCTTGGAGAAAATTAGGGTGGGATTTTCAAAAATGGGGAATAAAGGAATTCAAAGTAGGGAAACTTGGGTGGAAATCGTGACCTTGTTCTTATACGGGTCATTCATCCCGGAAAGACGGCAGTTTGTGAAACTCTTCGCGAATTTGATGTGGAATTTCCACAAGGTTATAAATTTAGGGTGAAATGTGCTGACCTAGGGATGATTGAATTGTGTGGGAGTAAATGTAATTGTTGGGTGGGGGAGGATTCGACAAGGTTTTTGGACCGGGTAGCAGCAGCTTTTCCTAATGTGCGGTACCAGATTTTGGAGGAGAGGCGGGTTAAAATGTTACAGTAAAATTTCGACAACTTGGTGGATAATTTTGAGATGGGATAAATTCTGTTGGTTAACTTTAATATAGTTGGTTGTAGTTACATACTTAATTAAACTTATGTTTTTCACTCTTGATCTTAATCTTATGTATTTTTTTTATTTTTACCCTCATCTATCAAATGTGCGAGGTTATTTATAAATTTGTGCGAAATTTTTATTTTTATTCATTTTCCTGCATGAATATTTATAGTAAAATAGTATTTTTATAGGACTTTAGATATAGAAGTTGTATGAATAAAATTTTATTCACAATCGATTATACATATCGTCGTACTAATTCATAAAAGCCCTAAGTGCGGGCGGGTGTCTTGATATTTCTCTCCATTGACAAGGCCATGGAGAGGAAATTTGGTGATGACGTGATCTTTAAACCCGCTGATGTTCGTGAATTTGTGGGACCTTGTTTAAAACTGATGGTTGCAATGGGCTTTTTACTTCTCATTTCGATATGCCATTGCTTATCTGGAAAGCAGGATGAGGAAAATGAAATGGGTAGGCTAATTTAAAATTGTCAAAATTTAATACAAATTTGCTTTAAAAATAATGTTAGCAGTTAAAAATTATTGTACGAAATGATGCATAATTTAATATTATTATAAATTATGTAATAGTCATGTTCTAATATTAATTCAGGGTCGAGTACCAAAATATCGAGAAAAGACGATGTCACAATAAATATCGATAACGCACCTGTACCGGAAACAAATCCAGGTATGGAGTCAGGTGAGCATAATTTATTATATGAATATTTATTGTGCCCCAGTATTTATTGGTATTTGTGTAAAAATAATTTAAATAATAATCAGGCAGATGACAAGTGAAGTTTTGTTAAAATATTTATACTTCTGTGGGAATATAAATTTTCTAAAATATTTAAATGTACTTTTACAGATGGTAAGAAATGTCCAGAAAAACGGAATTTTGCTTGTAATTTTTGTGGAAGGGAGTTTACAAAATGTAGCAGTTTGGTAATTCATGAGAAGACCCATACTGACGAGAGGCCATTTTCTTGCGACATCTGTGGGAACACTTACAGCGAAGAAGAAGATCTAAGAAATCACAGGTATAAAAAGTTGCTCCAATTAAGTATGTAAAATTTTGATTGCATAACAGTACTAAATTTTGAAGACAAATCTTCCGGATATTTGTAGACCAATTCACGGTACGGAGAAACCGTTCAAGTGCTCGCAATGCGGAAAAGGTTTTTCCCAATCTCGAACATTAGAGGTACACGGGATTCTCCATGTTGACGATGCACCGTTCAAATGTACCCACTGCGCACGCGCGTTCCATGATGTAAGCAATTTGAGTCTCCATCTCCTGATCCACTGTGACACAAGACCGTATGACGAATCTACTGAGAAATTGATTCCAGGTGAAGAGGAACTATTATCCTATGTAGAACTGGAGGCAGGCGTTAACCACTCGGACACGGAAGTTAAGAAATATTGATGGTAATGAGATATTTGCACTCGATTTTTTTTTTCTTTTATGCAGTTGTTGCTGTAACAGGGAGGATATTTAACATGTCTTTTTCTAATAAAATTATTTGAGTGATTTATTAAAGTAAAATAGATGTGCGTAATAATTACACTGCAAATAATTTGGTAATAAATTTCTACCGGATTCGTAATGTATATGACTGCAATTTGGTTAAAACGTGTACTACATTATGATAAAGATTTGGTAGCAATCTTTACAATATCGGTAGAAATTTTAACCCACTGGTATTAAATAACTACCAATATGTATAACGTTACCACCAAAAATCGTAACCTATATGACTCTACAAATTGTGTTAATTTCATTTGCAGTGCATCAGGAGTTACATTGCGTAGTACTTTAGAAATTCTTTTATGATGTAACTATGGATTGTGTTTGCTGGGCAAATTAGAAATTCTTGTAGTTTTTACCCGAGGGGATTTTACATCGAATAAAGTTATACCTTAGTTTTTGGATTAATTGGAATAAGCGTAGACATTCGTCAAATACTTTAAGGATACGGATATTTAAAAAAAATAGATATTTGGTTTAATTTGCTTGACATATGCATTAATGTGCCAAATTGCATTTAATCGGATAAGCCACGAATTTCTAGATTTTCTAAATGCAGCATTTGTTTATAGGTATTAAATACTCACTTTAATATCTATATAAATTTAGCGAACCAATAAAAATTCAGAATTTACAAATCTGTAAACATTTCTGGGTGTAATGAATTTAATCCATATCTCATTACTGCTTCGACATGTCAATATTTCGTCACTAAACCCATGCCGGTACTCAATATTGTGTGAAAGGATGTGTGCACGAGTAATTCATGTAAGCGGCCAAGATGTATTGGTTATTCATATTAGCTCTCGCCAAAAGTATGTATTTATATAAAAAAAAATGTAAGTAACTAGAAGTTCCCGTGTTATATAACACGAGATTTAGCCCGTTCTCTCTATATCTGTCTCTTGACCCGTCGACCAATATACGGCTACAAAGTAGGCGGTAAGAGGTAAGAACTATCCTATAGGCGGTTGGCGGTAGGAAAATCGGGAGTAGGCGGTTTAAGTGATGTGGTTTGAGTGAAGTGATGCGAGCGTTCCGGTCAGACAGACAGACGGAGACTTGGCTACTCTTATATAAATACTGCATTTGCTGGGATTTGTAGATATTTATGAAAGTGAGTACCGCAATAACACTTTCAATATATACTGTCACATTTAAAGTAGTGAATTTCATGTAAAAAAATTTCGATTACGTACATTTCATCAGATACATAGATTTGTGCATAAATACTTAACATATTGCAAGTACTTAGTGTAGAAGCTACCCTCCACGTGTATGGTTTTATTTTTATTAGTATTTTTAGTTGAAAATCGATTGGTTATACTGCAGACATTGTGCTATTTAGCATCGCAACTTATTACGTAAGCTTTAGCGAAATGGTTACGAAATTAGAGCTTTGCCATTCCCTGGGGAAAGTTGGGAAGTAGATCTACATGGTTTTTTGAGTAACATGAATGGTTATACACACAAATATATCTTTGTGTTAAGGACAATTGTACAAAATATAGAGAATACATCTCGAAATTTCCTTTTTGTATTTATATAGTAGTAAATAAAATATAATATTTAATTTACAATGTTTTTGCATGAAGCTTAATTTAGGTTAATGTATTCATCATATTAGATATGGTTTCGTGCTAGAATTCTTGTTTCTGTTCGTGTCTTCGAAATTATAACATGCAATCCTTGTTTTTAGTTCTATAATGGATAGACTGTCTGGTATTCTCTACGTATGTATGTTTGAAATATGTTTATCTATTTATATATCATACTTTCGTGAGAAGGCGACTTTTGCATTCCTGATGTAGTAAATACTCTACAAAATATTAATTTACAAGCTGCAAACCATGTGTTGGCTTAAAAATTAATAACTAAGTAAGCCCGTAACCACAAAAGTATACGATTTTTCTCGACTTAAAAGTGCGAAAAATGTAAATGTAAAATCTGCCATATCACTATGGGCATCATGCGGTCTCGTCGTACTAATTCCAAAACAGCACAAGTGCAGTTGATGACTTAAGCATAGACTGCGCTTATGTTATTCTGGGATTAGTAGGACGATACGTATTATTAAAATACTCAGGAAAGTTTTGACCGATAAATAAATCAACCAGTTGTGAAGGATATTTTGAGCGTACGGGAAACTAAAATGTTAATTGTTAAGAGTACTTAAATTGTCTTTGTGGCGTGTCGAAACTACTAATTGTTTGAGATATCTAGACCCCCGTGGTATCGTATTGAAGTTCCTAAGTAAGGAACAAGAAGGATTAACAATCTTGGCAAAGATTTTTGTTATTATTCTCACCTTAGAACCTTATCACATCTCACGATTTATATCTTTAATAATGAAACCTCGTTTGAACATTTGTGTGTTCCATATTTTTATTTGCGCGGTTTCCTGCCAGATTTCCACGGAACTAAAGCCTTCTCCCATAAATCTGACTCAATCCATATTTCAACACTTGGATCCCGACTGCCACTTAATTTTAGCACACCACAATAATTTTCAAAATTCGGATATACTATCGTCCCCTATTCAATCTAAGAAAGGAATTTACATTTATCACCTTCCACAAATAAATATCACAACGTGGACATCCTTCTTCGGTCCAGAATTAAATCAATACAGTAATCGATGCGGGATCCATGAAATTCCACAAAAGGCACAATTCCATACCTCAGCCTTCTGTTTTATTGGCGTCATACTCACGCAAAAGTCCGACTTCGGAAGAAAACTAGAAGAATTGTCCGCTAATGAATTTTTCCGTTTAACCAGTCACCAGACAGATATTTTTTATAAATTTATATATTCAAAATATTACCGACATGGAGATAATGAAAAAACCAATTTGCATATCTCACTTTTAATACGCGTGCAGTTGGACTTCACTCGTTTTATGAACGATGGTGACATGAGTTCGTCCATATTTACAATTATACTGCATTTAGTATTGGCACAAAAGCAAGATAAGTGGTATCAAGTCAAACAAATTTCTTTCAGCGGTATCAATTCAACCGAACTCAGCACTCGTCATGTTCAACAAGCAATTATAAATCATTCTTGTTTTAAGGATTTGATTGAACCTCCGACGATCTTGTATTTTAGGACGAATAGAAGATCGTTCCTTAACTTACATGGATATTATAGCTTAAAAGAATCTTGCGAAGCATACAGCAAAGATCCGTTCTACCTTATTCGTGAACAGTTATATCGCCCACGTGCCGTACTGTTCTTCAGTCTTGTTTGTCTAGGAAATTTCACATATGGTAAAGCCTACGATACAAGCGTGTCGGAAGATGTAAGTCGGGAACGCAGAGGCGATGAGAAATTTACATATAGAGAAGGGATAATCATGGATATTTACAGAGAGATACCATCTGCACATGTACTTTATGTCACAACTGTCAAGTAAGGGTTTTCCTTCATGACGTGCTACTCGAGAGAAGAATTGTTATTTCAAATACTTCTGAAACCATTTCGGATGGAAGTTTGGATCGTTTTAGTGTCAACTTTTGTAATTATTGGAGCTGTTTTTGTTTCTATTTTGACCAATGAATTGAAATGGGGATATCTTGAAGCGATGTCATTCGCTCAGCTGGTAGTTATATCCATCGCGCTAGAGAAACCGACGGATATCAGTATCAGAATTGGCAGAATTTCTGCGTTTAAGTTCCTATTTTTATTTTTTGTCCTTCTCGTACCAGTTCTAACAACCGGCTACCTGGGTTTAAGCATTACTTCAATATCGTCTCCGTTAGAGTCAAGGTCTATGACCAAATTCGACCAGTTGACGAAAACAGGGTGTGAGGTGGGAAATACGGATTGTTATATTAGTAGACTTACAAAATATACGAAATATACGGACGCTTTAGCATGGTATTGGATTAAATCCATGCGAAAATTCGTGTACCCCAGCGCCAGCTGGCGGTCTTCAATAGACGATGTGATTCGGTCTCTCGAGGCTTTGCGAAATACTTCAGTCAGGGGATTCGACCCGGATAGTGACTTCGTTATTCTTCCGCAGTCATTTGAGGAAAATGTATTTAATGTACTCTCTGATTCGGGAAGCGCTTTTGTTACAACAATATACTCAAAATTAGGGGGGAACATTGATATAATTTTGCCAAAATTGGAGTTGGGAGAAGTGCCTTCTCCGAGCTTGATGGAAATTTTCAAGTTGTTTGATTTTATCGATCCGTGGCACATTCCGCATCCATATTATGGAAATTTTACAGAAACTAGATATCTAGAAAACGAATGGGATACTGAACTTGCTCTCGTACAGTGTGGGAGAACGGCGTTAGTCCTGTACGACCAAGAAATTGATAAGGAACTTCGATACTTTGAGAGGCACTATCCGTGGATTAAATTTTTCAAATCGGAGTCGTCAATATTGTCATTGGAGTCAGGGTGGAAATTCGAAATTGAGGGGATATCCGTTACTCCGCACATATTTGGAAAGCTGTTTACTGCTGGGATTATCCAACTTCTAGAGGACTGGCCTCATATGATGACACCGCACAGGTTAAATATAACCGCGAGGGTTAAAACTCTTGTGCAGCATAGGGAAAGGGAAATTGTTAAGAAAATTTCACTGGGTGGTAATATACAAACAATTTTTTATATATTTTTTACATCCATATTCATCTCAATTGCGGAAGCACTAATAGTGGAGATTAATATTTATCAAAAACTATGGCATGGAGTTGTTTGAATTAAATTGTGGGTTATAGTGAAATGGAAATATGTTGAGGTAGAATCTCACGAAGAAAATAAAGTTGGTCGAAGAAGACGGAATTGAATCTTTAAAAATTTAATTATTTTCAAGACAGGACACTTTGGTAATAAACATATGCAATTTTTTTGAAAATTTATAAATTATTAGTGGAGTTATGACAATTTTTCGGCGCCATTCCCAAACCTTAGTGTCTCTGTCTTACTTAAACACTTTAACGCTACTATCCTCTAAGAGTTAGTTCAAGTCGGTACCGTTTCTTTAAAAGTATGAATGCTCCCAAAAGTATGGAGTCTTCTGAGGCTAAACTTCTTACTGTGTTTATATTTTGTCTTGGTGCCTTTGTAGGGATATTAATTGGTCTCATTGTTTTGATGTATGGTTTGATTTTCTCCTTAATTGACGAAATTGTGGAGAGAAAATTTATGGATGGTGGGGTGTCGGCGGATGTTCGAAATATTGTGGGAATGTTTTTGAAATTAATAGCCTTAATGGGCTTAGGGGTACTGATTTTGGCAGCACGAATCAGTATCTCTTTGGGAAACCGAATTGGAAGAAAGGAAATAGGTAAATTATTTATTCATCGAGGATGAAAATTTGTATACGATATGTTTGAAATTCTCATTCATACATTAATGTAGAATACCATATTAGTAACTTATAGACTTATTTGAAATGCTCCAATTTTTATGTCAGTGTCTGTTCTCAAGATTTCTAATGGAGACGTCGTCCCGAATTTGGATACCTTGCCGATACACGAGGTATCCGTAAATTGTGGTGAGAAAAATTTATTTTAATCATACATATGGTGACCAGATTTTAGAGAAATATTCTTATAAATTAAATAATGGTCAATCAATTTAGCTGAAACACAATATTTAAAAATTAACTTCCATTTTACAGAAGCAACAACTTGTCCGGAAAAACCAATTTTTACTTGTAGTTTTTGCGGATGGCAGTTTTCTGATGGTTGTTTGTTGGCGACACACGAGAAGACCCATACCGAAAAGAAATATCCAGCTTTAGGGTCCCCTCTCCAGTTCAAGTATCCAGTTTTGTGTGATATTTGTGGGAAGGTTTTCAGCAAGGAGGAATATCTGCAGGATCACATGTATAAATAATTAAGTGGATCTCATTTTCCTGAAGTAACGAAATTGCAAAATATTACATTCATGGCAACAAATTTTCTGAATCCGTTTAGAACCATCCACTCTAAGGCACCGTTCCAGTGTTCGGAATGCGGGAAAGGATTTTATCAATTTCAAACACTAGATAGACACCAAACCCTGTGTGTGGAAGTGGCGCAATTCAAATGCGCTTTCTGCGCATGCGTTTATTACGATCGCGCCAATTTGAAAACACACCTGAAGACTCATGCTTACGCAAGACGTTGAATGAGTCTGCAAAGAATGGCGATTTCATTGAGGATTTATGGACATTGGTAGCGATTCTGATGCGATGGGATTGAATTTAACATTGGGGTAAGGGGTCTACAATGCTACAAATGATACATTATGAAATAAAGTTCTTTAAAACTATTACACTTGTTTAAGAATATGTTTTTGTAATTATTGAAGAGTAGAATAATTTTATCCATATCCTGTATTTTCCATCGAGCTGAATTTACTAACCCGACGCCAAAAGGGGTGGAGGGTTGTGATAATTCTCCAAGATTTGGCACACGCGGGCAGTATATAGTCCCCTTGGAGCAGATTCCGTGGATTGTAACCATATAATAAGTATACTGCTGTTGGTAAATATTTGAGATTTATATATGTAGCTAATATATATTGATAATTTATAATTGCCATAGCTCTTAGTTAATTAATAATTTTCCAGTTAGAAGTTTTCATCTTAGGTACATATTATTTTATACAATTTTTTTTAAATTTACTTGATTACTATGAATATCAGCGTTGCATATCGTAACTGTTACGGCGCCGCTCACTATAGCTCACTTATCTAACTTTGGGGTCGTAAATCCCTTGTCTTCGGCGTCGTAGAGTTTTATCTAACTAACTGACTTGTTACTTCACTACTAATGTCGATGCACCACTCAATGTAGAAATAATGTCAACAAAAGTCCCAGAAAATTCTCTTTAATTACTGGTTTTTATTCAAACACTTATTAACTACTGATACAATCGACAATAATGCTTAATTTGTACTAATTAATTAAATATTGAGTGATTAATTATTTGCTTCCACTTGGCTGGCTGGCAACTACAACACTCTCTCTTTCTTCCTTCCTTCTTTTCACGCTGCTCATACTAAATTACACTTACCGAGATGGCGTGGCCGTCACGAATTGCCCCTCTCAACCTGCGCCACCACCACTCGTGGATTCTCGACAAATCCACGACCCATACTTAACTAATGGACACATTAAATTAAATTACAAATTATGCTATATGTCAAAAGGTAGCCATGTCTACTAACTTTTTCTTACTAATATATAATTTATAAGGGTTATTGCTCCGTTTGGAACCTCATTGTCGACTGTGGAGCCTCATTGTCAACTGTAAACTGCTTTTGAAATCTGGTCGGGAAAAGTGAAAGAATTCCCTACTCGTTGATTTAAAGAGTTTCAACGAGTGACTAATTCTTACACTGGGGCAACTTGCTTAGCTAGTATCTTACTTCCGGACCTACAATGCTTTATATATAGTGTAGATACAATACTTACTTACTATTTTAGACAAATTTTTATAACTATTCTGATTAACTATTAATTAACGAAATCTCTGATTACTAGAAATGAGTAGGCTAACTTTGAGAAACATCGAACTATACTCATTCTGTAACAGTAACCGTATTACTATTTATAGCTGATTGTTGCAAAATAACATAAACTTTGTGATGGTGATGGCTGGCGATTTGTGAGAAGACCTGGGCGACTTATTATTGTGTGTGTGATGTGCAACTGTGTGTGTGACGATGGCGGTGGTGGTGGCGACTTGGCGAAATAACTTGGGCGCATATAGGACAAACGAGGAGGATTAATATTCACTCAATTTAGGGTTTATTGGTCCCAGTTTCAAATTATTATTACATGGGGACGATTCTCTAATTTAGAATGTGACTGGGCCGAATATTCCTCCTCGAGCACAAGAATGAGAATGTCAAAACCTCAGCACAATTATTATTGTCGGCCTGAGAGTCGGCCTGAGGGGCCGACTCTAAATTAAATACACCAATCACAAGGTGGACACGCACACACACAATTACAGGTCATATTTTGAAGGTTATCAAGTTTGGAGAGGAAAAATAATTTACAGGCAGACATAGCAAATTAAATAATGCGACTGACGGCAAATTTTACATATTTAACTTTCCTACCCAAATCTCACCCCACCTCACAAAAATCATATATAACGCGACAACACTGATGTTGTTTAAAAGCGCATATCTATTAAATGCATAAATGAAATTTATATACTTGGTAATTTTCTTCAGCACGAATTTAATAAATTAATGTACGAAAATTGTAAATAATCATTTTCAGAAATTAATTATCCACCTCTGACGTTTAGAATGTATGGCTTAGATATTTTTAAGTCGGCCTTGTCGACTTTGCATATTCCTGTTTCATACGTACCAAAACCACGTTTAAAAAAGACATGGAATATATTGCGTAGTCTGGGTCACCCAAAACTAGTGTTCCTAGAATGTGCAATTCAAAATTTATTTATTAATGCAAAACCTTACTGAATACGAGCACTAAGTGTTTCTCATTCACAATGGGCAGTATGATTAAATTAGCTACCGTATTTACACAGCGTATTTTTGCAGAGATTAAATGGATATCTATTGTATAGATAAGAGAACAATACTCCACGAAATATTTGAGCTGGATAGTATAGTGTTAGTGCTACCTTAATTACATTTGTGTTGAGATAGCACGACAAACCTGCATTTTTAACTAAATATTTATTTCCAAGTGTTTGTAGAACGTTTGATATTAGAGAATTTCAACGATATAATTAAACTGGCTTATTAGTAAATTGCAGAACGGAGCTAAATAATATATTGCGAATGTTAAATCTAATGCAAGCAATTTTATGATTTTGTATAGTGGCTATATGTATGTATTTTGTTACAGGGTAAATACCAAAATTATAGCCATTTTCCAACACATTTTATAATTTGGAAATGTGTATATAAATATTAGCAAAATTCTTTATTTTCTCAACTTATCGCCCATGCAGACGGACATCTCCGCATCATCTAACCAAATCAATCATTTATCAATTGTGCAGGTTTCACAATGTAATATACCTACAAATTGTTTTTTCTGCATGACTTACTAAAATAAAGTGTTGATAAGTTATCTCTTCTACATTCATATGTCGAACTCAAAGATAAGTTAAACAGGTAACTGAGCAATATTCTACTTCACTGTGGATATGCAACAAACAGATAAGCACATAACTTTTGACTTAGATCACCATATATTTTTAGAGTTGAGTAGTTGTATGTCTGTTGCGTATAATTTAATAACTCCGTTTTATCATTGCCACCTCATTGACTTACCAGCAGTGGCTAAGCTCAGTCCACCACACGTTTATTCCAATCAGTATAAAAACATTTACTAAATATTATTTCAAACACAGCGTTTTTCAATCCAATTGAAGCCGATGGTATAAAGACAAATATATTCCTTATAAAAGTAGAAGGATTATTTCCATTACATAATCGGTCAGTTTCCTTATTAATTCTACATTAACCTTATTTACAAATAAAACACTATAAATCGTAATACAAATATATAAATTATTGTAAGGTCAAATATGTCAGCAAGAAATAGCAAGGACAACCAGAAGGTTATCCAACTATACGTGACCGACCTTCGGAAGACGATCTTGAAAGGAAAACAATCCCAACAGCCAAGCCATCCTGTTAACAATGTTGCCATTACTGGTAATAACTTAGCATCCTTGGTCAAGCTAAAGAAAGCGATCGGCGCTGTTCTAGCAGAAAATCTAGTCAGTGACAACACAAATTTCGACATTTATGACGCCGATTATATCCGGATTGATGACGAGAATGTTGCAAGGCTGGAAAATAACGACTGCTTAGTGTTATTTGACCGCAACCAGAGTGAGCTTCCGCCTGGATATGTGTACGAGCACAGAAGCAGGATACTTCCACACACGCGTGCGGTAACAAATCAGGAGGGGAAGTTTTATGGGTCGGAAGGTAAAAGAATGCGCCTATACTTATTGATTGATTTATGGATGATTTCTTGCGTTAAGGAATTATTTACTACCTTAGATCAGAAAAGAGCAAAGAACTGGTTTTCTTTGATTAAGTAGTCGATATTAATACTGAAAATTAGGTTAATGCATTGCACTCGCAAAATCGCTTATTGTGAGAATGGTTGTGGAGTTGAGTGGAGTGGAGTAGAGCCAAATTGATATTATTGAAACAATAGATCTAGATTAGATACGAGAGACGTGCGACCGGTTTAACAAACATTTAATGAAAAGTGTAGATAAAATATATGGCTTGATACATACCTATGCAACCAAATATTACTTCACTCTTTTCACCACGTGGAAAGCTCTCCTTCATTCTCTTTATGTAAGATTAGTCCATTCTCCGTCCGTCTGTCTGGAACGCATCCCTTCAATGTATTATAAAGCGATAGCATTGAAGGATAGCACACACACGTGGCAACAAAAGCCAATCAGAAATCAGTCAACATAAAATAAGTAAACCTAAAATTGGTTAAACACATGTCCGTGAACCTAAAACCCGTTAAACTAAATTCTATCTGCCTAAAATCCACCCAAAATCTGATTCATAATTGCTTAAATCCGTCAACCTTAAAGCCGTCAACCAAATTAAGCAACAGATTCATTTAAATTTGATGATTGCCATTCCCAAACGCTGAAATGCATATCAACATGGAATAAAATACGGTCAGCCAAAATCACGTCAACATAAAACCAGTAAACTTGAAATCGGTTAACCACAAATTCGTTAACCTGAAATCCATTAGCCTTAAAGTTTTAAAAATCCCAGAGCGAATGCGTGCATCCTCAACCACACACGTGTGGTTGTGGAGTTTGTAGACGGGTGAAGGTGAAACATACAGATAGACCGAGACTACGCTATTGTTACACTGTGTAAGATTCTTACACAGTGTAAGACAGGGTTTTACTTTACCCACCTTTTGAGCTTAATCCCCAGCCCACTGGGTTAAATGGACAAGTTATGCGGTAAAACCGCGGAAAAGAACTATTTTTTAACACTAAGTACGTTATATCCCACGATTATGCCCATTAAAAGTCGAATTTTGGATATCCCGCCATAGCTCAAAAACCAGGTCGATTTCGAATAAGTTGTAAATAGGAGAAATCTAAGGTGGGCCATTCCAAAGACGGTCCCACTTTGCTTCGGTCGCTAGAATGTAACATCTTGGCTGTAGTATTGGTAAGAAATTTGCAGCCGAAATTGCGAAAATTTTCAAAGCTTTGAACTTAGCGCCAGACACAAGCTGCATTTCGAAAAATGGTTTATGAGAGGAAATACCACATAGCTCTGAGGAATAATTATCTAGTTGCAATATCTTCAAAAAGTCAATCTTGTTCATGCTACCCTTGTCAGAATGACACGACCCGAAAATCGACATTTTGAATTTTCGCGCCAAAAGGAGGCATGATATGAAAAAAATTTCCGACTAAAATTTGTAGCTATTCCACCTGTGGATATAACCCTGTCGCTGGTTTTTTTTAATCTTTGGCCTAAATCATTTACGGTGGTATTTAGTGTTATTTTGTAAAACAAAACGTTTTGGTGCATATTTCAAAAACGTTTCAAAATTTCGAAAAACGGTATGCGTGCCCTATACCTAGATTTGGGAGACGGTCATAAAGTTCTTTTACCTTATCTTTCTATCTTGTAAGGTTTCGCCACACGAGCATTTTTATTTAACATTGGAGTGTCTGCTGACATACTATACCTTTCATATACACATCCAGCAAGTGAACGTGGATAGAAAAAATAGAATAAAATGGGCAAAATGGGTGGGTTTTGGGGAAAATGGGTCTGAAAGGTTAGAGTATGTGGCAGCCTACCTATCAATGTTAGAAAATTTATTTTTTGATGTTTTTTCACAAACCGATTGATTTTAGAATTCACAGTTACTTAAATTTATAATTGTCAGCTAATTTTAGATAATACTTTTTTATGTGATCCACTGTACCGGAAGTAGTGTTATACCTACTTAGGTACATATATTTAACAGTGTCACCAAAGCGTATTAGTTATAGGTCCACATTGCAATTAAGAAATTATCCTTTCTTCCCGAAATTATCAATAATATTAATATTATTCGCTATTTGTCTACGTATGTTAAACCTCAACTGCCATTAACCTTACATCCTGCAATATATTAAGGTTAGTTTTTACCAATCAAGCTATGATGTTGTTCGAACTAATTGATTCACTAATTGTCTAATTCCCTCTGAATTCATTGAACTAAATCATGATTTAATTAAAACATGCGATACGGACTCATTTTACCCCGATTTACTGTTTTCTCCATTTGGTCCATTTTCCCCACCGGGGAGTTTGTTAGGTGGGCGGAAAAAACCATTTTCCCCACCCCATTTAACCCAGTCTATTTTGCCCAGAATTATCTAGAGTACACTCCCGTGTGCCACACGGGAGTGTACTCTAGGGCATAAAGGCATGCCTGCCGTAAACGTGCCGTAAATGCCATAATTGCCGCGAAAAAATTGATGCCTTTTTGCCGTAAATGCCGTAAATGCCTTTTTCAAAAAATGGGGCAAAATGACACAGTACTTCCATGCAAAGTAGTTTACTTGATGTACTGGTCAATAAATAGTTTCCTTTATGTATAGTTTGATGAAAGGTAAGAAAAGATGGTTATTGTTTACTGATACTTGTATTAAAAGCAAAAAAATCATTGGAAGAGTTAAGTACAATTTAAAACTATCACAATTAAAATTAGTGTATATTAGTTAACTTATCTAAATTATAAAGCTTGTTATATTCCAGTCATAATTGTGTTGAATGTATAAATACGTATATCTACGTATTATGTGTCAACGATTTTAAATTTAAAAAAACCTGATAAAAATTTATATTAAATTTCCTAGAATCTACTTATTTTTCAATATTAAATACTTACTTTTAGTATTATCCGAATTATTATAGATATTCATAAGTGTATTTTATATTATAAATTAATTTTAGGAAAATAATCAACTTTTATTTTAACATGGTTGAGGTGTCGCACAATTTGACCATAGATTTTAATTTACGGCATTTACGGTACGTTTACGCCAAAAAGGCACGGTTTACGGCAATCCGGCATTGAAAAAGGCATTTACGGCAAAAAGGAATAATTTTCGGCATGCCTTTTTTCTTAGTGACGCAAATACCAAACAACCAAAAAAATCACTAAGTAAGCAGTCACCCCACCCCAAAAATGCTACATTTAAGAATTTTGAAAAGAAAATGTCAACCGATTTTGATCAAATTTGGACCCAGATCACTCTTATGCAATTTAAAAACGATGGAGCAGACGGTTTTGCAAATTTTTCATTTTTACTCAAATTATGGGCAAAAATGTGCGCTCGGACTCACTTTTCTATTTATCGCTCTAAACTGGACAACCGCACAATCACAAATTGTTTGAATTTGTTACAGCAAGTGCTTACGAACATTCCAAGACCGACATGAGCAAAATCGGTTCAGAAATAAGCAATTTTTATCGATAATGAGACTGTGCTGTTTTTGCATTAGAATTATTAGACATAAAAGTCGCATGTTGTCACGGACAACTTGTCAACGCAAAACAATTGCTCAATTATAAGTTATAAATAAACAAGGTCCCCAAAAACGGGAAATCTTAGTGACGCTTTGTGCGATACAAGGGAATAGATTCTTGTACAATATTTGCATCACCACTCCGCCCAATTAAGTTATTTTAAAGTTATAGTGAACAATGATTGGGAATATGAATTTGAGATTATGAAATATAGTGCGAATATAGTAGTGGTTTATAAAGCAGAAGGTGGGGTTTTCCATTATAAATTCAACAATTATTTAGCGAAGCGGTGATGGAAATGTTGTGCAAGAATATGTATTTAATCCCTTTTATCGCACAAAGCGTCACTAAGATTTCCCGTTTTTCGGGACCTTGTTTATGCCAAATAGCGTACACTGCACACGGGTAATCCTCTAGTTCATAATATTTGCTAACTATTAGATAGACACTTAGCACACCCTAGGTCGGGCTATCAATCAACACGAACATTTTTTTATTCTTGCAGAGCACAACTTGGCTGCATTCGCTATCGCAGAATTGGTCGACAATTCTCTCACCGCCACAGCTCATAACCACGGGAGGAGGATAATCGAAATCCAATTTCATAACAATGGTATAAAATCTTTTCTAGCTGTATTAGATAATGGTTGTGGGATGAATTCAACGACACTTAAGAAGAGCTTAAGATTCAAAGCACCAAAGGACTCGCGGCCTGATGATGTTTCCGGATTACCCACACAACTCGCAACGCAGGAAAGTGGTGACGAAGTCAGGAATGAGGAAATTCACCCAATGTATCTCAACTCCAACATTAGTAAATTTGGAGCAGGGTTAAAACAGGCTGTCTTCTGGTTGGGTGGCGAGGCCAGAATTATTTCGAAGAGGACAGAAAGCAAAAACGTATATGAGATTCTTTACTCGCGTGCAGATATGGAAAAAATGGAAGCCCTGAAGAGCGATGATGCCTGGGATGTCCTGATTCGGACGGGTAACCTAGGAGAAATCAGGGACACTACAGCTTCTCCAGTCCTGAAAAACTTTATTAAAACGATGGAAACCAAAAAACCAAGTTTCACCCATATTGTGATCCAGAAATTCGAAAAAGGCGATGATAATTCTCCGCTGGAACTCCTTCAACGGACAGACAATAGTGCCGATATTAAACCAAGCATTGAAAAACAGTTGGCCCACATTTACCATTATTATCTCCACGGACGAGATGGAAATACTGGAAAAGCGTCGAATAATGACAACCTCATCGATATCGTAGTGAGTCGATTCGACTCGAAAGGAAAGCAAGTGTCACTTCTTAAACTACGTGACATGACAGAAAACAATTTAGATTTGGAGTCAAGATTCGTTCGCACAGCGGCGCCTGACCCGTTTCTGTTTACCTTTGAAGTTTCTAAGTCCCAACACATTAATGGAGCAATGAACCAAACATCCAAGATTGGAGGCATTATTCGATATCACCCATTTCAGTATGACCGAGAAACACATCCTATGTTGGAAAGAAGCTCGAAAAATTGTGCCAGGAGTATTGAGGAAAGTGAGGCCATCTTTGAAGAGACTGTTGAACTGTTTGAGGACAACAATTACCGACACGTTAACAATGGATTTTTTCATGTCTGGTGGAACGGAAGATTAATTCCTTGCACGAAATTGGATGCTTTACCCTGGTGCAGCCTTCCCGAGCGGGTCAAAAATACCCACAAGCTGTGCAAAGCGTATGGGCGCATATCAGGGTCCTTGTTTTACACAGGAGACATTTGTGGAATCACGGATAATAAGCTCAATCTTACGACGACGACAACACTATCTGAGATGTTTAATGAGAAGTTGATTCATTCACAGCAGTCGACATTTCAACGAATTAAATGTCACGGAGGTATTTTGAAACAGGATCGTGATGTGAGGAACGATGTTAAAAAGAATTTTGAAAATTGGTTGATGGATAGTCAAGAATATGACATGGAAGTACGCTATTCCAAAATCTTAGTAGGTGAGTAAAATTGTTACAGCAATATATAATTTAGGAAATGACCAAATTAGAAAAAGTGTGCTAATGTATCTTGAAAATTAACACCAATCAAATTTCAGATTCCGCAAAGCATCCCGTTACAAGCAAATTTCGCACCAAATCTGGTACATTTACTTACTACCAATATGGGTCCGCAAATTGGGAGGATTTGGGAATAACACTGCAAGTTGGAAATGCAGTGAAATTAAATGGAAAATGCATGATGGTAGGGAGGATTAAATCGTTCTACGTCCAAGCCGAGCATTGTTACAAAGACCGGAATGCGGATAATTCGAATAGGCGACCTCTCAACGAAGTTTATGCACCCGTTTCATTTGTCGATATTGAACTCCAGCCTGTCCCTTATTATGCCGATAATGGAGAGGACACTAAAATTAGTCGACACTCAATGTCCCTGATTGACAATAAGGTTCCTTCACCAAGCGTAGAAACGATGATCAAGGAGTTGGCGGACAACCTAAAGCTAAAATTTAAAGTTATTCAAGATCCAGGTCCCAAGTTTCAAAATGGATGCAAAATACGATCTGATGGCATTCTTTTCAAATCGTTTGCACTTGACATAGTCAAAGTAAATGATGAGACTTCGGTAAATGGATATCTACCGTTCTATAGACCAAAGCATAAAAAGATGTTTGTGGTTTATCGGATCCATAAAATTCGTTAGTTTACTTTAACTTAATTGTCTACTCACATAAACTTAAATGAACATCCGTTTCGTTTAAAACACAAAATTGGTTTAAAATTATTTTATTAGATAGCAATAACTCTAAAGAATTGCTTGAAACTGGAGGGGCCTGTTCTTATGCAACACCAGGAAAAAAACCCAATGGGTATTATTTCACTACCTTTGGTAAGTGTGAAATTAATCGTGATATTATTTAAACTTTGTCATTCAAAATCTCCAATCCATAATTATTTTCCTATCTGATACACATCCAGATTTGAAGAAGACGGACTACTCAGAAATAGGTGATTATGTCATTACATTTTATGCATACATTTCCAGTCAGTCTGTCAACCAGACCATTGAGTCTGCCCAAGCGACCAGGACCCCTACAAGAGACACCGAAACGTTCCCATCACGATCAAGAAATATTAGTTCAAGAGGGACATCCTCTTCATCACGAGAGCGATTTGAAATTGAGCCAGACTATGAAATAGAAGAGAATTTAAATGGGAGGAGAATATTAAAGGATGGGAAAACCAGAATACCATTGCCGTGTTACGAAATTAGGTATTCTGTCGTTGCTGGATGTCCGCATAAATTTGAGATTGAGGAATTCGGTAGGTATCGACACTTGTATTACCGGACCATTTGGAAAAAAATTTCCTTTGATTTCTGTGTATACATAGGTGATGACGAGCTTCGTATTGGGAAAAGCTTTAAAGTTATGCTATCGTTTAAAGATTGTAATGAAAATATAGCCTCAGCATCAGATTTGAAGGATGAATTGACAATTTTGTCTAGCAAACTTGTAATTTCTTTAGTTCCAACCAAGTAAGTTGTCAAAGTGGTATTATAGCTTGCAGTAACGTATATTACATATGTGTATACACATTACATGTTGAATGATTTTGGGCAGAACATACCCTGATTTTAATCTTACCGCAACAAATGGGGAATTACTCATTGATGGAGATACCCTAGTAATCAGCGATGTTGTAACGATGGGCTCGTTAGATGGGGCGGAGTTCAGAGTATGATAAATATATGTGTGGATTTCCACAACAAAAGGGTTACCTGTTTTCTATTGTGTTTCCAGGAAACCCAGATGTACGTGGAGTTAATGCTCAACAACATTTCGAAGAAATGTCGCTCCTCAAAAATCCGGTTTCATCCAGGTGTACCAGAAAAAATCGTGTGTCTACAAGAATCTGTTCAAATCGAAAATAGATGCAAGCCCAGCTTATCTTGTCGAGTCCTCGATTGTGCGGATAACGTCATTCTTAAAAATGACAAGAATCCCATCAAGCTTAAATGTAAAATTTACAGAATGTCTGACGGCCAATTTCTCTTTGACAGAATGTTACACGCAACAGATGCCAAGCCCAACGAGATGGATGACGCAATTTGTCTGGATGATTTTAAAACACCTGCAGTTGGTCAAGTCAATTTGCTTTGTAAGGTATCGTACGACCTGTACAGCAATATTGAGCCTATATCAGTTCCGATCACAATTACGCGGAGCACAAGACCAGAAGTGCTTCGAGTTTATCGACGCACAAGTAAGGATGAAGAAGAAATTGTAGAAATTGGTCATGAATCCTTTCAGACTGCCAAAATTATGGATGAGTTGCACCTAAGCTGGGAACTGTATGATGGTATGGGAAGAAAAATTTTGTTTGACGCCAGTAAGCACAAACTCAGCGTTAATTGGTCCAAGAGTTCAAGCCGTCCTGCAATCCTAGAAAGTGGAAACTTGCCAATATTCAAAGTCCCAAAACGGACCATCGACAAGGATCCATTTACTACAGAAGTGACAATACTCGGATTTGACGAACAACTACAACATACCTTCTACTTGACTTCCTTACCATTGGAACCTAACAGCTTGAGCGTGTCATTTATAGGGAGCAATAATTCCCGAGACGTCGTCCAATATCGGATGGGTGAAAAAGTGCCGGATGCAATTGTAAAAATTACGGACCGATACAACAATATTTACACAAGTTTCTGCACGGAAGAGTTGTTCACATATGTAAATGTTTCAGCGAATGGATTTATTGTGAAATTTAGTACCCTTTGTGAAGATATGGAAGAAGGAGGATCATTTCTAATTTCTGACATCCAATTCGCAACTATGGGGAGTCACCTACCCCTAGGAGAAATTATTTTAACGGTTACCTTTAGGCAAACTTTATCTGGTGCTGTAAAATTGTCCGTGGTCGCAGGTTCTCCAAAGCAACTTGCATTTGTAATTAATGACCAGAAGCAACTACAACGAGGGACCTTTACTACTCCGAATGGATCACAAGTTCGAATTTCGGCCAGTTTTATGGATGCATCTAATAATTTTACTACGCCGATGGTACCAATAGAAGTGAATTTTGTTCACAAATTAACAACACAGGGGGTCGACAAGATTGAGAATGAGCGCGTTGTTTCTTCCAAGGATGGGATTGCAGATTTTGGATCCATTGAATTAGCCGTGAACGAAAAATCCAGACCAAGTCGTGGTCCCCCTTGCGTGGTAAATATTAAGGATTGTGGCGGAAAATGTTATGGAAAACCGATTTACGTCCAGGTTAGGGCAACTGTCGACGGTCAAATAATTTCAGATATTTGTCACTTCCACGTCACTTGCCGACCAGATGTTCCATATCAACTTGAAATCGTCGATGAGAGTGGATTGGAGCACTTTGAATACGAGGCTGGGTCCAGTTTTAACTTTTTGACGGTTACTTTGCTATCAGAAGATGAAACTAAATATGCGTCGGCGGATAAGGAACATCTCTCACTGCATCTTACGCCAGTAAATGGAATTTCATCCACACCTATGGATCCCATCCCGGCTAGCAGTGTACACCAGGGTGTCTATAGATTTGACCAAGTGCCAACCAAAGCAGGAAATTATGAAGCAAAATTTGTATACAGAAATGGGTCCGTACAAATTTCAGAAACGTTTATGCATCCCCTTAAGATATGTGCTGGACGGGTTCATTCCCTTAAACCAGTGGAAGATCCTGGTGACCGGTCAGTATCGAATAATCCCGAAAACGAGGAGAATCGAATTATTGTCGCCAATCTAAAACTCGTACTCGCCGATCAATATGGAAATGTTGTTAATGAAGGTGAAAATTCTTCAAATGGCGAGAATATGAATTTGCTGAAGGGATTTGTCAGAATAGACTTTCCTAGCGGGATAGAACTAGAAAACTTGGAAAACCAGGTCAATCTGTTATCCCCTATACATTTTATTAATGGGTGTGCAATCATCCCCAGATTGGTGGTCTTGGCAGGTCTGGAGTTGCCAAACTTTTCTAAACATGAGATTCGCTTTACCCTAAATTTGACAACAAACAATTTAGAATTTGTGTATGCGTTAGAATTCAAATTTTTTAACGATCCCAAACAACTTGCTGAGAGCCGTAAATTCCAGGAGAAAATAGAAACTTTGGACAGGAAAATTACAGGTCATGACGAAAGCCTCAAATTAGTTGGAAATACCATCAAAACTATACAGACTACTATAGAAAGAATGAGGGGTAATGTGAGACAGGAGACGGAAAGCATAATGGCGATTTCGTCTCCAGGTTTTGTTGAAACCTTGAAAACATCCAAAGATGTAACTGAACGAGAAGCATGTCTAAAAGCAGACGAGAATAGATTAGAAGAGGGAAGAAGGAAGACGAAATCTAAATCCAATATTACCCCAGGACTCGGCGCAGGTGAGAGTGATGTTTTAGGACGGATTGGCCTGTTAGCGGAAATAAAACTTGGAGGTAGGTAATAATTACATTAATATTATGTATTACCTGCCAAATTTAATCCATTAAAAATATGGATACCATCAGAAGGTTTAATTTTATGTTTAAATTTGGATGCGTTTGGAGCAGGTGAATATTTACCCTCATTACCTATATAATTATAGAATACTATTGGACAAGATTTTTTCGCGCGAAAGTCACGTGCCAACTTAGGATTAACATTGGCGAGGTGAAATTCAATTTAAACTTTTCACTACGTAATCCAAAATCTGCAATATAAATACCACACCTTATTTATAGGATTAAAAAATTAAGTAATCTCACATGTAAAGTACCACCAATCATTCTTAACCCATCAACAATGTTTTTTTTCATGTGTTGTTTGGAAGCATGAATGTTGTCAGGTTATTGTTGGCGGGTTGTGAAATTTTGCAGCATGTAATCAAACAGTTATGTTGCACTATTAATTTATAGACTTGTGTAATATAACGAAAAATTATTTATATTATAGGTGGCGGTATCTCCGAGGATCTAAATCTTCAACGCCTTCTTTCATGGTATTTGCAAAATAAATTGACTGTCATCGTTACAGAAACGGCGGAGAAAGGTCGCGAACTGGAAGCTCGTAATCGTAAAGAGCAATTTATGCTACTGGATATTGTTAAGGATCGCCCGCCTGCCAAACATGTTTTATCCGGACCTGGTAATCCAGTCTATGCTCACACTCTGCTGGACTTCACCAACCCCTTAGCTACAGCATCGACGAGGAAAGTGTTCAACAAAATTCTGGGCGATACAATAATCATGGACGATCTACCAACGGCTATCGAGTTCATGAAAAAATACAACACGGGGAGGTTTAATTGTCCAACAATCCTCACACGGGATGGGAGGCGCCTCATGGGTGACGGAATAATCGGTGGAAGGCAAACCCGTATGCCTGATAGGATTCCGCTATGGTTTGGATTGGCTCCTTGTGCAGAGTTAAGTCAGATTCGTGCACAGTTAAGAAGGTTACCCATTCTAAAGAAGAAAATGGAAGAGGTTGAAGGAGTTGAAAGGACGGATCGAGCAAGGCTTGAGAAGCTACGAGAGGATTATGATCAGGTTAAGGCCGAGCTTCAACAATGGCAAGAAGAACGGAAGGAGCTTTTGGAAAGATTAGGAGCTTTATCAACCCTTGAGAAAAATTCTGCACCGCGGACTAGATTGATGGAAGGACAAGGTGACCAAGTAATGCCTAAGAGGGCGAGACGAAACTAAGCGTTTCCAAATAGGTTACGTTACGAACCGAAGCCAAAGTCAGGTTTTGTAATGTGTATATAATTATTTTAATTTGTTGAATTACTTTATGGATGATAATAAACAATGAAATTTACTTTATTGGCACTATTACATCAACATGCAAGTATGACTTCGTGATGCCCTAGGTATATTTAGTAGCCCTAGGTGAGTGGTGGATAACCATGGAATGGTTAGATGCCAAGGCACCAATTACGTCCGCTCCATCGAAAAAAGCTGTGAAAAACGCCTGTTTTCATGTGCTTAAAAATCTAATTTTGCTCTGATTTGAATAATTTTAGCATATTATTGGTCCCAGATAGTTGCTCTATCATATATAATAGCAATCTGGAACTTTTGAAATTTCGTATTTTTTGAAATTTCAGTGGAACGGTTTGGAAGTTACGAATGTTTTTGGGCAGTAATCATAAATGTGTTAATGTGTTTGTGTTACGAATAACTAACGGATAGATAAATGATATATCTAATACACATACACTCTCAGAAGTTTGATAATGAATCATTACCGTTCGGTGTCTATATATGACTCTACCGCGCTTGGTAATGACATCAATATTGCTCGGTATACTTTTGGTAGAGAAGTTATACACCGCGCGATATTGAATATTTACCAACTTTTAATAAATATTTACCGAAATCGTTTTTTCCACTCTCCGCTGCAGTGAAAATGCACCACTTCTTGGTGGAATGTTGCGTGAAAAGTTGAGTGAAATATCATAGATTTTGCATCTTTTCGCCCCAAATTTGTTTTTTGCACATTATTTAAAGTATTTCATACATTTTATTATTCGAAAATTGTAAAAATTTACAAAAAAATTAACTAATACATATTTGCAAAATCTAAAATGGCAAGATAACATCAAATTAAAAGTGTGGAAGTGTCAAGCCTAAGTGACTATCAAACAAATCAGTTAATTTTGATTCTTGGTGTTGCAAAAAAGAGTCGTAGCAGAAAGTAAAATTAATTCTTCATCAAAATTGTCACTGGAGTCCATAATTGTGATCGTTTTTAAGCATTTTGAATTCAATAAAATATTTCAGTTTTCATAACTTGCGGTTGAATGTCTCACTTTGAACAGTCTTCATGCTTTTAAGTCAAACTGACCTGCATACCACCGAGTGAAACAGTGAGGGAAATCTTCGGCGAAACTCATTTTTTCATTCCACTGGGGACTTTTCATACCTCTATTTTTTCACTCAGAATTTCACCGAGTGAAAAAGCACCACGAGCATACTTAGCTTAAGCAGTAAATCGAATCAGTGGCGTGGAAGTTGTGGGAACATTACGTAGAACTATTTACTTAACTAATCAAGTTGATCCTCTCATTTGACGCAATGTTATATTTAGTCCAGATTATATCAAGTGATAACGCCTGCCTCATTACGTCTGCTTATCATTAAAGTCATTTGTATTAATTTATTTACCTGATTTACCAAGTGAATATCAATCAAAATCATAACAGTCTTTCCCAAAAGACTTAAAAAAATTGAAATTTAATTTAAAAATTAGTTAGTAATATAATATTGCATAATAGGTTTCCGCAACGAACCATACTTTTCTTTAAAGATATCCAATGAGTTTTTTAACCCGGTAGAAATACTGAACAACCGACATAAGATCCTAGTATTTTGTTGATTTGAAACCCCGCAAATTTCTACGTTAAAAAAACAAGTTAAACCCGTCATATTTCTGATAAATTACAAATCGTGCAGTGTCATATGGATTTTTATGAAAAATAAACAATTCCAGCAAACAACAACGAATAAATCATCCCTACTAATCCACCTTGTGAAACAGCTAATCTTTTTGTATTTTATCAATTTTGTTTTTAATATTATGTATCACATATGTACCAGAGCTTAACGTACCTCTGTTCATATATTTGATACAATTCAAAAAGTAACATATTTTGTCAACATATATTTTTAAAATATTGAATTCAAAGTAATTGATTTATTATCCGCTTATAAAACTAATTTAACGAGAAAATTTAAACCTTTTTTATCATCATCTTTTGCAGGATGGGTCTTGGACATGGTGAGGTGATAAACGTTGATCAACAAATTTCTTCCCCACCTACACCCCAAAATACTACCGTAGTCTTAATTACCGCACCAAACCCAGGACCCCCCATCGCATCTCGTCGTTCTGAATTGGTACCGAAGTTTGAAAAGAAATCTACCAAAAGCGTCATTTCCCCCGCAAAGTTTGAATATTTCTGGCTCATCCTAACCGCCGCCATTATTTTCTTCGCTCTCTCCATTGCCATGCTCACTATTTGGGGAATTTACGCCGATCGCGCCAATTATTGTCCACACCGAGAAAATATTGCGGGGTTATTACTTTCTGCAGGATTGATTACGCTCCTCCTCAGTTTAGGTGGGGCAGCTATAATGGTCGGGAAAGTTTTTACTGCAACCTTTAAAGAAACTGCCGTCATTGCGATGATGAATTTCACCACGGCATTTTTTTCTTGGTTGGTCGCATCCGCGGTAATAATTTATAGATCACATGGCGATGTCAGTTACGAACCTTGGTCGCAAAATTATTGTCACCCAACCCTGTACAAGATGACGTTCTGGGTGGTCACGATCCATTGGGGGATGGTAGCGGTCGCCTTTACAATTGGAGTATTAGCTATTACCGTGATGATCCTTGTAGAGATGATGAAATAAATACTTGGGGACACGAAGTTAGACATTGTGAAATTGTGCATTCAGAGAAATATAGTATGGAATCATGACAGTGAGTAATTAATAAACATGATACTAATAATTACGTCTTCAAATACAGCTACTACAGTTATGTAATATTTTTAAGCAATATCTTGAAAACCCATACTAACTTTTGCGAAAAAATGCAAACCATTTACTTAAAATAGAGGGTTTTTGACAGTGAGTAACAACAGCAGAGAGATAACATATTCATAAAATGCATGCAATGTATTTTACAAGTGGTATGTAAATAATCATGGATCAAGATCATGGCCAGAATTTTGCATAACTCACCCTAGATAGTTTACGGGTAGAGTAATCTCGAGCTAGACTAAAATCCTTCTAAATATTTATAAGCTACAAAAAAATCGTATTCAAATGCGATATGAATCAATTGACATATATGTATTGATGTATAGATATGTATTGCATTTGTGAACTATGACAAAATATAAATATATCACAATAAATATAGGCATGAATACTTATTTTTGGGAAAGCATTAAGTATTTACTTCTGGCACATATTTTTATTGATATCGAAGTTTTTATAGAGAGCTACATTTATTCAATCTCAGTTTCAAGTTACCCAGTATATATGTATAAATTAATATTTATTGATTTCTCCGGTACATTTATGGTGTTTATTTCATCACCTAATGTCTCGGACTGATTAGCTTGCACCGCTTACTCACTACCAAACCTTCTCACGTTTCCAAAAAATTCTTGAGTCACTTTAACAACGTCTCGACGGTAGAGTTCTAATGCTTTGTAACCTTCTTGGGTACCATGAACACGAGGAATCCACGAGTTGCCAGGTTGATTGTCAATTTGATCCCTACTAAAAGTTCTTTCCACCAACATCACATCTTGTCGAGTATCCCAGTTGTCCCAGACAGTGACTGCCAAATATTCCAATGGGTCACCGGACAGTTGGTAATTTTTGTAAAAGTCGGGCAAAGCCAAATCCCTGCAAATTATATTAGTTAAATATTTGTAATATTTCTAATTAATCTGTAAATATGGCCCATTTATTTACATATAATTTAAAGTCTAGGTAAATAATAGAGTAAGGTGCATATAATCTAAATATTTCCACGAGGCTCCATAAAGTAAAAAATACAGTATCCCAATGCTTTTCATAATTTACATAGGTGCTCATTGACTGAATTCATAGCTTTCTTCGTATCCCTATATTCGTGAAATAGTTTTTGTGTGGTAAAATATGAACGTGTCCTTCCAATGGGTTATGATAAGCAAAAGTTTACATTACAAACCTATTTTTAATGAAATCTCCAATATTATAGAAGATTTCGATAATACACCGGTTTTAGAACTAAAGGGACATCGTTTTTATGCATAATCTCATAACTTATATCGGTTCTTACGTAGTCAGCGAAAACTTCTAGATCAAACTGCTGTGAGCAGTAAAGACGTCCCTCGGATTGGACCCTCAGATGGGTACCCCTAAGTCGGGCCGCGATACAGTTTCTTTCCATCCCGTCCAGGGTTTTTGTCATCGTACTTGCCAACTCGCCAAGATTATGGTTACTATAGCCTCGGGTTCCTCCCGCGATCCCAATAATTGATGATGCAACGACGTATATTTGAAGAAAAATTGGTGCCGCGATCCAATACTGTTTAAATAGGATGCAGTTGGGATCAGTAAAATATATCGAAATTTCCACTAAGGAATTCACCGAATTTGTCAACTCCGAAATTCGATGGACACCCGAAGTTTCCTGGTTCTCAAGACATGCCAAGCTACCTCGCAGTGAGGCGAGTTTTCCTTTAATAACCGTCAGCATTATGGAGGCCGCGGTAGATTCAAATTTTCGCTGCAATTCTGCCTCTGCATTGTCGGTTAGCTTGATAAGGATTTCGAAAACCAAATTAACGACAGGCATATACTTTCCACCTTCATTCATAACGGTTGCCAAAAGCTTAAGGGATTTTTGGAAATTTTCAAATGGCACGTGATCCGCTACACTGGTGACTCGTAAGTAATTTCTCGCACTATTGCAGAGTATTTCCATAATATCCTTCTTACAAATCTTGTAAACGATAATAAAAGATTTGCCATTCTGGTCGACGGAACTACTGACAAACGAAATGTCCCATATTTAATCGTGTATTTCCAGACACTTGAGGATGGGTACCCAATCAGTTACTTATACAGATTAATAGAATTAGCAGACGGGGAAAAGTCGTATAAAATGTTTGAAAGTTTTTGGTCGAAAGTTGAACAAGACGATGGAATTGCTAATGGGTTTAGAACATATGTACTAGATAAAATGGTCAGTTATAGTAGTGATGGAGCCGCCTGTATGGTTGGAAAGTATCAATCGTTTTGGAGAGAGCTGGTAAAGAAACTTGGTCGAGAAATACCAGCAATCCAATGCTTAGCTCATAAGACACAGTTATCCATCCGTCGAGCCATTCTCAAAACAACTGCGACAATTGGAGATCACTTCAAAACCTTCGAAAAAAGTATTAATAAGTTTTACATATTTTACATGTCTCGTGGCAGCAAAAGATGGCAACATCTTGTGGATACAGCTACCAATCTAGATGTGGGGAAGCTCAGACGTATAAAATATTATTTCGATGTAAGGTGGGCGTCGTCTGAATACAGAGCTCTGTATGCCATTAAAGAGGACTACTTGGCATTAGTAATAGATACAAAAGCGATTTCAATTGATCCAAGCTTCACTCGAGCAGCGCAAGCGTCGGCCTTAGTAATCAATACTTTATTATTGGACAAATCCTGGATGGCTACTAAATATGAAGCATCGGATTATTTGTCTGTTCATCAGAGGATAAGCTTATCATTTCAAACTGAACCATCAAGTTTAGTTGGAAAATCGAAAACAGTTCAACAAGGAAAAGATAGTTTCGACATCCTTGCCAAGAAGCCAGGCACCTTTTTGGCGGGTTTTTTGAGTAAATGTTCATGTCCAGGAATATGCGAGATTGGCACATGTACACTTATTCAGTATGAATCATGTCCTGAGGTCTTGTATCTAGGGCAAAAGCTAATTGATTCCTCGGAAAGCTTTAAATTATCTGAAGTCCGTTCAACATTGTATGCAAGTATGATACACGAATTGGATCATTACTTTAACTTAGCAGAATTGAAAGCATTCAATTTATTCGATCAGCGGGAAGGGGACCTATCTTTGGAAGCTGAAGATATGATTGTCCTACAAGCTAATGAGAAAGCGCCGATGCAGGAATGTGAGGAACCAGATAAATATGAAATTCAACCTGTGAATATTTCTGATATTTATGAAGCGGCAGAACACAATTTCTCAGCGTACTCATATGAATTTCCGGTACATGATAATTTTGTTTTGGTTGGTAACAGTTCCTATTTTGAGGAAATCAGACGAGGATCGATTTTGGTAGAATATTCTGATAATGAGAATTTCGTAATACTATGTAAATTCTTTAATATTGGGAGTGACGAATGTCAATTAATTTATAACGATATCGTTATTGTGAAACACCAAATTTTGACAACCCCTTACTACGTATACAATATGAAAGTTGAACCTGTGGTTTTCTGGCCCATGGTTTTGAAAAATCGAGATGGAAAGTTGTCCATAACTCAAAGAGTTATTGATTTTGTTGAAATGATACTTGTCATACCTTTCGGGACAGCCGTATGTGAAAGAGGGTTTTCGTATTTAACTAGGGTCCAAGATAGTGGGAGAACGGGAACGAAACCAGAAACGTTGGATAACATTTTAAGAATTATAATAAACGGATCAAAAGAGATTAACGAATTCAATGCGTTGAGTATTGCAAAATTGTACATAAAGACTTTTGCTCGGGTCGATGATCCAACTGCTATGGGTGGTAAAGCTCATAGTAAGTCTTTCAAATACAATCCGCGAAGTAGATTATTTTAATTGGAGTTAAGTTTCATGTTTTGTATGGTGAAATAAACAATTGTCTATCCGTCAGAACCTGCAAACATAAATCAAATGAAAATTAGCCGGATTGGGAAGGTTCTGTATTTAAACTCTACAAGTCCTGGTATCAAACCTTGACACACTCTCTGTCCAAGGTAGGCTCCCAATCCATTTAATGACCTATGCACGGGAGTGTGTCAACAATGGGAAAGTTTGAAATCATTGAAATGAAATGATATCCGATTTTTCCATGTATCATTATTGTGAAGGTTTTAGGTTATATCATACTTATTATATCGAGTATAAACATTGAGATTAATGTAAAATAGAAATGCCATAAAAACCGTAGTATTGTGTGTTGATAAATTAAAAAATAATGCATAATTAAAAGTAAGTGAAATAAACAGATATGTAGATGGAAATAATATACCAATGCAAAAAACCGGAATTTTATAATATACTTACTTACGATGCATATTACCATATAAACTGTGTGTTCTGATATGTTTTCCTCAAAATATATGTCACACAACAAATTTACATGAAAATGTGACAGTTCAAAGCAGGAATCTCATTTTGCCCCAACCACACCCACTTTAACCACTCCCCTTAATTTAAAATAAATATTTGTTTACTATTTATAGCGTTTTTTAAATCTTTTAATAATAACAAAAAGTTCGTATTTCATGAACAGCCCTTTGTCTTTCCTTCCCACTTAAACTGCATTGAGGGATCAATACAACCTTCACGTCGAACAATACAACGGTATTTTAATCACTAAATTCAATTAAAACGTACAAAAATGAAAAATTGCACTACTATAAACATTTTTAATTATTTTTAACTAATTTTGAACCATTCAATTTTTTTGAAATTTTTACATATTCCGGTCTCCTGGCATATAAATACTACGAGGGCTCATGGGGTGGATACAAAATCATATTGGCGAATGCCATCACCTTTAAAAATTTTAAATTTTTGTCTGCGACCAACCGAGTAATCTGGACTGTTCCCGATGGATGCCGATGAAATTATAATGTTTCCAACAGTGCAGATTATGGAGTCTAGTCTAGACTGTCTAGACGATTGCTCGACAACAACCAAAATTTTTTCAAACTGTGCTTGCAAATTTAACAAATTTAAACTGAATAACCAAGACGCATAATATGCTTTTAGGATGTTGAAGGTTGATTTGGGTATTGAATATCAAAATTTATTTCGGATGCGAAGTTACCCAAAGTCCATTACAAGTATTACAATTCTAGCTGATAGAAAGGGTTATTTAGTCGGATAAGTACAATATTTTTTACCGATACAAGAACCCAAAACTTTGGCGTAGGGTACCCGAGTTCTTGGAAGAAGGGTGCCATTCCTCGCATTGACGCACACTAGGCCTGTGTATTTATTAATAAATACAAGTAGAAATATTTTAGCTACCCTTTCTACGGTTGAGAGGGGACAGTTTTTTTCTTTTAACCTGTGAGGTTATTTCCCGTAGTAAATTAAATACATCCAATAGTAACGTTTTGTTTAGAAAATTACTAAAGTTTGTGGATTGAAGCCTAATTGAAAATTGTGACAGGTAAGCTTTTAATTATGCAATTCTTTTATCATATTTTCCGGTTTGTGAAGAAACTTTTTCTGAAATTATTATTACCAACTATTTATGAAAGACTGATTAGCTTGCTTGATTCCCAATATCAAATTTGAAACGATATCTTTCCTCTTGAATATTTGAATTCGGTTTGCAATTCTAATTGAAACCGGTTATTTGTCGTCACGATACTACACACACTACTCTATCAGGATTTTTTTTATATAAAAAACATAAAATAAATCATTTCCAAGAGCTCTCAATTTCGATATGAATGACGGTACCTTCCTTTACAAATTAAAGTATTATTATATTAACATGTGTAAATAATTTTCCAAAATATGCATTAAATTATATACATCACTATTTAAAAAACTTCATTTTATACTAAAAATAGTAAGATATGTACAATAAAAGGAAAAACATACAACATTTCCATTAATTTCATAGCGTTTCCTTTGTTCCATCAGATTCTTCCACCACCACCATCACTATTTCTGCGGGATAAAAAAACTCGGCTTTTTCATCACCTGCGAATTACTTTCTTAAATAAACATTTAACTCCACAATTAATTTAGTCATCATTTAAACAAGTTATCCCAGACTTAAAAAGGTAACTCGTGTTTTCTTATTTTTATCAAGATGTGCATAAGTACTCATCCACAAGTATTTTGTCCCGTTTTGATAATTCCCATTTTTTCCCCGTGGATTTCTTTCTTCCTCCAATTTGAAATATTAACTACAGTTTTGTCCTTCCTAGTTTGAGGTTATTTGTTTTATTTTAAATCATAATCGTAACTTTTTTGCAGAAATTGCGTTCACCTCCATTTGAAAATCATGGCTGGTAAGGTGTCATGTTTTACAATATTTGTTTTCGTACTTTAATTCCACTTTGTATAAAATTATTTCTTTACAGAATCTCTTAATTCCTATCTGGATAATGGTAACATTATAATTACCGATTTTCCTTTACAAATTACAATATGATTTTCTGTGATTAATTTATAATAAATTTTCTTAGGCGATCTAGACAAACAAATTTCCGCCGCCATCGAACGTCTTCACGCGCTCCAATATTTTAAGAATGTACGAAAATCAGGGCCGAACGAAACTTCATTTGAAACCAGACGAGGTAAATAATTAAATTGTCAAAATGTAAATTTGTGCGCAAATTAATTAACATACTAATTAAATCTGTCCTCTAGATTTCTATTACGAGACGAGCACTAGCCAAAGTGGAGGACAAACCGGAAGTGATTTTAATTCTGTAGGAAATCCAGAATATCTGATGCCAATGATAAGTCAGGATCCCTACGGTCATGAGCAGTCTTTGGAGGTAAAAATTAATTAGTAAAATTTAAAAAATATATTAATTAGTAAATTACCAAAAACACAAAATTAAGTTTTTAAGGAAACCCAACCTTGTTTCCTATTTTAGAGTGGTGCAGACTTCCTGCGACATAAAACCCCCTCACGACTAAATATATCTCAGATTCCATCCGCAGTTAAGAAATCCAAGAAAGGTAGAAATAAATCCGAACAAGAATCTATTGATGCAAGCACTTTCTACCGAACGAAATACTTGGCTGGGCTAGAGGAATCGAGAAAGTGCTGCGTAAGATAATTATTTTTTTAACACATTTTCATCTCTGACTTGCCTAGTTGTAGACACTAATTTCAGTACTTATTTCTTAACCAAAATTAGAGAACAAATTTATTACCGTTCATCCTGTACTGAATTGTTCTCTATTATCTCTATTTCTTTTGCAATTAAGATTTGCTTACTATATGCAAGTAAAATTCCCCTGAAAAGTTAACATTATCTATTCCTTACTATGGTAGAAATTTTATTAATAGACCCTTTTTTAAGAATTTTCGCAGTGCTTTGAATTTGCACTGATGGCTCAGTTTTTGAGTGATTTCAAAAATTTGAATTTCATAATTTTTGCTGCTGTCCAAAGTTTTCAAAACCGTTCCAATTTTTGAAATCACTCAAAAACTGAGCCATCAGTGCAAATTCAAAGCACTGCGAAAATTCTTAAAAAAGGGTCTATTAATAAAATTTCTACCATAATATTATTCATTATTCCCACAAAATATTTTAAAGTCTAGTAAACTTAAATATTTTTTTTTCCCCTTTCAGAAATGGATATTGGACAACTGCGAAGCCTCCGAAGGCAGTAAAATTCCAAAAGGAGGATTTTACGAACAGTATTCCGAACATTGCCTGGCATCTGGTTCCGTTCCCGGAATTCCTATCTGGTTTGGGAAGAAGATGTTTACCTTGTTTCCCGGCCTCAGCATTCAGCGGAAGGATCGCCAACCCAATTCGACATCTTGTTACCTTGGTGTTCGCCAAAAAATAAAATCGATGGACTTGCAATAAAACGTGGAAAATCATCAATTTACACGGAATTTAGATCAAGACATACTACACAATATTTATATTTGGTATGTAATAAATTGTATCATAATGGAAGTACCAGGCGTTATTGGGTAACATCGGAAATATAATTAGGGCAAATATTTGGACGGAATTTTGTAAATAAGTACACAATAAAGCCCAGATGATAATCAATTGATTTTGCCAAATTATTGTAACACTTAAAATTTTTCATTTAATTCCACACATTTTATTTTGGCTTTACATTTTATAAATAAGACTGCATAAAAATATCATACCAATTCGTGTTAAGGTTTTCTAAAAAAAGTAAAAAACCAATCCCTATCATGGTTTTTTATGAATGACAGATATGCCATTAACAATCATTTTTAATCATAAAAATTTTTATTCAGAAGCATTTTTCAAATCCTGTTTTCGCAGATTTGTTTAGGTAAAAGATTTAAAAAATTAAAGCCCTACTGTCTATCCAATTTGCATAATCGCAGGGTTTAGCCACGTTAAAAATTTTCAGCGACATGGCTAAACCCTGCGATTATGTAAATGAGGTGTACTAGCCGATTGGATGGACAGTAAGTACGGTGAAATAGTGAAAAAGTATTCATAGCTCTCTTTGCCCACGTATATTTGCATTATCCTAAGTTGTGTTGGACAACATCTACAGACATATTTATTTCTTTACTTTCAAATGTATATTTAAATTACTAAAATCTTCAGTTTCTTCACTTTGCTTAATCCAATTAAATTTACAAAATTTAAAATAATTCACCTTAATTATATTTCTCATCTTTTACAAGAAAACTCCTCCTACATTTCATTACAAACCTGTCCCATATATTTCGGAACATATTAACAATAAACAATCTAAATCTAATACCTGTTTGTTTAAAGATGTAACAATGATGTGCAAGTTTCTGTAGAAATTTCGTTTTAATGAGAAATTACTAAATTTTAAATAAAAGTACTTAATCAAACTTCTTAATTTTAGTAACACAATATCAATTTTATAATTAACGGATACCTTAGGATACACTAATTCTCCAAGGAACCTTAAAACTGCAATCCCACCCAAGAGCAAATACAGCTGGAAAGCAATCAAAAGATTTTCTAAAGCTCCAATACCATCCTGTGTGACGACGGGATGATTTCGAACACTAAATTCATCCACGAACTTATAACGATCTGAGTACACGAGGAAAAGTCCATCTGCACTTATCCATTGTAAACAACGGTATAATCCCTCCGACCCAAAATATTTAAATTGCCAAATTATATTACGCTGATAAAATATTTCCTTAACAATATTACAGGTCACGTTACGATACTCTTTTCTTAGAAAATATAAAACCGTTTGTAGTTCAACGGATGTTGGCTGGAAAGCGATGCGGTCTGCATACATGGCGGCGGCAGAAAATTCAGTAAAGTGTACGTGTTTCGGATCCATTACTATTAAAATGGGTGTTAATTATTTAATGCGAAAATATTTATATTTAACAGTATTTAGCTTAGTTCCGATACCTCCGTTCCAAACATAATTGTCAAAATTTGGCAAATCCTTCCGAATCGATAATCGCCACCGGGTCGATTCCTTTTATTATCTTCTGAGTATAATTTGTACCCAAATTCGGTGAAAAGTTCGTGAATATTTGTAATCACATATTTCTCGAGAGGTGTCGTTATATCGGTTGTGATTATAGCGTCGTATGATGAACTAAGCGCAATCATGGCTACTATGCAAAGTAATCCAAACCACGTAACGGATTTCATAGAAAAAATTAATACCCGTATCAATTGACAGGTTTCGTCATATAAATCTATGCTGATGTTCAGTTCATACTGAAATAATCCGGAAACAGAGTATATTTCCGCAATGATAGCAACACCCCAAATTCCTCAATAGAAAATTTCCTTGCCCAAAGGGCACCGAAACTCTAACAAATATTGCAGCAATATCTGAATATCCACCGAATTTTGAGACCCCCAAAAACAACGATACTTCAGCGCACGCCATCCACGTTCAGATATCCATAATTGTGAAAAACTTTGAAATCCGCAATGATAGCAAGACCGGATTTTTCTGACAGTAAAGTACATAGTAATCGATAGTTTTCTCAAGGTGACGTTTTTGTCCCGATTTAAAGTCAAGCTTTTCCAGTTGTTCTAAAATCCCAAACTCAGCAAATTTGTCGGTCTGGTCACTATAAAAATATTTGTAATCAAACGACCTGAAAATTGTTTCGTACACTCAGAAAAAAAACGTAGTAGTAATCATTACTGTATGGAATAACTGTATGTCTCTACTACGCTGGTAAAAATATGTCTCAAAAATGGTAATAGAAATTTCAGCGAAGTTCAAATTTCTTACCATAAAGTAATGAAATGACTACTACAAGCTAATAAATTTGAATTTCGCTGAAATTATTATTACCATTTTTGACACAAGTTTTTACCAGCGTAGTAGAGACATACAGTCATTCCAAAAAGTAATGATTACTACTACGTTTTTTTGAGTGTACAGTCAGAAAAATTGGGTGATGGTTGTCGCCTTATTTAGACGCCTATGACTCTACCGAAATGGTGATAAACTTCATCACCGATTGGTTATAAATTTGTAACCGAATGGTTTCAAACATACCCGCCTTGGTTTCAATTATAACTGATCTGCGTATAATGATAACCAATCGGTGGTAAATTTATCACCATCGCGGTGGAGTCATAGGCGTCTACAAATCTTAATAATATTTCTGTGCGTGTACTATTGTTACCATTTTGACGAAAATGTAAAATTCAATTTCCTCCGTACTACTTGAAGCGGTCCAAACGCTACAAAGCAGTATGTATCGTTGATCAAGAAATAGCGATGGTCTTCACAATCATACTGTTCCAAAGGATATACCCATTCGTTTTTGTTAATTGCCAATTTAAACAAATTTTGGTTAGAGTCTAACAATCGTCGTGATTTTATTAACTCTTCCGCTTTGGGAAACATGTTGCCCGATTCAATGGGATATATTTGCCATGTTGCATCCTCGAAAATATTTGTGGGATTAAATAACTTCGTAAAACTTAATTGTTCTCGAAAATCTAAAATTATCAAATAGATTGGAACAGAAAATTGAAGAAAAAGCGAAATATGTTCCGTTTTCCAAATGTGATATCCTTCCGAGGAAAATACCATGTATATAACAGCATTCCCTTGATAAGCCCAAGTGAAGAGATTGCCATAAAAAGAGAGAATATTTTCACCATCATAAAATATCACGATTTCAATACAGCATGTTTTCCACAGTGGAGTGTTATTTGAATTAGCTTCGTTTGAATTTAACCGTTGCACGACTATGCTGTTCTGATGGGCGGAAGATAAATGGTCGTCATGTTGCTTAGTTATTTCGGTACTTTCTATTAATTGGGTTTTCGAAGTCATTAATAAACAGTTTGGATTGTGGTTAAGATTTATTAAGGCAAAGGCAACATGGAGTGTCGATGCTGTTAGAAATGTTAGAAAAATTGGCATCTTTCTATTCATTGTTAAGCTGTCTTGCGCCTGAACCATTTAACTAGGTAGTGACGAACATTGGAAGGTGGCAGATATTTGATTGTAACACGTCAGCAATAACTTGACGGGACTAAGTATCTATTCATATTAATGGGATCTCGGAAATCGAAATATTTACAAGAAGGCATTTGTAATAAATTGCGCATTTATTATGTTTACGTTATCGTGTCACCAATTTAGTGATAGAAGTAAGCACTTTGCTATTTTTGCAAACTGTCGTTAATATCTGATAGTCTATATTCACGTATGAAAGATTTTTTTTCACGCAGTTGAAATTTTATGCGATATTTTGGTAGCCAGCTTCGAACCTACATTATGTCCATGATTTTTATATTTAGAAATTTATTTCAAAGGATGATACCTTACTGTGTATAAAATGAAGTGTATATCACATGTAAAAGTTGAGCTATTTAATTACTATGGCATGTACACTAAAGATATATTCTATAGATTTTTTATAATATAGTCATAAACTTAATCGAGGGGACAACTATCTCAGCAAAAACTAATAAATATAAACATCCTTCAATTTCCGAAAGGAGAGAAACTTCATTAATATTATATTAGATTGTTTCGCGAAATTGTTCATCATCATTACTTTCGTCCAGAAGAAAATGCTGTATTTTTACGGCCCTATATAATTCGGTCGATAAAGTAGTTTATCGAATTTATTAATATACATTGCAACGTATATTAATTTCAAAATCCGTCTCTGTTGTAAATTAATTTTGTAAAAATTGATTTTAAAATATATATGTATGTATGTATGTGTGACCATATGCTTGCTTGGAATACTCTCCACGTTTCATGTTTCCTTATTTTCTGTTCGCAAACACCTATAAATTATGACAATAAAACGCCGGTACCTCGCAGTACAATAGATACAGCGAAAAAATTACAGTAGAAATATTATTCACACGTAACACAAAAAATTTATAAAATTCAGAGGGTCTCATAGGCACTTAGAAATTCAAGAAGCGATCTTATCACTATGGTACGTTTTTTAAAAATTAGAACTATTTTTTAATGATTAAAACTCAACAAATGAAAAATTTAACTTACTACTGCTCAGTCGATTTTTGAAGGATTTCAAAAATTTTAACGGTTCTAGAAACATTGAAGTTTACAGTTTCCAGAACCGTTTAAATTTTTGAAATCCTTCAACAATCGACTGAGCAGTAGTAAGTTAAATTTTTCATGTGTTGAGTTTTAATCACTAAAAAATAGTTCTAATTTTAAAAAAACGTACCATAGCTCACTTAAGAAATACCTCCTTAATTTTAGTTGACAATACAGTAAATTTATAATACAGGTATATCTTATATGTAAATTCTCCAAAAAACATTAAAATTGCAAACCCATTGAACATCAAATATAGTTGAAATGCAACAAAAAGATTTTCTAAGGCCCCAATTCCTTCTGGAATGTTGGCAGGCCACTTTCGCAAACTATGTTCATCCACGAACTTCCAAAGGTATCCGTGTAGATTGAAAAGTCCGTTAGCACTAAGCCACTGTAAATTATGGTACAGCTCTTCTGATCCAAAGTACATAAATCTCCAAATAATGTTGCGTTTGTAAAATATTTCCTTAACGATATTACAAGTCACGTTGGAATACTTATTTTTTAGAAAAAATAAAACCCTTTGCAAATTATCGGAAGTTGGTTGGAAACCAATTTGGTCTGCAAACATGGCCGCAGCTGAGTATTTGGTGAAGTCAACGTGTACTGCAGGTAATTCTAAGAAAATTGAATATTATAGAAACTAAAATGAAAATGGTTAATATATAAATGTAAGGATTTTTTACCTCCCTCCCAAACGTAATTTTCAAAATATAGCAAATCCTTTCGAATCGATAATCTCCAAAGGGTCGATTCTCTTTTATCCTTCAAGGAATATAATTTGTATCCAAATTCGGTGAAGAATTCGTGAATATTTGTAATCACATATTTCTCGAGAGGTGTCGTTATATCGGTTGTAATGATAGCATCGTATGATGAACTGATAGCAATCATTGTCACAATACATAATAATCCAAACCATGTAATTGTTTTCCTGGAATAAAATATTCAAATATCTAAGTCGACATATTGGTCTGGAAATACATGGCAGTGGTTGGTCAAAATCAATAATCTTGTGGGATCGCAGAACCTCACCCACTGGAAACTATCCAAGCAAACTACCCGTCTGCAAGAAGTCGCCGTATGTTGACTGTGCCGTGTTACAGTTCGAGTTTGATGAAGGGGATGATAACTACTTCTTCTCACTAACAATGCTCGTTCTCGACCACAACCTTCAAAATAAACCCTTTCACACAAATCAGGACCTTTTCTTTAGCACAATTTATTGACGGACAATCACACTTCTCAAAACAATTCACAAATCAATTCACAAAATCAATTCCCACAAAATAATTCCCAACTATTTAACTAATTACTGGAACACTCTCTATTCGTGTCCGTCCTCTCTCTCTTCCTGCCGTGGAATGGAGAGCGACCATGCCGTCTCCTGTCTTTCTTACACTGCGTTCTACCTCTCATAACTCCCTCCTCACAGTAGGGGGCAACTTGACACTACATATATATATCATTACATAAGGCTAAAATTACTTCCTAATTACTCTATATTTCGAAAACTGGTCGCGAATACAAAGTTTTTATATTTTTACATTAACTAGGACGTAATTACCTATAACATATATCAATTTCAAATTATGTTTCCGATGGATAAATTTTCCGATTCATACAAATTTCACAAGGGAAAATTACTAATTACTGAATTACTGGAAATCTATCCGCGAAGACAAACGTTTTATAATTTTCTATAATGCCTACAATCATAAGCCTTATATTAAGCCAAAAATTTAAATATGTTTCTGAACTAATAAATAAGATAGAATAATAATACCAAATTGAGCAAATTGCGCAAATAACCCCATTTCACATACTACTATACGTACAGTTACGCAAATTGAACAAGTAACATTATTTCACACACATACACTTATAACTACAACCTTGCAGGCAATAATACTAGATTCAACAAATCTAAATGGTAAAATAAATTAAATTAAGTAAATTTTTAACTATTAAGTTTAGCTTGAAAAGTAATTTTCAAAGCAATAAAATATTTGCAGCGTCTTAAATCAAAAAAATGCTATTACTGCAGGAGTTCGTTAAAATCCTGTCTTAATGTATCTCAAAATACCTCAATCTTTCCTATGGTCATTAATTCTAATAAAATTTGGCAAACCAAATTATATCTTACCCGCTCAGTACTGATATTCTGAGAAATGTTACAGCAATATCTGAATATCCCCCAAGTTTAGTGACCCCTAGAAACAACTATACTCCAACGCACGCCATCCAAGTCCAGATATCCATAATTGTGAAAAACTTTGAAATCTTTAGTGACAACAAGGTAGGATTTTTCTGACAATAGAGCACATAGTTATCCACCGTTTTTTCTAGGTGACGTTTTTGTCCCGACAAAAAAGTGAACTCTTCCATTTGTTCGAAAACTCCAAACTCTGCAAATTTATTGGATTGATCGCTGCAAAAACATTATTCATTATTAAATTAATTAATTTTCAAAACTCCCACAATTTATGTTACCGATTTGACGAAAATGTAAAATTCATTTTTCTTTGCAATACTTGCAGTGGTCCAAATGCTACAAAGCATTCTGTTCCAGTAGACAAAGCATAACGATGATCTTCACAATCAAAATTCTCCAAGGTATATTTCCAATTTACATTCATGGGCAATCTGAACAGATTTTGGTCGTAGTCGAGCAGCCTCCTATATTCCATTAAATCCTCGCCAGTCGGAAACATTTCGATTTCGACGCCATTGCTGGATTCGAATTCAAATACTTCCCACGTTTCTTCCCCAGAAATATTTATAGGATCGAATAACCTTGCAAAGATTAATTGCCGTTCGAAATCCAATTGTATCAAATAGATCGGAACAGAGAATTGGAGAAAAAATATGACTCCGTTTCTCATCCAGGTGTGATACCCATGTAAGGAAAATACCATGTAAACAAGACATTGTTTTGATATCCCCAAGTGGTCAGATCACTGTAGAAAAAGTTTATGTTTTCACCGTCATAAAATATGACGATTTCCAGACAACATGTCTTCCATAGTGGGAAGTGCCTTGAAGGTTTGTTTGGATTTAACTGTTTAATCACAATACCGCTCTGATGGGCGGAGGATAAGTGGTCATCGTGTAGATTGTTAAAATCAGTGTATTCTACTAATTGCGTTTGAGCAGTCATTAATAAACAGTTTGGATTATGGTCAAAATTTGATATGGCTGGGGCAACGTGGAAAGTTATGGATATCAGGAACAATAGCACGAAAACTTTCTCGTTTCTGGACAGTGTCATATTGCTTGATAGCACCTATTTTAATTCCGCCCAAGTTAAGACCTCTAAGAAACAAGTAATCGCTGACAAAAGGGAGAGAGAAATTTAGTTGTAAGTATCACGTCAGCAACAATTTCGTGGAATAAGACAATATATATTAATGGGGTTCCACATATTTGGAATAAGGAATTCTTTCTAGATAAATTACATCGATATATGGAAACAGGTATGGCATGCCATGTCAATGCCAGAAATCCATAAATTTGTCGTCAGTAAGTTTGTTACCACGCTTGAAATGAATGAAACCATATATGTTTCTTACATATGTAAAGGATACAAAACAGTAGTTAAGAATGTGATATAATTCGCAGAATAGCAATGTCACAAGACAGTTGTAAAACACATTTACTAAACGGTTACAGCCAAACGGAAATGAAGAATTCAACAAAACATAAATGATGCTTTTATACCATTCGGTTAAGTATAAGAAATCAATATGTTGAAAAATGATATGTAAGTAAGATTGTGATGATACTTAATGTTCATGATAAATTATTGATTTTTTTCTAATATAACCATTACGAATATAATATAGTCCTCACGAACTTAATTAACGGATACTACTCAATTGTGACAAAAACTAGTAAACAGTACCCATATTTCGATTTAGAATAGATTAGAACATCTCCATTTTGTAGATGGAGATAATATGTCAAGAAAAATGCCATGGTTATTCCAGTAAAGTTTTTGTTCCATTGCAAAGCTTATTATTACTACGTAGGTAACAAGCAAATAAATGACAAGTTGTAACAATGTGAAATTAAAGTAAACACATTTTAAAATGAACCTCAATAACTTGAAACATGTAATTGTAAATTAATTTAAAAAATCCCCTGATTTTGATGAACGTATGAATATTTATTTCGTTTTAACATATATGTATATTAAATTGCACAGCTAATTTACCCATAAATATGAAACATCTTGGGCACCCTTAATTTAAGTTACTAAAAAGTACAATTTATGACTTGAGTAGGTCACATCTCCTCTCTGTCATTACGGGTGACGAAATAGCTTCGAATCAAGTCAGGTATTTTAATTGGATGGAAATCTTCCATCTCGCCATCCTCTCCATCTGTTAGAATGACAATTTTTCCCACCATGTTATCCCATCGAATTGCAAAATCTCGTTTTCCATGTAACGCCATATTTCTGGTTATACAGAGCCAAGCCAGGTCACAAAATCTGTCAGCTGACATTGTTTCCAAGGACCATTGGAATTCATTTAAGCTATTTTTCAAGTGAAAAAAATTTAAACACTGAAAAATACAATTTTCAAAAATTCATAATCTCCGTATTGTAAGAATAAATCAGACGGAAGACTTCCTTATATTATTTATGGAAACATTCCGACCCTGGGAACATTACTGTATTCAAAAAAACGTAGTAATAATCATTACTGTTTGGCATGACTATGTATATGTCTCTACTACGTTGATAAAAACATGTCTCAATAAACCTCCAGTGCAGCCTCATTTAGCCCGAGTCAGGGTATGCAATTTATATTTTGATTCAGTATCACGAATTTAAACTTTGATTGGAACCATTGTACCGAATTTCAACTAAATTTCACTACTTTTTGAAATCGGTATGGGTCACCCCATAGGGTTAAGGGTACCTATGGTTAATTTTTTTTACAATTTCACTTCATATTGCTTCCTTAGTAATCATTAGTAACCTAAATGCCAAATTTCAGCTGGATTGGATGACTTTGAAAAATCGGTGTGGGTCACCCAACAGGGTCCCTCTGGACGAAAATTTTCAAAATTTCACTCCATATTCTTTCATTACAATCCAATAGCTGCCTTTATGCCAAATTTCAGCTCTCTAGCCCTATTTTGAAATTTTGGGGTATAATACCCGCACCACCCTATATGACCACAATTGGCCAACCACTTGATCAATCACACCCATCTTCGAACTTAGCCTTTCATTTTACATTGTTTAAGTGCGTGCCAAATTTCAAGTCGATCGGATGATTTTTGTGGGATCGCCTCACTTCACCCACTGGAAACTATCCAATGCAAACTACCCGTCTGCAAGAAGTCGCCGTATGTTGACTGTGCCGTGTTACAGATCGAGATGATGATGGGAAGATTACTGATTTCTACTCGTTTATTATTCACGTTTTCCAAATAAATCCACTTGTACAATTTCAGACTGTTTTTCTTTCGCAACACTTTATTCTCGCTTTAAATCCAACTTTAATACAAAACCAAAAATCAACTACTTCTATTTTCCTTCTTTACACTGATTTTCCTTCTCGTTCGTCTCTGCCTTCCCAATCTCTGTCACACAATATTCCAACAAATCGTAACCGTATAATCTAACGATAATGATCCTAACGATACCTTACACACTATTAATAAGCCTAGTCTTCCACTTTTGTGCGATGTTGCGCGACACTGTGCGACGCATGGGAAACAATCTTACAATCATCGGTGAGGTGACTCCGGTGCCGTCACCGGTGACTCCCCTTAGACACAAAATATACTTAACTACTCGAAGTGCACCGGTGAGGTGACATCGGTGACGTCACCGATGACTCTACTTAACTACAAAACATACTTCACTACTCGAAGTGCACCGGTGAGGTGACATGGGTGACGTCACCGGTGACTCTACTTAGATACAAAACATACTTAACTACTTGAAGTGCACCGGTGAGGTGACATCGGTGACGTCACCGGTGACTCTACTTAACTACAAAACATACTTCACTACTCGAGGTGCACCGGTGAGGTGACATGGATTACGTCACCGGTGACTAAATTTAAGTATCTATTACAACTTTTGTAAGGGATTTTGTGTGTACAAGCCTTACGTAAAAAGAAGAGAGCGATAACCAGTGGGAGTTTTGTTAAATAATGGAAAAGATTTAATTCATTTTATAGAGTTTTAAGCATTACATCCATTATTGCTTACAGACTAACCAAAATATCATAATGTTAGTTAACCGAAAAGTAAAGGGAACCGTGCACTCAGACCCAGGTGCCGGGAGCAAGTCGCATGCTCAAGGTAGAGGGAGGTTAGTAAGGTACATTCATTGTTGGCATTTCCAAGACCGTCACAGTCGAGGAGAGAATGTAGACCGGGAGTTCTCGCACCAAGCGATTCTCCACTTGGGTGGAGTACTGTCACTCCTTGACAGTACTTCATTTAAGCTGTAGTTCACAAATTTGATAATTTTTACGCTCTCCGCCAAACCCATCTATTATTTTGCAAGGATTAATTACTAAATTGTTGCCGAATTGAATAAAAGGACCGTGTTAACTCAGAGATGAGTAATTAGTACACGAAACTTTCTTAGTTTTCTATATACCATGCTTAGCTTAACCTGGCGGCGTTTCTCCACTTAAAAAATACTAAACGCTATATCAATAAATAAAATTTCTCTGAAGTCATAAACTGAATTATATTTTAAGTGACTGGGTACGGCTTAATCTACAATTTTTACAGCCTCCGCCAAAACAGTCGGATAATTAGAGCAGACCGACATTTATTACAGATATTTCCTTCAAATTGAATAAAAGGAACGTGCCGATTATTTACAAGGGTTTATACGGGTACAGGATACGGGTCAGTAATCAACGCTCTGAAATCATGAAGAATCTTCACTTATTAAAAGTATTTAACATTCCCAAAATTTAATTTCTATTGCTTCACCAATTTACTAGATTTTTTCATATTTCTGTAGCTAATTTTCATAATGGTTGCCATTGTGATGGTCCAGGGCCAGTGGATGGACCAAAAATTTTGTGCCAGTGGTCAAACTAAGGTCACTGTTGACGGGTTTGTTCGAACTTCGCTGACATCATCACCAACCAATACCTGGTCAACTTGTACCTTCCTCATCAAAAAGGTATACTTAATTAGACTATTTTCATCAAAATTGTCAGAAAAATAATATGTTAATCTCAATTTTTTCAGAATCCCGGCATTTGTCAACTCCGTCTCGACTTCCCCAGCTTTAGAACATCATCCGCTAACTCAGCGGGAGATTGTGACGTTGACAAACTAACGATCCGCAACTCGGTCACGGTTGACGATGGCTTCTCAACATGTGGAGATGTGACAGGACAACACAGTAATTAAATATTTGTATTTTTTAAACTTCTTGAAAATCTTTTAAATTTAATCATACACTTTTCAATCCAAAGTGTATCTTACCTTTGGGGAGACCTGCGACACGATAGAAATTACACCGAAACTCTCACCGACGTCACCCTTTGGAGCATACAGTATTTCGATGACGCCAATTCCATGCTCGTCTCCTGACTTGGGTAGATAAGTAAATTCTATTCAAATATTTTTAGTTATTTTTTGTAGATTTCATTTGTGTTAAAAGCCTTGTCTTTTATTCCAGTTCCAAGTCATTGTTTGCAAAATTACAATGCCAGCTATACAACCGGAGTTGTCAGATCATTCGACTATCCCAATCAACAACAAAACAGTCAAAAGTACACTGTCTGTGTGCAGAGTGAAGATGGAAAAGAGATTATCGTAAACTTATCAAATTATTTAACTTTCTCGAAAATATTTTCAACATAAAATTTCCTACCTAGTGGAAACCCTGCACATCCGAAGACGGATATCCCAGCGGTTCACCATTCTCAATATCGTCCAAGCATCCTGAAGAAAGTTGTGACACAGATTGGATTGGCGTTAACGGAGATCTTCCGCGATGTTCAAATTTCCCGGGACGCGTAACCTCCACCTGGAAGCCATTCTTGCTCAATGTCAACTTGGATGATTTGGAAATCCCTCCAAGCCCACTCGGCGATGGCTGGGCGACAGGTAAATTTATGGTCACGTATTAATTTATAATTTGACATTGCAGATTTAGCTGTTAGACTAGTACTCAATTCTCGAAAATTAATTAGTTAACTAATTAATCTCTAGTTAATTTTGATAATGTTTTCTTTTCTAAATTGCAGATCCTGCATCCTGCGTGAGGGCTGGACCAAATTCTGGTGGACTTTTCATCTGTGAATGGTTTGTAGAATCCAGCCCAGGTGCAGAAGGGAGTTGTCAGTGTGAGGTTAATCCCATCCTTCTAGTTCCTGGTTTCGATCCGACGGTCTTATTCGGGCCGCGACCAGATATTGGAAATACTGGGTTTTGCTTGAGATATGACGTGCAAATTTGAAAATTCTCAGCGAAATTCAAAAGCATGTGTAACGTTTTAAATATGCATGTGGTGTAAGTATATATCAACTTTCACACCAAATAAATAATGTCAGAATAAAACAATCAAATACTTTTATTTGTAAAATATCGTACAAACTTTCAGTTTGTCGTGAGATTTAGATTTTAAAGAAATCATGCACCACATATTTTGTGTCTCATATTTTGCGATTGATTCCGAATTTTTACACTATTTCATGCCATCAACAGAGGAATCGTAATGAAGATTCTACTCTGTTCCAAAACTTTGTGCCACGGGCTTCCACCACCTTCTTGCAGATGAATAACTTTACTGTTGCTAATTTTATATATCTACATATGTACATACTAAGCGTGTTGTTTATCCTAACGATATAATATCCTACCCTTATGGATGGATACTCACTGTATTTAGACGATGCTTCGAACAGTTAATCAGAAAAAATGTTGTCTTTTGTTAATTGGACGGCATTGTATGTTTAATTATGAATCTGCACGATCTCTACGATTGCTTCATTAATTAACTTACTCGCGTAGTTTCTTCCCAGTTGAGAACAAATTTACACAGACATTACATACCTTAATTAATTACACATTAAACTATATGTATTTATGGACGATAATACGTGAAAAGGCTGAAAGATTAGTCACTATATATATATACCTCAATCTGTTAATCCAATACAAATCCCTTCCTAAGTTTTTACCGTTAATAAGCTTATAAATTAAATATCCTCCTAACAAATATTTCTAACTTTTATTTTTATTAATAAATTTTTCCCTTTAGTTAACTTCCCCTCATTAATTCACATCATTGCAAAAGTTTGTTTCATTGAAATACATATAACATAAAGTGAACCTACTTAGTTCTGTTGAACCTTGAACAGTTGAACCTTTAGTTATCTATATTTAGTTATCAGAAGTCATTAGCTCTGAAACAGGGTGTGATAAATAAATAAAATTTTCCACAAAGTCGGAATTACTTTGAAATTCTTGGTTTGCAAGTAACTACTGTGAATAAATTTAATTCACATCTAAATTAGCCATTAATCTATCATGATAAATCCACCACTTTGGGTCATACTCGTCTTATGTGTGATCATTCTGTACTGGTAAATAATTTCAAAAACATTTAATTTCCATTCATATCGCATGCCAACTTTTAACCCAGATTTTTTTGCATTATGTATGCAGGAAATTCTACAAATTAGCCTACCCCCATGACAATAATGCCAACGAGGGAACCGTCCATAAAACCTTACGTGAATCGTTTCCATCACGAAGTGCTGAACTTTGTTTAGCGACAGAAGATAAAGGAACTATTGTAAATGAAACAATAAAAGTACGCCAGTAATGTTTTTGCACGATAAACATGCATTTTCGGCCACATACATAAATCGACATAGATAAATATAAATGTCAACTCTACCAGACTTCTTGGGTACAAGTGTCGTTTTTTTTATCTTTTTTCGAGGTACATATTGCGGAAAACCCCTATCCCGAAACTTTTTGAGTATGACTATCAAGCGTAACTAACACGGTTATACAAGCCAAAACACTGATGAATCATGATAGCGATGTTTCCAATAAATTATTTTCAATTAATTCATCGCCAGGTTATTCTGATTCCTAGCACCCGTCACGTATAATTTATTATCACCGCTTAGTAAATCCGGCTTTGATGTATATTGCCTGATTGATCTTGAATCATTCTGGTTCACCAAAACTTTCCCGTCATAGAAATAATCCACATTTATTCCGGTATAAGTTAGAAAATCGCGTTCACATATCCCTTTGTATGTTACCTTTAAAAATTAAAACGTTCTCTTCTCGGAATTATTATTTCAGCGAATCCACTCAGGCAAAAACATATGTACTATACCACTTAATCGCAAATATTTATGAAATCGACACGGAATTAAATCTGTAAATTATAATATTTTTATTGATTCTTAGTAAAGTATTGTATCGCAGAGTTCACATAATAATTTAAATCGTATCCATGGCAACTAATTGGATCCGTATCAATAATCGTAGAAATAATCGTAGAAATTTCACAAAAAAAAAGGTCTAAAAAAAGCTCTAAAAAGCTAAATTATTCCTCTTACTATGTGTAATATCTATTCAATATCAATCAAAACCAGAAGCTCATTATCTATGTTGGATCTCCTATCCCATAAAATATTGCGCACATCCTTCAGAACTCTTTAGTAATTCATGGACCTATAGATAACTACAAAGTTCATAAATATTTCATCACAATGAAAATTTGCACACTTCTCGCAATTTTCATCCTTTCTACTCTCCTCGTTTCTTCCGAAGCGAAATTTGGTTTCCCTGGTTTCGGCGACCGGGAGAGTAGTCATAACTATTTATTTCTGAAACATCATTTCAAATTAAAGACAAAGAATTTATGTATTTAAATAAGAATGCCTGAATTCGATAGACATGAAATTGGTTTTACTTTCTTGTTGTAACTACTCATTTCGACAAATTTATCTCATTGTTTGCCAAAATTCTCTCAAGTATCCTTCTAACTGCATACACATTCTATGGAAGGCTGGTATTTTATATCCAGTGACCGCCGAAGCCGTGGGGACATCTGGGGATTAACATTGCAGGATAGGATGGCGTGGAGTTAATATAACATGGGGAGATTATGGTGACATAGTAAAATCATATCCCACGTTGCATCCATACTTGTGGGTGCAACGGATCAAAAGCAAAAAATAATTCTTCGCCGGCCAGGAGGAATCGAACCTCTGGCTATTTCTAGCCCAATAGGTGTCCCCTCTCATTGGCATTGAAGCCTATCCCGTCGACCACGACGGCTCAGTCCGGCAGAGGAAATACATTTTATCCAGTACTTGTCGGACTGGGAAAATTTGGTAATGGGCATACTCACGTCAACACATAAGTTAGCAAACTTTTGCGAAATATGCTTGCGAATTGAAAACATGCCCTTTTTTGCTGAGTAAAGTTGCGTAAAAATCCCCTAGCATATTTTGTAAAATCTCTACTTGCATCATCGACATGCATACATACATATTGTTGTGTATACCTATACATAGTCATATTATTGAGTATTCTCACATAAACGTTTAAGTTTAGACAATGTTGGCTGCCCACAATATTCTTTATTTCGCCTTACAAATTTTTTTAATGCTAAATTACTATGTGTGTGTCTTGTTATATACTTATGCAAATCGTATGAGGAGATAATAAATTTAAAATTTAAAATATACGCATGCATGCAGGAGAAAAGTACGTAGATAATTTACAATAGTATACTAATCAATAAAGTAGTAAACAATACTTTATAACTTTTTTAAATTTTTATTTCATAATGCATCATAAATTAATCAGACCTTGCCAATTAATTTCTATACAAACCTTACCTTACTAGTAATAACACACTTTACAAATATTTCTTCAACTCTTCCTCATCCCCCAGTATATTACTTGGCAGGACCCTCACATCATTCGGATTCGGTCGCGCCACCACCAAGGAAATTTTAGTGTTTGTCTTCCTCCCATTTGTAAACGCCGCCTGTGCCTCAGATCCCCTCAATTTTGCGAGATTTTCCCCATTCGCGCGAATTATGTAGTCACCCAGTTGTAACCGTCCATCTCGATGGGCATACCCGCCAGATTCAATTTCAATTACGACAACGCCCCCATGATGTTTCGACCAGGTCGTAATAATTCCAAGTTTACTTTCCTCAAGTGGTTTACACAAGTCGATCATTTGGACCATCGCGTTCCTTGAGCTGAACTGAAATAATTAGAGTAATATTTAGTGTGGGAAATTTTAAAATAATTTTTTTATCGCACTCAAAATAATCCCGTTGGTAGTAAACGTATTACCACGCTGGGAATTACTAGCATATATTACCGGTGTGATAAAAATTAATTTACACACTCACAGAAATTGAGCGATAATTATCTTCATATTTATCCTATATGTATGACTCTACTGGATAGGTGATCACAATTCGTGACAATATTATCACCAATAGAGTCTAAGTATGGTGATAATGATCAAAGAAAAAAATTATCAGTGTAACTTGTACCCAGATTATTTTGAGTGCATATCGTCGTACTAATTCTGAAATAACATAAGTGCACTCGATGCTTAATTCCGAAATAACATAAGTGCAGGCTATTTACATGTTATTCTTGTGCACATATGTCATTTCGGAATTAAGCATCGAGTGCACTTATGTTATTTCGGAATTAAGCATCGAGTGCACTTATGTTATTTCAGAATTAGTACGACGATATGATCTACATTTTTTTAATACCACATAATTTGTGGAGCTTGATTTCGTCACCGTGGAGCGTTCCTTCAGAGGAGTAACTCCAGGCGTAGTTGCTGAGGCATTTTCCGTAACGGTTCTTCTTCCCATTGATTTACCACCAGTTAAGAGAAGAAAAACCCCTAAACAGCTCATTTGTAGGAGGCAGAGGACCAAAATGTCCCAAATGGTCATGGTACCCTTAAAACAAAAAAAGATGTACAAAATTGTACCAATTTTTTACTCGAAATTTTATATTTTTTAAATTTGCCAGTTCTTACAATTTTATTGAAAATATTTCGAATATCAAAAATTTTTGGGGATACTACGCAGTATACGATTGACTTTAGTAAGCACTGTCCACGAAACGACTGAAGCGTCCTGGGAAAGAAGTTGACCGTTGGGAAGGAAAAAAAGGTTTATGAAAAGGACCAGTAAAATACGAAAGGGTTCGTCGCGTTCCATTTGATGGGTCAAGTCTCTATTGTTTAAAAAGAAAGTGCCTGAACTGAAGTTAAATACATGGTATACATATCCAGTAAGATTTTTAATCTTTTTAAAGCCTCTTCAGTTAGGTATGAAAATTATTTTACGTTATATAGTAAATTTAACCAGTTTTCTGCCATTTCGGTTCCAACGTTAAGATTCTATTATTAGGTAAATCCCACTAGAGCTTGAATGACAACCCTTCTCAAAGCCAGGAAACATTGTTAAGGAATTTAATTAAAAGGAATGTTGTACCAGAAAAACTTACATATGTACCATTGTAATCAGAAAATTTTGAGGAAAAATAACTTTAGATTGGTTTAGTATATGTATTTAAACGTAATCAATTCCCATGCAGTATCGATTAAAATAACATAAAAAATCCATAATTATTTATAGTATGTATATGTATTGTCATCTTAACGCAGCATTGAAACGTGCCTGCTCATCGGAAATGAGGAAGCTTTTGTAAAGTTGTGGAAATTAATAGATTAAATAGTTTCACAATTTTTTCGAGATCCATACACATAATAATTATTGATGCACATAAGTATCTATCTCATTATGAAAAAATCAAGTTCACGATTTGACTAAATCAATAAAAATATTAAATTCCATTTCATTCTTTATAAATATACATTTCCTATCTTATCCAACAAAAGCAACTCTACCTCATTACCTACTTTAGGTCGCGTCATTTTTTTTTTACTTTTCTTCTGGTCCAAAAAATTTCGGCATGGACACAACATTAACACAGACTTGTAATATGTATGAATATGATTCTACACTTATCCTACGCAACACAAATTATAATGCAGACCAGAAGTAATATTAGTGTGAGTCATAATAAACATGTTGCTCTTAATTGACTTGCTTAATTCATCGCCAGGTTATTCAATTTTAAATACGTTGTCATAACTATAACACTTGTTTCGCATAATGTACTTGCTAAAGTAGAATTTTGCATGACGCATGTTAAGTGATCTTGGACTATTAATTATTAAAACTTCCCCCTTACAGATTTATTCCTTTATTCCTCTGCATTTATTCCTCTAAATATATCTAGAACTTAGTCACGTTCACATTTTAATTTAAAAAATTCTGGGAATTATTATTTCAGAAAATCTGCTTTACAGATGTATGCTTAATCTCACATAATTATGATATACCAATACGGAATTAAATCTGTAAATAATTCTGCTTAATAAATTCCATCCCACGTCCTTCCAGTATCCAATCAAGGTATAAAAATATCCATAAATGCCAGAAGGTGATTATATTATCCATACCATCTCCCCTGCTCTATATAATACTGTCTACCAACCCCAAAAATCTTTAATCTTTCTCGATCACATCCACAGATCACATCCACAGATCAATAAACCGATTAAATTCGAAGCCAAAATGAAAATTTGCACACTTTTCGCAATTTTAACCCTCTTCGTTTCTTCCGAAGCGAATTTTGGCTTTGGTGGTAATGACCAAGCGGATGGAAATTTACATTTGAATCATCGTAAGTTTTTTGCAGAAAAAAAGATCCAACTAATTTTTCTTGGTTTAATATCTTCTAATATTTGTGAACTACTAATCTTCTCAAATAATAAATTTTTGCAATGATAAAGTTTAAAATTGCAATATTGCAAAAAAAATCTAAAATTAAAATTTTAAGTTATTTTTAACTTCCCTAACGTTTATGCCTTGAAAAAATTTATTAAAAAAATTATTTTCTCCTTTAAATTTGCATGCATTGTTTTACATAATATGTACAACAATAATAATAATTAAATAATTAAAAATAACAATTAATAATAATTTGAAATATTATTTCAAATATGATATATGAAATAATTTAAAAATCAAAAATTTATTTTTTTAATTTTTTTATTTTACCAGGACGATGTAACACCGTCGGTACCACGGTCGTCCTAACTCGACCGGATGGATCTTCTGAATCTTGCGTTTGTCAGGCCCCACCCACCACAACGACGACACCCGGACCATCGTCAACTGCTTCGACACCTTCTACAGCTGCTACAACGCCACGAAGAACTTTCAGACCACGCCCAACCCATCCACCACCCCCACCAAGAAATACCTGGGTTTGCACAAACACACCTCGCAGGACCACGACGCCCGCACCCACAATCATACCCACGACACAAGCAGGTAAGGAAATAAAATCGCAATATGATCAATAATTTTGGTTAGGATATAAATTTTTTAATTTGGCTTTTTTTATATTTTTAGTGGGCTAAGGAAAACTAATATGCTGTCGGGTTCTGGAAATTATTTATGTATACATAAGTACTTGTAAAGATTTAGATAAAATTAGGTCTAATATGTTCCCATAGTATAATGTGTAGAATTGAGTGGTGAGATTTGTTGGAACAATAAAAATTTATAAATTACCAGAAGTTTTATTTAGCAACTAATTTAGCAAACTTTAGCAAATGTCCATTTCACGGTTAAATTTTATCCTTATGAGTTTTGCAAAAGTTTGCCAAAATTTCGCTAAGTTTGTCATAATACTCAAAAGTTTATCGCATACGTACAAAATTATGCACAAAATTTGCGGTATGCATTTCAAAAAAAGTATTGCTTATGGTCATGGATTACATAATCAATGTCGATTTCATCTGGACTAATCTTAAATACAGTACGTCATACCTGTCGGCGTTTATCATTTCATTTTACAAGATATGCGAAAATTATACTACGATATTCTCAACCAAAATAAGTCAATTAATAATTTAGTTCAAGTAAAATGCAACAATTTCTGTATTTATCAACGCATTTCCTTGTTAACAGGTACACACACAAATATGTCAACAAATTTAGCATTTATGTAAATTAATAAAAATATATATCCAATCGCATCTGGATCAATTCAACCAAATATTTGTTACGAAAGCCCCACATTTTCTGATTATTTTGTGAGGTAGTCACGAACACATTATGCGTCACCATGTCTGCTCCGATAGGAAGTCTGGCTTCCAGGAATTATTATTTATCAATATTCTTCCTTCCTACATAAATATTTAATAAATCTGAACCCGTGCTGACTGGAATTTCATCGGCCTCGTACTGCGTCATTAACCTTTTGGCATCTTAAATTATATGTATGACAAGTCCTCGTTCTTGATTGTCTCATCCTTCATACATAAAAGAATAACATGTTGTTCTAAATACAATTTTGTAAATTATGGGTACATGTTATCCAGCATGGACTAATCCAACCCAAATTGGATTAATATAGTCATCTTATTAACGCATGAGGGACAATACGCACGTCATCTTTTAATATAAAATCGTCTCAAATTTTATAACCTGACATCATTCCACTCATACCATACCTTAAAAAAACTAATTCACAACAAACATAAAACTTAAGACCTAAAAAGTTAAGATGAAAACTTTCCCAATCCTCGCCCTTTTCGCCATCCTCCTAATCTCGGAAACTTTAGGAAACCACAGTTCTGAAGAAGAGGAAGGATTCTTGTTGAATAATCGTAAGTAGCAAAAAATCGCATATGTATTTTTGCATATCCAAGAAATAATATTTTTTTGCAAAATTTTAGGACGATGTCACTCTGTCGGCACCAGGGTGACCATAACTCGACCGGATGGATCTTCAGAATCATGTATTTGTCAGGCCCCACCCACCACGACGACCTCGTCTACTACCACAACGACACCTCCACCCTCCACGACACATCATGGAGGCCGACGACCCCGACCGACCCGACCACCCCCACCACCACATTCTAAATGGGCCTGTACCTCAACCCCCGTCCCCACAACTACTAACCCACGTATGTAAAATTTAACTTATTTGCCAAAAACTCTAATTGGTGAAAGATTGTAAAAATAATTTATTCTTATTTTTAGCACCTTCAACTTAATCTGTGGTACATTTCATACAATGTATGCATGGATGGTTCTAAACTTTAATGAATAATACATACATCTAATTTATAAAATGTGTAAATTAAACTAAATTAAGTAAACTAAATTGTCATAAATAAATAGACATACAAAATGAATATTTAACTGCGTAATTTTTTTTCTGGAATTAATACAAATATTCTGTTCATATCTACCTTCCTGAATAAATAAATAAATAACTTTTCTACATATCTCGTATAGTTTAGGGAATTAATTAATATAAAAGTTCAGATCACAATTTACTATTCTCTTAATCCTTCTCAGATTCTAATTTAACTTTTTTCCCGTTACAAATTTCTCCCCAATTATTTTCCCTTTTTATCCCTACACTATTTTCCACCTTGACCTAACCCTGCCTCAGTCTTATTAACCTCTCCAGATTTTAATTCATCATCTTCCAGAATCACTTCGGTTTTTATTCGGACCACATTTTCCTCAAAATTTGTTTCCTTATCTTCTTCTCCGGACGAACTATGCTTTGTCGTTAAATGATCAAAAAGTTTATAAAATTCGACCTTCTCTCCACAAAGGATGCACAATCCGTTCCAAGAAGTGTGAATTTTTTTGGCATGTATCCCCCAAGCTGACGCCGAACTAAACGATCTCCGACACGTGTACACCGGACAGACAAAGTTATTCTGATTGGAGGTAAAATTCCTGAAATATGAATTAAAAGTAAAACTTTAAAACTTGCACACAAAAATTATCCACATGCCAAGTATTCCAATTAGGAGCAATTAAATTAAGAAACATTGGCATTCAAAAGATGACTACGTAATACTTGCAAAAATTTGCATTTTTTTTAGATTTTGCTATTAAAATACTTGCAAAAAATCTCCTTGCATTTTACTACAAAATAACTGCATAAATTCGCATTTTTGTACATTTTGCTTATAAAAAATTGCAAAAACCTTCGCTATATTTTACAATTTACAAAAATTACCCACTTACTTTTCACCCTCACTTTCCACACCCATTTTAGAATACGGTTGTATCCCACACCGTGCCCTCTTACCCGTCCTATCTACACGACATCTAAATAAGTACATATAATTATTTATTAATTTCCCATTCCTAATTAAAAGTATCAATTATAACCTTTCAAAAACATAGTGCTCATCTAAGGCATCCCTTTCTGGAAATGTTACCCCACAAGTGTGACAAGTTAACTCATCCCTTGGACAATTTACTTCGGTGCACCTGTTAAATAAAATACCAATTAATATTTCCCTAATTAAAACTAAATAATTACATAATAATAATTTTTCTTACTCATTTTCCTCCAAATGTTCCAGCAATTTCTGCTCTTCCGCAAATTGATACCCACATCTTGCACATTTCGTCTCCTTGGGCCTCCATCGCCAACGGAATTCTTTCGGGGTGTGGCTATTTAAATGAAGGACGTAACATTTTTGCGAGGAGAAGAGTGCCGAACAGACTTTGCAGCTTCGGAAGTAATTTGGGGGGAGAGGTTTGGGAGTGAAGAGGGGTAATATTTTCCAAGGGGTGAGGTTCACAGGGTCTGAAATTATATAATTAAGGTAGATAAATATGGTAGGTAGGTATTTATTGAAATCTCGATCGATGTGGCTTTAGCCTTTACAATCATATATGACATCATAAAATCCATTCAATTCATTCAAACAAAATACATACATAGTTTCATCTTATATTCAGCTAATCAATCAATCTAGTAAAGTATGTCTCTAGTTGTGGGCGAACTTCCCACAAGTAGCCGCAGCACCCCATACTGGCTAGCTACATACTATAATAAGTAACATGACAAGCGATAATCAAATAACAATATGTATGTAATAGTAGTAGTAGGGGTGTTAGGGGAAAACCGGACCATGGTGTTGGGTTCGGAAAACCCCCACATGCATTGGGAAGTTGGCCCAATACACCATTTGGCCCCTACCACAGTGGCACCCAGGTAGGAAATGAATGGCAGGGATCATAGGTGGATTCCAAGGGGTGGTGGTGGTATCCAAATGAGGATGGCGACGGCATGCAGAAGCAGACAGTTGAAGGTTGTTGGGCGGGGGCGTCCACGGACCGTGGTAAATTGCCCACGTCCCCCATGGAAGCCGTAGCCGGAGCCGAGTGACCCCCCACTTGCCCCTTCCCCCATCACAACACACCCAGGTCATGGGACCCCCGTAGACCCGATTATGCTGCCCTCCGCATGCACGATCCCCTCCCCCACCCTTCCATCAACCACTCCTCCCCACGGTCACCACCCCGATGTACCAAACAAAGACCTACCTGGGGGAGTCCTCCCGAGCGTAGATCTGACGGGGCTGGAAGTCCAGCGTATCTTCTTCGCCTGATGGCACACCTTGTCGTTGCTGGGGCGGGTGGGGTCAGGGGGCGTGAACAGGGTCGCAGATGGGGGGTGTGAGTGGACGAAGCTCACTGTGGCAATACTCCCTGGCACGCACTTTACTTGCCCTCGACAACCACCCGTGACCCAGATTGTAGAAATCCATGCAGCAGGAGCGAGAGAGAGATCCGTGTAGCCCCGTCAGAAGCTGCGAGAGAACATATAATTAAGGTAAATAATGTTTAATCTGTGAGTAATTATTACAGTGGAATTATTTAGGAGGTATAATTTCAAAATAAGTATGAACCATAGGAATATGTGACTTACAATTAGATGGATTAATTACAGAATTTAATTAATTAATTGCAAAATTAATTAATACAATAATAATTATAATTAAAATTATAAGTATCTATAAAATTATATATTATAATTATAATTAAAAGTCGTGGGTGTTTCCATCTTGACCGGAAGTAAGTATTTCCAGGCTAAGAATGATTTCTAAAGAAAATAATTCACCCCGAGGTAAAGTAAATAAACGTAGAATAATTAATTAAACAATTTTATCTAACTGTTTACCAGATTGCTATTCTTCCATGACTCTTTATGAATCTGAAATTTTTAAGAGAATATTTAACATTAATTATTTGAAATATGATCTGTAGCTAAAATAGTAAGATAATTTTACTAGGATGTAATTGCGGATAAAATTTTACACCAAATCAGCACAATAGTATTATGCGATGTAAATATTTCTTAAAATCTGTTTAAATTAATGTAAGCCACGATTTATAAATAGTTTTACCAATTGTTTCGCAGAAAGAAAAGTCCAATCTAAACAAACACATGACCTGACTTTTCCACACTTTCTTTGTTTGCTCGATTCCTTCTGCTTGACCCAAGTGAGACATTGTTTATTGCATGGAACTTTTCCATAAAAATTTCATACCTATACAAAAATCAAAATACATGCTGCAAAAATAATTGCTGCAGACATTACATATTTATTTATTACTGCCGGCATTACATTTTAACAGGTTTTCTCATAAATAAATATTATGTGCATATATATTATAAAATGATTTAAGATTAATACGCATGCAGTCCTATATTTCAGTTCCTACTTGGAGTTATGTAAAATAGTCTACACATTATAACTACATTGGATTCACATTACTTCCATGATCAACATTTACATAATTGTAAACGGATGGATACATAGATAGACCCAATTTATTTTTCATTCACTTCTTCTTCACCACCACCTTGAAATGGATAGAACCACAGAATTCACCTCAAATCTACACATCCTTGATCTGTTTTCATGTCTTGTTCTTATTTCTTTCTTACGACAATGTGCTTACATTTTGTTTAGCCAAATTAAGGAAAGGGAATGGCACATGTATGCATCATTTATTTGTCTGTATGGCTTCCCAATCTTCATCCTTAGACTAGATTGGATTCTGCAAACGTATGCATTTCTGCCTGTCGAATTATTTAGTTAGTTATTCCATTTAAAGGAAGGAAGATGTGGTCCATTTATGCATTAAGTTTGTCACTGTTTTCCCAATTTTTATTCCTTCCAATGTGTGAAGGGTTATCGTTTCAGGAATTTATTACGGTGAACGTGGCACAGAAAGCGGGTCTGGAATTGGTATGGTTTAGTTATTTGTAAATATTTTTATGTCAAAATTTGTAAATGTGATTTTTTATTTGACTTTTTTAAGCTGTCAAAAAGACTACGGGATAAATTGCCGCATGACTATATGAAGAAGGATATTTATCTGTTAAGATTTTTAAGAGGTAAACGATAAACAAACGACTTACTTTGGGTTATTCACGTCAACCCTCTCCGCTCTATAGTAATACTTATTGGCAAATTCACAAATGTTGCGAGATTTTGTAAAACTTCCGAACAAATCGACTCCATAATTTGAGTTAAAATGTAACATAACTTGTTAATTTTTTGCGTCCAATGTTTCTGCAAAATGCGATACAAAGATACGACTTATACACAAGACGTTAACCATGTACCGTATTCATAATAACGTGTTAATTAAAAAGTACTTAATACTTATCCAGATTCAGATTTCGACGTGGATGCGGCCGAAGCCAGGATAAAAAGTGTAAGAAAAACCAATTTGAAGTCTCGCGTAACAAATACGATTAATTCTTAACTGAAATTTATATCTCAGTTCGTCGACTGGCGAGCCAAACATAATATCGATAACGTCCTCAGAGAGGAATTTCCTGAATATGACGCCGAATATAGAGTAATTAGGGAGGGGTGTGACAAAGGTGGAAATCCAGGTTAGATTAACCACAATTAAAAAAATCCCAATTAAGTAAGGTTTGGTTTTATTGATTCTATTGCATACAGTGATCTCATTACCGATCGGAGACTGGGACTTAAGACGTATCGTAATTGCGGGAAAATCCAAGCGATTTGTGCGCTACGTTCAAAAAATCTTGGAAGAAGGAACCGGGTTTTTACGATGGGGTCAAGAAGAAGGCTTCAACATGACACAGGCCACGATCCTCTTTGATCTCAAAGGAGTTAATTTGGTCACACATGTTTGTGGAGGATGTAAATATTATTTTTAATCCCCAAGCTTTAATCTACTTTAAATAATAGCGGGAATTTTAAAACTTGACCAAATTATTACACTTGTTAGGTATTCCCATGTATTTGGAACTTCTCAGTTTCTCTCAAACCTACTATAGTGGATTTGCTCATAAAATCCACGTTCTATACGGTACATTTAAATTTGATCACTTTCATGAATATTATTATTGTGGTTACAAATCGTTACCCAGCACACTCCTCTAATCATCTAAACAAATTTCTACCAAATGGTAACAAAAACTCTTTTGAAAAAATTCTAAACCTATCGACATTTTTGTTCCTAATTTGACACCTATCTCTGGTGTCGATTTTTTCATTGGGTTCTCATAAATTCGTCCTGCTTAAAAATTATTTTTATCATCTACTCCTCACCGTGTGCAGGGTAACGATTTAGTACCGTACAATTTTTACAGTATTTACACATACATATTTTTATCAACTAACTTCCAAAAAAAAATACACAATGTTTTGTTTGTCCCTTATTCAGCCCCAGATTTCTCCCTGTCGTTGTGGGACCTGTACAAAAACCTATTAACTTCCAGTGTCGCAAAACTCCTAGAAATCCACGGAACTCAGAAACACCTTTTCGCTAAAGAATTATCCCGAGAGATTGACCCATCCCAATTAACCCAACGGTACGGCGGGAATAAAATTGAGGGCGTTGACCTCTCCACGATGCGATCCGCCGGACCGCCCGCATTCCTGGCAAATCCGTTCAGTCTGAAGCTAAAGGAGAAAAATATCACAGACTTTTGTGGCATTGATTGGCCCAAGATTGAAAATATTATTGCAGATTCGTTTCACAAATGAGGTTTCCTTACAAAACTTTTCTTGGTTGAATGATTTAATTTAATTTATTATTTTTCATTAATCCTATACTATTTAAACGTCCCCTTTAAGAACTAAATAAGTATTGAAAAGCGCACCGATATTCATGTTTGGTAATAAACGGTTACCCCAATCGTATTGGTAACCTTCGCTTTATACATATTTCAATATTTAAATTAAATATTTAAAGTATTTACGTTGGTCTTACAATGTATTACCAATCCCATAGAATTTTCAATTACTGATACAGTTTTCGTTCCTTATGTTTGGTTAAAATTAATACATATTATTAATGTATAAGTGCACAGATAAAAATAAAAAAAGACCTATGTGCAAGCATGTATTTACTATGGCTACATCGTGCCAAAAAGATTCTTCATATATCGTGCGATTTAGTCATAAGTAAATACATGCTTGCAGATAGGTCTTCAAAGGAAAATTTTTGTGCACTTTGGTCTTATTAGAATTAAGCATCGACTGCACTTTGGTCTATTTAGAATTAGTACGACTATATACATTTGGGCCATATAATATGGCTACATCACACATTTGACACATAGCTACAAGATCTACGAGTTGCATGAATACAAGTAAATACATTTTTACAAGACATTTGTTATTCTGTCGTTGGTCCAGAATTATGTATGCCTAGAAACATGCATATTCAAATATTAATTTGCAAATTGTTTTTAACTCTGAAAAGATGAATACCTACATGAATTATTTAGATCGAACCATATCAACGTTAACGCTCAGAAGGAGCACATGCGAAGAGGGCGGATAAAATATACATATATTCACATTTGCAAATTGTTTTTCTCTTCAAAGCTTGAGCTACATGGACTTGTATTTAAATATTAAAACCTTCAATTTTTTTTAGAAAACATCAGAGTGTTATTCCGTACTTAACTTTCATCAGTCATACATATCTTTCCTGTGAATGAATCATTTTAAACTTTTTTATAATCGTTCAACTTGACAAAAATTTGCACTTTTAATAACCTGGATTACGTGTAATTCAGGATTGTACAAATTTGAGACGATAATTATTCATATATAATTAAATTTGGGATTGGTGTTTGCAACAATGAAGCCCACTTTACTACACGTATTTCAACAATAGATTCACTTTGAATCATTCACAAGATTTCATGACTCCAACTTAAGTCTTACCAAAAGCTTTTTTCTAGATTTACATATTCATAATGAAGTATTTCTTCTGTGCCAATTTGTACACTATTTTCATCTCCGTGATTTCTAGTCATACCGTCACTCATGCAATAAACCTTACTAAATCTTTATTTCAACACTTGGATCCTGACTGTCATTTAATCGTAGCTCATCACATCAACTTCAAACGTTCTGACACTCTTTCCCCTCCAATAGAAGCTAATAAAGGAATTTACATCTATCAACTCCCACAACTTGACACTTATCCCAGCTCTGATAATAATCGAAACAATGGCCCTCGCGGAATCTACACTATTTCTCAAAAAAGTCACTTTTTATCCTCTGCTTTCTGTTTCATTGGTGTCATCCTCACAAAAAAATCTGACTTCGACCGGAAACCAGAACAACTTTCTGAGTACGTATTGTCCCAGTTGACCGGACACCAAACAGATATCTTGTATAAAATTATGTACGTCAAGTATCCTGGCATTATGTACATTAATGAAAATTCTAATCTCCACGTTTCACTACTTGTTCGCGTCCAGCTGGACTTCAACCGTGTCATGTATGACAGCCGGATATTTACCGCGGTATTCATAGTTGTATGCAATTTAATTATTGTGAAAGGCCGTGAGGAGTGGTATCATATCACTCCAATTCCTCCATGGTATTACAAATCAACACTACTCCCTGCACATGAAGTGTTTCAGGCAATACGTAAACATTCCCGCTTTCAGACATTGATGTCACCTCCTAATGTATTTTATCTTAGAACAAAACGAAACTCTTTTCTCAACATACACGGATATTATAGTCGAAAGGAGTGTTGTGAGGCGTATGGCAAGAATCGTTCCATCTAATTAGAGAGAAGCTATTGCGTCCCCGTGCCATTCTATTCTTTAGTCTCGTTTGCCTCGGAAATTTCACGTATGGTAAAGCCCACGACGATGGTTTGTCTGGGTCAATCATCATCGCGCTCAGCGAATCGGAGAGAAATTGACATATGAAAATATATACATGGATTCGTACAGGGAGATACCGTACGCCCCTATTCTCTACGTTACCACCAGGAAACAAGGATTTTCATTCATGACGTGCTATTCGAGGGAAGAGTTGTCGTTCAAAATATTCTTGAAACCGTTTCAGTTAGAAGTTTGGACCGATTTGTTGATAACGATGGTAATTACTGGGTCCATTTTTGTGGTTCTTTTTAAGAACAAATTGAAATGGGGGATGTTTTGATGCGATATCGTTCGCACAGCTGGCAATGATATCAATTGTGCTGGAAAAACCTACCGATATTGACACAAACATAAAAAAAATTTCAGCATTTAAATTCCTATTTGGGTTATGGGCCCTGCTTGTCCCAATATTAACAAATGGCTACCTGGGTCTAAGCATTACCTCAATATCGTCACCTTTAGAATCAATATCGGTTACAAAATTTAGCCAGCTGACACAACCAGGATGTGACTGGAACAACATTGAATGTCCGATTAGTAGAATTGAACAAATTGGAAAATATTTGCCCATTTTAGGAAATTATTGGCATGCCGGTAAAAGGTTTTGGAACAGAGATATCAACCCACGGTTTTCAAACCATGATATTAACCTATCGATCGAAGCCTTGCGAAATCAGTCCATTCGGAGATTCGATGAAAAGCAAGACTTCGTCCTGTTACCGTATTCCTTTGAGGAAAACATATTTAATAATGCTCCTAATCCTGGAAGCACTTTTTGTTCAGTATTAGAATGGGCGTTACGGGCGACAGACTTACATTCACAATTCCTCAACTTGCCTAAATTAAAATTTAAAGATAAAACGATATCCTCAGCTTCGAGGAAGACTCTGAGATTATTCGACTTAATTGATCCGTGGCACATTCCACACCCATATTTTGGTAATTTTTCAGATACGATGTATCTCGAAAAAGAGTGGGACATTGAGCACGCCCTCGTACATTTCCATGCTCTCAAACATGGTTTCCATTCCCACAATCTCTCCCACCATAAACTTGACTCGAACCATATACCAACACTTTCTCGGACTTTCACGGATCCCAACATCATCTTAGCTTTCCAAAATAATTTCTAAAATTCTGACATTTTCTCATCCCCAATCCTATCCAAGAAAGGAGTTAAGGACCAATAGTATTTTTACACTACATATTGCGGAATAGTAAGGAAAAGACCGGAAATATGGTAATGAAAGAGGAGGCAGAGGTCGCCTGCCTTCTCTTCTATCAATCATCCATACCACAATGATAACTTTGTCAGTCTCATTCAGCTTGCCAGCCGAGAATCATCAGCACCAGCACTAATGTTTTTAAACTTTGGGTGACTAGAGTGTGTAGGCAAGATTTAGTCACTTTGGTGGTTAGAAAATTGCAATTTTTGTCACCAAATATCTAATTTCTTTCCACAGAGATGGAATTTGATGAAACTGATTATTGAACATGAAAGATTATTAGTTGTACTACATGCGGATGCTCCTTACTGACAAATACCCTATTTGTGGCAAAAGATATTAACCTTAACATAGTGCATATATTACAAGCTTTCAAACTTTTATCACAAATAAGATATTTACTAGTAAGGAGCATCTGAATGTAGTACAACTAATAATCTATCATTTTCAATAATCAGTTTCATCAACTTCCATCCCTGTGGAGAGAAATTAGATATTTCCTAAAAAAACGGGCCATAAGCTCAACATTGCGAGGTGGTGGTGAGAGAGATGTCTCATGTATCTCCTATTGCTACTTAACATATATCACCTCCCCCAAATCAATACCACTGCTTCGACAACTTCCACCCGCCTACAAGCCATACAAGACTTGAAAATATTATTGCAGATTCGTTTCATAAATTAGGTTTAGAGAAAAAACTGATTTTATTTATGGTAGAAATTTTATTAATGGACCCTTTTTTAAGAATATTCGCAGTTCTTTGAATTTGCAAAGATCGATCAGTTTTTGAGTGATTTGAAAAATTGAAACGGCTTTGAAAACTTTGGACAATAGGAAAAATTATGAATTTCAAATTTTTGAAATCACTCAAATACTGATCGATCTGTGCAAATTCAAAGCACTGCGAAAATTCTTAAAAAGGGTCTATTAATAAAATTTCTACCATAGCTACATACATACATGCATAACATTTTATAAAGGCCGATACCCTTAACCGAAATAAATTTCATGTTAGTCAAACTGAAAAAGCTCTCGATTCAACAAACGTTCGGTTCACCAAATTTATTTTTAACCACAAAAACTTTTTACCCCATCACATATTGACATGTTTACAAGTCAGTCCTAAATATGTATGGAAAGCATATTCATTTCTGAGAAAGGTTAAATTTTAGGGTATGAAATTCCGAAAATATTTTGTCGTCATTTAAAGTTATATCCTTAACTGGTATACTAAAACTTACAACACCATATTTATACGTTCCATTCCATTCAAGGGTGTACGCAGTCCTCATGGAAAAAGAGAAAGCTCCTTGAGTCCAATTCCACACATTGCCTTGAGCAGGATAGAGCGACACGTCTTGAAAATTATATTTTTTAATTGTCAAAAATCATTACAATTTCATTCCGGATATCGATACCATTCCTACGTTACTAATTCAAAAATTAAACCCACAATCCAGTTATGGCTAACAAAACACATTTCCAAGTTGTCATCGGAGGCGACTTCAAACCTAACTGCGCACCTACCTTGCCACCCGTAACCAATTTAGGGGTAAGATTTATTAATTTCTTGACAATTTAAAAAGTATTACACATTACCCTAATTCTCTAAAGGAATCACGTTAGTTTTAACCTCCAACACTAACTTTTCAAAACAAAACATGTACTTTTCAGTTCCGCACGGAAAACGCGATCGTTCAAGTAATCGAGCTGGCTAAAGCCAGTACTCTCGTAAAGTTTGGGATTCTCACATCCTCCTCGGATAACCACGTTGGCCTTATCATTAAGGACATCACGCCGGGCAGCGTGGCCTCTCTGGACGGGCGATTGCAACCGGGCGACCACATTGTTCGCATCAACAATCAAAATTTCACCAATTTGTGCGGAGTCTCAGCCGATCGAACATTTCAGATTCTGATGACATCCACCACGAATATTCGTCTCATCGTGGCGCGGCCAATTCAAGATGACGCCCGCCTCGTCCCCGCCAACATTCTGGGGTATGAGACCGACTTGGAGAAAAGTTTAGTGGATGGGGACAATATAATTGGTGCGGTGGGACAAATTCCCACCCCATGGTCGGGAAAGTCGTCCTGGGAAGAAATCGAGTTTTGGGAGAAAACCATCCAATTTGCCCAGAATAATAGGGAAAGCTTGGAAAAGCTCTTTGAAAGACAGGAAAATACGGATAAGAAGGTTTATTGGAAATTTGACTAGATTCGGTATTTGGGAAGGATTACTGTTTGTAATAAATTGTTCGAGGGCGGGTACAAATTTGAAAAAAGATAATGACATGTTTCACTGGATGTAGTTTTGTATCAATGTTTTGTTTTTGAATAAAAAATTATATCGTTTCCCTAATTCTAATGAGTTTTTGCTTGCAATAGTTGATCATATGAGATTTTGTAGCATTTTAAAAACTAATAATTTCTTGATTGTCGATCAAGGAATGGAATATTTATTAAACAGGCATCTTTTTTCTTATATTTACTACGGGTTATGTCTGCATATAGTTCTTATCTAATTAACCAAATTTAATTACAATGTAATTAATTAGTTATGTAGTTAATAATTTTCTTAATAGTATTATGTAATACTAATCTAACAAATTTCTACGCGGATTATATTACAATACTAAACTCAAGTTCCGTTCGAATTCCATGTTCACACACAGTGAGTGTGCATCTCTAAATAAATTGATTTCTCATTGATTTTTTCCTATATTTTTAACTACAGGGTGCATGAGGGCTGTTTGCATATTTTTTAATAACATTCATTTGCACCATCTCACTGTCAAATTACTGATTGATGAACAATTTAAGTAGTAGCTTCTAAATACAACCTAACGCAGTGCCATTAGATATTTCCTAACTTTTGAGAAATTAAAAATACATACATAAAATTTACTACATTCCTTCATGAAAGAGTATCACAAAAAACACAACTATGGTACGTTTTTTTAAAATTAGAACTATTTTTTAGTGATTAAAGCTCAACACATGAAAAATTCAAATTACTACTGCTCGGTCGATTTTTGAAGGATTTCAAAAATTTAAACGGTTCTGGAAACTGTGAACTTCAATGTTTCCAGAACCGTTTAAATTTTTGAAATCCTTCAAAAATCGACCGAGCAGTAGTAATTTCAATTTTTCATGTGTTGAGTTTTAATCACTAAAAAATATTTCTAATTTTAAAAAACGTACCATAATTATTTATTAACCCTGCCCTTAATAACATTAAGCTCCCTTGCTTGATCCCCCAATCAAGATTAAGCTCATTGTCTGAACTAGACAAAAATTTTGAATTACTAGCGCTGTCCCCTTGTCTATGAAATTCGAGCCAAATTTGATTTTTAGAACGGTACAGGCCTTAACCTCTTTAATTATATGGGATCTCCTCCCACTCAACCGACACTTTACCAAGGCCCCCACCTGCTCCCTTAAAGTCCTTGCCGACACATTATTGATCCAGGAGGCCAACGTAAAAACGAAAATATTATTGACAAAAACATTCACCCAAATTACGGGGAAAATGAGAAAGGCTGGCATCGGTATTTCGTCATGCATCATTACACACACATACTGCGTAAGGATCTGTATGGTGGGGACAAGCGTTATGAAAACCGGAACAATGCGGGCCATCAGATATCCGTTGAACATTTTCTCCAAAATTTGAATACTTCGATAAAATTCGGTACATTTTTTGAAATCCGTGGATCCTTGAGCTAGTCGAATATCTCTGAAAAATTAAAACAAACATGACCTCAAGGTAAGGTAGTAATAAATCATTACAATGTGGAGTAACTATTTAGTTCTATCTCGTCGGTAAAAACTTTACGGTATTAAATTTTAATTTTGCTGAAAATATTATAACCATTTTCGCCAAAACTTATAACCAACCTGGTTGAACCATCTAGTCATTCCACATTGTAATGATTTACTTCTTTACTTTGAGTTAGGCCTTACAATACCGGTATTGTAATATGCGGTATGTCGGTAATACCGCCAATACCACATGTTACGAATACCGGTATTGCAAGCCCTACTTTGAGTGCAACTAAGGTTTCCCTTAAACGAACTTTAAATCAATCTTAATTTACTTACCGCCTCAACACATCAAAATAGTTCAGCATGGTCACAATTCCTGCAAACAGCATGTAGGCAATTTCCAACGATCCCCCCATCATGATATGGCTGCTCATCCACGTTTCAAAAAGAATAACGATATGTTGCACACCGAAAGAACTCGTCCAGCTTATCGAGGAGGAATCCTTTCTAATCGAGAGTATAAAAGGAGGGGCTGAAGGATCCAATAATATTAGTCCTGGGATGGACAACGCGACTAAAATGAGGGAGAAGAAGGCCACATGGAGGAACAATTTCATCAGTTTCGTTTCCATATTTGATTTCGGAAGAGGGTTTCCTTAAAACAAATCCTCGCTTTACACATCTGTCTGTGATCGTGAAACAGAATTAAAACTTCGAATCAAAATGTACACTCTAAAAACTGGTAACAAAGCATTCCCTCTAGGATAGGTTGTGAATCTACGCTGGGGCGGCGGTCCCAATTTTGGTGATTTCTCGGCGGCGCGGTATTTCAATTTTGAAAGAGTAGGAACTCAAACTTCCCGCCGGCCGAGGCGAGGAAATTGCTATTGACGGCGCGAAACCGGCGGCGTTAACCTCCATTTGGTAATATTTGTTATCCTGACGTTGCATTTATTTCAAGAGTAGCAACAAATTTATTATAAATTCCGGTAATACATTGATAACCATGATAGGTTTATGGAGTACCATTGGTAACGTGCTTTCACCGCGGTTTGTATGGAGTATCCTTAAATTAACTATCATTTAAATTAACTAAATTACCTTGAATCAACTTTGCCTCAAATTCCATCGCCGAATTAATCGTCTGTACCACGGCCACATCTACGTCATAATTCCACCGCCCACACAACATGATGACATAGATGGAAAAGAACGCTAACCCCTGGAATGCTCTGGCTTTCGGTAAATCCGTTAAGATTAAATGAGCCAGCATAACAATACAGTACGCTAAATGAGAAACTATTTGAAGGCGAAATATCCGTATCCTATTGAGATTCCTGGTCATTACAAAATTCCCAGATTTGGAATCAAAGTCGAACAAAATGGCCCTTAGTTTCCGAAATACTTTCAAATGGCGGAGTAGAAAAGGGAGAAAGTGAGTTGAATACATTTTCCTAAGATAAGTCAGACTTTCAGGCTAAAGCTTGACTAGCCAATCTGACATGGAACTATCAACCACGAAGAACCAGCAACTAATTACGCAAGTAATTCAGTTCTACTCATTTATTTAACAGTCCGAGGATTTCTGTCGAAACCGAAATTAATTATATAGAAACATATTTTAGAAGTTTACCCGTGTTAACACGGGCACCATTCCCGTCCAGTACTTCCCCAGTATTGAATATTTCATTAATTTTTCAGTTCAGTATTTTAATAAATACCTTAATAACTACGGCAATTCAGACATACTATGAATAATGAATACCAAAATAGAAAAGTGCTAACACTAAAATATTGCTATCCTTCAATGCAATCGTCTGTAATACATTGCCTGGATACGTTCCAGGCAGACGGAGCCTGGAGTATTCTTGCATAGAATTGTTTCTTCTGTTGGGAACATAAAACATAATCGATTATGGATTCTTGAGATTTGCAAAATCATGTTATTTCCCCGCATGGCATAATAAGTAGTTTTATGTAATTATTAGTGGATGAAAATTAATTACAACGTTGTACTAATAAATACTTTAATAAATAATGCATCCATATTCAGTCAGTTAGAGATTTTGCAGGGTATTTCGTATTATTCGAAATTTTACATCATATTGAATTTCAGACATTTGACTTATTATTATTAATTTGAATTATTACTGACACCCAGTCATTATATCTTAAAACTTGAATATTAGAAGTATTGATAAGATACTAGATGTATGAACTGAAGTATGTAATACTAAGTATTAGTATTACATACTTATTGGCAATAATTATGCAGAGTTAAAACAAATGCATGATAACAATTCAAATGTGGGCAGACCATGCTGCACAAATTTGACAAAATTTAGCATCATAACAATACAAATCCATTCATTTTTCATATATATATTTAGTATTTCTAAACCAAAATTTTAAGGAAAAGACAACATAATGAGGGTATTCATGATTCGTCGTATTCTTCGTATCGTAAAATAAGTTACGAAGGTTACGAGATTTTGTAAGCGTCGTAAGATTTTGCCATCGAAAATTGCGTTACTAAGCTTACGGTTTTTACTAAGCTTGACCCCTTGATTTATCTTCGTAAACTCTATTTTACGATACTAAGGATACGACGGAATCATGAATCCCCTCAACACTTACTTATTTTATCCTTCTTACATATATACCATCAACATCCCTTAATTGACTCATCAATCAAAATCAAACTCATTGTCTGAGTCAGACAAAAATCTTGAATTACTAACGGTGTCCCTCTATCTATGAAATTCGAGCCAAATTTTATTTTTAGCACGGTGCACGCCTTCGCCTCCTTACTCAAGATGGATCTCCTCTTGCCCCATCCACACCGCCCCATTCCCATCAGCTGTTCCCTCAACGTTCTCGTCGACACATTATTAACCCACGAGGCAAACGTGAAAATGAAAATATTGTTGCCTAAACAATTCAGCAATACGAGGGGGAAAATGAGATAAGCTGGCATTGGTATTTCGTCGTGCATCATTACGCAAATGTACTGCGTAAGAATTTGTAACGTCGGGACCAGCAGGACGAAAACGGGAACGAGTCAAACCATAAGAACTCCGTTGAACATTTTCTCTAAAATTTGAATATTTCGATACAATTCGATGCAACATTTGAACTCGGCGGCTCTCTGAGCTGTTTGGATTTCCCTAGGGAAAGAAATACAAAAATTCGCTAAATTTCGCGCACCTAACGTTTTTCGTTCGATACAGTACGCCACACCAAGAGTTTATTCTCCACATAAACTTATAGCATTGCGGGATACTTTCCTATCCCTCCATGCTAAAAGCCCATACATCTAGAGAATAAACTCTTTCGCTGTAGCTAATAGCTAATACCTATCGTAGAAATTTTATTAATAGACCCTTTTTTAAGGATTTTCGCAGTGCTTTGAATTTGCACTAATCGATCAGTATTTCAGTGATTTCAAAAATTGGAAATTCATAATTTTTGCTATTGTCCAAAGTTTTCAGAACCGTTCTAATTTTTGAAATCACTTAAAAGATCCTTAAAAAAGGGTCTAGTAATAAAATTTCTACCATAACAGTATTTACCGTCTGAGCACATCAAAATAGTTCAGCAACGTCACAATTCCAGCAATTAAGACGTACGAAATTTCTACCGAACCGCCCACTACGATATGCATAGCCATATATGCTTCCAAGAGGATGACAAGATGTTGAAAACCTAGTCCACTCGTCCAACATATATTTCCCCAATCCTTTTTCATCGACAAGATGAAGGGAGGTGACAAAGGATCCAGCAATAATAAGCAGGGGATGGACAGTGAAACAAAAAAGGCGGTGAAGAAGGTCAGTTGAATTAGCAATTTCATCAGTTTCGCCTCCATAGTTTCCTTAGAAGGTTTTCCTTAAGGAAATTATCATGCATATGTATCAGTTGTAGGCAGGGTTGCAAGTGATATATATCACCAAGTGAGATTTAATGAGATTTAATGATATATATCAATCATCTCATTTGGGACTGAGTGAGATAAATGTGAAATAGTGAGATTTATTACCCCATCTAGTGGTAATAGTAAAGTACTATTGGTCGTGCATTACGTTATCCGCTAGATGGCGCCCATAAATCTTACTATTTCTCATATTTCTCACTAATCTCATTATTTCTCACTAATCTCACTATTTCTCACTGAGATGAGATTTGTGAAGGTGAGATGAGATTTCTACAACCCTGGTTGTAGGATTAAAATTTGATAAGCCATTAGCATTTAGTAATGCTTAACTTTTAGATAATGGTATTATTGTGATATGACAGTAACTTAATTCCAAATGTTGCTAATTAACATTTATCGTCGTCCTACCTGCCATCAACTTAGCTTCAAATTCCATACAAGAATTGATTATCTGCATAGTAGCAACGTCCAAACTGTAATTCCAACGTCCACATAGAAGTAGAAAATAAACGCAAAAGATGACAAAATCCTGAAATGTTTTTGCCTTCGGTAAGTCCGTCACGATAAGATGAATCACCATGACAACGCAGTATGATAAGTGGGAAACGAGCTGGAGACGAAATGCCCGTTTGCGAGATCGGATCTTAGTCATAACAAGGTTCCCAGATTTTTTGTCCAAGTCGAACGGGATGGATCGAAGTTTTCCACATATTTTTAACTGCCGGAGTAAGAATGGAAGAAAGTGAGTTGAATACATGTTCTGAAATAAATAAAAGAATCAGGTTAAGCTTGTAACTAGAGTTGTCAGTGAAATGCGATGATCTCATCTATATTATAATTCAGAATCTCTGTTGGTAACGGAAGTAGATGGAGTTTGTCCGTGACAAGCTCCGCCTACTTCGACGTGTAATTGATGGTGGCGGAGCTTAGCTCCGCCTGCTTAAAATCCGTTAACCAAAAATCCGTTAACCCAAAATTCGTAATCACCTGACCAGCGTGAGCTGGGCTTAATAGCTATTTATCAAATAATTGTGAAATTCAAATTTCCTCCAGCTCTTTAGCATAGTTTTATAATGGCGGATACATTTTAATTTATTTCTCAATGAAAACATTCTTGGGCAATGATTATGCTTCCAAATTAAGATTTTTAAAAATTTCGTCAAAGTTAGAATGTAGGGAATTTTTACCTTTATCTTTTTTTTGTCTCCCTTGTTTACAAATAAGATGAGATAAGACGAGATGAGATGAGACGTATTTATAATGAGATGAGATGACGGATAAATTAGATGAGTGATCTATTAGTTCTTATGTGTCTCATCTCATCTCAAGTTAAATGAGATGAAATGAGTTGAAATTTGGAGTATCTCTATTAGCCTTCGTCTCATCTCACGAGTAGTGAGATGAGATGGGGTCTATCTCACCTCATCTCGTCTCACCGGCAACTCTACTTGTTACGTTAGCTTGAAACTAATCTACCCGGACAATGTTCGTAGGAAATATAAAGGGTGACTAAAAAATTATCTGATCATTCTCTTTGTTAATAAGTTTGAAGAAGAACTCTATTCACGAACTTAATAATTAGTATAGACATAAATTGTGTTTGGTAGTCCTCTTGTATCGATGGATTCGTGACGTTTGCATATTCCGTTTTTAAGCCAGCAGTCCGTTAACATTGTCATCGAAAGCGTTACAAGCGTTTAATTAAAACACCCACGTAATATAATACATAGGAATAATTATGTGTTTTAATTAATTTTGGTTGAGTAGATACCTTAAAATGACATTCTAGATTAAAACGAAAAATTTATGCTTCATCCACGGTCAGTCTAAGCGCTAGCGGAGCACGCCCAAAAATCCAATCTTATGTAAACAATATTTCGGTTGTAATTTTACCAATACCGTTCGGGATGTATCATTTTTTGGTTGGCCTAACGGACACAAATTTCGGTTGTGAACTTTTCAATGGATATTTGAATCTGATGATAAACCTCGAACAATTTACTGATGTACTTTTTACAATTGTTGAATAATCTCCAGAAGTGCAGCGTAATTAACTGAGCGTGCCCCACTCACGCCAAGACTGTTAGCCTTGATAATAACTTGTGGAAATATGTTAAAGTTAATGTCAGACGAAGCATATTAATGCCAGCTTAAAACATAATGTTTGATTAAGAATTAATTCAGTCCGTTCAGTTTTGATATTGAATACCTGTAAATCCTTGACTTCAAGTTAGTCTCACAAAGTTTCTGGTTAACACGTGGCGTGGCTGAGCTAATTAATTTCAAATTGCCATTAATTTTGAATCGAATCGATTGTAGGGTAATTAATTTTAATTCACGTATTTGAATGATTTATATTTCTTATATAGTAACAAGGTACAATTTGAATTGATAAATTTAATTTTAAACTTTAGCAACACGAAATGGGAAATTTCACAAGTCAATAAAATACAAATGTTCGAAAACATATGCAACTAGATATGTTATCATTCCAGAGAAATTTTAACCAGCGGAACTCCAATATCATAAATAATAATCAAAATACATAATATTAGGAATATTACATTCTTAAAACACACGCCTTATTCTTTATAAAAAATAGTTCAAGTAAAAAATAATATAAGACGTTTCACATCAAACATTTTCCATTCTTCTACTTAACAACACACCACGGAACACACAAAATCTCATAATAAATCGTGATTAAATTACTCCCTAAGGTGTGTAATCACGTCGATAATTTCCTCCCATTTAATCCAGTCAGGTAACGCGAATGCTACACAATTACAATTTCAGATTCCCAGTACACATTATTAATGTTTTAGTGCAAAACCGGTCGCCACGTGGAGTAATAAATGCATACAAAGTTTCCGCATAATCCAGACCATACTTACCGATATCCAAGCGGTGTTCAGCACTTACAGAAAACTGAACAAAAAAGTTTCTTTTTTCATTGCATTCAAAGCTTCAGAAAACTGGTTTGTTTCATCCATTAAGGTAGCCCAAATGCATTTAATTTGTAGTCTCACTCCAGTTCGTAAACTGAAGACGTGAGGAATAATCAAGAGAATGGAAATTTTCTGCAAAAGAATATTTAATTTTGAGAATATTGTCACAAGTTTTCAGTATTTTATAAGATATCAACTAATTAAAATCCAACCATGAAGAAATCGTTATTAATAAAATATTATTATTACAATTTTCTAAAACATTTACCTTTACGGATCCTCATTAAAAATATAATTAGTTGAACGGATTAAACTTTCAAATTATATTTGGAAAATGCTCATCCTTTGAAATTTAAATCCCCTCTTTATATTCTTCTCATACCATGAAATTTATCCTGATAAGTTCGATTGTTCTCTTGTGGTCAAAATTGAACGAGATCGATTTGATCCGTCAGATTGGTGAGGAGTATCCAGAAATTAGATGGCCCATGACATCCACCGATAGAAAGATTTGTTACGACCAGTTTGACGCCATGGGAGAGAAGCAAAATCCTGACACGGGACTATCAATTGTAAGACAAATGTTCCATGTTAACCTCCTTATCACTAATAAATAATCCGGTAACAAATATTTGTGCAATAATTAGCTGTGGGAAACCATGTTGATTGTAAATCTAAACTTGCCTAAATTTATTCTGGTAACAAATTTTAGTACGAATTGATAACAAATTACTACCATGGTATTATGGTCATATATATAAAGCCTATAAAGTTTCTAATATGTCCACCAGCTTTACATAAATGTTCTCAATGCTTGCAAAAATAACGCTCATTTTCTACAAATGATTACTAAAATACTTAATAATTTTCCATGTTCCGTTAGGACCAACTTCTTACCCGACATGGATATCCAGTCCAACGAATCAATGTCACCACAGAGGACGGATACATTCTTGGCGTTTATAGAATACCCTTCAGCCCAAAATCCTCCATTGGCGTGGCTAAGAAAGCCGTTCTTTTACAACACGGCCAAGGTGCTAACGGATTGGCTTGGCTTGTTCAAAGTGGTCCAAGAAATTTAGGCAACTATATGAATACATAAACTTGCTAAATAATAATTTCCCAGAAATATTTACAAAATTCACTAACTTTCCTCGCTTTCCAAAATTTTAACCATGTTATTAGCTGACCGTGGTTTTGACGTATTTATCTTAAATGCAAGAGGAAACACTTACTCACAAGGTCACGTGGATCCTGCAATGACACCGGATAACGTAAAATATTGGGATTTTAGGTTGGTAATGATTCCTATTAATTAAGCAAAACTATTGCAAAAATTTTAATAATTGTTTCTGGATAAAGTTGAGAAATCGATGTTTGTTGCCTCATGTAAAATTTTTGCATGCATTCCAATTTCAATTATTTTAAATCCAGTTTCCACGAAATGGGAATTTACGACTTGTCCGCAATAATTGAAATGGTGACGGAAACGACCGGAAATAACGCCATGTTCTATGTCGGTCATTCTATGGGAACAGCCATGTTGGCTGTCTTGTTATCTACCCGGCCAGAATATAATACCCGCACCCTGACCGGATTTCTTCTCTCGCCTGCCATACAATTCGGACGGACGGCCCCACAACTGAAATTCTTTACGAGGGGGAGCAATTATTTTCAGGTGGGTCAAATTGAACATTTTATTAATTGCTGTCTAATTGGGGAATACAAATTGGTATTTCCGTGTTTTAGTATTTTTTCAATAAATTTCTCCAAGGAAAATACGAAGGGAACAAAATCATTGAAAAATATACGGGAAAAAGGCCAGAATATCTTTGCGCGAAAAAACGAGATGCTTGTGGTATGTAAAATTTGCATGCAAATTTTGCTATATAATATTCAGTACGTAATTCAGACATTTTTAACATATATGTGAAATAATTCAAACCTTAAAAATATAGAAGCTTGTGGAAACTTCATTTCATTAGGATTTGGATATAACGGGCCCCAAATGAATTATGTATAGCTTGAAAAATTAAATAATCAATTATTGCTAATCTTCATCTTCATCAAAATATAAATTTCTTATTTTTCTCCGACCACACTATCTCTTCTCCTGGGCGCATTCCTAGACACCATGTCAACCAAGACATGGACACACTTCGTCCAATTAATCAACACGGACAAATTTGCGAATTTAATTACGGATTTAAATCTAGTAACAGAGCAAAGTATGGCAGAGATAGTCCAAATTGCTACAATTTGGACACTGTGTTAGCTCCCATAATCATTTATTGGGGACAAAACGATATCTTTGTGAGATGTGAGAAAAGTTAGCCCCTAGCCCCTATAAACTCAGCCCCTATCCCCTAACCCCAAAAACTCAGCCCCTAGCCCCATCCCCTATAAACTCAGCCCCTACCCCTATCCCCTAAAAACTTATCCCCTACCCCCTAAAATCTCAGCCCCTATCCCCTAATAACTCGGCCCCTACCCCCTAAAAACTCAACCCTTAGCCCCTAAAGTTGTCATATTTCCCCTAAACATAAGATACTTCAAATTACAAACTATTGCTCAAGGTTCTGCTTCAAAAAAAATCCATTAAATCTTGTCAGTTGTACTGAACTTGTTACTGGCTGTAAGAAAGTGACAGACCTTCGACACATTCAAAACTCCGCTGGTCTCGGTGTTTAAAAAGTGACTCACTGCTTACACAGTAGGGAGCAAGCGAATAAGAAAAATGAGTTTTCACACCCCCATTCTGTACTCGTCAAATCAATTTGGGCGAAATTTGGTAAAAATGCTACTTCTACCATCCTTCACAAATGTGAAAAGTGAGGCGAGGGCGGCTTAAAAAAAGTACTTATTATATGCGCATGGAGAAAATGAAGAGAAAGAGGTGGTACAAGTGAATAAGAAATTTGAATGCCAAACGTTATATCAGTCTCCAGGTTCTTCTAGTCAGACTTCTTATAGTCACTGAAGATAGGAATCCCATTCCCCAAGTAATGTTTCAATTCCAATTCAAACCGTTTGATTTTGTAGGTCGTTGAAAAAAGCTCTCCTTCATTTTTTCAAATCTAATGATAGAGAATCTATTAAATTAAATTTTGAGGAGAACGTGGTCACGTCAGGAAATATAGCACGCCTATTACAAAATATTAAATGTAACAAAAAAAATTTCACAAAAGAAAATATTTCTCACCGTAAAAAATACAATCTAAATTTAAATATAAATAATATGATAATAATATCATTTGAAGTAGTTAGGAGGATGATTTCCTATGCAGATTGTATTTTTTTTGGTAAAAAAGTTTTATTTTAAATTTAATAGATTGTAAAATATTAAATTCTATTGTAAAATAAGGACTCCATTTTCGATTTATGGCAGATTTTAATATATAAATAGAACTTACTCTCCACAACCCAATTAAATCCTCATACTTGTAGCAATTGGGGGAAAATTTAAAACTTTCTTTTGAAATATCTCCGGGGGGTGTGACCATTGCGTCTAATCCTTCAGGAGTTATCGTCTACTACCTAAGACCTACTATTGGTGAAAATTTGGAAGCAATCTGAGGGTGTGTGCAGGGTCTCGAAGGTCTGTCACTTTCTTATAGGTCAGTAACAAGTTCAGTACAACTGACAAGATTTAATTGATTTCTTTTTGAAGCAGAACCTTGAGCAATATTTTGTAATTTGAAGTATCTTATGTTTAGGGGAAGTATGACAACTTTAGGGGCTAGGGGTTGAGTTTTTAGGGGGTAGGGGCCGAGTTATTAGGGGGTAGGGGCCGAGTTATTAAGGGCTAGGGGCTGAGATTTTAGGGGGTAGGGGATAAGTCTTTAGGGGATAGGGGCTGAGATTTTAGGGGGTAGGGGATAAGTTATTAGGGGATAGGGGCTGAGATTTTAGGGGGTAGGGGATGAGATTTTAGGGGATAGGGGTAGGGGCTGAGTTTATAGGGGATGGGGCTAGGGGCTGAGTTTTTGGGGTTAGGGGATAGGGGCTGAGTTTATGGGGGCTAGGGGCTAACTTTTCTCACATCTTTGTGAGGCCGCAGGTATGCAAAAAATTTTGCAAAAAAATATTGGCTTTGTTCTCAACATTCGTATGCTTTTTTGCAACAAAATTCGCCCAAAAATAACAAGAATTTTTGCATGGAATTTAATGGAAAAAATGAAAATTACTAAATTCCCGGTATATTTTTATTTAGGATGCAACCAAATCCGCCTTAAAATTCCCCAATTTAAAAGAATTTAACCAAATAGACGACCCTCTTTTTACCCACCTTGATTTCGCAATTGCTAAAGATGCCGACATTTTACTCTACAATCACATCCTGACCATCATGACCAACGCAACGTATGAATAATTGCGAACATAGAATTTTAAGTATTTATGCATGCATGTAAACTGTGTAAATTAATGCAAATACTTTTTTACAATTATTTAAATAAATATTTTACTTCGTAATATTTAACTACTGTTTGTATCCAATATTTATTTAATGATTAAATTAGAAATTTATAAATGAAGTATTTACAATTGTACGATTTTGTGAAAATGAAATTATTTAGGGATCAGATTCATGAAACTGTATCATTATGCATGGAAAATGTGCAAGCTTAAGTTTGCACAATTTTTTTGCAAAATGTTTGTTACCCGGATTCCCCGAAACGGATCGATTTCTCGTACCACTGCAGAACCCGAGTAAATATTTAGAATGACTTTTCTCATCTGGTTTTCTATTGACACAAGTATTGTACCGTAGATTTTTAGGGTTAACGAGTACATTAATTAATCCTCAAATATTTGTTGAAAAGTTAATTATTTTCAGTGATGTTGCTAAAATTTCAAGCTAACAAATACACGAGGTTGCATCGTGCTTTGCAACTTTCTCACTAAAACAGTTACAAATTATGCAACTTGACTTGCAAATAAAGTTGCACACCTTTATTCCAATATTTGCAAAGATGGATTTATTTGCACACGTACCAATATATCGCAAACCAATATATTAAATATAATGTAGAAGTGTCTTACATAAGTCATTAAGTCAATTAAAAGAGGGTCAGTTTTCAGATTGGATTCTCAAATTTTGGAAATTCATGGTAAACTTTTAATCACTTTTTCATATTCCGCAAATTTATTCAGAATAAATTTGGGAGTTTTTGCAACGTAAAAAATCCTGGAATTTTTCCATCATAACCTTTACCAAATGTCGCATATCTACTAAATTTTTGCAAGTTGTTAGCTTCTTATTAAGACTAATTTTCGAGATATGCAAAATTTTGGAATTTTTTTTGCAAAATTTTCTCAACTACAACTACAAAGATCAGATTTTACAACATTTATACTGCAATAATTTTCTGTATAAGATTTTGTTCTGCGTACGCCCAATTTAATTTGATTAGTATTTATCAGGTAATTGATTGACCTCTGACCTCTAACCATGGAAGCAAAACCCGACCTTCACCCCCCACCCGGTCAAGCTCCCTCCACACCCCTTCGCCCCACCTATGTCATCCTCCAATCAGAAATTAACCTACACCAAGGACACCGTCCGTTTTCTCCCCAAGAGAAAAACCTGCTCATTTTACTCTTCTCTGTTTTCGCAATTTGTGTAACCCTTCGCCTAATTGAGTCTTATGTATGTTAAGAAAAAATTCCGCAAAAATTCAAACCTTCGCGCTACTTCCAACCGATCTCGGATGAACCCTGACACAGCGATTGGCGTCAATCCTGGCCCAAATATTGACTCCCGTGGGATAAGCAGTGATAACAACGTAACTGCTTATCAGAGGGACGAATGCAGTGTGTCGATTGACCCCGAAATAATTGTCCTTGACCCACCACCCCCTTATGATGGGGTCATGGAAAAGGGACGCTCTTGTACTCCGCCGCCTTGTTATGGAGATATTGTTTAAAAATTAGGACCGCTAATTTAATTAATTTGTGTTCGGTTCATGCTAAAGAGAGATTTATTATGTGATTAAATAAATTGTTGTCATTTAATTCTGAGGTCTAAAACTTTCGCTAGGTTTATTCCCGAATTTTTACTGAAACACAGTGTAAAATTTCACAAATTTGTAAATGCATCAGAACTCGCTAAATTTCTCAATAATACTGAAAAAGTCTCAATGCACGTATCAAAACAATATTTTATTTCACAATTTCCCCAAACAAATCAATAACATTGCATACCAATAATACATATGTAAATTAGTAAAAATCACGGAACAAAATATTTTCACAATATGAACTGGGAGGCTTGTAATATATACATCCGTACCCGCATCCACTCGCCCCAAGGAGACCATAACTAAATAAAGGTGAATATACTATAAATTCACTACATATAAATTAATATGTACTCTAGTAATTTAGAATACAATTACAATTAGCCTATGCTATTTTTATGTTTGCTTGCGCAAATAATAATAATATTCCCCGCTTAAAAGTAAATTAACCCTTAATTTTAAATTAAGTAAAATATGTATATCAAATCCAGAGTAATTTGAAATTGACAGATAGTAAATTTTGCTCATGATTGATTTGATATACATACTTAGATAGTTTACTTAATTTGCATGTATGCAAATTAAGGGTATCTTTACTTTTGAAAAGGGAAATATAATCTTTGAGAATATGTTTAAACTTAAAGCTACATAAATCCAGAATCGAGACGTGACTTCTAATTAGCACATATCTATGCATACGTCCGACAGACCCGGAAGTGACATATTTTAGTAACTTACATTTCTCCTACGGCAACATTCAAATTGAGATTATTCAGCACGAGTTCGCCACAAGATTCGTACCTCTTCACAATATTGCGTACTGTTAAGGCCATTGTTTTCCTAGAGACTTATCACAACTGCCAGTATTCAATTTAAGTGATTTTTTTGGAAACTTATGAATACTTCCGTCTTGCGCATTTTTTCCAATTTACCTGTAAAGCGTAGTTTATGAAGTACTGTTTAACTCGATATTTTCTACACACTTAGAAATCCAATTATAATCAGAAAGTATCAGAAATTATAATCAGAAAGTAAACGTATATGACTCTACCGCCGTTGTTACCGATTGGTTATAAATTTACCACCAGTTGGTGAGCAACTTATCACCAGTGGCAAATAGTTATAACCAATCGGTGACAAATTTATCACCACGGCGGTTGAGTCATATACATACGTTTACTTTCCGGTTATAATCGTGACCGAATTTGTAAGAGTGTTGAGGTCTTTATGTAGATTCAAGTACTCACGACACTCAAATAGTAATACTCATCCCAAGCTCGAATAAGATCGAAATGATGCTTTTTGTATTGAAAAGACGGCTATCATAAACCGGGGTGTTCGGAAATGCTCTCATGGATTATCAATTCAATCGCTGAAGTTTATTGTGTACATGCATATGTGTGCATAACTATGTGCGGACAACTGAGGAGGGGAGCTTGCGAGGTTGATAATAACAGATCTTGATGTCCTTTGCATATGTGGTAGGGTCCCATGAGTGTACTAAAACCCTGAAGTGGTTTGACTCCATGGCCACATTTGCGCCCGCCACACCCACTCCAAAATACCAAAAAAACGCTTTCACTCCAGTTTTCACTCACTCAAATCCACGCCAAAAATCCAATTTTACTCGGATTTTGAAATTTCTTTCACAATTACACTCCCAGATAGTTGCTTCCTGCAATCCAACATCAAACTCAATTTTTTCGAAATTTTTAGTATTTTTAAAATTTGAAATTTTGAATGAGGATTGTTGTAGTAATCAACAACGCAAATTATGCCTGCGAAATAATCATCAGCAAAATTGAGTTTGATATTGGATAGAAGAAAGCAACTATCTGGGAGTGTAATGGTGAAAGAAATTTCAAAATCCGAGTAAAATTGGATTTTTGGCGTGGATTTAAGTGAGTGAAAACTGGAGTGAAAGCGTTTTTTTGGTATTTTGGAGTGGGTGTGGCGGGCGCAAATGTGGCCATGGAGTCAAACCACTTCAGGGTTTTAGTAGACTCATAGGACCCTATCACATATCCAAAGGGCATCAAGATCTGTTATTATCAACCTCGCAAGCTCCCCTCCTGAATGTATTTACTTGTATATTCAAGATTTTTCGCTCAGGTACCCGATCACTAGAAAACATTGTATCTTGTAAATTTGCATAATGCAATTTTATTTTCACAAGACTCGTTGAGATACATACGTCGTGTATTATTTCGCAAATCATTCTCAGCAAATACAGGATACAGGTGAATCCAGATGGATGTTTCAACAATAAATAGTGTTTATTATGATAATGCAAATGAAGAAATACTAAACTACCTGTCATGTGAATATAGATAGAAGATATAAATACGTATTTAATAAAATTGTATTTTAAATTTGATTAAATACTTATATGTTCTATACTTTTAAGTACTAGAAATCCAGAAAATCCAGGAAATCAGAAGACATGCAAATCCGGGATTTCCAACTAGATACCTAAATAGAAAAATAGTAGAAAATTAACCTTCTAGCATTACACATAGATACATGCATACTTCACTATCAGTTTTATGACCAATTAGGTGGTCGACTATGTGTGGACATAAAGCTTTTGTTATACTAGCACCTATGTGATTTGCTACGTACATAAAAAATTTTTGGAAGAAATACATAGATTTGCTGCAGCAAAAATAAAGTAAATCCTTGCGTATCTTAATATGCAATAAAACTTAGGTCGCATGATGGAACCCAATAGCATTATGGCAGATTTCGTTTCCATACATAGAATGATATGATCATCCTTCAGTAAATATGTCGAATTTTTTTGACGTACATACAAAATGGCTGATCAATTCGTTGGAAAGTAATGTGTTTTGGATAAGCAAGAAATGTCAAAATTAGATCTAAGATATCTACAAAATACAAATATTCGTTGGTTCCAATATTCCAGTCATCTCGCATAAAGTAGCTTCAGCTACTTTATGCTAAGACTTTGTCCGTCTATCTGTCTGTCTGTGCGTCCGTCCGTCAACAGGATTACGGGAGAACGGATCGAGATAATCGAAATCGGTTTGCGACATCATACATACAACCCCAGGGGGAGGATCCTATCAACTTTTGGAGGCAACCGGGCCACCCCCCTGGAGCCAGGGGGTGTGGTCGGGGCAAAATGGGATTTTGGGTGAAGGTTTGTCTTTGGTCGAAACTCTTTGAATTTATGGACACAATATTCATAGTTTTGAGGAAGAAGCCACTTATATTTCTGCACTGGTAAGACTTTGTTAGTAAATATAAATATGTACATGTAAGTAGTTGTTGGGCTGAGAATTTTCCAGAGAACCCCTTTTATTTTACAGGTACCACCATGCCGCCAGAATTATAATATCCGGTTCTTCTGCCCTTCAAGGGGAACCTATTGGGTCGGTCCACGTCAATGTCAATCATGTGTTGCGGGCCACGTCTCAGATTTTAGGGCTAATTTTACCATAAATACGTACTACTTAAATAAAGTTACTAGTGAAAAAATAAAAATTCTATGTTAGAAATTGGCCGATAATTTAAATTTGTAAAAAATTTAAGAAAAATTTTCCGTTTGATGCACTGAGTGTCACGTAATTTTGGGAAGGTTTATCTAAACCTAAAAGTTGTTGTAGGCACTATAAACTAAATTCTAAAATTGAAAACATTTGAAAAATTTGAATTCTAGCCATTTTGTAATGGTAACTTCAGAACGCTATAACTTTTTGCACCCTGTCGTGTGCAACTTAAATTTCATAAATTATAACGTAATTTTAAATTTCTAATCCACCATAAAAAAATTAGGTCGCACACGACAGGGTGCAAAAAAATATATCGATTTTTCTGACACACATTAACACATGCAAGCTTATGTATGGGAATATTCCCAAAAATTATCAAAAAACAAGAGGCGTAAACAAAACTTTCAGTGACAAAATTCAAATGCCATACCAGTCCAGATTATTAACGCTGAGTTTAAAAAACTGTGACTAAAAAAATGTAGCCCTGACCGCGTCGACATTTAAAAACTTAGTACGTGCTACGCCCACTGCTGGTGAGCACCACCATCAGTAGTGTCGCTCGGAGTGGAGAGACAACATCTCCGCTCTCATGACTCTCGCTCGATCATGGGTATTGACGTGGACCGACCCTATTTTACGATATTATGGCACAATGAATCTTTTTGCGCACACGTATGAATAAATTCCTTCGTTAGTTATAATTTCGAAAATTTCAACTACTATATGTACAGATACACACGTATTTTTTTAAACTTTTTAGGATAATGTACACATATTTCGCCCTTTCGGTATGATTGAGAAAAGAGGATTCGAGTATTTTTTGAATATTTAATGCGAGCTCGTATATTTTCAAAATATAAACGATTAGATTAGACGAGTCATAATCAAATTAGTTTTCAAGCCAATTAACTAAAATTTGCGAAGCCTGCAAATTTAATTTTTTTCACATGAGAAACTCGTACTGAATGCTCAGAAAGCTTGTACAAGTTCTGTTTCATGGTTCCCTTAATATTTTTGTTTTTAATGTAGGCCTTGTCATACAAGATTCCGAGACCATTAGCAATGGCAATAACTCTTCTACAAATCGCACAATTTGTAGTGGGATGCGCTCTTCACATTTACGCCGCCACAGTAAAATGTGAGACCTTTTCTTTTTAAAAAGGACGATAAAGCTGACATGTTTTTGCTTCCAGGGAACGGTCAGGAGTGTGCCCTTTCGTATGAAAGCAGCAGAAATGGGATGTTCATGTTCGTCTCTTATGTGATTCTTTTTTCGCACTTTCTCTACGAAGGATACATATCTCGGAAAAAGAAATTGAACTAATAGTATATTTCCCGTATAGCCACTGCATTATGAAATTTGTTTATGTAATGCAGTACAGATATTCTTTGAAAATTTTAAATTTGGAAGCTAAAGTAGCATAAAATAAATTGTGATATGATTTCACTGACGAATTACTTAATGCAAAAATCGCGATTTTCTTGACCCCCTCCATCCCCCCGTTGTGCATGTGTAACATTGGCCCGATAGCATTGGAGCCATAACCCTATCGCGTTATATAATTAATGGACGGCCCATATCCAAAAATGCTAAAATTAACGGATACTATGAACAAGGGATATTTTACACACGCGTTTACATGAAAATCAACTTGCAGACAGGGGAAAAGCGAAACGAGTAAGAAAACCGTGAAGGAAAGTTCTCTTTTTTCTATAAATAAAGATTTGCATACAAACCTTTAACTTCATGCATGTTATACTTTACATATGAACATATTTATACGGACAAGCCTTGCATTTCTCCGTAAGAAAGTTTCTTATATAGTGCTGCATTATTGCTCTGTTTTTAAGCCAAGTTTTGCTGTAATGGTTACCATCTGTCTTTCATTGTGATTAGTTAATTATTTGGTCCTGTTATTTATGTACAGCAAAGTTCCCAAGGAGTATACCGACTAAATAAACGAACTTTTAACCCTTTCCTCACTTATGGTTTCTAACCCAACGTTATTCATTAGTTCCGTAAGACAACTCAACTGAGGTAAAAATATGTCTGTAAATCAGACAGATTAAAGAGTTTTACATTGACTTTTTTAAGCTTGCTCCATATACTTGACAACTTGGTACGTACATATGTTTCTTTAAATTATCTGTATTTAAAAGATATGTATGTATGTATGCACATACGTAACAACGCATTTCATTATATCACCCTCTTTTAGATTCAGATCATGGATATTTCACTTCTCATCACTGAATCCAACTTAGAAATATGTGCAAACATTCAGTCATCAATGGAAGCATCACTGGCGAAGATTGGATTAGATTATCAAGAAACGATAACTGGCGTTAAACATTTTGAAGACGTAATCAAAAAACTGATTGAACTCGAATTATTCCAGAAATCCAAAAATATTTCAGAGTTCGTGCATAAATTCATTTTGATCCCTTTCTTAGCAAAATTATGTCAGGCACTTAACAGGAAAAAAAATAACCAGTGTTCTTACATATGGAACTACATATATATTACGAAACATTTTCTCACAAATTTGCGAGTTTTTATCCCATTCCAGCAATCAGGACGTCAATAAAGAATTGGTCTCAGTTTTGACAGCACTGCACAACTTGTTGCCTGAAAACTTTTGGCACGTGGATCATTTTCCTGACGTCAAGTTACCACTTATCGCATGGCAAGATGTCCTTGGTTGTGACCATTTTCCTAACGAAATGAAAATGTGCGACTGTCCAGATGACAAGAAATTTTCTTTCAAACTCAAATTGTCTGACTTAACGTTAAAGCACTGCAGTACTAGTGACGCCTTGCGGAACATGTTGAAGGATTCAGACTCCATAAAATTCATTGCAAAAAGAGCCGGCCAAGAAGGCAGATATTTGTCCACAAGGCCTTATCTATTTTGGCGTTGATACAACTTCAATACCTGCAAATGTGAGAAGTAAATATGCAAAAGAAAACCGCTACGGAGCAACCACAATTTCTGTAATGCTTCGCGATATTACTTCCATGGATAAATGTGCACTCGTGAATCTTGGCACGAAAATATAGCTCCTTGCCGAGGAAAAAACTTGGCGTAACGATAAGAAAGAAGAAAGCAGTCGGGTCGTCAACCTACATAAACTTGAAAGTGATAATTCCGACTGTGAAATATCTCACTGTGAAAATTGTTCGGCATGGACACATCCAGAAATCGTTATCCCTGGAAATTTGGACATTCCTCTGGAAAATGTGAAAATATTGTTTGAAAATCACCACGTCTGTATTGTGACGCAGGATGGTCGCCGAGAGAAATGTATCGAATGCCAAATTAGAAAGGAAAAAGGCGAGTGCAGTGGGAAGCTCGGCGATTTCTCTAATAAATGGAGAAATTTTAATTTTTTATTTGACAGTACTGCCAATTTAGCTATACAAATGTTTGCCTATAACTACCCAATTGCTAAAAGACAACTATTAACGAAGTGCCAAGCCTGTTACAGTATGTTTACGGGGTCGCAGTTCGAAAAAATTGAACGTTATTGGATTGAGGAATGCACGGATTTTGAAATACTTGAGTGGAAAGTTGGCCATCATGAAGAAATACAGGTACATGAATATGTACCTGTACTGGTACATAACACATATTTTAAAGATTAAATCACAAAATTTTTGACTATGCCAAAAACACAATTACTCATGTATGTATTACGAATATGTGAAATATTATATTATATTAAATATTACCACGAATGATTTGCAGGACGAGAGCAGTCCAGCCAAGATACACAAGGCAGAATGACTTCAATACAGACATGCCACAATAGTGTACGTTTATAAATTATAATTGACTTGTATTAAATAAATATGTGTATGGGGCCCTATTTAACTCATCGTAATTCAATTCCCTTTGCGACAATGGTTGATACTTTTTTCCCCGAATAGATAATTTTAATGAGGATTACATCGCGAGGAGTATATTAAGGGTAGCATAAATATTAAACGTAATGCTGTAAATTTCCTATAAAGTCGCAATTTCTCTGACATCCTCATTACATTTCCTAAGAAAAGCTAAATGAGTAAGAACCCCATGACACATGAAGGAAACTTTTTCTCTCTGCCTATATAAGTAAAGATTTTCATACAAACCTTTAATGCGTTGGTGTATATATGCATACATATACTGGCAAACATTGTATTTCTATCCAACTACATATGTACATATGTATGTATAAGAAAATTTTCTTATGCGTTGCATTATTTCCCTGTTTTTAAGCTTACCATTTGTCATGCACAGGGGCTGGTTCATTATTTGGCCCTTACAACAAAGTGCCTAATGGATGGACCATATATGAATGTAAAAAAGAGGGACGGAATTTCAACCCTTTCATCACTTAGGCTTTCTTACGCAACATTAGTTCAGTATCACACAACTTCTCAGCTGTACTGTAAACATTTCCACCGTAATCGGATTAAAGAGTTTGAGTTAAACATACTTTTTCAAGTTTATGTACTCCATATAAAACTCACTGCCTGCTACATAAATGCTGAAAAAATAAAACAACAAAATACAACCCTGACAGCTTGGTAGTTTTTTTTCAAACTGGTTGCAACAGATACATACATACAACAATTAATATCACCCTATTTTCAATGCAGATCATGGATTTGTCATTTCTCGTAACGACATCCAACTTAAAAATATGTGCAGATATAAAGTCATCACTTGAAAATTCACTGGCGAAAATTGGGGCAAATTATGAAGATACGATAGCCGGTATTAAAGATTTTGACGCCGTAATTAAAAAACTAATGGTACTCGAGTTGTCCAAGGAAATCGTACACATTTCTGAATTCGCACATAAATCCATTTTAATCCCTTTCTTAGCAAAATTGTGTCAGGCACTTAACAGGGAAAAAAATAACCAGTGTTCACGCATATCCAGCAAAATATTAGGAAACAACGTTTCTCTAATCTGCGAGTTTTTATGCAACAACAAGAACCAAGATGTCAACAAAGAATTAGTCTCCGTTTTGACAGCGATGCACAATCTGCTGCCTGAACACTTTTTTAATTTGAATCATTTCCCTGACGTCAAGTTACCACTTATCGTATGGCAGGATGTCTCTGGTTGCAATCAGTTTCCTAACGAAATGAAAATGTGCAACTGTCCCAGTGCCAATAAATTTTCAATAAAACTAAAGTTATTCGACTTAAAGATTAAGCACTGCACAACTAGTGTCGCCTTACAGAACATGCTGACAGATCCAGACTCTATAGAATTTATTGGAAAAAGAGCCACCGATCCGGTCAAGAAGTCAGATATTTGTCCACAAGGCCTCATCTACTTTGGCGTTGACACAAGTTCGATAAGTGACAATATGAGAAGTAAATATGCAAAAGAAAACCGCTACGGAGCAAGCACAATTTCCGTAATGCTTCACGATATTACCTCCATGGAAGAAAGTACATTCATAAATCTTGGCACGAAAATATATTTCCGAGAGCATTCACAGCAAAGGTTATTATCTGTGGATGCTACGGACGAGTGGTGGCTCCTTGCCGAGCAAAAAATATGGCATAACAACGAAAAAATCAATCGTGTCTATAACCTGAAAAAACTTGAAGCTGACAGCTCCGACTGGGACGTATCTTACTGTCATCAATGTTCAGCATGGACACATCCGGAAATCGTTTTCCCTGGAAATTTGGAAGTTCCTCTGGAAAATGTGAAAATACTGTTTGAAGATTACCACGCCTGCATTGTGACGGACGATGGTCGCCGAGAGAATTGTATCGAATGCAAAATTAGACAGCAAGGAGGAATGTGTAGGGGAAAAATTGGCAATTCTGAGGAATGTAGAAATTTTAATTTTTTCGTTAACACTGCCGATTTAGCAATACAAATGTTTGCCTATGGCTACCCTATTGCTCAACGACAAATGTTAAGGAAGTGCCAAGCCATTTACAATATGTTTACGTGGGAACATTTCGAAAAAATCGAACGTTATTGGATGGAGGAATGCAAGGATTTTGAAATATCGGAGTGGAAAGTTGGCCATTATAACGAGGAGGAAATGCTGGTACATATATACATACATAGATACTTAATTATGTTTTTAGCATGGTGTAAAATTTTATGATGTAATCGTGAAAATATTAATATAAATATTACTGAATATGTGATATATTACACTAAATATTACCACGCATGATTTGCAGGACGGGAGCAGTCCAACCAAAATGCAGAAGGCGGAATGACCTTAATAAATCCGACGGAATGGTTTGAAGTAAATAATTTATTGGCGTATTTATCTCGTGATTTTTTTGGTAAGCTCATAGTTAAATATGTTATACCTGCTCAACCCATTGACTTTCTATTATAATTACAACATAAAATTTGCTCTTTTAAGGGGTGTTTGAATAGCGTGATTGGGTAAACCACCTGGGCTGGAATGCATTTTTGAAGATTTCAAATATTTTTATTTCGCTACGATAATTTGTGTGCAATAAATGACAAATATTTCAAAACTTCTATCAGATAAAGGTTGATAAAACTGTGTAATATTATTTGATAATAATAAGTGAAGCTATAACCCACGCTGTTTTGACTTTATGATTAATAAGTTGGCCAATATTTAAGTAATTGTAATTTTTAATTACGTAATAAATAAGCATAAACTTTCCAAATTTATGTATGTATTTCAAACCTAACTACTTACTTTCTGATAAAGTATGTACTTGGGAAATATGATTACTAAATTTTACTAGGAATAATGCATTTGATTATGTAATGGGTAGGGTTGCCGCGGGTAACGGGTCGGGTACCCGTTACCCGCATACCCGCACGATTCTTGCGGGTACCCGTTACCCGCATACCCGCACGATTCTTGCGGGTACCCGTTACCCGCATACCCGCACGATTCTTGCGGGTACCCGTTATCTGCGGGTAGCGAGAACTACCCGCACGGGTATCGGGTAGTTCAGTTTTTATTTAATTTCCGACATAAATCAGTTCACAAAGAAAGTTAGCAGCAAGTTAGTGCATTTACCAACAAAAGCTTCAATTTAATATTTATCACTTCAAAATTTGCCATAAACTAGCGCTTATAGCGAGCGTGTCTTTTTCGAAACCACAGAAGCCTACGGCAGCCTCAAATGCTTTTCACGTTCCGAAAATGCGGATAAATTATTGTTTCTCAGTAATTCTCAGGTATATGTAATTTACCTGCTGTAAAATATCAGTTGTCATAATAATTTGACTTGTGTTTGTGTGTATGTATTTTGTAAGACCAACGAGATTTTAATTTATGCTTTGAAGATGAAAATTCTGAATCAGATTGAAAGCAAAAATTTTATTGGTAGCAATTTTTTTAATGAAAACTTCATTGAAGTCAAAATTTCAAAAAATCAAACTAAACATTGACCTTTTTTCAAGGTACACCAAGATTCTCTAGCGAGTATTTATATCAGAAAGTCCAGCAAAAAATTAGGAATCGCGTGATACTTTCCGTTGAGTGCCCACTTTGAAGAAAAATATTGGCTGCAAAATTCAATTTTTAAGTAAATGTTCTGCTTCTTTTTCCTCCACTTAACGAAAACTAAGGCTAACTTTGAACTCTGCCACCCAATAGTTTTCTTTAAACGGGATATTCAACGGGAAGATAAGTGATAATTTCTAATTTTTGGCTTGATTTTTTGATATAATTTTGATATAAGAAATTCAGGTGTAGCTTGAAAAAGGTTCCATTGTAAGCCAAAAAGTTTGGTTTTAGAAACATCTAATGACATCTAGCAAATTATCGCATTCATTACTTGCACAGCATTATCTCAAACTACTGAACAACCCAAATGAGGAAATAATTGATTAAATCAGAGATATTATGAAGGTTGGTTAGTTTTTAACTTAATTCTTATAACGGGTAGCGGGTAACGGGTACCCGCACGGGTACCCGTGCGGGTACGGGTAGTTGGGCAGCGGGTAACGGGTCGGGTAACGGGTAGCATTTTCGCTACCCGCGGCAACCCTAGTAATGGGTGATCAAAAACGTTGCGAATTGTTTTGGCCTAGCCGATAAACTTATACAATACTTGCATACAACCTCATAATCAAATACTTTAGGTGAACCTTTAAATAAGGAAGGCATTTAGTACTACACGTTAAGAACATTTCTAGGTAATAAGCGATTTTCAGGTATTCAGTTTAAGAATAGGTTTTGTCTCCGCCCAATTGCACAAAATTCACTCTACTCTAATATTTTACGTAAGGTTACGTGTTCAAGTGGACGCATTTATATACAACAACGTGCATACTTATTTCGCGTAGTAATACAGTTAGGGCAATATTCTAGATAAGTAGCAACATGTCAAGTTACTATGTATTTTGTTACTAAATCCCATGGATTTCTAAGAAAAAGTTTTGAAAAATGTTGCAAATTTAGTAAACATTCGTAAATTTTTGATCGGTACGCCCATTACGTACGAGTACATGAGTATTTTATCTTTTCTAAAGTATGAATTCGACAATGTCTGACAAATTCTGAAAAAAAGACGAATTTCTTCTGACAGAAGTAACATTCATGACTAGCAGCCTTGTGCCTTCTTGTGTGATTAGCCAAATTGTACTTCGAGAAACTTTTATACTCGCATTTGTCGCAGGAATGGATCATTTCATTACTCGTAGCATGTTTCACCTCCACGTGACGCTTCAATTCGGATGAGATGGAAAATCTCTTGTCACAAAATGCGCAGGGATAATTCCTCTGATTTTCATGCGCAACTCGGATGTGGCGTTGTAGACCACGTCTCCATAAGAAGGTCCGGGGACAGAGGTGACAATTTGATTCTCGGGCAGATTTTTCCAAATGCATCTTCTATAAAACCAATATGAATGTATGTATGTATTGGTAATTTTTTACCCAGTTTCTGACATATTTATTTAAATACCTCGTGGCTTTTCATCTTCCTCATTTGGGCGAAACTCATCCCACACGTGGCACAATTGTAAGGCTTTTCGGTCGTGTGGGTGGAAATGTGTTGCTCAAGTTCAAACCTCGCTTTAAATTCGTTTCCGCAAAGGGTACACGGAAATCGGACCGGATTCTGGGCGTGTTCATAATTTACGTGTCGCGAAATGTGTCCCTTATTTAGGTAGCTTTTCTCACAGCCGGGAAACGTACATGGGAAACGAGGTCGCTCCTTCGTGTTGTGGGCGGCTTTAATATGTTCCCGTAAGTTGGTCGAATTGGAAAACATGCGATGGCACGTGTTGCAGCTTGGTCGCTTCCGGTTGCTGTGAATCCTCACCACGTGGGAAGATAAGGCGACTCGGTTTTTGGAAAGCAAGCCACAAACCTGGACAAGACAGCAGTTGACAAATACGGATTGTAAAATTGGTTTCATTTTTGTAGATTGGCACGCTTACCTCACATTTGACGTTTCCATCAGGATCGTGCCTGGCGATATGTCTATTCAAATCGCCATGGGTTTTAAACGATTTCGAGCACTTTGGACATTCCCACTTCCTTCCTTGCTTCAGATCCATGCGGATTCGGTATTTTTTAGTTTGCAGATTTGTGCATATATATTCACAAAAAATGATTGGCGTCTGCGAGAAAAAATGCAACCGTTTTGACAGAATTCAGGAACATGAAACACATGTCTGGCAATTCTTAAAGATACGTAATGTTTACATATCAAGAAATAAGTTTTGTACTATTTGGTTCTTGGCTTTCTTACCGTGCGTTGTGTAGGATTGTTTAAATAAAGTAATCATTCAGGTGCTGCTTCAGGTGAGTAAGTGAATACGTGAAGTTAATGTTGCTTCGTGATTGGTATGAAAAAGGTTACGTTTTTCAACCATAGGTTTTAGTATAGAGTGGAAATTTGATACATTCCTGTATAAAAATAACCAACCATCCCTTGGGACCTTGCATAAATACTGCGATCATTAATAATTTTAAGAATCTAATTTTTGGGATGAGTTTCGCACACAGGAGGAGATCCAATCACCAACTTTATTTCGTAAAATTATACAGAATACATATCTACATACATACAGGATAAAACGCGTCTTAAAGTTGGCGAATTTTACACTTTCTAAATTTACTGCGCATTTTTCTCCTCCTTGGATGGAAATATCTCTGCCAAACCTTAGGATTGACAGATAGTGACTGGCACCTGGTGCAAATTTCATAGCAATTATATTTGTGATAGATTGACACTAGTCTGATCAAAATTTGGAAATGTACACTCTAGAAAGTACGGTAACAAACAAACACGACTACGGATCACTGGCCCTGGGTAGCGAGGTGGTTACCATTCCAGTAGTAATATTTATGTACGCTTCCGCTTGGTCATACACTGTCACCGAGCCAGTGACATATGATCACCATCCGGTAGAGTCAGATGTACTCACCGGTCGGTGATAATCCGGTGTCAAATTTCTTTAGTGTAGTCTTTCTCGAGTGTAGCCTGCTACTTGTGTTGTCAGGTATTATTAAATGCACCGTTTAAATATGTTTACTTACATACCTTATCAATACTAGACCAGCAATTATGTATGCAAGCCGTATATACAAAACTAAGGTTTAGTTGACCTATGCATGTATGTATGTAAATATTTACCTGCATCGTCATCATCATTACCTCTAGCGAGCGACTATTAATCGCTATTTTAATCTGAGCTTTGTGTACAAACTCATCCTTCGTGAATTATAGAAAAGGGCAAAGCTTAAACGGGGTTTAAACAGTGCATTCCAGTGGCCTCGGACTCGCGGCCACATTCACATTGTTGGATAAGGAAGGGATGGGTTTATATAAGATGGGGAGTTCGAACAACCGTGTGGATATTGTCCCTCCGTCCCCACGCTTCCGCGGCCACTGCTGGCAAGAGTTTCACGGTAAAATTTTGTAACACCAAGGCCACTGGTGCATACAAAGTGATGTAAACTTGGATGCATGACCTTGTGGTATATAAAGTTGAACTGTACTCCACGGTACATATTTTTCATCAGATCACTCAACAATTTCGTACGAGAATGTAGCAATGTTGTCCAAAGGACAATCCTACTTCTTTTATTGGGTGTACCCTACGAACTTGTGCAACCTTAGTTTTTGTATTCCGTACAAATACGATGAAAAATCTGAATCCCTTCAACTACTTGGTTCCAGGTCGAATCGAGTTTATAAAGTGACCCTGCTATCCAACGTAGCTTATCTGTTTTTAATGTGCGCACATTTACTACTTAATCGAGACAAAATCACACTTCAGAATATGCTAGTCGGTGCAGTTATAATCTTTGCCTACTTTACGGCGGGCGTTTGTCGATTAACATTTTTTCTCTGGGAAGACGACGGGCTCTGCCTGCTCAATGGATTCTTACAGTTTGAAACGAATTTGTTGGGAAGTTAGTAAGCTTTTACTTAGAAAATTTACAATTATACTTAGAAAATTTAAACATCTATGCCTGAATAATTCGTTTTTTTACAAATCAATTTAGGGTACGTGAAATTACAGTTAAAATTGAAATCGTGTTCAAAAATTAATTTTTCCTCATATTTAGATGTCGACAACTTGTGTGACAAGATTCGAAATGGTGTCACGTATGCAAAAGTGGTATTTGTCTTGGCAAACGCATCCTGCATGTCGATGGGAATCCTTGTGGGAGTCCAATTATATTTTGCTCCTTGTACTCCGCCATACCTTGGATCGATGCGGTCTGCTTGCTTAAATCAGGAATCGCCAGGACCGATCGACTTTCTCGGCATGATTGGGATACTAATTGATGCTGGGATGTATTTCCATGCAGCGCCACCTGCAGGGCTAATCCTTGCCAGTTATCTGTTATGCATGGGAATATCGTTACAAGAATATCTGTCTGTAATGTCAGGGTAAGAATATGTACTTGTATGGCGGCAAAAATTGGAAATAATATGTACATATTGACAAGCTTAAGGTTATAAAAAATTAAGGTTTTTTTGCGAAAATTGCAAGCAAAGTATCAGCTGAAAGTCGATAATGTACGCACTCACATCAAAAATGTATTTTATATGGTAAGATCGGTGGCAAAACAGTCTTAGAAGCAGTTAAATTTGCGAAATAAATTTTTCAATAGAAAACCTCCCGGGTTTCTAGCTCAAAGTTTTCGGCATACAGCCAATTTAGCAAAACTTTGCAAGCCATTTTAATACCTTAAATTTGCCATATTTTAAACCATGCGAAAGTTGTCGTGAATGTGCCCAGTATTTTCATAGTGAATTTTTGTTTTTTTTGTACATCTAGAAAATTGATGCTACATAATGACGTCTTTTCTACACAAGGCCAGAGTGAAACTCGAGCAATCACGTCACTCCGGAAGTACAACGCATGTCGCCTTTTGGTCGCACAGATGAACATCATGTTCAGAAATGTATTCATTCCCGGGCTTTACTGCGTCGCCTCGAACGGGATCGTTTTCGCACTTTACGTCATCATCCGACTGCACGAAGAAATCTCGTTGGCCGGCTTGTCATTTTTTATCATGATGCTCATGGATTTTCTTCTCACGGTGGGGGTTGATCTCGCCTCAGTTGGCCGCGTGTACTCCGTTTCGGTCGAGGTGACGGAAACGTGGAGGAAGATGGAAAACCTGGGGAGGAAAAGTGAAGCGAGGAAGATTGCGAAATCATTTCCCCCGTTAAAGATTCGATTCGGGGATAATTTTGTGGATCACTTGACCTCGTTGAGTGTCCTGGATTACTGTTTGAACTGGACGGTGTCGCTTCTGCTGATGACATAGCGTAGTAAATTGTCACAATTGAAAATGATGCATGAATATGAAACACATTTCCAGAAATTTTACGCGATAAAAATATTTATCATAATAATAATATTGCTCATAATAACACAAATTTTGTATTATTTAGTTGTTTTGTTTACCGCAGTGACAATTTTTTACTGATCGTGTGTTCTGATAGATTACATACTTAATTATTACTTACGCAGGTACATACATATTTGTTAAGACGAAGTTATCACGTTTAAGTAATTAAGGTTGCATTTTTTAACAACCAACAAACGAAAAGTTGTCAAATTCCTGGATGAAAATAACCAACCATGTACACATAAATTATATACATGACTAATTTTGAACTTTGGAAGAATTGCTGAAAAGTTAATTCGTTACATTTGAAAACCATACTTTTCTGCTGGCCACTTTTTTATTCATGCATAAATCAAGCCAAATAAATAAGCTCTGATTTTCATTGTACGCACAATTGATTTTTAAAAATGTAGGTTACCAATTAGTTACTTATTTCCTTATGAATTGTTAAATTTAATGAGTGGCACGCGTAAAGCTTCCTTCATAATTTTCACCTGGACTAGATTTTTTATTTGTTTAGAAATGTTGACAATAAACATCCCGTCCTCCAAACCCGGTTATGACACACGCGTCTGAATTTGTTCATTCACCGACCCACTTCTCCTTCGCAATGACGCCAATAATGACGGGAACTGTCAAACTGTCCATATTACTGGTGGGTGTGGTCCTCCTCCTCGCCCTACCCGGCGGTCACTTGGCGGATGAGGATAAACCCCTCACGCCCAAGGAGCTCGAAGCCATCGACAAAGAAATGGAGGCAGCCATCGCCAAAACGGACAACACAAAGGAAAAGTTCGCCAAGGAGGATGCAAAGTATCTCAGCCTCAATGTGACAGAGCGATCTAAAAAAACCGAGGCTGCCCGGGGTATAATATATCAATTTAAGGTGGAATTATACCAGCATAGATTTTAAGTCCCATTCTACATACCTTTGTTCAATGTCTTTAAATACAAAGTTCTGGAATTGTATCAATTTCTTGAGCTAAATGCAATTTTTGAAGCTTTCATGTATGTAAAGTAAAATTTTGATATTGCAAAATATGCAGTCGATTTATAAAAAATTACCAAAATATATTTAATGTGAACAATTTTTTTTTTCAAATTGACTGTCTTGCAGTACCAAAAATTAGCACCAAATATCAAAACTTATGAAATTGGCGTATTTAAAAAAATTTACATTTCCTGAAATTTATAAATTTCAGGAAATGTAAATTTTTAATGTCCGTATATATACGGACATTAAAAATCTATGCTGCATCAAATCGTCGTCCTGCGTAACCTCAAAAAATAAAAAAAAAATATTTAAAAACTCATGTAAAAAAGTATATCAAAATTTCTTTGTTCATGTTTCATCCCTGTACAGGAGTTGCTTCGACACAGTCCGTAATCGGGGACATAGTCAAAGGAGCCGAGACCGTTGTCGGCATCGGGGAGAAGATTGGAAATACGGGAACCTCCGTGCTCGGCGGCCTCGTAAATGCGGCCCAACTGGGCTTCGAAATCGGTAAAGAGCTCAATCGACTTAAGGAGTCGAAGACCGGCTTCCTCAAAGGGATCATGTACGAAGTCCAATTTCAGACCGAGCAGCTCTGCAACGTCCTCGTGTTCAACCTTAACAAGCGACACAAGATGGACCTCCATGGGGTCGTTTACTACAAGCGGTACAACTGGGAGAATGCCTGGTTCGGCGTGTGGGTCACGGAGGGGGGCAGTTTCACGAATCTGGACTGGTTTAAGGAGGATAAATGTGGATTTGCGGGAGCCTACAGTATGTCCGGCCTATTCAAGGACAGGGTCGTCTTTGATCATCGGCCCTGCTACAGAAGACCATATGACAAATAAATTTTTATGTTTCTTAATAAGTGTTTTCATATTTTGCTTGGGTTTTAATTTGAGTTTGTTAATTATGTAATTAAATTGGGGTTGGGTATGCATCAACAAAATTATTAGTATTGGAAGAAATATTTGGAATAAATTCAATTTGGTAGATTCGGTGTGAATAATGTTTTCAGAATTTTAATTTAAAAAATGTTCATGTCTAAAAATATCGGAAAATTGTGTATGCACCCACAAAATTAAAAAAAAGTTTTATATACTCAATTTCCTGGATTTTGCACAATTTCTGCACACTTTGGCTCGAAATGGCGAAATATTACGCCTCCTAACACTGCTTGGAACGGTCTCATATGGGTAGGTGCATTATTTTCCAAAAAGGTCGAGAACCGCCTACTTTTCTGTTCCGTTAATTACCTCCACGTGTGCAGGATTTCTAATCGTGCTACATATTTAACCTACATTTTTTATTGTGGTCAAGCATAAAAAAACAGGAAGCCAAACTGTGTCTACCATTCGCCATTCATGTTTAATTCGTATCCTGTGACATAGATGATTAACGGCGATTGAAAATTTGTAGTTGCTTGACACTTGACTCCCCTTCTCCCGAGCCGATTAAAGTTCAAGTGTCGACTAACTTTCTTAAAAATGGTGTCCGCAACCGGGAAAGTTGCCAATTTCCTGGGAACGTTCCTCCTCCTGTCATTCTTCTTGGGTGGAGTGGTCAATTCTGAAAACACGACGGTAACTTAATTTTGAAGTTTTTATGCTTTAAGCATAAAAACACGACACTAACAGATGCAGAAATCTTAGCCCGTTATCCGAACCAATTGGATTTCGTAGATGTTGGAAATGTCACCGAGAGTGAAAAAGAAGGTGCGGGGTTAAGGCTTAAATAATTACATAATTTCAAAATTTTGAAGTTTTTAAAACCATTTTAAACTTTACTTTTACCCACCCAGCCCCGGATCCACCACGGACCCAGAATATTGGCGATGTAGTTCTGGCCATTATTGGACTATTCGATCCCAGGAAAGCTTTGGCTGGTTTGGGACTGACCGTGGCCAAGATGGGGATGACGATTGGAAAGGCCATCGAGAGACGGAAGGAGTGGCAAGAGACGAAAAAGGGATTTTTTACCAGTGAGATACGCCCAATTTTAGAAATCATATTTATATCCCGAAAAATTTTGAAACAAAAGTGATTTAATTTAATGACAGGTCTCGGGTATGAAATATTCTACGAGATGGATATGCAGTGCAACATTATCTTATTTAATCCCGTTTCATGCTTCCCACGTGGGTAAAATCTCTCTCACAGGTGGAACACTTGTACACCTTCTCGGTCGTGTGGGTCGCCATGTGTCGCTCAAGATCAGTGTTCTTTTTAAATTCGTGTCCGCAAAGTCCGCACGGATATCGGACCGGATTCTTGGCATGTTCAGTTTCCACGTGTTTTACGACATCCCCCTTGACTAGATAGGTTTTCTCACAGCCAGGAAACGTGCATGGGAAAAGGTGTCGTTCCTTCGTGTTATGGATATTTTTAATATGGATCCGTAAGTTGTAGGGATTGGAAAACACCCGGTGGCACGTGTTGCAACTTGCTTGTTTCGGGTTGGTGTGAAATCTAGATATGTGGCTAGCTAATGCAAATCTGTTTTTGGAAATCATGCCGCAAACCTAGTGGGAAAAATGTGGATTGTAAAATTAGTTTCTCTACTGCAAATTTATACCCTCACCTCACATTTGACCTTGGCATCCGGGTCGTGTGTGACGATGTGTTTAGTCAACTCGAAACTCGTTTTAAACATTTTTGAGCACTTTGGACATTCCAATTTCTTTCCAGGCTGCAGATCCATGTGTATTCTTTAATTGCTGAGTTTATAAATTTCTATTCCCCAAAAAATTGATGTGCTGAAGCGAATTAAATTTTTATCTGTTTTGTAGTCAAAATTCGCTTATATTCATGCACTATTTGAACACTTTTTTCCCAACAATTCACGCATTTTAAAACGATTGACCAACATTAAACCCGATCCTTTTTATTGATGATAATGTTTATTATTACAACAAATAAATTGTATACTATTTAATTATTCATATACTAAAGAACGTGACAAACCACGTGTCAAATTTCCATTTCTTCCCGTATGTTATTTAGGGTTGCTTAAATATTACTTATCCTGGTCAGTGAACACGAAAAGGGAATGAGTTCGTGAGAAAGGTTCCGTTTTTCAACTATATGTAGGAGCGAATGAAAACGTGAAAAATTCTTGGGTAAAAATAACCAGCTCCCTGAAAGGCCAAGGAGCATACAAAAATAAGTAAATCATGCGAATAGCTTTGAAATTTGGGAGGAGATTCACTCACAGAAAGATTCAATCACGAGGTGAATACGTATTTAGCTTTATTTATTTTTCACAATGGATTTGAAAATAATTACTACAGAGATTTTTTTGTTTTAACTTTGTGCCGTGAATTTCTTAACTCATATAACGGGATCAAATTTCAAAATGAATAACTATTTCTTTAAATTGCTTACTTTCGAACTATATATTACATGATTATTTAATTAGTTATAAATAAATAAATGCATGCAACTTTTTAAGCAAGATTAACTTAATCTGATTAAGACCTTTTTTGACGTATGCAGAATGCAGAAACACTTTACAGAGCTTAACACCTTTTAGTTTCTATTTTATGATTTCCGCATTCATGACAAATCGAAATTCAAGTTGCTTACTATGAAAATAAAAACTAATTAAGCATTATTTCCACTTTGGTAACAACTTGCCTCAATGTATTTCATACCTGCTATTATTTAAGTGACAATTGTATACAAATTCCAACATACCTCCCTTATCGTACAATGATAACGTCCCCACGGTTTCTGCGGCCACTGCTTAGCGGAGATATTTAACCGTGTTAATTCAAACTTGCACTACTATTTCATGCATATTTAAATATATACAAACATCCATCCACGCTAAATATAAATAGTATTATCTGTAATTTCCATACGATATTAAATACTAGCCTTACGAAACATCAGACAAAATTGAAAAATATTACATTTATTTTTAATACAAGTTACCTTATTCCTTACACGATGACATTACAAGATTTTCCAGCAACACAAAAATAGAAAGGTGCATACATATTTCCAGGAATTTTATTTCCAGTGTCTAACCTGAACCCTTCGCCACTGGCCAAGCCCTTCCTTCATAATGTGCATGTTTCTTTACTTAAGTTCTCATTACCACTCTGCATTCTGGACTTCAAACATCTTAACATCTTCAACATCGCTTAACAAGTAGATTTGCGTAATTAAAACTGCTTTATAAAAAACTAAGCCAAACTTCAATAGTTGCCAAGTACATAATACCAGCCTGTGACAGTACTATACAATCAATTAAGATGAATACCTCTTCTGCAATGGAATCCAACTTCACTCTGGACCAAGCAAACTATGTTGGACGTTTAGAGTGAGTAATTTTTTATGATTTGCATTAAAAATTTCTAAAATGTTAACTGTAATAGTAATTATTTAAGACAAATTTAAAACATTATTCCTTCAATACTAAATAATTATTGTATCTATTTATAATTCTTAATTCAGATCCAGCTTCCTCGCTGAAGTTTGTCGGATGGAGGAAGGAGTTTTGCAATCCGCTCGACTGATGCCTTACCTGCGCGTCATGCTGACGCAGGATGGCGGAGCGACAATTATGGATGCTATAGCGATCGGGAATTTTTACCACGTGGAAAAATATGTTTATAAGGTACATATTTACATACATAAGAAATTGATAAAACCTAAATGAGCAAAATAATCGTGGTTCAAATTTTACAAAATTTCGAACAGAAGTTAAAATTTTATGATATTTCTGTTAGGTCGGGAACGTTTACCGTTTTCCACGTGGCATGTTTGAGATCCGTCCTCGTACATCGCAGGACTCGTTATCAAGTTATCGATACGACTTGTGGTTTCTGAACTTTTCTGTTGAGAAGGACTCACTTAAAAAGATTGATCGCTTATTTAGGTATGTAATTTCTGATGAAATTTTGCTTTGTCTTTATAACGACTTGATATTTATTCTGGTAGTCACGTCTGATGAAACGAGCCCCTAAATCCTGCCGGACTTCAGATTTGGAATAGACGATGAAAAATATGAGCATATACTAAATGTGTACACTAAATTAAATTGCATTATGTGCTTGCATATGGCAATATGTCGTTATCTACATACATTCACAAACATCGTATTGTATTTTTTATATTATTTAGTATTTAATAAATATTGTGATTTTATGCTTACTTATAATTGAATACTTGTATTAATTATTCATACGACTTCACAATGAAATACATACTCATGCTAATGCATTTGATTGACGTTCTATAAAATTCCCATGCCAGCAATTCTACAAATTCTCTTACTATTCTTAATAATCATATTTACATACGTACGTAGACCGTACTTGCCTCCATAGGTACATACACATGCTGATTAAGAAACACGAAAGTCAAAAATTACAAATCTGATATGTAATTGATTATTATAAACCATGATAATGATAAATTGGAATAAATTCAAGTGTTTTGTTGAAAAAAAAAGAAAGTCAAAATTATTATTTGCCTAAATGCCTTTTTATTAAATAAAATAATTAAGTCATTTGCAATTTTACATCATATTAAGTGAACCTACTCATAATATAACGCACTTATGCAGTTCGCTTATCAATAAGGTTTGTGAAATATTCTAGCAAAGTAACCAAATGCCCAGCTAGTACGTATTTACACACATAAATTTGCAAATAAAATCCCATAGCTTTCTTCTAATTTTAGCCACATGGCGCAAATAAAAATTCGCAAATTATTGCTACATACATATGCCCGCTTCATAGATAAGTATTTTAACTTTCTAAAGTATGAACTGAAAAATGTTTGCCCAATTCGCCAAAAGAGAAGAATTTCTTCCTACAGAAGTAACACTCATGCCTCGCTGGATTGTGACGCATTCTGTGCCTGGCCAAATTGTCGATCAAGTAGCTCTTGTACTCGCATTTGTCGCAGGAACGGATCAGCCCCTTATTCATGACATGCATCACTCCCACGTGACGCTTCAAACTGGCCGGAGTGGAGAGTCTCTTGTCACAAAATTCGCATGGATGATCCCTCCGACTTTCATGCACAGCTCGGATGTGGTATTGTAGGCCACGACTACTTAAGAAGGTCTGCGGACACACGTGACACTTTGACACCGGTCGGGTAGACTTTTCCAAATGCGTCTTCTGTGAAACGAAGATTCACATTAGTAATTTTTCACCCAGTTTTTCCCACAAAATGTTTTTTACCTGGTGCGATATCATGTTTCCCCTATTGGCGTAACTCCTCCCACAAGTAGCGCAATTGTACGGTTTCTCCGTCGTGTGGGTGGGAATGTGACGCTCAAGTTCAGTTCTCGTTTTGAATTCCTTCCCACAAAGTGTGCAAGGAAATCTGACCGGATTCTTGGCGTGGTCAATTTTCACATGTTCCAAGATATGTCGTTTATATAGGTAGGTTTTCGAACAGCCGGGGAATGAACACGGGAAACGAGGTCGTTCCATGGTGCTGTGGATGACCGCAATATGTCGCCGTAAAGTGCCAAGGGTGAAAAAAACCTGGTGACAAGTGTCACAACTTGGTTGCTTATCATTACTCGACATGTGGGAAGATCATGTAGTTGCGTGTTTTTTGTAAATTAGCTGCAAATCTAAATAAGAAAACAAATTCTTTCAAATTTCGGCAAATTTTTGGTAACGCATACAATTACAAATATCAAACGCAAATGCTTATCGATATTATAATATTTATTAGAACATGAAATAAATTGTGTACTATGTATTTATTGGCTTGACACACTGCTGTAATCTCAGTTCGTTAAATTTTGTTTCTTACCGTGTGTTGTGTTGGACTGATTAATTATCAAGTTTGTACATGTGTAGGAGTTTCTTAAGAGCAGGTGAAAACGTAAAGTTGATGTATTAGTTTTGTGTGATGTGGAAAAGGTTGCATTTTTTACTACAAACGAGCAAAAACTTGACAAACTCCTTGATAAGAGAATAAATTAATCATGGGTTAATTTTGAGAAAATTAAATATGAAAATTTGTTTAAAAATGTGAAATAATATGTTTTACACACATGGCTAAATATATAAGCATTTATCTGTATTTCCCGTTTGATCTTATTTGTATACTGTACTTACTTGTATTTTTAGTACTTGCACGAGACTACATGCATTTTTGATATACCCAATTTTTCCATGGCACAAAAATAGGGAAGAATTTCCAGGAACTTTATTTCTATCCTTTCCAGTGACACTAAACCCTCGATTTCAATCCATTCCCAATTCCCATACATATTTGATTCCATCTTAAGTAATTCCAGTCTGCCACTTTAAACTACCTATGTATTCACAAGTGGGTATTTCGACACCGATTTTTGCTAGGCTTTATTACGCCGTAAATAAAAACCCGACACGTCTTACGACCGATATGTTATGCGAATTTGTGTTTCTATGACTTCAAATTCAGTATCCTGTTTAACTGTGTGGCTTTTGATGCGTATTTTTTCTTTGTAAAGATCTCCCAATCTCCAAATACACACTAATCCCACTGCAATTGATATTAATTTCCGTAAAATGCATCCAATAAAGTTACTAATATCGAAGTAAATTAGATTAAATAATAATCACGGATTCTTATTTCGGATCGGATTAAATAATATTTTAAACAGCCAGTAATTAAAAATTATGATTTTAGTCAAGATTAAAATCATGATTGTTGATTAAAAGCTTTGAATACTTCAAGTAAATAAAAAAGCTATAAATTTAATTGTGGTTTACTTATTTCGGCAAATTTAGAAATACACTTATGGCTATAGGTAAATCTGGCCAAACTTATTCGAATCAAACTAACGATAAGACCTCATAGAATTAATATGTAACCGTGTAGATGAAAACTTGGACGATTCCACATATTTTTCTCCACCGATAATTATGCTAATTTTAGATATTATTATAACATCGTAAAAATTAATCTCGTAATTATTTCTCATACGATATTAAACACTAGCATTATGAAACATCATAGTGGAAAAATACTACATTAACCCAAGTTACTCATTCGTTGCACGGTCACGTTACAAAAATACTCACCAACACAAAAGAAAGGAGTGAATATTTCCTAGAATTTTATTTCCAGCGTCAAACTTGAACCCTTCACCACTGGCCAACCCTTTCATAACGTGAATGTTTCTCGACTTCTGCTCTCATTTGCACTCTGCATTCTGCACTTAAAACATCTCAACATCTTCAACCTCGCTTAACGCCACTTAAAAAGTAGATTTGCTTAATTCAACCTCCGTTTTAAAGAACTTAGTCAAACTTCAAAATTTGCAACCTACATAATATTAACCTGTGAAATTAAAATTTCGTGAATAATTAACATGGATACCTCTTCTGAAATGGGATCCATCTTCAATTGCTATCAAGCAAACTATGTTGGACGTTTAGAGTGAGTAATTTTTTTATAATTTTCATTAAAAAGTTCTAAAATATTTGTATGTTATCTGTAATAAAAATTATATTTGACAAATTTAATACACTTTTCCATACATGCTAATTAATTATTTTATTGATGATTCTGAATTCAGATCCAGTTTCATCGCCGAAGTTTGGTGGACGCAGGAGAACTTTTTCGAGGAATCTGGTCAAACGACGCCTTACCTGCGCGTCATGTTGGTGCTGGATGAGGGGGCGTCATTTATAGACGCCATTGCATTCGGGAATGCTTACCACGTGGCGAAAAAATTTTATAAGGTATGCATATAATTTATTTATGCAAATGAACTAAAGAATTGTGATGTGAATTTTGTATAAAGCTGAAAATTAATGACATTTCTGGGTTGCTTGTTAGCTAGGGAAGGTTTACTGCTTTCCAAGTGGCATGTTTGAGATCCGCCCTCGTACATCGCGAGCTGACTCTACGTCAACTTATCCATTCGACTTGTGGTTTGTGAACGAATCTGGTAAGAAAGACTCCTTTAAATAAAATTGATGGTTTAATTTCCGATGAATTTTTGCTTTGTCTTTCTAACAACTTAATATTTATTCCGATAGATGAAACGAGGCCCACACCCAGCGGAACAAATTTCGAAGAGTCGATGCAAAACATGAATATTTTCTAAATTCGTGCATTAAATTAAATTTTATTATGTACTTGCATATTTATGTATAACATGTTTTTTTTATCTACATAATGATCATTTTGTATTTTTTATGTTTAATGTATCATTTAATAACTGTTGTGATTTTATGCTTACTTGTAGTTGAATATTTGTATCAATTATTCATACGACTTATTAATAATAATGCATACCGAATGCGAAGGTTGACGTGAGTATGCTCAATAATAAGCGGATTTGCTAATTTTTTCATGAAGAACAATTTCATGCAAAAGTTCTGTTGTTTTAATTTCGTTACAGGGAAAGCTATTTGCGTCTATTTATTTTCTTCTATCTATTTGAAGTCTATCAGACAATTTTTGGTCAATCTTGTCCTATGACCAGTCCCATTTACATCTCATTAATTGTTTAGTTGGCTGGAATGCTCTCGTTAAAGAGGAATGCTTTCACTGGGTGATGGGTAAATATCACGACTACAACACCAAAGTCCTGCAAAACATATTTTATCTTCATGTTTTGTTTAATCCCGCTTAACCTTCAGAACTTGAATAAACTAAATATATGGTTAGTTTACACTTCAATTTTAACTATAATATTAATTTTCAGATTGACGCATTATTGTAAGGTGTTGGTCGTTTACGTAAGTAAATTGATAATCTGTTAGTATTATGTTTTACTCCTGATAATCAAGGATGAGTTTGACGTTAAGGTCAAGCAATACCTTTTCCCACTCATGACCTGTCGTTTGAGTCCAGGGTACCCACTATGTTATTTTGAATCTACTAGGACCCCAGATGAAGGATTCATTCATATTTCCGTGTAAAACTCATATTTGGCGCCATGGCGTGGCGCCAAACTTAGAAATTTGCATTTTCGACCAATTTCAACCCCTCATAACTTTTGTAGTTTATGTCGGATTTTCAAAATTTTATGCTTAAAATGACCACAAAAGTCAAAATTTTTGAGAAAAAAATAAAAATAAAAAATTTCTAATTTTTGAGATATTTTTAGCATTTTTTCGACGAACCCCCATTTCTAAGAAAATTACGAAATTTTTCGAAAAGTTAAAAGCGATAATTTTGGAAAAAATTTCATGGAATACGAAAGTTTAACTCCTTGTCATGATTTTTGCCAAAAATTTTTAAAATCCGTCCAGGATTTCAAAAGTTCTGGCGGTTTCAAAAATAAAAACATTCAAATTTGGCGAATTTGGCGCCACGGCATGACGCCAAATATGAGTTTTACACGGAAATATGAATGAATCCTTCATCTGGGGTCCTAGCAGATTCTAAAAAACATAGTGGCCACCCTGGACTCAAACGACAGGTCATGAGTGTCCCTTGTAAGTAAATTACTTTGTCCTAATGCATAATGGAAAGGATTTGTCTAAGGCGATAAGGCAAGTAAACTATGAAATACGAACAACTATTTGTTTAACCGGGCAATTGCGTCAAATAAATATGAAGCTGAAACTCAAGGTTATTAGTTTGATTCAAAATAGATAATAATTCCATTTCACTTTGCTTTAGTCACTTACTTACATATGCACATCGAAAATATTATTCAGTAAAGTCTAGTAAGTCTAACGTAATTTGTTTTCTATTTACATCTATATTATAAGTACACACTTCGGCTCTAGAAGCTTCTACCTAGTCAATTAAATATTAATCACACTATTTCACAAACATTTGCATAAAATTTAATCCATATACATATATATGTAGTCCTTCATTTCAATTTGAAAGCATAATTTCACCCTGCCAGCGTGAAGTGAAGGATATAAAAAAACTCAATAAAATAATGATTTCCATCCGTGAAATCTAAATTACGCCTGCCAACAATTTAAAAATCATGAGCAAAATCGTTATTTGTCATCGGGTAGTGCGCCACCTCCGAATCGGGAACTATTTTCACTGCATTTTTGCAACGTTTGACACGATGGAAGGAAAGATAAGTTTAATCTCGAAGAAGAATAAGCGACTCGTGTTATCCTTCACAGTTCTGCAATTCCTGGTTATCATCGTTCGAATCTGGTCGATCGCCACGACGAGGGCGGATCTTCTGGAAAGCATCTTTGGTATTGCAATTGCCTCCTTGACAGTTATTGGATTCGTGGTACGGTGCGACCCATTTCCGGATGACGTACAAGTGCAATTTCTGAATTACATATTTTCTTCGAAAGGTGGGTTGGATGCTTAAACGATAATCAGAATATTATGCAATGCCCTGGAGTGATTGTCAAACAATGTGACCTTTGTTCAAAATATGTACACCGGGATTGTCTCAGCGAGTTCAATACATAAAAATCAAGCCAAAAATTAGGAGGCACATGACACTTATCTTTCGGTTGAATGGCCCTACAAATACATTTACATATATAAATTTCTAAAAACCTTACGTACATATGAATAAATAAAAGGTCTGGTTCATTGCGTAATTTTCAGACGAAGTCAGCGACCGCGGAGCGACCCGCTATCTCAATCTTTTGGCTCTCTTCTTTGACGTGGTCGAGTTCACGTACTACAGCATTTCAACAGTTCTTGGCTTACTGGCGCTGTTCCTCCCTTGCCAACCGGGGTTGACCAGCTCGATCATTTGTTCATCGGAGGGAGTTTTGTTAAGCGGGCTCATTTTCAAATTTCTCTACCTCTTCTTCTTTCCCGCCTTAGAGTTCCTCATATACATGCAGGTCGCGGTGGGTACGGCGTACAACTTTGTGACCGTTCTCCTCACAGGCGTCACCTTTCTCTGGCTGGAGTGTGCATTTTTCATAAAATGTTACCAAAAGGAACTTGCTGATCTGGCGGATTACCGGAAAATTCAAATTTTTGAAAAAATCTTGAACTCTTGTACACGAGAGGGTATCTTCTTGAAATTTGTTATCCTCATCCCATCGTTACAGGTTTTGATGTCTTTGGTGGCGATTAAGATGTTCCACTCGGGCCATGATTTGTTAGCTGTTATGTTCTGCTGGATGTACGTGATAATCCTGGGCTCCACCCTGCTCACCTTTTCTGCTGCGGCGAAGGTCTATGGTACGAGTACAAAATGGATACAGGGATGCAAAGGAGGTGAGAGGAAAAAATATGCGAGGAAAATGCACAGGTCTCTGATTCCGTTGAGGTTACACTTTGGGAATAACTTTGTCGAAATCTTGACTCCGTTAGTGGTCCAAGAGTATTGTGTTAGGCAGACGGTGACGTTCCTACTTTTGACAAAATGAGGTAACCATTTCACTTCGAGTGTGTATGAAGATCAAACTTTTTTCGGTTTTTTATATGAAATGTGGAAAATGACTTATTTGTATATACTTACTGCTAAATAAAAACACAATTTTTAAAGCATAATAATTGACATATCGAAATTATGAAAATTTCTTTGTCGGTCCAAAGGGACGGACAGAAACTATCTGTCCCTCCGTTTGGCAGTGTGTATTTGTTTAAGTAGGTATTTACAATGATTTCGTTATAAATACATACATGTATCATTATATTTATATTAGATACATGGGGCAGCCCTGGACATATAACTTATAACTTAAAATTATGACGTATGACTTATTTTATAAGTTACTAGTGTATAAGCCCGTCTCCTGCCGGGCGACGGGCTTATTTGATTTTCGTGAAAATTAAGTACGATTGTTCATAATTCCACCGAGTTATTTTTTTGTATCTATATTATTAACTGGAAATGTCTGTTGGCAGAGGAAGTGAAACTTTCTCCACTTTCACTTCCGTCACGGAAAATTACTTTCACTTCCGTTGCAGACAAACATTTCCAGCTTATAAGATAGATAAGTCATACAAACTCCATAAGGCGACGTATATTAGATACATGGGGCAGCCATGGACAGATAACTTATAACTTAAAATTATGACGTATAACTTGACTTATATGTAAGTATACGTACATAAGTATACGTCGCCTTATGGCGTTTCTATGACTTATAATTTATAAAATAAGTTATACGTCATAATTTTAAGTTATAAGTTATATGTCCATGGCTGCCCCATATCCCAGGCTGCACCAACCGAGAAAATCACATGTATTATTGGTGTCCCCGGTGTCAATTTCGTGTTTGGGGCATTATTCGTGTAAATATTTTTTTAAACACGTTCGTAACACGTATTACAAAAACGACTTTCAAACGGATTCTTTATCACCAATTTTCTCGTTCATAACACATGTACAACCCGAGAATTACAACAACCCGAAACTCGTGTTTTCGAACACCAGAAATTCACGAGAATTTCTAGTGTTGTTGGTCACAGAAACCTAAATGCTGCTCTCTCCGTTGTAAAGAAAGAGGGACAATTCTTTAGTTCGAGATGAGTAATGGAGAAAGCACGATCAAGAAAAATATTCCGAAAAGTAAGGCAAGGAAATTCGGATTTTGCATTAATTTCAGAAAGTGCAGAAAAAATAATACCGCTGCCCTCGTCATCCTTGCCAGAGGCACACACACAGAGTTCACCATCACCCGAATATTTGATTTTTGAAGCAGATGCCATCTCGGATTATTCTGACAATAATTTATCCACGCAGTCAAATCTAAGTGATAGTGATTCTGAACAGTCTAATACGGAAAGTAGTGCAAGTGATTTAAGGGGGTGGGCACTAAAGCATAACACTACATTCTCTGCTTTAGGAGATCTGCTGGAAATTTTGAATCGACATCCTAATTTTGATTTACCGAAAGATCCTAGAACACTTTTATGCACTCCAAGATCGACTACAATTGAAAAGGTGGAGCCTGGCGAATACGTACATTTTGAGTGGATTTCATCCGTCGAAAAGTTAATTCAAGTTACAACAGCAGACTATATTAAAATTCAAATTAATATTGACGGAATCCCCCTCTATAAAAGCAGCACAAGACAATTCTGGCCCATTTTAGCGAAAATTGTAGAATATAATCAGGTCGTTGTAATTGGAATTTATTCTGGTTTTGGAAAACCTACAAATATTAATAATTTTTTGAGACAGTTTGTCAACGAATTCAACACCATAGAGCAATCTTCGAATTTAAAACTTAAAATATCTGCAATTGTGTATGACGTCCCAGCAAGATCATTTATTTTGGGGACAAAGTGTCATAATGGTTATAGTTCTTGTGGAAAGTGTGACATAAAGGGTGAATATTTGGATAATAGAGTTACCTTTCCACCAGGAAATTATAATTTAAGAAATAACGAAAATTTCCGATCAAAATTAGATACAGCACATCATAATCAAGCCTCAATAATAGAATTACTACCCATTGATTTAGTAGAAGATGTGCCAGTCGATTTTATGCATCTTGTGTGCTTGGGAGTGACCAGAAAATTACTATTTTTATGGGTGAAAGGAAAAAAATGTCCAGGTCGTCTGCGTCCTCACCAAGTTGACCAATTATCCACTAATTTGCTAAAAATCAAAACCTCAATACCAAAAGAATTTTCAAGAAAGCCACGTCCAATTAGAGATCTCGAACACTGGAAAGCAACTGAATACAGACAGTTTATTTTATATACTGGCCCCACAGTTTTGAAGAAAATCCTTGCTCCTCAATTTTACCAGCATTTTTTGTGTTTCCACGTAGCCATCACGATTCTTGCAAATCCTAACACTTATCTGAGTAAAAATAATTATGCACAAGAGCTACTAATATATTTCGTTAATAACTTTGGTGAATTATATGGGAAAAAGTATAACAGTCATAATCTTCATAATTTACTACATTTATCCCGGGATTGCATTCGACACGGTCCCCTTGACCAATTTAGTGCTTTCCCGTTTGAAAATAAGTTACAACAAATAAAGAGATTGGTGAGATCTCCATCTCTCCCCTTGCAACAAGTTTACCGGCGGTTAGTTGAAAGAGAAAAAATAGACCTGTCCTCTTTCAAGCAGCCAGTTTGTCAAGTATCGTTTTTCCAAGTCGACATTAATTCACCCGAGTGTTTCAAAGTGTGTAAGTTTGCAAATTTCGAATTATCCAACAAATTAGGGAACAATTTTTGCAAACTAAAAGATGGAACTATAATTAAAATTCACCATTTTGTTAGAGGATCACCTTCAGAATTATTTGGACAGAAGTTTAAAAAACGTGAAGATTTTTTTCAATCTCCTTGTCCTTCTTCTTTAATTGGTGTTCAACTTATCTCCGACTTGAGTGCAGTACGAAGATTTAATATTAATTTAATCGAATCAAAATGTGTAGTACTTCCATTTGAGACTGAATTTATATGCTATCCCTTGATTCACAGTGAAATTCAGTGACTTTTTACAATGCCGTACTCTATAGTTCATTTTGTTGAAACTGACGAGGTAGAAATTATCCCAATCAATTGGCTGTCAGCAAGTAAAAATAAATGTTGGTGGCCGCCGTACAAATCTTCAGAACGCCAATCGAAGGCCGTCATGAATGGGGACACGCCAAATCAGCAAGTTTGGTTATCGTTTGACGTAAAAGTTTTAGGCGGAGGCAAAATATTTGGTGAGTCTTTTTTATTGCATACATTGATAAAGTTATTTATAAGAAAGAAAAATGCTGTTTATTTGTTTGTTAAGGTTCTTATAATCAAGCAAAAAATAATGTTGGAAAAGCATTGGAAGAAACTGATCCGGAATTTGAGAGCGACTAGGAAGTAACTTGTCGAGGGCAACGACACAAGAAAACTGTTCATCTACCACCGCCCGGCGACTCCGATAGTGAAGAAGAACCGCCCAAAATGAAGCAAAATCGTTCTATTCCCACGAAGACAATACCGCCACCACCACAATATTTTAGTAAGTTAAAATCGCGCATTTTTTATATTCCATTGCACCAAAAAAGTAGTATAATAAATAATACTGTTTATCCAGGTTTAGTGGGAGAGGGCTTGCAATCAGAAAAGGAAGACAGCCACGAATCAAGTTTACCAGGACCGAGTGACCCCCCATCGCCAACTAATTCACAGCAATACCAAGGCACACTCTCTAGCGAGCAAGTTTTATCTAGCTCTCACGAATTGGAAAGCCGTTCGATTCCTCAGGCAGAGGACATTGATACAACTTTCGGCAGAGATAATGGCACGTCACCAAACGCAGGAAATTTAGGTAGGTGTGTGACAATTTATGTAATGTCTCAGTAATAAATAACTTGTATTTTACAGAATTCCAAAAGTGGATGGTACGTCAAATGAATGTGATGAAAGCCCAACTGCGACAACTACAGGAAAGCGTAGACGTTTTAGTGAGCAATTACAATTGGGGGACCAAGACGGGTGGTCAAAACGAAAAGTTTCCAGTGGGTTTATTACCAGTGGATGATGAGTCTGACTTGAAGAAACTCGAGGATTTCGCCAAGGCATCAAGAATCACATTGGTAAAATATTTATCAAATAATATTGCGAATTACCATGTGGCGTAATATAAGTATTATAATATAAGTAATAATATAAGTATTTATATAAGTATTATTCATGTTGCTATTTTTAACTATGCATATATTAATTGTTGCAACTTTGACAGATTACAGAACTGCAGAAAGGCATACGTGCGACCAAGGATGTAAAGATTGCTACACAGCGGATACTAGCCAAGTTGCTGACAGATAAGTATGCATCGTCATACAACTGGATTGGTTCAAGAGGACCGAAGTCACCTTTTTCAAAATCATGGATGAAGCACATTATATATGGTAAATTAGTTGTATGTGAATTAATTAAATATATAATGCGCTCCTTTAAATTAAATTCACCAATGAAATTGCTGTGTTTTCAGAGGCAATTCAAGGACTGGAAAACTTGGGCAACGCTGACGACGACGAGATTTGGGAAGCAATTAAAAATTGGCTCAAAAATTCCAACAAGCGTATTGAATCGGTAGGACAAAATGCAATATTATTTGTACCTATTTATAAAACTTTCATAATTTTTACTTTATTTAATTAGGAAAAAGTTGGAGAAGTCCAATGCAGCTCTTCCATTAAGAAATACTGGACCAGAATCAGACAATTGATTTTTTTCACAATTTTTTATTGTTATTTGGATTTAAAACTTTATGTAATGTTAATGGTCAGTAATAAATCATAATTCCCGCATCTAATTTGCAAATAAATCTCGTGTTCTGAACGTATAATTTCACTTTTTAATACGTGTTTTTTTGGGGTTATTCTCGTGATTTGGTCGCGAAACTCGTTCCTTCAACACGTGTTTAGAACGAATAAGATACGTTAAAAATCGCGACACTTGCACCCAGTTGAGCACCAAATCTATACCAGTCTCCCACGTCGCTAACACGAAAACTGGGGTCGCCAGATTCGTTAAAAATTGGTGATAATCTCGTGATTGTGCAGCCTGGGATGTATCTATTATGTTTTCATAAATGGCTAAAACTCAACGCCGTAGTTTCCTTTGACACGTTGACGTTTCCATAACATGGAAGAAAATAATATCTAAATAATTCTACTGCACACAGCCTGAAGTTTTGCACATGTACTTAAAAAGTTTACTAAAAGCCTTCAGTAATTTATTACCGGAGTACATATACATATCTATCTATGACTTCATCGGAACGGTAATAAATGGCATTGCAGCATACTAACATTATGGTAAAAAAACCTACCACTTAGGAACAAATCCATAGAAACAAATTATTACCAATCCAGTAGGAATTTATTAACAAATCAATACCAACACGGAGTGTAAATATTTATTTATGTGTGAGTCAACCAGATTTTTGACAATCTACGTCTACGTCTATATCATGATTACAAACTTCTGCCCCGGAAATGTCTACCTAGAAATTAATTATGCATGATGTGGCTTCCTGTCTGACAAATATTTACATAAAATTAAATCTAAGTATTTCATTCTAGATTGAAGGCGTCATTCAGCCCGGTCAGCTATCATTGAAGTTTGTCAAAAAATTAAATGAAACAAAATTTTCAAATAAATTGCTTCCAACCAATCTAAAAATCATGAGCAACGCCGTTATTTTCCGTCGGGTAGTACGCCACCTGAGAATAGGCAACTATTTCCATTGCATTTTTGCAACGTTTGACGCGATGGAGAAAAGGATAACGCTAATTTCCAAGAAGAAAGAACGACTCGTGTTATCCTTCACAGTTTTGCAACTCGTTGTTATCATCGGTCGAATCTGGTCGATCGCAACGAAGATGACAAATCTTTTGGAAAGTATTCTGGGTCTTGCGATTGCCTCCTTGACAGTTATTGGATTCGTGGTTCGGTGCGATCCATTTCCCGATTATGCACAAGTCCAATTCCTGAATTATATATTTTCTTCGAAAGGTGGGTTCCAAAAAGTTGGCAAAGTCAGATCTATGAGTATTACTTATCATGCGCAAGTCATTAAATTTATTATGCAAATTTCATGAAAACTTAAAATATTGTTTATGGGTATACTTGACGCCGCCTTAGATTTTGCAACGGCGTGAAGCTCTGATTGCGAAATTCTTTGTAATGAGTGCTTAGATATATGCATATGTATTTATCCAAGCACTACTAAATTTATACGCTTAACAAATATGTAAATGCACCCCAAATTCGAAATCAAGTAAACCAAACCATTCCTAAATCAAGAGTAGCATTAACTTGATAAATTTTGAAGTTACTCTGGATTTAAATAGTACAGTTTACTTGTTTAATATAGACTTCAGAATACACATGTCGAGAGATTTGCATGATTTTTAAGAGTATACATAATCATACGCAATGTGACGAAATCTGCTTTACTGGGTCTTATTTATTGTGCAATTTACAGGCGAACTCTGCGACCGTAGGGCGACTCGCTTCCTCACGTATTTGGCTCACTTTTTTGATGTTATCGAGTTTGGGTACTACAGCATTGCAACGCTTCATGGCTTACTGGCGCTGTTCCTCCCTTGCCAACCGGGGTTGACCAGCTCGATCATTTGCTCGTTGTAGGGAGTTGTATTAAGTGGGCTCATTTTAAAATTTCTCTATCTCTTATTCTTTCCCTCGTTGGAGTTCCTCATATTCATGCAGGTCGGCGTGGGCACGGCGTACCACATTTTGACCCTTCTCCTCACAGGCGTCACTTTCCTTTGGCTCGAGTGTGAATTTTTCATAAAATGTTACCAAGAACATCTTGCTTCTCTAACGGATTACCGGAAAATTCAAATTTTTGAAAAAATATTGAACTCATGCACGCGGGAGGGCATCTTCTTGAAATTTGCTATCCTCATCCCATCCTTGCAGGTTTTGTTGTCATTCGTGACGATTAAGATGTACCATTCAGGTCATGACTTCCTAGCCGTTATGGTTGGCTGGATGTACGCGGTGACTCTTGGATTCACTCTGCTGAATTTTTCTGCAGCGGCGACGGTGTATAATATGAGTAAAAAATGGATACAGAAATGCAAAGGGGGCGAGAGGAAAAAATATGCGAGGAAAATTCACAGGTCTTTGACACCGTTAAGACTCTACTTTGGGAACAACTTTGTCGAAATCTTGACTCCGTTGGTAGTTCAAGAATACTGTTTAAGGCAGACTGTGACGTTACTACTGTTGACAAAATAAGGTTGCCACTGGAAAATCTTTTTTTTTTTTAAATATGGAAGATTAGTATTTAGTTAGTTATATTTTTCATATAGGTATGTGTATATTTCATTAAGAATTTTGTATGCATGCAGAATTGAGATGTTTTAAAAATAATATGACCTGCTCAATAAATTTTGTGCAAAATGTGTGTGCAAAAAATAAAAATTCATAAGGATAATCAAAAAAGAAAGCGCATAATCCACACATTTCTAAATATATTTACTTATTTTTTAATTATGGCGAGATAAGTATTTAATTCATAATTACGAATTTCGTACAATACCAGAAATTCGGAAATATTATATTTCCGAATGTTTCTCTTTTCCGAATGTATAAATATATTTGAAATATATTGACATACAAGAATTAAACTGTTCTTTACCCATTTTTTCACGATGCGTCAAGATATGCAAATGAAGCAAATATTTGTAAGACGTACATATCTAATCTTGAAACCTGAGGCACATAGACCAAAATACCCCTGAGCATGCGGCGAACTTAATTACTTTACCACAAGGCTGGCGTACATTTATTTTTAGTACTAGTCTCTTAAGCCCGCAGTGCGGGCTCTAAGCAAAACGATTTTATTATTTTATTACGAAAAACGTTCACTCACGACCCCATGGGCGTGACCACGAAAAACGTTGTCACGACTGTAATTGCGTGTGACCACGAAAAACGTTTAGTCACGACTCTAAAGGGTGTGACCACGGAAAAACGTTGTCACGACTCTAATTGGGTGTGTCCACGAAAAACGTTGTCACGACTGTAATTGAGTGTGACCACGAAAAACGTTTAGTCACGACTCTAAAGGGGGTGGCCACGAAAAACGTTCAGTCACGACTCTAAATGGGGGTGGCCACGAAAAACGTTCAGTCACAACTCTAAAGGGGGTGGCCACGAAAAACGTTCAGTCACGACTCTAAAGGGGGTGGCCACGAAAAACGTTCTTCACGACTCTAAAGGGGGTGGCCACGAAAAACGTTCAGTCACGACTCTAAAGGGGGTGGCCACGAAAAATGTTCAGTCACGACTCTAAAGGGGGTGGCCACGAAAAACGTTCAGTTACGACTCTAAAGAGGGTGGCCACGAAAAACGTTCAGTCACGACTCTAAAGGGGGTGGCCACGAAAAACGTTCAGTCACGACTCTATCGGTGTGACCACGAAATTCGTTTAGTTACGACTCTAAACGGGGTAACCACGAAAAACGTCCGGTCACGACTCTATGGGTTGACCACGAAAAACATTAGGTCACGACTCTAAAGGGGGTGGCCACGAAAAACGTTCAGTCTCGACTCTAAAGGGGGATGACCTCGAAAAACGTTAGGTCACGACTCTAAAGGGGGTGACCACGAAAAACGTTAGGTCACGACTCTAAAAGGGGTGACCACGAAAAACGTTAGGTCACGACTCTGAAGTATGGCATTGTTCTAACGTTTTAAGTACGTTTAGGCACTTAAACCAAAAGCCCGCCCTCTAGCGCTGAAAAACAGCCAACATCCGATAGATGGCGCTGGTAGGTAATTAAAATTAGTAAGGCACAGGTCAAGTGTCAACTTTACCGTGGGGCACAGAGGTCACAGGTCAAGTATAGTGGATGTGCCCAGGTCACAGGTGAAATGTCAAATCTAGTGGGTGTGCCCAGGTCACAGGTGAAATGTCAAATCTAGTGGGTGTGCCCAGGTCACAGGTCAAGTGTAGCGGGTGTGCCGAGGTCACAGGTCAAGTGTAGCGGGTGTGCCCAGGTCACAGGTCAAGTGTAGCGGGTGTGCCGACGTCACAGGTCAAGTGTAATGGGTGTGCCCAGGTCACAGGTCAAGTGTCAACTCTGTAAAGTGTCAACTTTATGGGTTGTACGCAGGTCGCAGGTCAAATGTCAAGTCCAGGGGTGTGTGCCAAGGTCACAGGTCAAATGTCAAATCTAGTGGGTGTGCCAAGGTCACAGGTCAAATGTCAAATCTAGTGGGTGTGCCCAGGTCACAGGTCAAATGTCAAGTTTAGGGGGTGTGCCCGTTCATTTGATCAAGTCTCGGCAGATCTAAAGGGTGTGTTTCGTTGTTATCGTGTTCGTCAACGTTTTGGACACGTTTTGACACTTTAGCGAAAAACGCCCTCTAGAAACGAAAAATGTAACATAGTGCCCCACCTGCCGCTAGGTGACATTAGCTTGGACAATTTGAGACACGTGTGTAATCAAGCGCCAAGTTCAACTGGTAACACACACCACTGCACAATTCTTGGTTCTGATGAATTGAAGTTAATTACCAATTTTGAAACTAACTTTGCTGCTTGACTAAGAGAAGTCGGATCAAGATCTGCTCGTGATTTACATACGGAAGAAAATTAAGAAGGTCTGAATTGAATTTATGGTGAATAATTGTTCTGTATATGAAATACATGAATTATTAGCAATAAATTATTGCCAATAATGTGATACTAAATATTCGATATTTATTTCTATTTTAATCAACGCTGACAATTTGTCATTAATAGCATATTTTATTTTTTAGGTGACACCAATATGCAGGCCCGGGTTGACCAAGCGGCGACAAAATTGGAGAATCTTGACCTTGTCACTGAAGTGACGATGGAGGCTCTGCTAAATCCTCTGGTATTCAATCAATTCATAATTTATCTACACTTAGCAATTTCAACCAGTTCATTGAACTTAAAAAATTGCAATATTTAATACTGCCCAAAACAAGTCAGCTTTGAACATAATTTGTCCAAATTATTGTTTCAGATCCTAGACAAAGTCTTCCGCTCCATGGACGTCCCCACTTTAAAGCGTGTTCGCCTCGTCTGCACCGTTTGGGCCGACGTGGGCGCCACATTTCTCGGCAAGAAGGCTCACCTCACCTTTTCGACATGGCCAGAGGACACAGGGTTGACCTCATTCCATCACAAATTGGCCAATAACATTCAATTACGATTCAACATGACCTGTTTTTGCTACCACATTTGTACATGTTCCCCAAGTTTGACCAAGCTGCCCTCCAACTTTGCCATAATTTTGCCCAAGATTTCCGAAAAGTTGGAAACACTCGAGTTCTTCGGTGTCCGGGCGTTTGAACCAGCACAGGAAATTTGGAGCACTTATTATTTCCCGAACTTGACTCGCATCTCGATCCTTGCCGATGGAGACGATCTTGATGAAAAGCAACCACCACGGCCCGAAATGGCAGAATTTCGACTCCTCCCAAGCCTGAAAGTGTTCTTCTTGGAAGTCTCACCCGTCTGTAGAAAGCCCTCGTCAAGGGCAGTGATGTCAACCATTTGCCAAAACCTGGTCAACTCAGCCCCCAACCTGGAAGAATTCCACCTCAACACAAATTTCTACTTGGACTTGACGGCATGCAAAAACTTCAAAAAGTTGACGATGAAACATTTCGATTGGGGTAGTGATCAGTTTGAAATCTCCGAAATGACAGAAATGTTAGAAAGTTGTCGAACTACTTTGGAAAGTTTGACCTTGGATTATATTGGTTGGGACGATGTCCCGTACGCGATCATAGAGGTAAAATCGTTGCAATTTTTTATTATTTTTTTTACTCAAGTTTAATTAGTGTATTTTATTTTCAGCGGAATTTGTACTTCCCGAATCTCAAGCACCTCAGACTTGACGACTACGATGCTGGCATCATTAAGAACTCGCTGAACGTGACCAATCTACCAAAATTGAAGCTTTTCTCCTTGTCGAGCCTGGATATTGACAACATGTGCATCATTTTTGCAATGCTTGACAGCCACCATTTGCGTCACACTGGGACAACGTCGCTCGATATTGATTGCACCCATTATCCAGAATTTGGCCTGGATGTTGAAGCTGGCCGAAAAGTGGTCAATCTTTTCCCGGCCGTGAAGGAATTGAAATTGAAGCTGACGGTGGAATTCATCATTCCTTACGATCAGTATTTTCTCGCTTTGAAGGAAACGATGCAGTCCTTCGGCAATTGGGAGTTGGCGTGTGGACAGGTCGAGTTTGAAATTGGATCTTATTCAGTGTACGGAACGCATGGCCCTTACGATCATGAGTTTGGGTCGCTGATGGTGATTGCCGTATTGCAAGGGATGGCAGGGTGGAGAGGTTATCATTGCACATATTTACATAATTATGGTAAAATGAATATTTAATGATATCAATTAAACTTGATAGGCTTGACGAAGACGTCGATTGAATTTACTGGTAATCTGTGGCATGCAAGATTTAGATTGTTGGACGAGATGCGAGAAGCCATCCTGTCTTGCAGGACGATTAAAAGCTTGACTTTTACCGGATTTCAGGTATATAGATACATTTTTGTACGTTGGGGTTGGAAAAATGTGAGAGCAATGTGTGAATTTTTATTTTCTTAATTTACACAGATGGACGAGGAGACTAAGGATAATTTTCAGACGTTTATTGGAGAGCATAATTTGCAAATTAGTGCCACTGACTAAATAATTTTTTAAGCGATATTTACCCGTTAGGCGGTATGATTATTTGAATTATAAATTTACAGATATAAACATATATAAAATGTAGATATAAACATACATGTATTCGTTACTACTGTACTACTTCTTTGTTTTACATTGCAATGCTAAATATTTTTGCATTGTTAAAATGTTAAGTTTAATTATCCGTGTGTAAAATAGCTTGCACAGTTTCAAAATTGCTAGGTCAAAATTGTTGCAAACAAGAACTCCAAATTTTACTTCAATTACAAATTACTTACATCCTGATTTGATTAACATTCGAGGGTAATCTTCAAATACTTATATAGATAATTTCATCTTTAAATTCGATTAGATTAGATTTCATGTATTTTTTTAAATTTAGTCTCGTAAGATTTTCTGATTTAAAATATGTAAAAAATAAATAAGGCATGGCTTATGAAATATGCGTACATAAAACGCTAACAAATGTGAAATCGATTAGATATAATGTTTCGAAAAACATTTACGCTATACTCAAAGCCATTTGGATTCAGAAAACGCATGATTTTGATATTTGTCAGCATCTCCCTAATTAAATTAATATCCCCTATTTTCTATCCCCTTCAAAAAGTAGTGGATCATCCCCGCCATAACGATCCTGCCTCTACACTTCTCCCCATAATTTGACCTCTCCAACCCAAAAACTACCCCCGCGACGACCGACGCACCCGCACAAAGTACCAAAGCCATATACAATTTCGGCAAATTAATCACTTCCGCTTCACTATTAAAATCCGTATCCTCACTTGAAAATAATTTACTGTGGAGATTTTCCACCTTCACGTCCGACAGGGCCATCTCTCTTTTAATGTCCCTCCACAATTTATCTCTTAACCCCAACTTTATCCACCTATTCTCAAACCCAGCCTCCACCAGGCGGAAAAATCCCTTTTTAAAAATCCCGCTAAAAAAGTTCCCATCAACCGTCCATGGCATAAACATTTTAAAAATTCCGACACCCTGCTTCCTATAAACCCTGTATTTTTTAAACAATGCAAAACTCGCGGTTAGTCTAGGTACTGTATCATCTTGCCCCCCAATGTATGCAAACACTTCGGGCTGCTCTAACACTTCGCCATCCTCCATCTCCACCGATATTCCTTTCGATAGGTTGGCGGCAAACCAGAAAATATTTAGCGGTCTTTTGAACAACGTTTCTTTAAACGCTTTCGGGAATCTTTTGTAACTCGGGGCCAATTTAGCCGTATCTGATGCAGTTAGATAAATTTCTTTCGCGATTATCCGCTTAAAGAATGAATATGTTTTCTCGCCTTCGTGAATCGCCTCAAAACTGACTTTCTTCACTGAGCTCAAATACAAGTCGCCAAACGTCGTGGGAATATCGGACGGCTGTTCTCGATACATAATTAGCGAGTAAAGATCTCCCTTGTACAAATTGTTGACGTAAAGGATGGCAAAAAAGTAGAAAACGGAGATTACCCGAAGAAGGCTTAACATATTGAATTTTCGCCATTTCTGTGGCGTCTTGATTTCCGAGAATTGTTCAATCAGGATGGAAAACGCCCAGAAGATCGTGTCAAACCGGATTATTCTGGAATATCGAATCAAATCGAGCGCCACACAAGTTACTAGGAACGTTCCACAAATCAGTACCCAAACTCTGACCGAGTACGGTTTGACTAACGCGGTATAAGAAAATGTGACGGATTTCGTATAAATTTGAAACGTGTAAGGTTCACCATCCTTTTCCGATGGGACTAAAACCAGCCTTGAGTTATGTGACGTCATGGAAAAAGCGCGTTCGAAGCGTCTCCGAAGTCTTTCAATTTGGAGGCGTTGCATGACAGTGGATGCAGTAAAGAAATATTTCCGAGCGGGAGTGTAATTAAAGTGGCGTGAAAGTGTGACATGTACACAAGTGGGTACCTTGTAACAGTTTGATTCTAATGAACCGGGGGCAAAGTACTTTTTCTGAAGTCCGGGTGCATAAATAGGAACGAGATTTAAGTTTTTGTAGAGATCGGTCCATTTTGTGGAAGCGGTTTCCAAGAAATTTTCAGAGGTCGAGTTATCTAGTGGGATTAATGAGTTCTTAAATCTTTTGTTTTTATAGGTCAAATAAACCATGGAAATCTGAGTAGCTTTTTCAACTTCTGAATCCCGCAGAATGACACCGATTCCACAGGATAAGGCGTACTCATGAAAGTGGAAATATACCAGGAACTTAATATCATTTCCATGGATGAGCAACGCGTCAGGATTATTTCTGTTGGTTAGAAGAGTTTTAATCATGCCGTCGAATATGGCATCCTTCTCCTTGGACGGCATTTTTTGGGGAAATTGGAAATTTAGCACAGCCATCCTGCAAGAAGATTTTACCCTCCAGGCGTAATCATTTTGTCGATTAAAGTCTGAGATTAGTTCGATTAGTCGTGGGTTTGCCATGGTGTCAATATTTAAGAAATTATTCAAATTTCCGGCTGTCGAGGAGACTGTGTGAATTACGCAATGCTTGGGTAACTTAAGGCTTAAGGAGTATTTTTCCACATCAGACTCTACATAGGGTGTTTACAGATTTTGTGGAAAGATAATTTCATGGGTAAACTGCGAACCTATCTACCACTTTGGCGCCAAATTTCGAACACGTAATCCTCAAGGTCACGGTCACATATGTACCAAATTTCAAATTTGTATCTTCAAAAATGAGCTCAAAAAGTGACCTCAAAGTAGTGGAATTGGTGAAATGGATTTCCAAACAGCAGACATTTTTTATCTCTGCCATTGAAAAGGCTTAGTTCTAGGCATCCAAGCCCCAAAAAATTCATCGGCCTGGTGTCAGGTTACTTAAGATGTACCCCTGAAAAGATGTCGAGGTCATTCCGGGCTTTTCCTTTAAATCTTGGCCGTCCGGTTGGATAATTTCGGCCGTATACGAAAATGTAGCGTCGTGATGGATGCAAACTTTGTCAGGCTCTTCAAAATGCTTCTTTGCAATTTTGACCTCGAACAACTTATGTAAAACATTGTCCATAAAGTGCTTCGAGTTTATTTTTGCATTAGACGCAACAGGTACCAACGTTAGCACTCCACGGTCCATCGTTGCATCTACCACCAGAAATCAGTCAGACAACTTTTCCTTCTTTTCAGACTCGTGGTTTAAAATCTGCTTTCGGTCCGTTTTGCAGCAAATTATTTTTGTCCTGTTATAGTTTCGAAGGTAGCCGAGTGCCCCGGTCAATGTGACGACAAATTCGGAATTTTTATTCCCAACATGACCTTCAAACAGCCTCCGACTGTTAGTTTTTTTGTTAACCATATGGGCAAATTTAAGTGCGCGGACTTTCGCCCTCCTCTGCACGGCTTTTTGAAATTGTGACATAAAATACGAATAACGTGTCCAGGAGACATCTGGGATTGCAATGTGACCTGTCTTTTGGTTTTAGGATTCTGATTGCCATCGTGGCGATCAATGTTCTTGAGGGTGGCAGAATTCATCGTTTTGAGGGGTATGCATTTCGTGGTATACGTTGGTCGGATGAAACTAATTACCGTCGTTTTATTACAAAATTAATACAATTATATGTGGGGGACACGATAAGATGGGTTCCAGATTTTTGGATTATCGTTTGGGCACTTTTCGCGGCCAAATTAGCTTCGGAAACCGCTTTTACGGTTCGTCCACTTTGGGCTAACTTTTGGGCGCCATCTTTGAAGGTAGAAATTTGAAACTTTGGGCAGATGTGGTCGTGACCTTCGAGATCGTGTGTGCCAAATTTGGCACAAATTGGATCATGCGTTTACAAGAAATCCATGTAATTGTCTTTCCACAAAATCTGTAAACATCCTGTAACTTGTGACAAAGGGTTGAATCTAACAGAAAAAATATGATGGATGGGAAATAATTTAAATATAGGGTAAACATGTTTGATGTTGCTAAACTAATTTTGTTAAGATGGATAAATTGTTAGTTCCCCAGGGCGTTAGATACGAATGGATTTATTCCGATTTATGTATGTTTGTTATCTTGTTTCCATGACAACTTAGGGGTTACCGTTGTGTTTTAATACATTTCGTAAGATTAGTTATTGCGCCGTCTTACAATTTACATTAATACATATGCAATAATGAGGGTTTATATATAAGTAATAAAATATTATAATTGGAATATCGGAGCTAATTTCCGGCATTATGCATAATTTTGGCAGAATATTCTTTTCACATATTTCCAGGATGCATGCATGTTTGCATATAAATTGCTATTTATTAAGTTATCATAGCCATCGAAATTAAAATATTACCTAATTGCAGAATAATATCCAAATTTTAATATGGGAACACGTAAATACATAAATTCATGTTTTATGTAAGTGAGGAAGACAATAATTACTCAATTGTCTCAATTGTCAAATATTGAAACAATAAATTGTTGAAAAGAAGCCAACATACGATATCCATCTCAACTGCATAATTCAAATTACGTTTTAACACTAAGCTACCTAAATAAACATTCTGGAGGTAAACTGGAAGAAAAATTTTCATGGATTGTTCAAACGAGTATCTATGTACATGCGAATTTTTTACGGAATTATTGCAAATAAACTAAAATCAATATAACCCGAATAACCCGAAAAAATGGGCATCCGACTCAACAACTCTGATGCCTAGCTAAATATTTCTCAAATAAATAGCTACAAAAATGCCAGCCACCATATTTATGTACTATTTTTAGCTACAAACTGGATGATTCAGCAAAACAAAACTACAAACGTGGCAATTTTATCACATTTTATTAAATTCAACACGCTGCGAGAAAACGTGTACTTTTATTTTATTCCATCCGTAACGCCGATATCTCATTTATTAGTTCATCAAATATGTACTTAAATCCATAATTCCATTCAGTCATTGCTCAATTTTATGCAAAACTATAGTTTTCAAAATTCATTGTCGTTTTGTCATAAGCATTGAGAATTCATGAGGACAAGAAGTCAGCCCAATGTGCATGGCCAGTTTAGGCTTCGGTTCTCCAGGGACGGTGCTCAGTTTGTATTTTTTAATCAAATTCATCGCCATTAAGAAAGCTGTCACATCTGCGAATAATTCTCCAGGACAGCCTCGCTTTCCTACAATATGCAAACATATAAAGATTTATTCCGAAAATTGTTTCGATTAACTCTTAGCCTTTGAATGCAGTGGCCACGGAAGCGTGGGGACAGAGGGACACAATGTCACCATGGTAATTCGATGCCCCCATATTATATAAACCACTCCCTCCCTTATCCAATAATGTTAATGTGCCCAGACGTCCCCCCTACTTCCGTGGCCACTGATTGAATCATTCAAGGGCACGATACATACCTACGCTGAATGGAATCACAAGCTTATCGTTGACCAACGATCCATTTGGATCAATAAATCTCTCTGGATTAAAACTCAAAGGATCTTGAAAAATACGAGGATTGCTGAAGAGAGAATTCATATCAGCCATAATAATGGAGTTCTACGTACGTACATATTTAGCAACATGTGTAGCTAGGCAATTTTGCATTTTAAGTTCCTCAATATTAATTTTACCTTTTTTATTCTATAATTTTTGTAGTGAAAATCATTTATAGCCCTTCGTGGGAGAAGATGTTGTGTAATTTTCGCCATTTTCGCCACGCGATGTGCTTCGAGGATCACTGCTTGTGCATAAACCATTCTAAATGCATAGACGAAGAAAAATTAGCTCAATGCGATAAAATTATACTATTAATGGAGGTCTCTCAACGTCTGCTCACAGATGCACAGTGGGCCAGATTTAATAAATTTTGGCCAAAAATATATAGGAGCCGTATCTGAGGAAACAAAACTTAGATTTTGGTGTGCAACAATAACCCAAGGCATATATTATATGCGGAAATTTTTAATAGTCACATGGCACACCCCCAGTGGGTGTGGCCCTCGACGACTTTCCGATTTTAGCGAGACCATGTCATGTGATATATCATTTTTCTCAGGTCGACAAGGGGGTTTCGATAGAATCATCGAAATTTTGACACCACACCCCCAGTGGGTGTGGCTCCAAGCAAATCGTCGATTTTAACGAAACCATGTCATGTAATATATCATTTTTCTCATCTCGACAAGGAGGTTTCGACGGAATGCTTAAAATTGGGAAACCGCACCCCCAGTGGGTGTGGTTCCCAGAAAATGTTCGATTTTAATAAAACCATGCTATATAGTATATCGTTTTTCTCAGCTCGACAAGGGAGTTTCGACGGAATACCTAAAACCAACGTTCAGCGACTTTTCTATTTTAACTAAACCATGTCATGTCATGTAATACATCGTTTCTGTTAACTTAACGACGGGGATTTCGACAAAATAATTAGAATTTCGTTACGTAAATTAAGAAACTACCATTTTCAAAAATTATAATTTTTCACAATTTCTTGTTACATTTTTCAAAATTCCGAAATAGCATGCAACTTTTAAATTTATAGAAATGCATTTTTATAATTTTATGTTTAGTAATTTTTGAGAAAAAATGTTTTAGTTCTTTCGTTTTTGATATAGCATTAAAATTATAAGACAAAAGTTCTTGACAAATTTAAATTTAAGCACTAAAAAGCACCGAAAACACGAGCCTTCATGGAAACGCAAAAATACAGGTGGTGCTATTTCGGTGTGGGAGAAATTTAAAATCAGAGAAAACAACTTTAAGTCGCTGAATGCCACACCCACTGGGTGCGTGGTTTTAAAGATCTACTAATTTTATCGAGATCCCCTCGTTGTGCTGGGGGTGTGTTTCGTAAATTTTAAGTATTAAATAATAATGTCCTCATAGTCCTAAAAAAATGATATATCACATGACATGGTTTCATTGAAATCGAAAAGTCATCGAGGACCACGCCCACTGGGGGTGTGGCTCGTAAATTTTAAGTATTTAGTCGTAACGTGCTCATCGTTCTGAGAAAAATGATAGATCACATGACATGGTTTCGTTGAAATCTAAAAGTCGCCGAGGACCACACCCACAGTGGGTGGGGCATTCGACCCCTTGAACTTTGCGTACAGGATCGTCCAGGGGGTCGAGGTATTTTTTCGACATTCTACTCGATTTTTGTGGTTTCAAATTCCACTGTATGCACTAAGTATATTTTATTTAGTTTTTGAACTTGTGACCTTAATTTCGAGGGGGTGCGGTCGAATATCAAAAATCTGGAAATATATATTTCGCCAATTGACCTGAGGTTTCCAAAACCGTCGCCATTTTGAAAATCGGTCATCAATTGGTGAAGTAATGCAAAATTTAGTCAACAATGTTACTAAGCATTACGAGGTCGGGCAATAAGGCTCTCAGCAAGAAATGTCTTTAATTTTGATTCCTCTACAATAGGGGGTGTGGTTTTTACAGCCAAAATACTTTCCAGCTACCACCTCAGTTTGCTGAGAAAGTCTAACTGAGTATACGTAAGGCATACTTGAGTAAAAGTAATTCAACTTAAATTTGATTGTTTTTAAGTTTAATGACTAAAAGTGGGTGTGGTTGGAACAAAGCTTGATGGTCGCAGACGGGCGCAGCAGGGTATACTCAGCACACCATGGTCTCTATAATGACATACGTTTTGAGTCCGTCAGGCGCGAAGTTTTACGAAGTTTTAGAAAATGTATCCGCCCTATCTTCGTAATGTGTTACAAAAAGTTTGCCCCACTGGTACGCCTGTGTGGGTGTAACGTTTGGTTTTATATTTTGCATGGAGGACAGGTTGGGTCTGTACTACACATTGAAATATGTGAATAGTCAATTCAAAATACCGCCTTAATGGCCACATTTTTAGGCACCTGGCCCATTGTGAGATGTAAACCACAATCGATTACAAATACATTTAATTCGTATGAAATTTGTAAATGACGCTGTCTCCCAATGCGCAGGTTTGACAGAGATATTTGCATTCAAATAAAAGAAATTTTTGCAATAAAAGAAAACGAACCCTAAGGCTGGTAAATTTGGCACCTTCCAAATTCGATTCTCATTTTCCCCACTTTTGATGCAAATATCTCCAGCCAAACCTAGGGATTGGCAGCTATCGCCTTTTGCAAATTTTATACTAATTTGTATAATTGTATACATAATTTGTGATCGATTGGCACTAGTTGAGCCTAAATCTTCGAGAATACGTTGGGAGACCTCCATTGTTAGTGATGATCACCTATTTTTATCCTGGTATGTGATTTCATGTCCATCCGGAATGGTATCCTGCAGCTCGCCGAACAACTTTTCTTGTACGTTTGGGTAAAGAATCATGAGTAGAAAGAGGGACTCTAAATATGAAGCAGTAGTGTTGCTCGATGCTTGGAAAAGATCGGCGAACAGAATGTCATGGTTCAAGTCTAGAAATTTAGGCATGTCACACTTGTAAAATCCGTAGTAACTCATGTTATATAATTGTATTGTAGTCACCAGTAAAAATTCCAGAATTGATGTTTGACTTAGATTCTTCTTTCATTTGCAAGACAAATTTTTCCGTTAATGAGTCAGCTTGTACCCCATTTTTGGACATTTTATCTTTAGCTACTTCCAGCAATTTCTACAAAATCAGAGAAACCTTTCTAATTTAACTGGGACCCAAAATTATGCAAATATTAATGATTTATCATAATAAATAGATCATCAATGATAGTTAAAAACTCACTCTTGACTCCTTCTGCATAGCTTCTCTGCAGCTTAATTGCACATTTCTACCTGTCCATTCTGGGAAAATAAATCTAATTTGAGGAATATAAATTGCTAATGCTGCTCCCACCGTTCCCGTAATTCCACTGGCTTTCTCCATCTTGTCGGTTCATTTCCACCAGCGTCTCATTTTCGATTTTTGTATCATATCCAGCCATCATTTTGTACATGACGCGGCTCACGGGGACGAGAAAAGTGTGACTTACGGGTAAAATTATTTTGCAAGGATCCTTTTCTCCTTTCTCCAAATTCTCCAAGAAATTTTCAATCTCATTATTCACAGAGGCTTCGAGAAGATGCGATTTTCCAAAGCCGAAATCGCGTAAATTTCGTACCGTCCATTTCCTACTTTTATCCCACATTTCTCCATTGCCAAAAAGCATGCCTAAATTTTGGCCGAAATTTCGGTCAATCATGATCCCACTCACGTCACGACCGAATGACTCTTCTTTGCTAAGAACAGTGTTAACTGCTTCATAGGATGCTAAAACAACTAGAAATGAATACGTGCATGCTTTTAGTTAATATGCTGACAAGTGTAAATAATGGGCGTACTCACGTCAACATCTTATTTCGCATGGAAATTCATTTAGCAAACTTGCGAAGATTAAAAATAATGGCGTGAGGGGATTCGTAAAATATTACTTCGCAAATCTACTAAAAACACCTAAATATTTTGACTGTTCGCATGGAATTCTGTAATTTCGCTTGCTGATGATGGCGAGGATGAGTTTGAAAAATAATTTTGGGCAATCCAATTGCTGGGTAAATTTGTAATAAAATCCATGGTTTCTAAGCACAATTTTTGCGAAATCTTGCAAATATCTCAAAACTTTGGAAGTTAAATTGCTAACCTCAATTTGTGAGATTTGCGAAAATTGACGTGATTACGCTCAGTATTAACTTACACAAAATAAAATATGTGGCAATGGCCTAGAAGACCTTCATTGCTGATGATGTATCTTACCCATTTCATCAAAGGGAAGCTTGAGACGATAAATCTCCCCATATTTCTCGGCAAAGTGAGTGAAGGGATAAGTGTATGTTCGAAATGCGGACATCATTTGCACAATGTTACCTAACATTGGAAATGCAACGGGACCTAGGCACCCATATTCAAAATATTTATTAGTTCCTTTTCCACAAAATAACAATGAAATAATATTCGAAGTAAATATCATACCTGGCAGATCAAGCTTATCCTTTCTTGATAATTGCATCAAAATAAAAGCAAGTGCCACTGCTAAAAATCCGAACCACAGAGAAATCATTGTAAAATGTGCTGTGTATCTCAGCTCAGCTCAAATAAAGTATGAAAAATTTCAGACACCGAGAAGAAAGGTATTCTAAGGAACCTATTCGCCTTGAAAATGCGGTAATTCCTTTTTCATGATCTTGCATGACTGAAACTTGTGTAATACATATGTACCAAGATAATCACTGACAATTACACATTATTAGTTCCGTGTGTTTGTAAATGTTACATGCTACACGGAATTATTTTCAGACTTCAACTTTACAACATATTGCATTTGATGGTTTAACTCTTGGATAAAGTGATTGGTAAAAGTATAAAAAAAATCTTTATTGTCTCGTGTTGCATTCAGAAATCATCACATCACCACCTAGGTAAAGAGGTTAACCTCTTTAGGACTACTAATTTTTTAATACAGTAAAATTTCCCTTCGGTACGATTTTGATTTCATAATTATACCTGATAGCAACCAATTAAAATTTTCTACCAGTTTCCAGGGTTCGAAAAAACCCAGGGTTTTAATCAAAAATTATAAAACCCATGGGTTTTAATGGGTTTTACCATGTTAATTGGGTTTTATTTGGGTTTTAATGGGTTTTATTGGGTTTTATTGGGTTTAAATGGGTTTTATTGGGTTTTATTAGTTTTAAGTAATAACTTAACAAAAATAATTCGGAATTTGTATCTATTCAGAAATTATTTTTGTTTTATAACACTTGAAATCTGTGATGCTAAAGGATGGAGTCAATTGTTGATTTGTTCCGAATTTTCATACATTAGAATAGTAATGAAATAAACTACTTTAGAATGAATTGAGATAACGTCTTCTAACGTATAGGAGATGTATTTAACTTTTAGAATGTGGTTTTAAGGTAAAACTCAATTAAAACCCAATAAAACCCATTAAAACCCAAATAAAACCCAGTTAACATGGTAAAACCCAGTGGGTTTTATTCATTTACAACCCATTAAAACCCATTAAAACCCAATAAAACCCAACCCATTAAAACCCATGTCGGAATACCCTGCCAGTTTCCAATATTCGAGTTTTTGACGAAAAATACGAAAAATCCACTTTTTAACATTGGTCGGTATAGGGAAAATTCCAAAATTTTGGGAGAAAAATGTCGAAAAAAATCCACTTTTCACCATCGAGTTTTCCACAAAATACCAAAGAAATTTTCTTTTTTTAAAAAAACTTTGGTGTCAAGGAAATTTTTGCAGTATACACATTTGTGTATTTCGTCGTCAACGGAAAAATAAATACTACACAAATGTGTGTACTTCGTCGTTAAGAGGTTAATGCCGAGTTATTATTTATGTATGTAATAAGTACATATGTATCTCAACAGACAAACCTTGGTCGAGGTCAAAGAATTTTTTAGCAGTACAATAAAAGAAATGCCTACACTCTAAGTAATTTGGAGACAATCGTCGTGGCACTATTATGCTCTATATTTGGTTTGGTAACGATTTGTGACCCGCCATGTCCCCAATGGGAAATATCACGTCTGTTTGGTACCCGAGTTTTTGACTTATTTTCTATTGGTGACAAATCTTTGCCAAAAAATGGAGCACTATAGTACCCCCGCGGGTAAGGATTTGTCTCTAAATTATTTAGAGTGCGCAATGACCAAAACGGTTGCATGTTTCATAAGATTTTTCCAGGAGAAACGGAGATGTCTCAATTTGGCAGTCATCTTTTTATTCAACAAATTGATTCAATTACATAAGTTGTAAAATAAATGTAGTGACATTATGATAATTGGACAGCATGCAAGTCTAAATCATTAAATATTGTTTGTAGAAAGAAGTCACGAAAGGCTTAAAGGATTTTTGTGCTGCCTACATACATAGTTACATATAATCCATGTTTTCAAGAAACTTTTAACTATTAAGGTATATGCATGAATTTTTATATGTATGCTTGCATTCTTTTATGTACATATTTCTTTTCATAACCACTGTCTGTACACAGGATTTCATGGGTGTGGGGCTAGGGTATTGTTTATTTTGACGAGATTTATGCACGTAATTATTGGTTGACATCTGTAGTGGATAATAGATAAGGAGAATGCTCTAGATATTTCAAACGTAAGAGTTACAGCTAATTAAAATTATTTATGCATAAAACCAAATGTACACTCTAAATAAATTTGACTAAAATTTACTCAAGGTTGTGTAAAATTTGCGATGAAACAACTGGTTGGGTAAAATTTACTATACGAAAGTAAAAATTTAACCAACGTTGTAAAATATCCGTTCAACCTTGAGTAAATTTTACCTTCGTCGAGTAAATTTTACACAACTAAATAGTTACTAGTTTTGTGTCATCGCAAATTTTAAAGCTTTATTTAGAGTGTATAATCAAAGAAAATTAAGTTCTTGATTCCTTGTCTTGCCTTGTGAACAAAGTATAATGTAAAGTATAAGTTTTAACAGCACGAACACAAAAATAATAGGAAGATGACGAAGCCACCGATCAGCATTTTTGTGTGTACATTTTCACGTCCATATTAAACAATTGAATCCAAACCCACCCATTTAAAGAAATTTGTAAAATTTTCGGAACTGTAATTAATTTATTTGCAAAAAGGATACAGAAAGATGAGACGCGAATGATGCGATGACACCACTTGGACTTTAACATAGATTTACAATCTGTACTTGTAATATGTATGGATGTATTTACACATCTGTACATCTATGTGTTGTAACAATCCGTATTGACAAAGGGCAGCAAACGAATGAAATTTAATTGTAATTACACCTTTCTTTGAATAAAATATGCGTAGCTGCAACTGCCTGCGTCCCCAGTGGACGCAGGCCGAAGCTTGGGGACATTGACATTGCAGGATAAGGGAAGGACGGGTTTATGTATATAACATGGGGGGATGATGGGGACATTTTCCCTCTGTCCCCACTCTTCCGTGGCTACTGATCTGTATCGTAATCCGTGACTCATTTCCTACCGCGTTTCTTACATATGTGGCGATATGTATATAGGTATTTGTTAGGTTGGGATTCCTTCTGTGACCTTGACAATTAAACTGGGATATAGGATCAGTAGCTCATTAAACCGTTGTAAATTTCATACATATATTTCCAGACTCAATCGAAGATCGAAATAATTTTGTGAACCATTCAAAGCCAGGTGCTACGTATATGGGGATTAGTCGTAAAAATCGAGCAGGACCCAGAGCCCTACAACGAGATTACAATTTTTGCAGTCGTACATAATTTTTACTATCCAACATAAATTTTGAATTTTTGTCAAGTTTTCAATATGCGAACTCACGACGCAGGGTGACCATTATGGAATTATTTGAAATTTTGTAATGTGTAGTGTAACATTTATGCACGTATGTACGTCTTATCCGTGTATTTCCCACACATCCATAAAAAGATGGATCATAATGATGGTCGTGCTTGTCAGATCCATTTCAATTATGAATAAGTCGAGAATGGTGTGTGATCGGGCTTAAATGATACGTATTAAATTAGCAAAGTTATGTATGTAGAATGCTGATAATGCTTCGCTGTTTGTGCATGTGGTTAATATTTAAATATATATGTACATTGAGAGGTATAAATTGCATACGTAGGTCTTGGAAGTATTGATAAGCCTACACAAAGGTACTTAAAATGAAAGGTTGGTTTAAAATATTATGTTTCGAGTGTAAAGTTAATGCACATACATAACTTACAAAATTAGGAATTCCAAACAAGGCATGTCTGTGACAAAAATAATCTTCTACTTAATATAGAAATTAAACAGTGACCCACTGAACCTTTTTATGATTAAATTATTTAGTCCAACCATCCTAAGCTATTTTGCATACTTATTGTCACAATCTGTTCCTATTTCTCATTCTACCTTAAAGGTACTTTTGGGTAACACAGGAGGAGGATTATGTGTTCACACATGTCTAAATATTACTTGTTAGATTAAAAAGGTTAGATTATGGGCCAAACAATAAAATATGTGCGTTCTATTAATATCACTGCCTCTTAACTTGAACTTTGCATTATTACCTGAGAAAATCACTTGAAATTCCAGTTAGTAGTTGTTCATTGGTCCTTAGGGGAAGTAAAAAGAAATCAGTTTTCCTCGTTAATTTTGTATTAAACAATCTTACATTTCCTGGTGTTTTTCGCGATTGAATCTCGGTATCGGTTTATTTTTCGTTGTGCAAAAAATCCACATGGATAACGGTGACTCACAATGCGATGGTGTGAAGTGTAACCCTCCGAATTGGTCGAAATTTTGAAATTAGGTGGTCCAAGTCAATACAACCAATTTTTCTTCAGCCAGTTTGTGCGATGGTCAGAATTTGGCAAAATATTTGAGGTTAAAGTTGAAAAATGTACAATTTTTAGCACGGGAAAAGAATGGAAGTTGAGTTTGCTTCCTCTGCCTGGTAAAAATTACCCGTTTTTCAACTTTGACCTCAAATATTTTGACAAATTTTGACCATCGCACAAACTCACCGAAGAAACTTTGGTTGTATTGACATGGACCACATAATTTCGAAATTTCAGCCAAATCGGAGGGTTACACTTCACACCATCGCATTGTCAGACGTGAGTTCCATCGATTCTGGGGATGAGTCCGGTTCCGTAGCGAATGTGTGCCGTAAGTAATATTTAACAATATACTAATCCGTATAGAGTAGTGAGTAGTGCAACCGCTTATTTAAAAAAAACGAGGAAAATTATTTATACAAAACTAAGTTATTTCAAGCATGAATTTCATTTTCTAATTTTAGACGAGGCTATCAAGCTTCTTCGCTTCGAGTTATCAGAAATGGAAAATGAGGTGGCGCAGCTCGACCAGAAGAAAATTAGAATGACAGAGCAAATTGACCAGAAGAAGAAAGTACTTCGAAAGCGTATCAATAAAAAGGAAAAAATACGAGATAAACTACAGAAGCTTTTGGAAGGTATGAATTTCTCTTGAATTTCTTATTTTCAATTTTATTTCTAAAAGCGTCCATTTTACAGAAAACGTGATGGAAGTTGACGTTGGGGGCTCAGATTCTTCACAACCTCAGCCAAGTGGTTCCAGCGGTTAGTTTCAAATAGACTAAAATATAGATTAACTGTTTATTTCGATTTTATTTCTTACTAGTCTCAAAGCCCGCCCAGCGGGCTCCCAATGCAGAGCTTATTTTGCAACCATGTATGGAGTCGATGTTTTAACAGCCTATATAACTCTAAAATTTAATATTGCCTTAGGGATTTCGTCTGTCCCTTCTACTATGCCTTCGGATTTACTCACAATTCTCATTTTTACATTCTATTGTAAATGTCAGATCTAAGGAAATCGGGTTCAAATTTAAAACTGGGCCGCGTGCGACCCTTCGGCAGGGTACTGGTGAGATTTTTTATGAGACAAAATAAGGGCCGTAAACTGAAGGGAATAAATGTGGTTTGTGCGAAATAAAGAATGGAATATGGGCCAGTGCATACGGCACTATCTGCATATTCACACGGTGGTGGTGGTGGGCGTACTCCAAAAAATTTAAGCAGTCCGATTTGTTTAAATCTGACATTTACCATAGCTCCATCAAATGAAAAGTAGTGAATATTCGATTTATAATTTTACTTTTATAATTTTACTGATGTTGGACGACAATTGCACAACATAAATTCTTCAAATATCGATAGGTGGCACTAAATTGAGCACTTTGTGAAAATGGGGCAATGTGAACCCGGCCGCTAAATTCAAACCTGTACTATAGTCAGGTCGAACATTTCCAGACTTGTCCAATCCTGTTTACGTATGCCAGCCATAGGCAAACGTTTACGTATGCCAGCCATAGGCAAACGTTTACGTATGCCAATTTCATTCAAGAAACGTTTATAGATCAACACGTGTATATAAGCCTGTAAGCTTTTGCCAACTCCGTACAGTCGACGACTAAACTCAGACGAAGTTGGATCTCCTTAAATTTTATAACTCAGGGATTATATTGCATCCTAGTGTACGACGCAATTCTAGTGATCAGCTCCGAGTTTTACTTCATTGGAACAGGTAATTCCTTACTAATACAATATTTCATAATTACGTTCATTAGGAACAAATACGGACAAAAAACTGTGAGGTTATCTGGCAGAGTTTGTTAGCACAGCACTAAATAAAATTTCATTTAGAAAAATTTAAGGACTTTTGTCTCAATTTTTTGAACAAACAGTTAGTCCATAATAGTGACCTATTTATTAAGTAGCGCAAGCTACTTTATGCGATCGGTTAGTTAGTCTGTCTGTCCGTCTGTCAACACTAAAACTCGAGTACGCATTAAGATAATCGAAATCGGTTTGCGGCATCATACATATGACCCCAGGGGAGGATCCCGTAAACTTTTGGACCACACCCCACCGGCGGCAGGGGGTGTGGTCGCAGTGTGATCGGGGCAAAATGAGATTTAGAGCGCAAATTAATCTATGAATGAAATCCAGTTAAATTACGTGTATCTGAGTTGTGCCACACCCCCTCGGCGGCAGGGGGTATGGTCACAGTGTGATGGGGGCAAATTGAGATTTATAGCGCAAATTAATCTATGAATGAAATCCAGGTATTTTTCGCCATTTTTAAGGCGATTTGCATGAAATTTGGCCAAAACATGTTTTGTGGTGTGGTCTACATGTTGCAGTATAGCGCATGTGGTCAATTAGAGATAATTAATTTGTTTTTAATTAATTCGTTTTTAGGCATTATTAAAATTTGAATCGGTTAATTATTTGCTTTATATTGTGATGCATTCTAAGCATTATTGCGCTACTTATGTATCGTGCTTTGCCGCACTTTATTAGTTATAGTATTAACCTGTTTATTAGTTATGAATAAACCAAATAAAATATTGCTGTAATTTATTTAGCAGAAAATGTCTTTTGAATCCCTGGGAACGTTCGCACCTGGTGCCGTAGGAATTTTCGACCCCAAAGCCCCAAGGGAATTGAAGGGCCCTCATGATCGACACTGTGTTGAATGTGGATTGGTCATCTACAGGCAGGCCAAGGAGCGTCTAGGTAAATTCCAACCTGCTTGTATCATTAACCAAATTTCTATTTCATAGTTAAACAATTTTGCATTGAATTTCTAATTTTAGACAAATGCCCGTACAAAACATGCAAGGCGCCGATGATGTTGCGTGATGGCTTTGATGCGAACAGCAAATGGGGGAGATGCCGAATTTGTGATTCTTTCATCCACAGTAAGTCAGCAAGTTTTATTGAACAATTAATTTTTCTAGGTACGTGTTTATAAGTTGTTTTTAAATTTAGGCTTTATGAGCTTTTGCCAATCGTGTGGTACCTCCAACACTGCTGGAATAAACAGAAAACGGCGCTTAGAGAAAATTGAGCAGAACCGATTGGAGGCCGAAGTCAAGAAAGCTCGGATGGAGTTGCAAGATCCAGACTTTCTTCTGTGGAAGGCTGAGAAAGCTGCCAGAGAAGAGGAAGTTTTGCTGGCTGCTGCTGCTGCTGTTTCAGAAAATAATCCCGCCCTAATGGACACAGATGAGAAGGTAGGCGAAAATGAAAAAACAGGAGAAGGAACAGGAGAGGAAAAAGTAGTAGATGGAAAAGCGGATGAATGGAAGAAAGTCGCAGAAACGGAGACAGCAAGGAAAATAGAAGAGTCAGCAGAAGATCATGGATCAGTGAAAGGGACGCACTAATTTGTCAATTATATTTAATAATTTTGCATTTAAATTCACTCTTATAGTTTAATTATTTCCATTAAAATAATTCATCTTAAGATCACAACTTTTGTACTATTAACTATCGACTTCATAAGCCCAACATTACAGTTATCTTTATATATACCAACTTTAATTTAATCGTATAAAAGATTTACAATTATAACAGTTGTTATTTTAAAGTATACATTTTATGTAAATTTTTAAGTAATAATTCATGAAATAAAGTCAGTTCATACTGCAATAAAACTATTTAAAGCTTTTTCAATCATAATCTCATTTCAAGAATTAGTTTAAACTATTCCATTATAGTGCTTAGAATTATCATGATTTAATTAAGATTATCTTATGCAAACCAAAATATTATTTTTAGTTGTTGCAATTTGAATTCTAAACTAATAAGCCGTAATTTAATTGACGATGCCTCATTAATCTCATTTAAGTAATTCAGATAAAAAATTGAGTTGTATTTAACAGAGACTAATCTTCATATTGTGCTCAGATGCTAGCATTGTTAGGTCATATTTTCATAAATGTGCCTATAATTATGATACATACATGCAAAATTTCATTTCCACTGCAAACAGGAGTTACATTTTTTATTCAAACATAAAATAATAATTCATTCTATTAAATAATAATAATTCTATTTCATTAAATAATTCAGTCTGACATTAAAATTAATTAAATATTCATATCGGCTATAGTTCATCAGTGATTTAATATGCTTAATTCGTTAATTACTTAGTTGCTCAAATTCGTAATTTATTAATTTATTCATCCCATTTACGATATTGCAGCAATACTGAGGAATAAAACAATAAAACACGCTTATCTTTGCAAGAAGACTCAGGATACATAACGTCTGGTACTTAGAACATTTCACACAGTTTAGTATTTTATTCAATTCAATTGCATTTGAACATTTATTATCTCAACTCTACATTAGAATGGGAGCAAACACCTTATATTGTAACCGTTTTGAAATTTTTATTAAAACTACAGATAAGTTGGGCTAATCAAAATAAAAAAATACATTCTCGGTGGTGGCTCCCCATAATTCATTCGTGCTTGTAAGTTCCATCAAAGATTTATCAGAACCAAACGTCACGCAAACGCAGTACTACGCCAGACTTCAATATTCGTTCCAGGTTCGATCTGACTGCTCTGCTGGGAGTCTGTGTAGCTGGCGTTTCAACACGTTTTGCTCTCATTCCCATGTCAGATCTCCCCGAATGAAGAGCTCGCTCGCGTAAAATATTTTATCCTAATCATCAACATTGTTTTTGGAGAGAAATGGGTAAGTTTTATTTATATTTTGTTTTAACCTTTGTATTTTTAAAAGAGGCAAATTGATGAATAAATTTTTAAATGGATAGTTTGGAATTCTTGGATACGGATGGTGGGATTGGATTTTTGAATTTCAGTCTTTTAAATTCAATATGTAATTTCTTAAACAGGGTTCACGCAGATAATACTGGAACTTGGTTTGGTTGGTTAAATACTTGAGTATTAAATAAGATATTTGAGTGCTTTCATTGATAATGCGAATTTGTAATTAAAGTCTTAAATGTTTTTTTATTGTTCTATTGCTTCTATTAATTCCTACTTATTCTATTGATTATTCCCTATTTATTTATTTTATTATTAATTTCCGTTTTATTACTGAATTAACATTTTATTATGACATTAACTTCACAGCTCCAGCTATTTCGAAAGAAGACAGCTGCATGATCTGCCTTGGTCCTCTCAAGATCGGAAACCTGTATTCTAGTGGATCAAGCACCAATCAAACCTGTTCCCACCCCTTCCACTTCGCTTGCATCGTGGAGGGCTGCCGCACCCAAAAAGGGGAGAACGAATTCAAGAAATTGGCGCCAGTACAACCCACATGTCCCATTTGTGTGCGGCCCATCAAATTTCTCTTTCCACTTGATGAAGAAAACGGTTAGTAATACAAAAATGATTAAGCTTATGAATTAATGATTATTATTATTAACCTTCTAATACTTAAATTATCTCTTAGGAGTATTCAAAGTTGAGTTGGCCCCCAGCTTTAAACAGGTTATCGTAGGCGTCACGAATGCAGGGACGCCTTTGATGTCATACATCCGTACTCAGAATGGTAAGAAAACAATTTGTAACTCCAATATGTAACGAAATTTAATTATTATTGTTTATAATATTTGCAATGCTAGAATGCTAATATTAGTTATTGTTTGCAATGCTTTATTAACCAATGTAATTAATTTTATTTAATCTGAATTTGCAGTGCAAGTGATGGGGTACACCAAGACGACGAACAATCCGTTTGCAGCTGAATACAAACAACAACAGGACCAAAAAATCAATGTTGTTGTTGATAAGTTGTTTTGATTTGTGTCAATCAGAAATAGTGATCATACTTATTTCTCCTTCCCTTTGACCACTTTTATTGTTGTGCAAATTTTTATAGAAATTTTTCACAAATTGTTGTAATAATTTGTCGATCACATCCGTAACAATGGTTTTTTTATATTTCAGCTAAACGACGTCGCCTCATCTTCTTGGTTTCTTCCATTATCTGACGTATTCCTGTTATATCTAATCGATGTTCCATTCCGTCTGCTGCCTCACGTACTTAATAGTAATTATTGTAATTAATTAATTCGAATTATATATTTATATATATGCGCTAATCCGTTCAGTTGTTTTCTTTAAGATAAACTTATAAATAAAGTTATTTAATATTTAAAATTCCCTCTGTTTGTTTAATATTTTAATTCATTAATCATAATTACATGAAACAATTACATCTGCTTACGGTGCATAAAATTAATAGAACGTACATTTTGATTTATTTCACCAAATAGAGCATTTATCTTCGACATCATTTTGGGTTACATATTATATAGTATAAAAGATCTCATTTTGCAAATTTTGGCACAATCACCATTGCATCCTGACAATCCTCCTACATATTGCACAGGCCTCCATCCTATATTTTGCCATATTTTCCCGTGTTCATTAAGATATTAAGATCATTTGATTGAGCTTTGGCATATGCATTATTGTTAATAGTCTCCAATCGGATTCCACACACGGTCCGCCCTCGAATATAGAGCCCAATGAAATGGATTGAAGGCGTTACTGGAGAAAATATCAAATCATAAATCTCCACGCAACCCTTCCTCTCCAACTTTCCCCTCATCAGCCAAAATTCGGGCAGTGTAATTATTGGATTCATTGTTGCAACTTTCTACACAATTAATTCAGTCCAAGTTGTCTAATATTATGCTTTCCCCCTTCGTTTATCCATCAGATTACATGGATTAAAACCCAGTCCGAACTAATAAGTTACAATTGATACTTCAACTTCGCATCATTTTCATTCGCCCTTTTCTACCCTGGGCAACTTTTTTAATCGCCCCACAATCGACTCATAATTTCAATCGAAGTTATTAAAATTTCAAATATAATTAGCAGCATCCATTGTTAGCGTGTTCTTGGAGTAGATTTAATTTTTATGTATCTGCTGTTTCCGATGAATATTAAATAAATTGTCGCTAAACTATCCAGAATTAATTTTTTATTTAGTTTTTTGTTCTAGCTTGTGGCTCCGCCTATCGGACAACTCATCGGAATAGGATATCTTTGTATACTACATTTCTTGTAAATATTTTATTCGAATCTGGTAACAGCTTCCCATGCTCTAAAGTTGTCACTACGTGTACTTTCACATCACACGATCTTCGGACTCGAGAGAAAGCAACATAAAGTTGTCCATGACCAAACACTGGAGTTGGTAAATAAATCCCTACTTTGTCCATAGTCTGTCCTTGTGATTTATTTATAGTCATAGCAAAGGCAAGCTTCACCGGAAACTGTCTTCTCTTCAGCTGGAAAGGCAGATCGGAATCAGTAATAAGATCAATTCGTGGTATAAATACAACGTTTCCTTCTGCCGATCCTGTAAGCACTTTTGCAATAATCAAATTTGGTTTCAGATCAATTATTTTCAGTCGAGTTCCATTGCACAAACCACGTTTTGTATTCAAATTCCTCAATAACATAATCAAAGCGCCTTTCTTTAAATTTAATTCATGCGGTGCCGAACCTGAGGGTTTTAAGCTATTCAAAAATTCTACAGGATAATCGTTTCTGTCAGAGTCTTCGTCAGTAACCAACGAATCAGAGCTTATGTATGTCTTTGCCTCGCCTTCCAATATCTCCAAGATTTTTTCATTAATATTATCCACCTCGTCATTGGTTGGGCATAATATTGCTCTTTGTGAGAATTGTTCTACGTTGTCTGGAGTCAGAGTTTCGCCAAAAATATCTTTAATTATATTTTCGGAGGTTAACATGCTTTCAGGAATTTCAATCAAATTTTCGTTCAAACCATCTTGATTTTTCAGTTCTCCATTACCAAGTTTCATGAGCCAATTGCTGTACTCAATATCTAGTGATCGAACATTGTTGTTTAATTTCAAAACCTTGAATTTATTCCACAATGGGCTGAACTTAATGCTTGCTTGTACTACTGCAACTGCGTCTCCGTGAGAAATAATTGGAAGTGTTTGTCGGCAATAACAAAACTTTCCCTCCAAAAGGAACATTTTTTTCCATAATCTCTCTAAGTAATCGATTAACACAATTTAGTGCATGAGCAGGTGCCATTGTTGATTCGTCCCAAATCAATAATTTCGCCTTTTTGATTATATCGGCATCTTTACTCATCATTGTTATTCCAGATACGGTAGTTTCGTCAATTTTCAGACGAAGCTTGTATTGAGAATGGTAGGTTCTTCCGCCTTTTAAAAGATTTGCAGCAATACCGGTTGAAGCAACTGGTAGGGCATTCTCTCCTTGTCCTCTAACATGACTCAACAATGTCTTGTAAACATAAGTTTTTCCACTTCCTCCTGGCCCATCTAAAAAGAAGCATTTACTGCCATCAACCTCAGATTTCATTGCAGTTTCGATCTCAGCAAATGCTGCTCTTTGTTCGCTGTTGAGGGTAGCGTTCAGCTGTTCCCCTAATTCCCTCTCAACTTCAATTTCAGCAAAGTTAATCATATTTATTAGCATATCTCTAGGCGGATCAGGAAGTTGAAAGTCGGAACATTTGTGTTCATGGCCAATCAAGGTATCTTGAATATCTCTCAGGGTGTAATTATCACAGCCTTCGCACGTGGATCCAGGAGGATGACCGTGAACTCTAGCAAAGTCTTCGACTAAATTTTCTCTATGCTTATTCCAGAGATCTCTAGCATCAGCGAAACCCCCGAACACGCAAATATATGCAAATAACTCTCTGAGTTGTCTTGGCATAGAGGAATATGCTGCATCGTTAAGAGTGTCATCCCAAACGCTTTCATTCATAGTAAGTCCTCTAGCCAATGCGGCTTCATAAAATGTCGGAAATATTTGTCCATTAAATGTTCTGAGGGCATCAAAAGACGTTGCCCCTGTTACGTGTAAAAGTAATAATCTCAAGAAGTACCTTTCAGTGTCTCTCATATTTACGGGATACATTCGACCAATTGTCGTTTCTTGTCCTCTTTGGCGAATCACCCACTGACATTTTGCATTAAATACATAATGCTCTGGAATTTCATGATACTTAAAATTTCGAGCTTCATGTTTTGTCTGATTTAGCTTGAACCAAGCCATCAAAGTCGAATCTCTATGTTCAGCTTTTTGAATTGCTTCGTCAATTTCATCAGGATCAAATGTGACTGATTGATCATTTGGAAGATGCACAGCCAACCGTTTAACGGTATGACTTTGATCTTGCATTTTAAATTTAAAAATTCGCCAGGCCGCTTCAGGTGGGCTGACGTATCTTGAATCGACATGCGTCTGTACTTCATCGATACTTATTTGTGCATTAGCACAATCATGTCCTTTGTAGGCATATTTAAAGAGGTATTTAACACTTTTTATAGATGCACACACTTCCACGTTAACATGACAATTGTATTTCAAACTTAAATAAGGGTTGTAAGGGACAACCCAGCTGTTATTAATTTCAGTTTGGTTGTCGAGTACCACGGTACCTAAATTTCGTCTTTGATATGCTGGATAACCATTGACATTGTTTTGTGTTTCTGATTGGAAAGGCTTTGGAAATCCTTTACAACATTTAGGTTTAAGTCCAATTATTAAACATGGTGATCTAGATCCTGGCTTATTGCACGGGCCATGAATCATATTTTTTGTCACAACCTCAAATACTCGTGGATGTGTATCTTTATTGGGAATTTCTGCTTTAACAATTTTGTCAATCAACGTCGCTGTTCTAGGTTTATCTTCCAGTTTCAAGATAATCAAAATGTGAGCATGAGGTAAACCTCGTTTCTGAAATTCGATAACATGCACTTTAGCCAAAACTGTACCAAAGACTTGTTTTTCGATCAAATCATCAAGAAGTTCTTTCAGTTTGAGTTTAAACACTCTAGCTACTAAATCGGGTCTATTTTCTGCTCGCTCTCCGGTTCTTAAATTTTGAACTATCTCATCCCATTTCGGATTGCAAGTCATTGTGACAAACAAATCCGGTTGAGGGCAAAATAATTCTTTTTCCAGGTATTGCATCATGAGCTTCAGAAACATGATCTATTAATGATGAATATGAATCAGCTCGTAGATCACCTTGATGGTGTCTGATGTAATTTAAATCGTTAGCCTCTGCTTTCACATATGCATCAACAAAATATTGTTGAGTTAGTTTTCCGCCGCTTAGAATCGGACTAAACTGATTTCTAATCGAGAATAAATACGAATAATACATTTTCAAAGTTACACGTTTCCGCTTATTAGTTGCTACAGGGGCTTCAGCAGGATTAAAAATTGCCAAGTCGGCTGCAAGTTCATCAGCCACTCTTGCTTTGTTTCTTCTCGTATTGCCAGTATTAATCAGGGTCAAATCTTCACCCCAACCTTGTTCCGCATTAGGATAAAAAATTGGATATGTCATCGAATCTAAATTTTTATGGAGAATGCTAATTCTTTTAGTTCCATGAACATTTTGTCCTCTTGATCTTAGGTGAACCAATAGATCTCTTTCTAGTGGGGGTTCTCCATCTGTGTTGCTAAAAATAACTGCAACTTCATTGCTCCGTTGGACATTATATCGCCTTGGATCAGAATTTCGGTTTTGTAAAATGGCCATCGAAATCTGATTTTCTACTCGTCCTTCGCGAGCTGCCTTATCTTTCTCCTCCTGTTCAACTTCATATAACATTTTGTATGCTTTTGCAAGATCATTGTGCTGCATTATATCAAATAATTTTGTCATTATGCGCTCTTTACAACTTGCGTTGGCTGGTTGATTCATTCTCTGGGCAGTAGCTTGTTCTTGATCAAGAATATAAATTTGAGCATACTTCCTAGGTTCACTCCCTTCAGGATGTAATGTTCCTGTTCTATGGTATATTTGACCATGGATTCTAAAGCAGTACGGGCCGAAACCTGGAGGTGCTCTAATTTGAGCTCCAACAGATGCAAAACCAAATGCACTATTATAGGATCGGATGTTATCAAAAAAGTGCTTTGAATCAGGGTCTGTTCCTGTCAACAATCCCTTAATGTAATCATTGGTCTGAATTTCGGGTAATTTTACTTTACCCTTATTACAACAAACAGTAAATTTTCCATCTCCTGCTCTTTCGTTTTCAAAATGAATAGCATTGCAGTCATTGCAAATAACATCAAATTGTCCAATATTGTGTAAGGGAAATTGAGACTCGTCTATTTCGTTGATTAATGCCATTCGGCAAGTAGCTTGTATTCTGCGATCAGCTGCATTAATTCGATTAGTTCTCCGCCGTTCTAGCCTTGCTAAAGTCTCGGGGACAGTTTCGTTTTCCCTAGATTTTGCATAACTTCGGGAGTTCGTGAGATGTCGAGCCGCAGTCTGCTCTTCGCTTTCATTTTCTCTCTCTAGTCGCTTTCGTGCAGCATCTTTTGATCGTTTAGGCGATGGTGCACCCATGTCATTCTGGGACTGCGAAGCATCATCTCTTACAACGAAGGTCTGTTTCCTTCTGCTCATTGTTACTAATTCAGTCCGTTGTATAGATTAGGAAATTAATTAATAAATGACCGAAGCCTCTCAATGTTGGTCTCAAAGTTAGTCTCAAAGTTGGTCGAAGCCTCTAAAAGTTGGTCTCAAAGTTGGCCGAAGCCTCTAAAAGTTGGTCTCAAAGTTGGCCGAAGCCTCTAAAAGTTGGTCTCAAAGTTGGCCCAAGCCTCTAAAAGTTGGTCTCAAAGTTGGCCCAAGCCTCTTAAAGTTGGTCTCAAAGGTGATTGACGCCTTTCAATTAAAAAATCACCGAAGCCTCAAAGATGGGCGAAGAATGAAAATGAAAGGGACTGGCCTCAGGGGAGCGTAGGCTGGTAATTAAGTCTCAAAATGTGGGGGAGGAGAATGGAAACTAAGCCACTTCGGCCTAGGGTGTAGCGCAAGCTACAGTCGTCGATCCTTAAATTTACAGATTGCTGTTAGTATCAAATTGTAAACAAAATATTTAGCCCAGCAAAAAAATAATCATAGAACAGATACTCACTTTTAGCTTAGCCTTAGTCTTAAGCATGTATTAGGCTAAGGTGACACACAGGGAGTTATGAATTCCTATAATATAAATGCAGTTAAATTTAGTATGATGCAAAGGGACAATCATAAAGCTGATGATTTATTTATGAATCACTTACCTAGTGGAGACTACGACGGAGCAGAAAGAAGCCAGAGGATTTGGAAGTCACAACTGCTGTTGGCAGTGCTGTGGAACGATCGACACTGCAAAATATGAACTATTGTAAATACCACTTGTTTGATGTTTATAAAAATTGTAAACAACAAGAATTAGAACTAGAATTCAATTCTTGCCTTATCCGTCCTGAAATGAGGGAAATAGGAGCAATGCGAGATTTACAAATTTGAGCGCGAGTTTTGATAATCAAAACAAAAGTTTACAAAATTCGATTAATTCGGCTATTAACACAATTTGTTCGGAAAGATAATGCTTGAACAAACCATAGAATAGTTTGTAAACAATTTATTATTTTAACTCACCTTGAAAACCCGAAACGAAACGAAATTTCTTTTTCCAAAATTGGCGCCTGGGTTATTGCCTAAATTGACGATTAATTGGCTGGAAATACTTTGAACATCAATTTCAAAGTCAGTGTGATAAACAACACAAATACTTTTGAAAACAAATGCGTTATTTTTTTTGCTGTAGAGCGGAACAAAATTTCCACACAACCATTCTCGATAAAGGTACGCGAAGTGACCTAAAAACGTGCTAGCAGTGCGTTGAAACGTTTTAGTCGCTGTCACACCTTTGCATAACGTTTTGGGAAGAAATGCCAAAATCACCATCTAGCGGCGAAAAATGCAACATTGTACCCCAAAAAGCCGATAGGTGGAGCGGGCGAGTAATTTGGATAATTATTGGGCAATGCGAGACACATGTAATCAAGCGCCAAATTCAATTGTGGACACGACCCACTGCACAATTCTTGGTTCTGATATTAGGAGGTGTAGTAACTTCAGTCAACCAAAGTCAAGGGGTTTTAATATCCTCCGGGAACCGTGGTGCCGTGACCAACTCTGTGTAAGTAAAGGACTGTGCAGAAAGAATGTAATCGATGTTAAGGGGGGTTAATGCACCTTATCCTATATCCTTTCCTTAAAGGATATAGGGGGTTAAAATTCTCCAAAAATCGATCACATGCTTTATGTACGGCCCTTAACGATACTTCCATAATTTGAAGTTAGCTTGGCAATCCTTTCTTACTTTATAAGATAAAGAATTTCTCTCTAATCCCTTCCAGTCTTTCATCCGCTAGCACATCGAGTAAATCAGCTCTCGAGATGCTGACTGACATGAGTGTCACCAGAAGTGATCTTCCAGCCTTTATAGAAGAGCACGAGAAACCTCCATCAAAGAGGAAAAAATAATTTCGATAGAGTTTAGAGATTCTAGTTTGGATTTGGTTTAAGATTTTCAATGTTCCGAGTAAAAACATATATGCTACCTAAAATATTTATTCTTGTATTTCCTTTCTTGAAATGCTTTATCATTTCAATCTCAAGTTACACCTTGTAATTTGGAGAAATCTGTACAAAGTTTGCTAAAATTTTCTATGCATTTGCAATAAAAAAATTTCGTCAAGTAATCCCAATTAATATTTTCTCTACAAATTTTTAGCGTAATTCATCATCATTACTACAAAACCCCAAAATGATGCATCAGCGGATCTTGACGTACATGCATACATTTACATATAATCAATAAATGATTTCGCATTGGAAAAATAAAATAAACTTGTGGATTGAATTTTTTACACATAAATCGTTTTACATTTTACATGCAGTAATTGATAAATCGGATTGTCAGGAATATCAGAGGTCAACCCAGACAAATTTGCCGGCGTGCCAATTTTGAATGATTTTTGGCAGCGTTCTCTGCTCGGCGCGGCGCCCCAATGTTGTATGTGAAGAAAATCAGATTTATCGGCGCGTAAAATGTTACCGGCGTCCGGCAGCGTACAATTGGTGAATATGCTTTCTACATATCTCAGAAAGGTTTTTTGAAAAAGCTAACTTTTTACAATAGCTTTCAATTTACATGAACTCAACTTCTCGCGTGATGATGACGATAGCTGTGCGAGTGCACACATAATTTATGTACATACATCATGTATAGCTTTTGGTAGATTTTAGTCGCTCGTACAAGTTGAAAATAAATAACATGATGGAAATGAGACGGAATAAATATGTGTAGTACCCCATGCAAGGATCACACTCACCGCCCATAAATAAATGTGTGATAAATTGATGTTGGGGCACTCGTTCTTGTCTTTTTGTGTGTATCGCATCCTGTGATTTTGTTGCTGTTTTTACAACTATTATCCATTACGTGTCCTTGCTCGTATGTAAGAATGACACGGTTCTATAGGGTTCGCCTGTACAAGAATGATACGCTGCAACGAAATGCAACTTTATTCAAACAAATTTCAAATAACTGTGAAAAAATCTGCAATTGAAATGTCTCTTTTATCGCCATTAGTGTATTTTGTGTTGCATCCTCTCCTCCCGTTCGACACTCGACTATGATTTTATGACTTGTGATAAGTAAGTTAACGTGATTTTGGGATGAAAAATTTGGTCAGATAATTAGTTGCCAAGGCGAGAGAAAAGACAACGTTTTCTTGTGTAAGGATTTATATAAAACGATTCATGCCTTTATTTTTCGGGTTAGCGAGAGAATGGTGACAAAAAGTAGCACCTTGTTAGTTCTGTTGTTAGTAAATCTGTCAGTCGACTATTTACATGAAAACCAAATGAATAAATTTGAATGACAATATCTGTATGTTCATATTTAGATACCAGAAAATCTACACATAAATTAGCTAAGATTTATTAAACTGGTCCTGGTAGATGGGGCAAATCGAGAAAAATTGCCTTGACCAATTAAAAAAATTAGGATTTTTTCAATAGTCGAAGACAACATCAACTATCGCTTAGCAAACGTGGCTTGGAAAGGGTACGGTTTTAAAACTATGCCAGGTCTCATTTCCAAGCTGGGTACTTCTTGACCTTTCGGGACGCTCAACTTGTACCGCTGCAAGAGTGAGGTGATTCCCAAAAATGCAACAATGTTCGTTTGCAGTTCTCCAGGACAGTTTCTCTTCCCTGAAGAAACGTTAATAAAAAATAAATAATACTTGGAAATTATAAAATCATGCAAATTTAAAAACTACAAAAATTTTAAACTCGCCGAATGAAAAGGAAATAATTTTTCCCGCATTGACGACCTGTCCAGCCTTGTCGAGGAAACGTTCCGGTCGAAATGCTGCTGGATCAGGCCAATCCTCCTTATTTTCATAGTACAGCCGTGTGTCGCTTATGATGATTGTGTCCTAGCAATCATGAATACATAATTAAATACCAAATATCTGTATCACAGATAAGCATAGGGCGGGTATCTAGATCCCAAAAATTTAAATATGTGTATTGGCACACATTTCTACGTTTTCAGATATGTACCAAATGTTTCCGCTATAATCTGAAAAATACGTATTTTATCGGCATTTTTTTTCAATATACACATATTCTGTAAATATTCCAAAAATGATTTTTTTACTTTGAGATATTCGACCACAAAAAATTCCAGTTCATTACATTCAAAAATACAAAACTTTGCGAAAATTATTTTTTTTTCTTGGTAGTTAGTTTGTAAATATTTTGCAATTTTTTTATAAAAATGAAAATTTGATGTTGAAATACTAAATTAATAATAAATACTAAAGGTTACATAATTGTGCCATAATTATAGTGTTTTGACGCATTTATCTTCATACCTTTTGAATAATGTAGTTCTTATAGGCAATATCCGACAAGGCACGACGAGGGAGCAAGTTCTGGACGAATTGTCCCTTCCGATGCGCCTCCAAGAAGAAGGCTTAGATGTACGGCATTCTAATTAGTAAAGAGAAGAATGAATATGCCTAGTTATTTACTTGAAAATGTACGGGGTGGTTTAAACGTCACATTACAGTGGAAAATTTTCCAATTAGAAAATCAGTAAATTTCCATTACCTTGGTAATTATCCAAATTTTGCCTCTTAAAGTCAACATTTTGAGGATTTATATAGCAAGGTTGATATTAAAGAGAGTTGGATAATCAACAAAAATCTCAATCCAAAATCCTCATAACTAACATTGCGATGGTGTGAAGTGTAACCCTCCGATTTGGCTGAAATTTTGAAATTATCTGATCCATGTCAATACAACCAACGTTTCTTGAGGCAGTTTGTGCGATGGTCAGAATTTTCCAAAATATTTGAGGGCAAAGTAGAAAAACGGGTGATTTTTCCTGGCGGAGAAAGCAAACTCAAGTTCCATTTACTTCCGGTGTTAAAAATCGCATGTTTTTTTTAAATTTGGCCTCAAATATTTTGGCAAATTCTGACCATCGCACAAACTGCCTGAAGAAACCTTTAGTTGTATTGACATGGATCACATAATGTCAAAATTTCAACCAAATTGGAGGGTTACACTTCACACCATCGCATTGTAAGAGAGATTTATGGACTATTCCCTTTGCAATATTTTCCATTGAACCACGTGTACATTTCTGTAACAGTTCAATGCAAATGAGGTAATCCTACACACTTTTTCTTATCGGAAAAACTAAGGTCTCCTCCATCCGGTGAAACTTTTAAAATTTCTTGATAAACTTTCTCCTGTACGTCCGGATAAGTTATGAGGAATAAAATTACGATCAATATAAACGTGTTCGACGTGTCGGTACTGGCGAGCATCAAATCTTGAAATGTAAGAAGAAAATTGTCAGCTAAGCAAAAGATTAGTTAATTAATGGAATTAATAATTAAGTCAAACTATGTAATGCATAATTTAAATTTAAGTACAATTAAAAATTTTAGGATCCGTGGTACAATTTTGGACGAAAGCTTCCAATAAATTTTTTGGCGTTGTGACCTGCACTGTCTTCATTTTTGCATCAGTTTCGTTGAACAAATTCTGCAAATTGGACGATAAAGTAGTTATTCTCTGTTCATCATGGTCAGGCACTTCATTCAGATAGATAAATCTTATAATTCATATTTTATACATTATCACACTCTTAGAAATCCAATATTTCCAAGTGGTATTCATGAATGACTGCACAGAAGTGGTTTTGATAAGTAATACGGTAAGTAATATTTTGGTATTATAGTTTTACCATAGCGGTAGTACATTTTTACGGATCGGTACATATAATTTTAACACCAAGCTGTTGTAGGAAATGTAATACCGCGAAATCAGTACCTGCGGGACTACATACATATACCAGATTTTGAACAGTACATAACTCGTCAAAGTTAAATCTACTGTTTCGAAATTTCGCCAAAAATATATAACACATAGGATTACTAAAGATTTTACATAAAGGACTAATTATTTAAAAATTTATTTTGATGTTCTTACTTGCGCAATTGAATTGCACGTCTGGAAAAAGTCCATCTGCACATTGTATCCTAATGCGTTTGGAAAGATAAATCTCAAAAATGGAAACGCATTTACGATTCCGGTCCCAAAAACGCTGACTCGAACGAAAGCATCTCCTTTCTCGGAGAGGATTTTTATAGACGGTTCGTCTTCTGGGGACAGACGACCAACTATCATTTGCCACATGATGGAAAGTATGGAATCGTTGTAGAGAAGTTCCACATCGAGGTCACAGCTCGTCTTTTCAAATCCTATCTTATCATCAATTGAGGCGAATAAACGTTTCGATGCGACCTACTTAGAAATTTTATGTTTGGATTTCTTAATTTTTAAATTTTATAGGATTAGTTTTTTGTTTTACTTTAATAAAACGTTCCATATCAGAAGATTTGCCAAAACCGAAATCTTTCAACGTTTTAAACGTCCAAGGTCTCAACTTTTCCCAGACTTCTCCTTCAGAAAAAGAGATTCCTAAATTCTTATGGAAACATCGATCTGCAAACATTCCTGAAAAATCGCGAGCAAATGTTGCCTCATTGGAGAGGATGGTTTGCATGGCTTCCTTTGAGGTGAGCACGACTGAAATAAATTTTTAATTTGGCATAAGTCTTTAATTTACATAATTAATCTATTAATTTGCATACTTAAAATTGCACGATTAAAATTATAGGCTAAATTGGATATGAGAACATTTAAAATCTGTATTTATTTTCTACATAAGTCCTCCGGACTCACCTGACTTTTTAGATCCGATCCTTAAGGAATATATTTCTCCATATTTTTCAGCCAAGTTTCCCATGGCTAAGGTCATTTTATCCGACGCGTTCGCCAAATCTGGCAAATTTCCTAGAATTGGCCACGGTTTTGGTCCTGCAGAAAAATCACAAAACTTTACGATTTATAATAAACTCCAGATTTACAACTTGTACGAAATTAGCAAGTTATGGTGAGACAATTCATGTCAACCTTCGTAACTCCGTAACCACATAAACTTCCGCAGATCGACAGCTTACGAACCAAAAACATGCCATTGATCTTCGTACATAACGTTTTGTACATACATATGTTCGTAAGTAAAACTTAACTTAGAAAAGTTTGTAAGTTACGGACTTACGCAAAGACTAAATTCCCATTCTATCTAGGGAAGTGCGCCTAGCGGAGGACACTGGTCGAAAAACGCCGTATGGCTCCGCACGCGAATTTAAAAATAAAATCTTTTGTTAAAGTTTTCGACAAACTTATGTTGACTTCAAAAATCATGATGTATTACAAGTATTATTTTAAATAATGCCCACAACTTTTTTAGGTCGAAATCAAAGCAGACACTTTACATAAAATTTTTCAAAAAATATGATCGAAACTAACCAGAATAGAATTTAGCCGAATTTTCAAATGGGCGGTTTTCTTTTCAGTCAAGGGTCAGAAAGTCTGATATGGCTTCAAATTTAAATCGACAAGCAAGTTTCCTAAAAAATTGGGGAATATGTCAGAAAAGAAATGACCCTGAATTCTTCACTATAAATGACCCCAGTGACCAAAATACGTACGCGAAAAACTGGATCAAATGAGTTTTGGAATCCACGGTCATTGGTCATCATCTTCTGCAGAAAATTATTTTTTGGCTTAACGTAACTCGCTGTCAATAAGTCAAAATTCCTAAAAATTGCCAAAAAGTTAAAAAATTTTGATTTTTTTGCCGAGAGGAAATTGCCCAAAACTTTCCCCGATGTGGTCACATTGAAAAAGCCGGGACGGATTTTAAACGCTAATATCCTAAGAAATACAGAATGGATGGACTGATTTCAACCGAATGTGGTAGCAAGCTAGCTCCAGGTGGGTGAGAAAGTTTTTTTTGAAGTTTTCAGGAAGAAAGTGGTTGTGGAAGCCACACACGAAGCAGAGCAAACTATGGTTGAGTGTGATTGTAGGGTAGGGTCATTACTTTATCATCGTAAATTTTTAGTACACCCAGTCCGCTATATTTCCAGATATCCACATTTTTATGCCAGTCTCTTGCGCTAGATGCACTTCCCTATATGTATTTGTTTTTAATTTTCGTGAAGTTTTCACAATGTGTGCACGTATGTAAAATTGAACGTATTAAAAATTACATACCTGGTGGTTCCTTGTCATCATGATTATTTTTTAACAGCAAATAGTAAAGTATCAGGAAAGCAGTGATTCCAAGAGCGCAATAGAGAAACATCTTTCTCCCGTGAAATAAATTTTGCTACTACCCCGACCTTCAATAAGATGCGATTGCATACTTAATAAAACTTTTAGGGGAGGCTAGTCCTCAATCAAGCATACATATGCATGTCACATACATAGGCGTAGCTGTTATGTAATCACTAAATTTCATAGACTGTGAAAACTTGCATGTATGTATGTACATAATCGCAAATATATGTATTGTCCCGGACAAGATAGCAGTAAATTCTACCTGCACGGAATATTTGCACATGTTGCCTTGAACTGCGCAGAAGAGGACGGCATGGATATGAAATAATCGAGCTGCTTTGCCATTGCCACGACAAAAGCTGTAAATTTCCACCCGGATGGTGATGATAAAACTTGCACAAACAAAAATCTGGACGTGTAATTAAGAAAAACTGGATTGGGCATTTCACAATGACATATATAGCACTTTACTAAATACATTGCCAGCAATTTTGTTGGGAATAGTGTGGCATGACACGTGACAAAATAAGTGATACTTACAGATGTACGTACATTTACATTAACAAAAAATTTAAGACCATATGAGATGAACCGAACTGTTTCATGATGGAGTGATCAATCCTGATGAGGAGTTGAAAAAACTGAATCAAACTTATAGCGAATTTACTGATATTAATGTTCAAAGATGAAATACGTTGGAATTTGACTAAAGAAAGTTAAATACACATATGTAGATGCATGCATGCATGCGTGTGTACATCTGTACCATGCGTAATTGTGGATACAATTCAAGCTTTGAAGGCTTTTAGTTTTATTAACTTAAACCTTTAAATTAATAAAACTAAATTTCAATATTTCTATTAACATTCAGAGCATTACCATGTAAAAGTTTTCACATTATAACTTGTACCTGACGTTGTAACGTTCTTGGTCAGACTGAAGGTGGACATTTCGATACCGCTGAAAAAAATAAACCCCACCAAACCCGACAAGACCCAGGACGGACAAGATTGCCAATATAATCAGCAGAATGTCCCAACCTGGTGAATCCGATGGCTGTTCGTCCCCTTGCGAGTTGCTTTCTTTTTCATGAACGTCCAAGTTAGACTGATTGGTCACCCGTTCTTCTAACACCGTCGTCGTTGTCATAGTCGCAGTTGTAGCAGGCGGCTGGGTCGTCCTTGGGGTTGTTTTTGTTACGAAGGATTGCATGACTGTTGGACAAGTATTTCCGCAAAGTGAGAACGACTGGGTGTAAAAGGCAGGAACATGCCCATGATGGAAGCCCCACCACCATAAGCCATGCAGGTTTGGATATCCTGGCCGCAATTGGACCGAGTTCCCCCCACACGAGAGGTCTCCATGTAATTCGACACAGGTGGTTGTGGCAGTTCCTGAAATTTTAATGGACATCCTCCCAGTCGGAAGTGACGGAAGTGTGATGCACTGCATTCCAGATATTGAGAATGTATAATTGGTTCCTGTATGAAATGCTCAGAATGTGAATTTGTTCTCACAAAATCACTTGATCATATAATCAGGGTACGCTGCCTCGGGGTTGTGTGGCGTTGGAGTTTTTGTCCGCTTTTATGCTATCAAATTTCCGGGAAAACCCAATGCTTAATGGGTTGTTGCGGGTTGTTCATAGATTCTTGAAATATTTAGGGCATATTGAAATAAAATTCTGAATTATTCTGGATTCAGTATCAAATTTTGAGCATTTTTATGTTCGACTTGAATTGCCAAGTATTTAGCATTATTGCTTTGCTTTAATGGTCACGCTAAACATTAACTCGTCACTTAAAAATCCAATGAAAATATTTAAAATTGCATGCTAAACTAGAACATTGAATTAGTTTTACTCTAATAATATGTAATTCTAATATGAAATTTTACTTCAGCCCACAAAATCAACAAAAACCCACAAAAATCCAAAAACCCAGAAAAACTCCGGGACAACACCCGAGGTTGGGTTTTTCTAGAAAAACCTCGTATTTTTCCGAACCCTGATCATAATATTTCTTTGCACCTTTATAGGTCCCCTGATCATAAAATGTAACATTAGTTGGAATATCCCTCCTTATTCCGGCCCAATTTTGAGGATCGCATTTTTCCAAACACGGCCCGATTGAAGTAACCATCATTTTTTCATTGGCGACCAAAATGTCGTCCTCCCAACGATGTGCTGCCATGTCGTCGACATATTTGAAATAACCACTAGTTCGAAGTCGGATGAATTGTCCGACGCAGTTTTCTTGGGAATAAATGTTGATACAGTTCCCTTTTGTTTCAATTTTATGGATGTCACCAGATTCCGATTTGGGTATGGCGGGAATGCAACGTTCCACGTTAAAAATTCTTGCTAAAGATTTAGAAAGAAAAACCGGGCTACATAAATATTTAAATATACGCGAAAAAGTAATGTACATATATTTATGTATCTTATGGAATTGCATAAATCCGTCATTATGAGGAGACGAAAACTCCTTAATGCAGTTTAATAAGTCAATCCAAATACTTTTTATGCTTTTTTCTTACGAATTGTCGTATTGTCATCTATGAGGTGAATTTCAATGGTTTGAGCAAATCCAAAACTTGATTGAATTCCGATAGTCATAAGTAGCACTGTTATCTTTAATATTCTTGACTCTGCAGTATGCATTTAGTAAACTTATATTATTAATAGTAGTGTAATTAATAATTGTTATTAATTTGATTGATAATCAAATCAGAAAGAGCTATGGACGTGTTGATTATTTACGTATGTATTTGTTACATACACACAACGTAGTTTGTTACACACACAAGTAACTAATCTGAAAAATGATACAAATTTTGTCAAGATTTGTACACAGATGTTGTACAGTTTGCATGGAGGTTATATATACTTCATATTCTACATAAATATAAAAGTGGCGAACAATAATCCAAGCATGTTTAACTTAATCAACCACCACTTACTCAACATCGATATGGCCAAGAAAATCATAATTAATATACATATCATGTAATGCAAAATTCGTGATCGTCTTAACTATCTACGACATATATGAATAAATTAGTTAACCATCCCGTTACCTGAAGATACATATCTAGGTTTGACGAAGTATGCCATCCCATATTGTGTATAGAAATTAATAATTTTGCAAATTCAGATACACACTGTACATATAAATATTTCCTGATCAGAGTTTGCTTGAAGTGTTGCCTTAACTTGATGGATAGCACAGGCCTGGACTGGATAAATGCGTAAGCAATCTCGACAAAGTGTGACAAGGTCGATAGCCTAGTAAATGTATAACATTCATAATATGATTGTGTATTTGATGTGTGTTTGTGAAAATGATCAGCTAAAACAAATGATAAAAATATACGCATGAATTTACTGATAACTGATGTTCAGTATGCATATTTGAATTAAGTTAAGCTTATTGGCGTCGCGTAATTGAAGTCATAGTGGTTGTCGTTGTGGTGGTTGTTGTCGTCGTTGTCGTTGTAGTTGTCGTTGTCGTTGTCGTTGTCGTTGTCGTTGTAGTTGTCGTTGTCGTTGTCGTTGTAGTTGTCGTTGTCGTTGTCGTTGTCGTTGTCGTTGTCGTTGTAGTTGTCGTTGTCGTTGTCGTTGTAGTTGTCGTTGTCGTTGTCGTTGTCGTTGTCGTTGTCGTTGTCGTTGTCGTTGTCGTTGTAGTTGTCGTTGTCGTTGTCGTTGTCGTTGTCGTTGTCGTTGTCGTTGTAGTTGTCGTTGTCGTTGTCGTTGTCGTTGTCGTTGTAGTTGTCGTTGTCGTTGTCGTTGTCGTTGTCGTTGTCGTTGTCGTTGTCGTTGTCGTTGTCGTTGTCGTTGTCGTTGTTGGCGAGGTTGTTTCCGTTGTAGGTGTGGTAGTCGTCGTCGTCGTTGTCCTTTCGAACGTTGTTGTTGTCGTTGTGGGTGTGATTGTTTCCGCTGCAGGTGTGGTTTCTTTCATTGTGGGCGTGGTTGCTGTCGTTGTGGGTGTGGTTCTGGTCGTAATGGGTGTTGCTTTTGTTGCTATAGGCGTGGTTATCGTCGTTGAGGGCTTGATTGTTGTAGGTGTGGTTGTTGTTGTTCTTGGCGTTGCGGGTGTGTTTGTCGTCGTTTTTGGGCTGGTTATTGGTCGCGTGGTTATTGTGGTGGGCGTAGTACTTGTCATCGTGGTGGTGGATGTACTATTCATTATTGAGCAGTTGTCCAACGATGTTGGGCAAGCATATCCGCAAGGTGAGATTGACTGGACGTAATAGAAATATCTTTCCCATCATGGAAGCCCAACCGCCATATTCGATGCAGGAATGGATATCCTGGCCGCAATTGGACCGAATTCCCCCCGCACGAGGGGTCTCCATGTAATTCGACACATGCGGTTGTCTTAGTTCCTGAAATTTTAATTGACTCCCACAACTTAAAGGGGTGAAGTTGTGATGCACTGCATGCCAGCTAGTGATGTATAATTGGCTCCTGAAATATTCGAGACGTCAATTGGTTTAATTTTCTCTCACAAATTGAGCTTATCATATATGTACCGTTCTCTACTCACCTTCATACTTCTCCACGTCATACAGGGTAACATTAGTTGGGATATCTGTCCTCATTCCAATTTTGAGGGTCACATTTCTCAAAACAAGGTCCGATTGAACCAATTATCATGTTTTCATTGGCAACCAAAATGTCGTCCTCCGAACGATGTGCCGCTATGTCGTCCACATATGTGAGCACAGGAATTGTTTGAAGTCGGATGAATTGACCTGTGCAGTTTTCTCGAGAATGAATGTTGATACAGTTCCCATTTGTTTCAAGTTGAGAGATGTCGCCAGATTCGGATTTGGGTATGACGGGAATGCAACGATCCGCGTTGTAACGTACTGCCAAATATTTAGAAAGAAAATATGGATAAATATTCCGATTGGTGCACATACTGTATATCTAATGCAATTGCATAAATCGATTTAAAAAATAAAATTCGAAATAATTTAATGTAAATTTATTGTTATATAAATATTGTTATATAAATATTTATTGTTATATAAATTTAATGTTAATTTAAAATAATTTAATGTTTAATACAGTAATTTAGTGAAAATTCGAGCCAACTAATTTTTGTTTATATTTTTACCTATTGACTTTGTGTCATTTGTGACATGAATTTCAATGTTTCGGGGAATTAAGGACGCGAAATTTAGCTGAATTCTAACCGTGATAAGCAGCACTGCTATTACTACCAGTCTTGACTTCATTTTGTATTAAGTTTTGTATTTTGTACATTTTGTAACTTCTTTTAAATTCCTTGATTTACACTTATGTATTACACAAATTTTACAAAGTATGCAAAGTTAGGCAAGACTTGTGCATAGTCAAGTATTCACAGGAGGCTAAATGGTTAAAAATCATCCAAACATGTTCAATTTAATGAACCAGAGCGTAATAAGTATCGACATGTTCCCAAGAAATTAATAATCGCGAAATATGTAAGCATGTATCACGTACTACGAAACGCGTGGAGGTCTTGTAAAAAAAATAAGTTAACCATTCAGTTATGTATGTAAAGATGGGTTTGTACAAGCGTCGTATCCCGTATTCCTGTACAAGTAAATGATTTTTTACTGCTGATCAAATTCCAATGTGCGTATATATTATGATTCATGAGATGAGATGGTGAGTAACCGTCCAGCATAATGATATATATTTCTGAAAAAAAACATCTTTGCTTCTCTTCTCCACTCTTTTTGTTGCCTGTTTATTTTAATCGGTGCAGAAGTTTGGTACAGAATTAAACAAATTTTCCTTTGCAATGTATGTATGTACAAAGGAGTATTTATGAATGACATGCACTTCTCTACACATTGCCAACTTAAGTAGACATGAGTCATGTCACATGAGCAGTTTTGACAAAGTGTTTATGCAAATGCTAGCACGTGCTTTAATCGCTAGTACTTGTAATTGAAGAGATCACGTGACTGAATTATCCAAAGTATGTACATAGTATCCTATTTCATACAGGGCGAAAGTACTTATAATATAAATATTCTGTATATGTATTACTCCATTTTATTTTAAACCACATACATATTTTTGTTTTTTATTTTATTTTATTGATGTCATTATTATATATGTAGTAATTTACTACGAAATAATGACTTACTTACCATTAGTAAGTACACAAGTACGTACTTGCATATGCTATGTACTTATTTCAATATAAAAAAGGTAAGTAGAAATTTTAGACCTAAAGTCCTTGGATTCACGTCGCAATTCTAATTCTAATTCTAATTCTAATCCTCGCAATTCAAATCGCACAGTTTTGTATTAAAAAACATCTAATCACACGAAAATATCAAATTGTTTTCAAACAAGACCAATTTTCGTCTTAACAACAACAATCACGTCCACGTGGCACTTATCTTTCCATTGAATTGCCAAAACATATTCCAATATAGATATTTGCAACGATGCTAAGACCCGCATATAAAATTGTTGATCAATTTTAAATCCAAAAAATAGATCATGTTGCAGTGATATAACGTACGTACATATGTATGTACATGCACGGGAAAATAATAAATATGTAGGCTTGGAATAATTTTCATGAAGAACAATTTGGTTTCAATTTCCTGCAAAAGTTCAGGTAAAGCCATTTCCAAATTTAAACGAAATATTTTCAAACGACGACGTCAAACAAGACAACAATCCTGCTAATAAATATTGTATTTTGATCTTTTGTATAATTAGGTTTGACCTTCATAAGTTTAATAGTGTGACTAGAAGTTTGACGTCACTTTGTGTTGATCATTTTGTTCGAGAAACCTTTTGCTGGTGAGGTACATAAATCAAATAATTGTGAATATTGCAAGTTAACTATGTAAATACATATTTAATATAAACCACTATCTGGCTAACCTGGAAAATCAAATTGATTGATTGGGCTACATGTGTAGATAGATAAATCGCTGAAACTCGACGCAATTAAGGTCCACGGAAAGGCTTCCAGAATATGAAGAAGATTCTACGCATTTCAAGCAGCCTGAAGTTTTGCACATGTAAAAAACTATTTACTAAAGTTATTATACCAAGTCCACCTTATTGTCTAAATACATACGCCTATATTGTGAATATTTACACACTTCCGCCCGAGAAAATTTTATTTAATTATTTGTGACAATATTTGACAAATATTTGCATACTTAAAATTAAATCTATGCATTTAGTATTTACACAGACACAAAATGCAATTTGAAGGCGTAGTAGTTTAACTCTGTCAGCTTTAAGTGAAGCATATAAAAATCATTAAAACGAAGATTTCCATACGCGAAATCCAAATTGCTTGTTCCAACCAACCCAAAAATCATGAGAAAAATCATTATTTTCCGTCGGGTAGAGCGCCACCTTAGAATAGGAAACTACTTCTACTGCATTTTTGCAACATTTGACACCATGGGCGGAAAGATAAGTTTAATTTCGAAGAAGAAAGAACGACTCGTGTTATCCTTCACAGTTTTGCAACTCATGGTTATCATCGTTCGAATCTGGTCGATCGCCACGACGAGGGCGAATCTTCTAGAAAGTATTTTGGGTGTTGCAATTGCCTCCTTGACAGTTATTGGATTCGTGGTGCGATGTGACCCGGTTCCGGATTATGTACAAGTGCAATTCCTGAATTATGTATTTACTTCGAAAGGTGGGTTCTTCAACCAGAACATTATGTAAATATGAACATGCCCTAAATCCACGTAGGACTTAACCTTTACAGAATTTGAGAATTCTGAGCAACTACACCACTGACAATCCCAAAGTTCCCCGTAAACATAATTTGAGGGAATTCGAGACTGGCAGTGGCGTAGTTTCTCAGATTTCTCAAGATCAATCCTGCGCAGCTTTAGAGTACTTACAATGGAGGTCTCCCAACGTATGCTCACAGATTTGGACCATAGTAGTGTCAATCGATCACAAATATAATTAGTATGAAATTTGCAAATGGAACTATCTACCAATGCGCAAGTTTGGCGAAGATATTTGCATAAAAAGCGGGAAAAATACGCAGCAAATTTGGAAAATGACAAATTTGCCAGCCTTGGGGGTGCGTCTTCTCCTCTTTTTATGCAAATATCTCCGCCAAACCTGCGCATTGGCAGATAGTTCCATTTGCAAAGTTCGTACTGATTATATTTGTGATCGATTAATACTAGTTTGGTCTAAATCTGTGAGCATACGTTGGGAGACCTCCATTGTTGGTTATACCATTTTTTTGAGTTCAATCATACGCAGCTTGACGTAATACGCCAAACGTGCAACAAATTCCGTCAAGCTGCTAAATATGTAGCGTTTACCGGTGCGGATATATTTATATTATGAAACTTTCAGATGTACTCAGCGACAAAGCGACTCGTTTTCTGCCCTACTTGGCTCTCTTCTTCAACGTGGTCGAGTTCGGGTACTACAGTGTTTCAACGCTTCTGAGCTTGCTGGCACTTTTCCTCCCTTGCCAACCCGGATTGACAAGCTCGGTCATTTGTTCATCTGACGCAGTTTTGCCGAACGATCTCGTTTTTAAATTTCTCCACATCTTATTCTTTCCCACCGTGGAGTTCCTCATATCCATGCAGGTCACCGTAGGCACTGCATACAACTTTGTGACCGTTCTACTCACAGGCGTCACATTTCTCTGGCTGGAGTGTGCATTTTTCATAAAATGTTACCAAAAGGAATTTGCTTCTTTAGCGGATTACCGGAAAATTCAAATTTTTGAAAAAATCTTGAACTCTTGCACCCGGGAGGGAATCTTCTTGAAGTTTGTTATCCTTATCCCATCGTTACAAATGTTGATATCCTTCGTGGTGATTAAGATGTTACATTCAGGTCATGATTTCCTAGCGGTTATGTTCGTCTGGATGTACGTGATAATACTGGGCTCCACCCTGCTCACCTTTTCTGCAGCGGCGAAGGTCTATGATACGAGTACAAAATGGATCGAGGGATGCAGGGGAGGTGAGAGGAAAAAATATGCGAGGAAAATGCACAGGTCTCTGATTCCGTTGAGGTTATATTTTGGGAACAACTTTGTCGAAATTTTGACTCCGTTGTTGGTCCAAGAATACTGTGTTAGACAGACGGCGACGTTCCTGTTGTTGACCAAATAAGGAAGCCATTTAAACCTGCAAGCGATGATCAACCTTGTTTTTTGTGAAATTTGGAAAATTTCGTACCTATATATTTTGCATGGAGCTGATTTTAAAAATGTACATACATTTGTGTGCAAAAATAAAAACTATAAGGATAAAACGCATAATTTAGACACATTTTGTAGCTATGTAAATATATTTACTTACATAATTACCTAAATATATTATTGCGGATCTGCATATAATTAAATACAATCGTCATTATGTGCCGACACGAGAGTCTATACTGTAACTGGACAAATAAAATGGTCCATGATACAAATTTTGAGTTGCACCTACAAATATGCATGGATATTTTGTAATACATACATGAATAAATAGAATCGAAAATTGTTTTACTCTTAAATACTGAAAATAAAATAAAAATAAGTAAAATTTTAGTACACAAATTTCAGTTCAAATAAAATTTTTACAACTTAATAAAAGAAATCAAGTGCGCATTGGTTAATATATCTGCATCATCGATATACATTGACCATGTTAAATCTTTGTTTTACGTTACATAGTTTATTACCAAAAACATTGATGCTGCAATTTATAATGGAATAATACTAATTATTTATTCAACGAATCAATTCTTACAAGGCTCATAGCCCATAGACTTACAGGCTAACTCCTAGCATGATTTATCCATACATCTTGTAATTTACCTATGCATGCATGTAAGTATTTGTGCATGCAAGTATGTATGTTGTAAATAGTATATTAATTGATCTGTTTGATTTATTATTCTTAAACTCTATTTCAGACAACAGAGATAGATATTAATTATTACGATTTACATTAAACAACAATATTCAACATCGTCACCGAGCTTTGAAATACAATATTTAAGTGCAACTCAAATTCGAGCGAAATATGGTGGTTGTGCCGCAAATTGTTAGTAACACCAGTAAAAAATTTATTTCCGTAAAAATGCATAGCTAAAGCAAAGTAACTACCCATAATAGTGGGATCACACCTGTTCACCTTCATTCATATGAGCGATAGTCATAGGGAATGATAGTGAAGGAGTATGAATTTCGTCCCTATTAAGTGAAGATGAGTGAAAAATTGCAGATGAATGAAGGATTCAATGAAGGATTCTTCCCTCTTTTCATTTTCCACCGAATGCTTAATGCATGGTTGAAGTAAGAAATGAAGTCCGGTGAAATGAAATGAATTTGAACTAAAATAACTGAATGCGAATGACTCAGTATTTATTTCGTCAAAAGCAAGAACGAAATCGTCTGTCTGATACAGAATTCTTGCACAACTAACGGAGTTAGAGGCTCAACAAAATTGCTACCAAACTGTAACCTTAGCGGAATCAGAGAATAGTGAAATTTCCTCTCATACTTCTTCCTCTCACCAGTTTTGCTTTTCGTAATCCAATCCTGACTCGCCCCATACACTTTCCCCGCAGTAGAAAAGGTCAGCACAGTAAATCCAGAGCTGGCCAGATAAAGATAGAGAAACGCCACAGTTAAGAAATCCTGATGGGCGTGTGACATCCTGATCGTCACGTAAAGCATCATCACTTGAAAGGCAGGCATCAGAAGGGCAACTTTTAAAAAAATGCGTTCTCTGGTACAAGAATTTAGTAGTTTCTCAAAAATTTGTACTTTCCTGTACAACTTTTGGTCAAATGTTCCAGTTTTGTAGCGTTTTATGAAAGTTTCGATTTCAATCCAGAGAAAGGTGACGCTAGTGAGGAGAACGGTCAGGATGTGGTATGCCGAACCAACAGCTACTTGGATGAAAATGAGACACTCCAAGGCGGGAAAGATAGCGAGGCGGAGGAATTTGAAGAAGGGGACGTTTATCAGAACCCCCTCTGGCGAGCATAGGATTGAGCTGAGCAGTCCAGGTTGACATGGGAAAAGCATCGTTAAAATGGCAAGGCTCGTGCCTATGACGTAGTAGCCGACTTCGATAACATCGAAAAAGAAGCCCAAGACAGTAAGGACGGTTGCCCATTGTTTGCGTGGATCGATATCTGTGGAGAAAATAAATGAACGTAAATTGGATACAATCATAATTTCTATATGCATGTACGATTGTTAGTCAATTGTTAAAATTATTGGTACTTGATTGATGTGGAAATCCTGCATACATACATTAGATACATACAAGTGAGCGTTTGAACAATGCTTACCTGACAAATCAAATAAAAAACTAGTTCTAGCCAAAAATTAAATATATGTAACCATTACGGTGAGCGTTGAGTGAAATTGGTACTTCAAAACGAGGGTGTTAGCAATTCGAAAAACCTATTTACCTGCAACCCATGCATATTTCCGGCTCGTAATGTGCAATGTAATCCAAATAAATTTACTTTCACAACCAGAAAAAAATCATCGCAAATTTTTAAGCATTTATGTCTTCTTTCAATGGATCGGGTGGAAACTAAAGTGTATGAATCCATATTAAACTTAATTTCGACTATTATAAATCTCATCACAACACAAAATAAATTATTTTAAAAATACATAACGAAAATCACTGTCCCGTATATAAGGTGATACTCATCGAAATCCCGTATTTATTTCAATACTCTAAGGCGGTATTCTTATGTTTCTGACGCTACCGAAGTGGTATTGATCAGTACCGCTATGCTGAATATAATGGCTGGGTGTTAGACTATTACCATTCCGAAACTAAATTTGTATCGATTACTATAATTTTAATACCGAGATATTAATACCAACACCTGTGTGACTGTACTAGACGTCGTGCTTTTAAAATAAACTTACCCTCTGAGGAAAAAAGATAGTTAAGGAATTGCATTTGGACGTAGTCAGGAGGATTATGTCGTAGCAAGAAGTTAATAACGGCCAGTGATGTTAGCGTGTTACCGACAATACTTTCAGACAGGCTTGCCTTCTCTTTTCTAGCTATGGTCCAAATCCTGGCAATGACGAAGAGGAAGTTCAAATCAGTGAAGGCCTTTACGAGTTTTTCCTTTTTTTCGGAAATTGAGGTAATATTTCCCTCTGTTTTGTCCCATTTGGCCGGCACGCCAAAGATGGAGTTGCCAAGTTTGAGGTGACGCTTTACTCGGGAGAGTATAATCAATTTGCTCATTTTTTATAGTTTAGTGCGGTTATTGAGTTTCAATAATTATCGGCTTCAAGAAATTTGGAGACAATTTTGAAAACGTGAACCAATCGCAACTAACTAGCTACTGCCAAGGATTGATCATTCGTACGGGCAGGATGTGATGAATTTCATAACCACTAAATAATGAGATAGTAGCTCTTGCTCTGATAATTAATAATTTACAGGTAACGACTTCGTATGCACACATTCTAAGTTACAAGGCATAGATATATGCATACCTACATGAATTATTAACGAGATCTAAGAACTCTTGTGTAATCAAAATTTGCAATATCTTGCTTGAAGTAATTATTTTGCGGACTGTAAATCATCGGGTAGAGCCACATACATATTGTTCCGCTGTCGGAACTGATATTGATTTGGTAGTAATTTCGTACCAGGTTGGTAATACAGTTGGGTGGCCCAAGAAGCTGTTTTTATAACCTACAAATTTTTTGGACTCGCGCGAGGGGCTACAAATGGTTTAGCAGTCTGCATAAGGTTACATTACTTGATGGTAAACCATTTGTAGCCCCTCGCGCGAGTCCAAAAAATTTGAAAAAAATACCATCAGACGCAGAAAGACGAGTGCAACACATTCCACTATTATGAACCCTGAGGTCGACTCCTCCCACCCACAGGGTCGATGCGAAGTTTCGAGATAGGCACTACAATGTATTCTGCAAAGCGAGAGAGAAGGTTGAAACTGGGATATTGCCCCAAACCCAACTCACTCCTCTGGGCTTGAGGGTAAGCCTTAAGGGTTCCTGGATACCTCAAAATCCGTAGATCGTCGAATGTAAAAATTGGTTATCCAGGATGAAAAATCCGAAATAATCCAATCTGTCAATATCTGTTAACCTAACAGGGATATCTTGACTTTTTACGACTGCCAAACCAAAATCATAGTGGTCCGTTTTTTGTGCATGGCTATGATTTTTCCGTAGTAAGCGGAAAAAGTTTGTAATTATTAAAAAGATTCCACTTGTAATTTATGCATGTATGCAAGTATTTGTGAATATAATTATCTATGTTCAATAGACTGTATTGATTGATCTGCGTTATTTATTATTCACAAAATCATTTCAAGTAATACCGCATACAGAGGTACCTATATTAATTAATTATTACGGTTTACATTAAACAACAATAATATCCATCATCGCTACTATGTATGTACGTCCGACGCTGTATGCTTTAAAATGACGAAATTACAATTCCCAGGGAAGAATTGTGCCTGTGCTATGTACCTTATTCGTAATTTCAGTAAACAATATATTTTGGAAACATGCATAGATGAATTCAAGTATTATCCGGTATTGAGTTACCTACTTGATATTACATACTTACCGAGTTGCCTCCCGACTTGTGGGCCGAATCTACTTTTTCAGACCCATTCCCCCCTAATGGACACTAAAATTTGCGAAAAATAAAATGGTCGGAGGTATCACTTGACACCCTAAATAATTCCGCCTTGCTTACCCTTCAAAAAAGCGAAGTGAGTAATACGGAGAAAGACGTAATTTATAAACTTTTGCACAATACTGGTCTTACGCCAAAAATGGCCGAATCAATGGGAATACATGAGGGTAGGGATTGCCCCTTCTGTCCATTTAAAGATATCAAATCGAGTCATTATTTTAAATGTATCCATTTTCAGCCCCTTTGGCTTTTTATTTCAAAAATTCTGAGCAGAGACCTGACTAATGTCTCTCGATTAGGGATTAATGGGTCTAGAAATATGAAGTACGATAATATATTTATTTATTATGGTCTTTGCACGATATACAAGTCATATGTTCACTTTCTTAATCACTTTGGGGACAATTTTGATTATTTGTCCCACTTTGGGCACATGGTTTTCGGACGAATTTTGTCTGAATTCCATGTTTGCATGCGAGGTGGGAAAGTTTTGATGGGCAATTTCCATCGAAAATGGAAAAAATATAAACTATACACTATGATCAATAATAGAATAAACATTAATCTTAATTTAAAATAATATTTTGATAAAATCTCCCACCTTTAGGTAGTTAAAATATTCTTACACAAGCATGTATTATTCTACAAATCTCTTCCTAAGAACTATTTATTAATTTGTGATTGTACTAACTAACGTGGTCATGAAGCAGAGTGAGTCAGAGGCAGTGTTTAATTCCTACCCCTGATGACACAAGTAAAGTCCTCCTCCCAAGAAGATCCACCGCCGTGGGAGACTGAACTGTAATTAGCATGTAATTTTACTTCTTAGTATTAAGTTGCATTTGGCACATCTTTCCTAAATTCTTTTAAAGAACCTATAGAAATTTCAAAAAATGCGAGCGTACCCGGGTTGGGAAGGTTCTTTATTTTCAGTCATTTCCTAGCACTTGGCATTGGTAAGGTTAGGGATGCGTTGACATACCCACAGCCCCAGGGAGGATCCCAACCCATTACCTGGCGTCGTGGGTATGTCAACAACTTAGGTGTCAGGTTAGGCTGAATCTTCTTATTTCCTTATCATATAAAGCCATTCTTTCAGTTTTTCGTGAATGAATGAAATATAAAATTGTATCTCTAAGTTTTCGGCATATTTTAAATCATGGCCTAATTATAGCAGCATTTGTATGATGATTGTTCCGTTTTTTAGACTAGTTGTGTTTGGAATTCTCATTGTATGAATTAATCTTAAATATATGTAATAAAAGGTTGAAATTCCCTAAATTTATTTGAATCGAAAAAAAATAATAATGGACAATAATGTAACGCAAGACCACTAGTTTTACGTAACGCAAATCTCATTTTCCTCGAAAAATGTTCAACCCAAAATGGATGCTTCCGTCATTTCTTTGTTGGTCAGAATTTGATTGAAGTTTAGTTTTAATTTTTCCTTGTTCTATTTTAATTAAGTAATTGGTGTAACTGCTATATTAACTGATTTTGGCCTACTTTAGTTTGACTGACGTAACGCAGGACTACGACCGCCACTCCTGTCGTCACCTTTTGTAACAACCCTCAGATCCCTCCCTCTTTCTAGTTATACAATTTATGAACGGCCCTTTGGTGTTTAGTTCGTCACAAGCAAGAACGAAATCGTCTGTCTGATACAAAATTCCTGCACAACTAATGGCGTTAGAGGCTCGACAAAATTTCTACCAAACTGCAACCTTAAGGGGATCAAGGAATAGTGAAATTTCCTCCCATACTTCTTCCTTTCGCCAGTTTTACTTTTCGCAATCCAATCCTGACTCGCGGCATACACTTTTCCCGCAGCAGAAAAGGTTAGCACCGTAAATCCGATGCTGCCAAGATAAACATAGAGAAACGCCATAGTTAGGAAATACTGATGGGCGTGTGACATTTTAATCGTCACGTAGAGAATTATCACTTGAAAGGCAGGCACGAGAAGGGCAACTTTTAGAAAAATGCTTTCCCGGATGCAAGAGTTGAGTAGTTTTTCAAAAACTTGCACTTTCCTGTATTCCGCCTGGTCAAATATTTCCGTTTTGCAGCGTTTTATGAAAGTTTCGATTTCAATCCAGAGAAAGGTGACGCCCGTAAGGAGAACGGTCAGGAGGTAGTACGCCGTGCAAACGGAGAGTTGGAGGAAAATGAGAAACTCTAAGGCGGGAAAGAAAGCGAAGTGGAGGAATTTAAAGATGGGAACGTTTACAAAAACCCCCTCTGACGAGCAAAGGATTGAGCTGAGCAGTCCAGGTTGACATGGGAAAAGTATCGTTAGAATGCATGGCATGGCTCGCGCCTATGACGTAGTAGCCGACTTCGATAACATCGAAAAAGAAGCCCAAGACAGTAAGGACGGTTGCCCACTGTTTGCCTGGTTCGATATCTGTGGAGATAATAAAAATGAACGAAAATCCGATACAATAGTAATTTATATATGTATGATTGTTAGTCAATTGTTAAAATTATTGGCGAGCTACGATATCCATTTTTTCGCTTGTCAACTAGACTGATAAATCAGTAATCTATGCGGAAATTATATCCAGTACGGCGAGAATATATTGTGATATTGAAAACCTCAAAACCAGTTGGCCCCAATCCCCGTAATAATTCTAAAAAAAATTTGCAGCTCATGCATTAAAATAGTATCAACCTGTGTTCGTATCTGACTCTAACAAAATGATATTGATAAGTAGTACCGTAAAGCATAAATATAGTAGCTGCATATTAGGGTTTCATCACTTCGGTAGGAAATTTTTACGGACTTGTATAGTTTCAAGACCGAGCGGTAGCAAGTTTAATACCGAAAATCCATTACCTACATGTCATGCCAGATTTTCAACAGTGGACTTACCTTCTGAGGAAAAGATACAGTTAACGAATTGCATGTGGGCGTGGTCAGAAGGATTATATCCAAGCAAAAAGTCAACAACGGCCAGTGACGTTAACGTGTTACCGACAATCCTTTCAAGCAGACTTGCCTCTTTTGTAAGCATGGTCCAAATCCTGGCAATGATGAAGAGGATGTTCAAATCAGTAAAGGCCTTTACGATTTTTTCCTTCGATTCGGAAATTGAGATCATTTTTCCCTCGGATTTGTCCCATTTGGCCGGTACGCCAAAGATGAAGTTGCCCAGTTTGAGGTGATGCTTTACGCGAGAGAGGATAGACAATTTGGTCATTTTTTAGGCTAGATGAATACTGAGTTTTAATAATTATCGGTTTCAAACAATTTCAAGATAAGTTTAAAAATATGATTCGCAACCAAGTGGCAACTGCAAGGATTGATCAGATGTTGACATGCACTGACACGGACGGTATGAATTTCATTAGCACGAAGCAATTAGTAGCTCCTGTCGGGATAATTAATAATTTGCAATTAACGACTTCGTTCATATCTTTTGGTACAATACATACGTAAATTTTTAATTAGATACATATATAAGTAGGCTCGTGTGTAATTAAAACTTTCAATAGTTCCACATAATTAATAAATAGGTATATGTTATTTGTAATGCCGGAACCTATAGTTGTGTTCATGCATATATTGTCCTACGTAGTTCTTCAGTTATTTCAACTTGAAATTTGTAAGGTCCAATATTTTAATTCCTACGAGCTAAATATCATTTCATATTAATGTTGGGGGCCCAGGAAGAGGAATGAATGTATAAATTATTTATTGTCAGCGTCTATAATTCTCGTCAAATTAGTTAACGTCACTTCGCTTATCTTCGAAAGCTTGATATTTTCGAAAAGTGACAACACCATTCTTCCCGCCACAACTCGTCCTTGCATAAATTCGTTTCTAGGTTCCTCGTAACTTATCTTTCATTCAAACCGTTTGAAATTTTGAGCGTGCGTAGTTAGATACATTTAGCAAATTCTAAACAAATTTCAGATTTCTGAATTTATTTCTGAGTGTTTTGATCCCTCCCCCACTAAGATACCTAGTGTCTGAGTTTCTTGGGCGAGAACCTTAAATGCAAACCCTAAACCTATGTCAATATCTGGCGTCATATTCTTCTGCTTATCCCCAAATGGTTCCTGCTACTATGTAATTGAGACTTTGCGGAGGCTGAGAGCCGTGAATTGAGCTTGTTTCCTGTCCAGTGGTTAGAAAATCCGTCGTCATCAAATACCAAAATTTGGGAGTAAAATCATAAAAATTAGTGAAATCTTTATGAAAAACCCGTCTTACTTGGTAGGAAATTAAAACAATGGTATGGAAAAGCTTAAAGAATGGTGTCAGTTGTCGTTCCCCAATATGGTTCCCAACAGATATCTGATGGTAACTTGATTAACATTTACCAGATATCAGATCAGATATCAGATTCAATGTTAATCAATTTACCACCAGATATCTGGTCGGAACCATATTCCCCAATTTAAAGAATTTATCCAATAATTTAATTAAAATTTAGCCAGTTTATTTAGAAATTTATTATATGGAAAGAATAACGGAAACAAATTTCATTTTAATACGTAAATTACTGGTCAAATTTTTAATAATAAATGATTAAATCCCTTTATACTTTAATTTAAAATTGTTCAAGTCGGCACATTCTAACGTTCAGCTTCTTCAAACTTGTCTGTGTCGCCAATCCTATGAAATAAAAATTGTATCAAAAACTATCACGTACTTTGAAATCATTTCTGTAATTCTTTTACCTTTTCATGAGCTTAAACCTGTGTGGTCTGACATTGTAGGGTCCTTCGTAGTAGGTGTTGCCAAAAAGCTTCCAGTCCCAAGGCTCCGTCGAATTTTTATCCCACTTATCCTCGATAAGTCGGCAACCCTCGCACTTTTCGATAGTTCCCGCTTTCACGCCTATAGTTATCGATGGAATGCAAATTAAACATGCACATTAATCAAATCCTGCCGAGAGAAAAATGTAATGAGCGTACTCATGTCAACCTTCGCATATCTCGCATATCTCGCAAATTGAGCATAGCAACATAATTTGCGAAGTTTTGCGAGATATGCGAGATTTCGCAAAAATTTTGGTGCAAAACCATGGGATTTTTTCTCAAATTTACCCAGCAATTGGGCATGTTCTTATTTCGCAAAATTATTTCGCAAACGCCAGCAAGGGAAGTTACAGAAATCCATGGAAACTACATCAAAATAGATATTTTCAGTAGATTTGCGAGATTGGAGAGGAGATTTACGAAGTCATATTTTGCGAATCCCCTTACGACAGAAATATTTTTATATTCGCAAGTTTGCTAAAAGAGTTGCGATGCGAAATAAGACGGTCGTGAGTGTGCCCAATTATTATTTTAATCCCTACATCAACATTATATATTTTTAAATGTGTACAAATTTAAATCCAGTCTGATTTCTACAAAATATTTACCTTTCGCATATTCATCCCACTTGAGTCAAAGGTTCCCATGCATCATTGGCTGAGTGACGGCAGATTTGCAGGGCGTGTTTAGACAATTATTTGCCAAGACGGAGGCCTTCCCACCCTTCCCGTGGGGACAGTGGTACTCAGCATGGGGGAAGCAGGATGGACTGGTAGCTTGTAGCTCGTGGCCGCATAACAGATAAGTCTGGCCCTTGTCAGACGCTAAGGGACGGTCAAGGTTACAGGTGCAGTCCTCATCCATGTAAATTTTCCCGGAAACTAAAACGGGAAGCAGAAAACACAGGAGGATCATGACAAGTTGTGTGCAGACTAGACAGCTCTAAATTATGGCGAACAATGCCAAAATGGAAAGTACTTGAAAGTAAATGAAACTTGTTTAATAAAATACTTAACAATGAAACATTCTGTACTCTAGTTGCATTTCATTGTTTTATTCATTGTTTTCAATTCATTGTTTTATTTTCATTCTGCGATGGTCTTATTACAGAAAATTATATAAAGAGTTGACTGGATAATTACATAAAGTTAATGGCACGTGCCTTATTTGCACAGCCTTCGCACCCCTCAGCAAAATCAAGGTTTGGGTAGATTCCTTCTTGGACGAAGCCAATTTGTGAGATGCAAATCAGGTCATCGTACAAATTAAAGCTGCTGCCCATCGTATCAATTGAGACAAGCTTTCCATCCAGAGCTGGGGGCAGAGGGTGGCAAAACTCACTGTCGTCCATGTGGTCCAGCACGGTCTCCCCTACGAAAAATCCAAATTCAAATTTGGAAAGGTTTTTTATCACTTTTTGGACATTAATGTCTGTAAAATTTTATCCTAAATACTACTTTTTTGAGTTAACTTGCCTGAGAAATCCACCCCGGTGGACCCCGGGAGACTGCTCCCCTTGGACGCATGAAGACATGAGCAGCCCCACAATGACACAAATCCCGACAAGTAAGATAGTTTTCATTTTTGGAAAGGAAACTTTTCTGAGTTGTTGGACAATTTGGTGTAGAAAGTGTAATTGAATGAGGACATATGGATCCTTACGCTTCATTTAAATACACACCCATTATACACACACGGAACTTGAGCTTAGCAGATGCACATAAAATTGAAATGTTGTCAGTCTCAGGGACTCCTCTTAACCAAAATTTTTACTCCGGTCTAGGGCTTATGTAGCTGATTTGTCCGTCGTTTGTGTGTGTCTAGAAATAAATATGAAGCCGAATTTTTTATCTGACATGACCTAGGCTATTTTAATAAATTATGGTACCTGAAATTTGGTATACAGGTCCCAAATTTAAAGTTTACGGTGAGAATAATGTTCTGTTAGATGTTCCTATTGGCATTTAGTGGGATTTAGTAAATGTATTGTAAACAATTTTGCAGGATCATACACGTTACGATTTTTTCGAATAATTTTTCAAGGGTAGGTAGTTTTTTTGCTATATGTAAATGGTTAAAAAATTATTACTATGACGGTAACGGGTAATTATCAAGTCGTTACAACACAGTAGTGCTTTAAATTCCCATATTGCAGACTCATATACGTAACAACTTGATAATAATTTATTACCGAATTATTAACAGTACATATTTGTTGGACATTTGGTAGGACAATTTATTGTTGGTTCAGAACCGTCACACTCTAAATCCTGGCTCGGGCTCAGCAAACACGCTGTGGTACACTTTATTGTGTATGACGCAAATACTCCGAAATAAAGTTTATCGCTGAACTGTTCTTAAATTAGCATTTAATTTGATTGTAAATTATGCAGGTCTCACATTAAAACGTGATTGGGCTGACTTGATATCTTAATAAATCTGCAATTAAACTACACTGTACAAACTTTATTCAAAGTTTATATTTATTTTAGTCGTTCAATCTTTCAGTATCTTTCCTGCAAAACATTTAATGTAATTGTTCATATAAATTTTAAGCTGTTTTGTAAATATCAATTTTACAATTAATTATTTTATATAGACCACATAAAATTTGTTTTAAAACAGAAATTTAATAAAAGTTTCAAGACTTCCAGTAAATTTCCTGCTGATAATTTTCTGAAAATTATCGAAAATTTCTGAATGAATAGCCTGCTTGTTTTCACCTCTACTTATCAAGCACCTAAATTCTTTAGTATGTATTTCTTTCAGGTATACATGCATACCGTAAAACCTCTATTTATAGCCGGGGCTAAAATCCAAACCGGAGGGTCACGGACCCGGCTAAAATTGGAGACCGGCTATAATTAGAGACCCGGCTAAATTTTGTTGCTCCAAAAATTTTAGATGCTACAAAATCAAATATAATTCATGTTGACTCAATTTGAGTTTTCTAATTTAGCAAGATAAGCCATAAGTAACCCATTCTCTTTTAATCTACATCTTGAAACGAAGTTTAGCAGGTTTTTTAAATTGTCTGTCATGATTATATCCATTATTAACCTGAAATTAATATGAAAAAATTAGTAGTTCAGCTTATTCGTTGATTGGCATAATGTGCAACATTTTTCTTTAATGGACTATGAACAGGGACACAGCGGACAAGACAGGCCATAATTAGAGACCCGGCCATAATTGGGGACCCGGCTATAATTAGAGACCCGGCTAAAATTTGGTAATCTTGGTCCCTAGACCCGGCTATATTTGGAGACCGGCTATAATTAGAAGAGGGCTATAAATATAGGTTTTACGGTATGTATAGTCAGTACAATCTTAAATGAACCAAAATCCTTGTCAAAATTTTATTTTATTTTTGCTTCAATAATGAAGCTATTTACTTGGGAATCAATAATTTTATGTCCATTATTCTTATACAATTAAGTTTTGCTTATATTCATTAATTTTTGTTTGCATGTCGGCCCTAGCGTCCTTAACAGCCTGTCCCCATTGTTGGTTCAGATCTCCAAAAAAGTCGCCGTCCCTCCCTCCAATGGACTTCTTCAAAACGGGTTCAAACTCTTTCTTGACAGCGTCCGCGAGATGAAGAAAGTCTTCGAAATTGGCATTAACAACCTGCGCCAGTTCAGCCACGTACCCTTCAAACTTCTTCTTGAATTCGTCCATCAAGGCGGGTGCCCTTATTGTATAAATAAATACTGAGGTCATACAGTTAAACATAAGTTAAATATGTACTTTATGTATATATATACGGTGGTCAAAAAATGGTGTTTTTTAATATAAATAAATAAAGGAACAATAAAAGTGGCGTCATACGGTCAAATGCAAAATAATACCACACTAAAATTATGTATAAAGCCTTGACCTATTTAGTTCTCACGGTCATGGGTTAGTTCGAGGTCAAAAATATTTCGTGCCGAAATTTCCTTGAGAAAACGACGTTAGATTATGTTGAGACATTTTGGATATATCGCGCCACAGACGGACGGACGGACAAAGCGATAACATAAAGCTGCTGACGTCACTCAATAACCATAATACCACAAATTAAAGTCATAATTCAAATTTCATAGAAAAAACATTTAGTTCGGAAAGTAAAAATAGAATCTCCCCGTGAAATATCAACACCCTTTTTTGACCACCCTTTATTTACAACTTGGCTCACCTCGTATCTCCCATTTTGAAGGGAGGAAGTTTCTTCAATTGTTCTTGGTTGGCGGTGTAAAATTCGGCAAATGAGGCCAGCCCTTCCATACATCGTCCCGGAAATTGTCCGATTGCGAGTCCTGCAGGGGAGACGAATTGTCCAACCAGGGCGGCTGGACTAGCCATCCCGGCAGATGATTTGGCGTCCTTAAGGGCCAGTTTTATTTCCTTTTCTGACGAGGCAGCCAAAGGCTTCAAGGCGGCGACAATTCCCTCCTTGGCTTTTGGAAAGTTCCCATCCATAAATTTGAAAAACGCACCCTTCATCTCGTCAAACATGGCTTGGGGCATTTGACCCCCTCCATTTATTTGGCAGACTGGATAATAAATAGAGTTTAGTTAATGAGTGATTTAAAAATTATTTGCTTAAAGGTTACTTACCCAAGCCCAGCAATATGGTTATGGCGACGGAAACCCTCATAATTTTAGGTACGATTGAACAGATGGGGATTTATTTCCGGTGGCCTACTTTATTCGTTCAACTTGCCAGGTTGGCTGTGGTGATGGATCTGACCTACGTGACCCAGATTGTTATTTGATTGTATTTAATAATAAACATGTAGTATTGTTGGCATGGTTTGTTTTTGCGGATATTTAATTTTTGTAACATTTTACAGTCAGATTAACCTTTTGACTACCAAGATATTTCTGAAAGTTTGACTTTCTCCGATGTTTTACAACGTGATAAATAAACTCTGATTATTAAAAATATTGCGATATAATCGAACACATTTGTGTAACTGGTATGCAATCTCATGCATTTGTAATTAGTAGCTAAGAGATATAGTTTTGCTCCACAAATGTGTTTAATTGATAGGTATATATAGAAATACGTATTTCGAAAAATAGCTTCGTAACCAAGTGTTGAAACTTTTATACAACAACGTATATACACGTTGTTTAGTTCCAAATTATAAGTTTCAAATTATATATAATTTGACACAAAACGGAATACATATTTCTTAGAATTAACTGGTAGCTTAGAGGTTAATTTAAACATAATTAATTATTTAATGTGTTGCTCAAAGCACAAGTTCAGATGAGGGACCGTCCATAAATTATGTCATTCGGAAATGAGGAGTGGGGGCTAAGGCTCCAATGATAATATATTGTTCTTATGTGACACATGTTAAAGTGGGGTCAAGAAAATCCCTTTTTTTGGGTCACAATTTATGTATGTCCCCTTACCTCGGTCACATGTAGTATTCGGGGAGAATGGGACCAATTCATGCAAGGCGATAACATGCATGCATGTATTATACCCTTTTGACGCTCCTGTAGCACGGCCCGATACCAAATTTAAATGGATCCTAAATTACATATAAGAAAATAATCCTGCGACATACAGACGTTCACAATATGCATATATGTATTTTCCTTTCCACACGACACTAATTCTTTTCTGAACTATTTAATAATATAAATAATTAGTGTGCGCTCAAATAAATAGAGTCAAAAAGCCTGAGAGGCTATTCATGTACATGCTACCAAAAAAATCATTTAATGACTTTTTTCCCTATTTTTTGACGAACAGTAGTTGTTTCCAAAATAAATAAAATTAAGGTTCAATCATGATTTGGTGAATATATAAAATAATCAGCAGATATAGTTTTGTGGTTTGTTTCATCCATTCCTTGATGTAATAAACTCATGTATGATATTCAGAGACATGTGTACATAGGTATGTATGTACATATTTAAATGGATACCACGATATTTCTTTATAAATTGCTTGGAAAGTTTCGTGCAGAGAAGTGTGTCGTGTAAATTTTCCATAATGTGAAATTCTTACAAAGAGTTACAGCTAGTTCTTAATGGTGACAATTTCTTGCCAATCTTTAATATTCATTGAAATCGAATATTTTTAAAATTTGGGAATCAAACCAAATTCTTCATACTGACATGGATTATGTATGAAATGTGGCAACAAACAATGGGTGCAGTACATGAAGAATGACATTCTTTATTTCCTTCGTAACCATGGGTGGAAACAACCGAACAATAAATAATTCTTCATTAAATTTCCGAATTACAAGCACAATTCGACATCCCCAACTCCAAAGCGTTCCAAAACTGGGGGATTTTTCGCCGGAGTAACTTCACTCCAATTAATTCGGAATCTGAAACTGAATTCATCGCCTCTGGTCAATTCTCCATTGCTCGTCTTGTTCGTCATAATTGCGCTCCCTGCGTCACCATTCGTTTGAATGAAACCGTCCCACACCTAAGAAAAAGAAGTATAATTTAAATTCACTGTTTGAAGTCTGGCATAGTCAGGCAGGTATTTGTTTCTCGGAACTAAAGTTTGTACCATTTAGTATTAAAGTTATACCAGTCGGTAAAAATTTGGTACTGATATGGAAAAACTTTAACAAAGAGCTTTTACTGTTACTATTACTTCTCAATACTAACTTACGAGAGTTGTATATGAAAATCGCTTAGGATTTCTACAATATGAGTGTCATTTTCGGAAAAGTTCCCTCGCGAACCAAATAACACGGGTTTGTATTATCAAAATTATTTGTCGACATGACAACGAAAAAAGTACTTACCCCAATTCCAGTAAAATTCCGGTCGAATTGGAAATAGAACCTCCATCCGCTCGTCGTGTAGGGAACGGTAAATGTCACATTGGCCAAATAATTCAAAACTCCTTCAGACTCCTTGTAATGGATGTTACTGCAATCTAACGCGTATCCAATGGTTACCATGGATACGAGAAAAATTAGCAGGGAAGAGGATAATTTAGTTGGAGACATTTTTGCCAGCGACAATTTGTGACTTTTAGGGTTGCGGTGGATTGGTTTTATGTGATATTTTTCCGTTGTCATGGAGATTTTTGTGGTATAGAATTTAAATTCAACAGATGTGAATTAACATGATAATAAGATTTCGTAAGATGTTATCTGCATGGAAAAGTTTTATTGAACTGGATCAAGATCAAGGTCAATATACACTTAGAAATTTGGAATTGATTTATCGGTATTAAAGTTGCTATCGCTCGATATTAAAATTTTACCGGTCCCGAAAAAAATTCTACCAGTATGGTATAACCTTAATACCGAGCTATTACTACGCGGGATTACTTATCAATTCCACCTTGATATTGATGAATTCTTGGTAGAGTCATATAAATACGGCTTGGCAGTATTTTAATACTGGATTTTTAAGAGTGTATTAATAATAATGGTTGTTTTTTAAATTGTTATTTATTCATTTATTTTTTGCACAAAAATTGGACTGTCATTAAACTGTGAACTATTTTTTACCGTAATTATACATAATTTAATACAAGAATTATGAACAGACGCATCGGTTGCACCCATTTGCACCCGCTTGGCAGGCCCCACCCCCTAAACCCCCCGCTTTACATCCGGCAGCACAAGCGGCTGCTTTTAACGTACAAATTGGAGATTCACCGGACTGAAAAACAAAATTGATTATTGAATAATTTCCACTTTAAGAAACTTATTTTCATGAAAACCAAAATTTCTACTCACCACAACAGCAACCGCAACGAATGCGACGATTAGGAAAATCAAAATTGCGAAATTTCGATTCATTTTTATTAAATTTTTGTTGAGACTTTTTTTAAGTGCAAGATTGAGTACTAAATGATTTGGTACTAGTATGGGGACTGTGTATTTTTAGCTGCTTATATATGAATTCATCTCCTTGGAAACTGGATATTGTTAGATATGTTTAGTTTCAAATTGATTTTTTAGTATAATTTTTATCGCTATTTTTGGTTCGTAATTAAATTTACGGTGTTGTTATGGAATAATTCCAATGGTCATATAGACTTAATGATGTCATAATTATGTACTGTATGAATTATTAATTAGTCATGGGAGGTTGTTAGGTAAAAAGTTTAGGCAAGGTTTCGTAACTGTTTATGTGTTATCGTGGAAAGTTTAAAATATCTAATGGACACAGGAATATATACATACATGACAAATTTTTAAAATGTACAAATATGTATATGCATAGGGAAATATTTCAGGAACATATTTAAATTTGAGTAAAAATCTAGAGTTGTATGTAAATGTAAAGCAGAAAGAGAAATGTATGCACATATGTATGTAGAGCAGAACTTGAATTGTTTAGTAAATTTTATTAAAATTCGTTCTTTAAAATTTGCATCTGTGATGAATCGAGTTAGCCACGGATAAAATGTTTGACTATTGTTTGTAGACATTTTTATTGTATTCGCGAAAATTCGGTTTACATATCCAGGTAAAGTAAATTGTATATATTTAAATCCTTTTCATAAATACAAGAAATAAAAATCCCCTCGATGAAAGTCAAGGATTTTATCCGTGGCTAACTCGACTCATAACAAATGGAGATTTTAGATAACGATTTGTACATAATGACATTTTGTAGTCGCTTTGTTACTAAATATAATTCATTGTAAGATTTTTGGGCGTAATTTAAACCTCATTAACTCAATTTATTTATTGTCATGACTTCTGATACCCTGATCTTCTCAAAGTGTGCAAACATTTCAACAAAACGTTGTAAAGAATGAGAAAAAAATGAAAGTTTAACATGATTGATGAACGCGTAATTAATTTGTTGCATGCAAATTCTCACTCTCATCAGTTCCATCCCATCCCATTACCACCTTGAACTTGAGTGAGTAAATAAGTTTATACGTTACATTGAATTGGAGGACCAACTCCATTTCACGCGTCGAAGTTAAGCAAAGTATTATAGACACGGCGTCATTAGGGACCGAGCATAAAGTTTGTGATCCATTTTCAGAAAACCCTAACCAAATAGCGTGTATGCCTCGGAGGATTGGATATGCCTTCACCTCTGTAAAAACGGGTCACATGTTAACTGCACGGTCCTTATAGTTACAAACCAGCACTTATTTTGTAGCTGATGCTTGCCTGAATTTTAGCCAGCATAATAAAATAAAAATATAGGGAAAAGATTAGAAAGGTAGACCCACCGCAAATTCAGTCACCTTTAATTCGTAGTGAAATTCCTACGTCCAATTACATACAATGTATTTACCAAATGATACGAATTTTACACAGTTACCTGTAATCGTATCAATTCGGCTACCGGTATAATTACAAGGTATGCATGAAGATGATGTATGTAATTGTATACATACGCTAAGGATATGTAGCAGAAATGTCATTGTGTCCACATATTTCATAGGGATGGACATCACATTCTACGCAGAAAACCATACTAGGATATTATCCTTCGTTAGTTAGTTGGCTAACCCAAATTCCACATTTTGCAAAAGCGTGTGCCACCCAACACAGCCACGGGGCAGCGATACACTTAACGGAAGAAGGAAAAAAACAAAGTGACAGGGTTTCAAAAACTGGTTATTTATTTGCATACATACGTACATATTTGCGGTATGAAGGAAACCTGCAAAATTACGGCATGAATTTTGGCGAAACCCTGTTACAACTTAACTCTCAGTTTTACATAACCGGTAACTTTTTGTATGAATATGAATAAAGACTCGTCCTCTTGATCATGCTCATATGTACGATTTTCATCTCGCTAAAATGTTGTACTTTGTTGTTTTGTGGTCAACATTTGTGGTTGACACGTCGACCGAGTTTCATTAAGAAAAATTGTTGCTCTCATTTTTTTGTGAAACTTGGAATTTGAAATATTTATTAAGGATTATTTATTTTTGAAATGTCCGGAATTTTGAGTGGTAGTGGAGGTGGGGGTGGTTTTGGCGGTGGTGGAGGTGCGGATGGGGGTGGTCTTTGTGTCTTCTCGTGCGCCGCGGTGGTATCCGCATTTGGTGCGGTGGCGGCCTTGTATGGCTTGGATTTAGGACCGGAAACGACCTTTTTCGCGATTTCGGGTCTTGGAGCGTTGTGCTTTACGAAGTGTCAATATCTGAGATTGATCCAGCAGAGGAACTCGTTCAAGAAGAGGGGTGGTTTGGGCGAGAAGTGGGAGAATCCTGGTGAGTGAGATGCTTACATTTCAATTTTTACCATTTTTTTTTAGTTTTTATTTTAATCTATTGCGAATAAAGCAAACAAAACAATAAAAAGATTCTTGAGAAATTAATGAGATTGCTTTACGATTTTCAACTTGTACAAAATAGTCGCATATGTAAATGAAGCATATTGACAGAATTTATAAATTTGTATGTGTTTGGTTCAGTTAGTAAGCTAATTCACGCAGTCCATGGTAAAATTTGTAGGTCCGTAAATTATGTAAACCAATACAATTTTACCAATTTTTACAAAATTTTACAAATATTTCGAAAATTGGGAAATTAGGAAAATTAGCTTACGCATATTTTTCAAACTTGCTCAGATCAAGGGCGTCATTTTAGTTTGTAAAATTATTTTACAAACCTTACAAGTTACTAATGACTGGGTGAATTAAATACCTCATTGTTGGGGTTAGAAATTAGCATTAGATTTATTTCTGTTTTAAAAAAGTTGCAGATTTCCTGAGATTTTCAGGAACATTTGTCCCTCCGCAAATTTATTATGTTTTCTAAATGCTATCAAATTGACTACAAAATTCTGACTGTATTTATCACTGAAAATTATTACATTTCGTGGTATAAATTTCTGGAAATTTAACAATTTCATCACTCCATCAATTAGCCATGTGACATTCTATTTTCTATTTTTTTAATACAGACGAGAGAGAGTGGAACTTCTCCAACATCAGTGGTCAACTCGAAAAAGCAGAGCACAAATGGGGAGGGGCCACTGACCACGACGAGATTTACAGAGACTCCTCAAACCCATCGTCCAAACTGGGGTTAAAAATTAAGAATACTGAACACTTATGAAATTAAGGGTACAAAATGCTTCGGTGTGAACAATTTCGTCACAGTTTTGCACATTGCTTATACTGCCAAAGACATTTAAATATTTATTTTTTACCCCAAAAATTTACTACATACTTTTTACTACGCACTTGACCTGTTTGCCTTAAATTTTTGTTTATTTTAATTTAATAAGAGAAAGAAATAATAAATATTTTTTGTGAAGAAAATTCTACACAATTTTGCAGCGAAAGTGGAGCATTCTGCTAAACATTGAACGAGTGAGAGATCATGACAAAGTTCGCAGCAGAGAAGAATGAGATCAGATCAAGTCCGAATGAATAGTGTGAAAGAACTGGTGCATTCAGTCAGTCAGGTAAATTAATGCGTCTCACCGATGTATGTACAATGAACATGCATTTAAAAGATAACATCTCTCTCGGTGTAGCATTTTTGTATGAAGTTCGCCTTTAGACAGTGTGAGACGACTCGTTAGTTTGAGAATGAGTTAGACTGGGAGAAGTAAAAAGTGGAATCTGACGCGTGATGATGAAGATGCGTCGTTAAAGTGATTTAGAAATGGATTAGCCTTCTACTTAATATATGATTGCATACGTATTAGTGCAACGTTGACAGGGGTGTAATGAGCAGCAGAGTTGTACAATTGCTGGGGCATGCAAATATGGAAATAGGTACATGACAATTTGACCATTTTACTATGATAAGATTGACCTTTAACTTTAATGCTGGGCACATTGGACACAAAACATATGCAAAACTACATGAATATAACTCTATCGACCAATGGTTGAGAATTTGCTGATGTTAAGTGTATAAGTGGATTTAAATTGGGATGGCTGCGTTTCCTACAAAGAAAGTGAAAGCTTTACGAATTATTGATACTAAATTAGAAATTTCGATGCCAAAGGTTAACAATTTCACAAATTTCTTTAATGTCGATATTATTTTTAAATGTCCAAAGATCAAAAAATTCAAATGAGACGATGTCCATCCATTCCTAGTATAATAAAAACCTATAAAATCGAAATCAAATCATGCTTAAATACATGAATAAATGCGTTGTTCACCAAAACGATCTTTGTGCCAAATGTCGATTGACTCTTAACCAAAACGTAATACGCAAATCTTGTATGTGTAGACTGTATTACAGATACACACATATGTACGTATGCAAATATTTGCATTGGTAGGAAAGTGTAATGACGGTTATTTATTTAATTTGAGTTATTATACCGATGATAATAATTTAAATCGGGTTGCTTGTGGTGCTGGGTGATAATCGTTCTATGATGTGTATAATTATTTTGAGAGAGATGCGAGTTTAACTTAATGTTGGGTGCGTGTGTAATGCATTTTTTGATATCATACATATTTAAATTGGTTTATGAATATTGCTTACTGTAAGGATTTAGACTTTACAGTGTGCAATCTGAACACCCATTGCATATCAATTTTTAAGTAATCGACACGTATATAAATTAAACAATAATTATCTAAATACTCCTTGATATTGAAGGAAATCGAGGTCTGACAGTACTTTAGGTTCCCTTGTGAGATGCGATTCTTAACATATGTAATCCCTTGTAAAATTCATATGATAAATTTGTGCATCACAAATCTCCATAGAAGATTTATTATCAACCGAGTTATGTAATGTAAAATAAATACTGCAACGTATTCACCTCGTGATTGAATTTTCCTGTAAGCGAATCTCCTCCAAAAACTTCAAAATTAATCGCATGACTTATGTTTGCTTAATCCCAAGGGGTGAAGGGTTGGTTATTTTTATCCAGTAATTTGTCATGTCAGTTAGCACTCATTGAACAATGAGTGTAAACCAGTTTAACCATAATATTATGGTTTAAAATGCAACCTTTTTAACACGACGCGCACCAACATAACTTAACTTTACGTCTTAACTCAGTTAACTTAACTTACTCCAAAGGAACACCGAAGTAAATACATAATCACCGAAATTTAACACACCGCCGTAAATTCATAACTAAATAGTACAAATTTTTTGTTGGTGTTATAATCAAGCTTAATTATGTATTATTATTAGAAAATTCTGGACATGTGTTTCCTTTATTAATATTGTTAAAATGTATTAATTGCTGACCCATGCAATACTGTGTGAATATGAGCAAATTTGTTCTTATAAATATGTACAAAGTTAAATTTGCATGGGCATATTATTAATTTTTTGTAAATATATACACACACACACATACATATATATATTTAAATCTACAAACTGAACTATTACCGAATCAATATGGGTCTAAAGCCAGGAAAGAAATGGGATGTTTCAAAGTGCTCAGAAACGTTTAAGACCGATGACACGTTGACTAGACATATGGCAAAGCACAATCCTGGTGCGAAGGTGAAATGCGAGGTGAGGGTACTAATTTGCAAAATACAGTATGTAACAAAAGTATAGCTACGATGACATATTTTTTATCTCGACATGATGCCGCAATATTTCAACTTTGAAACTCCGTACAAAAATGTCAAAACTATCTGCCGACAATTTCCTCGTCGCCGATTATTAATGTCGCAGATAGGTCAAAGGTCAGGATTATTTTTCTAAAAAAATTTGAGGCGTCGAAAAAAAAACTTCGTGGATAATTTTTTTTGAACTTTGCAATATTTTTTACTAGATGCGGCATGCGTTTTGAAGAATAATGAGCTTTGGTCGGACCGTGTACGATTTTTTTGGCGCCCACAGGAATTTTTCGCCCAGGACAGGTTGGAGGTCTAAAATCGCCGCCTTGGCGAAAATTAAAAAACTGAAATATACGTTTGCATATCCGGACCCTCTATATGCAAACGTATATTTCAGTTTTTTAATTTTCGCCAAGGCGGCGATTTTAGACCTCCAACCTGTCCTGGGCGAAAAATTCCTGTGGGCGCCAAAAAAATCGTACACGGTCCGACCAAAGCTCATTATTCTTCAAAACGCATGCCGCATCTAGTAAAAAATATTGCAAAGTTCAAAAAAAATTATCCACGAAGTTTTTTTTTCGACGCCTCAAATTTTTTTAGAAAAATAATCCTGACCTTTGACCTATCTGCGACATTAATAATCGGCGACGAGGAAATTGTCGGCAGATAGTTTTGACATTTTTGTACGGAGTTTCAAAGTTGAAATATTGCGGCATCATGTCGAGATAAAAAATATGTCATCGTAGCTATACTTTTGTTACATACTGTATAAGCTAATTTTACAATCCACATTTTACCACTTCTGTCTAAAATAGGTTTGCGGGGAAATTTCCAAAAGTAGACGGGCTTTGTCTCACCACGTGTGGTATTTTCACACCAACCGGAAGCGACCAAGTTGTGACACCTGTCACCGAGTATTTGGCACCCTTGCAGATTTACGTCGGCATATTAAAGCCGTCCACAGCACGGCGGAACGACCCCGTTTCCCATGCACGTTTCTCGAATGTGAGAAAATCTACCAAACAAGGAGTGGTCTTCAGCAGCACTTCAAAACGGAACATGCTGAGAATCCGGTCCGATTTCCGTGCACACTTTGCCGAAAGGAGTTCAAAACAAGGGACCAACTCCAGGGACACATTTTCACCCACACGACGGAAAAGATGTACACTTGTGCCACTTGTGGAAAGAGTCTCGCTTACAGGACAAACATTGAAAGCCACGAGGTAAATAAAGCATGTTGTCGGAAAGATTTGTGTATAAGGTGAAAAATTACAAATGTATTCATTTTACAGAAGACGCATTTGGAAAAATCTGTCCGAGAAGTGTCAAAGTGTCACATCTGCCCTCAGACCTTCTTAAGTAGAGGTGCTCTACAACGCCACATCCGAGCTGTGCATGAAAACCAGAGGAATTATCCGTGCGAACTTTGTGACAAGAGATTCTCCAACGCATCCACATTGAGGGTTCACGTGGAGGCAAGGCACCCCACGAATAAGGAGCTGATCCATTCCTGCGACAAGTGCGAGTACAAGAGTCACTCGAAAGCCAATTTTACCGCTCACAGAAAACGTCACAATGCAGCGAAGCATGAATGTTACTTTTGTCAAAAGAAATTTTTCAATTTTTGCGAATTGGTCAGACATTGTGGTACAGTTCACACGCTGGAAAAGTAAAAATACTTACGTATGTAATTGACTTATCAATAATTTGCAAATTTTTTTTTTACTAAATTTACGACATTTGGGAAAAAATTTTGGTGGGAAACTATGGGATTATCGTTACAGAGATTGTGGACACGTCGTTGTGGGTGCACATCCACTTATGTACATAAACGCGTTGAGCTTGTGTAAAATTGAAAGCTAATTATCATAGGGTTGAACGGCTTAAATTAATAAACCAGTTTTTTTACAAAAAAATAACTCCATTTTTTGTCTTATTTATTCAATGTCATTATATATCAAACTAAAAATAATCTGCATGTTGGTAGCATTACTACGGGCGGATTGGCTGTTAAAAATGCAAAAGAAATCAAGCGCTGATAATTTTAATACTATATATTAATGAATGACATGGGCGATTATTTGAGCTATGGGATTTTTAAAGAAAATTGAAGGGCTAAAAATTACAACTGTTTAAAATTTATAACCTCAAAACAACTAATACGGTATTTAATTATATTATTATTATTTTTTGAATTATACAACTAAAAAGCTCTAAGCTATATTAATCATTGAATGATGTGATAAAAGTGTAAGATCAAGTATTTCCTACTAGATAGGGTTTGATCTTATTTGAAAATGTAATGGACTGACTAATGGAATGAATAAATCCTTATTATTATTATACATATGTACATATGTATAATGACAGCAAATATATGTATAGGAATTGGTGGTGGTTGGTGTTACCTGTGTGTCGGTGATAATGTTTCTCACCTAATAGTGATAAAATTAACACCAACCAGTGACAATTTGTCTCCATCCCGGCTAGATTGTTTACCCTGCGGTGAAAGACGTTAGCACAATTTGGTGAAGTCACATATGCACACCGTTCGGTGACGATTAACACCGAGTTTTTAAGAGTGTGCCAGCTGGTGAGAATATTTCATCAAACGGTAGCAAAATTTAAATGAAGAAATTCTTATGTTCGTGGCTCATCAGATTATTAGGAGTGCAGTGGAATGCAAGGAATCGTGCGGAATCAAAAGGTATTTTTGAATTAAAGTCGCTTATCTGTGTACTAGAAGAGTTCTTAACTTACAGTATCTATTTTTTCAGATCACTGTCAAATCATATCCTGAAGGACGACCATTTGAAACCATGTAAATCAACTTTGATTACTTGTTGACACGAATATTTATGGACGTAGGAATATGCATACATATATATGTGCTTAGGGGGTAAACTAGATATATTTGGGACAGTTGGATTACTAAAAGAGTTGACAAGCTTGAAAAGAAAACAAATACCCCTGCAATGGCACGCCATACGACAGGATTCAGAATTTTTATGAATCTGTGTATTGACAAGTATATTTATCGCCATGGTATGTACATAACGCGTTTTATTACGAAGGTTGAAGACGTACCAACAATTACATAACGCAAGTATTTAATTACAAGTAAACATATTTAAATATTACAATCATTACTAATCAGTGCATAACATAAAACAATATATGTATGTAAAATATGATATTTGCGTAGATAAATAGATATTATAAATATGTATCTACATCACAAAATTAAATTAAATATACAAATTTAAATGCTCATGTTTTGCATCGACTCTTCCAAGTCTGAAGTCCGACAGGATCTGGGACTCGATTCATCAGATGTGGCTATTAGAATAAACATCATTTTTTTTAAACAAGGCACAAATTCATGGTTTATTAAGTCACCAATTTTTAAGGTTGGTCTTCTTACCAGAATCGTACATAAACCACAAGTCGTATGGATAACTTGACCAAGACCGGAACTGTAGATTACGGCGACGGATCTCAAACATTCCTCTTGGAAAGCAGTAAACATTCCCGACCTAACAAGCAACCCAGAAATGTCATCAAATTTTAATTTGTGTTCACAATTTCGGAAAATTCGCATCACAATCAGCTCATTTTGATGTTATTAATTACAAATGTAATGTACCTGATATAGGATTTTTGCCACGTAGTAAAAATTCCCGATAGCTATTGCCACCATAATTGTCGCCCCGTCATCCTGCGTCAGCATGACGCGAAGGTATGGCGTGTGGCGATCAGATTGCAAAACTCCCTCCTCCATGCAACAAACTTCAGCAAGGAAGCTGGACCTGGATTTAAAATAGTACATAAATAAATGCAATATTTAGTATTTCACAAAAATGTAAATACTGAATTTGTCTAAAATTATTACAGATAAAGGACATAAATAAAAAAACTTTCCAAATTTGAGTAAAATGCAAATAATTGAGAATACTCACTCTAGACGTCCAACATAATTTGCTTGGTTAAAGGTGAAAATTGATTCCATTTCACAAGATAACTTATTCACGTACTTTTACAGATAATTCCACAAATTAGATAAAATGTGCTATTTTATTTAGGTTGTAAATATTTAAGTTTGATTTAGTATTGTTTTTAGTAAATGTTGGATTATACAAGTTTGCGTGTAACGTAGCGAGATGCTAAAAATATGGAGTTGTTTAAAGTCGAGAATGCAGAGTGGTAATGAGAACTGAAGTCGAGAGGAGAAATGTTAAAGGGTTGAAATCCGAGGCTTTATGGTCACTCGAAATACAATTCCCGGAAATCCCTTTCTATTTATGTTGGTGAAAAATTGTGTGCAGCGAATAAAGTATCTAACATGACATAAAAACATTCGTAGTATTTTTCCACTACGATTTTTATGAACGGGTTGCATAACTCTATATATTTAGCAACTTATCAAATGAAAGATAATTCCGAGGTTTCTATTACGCATTAAGAAAATAGTCTGACCCGTTGGAAAAATAAATGCACTCAAATTACAAGGTAAATATGTCCACATGAAATTGTTTTAAGGACAAAACTAACACGTACAACTCCTTAGATTTTATATACATACGTATGCATAATTTAGTTTATCTGAACTAAATTAAGTTTACATTGCATGCATCAGAACGTAATAATTTTTTAAATAATTTATTATTGTAGCAAAAATATTTGTCTCGTTGATGATGCTAATAGCCAGTAAATAACAAATAAAGATAAATATCAGCAATACTGCTCCACATTTTATTAAATATTTATTACATAATTCACACAAAAATTGCCACTTAATGTTTTTGCAACATCGATCTAGAATGTTAGTAACAAATTGATCGTTAACCCCATTGTGTTGGATATGAATGTAAGTGGAGAACTTCTCTTCAGAAAGTACAAACTCCCAATGTGTGCTTTTAATGGTGCAAAACTTTGAACTAGTCTCATTCTCTTCATAATCTTACACTTCCTCCACTCTGTAATCAAATATCTGGACCCCTCAAAAAGCAATTGTCCTTCAGAATTAATACAGAATGCCATAATGCTCAAGGCAAAAGTCCCAAGAGGGAAGATAAACGACGAAGGTTGAGAAACCGTCAGTACACCATTTTTTGACAACTTAAACGTCGCAAAACTCATCCAGGACACAAGAAATAGTAAAACTGAATTTGCCATCGGTATAATATAAGCCCCATAACAGGAGTGATACAACTTATCAACGATTTGTAGCTGCCGATAGGATAACGAATAAGTCCGACATGCTTTCAAATTTGATGATACCAGGATTTCTCGTTTCTTTCTGCAAAATGTAAAGAAGTCAAGCTGAGATGAACTACTGTTCGTCCAGTATTATTAGTCGCAAAAAATTCTGAAAGGTTACCTGGTGGATTATTTATTTTTCAATTAACAACCAAATAACCTCTCAGAAAATTTTCCAAGAAATTGCGACTATTAATATTGGATGAGCAGTAGTAAACAATTTTCTTTAGCACATTACCCAAATTTCTTCAAATGCACTCCAAGATAATGCGTGTAAGACGAGTATGTGAAGAAAACAAATAGCACGACATTCCATGAATTCATAGGTATCAGAAATTCGTATAGCATATGGATCGCAAAAGTTGTGCTCGTTTGCCACGCCAGGTCCAACATCCCCCAGATATACTGCACCCCGTGATGTCTTCTCACAAAGAGCAGAATATTGCAGAGGGATTGTCCATACACGGCTGGAATTAGCCAGGGAATCATTTTGGAGAAAGTACTCTCCAACTTTTCTTTCGGTTTGGCAGGGTTCATCACTAATAAATTGAGAAATGCCAAATATTCGTCATGTTTTCTCCAAACTGTGATCAGAAAAACGGCAGCAATTCCAAACCCGACGGATTGATAGGTAACAAAACCTGAAGGACATGGACATGGTTAAATACGCGTGTTCACAGATATGTCAAAATGGTGTTCCGGAAGTCATAACACATTTAAGCTTGACACTTGAGTGAAACTTATTGGCATGTCAGGCCTTTAAAAAGTACTTCCAGAAGACATTAATTAGCTTAGTGATGGCCACCCACCTATGTCAAGGACAGATACGTGCTCAAACCCTCCGAGAAAGAACATGGCCCAAATCATGCGATACGTTGAAAACGATCCTCCAAACAGTTGAAAGAGTAAATTCATCCAGCACAAGAACATCCGAACGGGAACGCCCCCTTTAAGAGAAGGACGGCGAATACATGTCTTGTAAATTGATACATTCCCAACCTAAAAGACATTTTCGAGAGAAATTAATATGCTTTACACATCCTTGAATATACTTAATATCACCTGGATCCTCTGAAATGGGAGGGTTTTGCAAATCAAGGAAAATTTAACGCTCCGTTGAATAAGTTTCAGACTTTTTTGTGGCACAATGTTCATTTTTCTGCTATAATTTTCAAAGGTAGCATTAAGTTTTTCTGCAGAAATGACACCTCCAAGTCATTAGTCCAATTTCTATAGATTGGTCCAAATGCATGACGACAATGTGAAGGGTCAGTAGCAAATAGGTACATAAATCTATGTAAGCTCAACTAAAATTGAATATGAAACAGTGTCCGTCTTGGACAAAAGGATTGGTTTAAACAACTGAAAGATTGCATAAATTGTGCTAAGATATGATCGGCCAGTTTACATACGTATATGTAAACTGATAAACTGATCGATCCTTTATTAAGGGGTGAAAACCCCTTTATGGAAATGTCTTGTCTGTCTGTCCGTCCGTCCGTCTGTCCGTCTGTCCGTCTGTATCCACGATAACTTTAGAACGGATTCGAATTTCGACATCCGGTTTTCGCCAACGTGTTTCTAATTTTTAAAGTATGGATGAGTTCGAAGATGGGCGTCGTAGGTCATAAGGTCACGGCGCCACGGTGATGACGCCAACGGTCAAAGATGTCGAATTTTTCGTTTCCACCGTTTTAGACGTATGTTTGGATGGGGATTTCAGAAATCGCCATCATTTCGACATGAGATGACCGTGTGACCGTGTAGACGACGCCAAAGTCGAAAATTGTCGAATTTTTTGTTGCCACCGTTTTAGACGTGTTTTTTTGCGGGGATTTCAGAAATCATCATCATTTCGACGTGCGACGACTCCATGACCTTGTGGGAGGTGTCGAATGTCGAAAAAATGACTTTTGTCATGTGGGATGTCTATTGAAAGGTACTGTCGTGTACGTTTGAAGTACGCGGGTGGGGGTGTCAACGGAGCAAAATGAGACGTGGGGTAATGCGAGACAATGACGGAAAAGTGCTGAAAGACGTTGTGGGCGTGTCACAAAGACAATTCCGTGTGTTTTCACCCCTTTGCTACATTTCGTTTGCAACGGTTTATTATACTTTCAGGCACATAATGACATTTGTACATACATACCTACGTGCATGTACGGCGAATGAGTGATATCAATATCAAATCGCTTTCATGACAGCATTGAATATCTCTCATAGCATAATTCCAGGGTCCGAAATAATATGAACTTAATGAGCTAATATCCTTGACTTCGTAATTATAAGGTTGTAATGCCTGGTAAATATCTATGTTACTGCAGCCTCTATATAAATATGTACACATGTATCGTATCGCTATGTGTTTGTATATGTATTACACATGTACATTTCTAGGTAAGCGTATTTCTTTATTTGTGCTGCATAACAGATCAATTAGTAGAGCAAAGAGTTAGTCAAGAAGTAATCGGGTAATATACCTACATTATGTACATATATATTAAGCGGTAAAAAGCTCTTTATGAAAGTGTTTTGTCCATCCGTCCGTCCGCATCCAGAACAGATTCGAACTTTGAAATTGAGGTTTTCATCAATGTATTTAGAAAATTTGGGATGGACTTACGTCCGAATATGGCTTAGGGTCCGGGCGTCATGGCAATCAGGTCAACAGTCAAGAAAAATATCTCATTTTTTTGTTTGGGATAGGTTTGGACTAGTTTTTTTGGCGTTTCAGAAACCCACATAATTTAATCACGATGACCCCGTGACAGTTTAGATAAATGAGGCCAGACTCGGCCAGAGGTTGAAAATTCAAAATTTTTAGTTTCGAAGTCGTTAAGGGAAGGCGACGTAAAGCACGGTCACCCTATTTGCCTTCACCCCCTTGCAACATTTCGTTTGCAACAGTTTACTTGTTCTGTTTACATATGTAACAGATCAATTAGTGGAGCAAAAAGTTAGTGAGTCAAGACCAAGTATTTGCGTAATGTACATGCATCAGAGGGGTAAATAAAACGGTCAAATCAGAATAAAAAAGTACAAAGCCGTGGATACGATGATCATACGTCAGCCTTTTTAACATTTCTCGAAAAAAACTTTTAATTGGATCCCAAATGCTATGCGTACTCTTATTCAGAAATTTGCAAAGAGCATCTAACTGAACAGTGTCTCTAAAAGCGACAACAAATTAAACCCTCTTGTATTTAAAGTTTTTTCCCGACCATGGAGTACTTTTTTATGTCCGACAATGTCTTGGATAAATCATAAACATTTAATTTCAAGGTGTATCCAGCACATCAATTTAAAATGACATGTTGTAATTAAAGAGACCCTGATACTTCTAATTGTTTTCTTAAACTTTTGCATGGCTATCACTTTTATGTCTATTTGTATGTGGGTCATACATATACTTAAACATTTTTACGATTGATTGCCGAAAAATTACCGGTTATGTATACGACATAAATCGAACAAGAAGCTACGGGTTTTGGCCTCCTCAATATATTTATGTATGTACAAATGAAGGAAACGATTCGAAGCAGTAGTCATCATGTAATTAGGCCTCTGTACTTCGATATTGGCCGTTGGAGGAAAGTAGCATCAGTTTCAGAGCGGTTTTGAACTTACATAGAGGTATGTAATTTCCAAGATTGAGGTCATTCCAAGAGTTGACCAGCTTGAAGGGGAAAAAATTCGCCTCGGAGGCCACGCAATATGAGTAAAAAGATAGTGAATTTGGAATAAAACTCTACCAAGTTCTTAATTATATAATTATTATATTAATTCGACCCACACCCTAAACCACCCACCCAAAACCCACCTAAAACCAAAAATCCCCTACTCGTCAGATTTGTGGTCCGAGTACCCTTGTTGTGAATGCATGGTTTAAGGTGGTCGACTTGAATTACGAATGGTTAAAAAACAGGAAAGGTTTGAAGTCTGTTAAGTGGTTTTGATGGAAATAAAATTCCTGGAAAATCCCACCTAATTTTATGTCGGCGAAAAAATGGGCAATCGAATGTACGTCATGCCAATAACATCAACGGGAAGTAATATTTACTACATACTTATTTATGCATGGTGCATGTACATGTACTATACATATATTTTTATATTCTTAAAAATGTGCTTAAGATTTCTATCTATTTATATTTTGTTCTTATTGTAATATTCAATCTCTTGAGCAGAATTTCGATTGCGGCGAGAATTATAAAATAGACATTAGCTCGTGCGTTAGAACGGAAACACTAAAAGCTGTAACACACAGTTTTCTCAATTTTAGCAGATACTAATTCATACATCTAAAAAAAATGCACCATGGGACTCATAAATATATTTGTTAGTAACTCCTTCATGTGCTTAAAAATTACATGCATTTTCAGAATAAATAAATAATCATGTTCTCTGTAGTACACAATTTAACGAAATATATAATTGAACATTTTAAAATGTTGTCATTACATGTGCAAAAAATTCACATGTCCAAGGTAACAAAATTATATCCTTAAAGTACATTTTGAAACATCTATTACATATATATGAAACAAACAACGCAACATATTCAACTCATTATTGAATCGTCCCTTGGGCGAAAGTCCTACAAAAAATATAAAATTAACCACATGACTTATGTTTAGTCCCATAGTGGAAAATGGGTTATTTTTATCCAGGAATTTGTCAAGTCTTCACTCGTTACTATATAAATACATACATATGGTACCAAAAATGCAACCCTTTTTACCCCACGCGAACCATCATGGCTATTTACCCTTAAGTACCACACGCATAGGTACTTAATAAATACACAATTATCCACTCCAACACAAAACACGGTAAGAAACGAAGAACCACATACACATATTTTGCTTTTCAAAAATTTCTGTAAATGTGTTTCTTGTTCGTGATTTTTTAATGTTTTAATTGACGGCAAAAAATGGTTGAAATATAAGCGATTTTTTTACAGATTTTTATCTAACAATGCGAAGACGCCAGCAGTCTCGCTCCGATTTTGATGTAACAGCAATAATTTCATATGTAGCTTTACATAAACAATTAAACATACGTTTCAGGTTTTTTAATATTGTATTTAAACGACATTATGATGGGATCCGTACTCGAGAATTTGCATTTTTCTCGTCAGCGAGTAAATATAAATTTTCGAGTACGGATCTCATCATACATAATTTCGTTTAAACTGGGCATCTTTAAAAATCCTGAAACATGTGTTTAATAATTTACGTATGTAAAGCTGCATATGTAACTAGTGTAGTTTCATCAAAATCGGAGCGAGACCGCTGGCGCATTTCAACCACATTTGTTTAAGCAGATCAATTTTTTGTGGATATATACGTATATGTATCAGTCTACCAACTGAAGAAATACCAAATCCACATGGATCTGAAACAAGGAAATAAATGGGAGTGCCCAAAGTGCTTAAAACAGTTTAAAACCAATAGATCGTTGACTCGACTCATGGTCACGCACGATCCGGATGCCAAGGTCAAATGTGAGGTGAGGGTGTAAATCTGAAAAAGTGAAATGATAACAAAATTTTTCATATTTTTCCATTTCTAATTTGTATAGGTTTGCCACAAAATTTTCAAAAACAGAGGCACCTTATCTATCCACATATCGAGAATTCACGGCAACCGGAAGAGAAGTAGTTGTGACATTTGTCACCGACAGTTTTACCACGTGGCTTATTTACGACGACATATTGACGTCATCCACAGCACGAAGGTACGATCCCGTTTGCCGTGTGGATTTTCTGGCTGTGAGAAAACATTCCTAAACAAATACCTAGTTTCTACCAACGTGAAGACCGAACATGCCGAGAATCCGATCCGATTTCCGTGCACACTTTGCGGAAAGGACTTCAAAACGAGGGGTAACCTTGAGCGACACATTCTCAGCCACACGACGTAGAAGACGTACAATTGTGCCACTTGTGGAAGGATTTTCGCCCAGATGGTTAACATGAAAAGCCATGAGGTAAATAAGCATGGTTTGCGAAAACTACATTGATGCAAAAATTTTAATGTGCATATGGTCGCTGTTCGTGCAAAACTTGTCGGTTGAGAACTAATGAGGACCCAGTTGCAAACATAAGTTGTCAGATTAAAATTCGGACGCCATGTCGTGCAGTTATAAAATCTCGTGTGCATTAAAAATCCATCCGAAAACTTCTGTTTCCGAGTGGAATCTGAACCGACAAGTTTTCCAAGAACAGTGACGATATTTATACGGATTACAGATGACGCATTTGGAAAAATCTGCCCGAGACGTGCTCCAGTGTCACGTCTGTTCTCAGACCTTCTTAAGCAGACAAGGTCTACAATCCCACATTCGAACTGTACATGAAAATGCCAGGAATTATCCTTGCGCCTTTTGTGACAAGAGATTCACGACAGGCGATTCTTTGAAGCGTCACGTGGAGGCGATACATGTCACGAATAAAGAGCGGATCCACTCCTGCGACAAATGCGAGTACATGAGCCACTCAAAAGTCTATTTGGATGCCCACAGAAAACGTCACGATGCAGCGAGATATGAATGTTACTTCTGTGGGAAGAAATTCCTCGCTTTTTACGAATTGACCAGACATTGTCGAGTTCACACTTTAGAAAAGTAAAAATATTTATGTGTATAATGAACGTTTCAATATGTAATTTGCGGATTTTTACTAAATTTTCGATATTTCGCAAACCTTTTTCAGAGAAAATTATGGGATTTTAGTTAATGGACAAGTTCCAATTTCGCTATTTGACTAAATACATACTCTATGTAAAATATTTCAAACTGTTTACAACCATCATGTCAAATTTAGGGTTAAATTTAATGCACCACCGAATTAGCTGAAATTTACCATAAATTTTAGCTGAATTCGCCACCGGATGAATTTTTTCCAACTTTAGCCTTTTTAGCCACCGATTTAGATGGTGGTTACCACAAATTTAGATGAGCTGCCATTACCATATTTAATGAGCATAGGATTACAAAATCAATAAAATTTACATGAATATGATTTATTTATTTGTATAACACGTCTATATACATGTTTTTTTTAAAATACACCTGAAATTAAATAACAATGAGCGCTTTTTAGCCTTCGCAACCCTACCATTCTTACGCTTTTGACCAAATGGAACGGTTTTGGCTTCCGGTCTAACATCATAAAGCGTATTCTGAATTTCTAAACCAATTATTTCCTTTCGTCCTCTATTTCAGGAATTCCAACAGAAATTTAAAATTGCTACATTCCTCTCTAGCCATGACGGCAATACTGGTTGGGTGAAAAGTTCGGTTTTTTAAGAGACACCCACTACTAGCACAGGAAACTAGAGTGTAGTCGGATCGATGTTTTTTTAAAAATTCGATCTGATCCGACTTGGTCGGATCCTTAAAAAATTCGATCCAATCCGACCTGGTAGGATCCTAAAATAATCCGACCCAATCCGAGTCTGTCGGATTCGGATTGGATTAATCGGATTAAATTCGACTTCCTACTGCTTTCTACATATACATAGTGTAGTTGGATTTATGTTTTTTGATATCCTATCCGATCCGATCCGACTTCGTCGGGTCATAAAAAATCCAATCAGATTCGATCCGATCCAACTAATCCATTTAAGCCTGATATCCCACTACTCTCTAAAGGAATATTAGACGCAACTGGTCTTGAGCTTCTAAAATTTGGGAGAATTTTCCTCAGAAAGAGAGAATACGGTATCACTGGTCCAATTAATAACTTGCGAACACGTCATTTCTTTGGTTTTAAAAAACGTTGTTCAGATAGATATATTTTAACTGCACAACTGTGGGAGTAGTGATGACCAGCCGAAAGGTAATACATACTTCTCCTACCCAGTCTTGTCAATGATATACAAATATATACATATGTATACCCATGTTTTATCATGAAATATGGTGATGGCAGTTCATTTAAATTTGTGGTAACCACCATCTAAATCGGTGGCTGAAAAGGCTAAAATTGGAAAAAATTCATCCGGTGGCGAATTCAGCTAAAATTTATGGTTAATTTCAGCTAATTCGGTGGTGCATTAAATTTAACCCTCAAATTTACACAATGGTTGGATACGATTTATCATATTGGCATATTTTATTCCTTTTGGTTGAAGTGACAAATCTATTGATCAACATAGTTATGTTTTATAATAAAACTTTTATTATGAACTCATATGAATAGTTAACAAAAATATTTAACTGTGTGTAAGATAAATATCACAATAAATAGATACATAGTTAATATATTTACTTAATTCTAATTAATCAAAAATAAAAAAAAACATTATACTTAAAATATGATATGTGTGTAGATAAAAAGATATAAATGGGTGAGTACGCAATAAAATGTAATCTAACTAAATACACATACAAATTTAGAAAATGCTCATGTTTTGCATCGAGTCTTCCAAGTTTGAAATGCGGCAAGATTTGTCATTCGTTTGGGTAGATGTGGCTATGGGAATAAATATCAAGTTATTAAAAATATAAGACATGAATTCATCAGATCAATGTTTTACTCAAGGGAGTCCTGCTTACCAGAATCGTGCAGGACCCACAAGTCGTATAGATAACTTGAGCACGAGTCTTGCGATGTACGAGGACGGATCTCGAACATGCCACGTGGAAAACGGTAAACGTTCCCGACCTAAAAAGCAACCCAGAAATGTCATAAAGGGTTACTCCATGAGTTATGGTAATGGACCTGATGTCAAAAATTGATTTTTTTAAAATCCTTCAAGTATGTGTTAGAGGTTCTTAAAATATGCATAAAAATAATTTTCTCCGAATTTTTGCGGTTTCAATGGGGCTGATAGTAGGGGGTGTGGCTTCCCTTGAGATACCACCTTTACGCAGCCGCTATTGCACGCAGGGGCGCCAAATTTCAAATCAACCTACAATGGGCAAATACAATTGCTGGTCTTTTTCTCTTTTTTGAAATTAGGTCACAGTGACCGTTTTTAGGTCCAAATGTGCATTATTTCAAATTTTTTCGAAAATCGTCTCACATAACCCCATTAATGGGGCATCGTTAGATAGGTCTAGTCAAGAGGATTCTAAATATATATACTTTGTCGGGTATATGACCACCCCCTGATCTTCTAGAGGCAGAATATGTGAATTTTCAGTCTCCACAGATTTCAACACAGCAGCAGATTGGGGATCTAACAGAAATAGATGGGACAAACTCAAAAATATTGTTCTGACTCTGGAACACCAAGGAGTGGTCATACACCCCACAAAGTATATATATTCTTAATCCTCTTGTCAAGACCTTTCCAACGATACCCCATTTATGGGGCATGCGAGACTTTGACTTCTCAGGCAAATTTAACATGCTGTGGAGTTTGACCTAAAAACGGTCACCGTGACCTAATTTCCAAAAAAGAGAAGACCCGCAATTGTATTGGCCCATGGTAAGTTGATGTGAAATTTGGAGCCCCTACGCGCAATAGCGGCTGCGAAAAGGTGGTATCTCAACGGAAGCCACACCCCCTCCTATCAGCCCCATTGAAACCGCAAAAACTCGGAGAAAATGACTTTTCTGCATATTTTAAGGTCCTCTAACACATACTTGAAGGATTTCAAAAAAATCAATTTTTGACATTAGGTCCATTACCATAACTCATGGAGTAACCCAAAGTGTTAATTTCTATTTAAAACTTTGCACACCTCGCTACGCAATCATTTATTTCATTTAGATTTTACCAATTAAATATATAAATATGTACCTGATAACGATTTTTTGCCACGTGGTAAAAATTGCCGGTCGCAATGGCCACCATAACTGTCTCCCCGTCGTCCTGTGTCAGCATGACGCGAAGGTATGGCGTCGGTCGAGTAGATTGCAAAACTCCCTCCTCCATCCAACAAACTTCGGCAAGGAAGCTGGATCTGAATTTAAAATTGTAAATGCAATATTTAGTACTTAGCGAAAAACGTACGAAATTTTTCCAAAATTATTACATATCTAGAACACAAATTTTTTCAAAATTTTTAATGAAAATCATAAAAAAATTACTCACTCTAAACGTCCAACATAGTTTGCTTGGTGAAAAGTGAAGATGGATTCCATTTTAGAAGAGTTAATTTATAATGTTAATTTATGTATTTACTAGCTTGTAATTTCACAAGTTAAATAATATTTAGGTTTTATTATTTACTTTTAAGTTTCGGTAAGTTTTCTAAAATTGGGCTTGAATTATGAAAACTGACTTGTTAAATGGCGTTAAGTGAAAATGTTGAAATGTTTAAAGTACAGAATACTAGGCAGTAATGAGAACCGAAGGGGAGAAACATTCACATTATGAAAGAATTGGCCAGTGGTGAAGGGTTGAGTTCGACGCTGGAAATAAAATTCCTGGAAATACATATTCGCCTCTCTCATTCTTGTCATTTGTATTAGTGGAAAATTTTGCAATGTGATCGTGCAACGAACGAGGTAACCTAGATTTAAAATAAATGTAGCATTTTCCCAGTATGATGTTTCATAAGGCTATTTAGCATTTAATATCGTATGGAAAATAATTACGAGATTCGTATTTATGATGCCATATTGTTATTTAAATTTAGCATACCTAAATGGAAACGATGGAAATAAAATTCCTGGAAATTCCTCTCCAATTTTGTGCAGAGGAAAAATTGGATAATCGAATCCATCGAGTCTTCACACCACACAAACCAACATTAACTCCACGTGGTAACTTATCCTTAGTGCTAATAGCACCTGCATAAGTAACATTCACACAATCCAGCAGAACACCCGGTAAGAAACGAAAGATGACACGCTGTAATAGTAGTGCGATATACCGTAGTTTTTATAATAAATGTTATTACTGGTAAAAATTTTGTACATTTTTTTCAAATTTATTATATTATTTATAAATTAAAAAACGCAACATATTCACATCGTGATTGAATCGTCCAATAGGCGAAATTCCTCCTCAAAATTCAAAATTAACGACATGACTTGTGTCTGGTCCCCAATGAATGGTTGGTTATTTTTATCCAGGAATTTGACAAGTCTTCGCTCGTTACTAAGGTTACAAAAATGCGACCCTTTTTACACCACGAGGACCATCATTAAGCTTACGTGGTTACTTACTCTTAAGTACCACCCGCATAAGTAATAATTAAGCACTCCTACCTAACACACGGTAAGAAGCGAAGAACCAAATACACACATTTTGCTTTGCAAAAATTGCTGTAAATGTGTGTCTAGTTCGTGATTTTTTTAACGTTTGATTGAATTGCTGGCAAAAAGTGGTTGTAATATTGTGTGAATACGGGTAAGGGATTTTTTTACAGATCCTTAACTATAATAGTGCGAAGTCTCGCTCCGATTTTGATGAAACAGCAATAATTATGTATGTAACTTTGCATTAATAATTAAACACATGTTTCAGGTTTTTCATAATGCTCTGCATAAACGAAGTTATGTATGATGGGATTCGTACTCAAGAATTTGCATTTTTCTCGTGAAATTTTTGTCGTAAGCGAGTAAATGCAAATTTTCGAGTACCGATCTCATCATACATAATTTCGATTAAACTGAGGATATGAAAAATCCTGAAACACGTGTTTAATTATTTATGTAAAGCTACATACTTAATTATTGCTGTTACATCAAAATCGGAGCGAGACCGCTGGCGTCATCGCATTTTAAGCCCATTTGTTTAAGCAGATCAATTTTTTGTGGACATATGCACATCAGTTTACCACCTCAAGAAATACCGAATCCACATGGATCTGAAACAAGGAAAGAAACGGGAATGTTCAAAGCCCTCAAGAACGTATAGCGACTTGTCAAGACACGTGGTCACGCACGATCCCGATGCTCAGGTCAAATGTGAGGTGAGGGTGTAAATTTGAAAAAGTGAAATGATAACAAAATTGTCCACATTTTTCCATTTCTAATTTGTATAGGTTTGCCGCAAAATTTTCAAAAACAGAGACACCTTATCTGGTCACATATCGAGAATTCACGGCAACCGGAAGAGACCAAGTTGTGACACTTGTCACCGCGTGTTTTCCAATTCATGTAACTTACGGCGACATATTGACGACGCCCACGGCACGAGTGAACGACCCCGTTTCCCATGTGGATTTTCCGGCTGTGAGAAAACCTTCGTAAATAAATATCTAGTTTCCACCCACATGAAGACTGAACATGTCGAGAATCCGATCCGATTTCCGTGTACACTTTGCGGAAAGGACTTCAAAACAAGGACAGAACTTGGGAAACACATTCGCGCCCACACGACGGAGAAGCCGTACACTTGTGCCAGTTGTGGGAGGAGTTTCGCCCAGATGGGAACCATGAAACGTCATGAGGTAAATAAGCACGGTTTGCGAAGAATAGATGGAAAAATATCAATATGGTCGCTATTTAACTCTGTTGGAAACAGAAGTTGTCAGATTAAAATTCGGAAAGGCACCATGTTATGTAGTTCGAAAATCTTATATGAATTAAAAATTCATCCTAAAACTCATGTTTCCGAGTGGGTTCTCAATCGACAACTTTTCCAACAACTGCGACGATATTTATACTGATTACAGATGACTCATTTGGAAAAATCTGCCCGAGACATGTTCCAGTGTCACGTCTGTCCTCAGACCTTCTTAAATAGAACGTCGCTACAACACCACATCCGAGTTGGACATGAAAATCAGAGGAATTATCCGTGCTCATCTTGTGACAAAAGATTTTCCACCTCAAGAGACTTGATGCGTCACGTGGAGGCGGTGCATGCCACAAATAAAGAGAAGATCCATTCCTGCGACAAATGCGAGTACAAGAGTCACTCGAAAGCCAATCTGGCCAATCATCGAGTTCGTCACAACACAATGGCAAGGAGGCATGGATGTTACTTCTGTGGGAAGAAATTCTACACTTTTTTCGAATTGGTCTCACATTGTCAAGTTCATACTTTTGAAAAGTTAAAATACTTATCTATGTAACGGGGATTTCAGTATTTGTAATTTGCGAATTTTTCTAAATTTTCCACATTTGACAAAACCATGCAGTATGCAAAATAAATTATACAAATCAACCAGAGGCCTTAGTAACCTTACAAGTTCCTAGATATTTCGCTTGAATGTGTATTTTGCAAACTATTTATCCAACGGTTGACGGTTGGATAAATTTTACCAGCTTTTGTGCCATCCTCTTTTTTCTGCTCAACCATCATGCAACCTTGTGCAAATTATAATGAGAATACCAATAAATTGCGGATTTTTACTAAATTTTCGATATTGCACAAACCTTTTCATAGAAAGTCATGAGATTTCAGTTAATGAATAGGTTCCAATTTCGCTGACTGAATTAATATTCTAAAATATTCGCACTGTTTAAACTCATTTACACAATGGTTGGATAAGATTCATCCCGTTATTGTATCATTCTCTTTTATACGCAACGCTTGGCATATTTTATTCGTTTTAAGTTTTAAATAAATTTTAAATTTTACTCTTATTAAGTTGAAGTGACAAACATATTGATCAACATAGTTATGTTTTATTATGAACTCATTTGAATAGTTAACAAAAATATTTAGCTGTATGTAAGATAAATATCACAATAAATAGTTAATATACTTAGAGTGCGATTACAAAAGAAAGAAACTTTTGAAAAAAAGCCTGTAAACTCCAAAAAAATTAATTAATTCCAATGAAATTTTCAGGGATTATAAACAAGGTCTCTACTATTCAATTTTTTGCTTCATACGAGCCATAGACCCCCATCCTTCATATCTGGCGAATTTGTTCTCTCGCGGTCGCCAGAAGTGCTTTGCCACTCTTTCTCGCAACCTCTTTTGAGGTGTGTGACAAAATCTGACGGAATCCTCTCAAGTTTCTGGCTGGTTTTGTTGGACAACTATATTCTATCTTGCATAATGCCCAAAATCGTTCAATTGGTCTTGCCCGAGGGACGTAGGGAGCATATTCCTTTTTTGCAACAAAATCGATTTTTTTCGACCGCATGTAGTCCAGAACAACTTTGGAATAATGAAATGTTGCTGTGTCCGGTCAGAAAAGTACATTACGATTATTGTTAAAGGGGATCAAGATCTTCTTTACACAATCGTTCAGATATCTCCCCGAGGTCATGGTGGCTGTGGTCACGAACGGCTTAGAGACGTCCCCCAATGAGTCCAATGCTTGCCAGATTATGTGCTATGTGGGGAATTTTGACTTCGGTGTGTATTTGAAGGAATCTTTAAACGTGTTCTTATTAGTACACGAGTAGTACTTCCTCGCAAGGACTTCATCTGGATCAGTTGAGCACTTGGTCTCATCATTCATGACCAGAATCAGGGGCATGTTTTGCTTGACTCGTTTTTCAGCAATCTGCCGAGAGTTGGGCTTTGCTCTTTTTTGCTGACCTTGGTTGTACTTTGGTGCAGGTGTCGCCTTATAGGATTTGACCCCCAACTTCGTAGGGTTAATGACATGTAAACTTAATTTAGCTATTTTCAATTTGTAGCACAAATTACCATCTGATATCCCAAGGTTATTTTGGCATTCCTGCTGAAGTCTACGTATCACTTTGGGGGTCGCTACACGAGCAGGACGATTTTTTTATTTTTTGAATTCCGCATTCCTGCTCTCCTCATACATATCTAAAACTCTGCAAATTGTCCCATTATAAATTTTTTCTCTTTCGAAGTGGCTATTAACCATTATCCGGGCGCGCTCGCACACTTTTACGTAGTAGTGGCAAATTTTTTTTGCGAGTTGCTCTGAATTTTTTGTTATCATTTTGGAACTAGTCGAGATATCGACTTCCGGTTTTCTGATTTGGGTAACTAATCGTATGGACTACAAAACTACGGCGTTTCAATTCAGTGGCAATTTTTCTTCCATATGAATAAATACATTTTCAAAAAGTTTCTTTCTTTTGTAATCGCACTCTAATTCTAGTTAATCAATAATAAAAAACGTTATACTTCAAATATGATATTTGTGTAGATAAAAAGATATTATAAATGGGTGAGTACATAATAAAATAAAACAAAATATAAAATAAAATATACAAAAATTTTAGAATATGCTCATGTTTTGCATTGACTCTTCCAAGGTTGAAGTGCGGCAGGATATGTCATTCGTTTGAGCAGATGTGGCTATCGGAAAAAATAATCAAATTATTAAAAACATAAGGCAGGAATTCATCAGATATTATGAGATCAATGTTTTATTCAAGGGAGTCCTGCTTACCAGAATCGTTCAGGAACCACAAGTCGTATGGATAACTTGAGCACGAGTCCTGCAATGTACTCTCTTTCCACGGCAAGTTGAACCCGGAGATATGGGAGACTAACTCAGTTCAACGTTAATAAGCATGGGCCGGGATTTAGTCTTCCATATCTCCGAGTTCAACTTGCCGTGGATAGACTATACGAGGACGGATCTCAAACATGCCACTTGGAAAGCAGTATACGTTCCCGACCTAACAAGCAACCCAGAAATATATGATGAAGTATTTGTTTGCATTTAAAACTTTGCAAACTTTGCTCCGCAATCATTTATTTCATTTAGATTTTACCAATTAAATATCTAAACATGTACCTGATAAAGTCTTTTAGCCACGTGGTAAAAGTTCCCGGTCGCAATGGCCACCATAATTGTCTCCCCGTCATCCTGTGTCAGCATGACTCGAAGGTATGGCGTTGGTCGGGCAGATTGCTCGAAAACTACCTCCTCCATCCAACAAACTTCAGCAAGGAAGCTGGATCTGAATTTAAAATTGTAAATGCAATATTTAGTATTTAGCGAGAAACATACGAAATTTCTCCAGAATTATTACATATCTACAACATATTTTCGATATTTTTAATGAAAATCATAAAAAAAATTACTCACTCTAAACGTCCAACATAGTTTGCTTGGTGAAAAGTGAAGATGGGTTCCATTTTAGAATTTATAATGTTAATTTATGTATTTACTAGCTTGTAATTTCACAAGTTATATAATATTATTTAGGTTTTAATTATTTTAGTTTGGCTTAGTTTGTTCAAAGTATGAAAATTTACTAGTTAAGTGAAAATGGTGAGATGGTTAAAGTGCAGAAGGCAGAGTGGTATAATGAGAACCGAAGGAGAGAAGCATTGACATTATGAAAGGCATGGCCAGTGGTGAAGGGTTGAAGTTCGACGCTGGAAATAAAATTCCTGGAAATATTCACCTCTTTCTTTTTGTATTGGTGAGTAATTTTTCATGTCATGCGATCGTGCAGCGACTGAAGTAATCCGAATATTAAAAATAAGTGTAGTATTTTTCCATTATGATGCTTCATAGGTTTAAGTATTTACATAATTTCATATGGAAAGTAATTACGGGGTTCCTATTTATGTAATTGGCGCATCAATAATTTTCGAATTTGGCAAACATTGTTGGTAGAAAATCAAGGGATCTGAGTACTGGACAAGCTCTTATGTCCCTAGAACGCTTCGTCAACTGTGGTGTTATGCAAATAAACAGCTTTTTGTGCCTACATCCACTTAAATAAGTTCAGGTTAATTAAAATTGAAAACTACCGAATTGATTAGTTTAATTAAGCATCAAAAAGCTCAGTTTTTTAGCAAATAATAATTTTATATTTTTTAATCGGCGTATTTATGTATGTACGTTTCTACGTACATTAGGGGTAAAATATATTCTGCATCGTTCGATTACTAAAATAGTTGACAAGTTTAGAAGGATTAAAATAGGGTTCGAAAGCCACGTGAAAAAACATGATACTAAATTTGGAGTAAAAATATCAATTACCAATTATGCGTGATTATGTGAGAATTTTACATAGCGACAACTATATTTTTAACTTTTTATGTATTTGATTATGAGCGCATACATGTGAATTATTTAATTGTATGTAGGAGTAAATATGAAAATACAGAACGGGAATTGAATTACTAATTAATTTTATAATATTAAAGATGATGTAATACGATATTTGTGTATTAAATAACATGGAAGTACATACATAATAATTTAAAAAATTAAATTAAATACACGAATTTATAAAATGCTCATATCTTGCATCGACTCTTCCAATTGCGATGTCCAGCTTGATTTGGGTCTCGTTTCATCAGACGTGGCTATCGGAATAAATATAAAGTTGTTAAAAAGAGAAAGCAAAAATTCATCGGAAATTAAGAAATCAATTTTTTTAAGGAAGCTTTTCTTACCAGAATCGTTCAGAAACCACAAGTCGTACGGATAAGTTGACAACGTGTCGTTCGATGTACGAGGACGAATCTCGAACATGCCACGTGGAAAGCAGTAAACCTTTCCGAGCTAACGAACAACACAGAAATGTCGTCAAGTTGTAAGTTGTATACAAAATTCACGTCACAATCAGTTACATAAATTAAATACATACCTTATAAAAATTTTTCACCACGTGGTAAGAATTCCCGAAGGCAATGGCATCCATATGTGACACCCCGTCATCCTGCGTCATCGTGACGCGCAGGTAAGGTATTGGTCGACCAAATTGCTCGAAAAAGTTCTCCTGTGTCCACCAAACTTCGGCGAGGAAGCTGGATCTGAATTAAGAATTATAATGCAATAATTAATTAGCATGTGTGGAAAAACGTACTAAGTTTTTTCTAAAATAATTATTATTACAGACAACATATATATTTTAGAACTTTTTAATGAAAATCATAAAAAAATTACTCACTCTAAACGTCCAACATAGTTTGCTTGGTCAAATGTGAACACGGATTCCATTGCAGAAGAGGTATTCATGTTTATTTATTCACGAACTGGTAATTTCACAGGTTAATATTATTTAGGTTGCAAATATTGAAGTTTGACTTAGTCTTTTATAAGGCAGCTTTAATTTCGGAAATTTACTTGTTAAGTCGTGTTAAGTGAAAATGTTGAGATGGTTAAAGTGCAGAATGCGGAGTGGTAGTGAGAACCGAAATCGAGAAACATTTACATTATAAATGGTTTGACCAGTGGTGAAGGGTTCAAGTCGACGCTGGAAATAAGATTCCTGGAAATATTCATCTCTCTCCTTTGGTGTTGCGGAAAACTTTGTAATGTGATCGTGCAACGAGTGAGGTACATTTATTTTTAAAATAAATATGGTATTTTTCCACCATGCTGTTTCATAGGGCTTAATATCGTATGGAAAATAATTACGAGGTTCACATAGATATTTATGATACCACACTATTATTTAAAATTGGCATGAATAATGGTGTGTATGTATATATGTAAGTATGTGTGGAATCATGCATGTTTACTTACACCGTTACATATTCCCATTATGAGGTCTTAATTTGATACGAAAAAATATGAGCATATTTACGTGTAATCATAAATTTAGTGTTGTTTCGTAATATTCAATATATTGTCATTTGTTCTACCAATAATATCAACTGGGAAATAAAGGCTTATTTAGGCAGCCTGCCTAGCCTAAGCAAACATTTATTTAGACTTATTTAACTAAACATAGTAATAAATAAACGAATTTTAAAATTCGATTTTTATTTTCAAAATTAATCCCATGATTTATTTACGGACCATACATAAATAAATCGTTGGTTCTTTGGAATTTGTCAATTGTCACTCGTTTCTTTGGTAAACAACGCAACCTTTTCCACGCCAAGAATAAAATTCGTCACAATCCAGGAAGGCGTGGATGTTACTTCTGCGGGAAGAAATTCTTCACTTCTTACGAATTGATGTCATTGTCGAGTTCATACTTTAGAAAAGTTAAAAGACTTAAATATGTTCGTAATGGGCATATCAATAATTTGGGAATTGTTGGCAAAAATGTTTGGTAGAAAACCTGAGGATTTTAGTTACAAGTTTATATATTAAATCGTTCAGCATTTATATATTAATTTCATTATTGGTGTAATTTTAGATAATATTAAGTGGTCGAAACCAATCATCCGCCAAATAACCTTTCAGATTTTTTACTGCATATTAATTTTGAATGAATAATGGTGACTGGGCATGTCCATACATATTTAACCAAAATAATTCGCAAACGGTTACGGTGCGAATACAGCATGCTGTGCATTTTGTTATGAAGGCATAATTTGTACAGATATTCAATTACAAGCAAGAAGAAAATCATAATAGTTATTAAATAATTAGTAAATATGTAATATAAAACAAAATACGATATTTGTGTAGATAAAAAATGTACAATTGTTTATTCATTGTGGTACAAATTGTATTCGCAGAGATGTAAAAAATGTTACCAGTACATAGTACATGTGCATACGTCGGATATGAATGAAAAATGACTTTTTCCATTTATTGACCTACAGTCGCCAAACTTTCTGAGAATGTTTATGGTCACTAGTAGGTCACGTAGGTCAAAGCATATTTTCTCATATTGGTCATATTTTCGGGTTTTGGGACATATTCATATTCCCGATCATATTTCGGGGTTTTTTCGTGCATTTTATCATTTTTGCCCAAATTCTAAGATTTGGCAACCAAATCGACAGAAAATGACAAAAAATTCAGTTTTCTCACAATGAACCATTATGAAAAACTTGCAGAAATTTACATTCATTTTCGCCTAAGGTGATTTAATTCATTGGGAATGAGTTAAAGCACCCCAGAACTTGTTTAATTGATAAAAATTGAGCACTACAAGAAAATATACCAAACAATTAAGCCAAAAATTAAAAAAATAAAGTCATTTTTATGTTCATATATTGGGGATTTTTGCGGTCATTTTTCATTCATATTTTGAGGCTTTATCGGTCATTCATATACGACGTCTGTACATGTGTAATAAAATTCACGTTAGTTTAATATCCATATTTAGAAAATGCCCATGTCTTGCATCGACTCGTCCCATTCTGAAGTCTGGCAGGATTTATCACTCGTCTCCTCAACTGTGCCTACCAAAACAAATATCATGAAAAAGCAAAAAATCATCGAATAATATTCCATCAAATTTTTAAGGGAAGATTTCTTACCGGAATCGTTCAGAAACCACAACTCGTACGGATAAGTTGACCACGAGTCTTGCGATGTACGAGGACGGATCTCGAACATGCCGCGTGGAAACCAGGAAGCCTTCCCGACCTACCCAAAAATATCAAAAAACTTGTAATTTATATATATTCCAAAATTTTGGAAACTTTACATCAGAATTAATTCATTCATTTAAATATCTATTTTAATTTTCCAATTAAGTATGTATGAACCTCATAGAGACTTTTTGCCACGTCGTAAAAATCTCCGGTCGCTATAGCAACCATAACTGTCGCCCCGTCATTCTGCGTCAGCATGATTCGAAGGTATGGCGTCGGTCGAGCAGATTCCAAAAATCCCTCCTCCATGCAACAAACTTCGGCTAGGAAGCTGGATCTAAGGTAAAAATTGTAAATTCAATAATTAATATTTAGCGAGAATCGTACCTAAAATTATTTCAGATCAATAACAAACTTTGAATATTTGCAATGAAACTCAAAAACTACTCACTCTAAACGTCCAGCCGAATTTATTTGTGGAAAGGTGAAAGTGCGTTTCATTTTAGAAGAGGTAATTTATTTACTGGCTTGTAATTTCACTAATTAGTATTATTTAGGTTTAAAATATTTAAGTTTCCCTTAGTTTTTCAAAATGCAGTTTGAATTATGCAAATTTATTTGTTAAGTGGCGTTAAGCGAGGTTGAAAATGTTGAGATGTTTAAAGTGCAGAATGCTTAGTGCCAATGAGAACCGAAGGAGAAAAACATTCACTGGGTGAAGGGTTGAATTTCGATGCTGGAAATAAAATTCCTAGAAATATTCACCTCTCTCTCCCTTTTTAGCGAAACATTGCGGAATTTGAGAGTGCGCTGAATGAGTACCCTAAATTAAAAATAAATGTGCCCTTTTACCACTACGGGGTTTCGTCAGACTAGTATTTATGTACATAAACAAAATAAATAACGCAGCATATTCACTGGATCAACCTCCTCCCAAAGCTTCAAAATGAATCGCATGATATCAACTATAGTCATCCATGATATATTTACATATGTATGCAAATGTTTGATCCCCAAGGGTGCACAGTTGGTTATTTTTATCCAGGAATTCGTCACTTTGAGGTCGTCGCTCCGGTTACAAAAAGCAACCTTTTTTAATTAACACGACGCGAACCACTATACAATAACAAAACTTATGCATTTACTTCTAAGAAACAACTGCATACATGTGTAAGTACACAAGATACAAGACATGGTAAGCAACGATATTTGACTGTCAAATTTCGTGTGCCAAATGTGTCAAATTTTGACACATTTCGGTAAATGAATATTTAAATAGTACAACTTTTTGTTGGTGTTAGAATCAAGATAAATTATTATCACTAAAAATTTCTAGGCATATGAATCCTTTTAAAACGTGTGTGTGACTTATTGGCATAAAATTTTTGAAATATTGTATGATAAGAAAATATTTCCTAACAGGTATCAAATTAAATTTGGATAACCACATCAATTTTTTGTGGATACACAAATATTTAAATCCACACGCTCAACAAATACCGAGAATAAGCATGGATCTGAATCCAGGAAAGAAATGGGAATATTCAAAGTGCTCAAAAACGTTTAAAACCAATGACAAGTTGACTACACACATGGTCACTCACGAGCCCGATGCCAAGGTCAAATGTGAGGTAAGCGTGTAAATTTGCATAAATGAAACTAAACTAGATAATATTACAAGATGCATTTACTCACCTCTGTCTTGTCTAGGTTTGCGGTAAAACTTACAAAGACAGGCGTGCCTTATCTTTCCACATGTCGAGACTTCATACTAACCGGAAGCGACCGAAATGTGACACTTGTCACCGGGTGTTTTTCGATTCGAAAAAGTTACGCCGACATATTAACACCATTCACAGCACGAAGGAACGATCTCGATTCCCATGTACGTTTCCTGGATGTGAGAAAACCTACCTAAACAAAAGTGATGTTGTGAAACACGTGAAAACTGAACATGCCGAAAATCCCGTCCAATTTCCGTGCACGCTTTGCGGATACGAGTTTAAAACGAGGGATAGCCTTGAGCGACACATTCTCAGCCACACGACGGAGAAGACGTATAATTGTGCCACTTGTGGGAGAAGTTTCGCCCAGAAGGGAACCATGAAGCGTCACGAAGTAAATACTTCGTAAGCATGTTGTGGGAAAAAGTTAGTTGACAAATTACCAATATGCATATTAACTTTACAGATGACGCACCTGGACAAATTTGTCCGAGACGTGTTACAGTGCGACCTCTGTCCTCAGACCTTCTTAACTAAAAATGGCCTGCAAGGCCACATCCGAGTTGCACATGAAAATCGGAGGAATTATCCGTGCGCATTTTGTGACAAGAGATTCTCCAAGTCAGCAAATTTGAGAAGTCACGTGGAGGCGATACATGTCACGAATAAAGAGCGGATCCACTCCTGCGACAAATGCGAGTACAGGAGCCACTCGAAACACAATTTGACCAGGCACAGAATGCGTCACGATGCAGCGAGATATGGATGTTACTTCTGTGGGAAGAAATTCGTCACTTCTCACGAATTGGTCAGACATTGTCGAGTTCATACTTTAGAAAAGTTACGTGTGTGATGGGCATAGCCAAGATTACTAAACTTTTTAGCTTGTAGCTTGTTTCCGTGGAGTGAATTAGGAATGTATTAGGATTATGTAATTAGGACATTACATAATTTTAATAAATTCACTCCACGGAAACAAGCTAAAAAGTTTAGGAATCTTGGGGCATACCAATAATTTGTGAATTTTTATTAAATTTGCGACATTGGGCAAAATGTAAAAATAATAATTACAAATAACAATTTTCACTTGTCTTTATAATCCGCTCATTTTTAATCACTTTGCGACTTTAGGATTTTATTTAAATACATAAAAGGACACAATTTTACAGTGCAGGACGTCACCAATTTATTATAAATATATACTCCAGACTTCCACAATTTTTGAAGGAGGAGAGAGGCCACTTTAATAAACTTCATAATTTGAAGATATATATTATATATATCTTCAAATTATATATAATATATATACATTCAGTTGTTTTCACTACATATGTACGCATGTACCAATTTTGAATATATCATGATAAAATACATATGTAGATAAGTAATAAACTTCTATTTATAATGCAGGATTTTATGTCACACAATTTTTTGTGAAAGTGAATTACAGATTAACTCTTTAACTTTCCATCAAGCTAAAGAGTAACAAAGATTTGTAGACGGTAATAAAGCGATACTAAAATGGCTTGATGAATGAGCGGAGATTGAAGATGAAAGGTGAAGAAAAAAGTGCTCTTATGAGGTGTATACCCTTACAAAACTGTAAGAGATATGGTAGTTCAGGGGCAAGTGTCAAGTCGGCCAATATATAAATCAATTTTTAACGAGAAGTTATCCAATTTCGATGTTTTGTAAATAAATACTTAGAAGCCAGCCCCGCTCGTTAAACGGGGTACATCATGCGTCGCACAGTGAATTCCACCCCCACCAGACGCCAAATACGGGATATTCACCTGAACCACACTTCTCCCGGGGTATTGCAGCCCCAAAATTGTTTTAGCCTCCTCATCAGCTTTCCTATCACCAAACTGTGTCATGATCACGGCCCTATTGACCACCAAGTAGTTGACGTATGATATTGAGGACAGAAAGTCGTCTTTGTCAAGCAAGGTGGATGATTCTCCCATGCGACTCTGAGAGGTCGGCTGAAGCCCCCAATGTTAACTAAATGGCAAACTCACAGAGTTAACTCGATATGCATTCGATCATCTCGAGACTGAAGAATCATATGGTCTGAAACTCCACCCTGGATCCATTTATCTCAATAGGGGGTCATCCATATGTTACGTCATCAAAAATTTTCGATTTACCACCCACCCAAAGTAAACAACATCAAGGGATAGGGAATTTTAACATGGGAAAGATAGGAAGACCGAAACCTAAACCACCCACCTACTAAAATAAACTAAACCCTAAAAAGGATTGCTTAGGTGAGACTGGAGTATGTGCGACTAAAAGTTTGAAATAACCCCCTCTCTCCTCCCACCCTGGAGAGAAAGTGTTGGTAAAATGAGCATCACCGCCCTGGAATAATTTCATCACGGTTAAATAATTTCGTCCCAAAATATCATGTACTTGGTCTACATTAAATCAATTCTAGCAGTTTACGCATCTACTAGTTTTATCGTTGGAATGACCATTGGCGGCTGTTGATTTTTCGTTAATAATGTACTGTAATATTATTGAAGACAAGTTCATTCGGTAAGTAAAATAAGACATGGGCTGTGGCTTATATATTTCACTTTGAATGCGCAGTCAAGTAACAGATAATCAGCCATTCTTTGGGTATGTTTACGTAAATTCTATGTTAATCCTTTGTTATATTTGCACTGCAAAAACTTGCACAATTCAAAAATTATTCCCAGGGCGGTGATGCTCATTTTACCATCACTTTCTCTCGAGGGTGGGAGGAGGGAGGGGGTTATTTCAAACTTTTAATCGCACATACTCCAGTCTAACCTACCCAGTACCCGCAAAAGAACTGTTATAAGGAAAAGCCATTGTAGCGAACCCAGTTTATTGAATTTCGAAAAAATAAGTACATAAGTGAAAAGCCAATGAAATTTCGTATAAGAAACACTGTTCACTTTTCAAAATGTCAATCTTTTAAGGCGACACGAGCCAGGAGTCTTGGTATCCACCACTCGATCGGAGTACGCTCGCGTTCCAGGGGAGACTGGACTCATTTCTATACCGTTGAATTTTTTATGGATTCCAAACTTGTGTGGGGTTTAGCACACACATCTAGCTCCAGTTTGGAAAATATTTCATAGTTCAGAAGCCTAAGCTTCTGCGACAGTGAATTTTTTTCTTGATCCGAAACGGAGTCAGGAATTTGGGATTTCAACCACCCAATTACCATCTTGACCACTTGAGCAGGACCTGAGCCCTGCTTGAATGTCACTTCGCTCTTTTTTAACAGGTTATGGTTCACGGGTGTCACAATTCACTTGAAAACTGAAAAAAATAATTTTTGATACCAAATTTCACCCCCAGAGTAAGAAAATTCACTTTTTCGACCCAGTCCAACCTATGTCCAATAAAAAAATCATAAAATCGGAATGGTAAGTACGATGAACATTTTTGAAACTTTTACGAATAGTCAAGACTGATGGGGTGTAGAAACGGTATTTTTGCTATTTTATTTGGCATCACCCATAAAGTTTGGCTCATTTGTTGAAAATATCCGTTTCCATTTTTCAAACGCGTACCGCATCATCAGCGCCCGGGTTCTGTCGGGCCTGTTTTTCCTTGCCATGTAGTTAGGGAGTATTTCTCCTCATGTCTTTATGGGATAAGTCCAAGGTCCAGTTTATGGGCCCGGGAAATGGTTTTCAACTCGTCAACTCATCACCAGAGTTATATGGTGAGAAGGACAGTCATAGATTGGAAACCAGTTTGCTTTTAACTGATATCTGTTGACTTTAAAGGATTATTTTATTTTTTATTTTATTTTTACTTGATCCATTCATTTGCGAGGGAAATTTTCTTAGGGCTCGGCATTGATTTTAGCGAATCCAGTTTTTTCGCGCCTTGGTGAATTTTGGCTGTTCCCTTCCACTCCTTTTGCGGTCGTCGACGCTGCCACTGGCTGCCAGTGTCACTGCATCATTTTATGGTACGGTCGACCATCTTGCAATCGATTCCGAATTTTATTGAACAATTTAAAATTGTCGATTTTTTATGTTCACTAAAATGTTGCTGAAAAATTGAAACAGGCCATGTTCGCTGCTCTATCATTTTGACACCTTGGGTCACAAAAATTTTTGTAACATGGTTTCTGACTGACAATTGCATGGAGATTTCAATAAAAAATACTACAACTTTCTAAAAAATTGGTTTGCCTGCTTAATTTACCCGGGAAATCTTATAACAGAATTTTAGCGGGTACTAGGTAAGCAATCCTTTTTAGGGTTTAGTTTATTTTAAGCTTTTAATTGGTAATATCGCGATGAATCAGTAACAAAAGTTTGGTTCAAATATTTGAGATAGGTGCTGAAAATTTGTTAACAAAATTGATTTGAGTTGATTATGAAAATTATCTGACGGATGCCAAATTGTAAAATGTCCTAACCCGGGCCATATATGTTAAGACATTTTAAATGATATTTACACCTGCACTTTTTAAAAATTTGAATCAAAGCTTTTCAATTGCTAGGGAACCTGACCCCTTCAGTTACCGCGGCCCTGAACCCAAAGGTTCATTTTTCGTCAAAGGGAAAACTTTTTCATTTCTCAACCGATTTTGATGATTAAAATTTTAAATGAAAGATAGCTATTTGTCTCACATTTCCATCCACGCACATTTTCTGTTAAATGCTTCACTTCCGTATAATAAGGCAAAATGTTGTCATAGAAGTGGTTTTTGGACGATTAAACACAAAATAAGAACAGTTCATGCATGGCAGCTGAGAATTAGATTCTTCATGATTATAATTGACTCTGGGTTTTTATTTGATCGAAATCGGTTGAGAAATAATAAAGTTATGGGCTTTGGTCACTTTTTAGAACCCGACTGAATGCTTAGTTAAGCTGTATCCATAGTCCATGATTTGTTCGTGATTTGGTGATGCTTTCACGGGTTCATAATTACAGCATGTTAATCACCATAACAATTAAAAAATCGACCAATCAGAAAATCGGAATAAAATAATTTTTGGAAAGTTATGGAGTATGGATGCGATAAACCATCAAATCATGACGAAATCATGAACAAATCACGGACTATGGATACAGCTTTAGGTATTTTTTAGTAACTATAGCCTCACCTAAGAATGATGATGTAATATATGGACGTTCCCTACTAGGACTACTCAACTTTTGTTCCCAAATGTAAACAAAATAAAATTGCGCGATCGACTTGAAATTCAAAATTTAAGCTCCCTTTCGATGACGTAGTTGTCTCAAAAAAATCTCACAGGAAAAATACGGCGCGAAATCTTTTCACCATGCTTTACTTTTCCCAAAACCCATATGTTTTTTGTTTACAAAGGAAAGTGGGGGGACACGCATTCACTATGTACTGTATTGCATTTCTTGTAAAACCATTTTAATTCATGTTTTTACTCAATTCACTAAAATCGAATGCAATACGCAGTTAGTGGACGGCCCTCGCACAACAAGTCTGGATCACACCAGTTATTTCAATTTTTTTCAATTTTTAAAACTATTTTCTGAGACTTTGAAATTGAATTTTGAAATTCTTTCTACCGCTATTGTAGATAATTAGCTGCTTAATAAGATTCTTTTGAAATTTTTCAATTTCGATTGGCCAATTTTGCTGAGGTACAAATTTAATATAACGTTTGGTCTTATGCTTTTTACATACTTTTTGTACCTCAGCTTTCAAAACCTACCGAAATATTGAATTTCTTCTTCGAGTATGACCACAACGGAATTATCTAAAATAGCCGTAGAAAGAATTCCAAAATTCCTTCTGGTAGCTGAGAAATAATTGAAAATGTAGGGTTATAACGTCATTGTTATGACGTTGGTAGTGACGACACGAGTCTCACGTTAAGGGTCTGGTGACCTTAAAAATTTATTTTTACTTTATTTTTGTCACTGGCACCGGTTTTCGACCTAATCCACGTAATAAATTTGGAAATAGAAGGTTTCAAATTATCCAGTCAAGTCCAAGGCTTTTGTGTGCAGTCTTTCTGAGCTGCAGTTTTCGTCACGTGATTGCCCGAAGTGCACCCGAGTCATAGCTCGGGTGCGCCACCACCGCACGAAACCCGTTCCTATTGGTGCTCGTCGGATCACATGACGAAAACTGCAGCTGGGAAAGACTACACACAAAAGCCTTGATCTGAAGCCAGGAAGGAAATAGGAATGTTGAAAGTGCTCGAAAACGTTTAAAACCGATAACGAGTTCACTAGACACATGGTCAAGCACGATTCGGATGCCAAGGTCAAGTTGTGTGAGGTGAGGGTGCAAATTTGCAAAAATGAAACTATTTATACAACTCTAATTTGCTCACTTCTGTCTTTCACACATAGGTTTCCGGCTTAATTTCCAAAAGTAGGCGCGCCTTATCTTCCCACATGTGGAAACTTCACAGAAACCGGATGCGACCAACTGGGCCAAGTTGTGACACGTGTCACCGGGTGTTTTCCAGCCTTACCAGTTTACGGCGACATAGCGACACGGTCCACAGCAGGTCGGCTCCCCCTCGTTTCCCATGCACATTTCCCGGCTGTAAGAAAACCTACAGCTACAAGTACGCTGTGGCGAATCACGTGAAAACTGAACACGTCGAAAATCCGGTCCGATATCCGTGCACACTTTGTGGGAAAGAATTCAAAACGAAGTTTGAACTTGAGCAACACATTCCCACGCACACGACCGAGAAGCCGTACAATTGTGCCACCTGTGGGAGGAGTTTCGCACACAGGGGAAGCTTAACACGTCACGAGGTTAATCAGCATGTTGTGTGACAAATTAATGGAAAAATTACAAATAAGCTTATTCATTTACAGAAGACGCATTTGGAAAAATCTACCCGTGCCAGGTTAAAATGTCACCTCTGTCCACAGACCTTTTTACGCCGGAATAACCTAGAATACCACATCCGGGCTGCGCATGAAAATCGGAGGGATCACCAGTGCGCAATTTGTGACAAGAGATTCTCCAAATCGTCGAACTTGAAGAGGCACGTGGAGGAGATACACAAGGCGGACAGGGAAAAGATTCATTCCTGCGACAAATGCGAGTACATGAGTCACTCGAAATCCAATTTGGCCAGTCACAAAGTCCGTCACAATGCAGCGAGGCATGGATGTTACTTCTGTCAAAAGAAATTCTTCAGTTTTCACGAATTGGTCAGACATTGTAGAGTTCATACTTTAGAATAGCTAAAATACTTATGTTGTATGTGTAATGGACATGTCAATAATTTGCGAATTTTCATTAAATTTGCGACATTTGGCAAAATTTAAAAATAATAATTTTCACTTGTCTTTATAATCAGCTACTTTTTAATCACTTTGCGACTTTAAGATTTTATTTAAATACATAAAAGGACACAATTTTGTAGTGCAGGACGTCACCAATTTATCACAAATATACACTCCAGACTTCCACAATTTTTGAAGGAGGAGAGAGGCCACTTTAACTTCATAATTTGAAGATATATATATATATATTAAGTTGTTTTCACTACATACATATGTACGCATGTACCAATTTTGAATACATCATGATGACATACATATGTAGATAAGTGATAAAAACTTCAATTTAAAATGCAGGATTTTATTTCACACTATTTTTTGTGAAAGTGAATTACAGATTAAGTCTTCAACTTTCCATCAAGCAAAGTTAAAGCATAACAAAGATTTGTCGACGGTAATAAAGCGATACTAAAATGGCTTGATGAATGAGCGGAGAATGAAGATGAAAGGTGAAGAAAAAAGTGCTCAGGTAAAATTATGAAGCGTGTACCCTTGCAAAAGTGTAAGTGATATGGTAAATAGTTCAGAGGCAAGTAAAGTCGGTCAATATCAATCAATTTTTACCGAGAAGTAAGGTCGAAAAGTTCTCCAATTTCGATGTTTTGTGGATATCTAGACGCCCGTTCTTCCAGCCACACTCGGCACATCATGCGTCGCCCAGTGAATGCCACCCCCACCAGACGCCAAATACGGGATATTCACCTGAACCACATTTCTCCCAGGGTATTGCAGCCCCAAAATTGTTTTAGCCTCCTCATCTGCTTGCCTATCTCCAAACTGCGGCATAATCACGGCCCCATTGACCACCAAGTAGTTGACGTATGAGGCAGAGCTGGGATAATCCTGATTAAGGATTATGGATTTTAATCCCGGATTATGGATTATTAATCCATAATCCCTAATCCAGCAATGAGAGTTTTTTGTAAAGTAATCTCAATCCATAATCCCGATTTTTCTGGAATTAGAATTAATCCGGGAATAATCCCATTAGATGTCATAATCCGTAATCGTGATTACGGATTACTAATCCTGATTAATCCCAATCATGATTACTAATCATGATTACTTATTCATGATTAATTCTCAATCTGGATTACTCAGTTCAATTTCCACAGTTCCATTTTATCCCACTGTGTAGCTTGAAGTCTCAAGTTCTCACATCTTTGTCCTGTCAGCTACTATTTGAAGAGTCAACATGTCCTCGCTGCCTTGTGCTACATACTTCTATTTTTTTAACCATACGATCCTCGACGTCATCACTCTCATTACTAAAAGCATTGCAGTGGTGACGTCGAGGGTCGTATCGTAAATAAATGGACTGTATATCAATTGAAACTGGCGTTTTAAATATTTTATGTGGAACCACATAGTTGAAATTTGTTGCGCTTGATATATCTGTAGGTAGTGTAAAATCATTAATCACCAAATTAATCCGGATTATTAATCCATAATCCTGAAATTTCCAGAATTTATGGATTAATCCGGATTAATCCTGACATGAATTAATCTGACGAAAATAATTTAATCACAATCCACATTATTTTGTGGTTAATCCATAATCCTTAATCCACCCTCAAAAACCAATAATCACCCAGCTCTGGTATGAGGACAGAAAGTCGTCCTCTGTCCCCGGAGGAACGACAATCTTGTAGGGATCGGGTTCATAGAGTTCGACGATGGTGAAAGGTCGTCCTTTGGCATCCGTGGAATTTTTTAGGACAGCTTTTGCTTCGTCGGAAGATTTCGACCATACGTCCTAGCGAACGATTACTCGATTGTGATATTTATTAGATACGTTCATATAAATAAAACTGACAATGGGGACGCAAACCATGTTCAGCCCAGATAATGTTTTGGTCATCCCAATTCGAAAGAAAGCTTTTTAGGGACAAGATTTAGTGCGGAACTTGCGCAGATGCGAAAAACTCAGCAAGTTACGGGGTCCGCCAGTTTGACAAAAAGTCTGAGGTGCTGCCGCAAAACACAGCCTCTGCTGTAAAACCGAGCATTTTTGCGAACTTGCGGCGCTCATAAGCTTGCTTAATTTTCGCATCTGAATTTTCGTATCCAAATGTCGCATTAAATGTTGTTTCTAAAGAGTTAGCGTTCAATCGACGCTGACGTCGTGAGACTGGTGAGACGATCAAAAAAATAATCTGGGTTGAACAAGGTTTCGCTCCCCATTGTAAGATTTTTAATTGTATGGCCTTACCTTAACGTACTCCCTTTCGGTGGCCGGTTCAATATGACGACGCCAGGGCGGACAAACCTGACCAAAGAATCGACATGGGCGTCCGTAATGTCCTGGTTGACAACTCCTTTGAACCAGATGACTTTCTCCAACCCGAAAACCGATATTAGATCCAGTTCGAGGTCTCGTCTCGTTTTATAGCCCGGATTCCTGTTCGAATTGAAGATGCTGCTCTCCGTTACTAACAAGGTTCCATCCCCGTCAAACTCGAGACTTCCTCCTTCTCCCACGATTTTAGACGTCAGCCTCGTAATGTTGTAGTACTTCAAGAAAGTTTCAGCCAGTTTGGCATCCTTTGTATGGACCTACATGCATATTTCAATATTTCGGGTGTAAAATATCCACTTGCAAGAAATAACCGTAAGAAAAAGAAAAAGGGTTATTGCAACTAATTGCAAGTATTTTGCCATGCAAGAAATGCAAGGTTCAAGAAACTACTTCCCACCGCTATAAATATTTCTTGCCTTTTTTGCAGTTTTTTGCACCTCGCATTTCTTACGTTTTTTGCTTTGCAGTGTAAGAAACAGAGTCCGGATATGTATGTATTTTAAACTTTTTCAATAATAACCCGATCGGATTGAAACTTTGGGATATTGTTCCTGGTCAGGCATAGGTCACACGGTCAAAAAAATGTTTTCACATATTTTACATATTTCCAGGTTTTGGTACATATAAATATGTTTTAACATATTTCGAGGTTTTTACCGAAAATGCGCATTTTTTGATACACATAAATATGTTTTTACATATTTCGGCGATTTTTTCGAAAATATATATATTATTTTTAATACGCATAAATATGTTTTTACATATTTCAGCGATTTTTTCGAAAAAAAATATATTCTTTTAGAGAAACCTCAGAAATTCACAATTCATAAAAAATTCCGATCATCGTAGAAATAATACCAGAGCATACAGAGCGTGAATCAAGATACAAAACTCACTTTTATTTTTGAGATAACAAGTGTTAGAGACACTTGGGATTATTGAAATTTGCACGTGTCGTACCCAGATAGTCAAGGAACAGTTTGCAAAATCACTCTTAGTTCTGTGCAGCAACATGCCCCCACTCCCCCCCACGGAGTGCGAGGTAGCCGTAAAAGAGGTTTCCAAAGATGAATTGTACCATAAATTTTTTTTAAGAAACTGGCGACAACTGAATTCAAGTACCAGTCAAAGCCATGTTTCCATTGTATTAAATGGCACTATCATAAAGAGGCAGAAATCATTGGCTGGAGTTCCACCTCCACCAAAGTGGGGTTCAAGATCAGTCAGGATCGAGCATGAGTTATACTAGATTGCAAATTTCATCAATAAGGAACATCCGTCACCACAGAAAAGTATGCAAAATGTTGGGGGTGAGTCAGGCAATAGTTTTTAGGATCAGTCACTTTGACCTAAATATATTAACGCGGAGGAGGACCCGCTGTACGCCCCCACGCCGTCTTACATCGCGTTTTTCGAAACAAATTCGCGATAACTGCATGAAAACTTATTTTCCAGAAATAAATTTTTAACTGCAATTACTCTTGGCGAGTCGCATGACATTATTCGGATGGATTATTTTAGATTTGAGTACTTGAAGCAGAGATTTTCAAGCTGACGGCTCGGGCGCTAAGTGGGTTTTGGAAAACTTTTCAAAACGGGTAGAACAAAATCACTCCAAAAAAGTGTCAAAGGTGATAATGGCGTAGAAAAAGCGATTGCACCTCGTTAGACAAACTAATGGGCTACCCATTGAAGCAATTTATAAAATTCACAAACGAAAAATAAAGCTGTAGAAAAATAAACAAAAGTGAGTTTTGTATCTTGATTCACTCTCTGTATTCAAATGTTTTTAGTTTGTCACTTTGAAATGTAAAAGCATTTTTTGGCATTTCTGAAGTCAAATAAGCTAAATTTGGGGCAATTTAAAGCGAATTAAAAATATGTTTTATATACATATTTTGGCGATTTGATTGAACATTTTACATAAATATTTCGGGGTTTTTAAGAACATATTTAGCCGGACTCTGGTAAGAAATGTAGCAAACTCACCAGGAAGAAACGAAACACTTACCTGTTTGTTTCCCCAGCCATTAAAGTTGAAGTCAATCCCGACCAAGGTATTTGACCCAGGTGACGAACTCCCATCCTGTTGGATTCCAAATACCGGAAGCGTGTCCCTCGCCCACAAATCATCCACGGGCATTGGTACGATTGAAATTCTTTTCAAGTCAGTCGTCGTGAAAGCCGACTTTGCTGAGGATACTTGATCCGGGTTGACAATCAGAGTGACCGGTTCGTAGGGCGATATTGCCTTCGCAATGCGGGCAATGTCCTGGCGAACTTTGTCCAGGTAGCTGGACGACCTCCAAATTCTCGCGGATGCCGGCCAAACCATGCAAGTATGTGAGTGAGGTTCCCATTCAGGAGGAATATGAATCTTAGGAGATGACATTCCTGGAAATTAATTATTTTTTTAAATGGAAATTTAAAGAATTTCGAAATCTGTGTAAGTGTTTTTTAAAAATAAATGATAATATTACCTGTGCACAACAGAAAGCTAACGACGATACCAATACTTGTCTGGAAAAGGTTGGAAATTATCATTTTTGCGAATTACACTTTAGTTTTGCTAAGTTGCTAAATACTGTAAGAACGGAGAGGATACTGGGTTTGTAGTCGATGAGTCAAATTATATAGCTAACTTTTTAATAGTTTTTGGTCACCATATTTTCGTACATCGTATGAATGCACATTTGTGTACAAACTACAAAGTACATACGTACTACAAAGGAGATGTCCATAAATTATGGCAGGGCTGAAGGGGATTTGAGAGTAGCAGTTTTTCCTGATAGGCCGACTTGCGCCACGTGTAGAAAATGGGTGTGAAAAGCGTAACAAGGGTGGAGGGAAGGACTGAAAAATTGGGATTTTTGCATGACATAATTTATGAATGTTCCCAGGAGAGGAGAGACGGAGCCACAAAAACAAGGCATGCAATTAAGAAAAGTAACGACAATAGTTTAGACAGCATAATAGGTTAGTTTTTCATCCGCTACATTAAAGTGTCAGTCCAAACATGCACATATTTACATACATAATTGTGCATCCGGCTCATTTAAAAACTAATTAAACCACAGAATTATGTGGAATACTGCACGAAACAAGGTGGTATGTACATATGTATGTATTTTTTGCACACGGTAAGCAATACGCGTACATATTTATCCTATGCAATTCACTTCACGAGCAACGAACCATCTTAAATCCAGTTTATTCTGCATCACGTATTGACGAAAATGGCACGGCGTCATTTTATTTGTTTCAATTTTAAATATCTTGCTTGATACAAATAAACATGCATATCATGCCTAATGTGCTTGCTATTTCTAATCCAAACATGAAAACGCGTTCGCCAAAAAAACGGATTTCCCCAAAACTGCGGAGAATTTCGCGACAATAATATGATCTTCCAAATATTTCCCATGTCGAAATTGTAATAGAAAAGATATACATGTTTATGTACGTAAATACTTCTTGTATTTTGTTCATTAACGTGTTATTACATATTTAGGAGTACAAATATGACATACAATAATTTTTGGAAATAAGTAATATCGAAAAATGCGTATTAATTTTCCACATAATGTTAACTAATTTTTATGTTACAGATAATGCATACTTAAAATGTTTCAAACATTTAAATATTTATAGTAATTACCTAGACTTAAAAAATTAATACCATTATCATAAGATTTTTTTTATAAAGTAAGTATAATAGTAAAGCAATACAAAAGAATAGTAGACAATTCATGTAAAAAAATATAAAATAAAGTATGTAATATCGCAAAAAAATCTAAATCTTTGCAAATCTAAAAAAAGCAAAATTTCTCTATCATCGTGAAGAATTTAATGGTGTAAATTGAACAAAACTCAACAAACTTCCTACTTCTCCATGGTACGAAGCCGACCACAGTGTCTTACCAAATCAGAAAAAGTGACGAATTTCTTTCCACAAAAGTAACATTCATGAGTCGCACCCTTGTGTCTAACGTGTTGAGCAAAATAGACTTTAGAATGGCTCTTGTACTCGCATTTGTCGCAGGAATGGACCCGCTCTTTATTCGTGACGTGTACCGCCTCCACGTGAACCTTCAAGGTTGATGAGGTGGAAATGAAGATTGGTTGATGAGGAGAAACTCTTGTCACAAAATTGGCACGTATAATTCTTCCGACTTTCATGAATCACCCGGATGTGTGTCTGGAAGCTTCTTCTATTGATGAAAGTCTGCAGACAAAGCTGACATTGGAAGGTTTCTCGGCTGGACTTTTGAATATGTGTCATCTGTACAATAAATACACATAGATATTTTGTTTACGAATTATTTCCCTACAAAATAAGTACCTCATGACGCGTCACGCTCGATTTCTGGCTGAAAGCCCTCCCACAGGTGGCACATTTAAAAGGCTTCTCCGTCGTGTGGGTGAAAATATGGTACTTAAGATCACCTTTGCTTTTAAATTCTTTGCCACAAAGTGAACACGGAAATCGGATTGGATTCTCGGCATGTTCAGTTTTCACGTGTTTCGAAACGGCATCCTTGTTCAAGTAGGTTTTTTCACAACCAGGAAATTCACAATGTAAACGAGATCGTTCCTTCTTGTTGTGGACGGCGTCAATGTGTCTCCGTAAATGGGAACGGGTCGAAAACGGCTTGACGCAAATATTGCAAGCAGGATGGATCCGGTTGGTGTGCATGTGTGACACGTGGGAAGATAAGGAAGGAGGATTCTTGAAAATCCTGTTACAAACCTAAATAAATAGTCAACAAAGGAGGAGGATTTATTTATTTGTAGATTTGTAAGTAGAATTTGTCTTAAAAACCTACTCACCTCGCATTTGACTTTTGCGTTTGGGTCGTGTGTCACGAGATGAAGGTCCATTTGACCTTTGTATTTAAACGTCGACGAACAATGAAGGCATTTCCACTTCTTTTCTAGGTTTGAATCCATTTTGTGTGACGTTGAACTACGAAAAAATAGTTTTTCAATTCCGAAGACAAGAATTCAACTGCAAAATTTTGGGTTGTTCACTTGTTCAGGAAGCGCTGATTTATTTCTGAGTTTGGCTCTGACCTGGAAATAATGGGGAAAAATGATACAAGATTCATAAAAATAATTTTAAAATTCTTGCGACGACAAATGCTGTGAAGATTAAGGTCACACGTATCAATGCAGTGTGAAGGTCATCATGGTTGTCAAATTTATTTCATATTATTGGGATAAGCGAGATTTACTAAACGTTTCTTCTAAACCGTTTTCTCAATATCATGAAAAAGCGATGTGATGCATTTCCGAGGTCTTCCTTGAAGCAAATGGGCCACAGAAGTGAAATCCTTGGAAACATTGTAAGTTCCAAAGTTTCATTTTATGAGATAGGATACTTTTTGTAATTTCCACAGACGGAGGAGCAAAAAAAACGAAATTTGAAGGTGATTTGAAAAAGCAACAAGCTGAAGCGCGACAATACTTAAGACTTGTAATTATGACTTGGTCGGGTTGATAACGAAATTTCACCACTACATGCGTCGATAACACGTTAATCCACATTTGACTGGTCGAAATTCTAATAAAAAAGATACACAGATTTGGATGCCTCTTTGATTTTGTTTATTAATGTGCTATCAAATATTTAGGAATACAAAGCGAATAGAATAATTTTTAATTTGTAAAAATAACTAATACCGAAAAACATGTAATAATTTTCTAAATAATTTTAAAACTAAATAACTAGTACATTATGTTACCTATAGTTCAAAATATAACTAATTATAGTAATTACCTAGACTTAAAAAATTACTATTAAGATTTTTATAGCTTAATTATAATAGTAAAGCAGTACAAAAGAATAGTACGTAACTCGTATAAAAAAATGTAGGAGAAAATATTTAGTGTTAAAGATTTTAGACGAGCGTGCCTCAACGATATGAACTTTAGGGCTCAATTTCCCACAAACTGTTTGAAAAGTAGAAAACAATTGCAATCACTAACGATCATGTAACTCAATGGATCTGGGGGCAAAATTGTTTTTCATTTCCGCATTAACAAAGTTCACCATTTTGTATAGTAAATTTTTGGCGTAGCAAATTTTCAGACAAAAATTGGCTCGGAATTCAATAAATTATTCATCATTACCATGATAAATAAGTATAAAAATAGTGGCCACAGATGTTACAAATTTCGGACGGAGACCTGATTTTTCAAAATATCTAATGCATAAATTTGTGTCATGATTTCTGCGATAATTTGATTCGTTACAAAGCTTGTAACAATGACAGCGTTTGACCCTTCCATCAAAAGGGATTCATTAAGTTGGCCCTTAGCCTACAATAAGATTGAACAATTGGAAAGAATGCATTCAACTAGAGATCCTAAAATTAATTTTTGAGGATGTCATGCCCTGAGCTAAGCTATGTGCAGAATTGTCATTATTGGGTTCTACTTATTCACCGATACATTTGGTAGAACAGTAATAAATTGATGAAGATTTTAAGAAATAGTTAAGATAAACAGTGTTGAAAAATATTAACGGGATCACAGCTCAGTACATGCGGGATATATCAATTCCCCATATGCAACCTACCAATTTTAGCAACCACATAAATCCCTGTTAAATAATGATTTCTGAGAGACATTACAATTGTCTAAGGAATAGTTGTACGGATAATTTGACAAATGTTAAATCATTCCCATTTTAGGATAAAGATTTTCTAAAATTAATTACTACAACAATATTGTTAATTATACATTCCTTGACTTCATTCTAGTTTCTAGATTATATTAGACCTACCTTTATTGTGGCGTGATGTTTTTGAATAATAAATATCAAATCAATTCAATTCAAACATTACAAAACGTGGAAACATTACAAAGTTTCATATGAATATGTACATTCTAACCGTACACTTAATTTGTTTACACTACTAGCTAATTATTACTACGAAAGCTAAATGTCCAATTACAAACCAAAGATTACGGAAGTCAATAGAGCCAAAAATGTTGATAAGAAAATGCAAATTACAAATTGCAGCAAAATTGATTAAAATAAATTCACTCGTTTTTCATTCGAAATTTAGCCTAAGCTCGATTGGAGACAAAATAATGAAACACAAGCAGAAAATATATTCTAGTAATAAATTATCCGTTAACGTTCTAAACCCGGTCAGAAAACTCATTTTTGCAATCAACGGGAGTTTGTCATAAATAAATGACGCAAGAAAGTATTTCTTGAGGAATCTGGAATAGGCATATTTTAGTCACAAATAATGCCGACCTATCCAACTGTTATATGAACAAGATAAAATATATTTTGGTTTTAAATAATTTTGAACTTCGTCTCTCCAAACCATATTTTCATACCAGTACATTTGGCTTACAAAATAATAATAAAAACCATCGCTCTCTTCCCACTGAGATTTATATTCAGGCAAAAAAATTATGAGGAACCTCTTAAATTTCAGATCGATAATATATTATACAATTGGAAATGAAATGTTTCTGTGAAAAACTTACTATACAAATTTACCATTCTTGTACAATTCAGTTTCTGAACAGTGCGTCGTTTGATTGCTATTTCTCCTATAGATAAAATACGCATGCAAATATTGGGGGACTAGTAAAGACCAACGTAATTAAAGTAAGTTTTATCAGTTTTCAGTTATGTACAAAATCAGAGAACCTTAACTGGGACAACCAACTTGGGCTTTACAAGTTCCCCAAATTTTGCACCATTATTTCTAAGGGTCTACTTCACTGCTTTGACATCCAGCTTAAGTTCAAAATTGATAAGCAAGATTTGCATCTTTTTTCTACATCCCGATATCTTGAAATATGTAGAATAATAACTTACATTGTTATTTTCTAAAATGACTTTAAGGGCTCTCGAACGAAAATTATTGCTTGATTAATAAAGATATCTAACCATGCACCGAACTTCATTTCGTTAAGGCATACTTATGTGAATTGAACTAAAAAACGAAGTATACGAAAGAAGCCATAGTTTAGAAAGACGAAATAGAAGAAGAAATTCACAAATGTGTTAAAATTAGGATCATTGGATAACATAGACTGGATAGTAAACAGACTGACCAACGAAATGTGAAGATTGTGAGAAAGTTTAAAGGATTGAATAATTTTAACATAAATTTCACTGCGAAGAGAATTTGGACTTAAAAAATAGTAGAATTTCTAAACTGAAAGTTACACGTTAAATACATTAGCTTATAGATTATTATGAAACGATGTCAACTCAATGTGGACGAGAGGAGGTTACTTATCGATGTGGCGACGAGGTCGACAAACTTGGCGGAGGGATGTCCAGTTGCGATGATTGCAATAGAATAGAGTTGTAAATTTGGGAGAATATTGGATTCCACATCGCAGAAAATAAGATTCCATTAAAAGTTCGCCAAGGCTGAACAGTAAATAAAAACAAAGCTATACAAATATGTTAATAATGTTTCATATTTCATACATAATTTATTAAACCATGTGATCCATATGCACTATTTACCTGTGTCGTCGAGTAGAATGGAACGGTGGAAGGAAGCTGACGAGGTCGAGGCTGAAGGGCAGTCCGGTCATGATGACGGAAATTGAGGCTACAGTTGTAAATTTAGGAGAATATTTGATCCTCCCCGTGGTAGAAGTTCCATTGCAATTCGTGGAGACTAAAAGTGCATTGCGGGCTATACAAAAAGTAACGAAAATACTAAAATTAGATAAATACATAAATACATCGATCCATACATAAATAAAACAGGTGATCTACTTACTGGGAATAATAATTTAGGAAAGTGTCCAGAATCAAACGGTTAGATAAGAAATTAGAAAAAACTCGGAAGCAGGAAATTTTGACGACCTAAAAAACAAACAAAATGATGTAAATTAACTACTTTTGTGACATGTTGTGTTGGGCAAAATGATATAATCGAATGGGGGAAGGTGGGGGGGGAGAGGATTAAAATAAGTCGATAAATAAATCTTGTGCTCTATTATAAACCTTCTTAATTAATAATGAAATGTAGAATTTACTTACCTGCTCCAAGAAACCAAGTAAAATTGGAACAACTGTTCGCCATCAGGAAAAATTGAAGTGTAAACAATCAGTTAATTGATCGGTGCAGTGCAGAGTTTTCTGTAATTACAAAGACATTTAGAATCCGCCCATTTATAATCATAATTTGATTAAGTCTTAAATAAATATCGTGACTTGATTCTCACTCGACGAGAAATATTGGATTTAAAAAACACCTTTAATTATTTATTCTTCACTGGATAAGACCAAATAATTATTGAAATACTTACTTGTCTAATGAATTGCAGCTGATTTATGTCGATGTGTTTCTTTTCCAAATCTTTGGTTGCAGTTTAAATTAAGTTTAGTTTAATGCGATATCAAGGCTTTTGTGTGTAGTCTTTCCCAGCTGCAGTTTTCGTCATGTGATCCGACGAGCACCAATAGGAACGGGTTTCGTGCGGTGGTGGCGCACCCGAGCTATGACTCGGGTGCACTTCGGGCAATCACGTGACGAAAACTGCAGCTCAGAAAGACTGCACACAAAAGCCTTGAATGCGATGTAAATCTAACGTAGTTTAGCAAATTCCCTTATTTAATCTAAACAATTTACTTTATCGCAACTTACTCAACGTTAGCTATCAAATTTTTAAATTCCAATCGGCCTTATTTCAAATTAAATGTGTAAGGAAATTCAGTTTTATAAAATTTTAAACCAGAACTGAGCCAGCCCAAGTGTACTACAAAACTCGTTTCCATATTTAGCATGAGACAGAGTGAGAATCGGATTCTGGTGGGTATCCACCACCACCGCTGGCTGTCGTTGTGACAGTGCCGTATAAATTCACGAAACACACGTTCGTATAAATTCAAAAAAACTTAAGTTTTAAATTTGGGGTGATTAGGTAATTAAAATATCACAAATTTTAGTAAGTTGGGTAATTGACTTACATATCTCATTAGTACCCAGAGTTTGTTACGGCTCTTGCAAAATAAGTCCCTCCCTCAGAAACTTTGACCTCAAATTTCTCATGGTACCAGCGTTTCCCTTCGGACGACAAAAGCTGAAAATGTAGCTCTTCTCAAGGAGAAAAATCTGGCATCAGGTTGTCCGAAGTGAATGGCTGGTACCATGCGTTTTTTAATGATTCGTGCGTACGTAAAAAAACCGCCAATTTTCGAATTTTGAAACTTTTGATGCATCAAAATGTTCGTTTTCAAGGGGGAAGTCAAATGTCAAATGCAAGTTGAGGTCTTATTCTTATTGTACCAAAGGTACATTTGATTTCTCATTTTTCCCGATTTTATTCCCCAATTTTTAAAGGGGGAGTGGTTGCACATAGTTCAAAAATAGCTATGTCATATCAATCCTTTCTCCCAAAATTAAATTTGGAGTTTTGTTTATTAAATTCGGTGACATCGATGCGAAAAAGATTTGTACAGTACACTTGGCCTTCCTCACCATTCCCTTCCTGCATCAAACACGGAGAGAGGTTCGACTCGGACTGAATAAGAAATCGCGAAGTAGTGAGTGGCAGCTTTTTCTTGTGTAAATCCCTCCAATGCAAACAAAGAAGGAAGCGACGCACTGTGGGCCATGTATAAAAATTTTCAGCCAAAAATACAATTCGGCCTGAAATAAGTTAATTAGCCGTCCAAAATTCAATTTCGATTAAAAAAATACTTAATAATATCTGAGAGCGGTACCGTTACGGTATGCATTTAATAATTCGACCTATTTATTGGTTTATACATAATAGCAGAACTGCCTTAATGGCATATTTTCAGATCCCTGGCCCACCGTGCGACGTGGAAAAGATATGCTTCCTGACGAAAGAGCGCGTGGGGTGTGCGGAATGAAAACGTGAGGCAAACACACTAGTTTAGGCAACATATAAACCGCTGATTTTGATGAAAGCTTTCACAAATAAATTCAACTTTTCTCGAAGTAATTATTCTCGTAATTTTCATGGTATTTTGAAATCGTATACATTTAGCTTGAGGGTTTTCGAGATTAGTCCTTCTCTGAGGTCAACATTTCTATTTGTAAGTTGTATTTCGTATTTTGAGAAGAAATTGCACTGCAGTCTTATTTAAAAAATGATGTAACCTATTTGACAAGTAGATAATACACTCTTTCTAAATAAAGTAAGCAGTTTAGTAAATATGAATAATTACATATGTACAAATTAGTTTTGCTAAAAATTTCTGGGAATGTGTTCGGGAATCTTTTTCAATTCATGAATTGTTACAAAAATTGATGAAATATTGTGTAAGCATTTCTTACAGGTACCAAATTAGATTTGTTTAAGGACCTCAAATCTACAAACTCAACAGATGCCGAATCCTCCCTCATGGATGTGAAGCCAGAGAAGAAATACGAATGCTCAAAGTGCTCAAAAGCGTTTAAAGCCAATTACGAGTTGACTCAACACATGGTCACGCACGACCCCGGTGCCGAGGTCAAATGTGAAGTGAGCTTGTAAACCTGCAAAGGTGTCACTAATTTTATGATCCACTTCTTTCCACTTCTATAATACGTAGGTTTGCGGTAAAATTTACAGAAACAAATTCGCCTTATCTACCCACAAGTCAAAACTTCATAACACAATGGTGGGTCGCCGTCGTTTCCCATGCACGCTGTACGGAAAAGAATTCCAAACGAAGGCTGAACTTGACCAACACATTCTCACCCATCCGACGGAGAAGCCGCATAAGTGTTCCACTTGTGGGAGAAGTTTCACCCACAATTCAGGCATGAGACTTCACGAGGTATGTAAAAAAAATAGCATTTTGTGAGGAAGACTTGGTGACTCAAGGACATAATAATTTTACAGATGACGCATTTAGAAAAATCTGTCCGAGACGTGTTCCAGTGTGACGTTTGTCCTCAGACTTTCTTTGGGAGGAGTGAGCAACAACGCCACATCCGACGTGTGCATGAAAATCAGAGGAATTGTCCATGCACAGTTTGTGACAAGAGATTCTCCAACTCGTATCATTTGAAGCGTCACGTGGAGGCGGTGCATGAGACGGATAAAGAGAGGATCCACGCCTGCGACAAATGCTGGTACAGAAGTCACTCGAAACACAATTTGGCCAATCACAGCATTAGGCACAATCCAGCGAGGTATGGATGCTACTTCTGTGGGAAGAAATTCATCAAATTTTACAAATTGGTGGAACATTGTGGAATTCATACTCGCGAAGGGTCAAAATAATTATGCATGTAATGGACATCTATAGGGCTTAATTCTTAATTGCTCAAGTGCAAATTTAGAAATCCTAATAAACATTCTGCAAGAAAATCATTCTTATTATATGTAGCTCGCGTACAAGAGCAGAACAAATTTCTTATGCATTCACAAATATATCTTTCACATGTTCTAATAGGTATTGTAATTAATACACGTTATACATTGTTATAAGTGCATGACTCAGGTGTGCAAAAATTTGACAGATTGCACTGAATAAACATTAGGTTTAAAAGGCTGGGTTAAGTGAGTTTTGCAGGATTATCATGGATCAAATTACAGGCGTCACATTGTTGAAGAGTTATACTAATCGATCCAAAATTGTCATGGTGTGATTGCACTCTGTGCAGCAGTGTAAATAAATTCGTTAAATCCACGACACGTGGGCACTTGAAATAATGTAGGATCAATTTTTTCGGGTTAACAAATAACGCAAATTTTAATTTTGGGGGCAATATTGGATGATTACATTGAACTCCAGGGAAACTTTGCTTTGCGTAACTCGCAATTTAAGCGTATCCCCTCCCTATTAGATAGATAAGGGCATTTGCGGAATTAATTTTGATAACAGAAATGAATAGCATGCAGCCATTTTTACCAACTTCATGAGGATGTCAATTAGTTATGTACCTAATTTTACCACTGTTTTATTTAGAGTGTATCCCGAACTAATTAAGTAAGTGGTATTACAGTGTGCAATAAAACGATAAAAGTTTGTGAAACCTGTGCAAAAATAAGTTGTATTATACAACTTATTACAACGGAACGATTTGCATATGTACAAGTTGTATATGCAAATCATTCCGTTTATGGAACCGACAATGGAGGTCTCCCAACGTATGCTCACAGATTTGAACCAAACTAGTGTCAATCGATCACAAATTTAATTAATATGCAATTTTCAAATGGCACTATCTGCCAATGCGCAGGTTGGGCCAGGATATTTGCAAAAAAGAGGATAGAATTCGCCCCAAACGTGACAAATTTTTCTAAATTTACTGGACGTTTTCTCCTCTTTGGAATGCAAATATATCTGCTAAAACTTGCACATTCGCAGACGGTGGAACTTGAAAATTTCATACAATTAAATTTGTGATCGATTGATACCAGTTTGGTCCAAGTCGTGAGCATATGTTGGGAAACCTCCATTGTAAGTTCCATTAGAACTAATCCTAAGTTATCCACAGTGGTAACAATGATATCACTGTAATCCTCAGAAAAACAAATCTGTATAGTTTGTTAAATCTCGAGGCGAGACAAACGGATTAAGCGGCCAAGTTGTAAAATTAAAATGCTTATAAAGATACTACATACACACTTTGGACAAGTATTCATTTTTGGGTGACATTCGGTTGCTACAACTTTGCAAATTTAATTTGCAAATTGCGCCAAAATATGTTTCTGAAAATCGCCTCCCTATTTCTCGCCGGTTTCGTGGCGTCGTGTCGTTGTGACCAGTATGGCGTATCCAGCGATGTGAACACCTTGAAATTCTACTATTTCCGGTAAGTCAGAAAATATTTTCTAAGAAATTTTGGTTTATGAATTTCCTAAAACTTGTACAAATGTAAATTTTGCAGGAATGCGAATGAAAAAGTTGAAATCGTTTACGGAGATACCAACTCCTTAAAGGCGTCAAAGCTGAAGAAAGGACGCCCCACGACGCTGCTTATCGATGGATTCTTGTCATCTTATCCGTCCAACATGTCCGTCACTTTGATGGAATGTAAATAGAAGAATTATTTACATGAAAAATGAAGTGGAAATTTGAAAATATTTAAAAATCCTTCAAATTTTCAGCACTCGTGGGAGAAAATTGGGGTAAAAGTCAAACCAACGTAATCGTGCTCGACTGGGGGTCCATGTCGGGGGGTCATTCGCCCCTTTTGGCGGGGAATTTGCCCTACGCGATGTACGTCTTGGCGCCCATCGTGGCAGCAAACGTTCCCCCCGTAGGCGTCCGAGTTGCCGAATTTGTGGAATTTCTTCGCGTTAATAAGCGCATCGAGAGGAAAAACGTCCACATCATTGGTCACAGTATGGGAGCACATATCGGTAATTAATTTGATAACATAATTAGTTACAGCGTATGCAAGAAAACCATTACAAATTTCCGTCGTTGGTGTGAAATTACAAAAAAAAATTGTTAAAAAGGAGTGTCAAACTTCAGAATTATATTTACTTATTTTGATGCCATGAATTTGGTCTCATCAATTTATAAAAGTTACAAAAAGTCATTGGATTTCTATATTTGGTAGCAGTGGCGACGGAAGTTGACGTCATCGGGGGGACATTGGTATTCTGTCAATGTTAAGAAGTCCCGCCTTCTTATATCCTGCAACGCTAATGTCCCCCCGATGACGTCATCTTCCGCCGCCATTGTTTGGTAGAAACAATTTCAATCATAATTTCCTCATTTTTGGGTAATTATTTGTGCATATTTGGGTGAGGATATGATAGAGAAATAGACGCTTGTCGAATTTTTATGACAAAATATAGCAATTTGACTTAAGTTTTATGGAGTTCAATAAGAAACAAATATTATTACTGAATTATAAATGGGGAAAAACGTTACAGAACTATAACCTATTTAATTTTGTATAAAGCTGGGAATGCGGGAAAATATTCTAACGTCGTTTACACCCCAATCGGCCGTCTGACGGGTCTCGATCCCGCCAACGCGGACACCTATCCCACCTCTCTAGTTCTCTACAAAACAGACGCTGACCTTGTCGATCTTTACCATACGAATCGTGGCGGTTTAGGAGAGGCGAGAACGGGATCGGGCGATTTGGATGTGTACATCAACGGGGGGAATAATCAACCTGGATGCAATTTTGTGGAGATCGTCCCAGGTAAAAAAAGGAGCTTAAATATTGGGGGGTTTTCGATATAGGGAAAATGAGACTATTTTCATTGTTTGCAGGATATTGCAGCCATTCGTATTCCTGGAAATTTTATGCGGCTACAATTTCCGGCTTGAAATTTGGCTGTCCATGTTCAACTACGGATCCTGCGGCAAGCCCGACATGTTTCTGTAACCCTAGTTGCAACGATTTTTGTTGGTGGAAGATGGCAAGTTTCGGACATTACGTGTTCCCAAGGTGGGTAGTTTAATTGCATATTTTTATGAAATTATTCATAATTTTATTTACTAACTACGATTTATTCTTTAGAACGACTGGGAGCTATCACGTCACCGTTACGGATACATTCCAATAATTATGGATGATCACGATTTTAGTTATTTAGTTGAAACCTCAAAAAATTGGCAATGTTACTTGATTAAAATTAAATCGAAATAAACTACTTAAACCTGCAAGCAAAATCGTGACAATGTGTAGAAATTCAATATTCAATGCGGTGTCAATTTGGTCTGGTCAGTTTGTCCCTCTTTTCCTCCATTTTTCTAAATATGCAATCCTACAAAATAAATTTTACTCTGCTGCTTGTTTCTTTGTGTATTATTTTTTCTGTAATTTTATCAGCATAATTAACATGTTACATACAAATGTGTACTTATCTATTATCGTGGTGGATAGATAGATTATGCAAGATTATTTCGTTTAAAAAATCAGGCTTACTTGTTCATCTTAAATTATTTCGTACTGATAACAAATGAATTAAATCAGTACTAACAATGGAACCTCTTTTCAAGCTATACCGGGATCGAGTAGCGAGTTATGCCAAAAAATCAAACTAAAAATCAGAAGTCACGTGACACTTCTCTTTCCGTTGAATGGCCCCTTTGAAGAAAAATATTGGCGGTTAAGTTCGATTTTTGAGCAAATTTTCTCTTGCTTTTTCCTCCACGGGGCAAAAACCAAGGCGCTCGTGTGAACTTTGACCTCTAATATTTTTCTTCAAAAGGGCCATTCAACGGAAAGATAAGCGTCATGTAACTCCTAATTTTTAGCTTGATTTTTTGACATAACTCGCTAATCGATCCCGGTGTAGCTTGAAAAAAGGTTCCATTGTAAGTAAGTAATTGTAATCATTTTTAGTCAACATTCTTGTATTTTATTTATTACAAGTTTGGAAATGGATAAAACAATTTGTCGAAAAAAAATTCTCATCGCTCATTGAAACGCAGGGTAATAAAATATAAGTTAGTCATCAATTATCAAAACAACGCTTCACAAATTACTACAACTACAGGTAACAAGAGTACACATAATTTTAAAACCGGGAACAGATTTCATCGGGAAATTGCTGTCAATTACATTTTTACTTCTCTAGAGTATGAATTCGACTACAGTGCCTGGCTAATGCTTGGAAATATACAAACCGTTCTCCACAGAAGTAACAATCCATTCGATTCGAGACATTGTGACGTCTCGCGTGTTGAGCTAAATTGCCTTTTGAGTGACTCTTGTACTCGCAATTGTCGCAGGCATAAATCTTGACCTTCTTATCCGTGTGTCTCGCTTCCACGTGACGCTTCAAACCTGAGGCACTTGCGAAACTCTTGTCGCAAAATGAGCACCGATAATTCCTCTGATTTCCATGAACAATCCGAATGTGTCTCTGCAAGCTTCCTCTAATGATGAAGGTCTGCAGACAAAGTTGACATTGGAAGGTTTCTCTGCTAGACTTTTGAATGTGTGTCATCTGTAAAATAAATGCACATGAATATCTTGTTTACGGTCCGTAAATGTTCTCTGCTATGTCTCTCCGTTGCGAAACGCAGCCAGGTTGCCGTACCGGAACTATGAACTTGGACCCTTGCCGGGCCAAAATTCATAATTTTGGCTGTAGGCACCTGTCTCTGGCTTAATTGACAATTCTTAATAAAATAATACAATTTTGTAGTGTGTAAAAAGTATAAACTTCGAAATTTGAGAACAATTTTTTTAATTCGAAAAAAAATAAATAAAAAAATAGCAGTTAGTGTTTAAAAATATGTTTTAAACACTACAAAAGTGTATTATTTTAATAAGAATTGTCAATTAAGCCAGAGACAGGTGCCTACAGCCAAAATTATGAATGTTTCCCGGCAAGGGTACAAGTTCATAGTTCCGGTACGGCAACTTTGGCTGCGTTTCGCAACGGAGAGACATAGTAGAGAACACCCTTGTTTACGGATTATTTTCCTACAAAATAAGTACCTCGTGAGTTTTCAAGCCTTTCCTTAAGGCGAAACTCCTCCAACAAGTGGTACACTTAAAAGGCTTCTCAGTCGTGTGGGTGGAAATGTGGTGTCCAAGGTCCCCTCTGCTTTTAAATTCTTTGCCACAAAGTGAACACGGAAATCGGGCAGCATTCTCGGCATGTTCAGTTTTCACGTGTTTCGACATAGCATCCTTGTCCAGGTAGGTTTTTTCACAACCAGGAAATTCACAATGTGAACGAGGTCGTTCCTTCTTGCTGTGGACGGTGTCAATGTGTCTCCGTAAATGGGCAAGGTTCGAAAACGGCTTGTCACAAATATTGCAAGCAGGTTGGATCCGGTTGGTGTGCATGTATGACACGTGGGCAGATAAGGTGGCAGGATTCTTTGAAATCTTCCCACAAATCTAAATACACAGTCAACAAAGGAGGATTTCATTCTTAACTTGTACTTTTGTAATTAGAATTAAGGAACACATTTACCTTGCATTTGACTTTTGTGTTAGGGTCGTGTGTCACGAGATGACGATCCAATTGACCTTCGTATTTAAACGTTGACGAACAATGAATACATTTCCACTTATTTTCTTGGCTTGAAGCCATTTGGTAATGGTAAAACTACTTCAAAATTATAATTTCAATTCCAGAGGGCAAGAATGAGAACTCAACAGCCAAATTTTGGAAGAAGAGCTCACAAATTCTGAGTTTGGCTCTCGGGGAAACGCGATACAACATTTGTAAAAAAAATATTCTGAATGATAAAGTTCTGCGTCTATTTTATTTTATTACAATTTTGGAAAAGCATTATAAAATTTGTCACATATATCTCTCACTGAAATGCTGGGTAATAGAATCTAAGCTAACCATCAATTATCTTAACAACGCGTCACAATTACTACGACTACTACAGGTACCAAGAAAGAACATACATAATTTTTAGGGAACAGATTTCATCAGAGGTTATTAATTTTTACTTCTCTAAAGTATGAACTCTACTGTGCTGCACTAATTCCTGGAAACGGACAAACTGCTTCGCACAAAAGTAGCAATCAATCCGATTCTCGATATTATGACGTCCCATGTGTTTTGCTAGATACCGTTTCAAATGACTCTTGTACTCGCATTTGTCGCAGGCATAAATCTTGACATCCTTATCCGTGTTGTGTTTTACTTCCACGTGGCGCTTCAAATCTGTAGCACCCCCGAAACTCTTGTCGCAAAATGTGCAGCGATAATTCCTCCGATTTTGATGAATAACAAGATCGTGGCCCTGCAATCCGTTTCTAGTGAGGAAAGTCTGCAGACAAAGCTGACATTTGAGTGTTTCTCGGCTGGACTTTTGAATATGCGTCCTCTATAAAATAAATATGCATTATAAATATTTTGTTTACTATTTTTTTCCAACGAAACAAATACCTTGTGATTTCTCAAGACTTTCCTGAAGGCGAAACTCTTCCCACAAGTGGCACACTTAAAAGGCTTCTCAGTCGTGTGGGTGTAAATGTGCTGCCCAAGGTCAGTCCTCGTTTTGAAATCTTTTCCACAAAGTGTGCACGGATATCGGACCGGATTCTCGGCATGTTCAGCTCTCACGTGTTTCAAAACATCACTCTTGTAAAGATAGGTTATTTCACAGCCAGGAAACCCACAAGGAAAACGAGGTTGTTCCTTCTTGTTGTGGACGAAGTCAATGTGGTTCCGTAAATTTTTCTGGTTCGACAAAGTCTTGTTACAAATATTGCAAGCAGGTCGGATCCGGTTGGTGTGCATTAGTGCCACGTGACGAGACAACATGTAAGGGGTCTTCAAAATCTTACTACAAACCTAAAAAACATAATCAGAAAAAGGGGGGAATTATAATAATCGCAAATATACAAATTGATAAATAATCCGATTATTTATCAATTTGCATATTTGCGAGTACAGTTTGTTTGTCAAAATCACTTTTGTATTTAAACGTCAATGAGCAATGAAGGCACTTGAACTTATTTGCTGGGCTTGAATCCATTTTGTGTGACGTGATAATAGTAAAACTACTTCAAAATAATAATTTAAATTCCAGAGGACAAGAACAGAAACTCAACAGCTAAAATTTTGGCTCGTTCAGGAAGAGCCGACAAGTAAATAGTTTGGCTCTGGCCGGGGTGCAATGCGATACAAGGTTTGTAAAAGTACCTAATATGTATTTTCTCCGTAAAGTTTGTGCGTTGAGATTTTGAGACGACGGGTCATCATCATGGTCGATCAATTTATTTCGGATGTTTCATGTTAGATGGATTTTAGATTTTGGAATTAGATTTTATTGGAAAAAGTGGGATTAGCTACTTAAGTAATTCTACACCTCTTTCCCACAATCATGCAGTGGTAGAGCTAGGTTTTAAGACGTCCGTACTTACTACAGGGGGAGCTCGCTCCGCTGGATACGAATTTGACCTTGAATAACCCCGGAACGGTTTGTCGTAGCGGGTCAAAATTTTGAACAGAGGAGCATGTTATTCTCAAATACGTGTGTGCAAAAATTCAACTCTCTACTTTCAAAAATGCCTCCCCCACAGCCCACAGAAGTTGAGACACTCGTTTCAACTCTTTCCAAACTCCGTCTAAAAAATCCGGTCTCCCAGAAAATTTTTTCTTTTCAAGTATCCGACCCCAAAGAAGTCCATTTGACTTACATCGGGGGATTGTACAGGTATTTCACTATTCGAAATGATTTTTATTCCGAATCTAGCTTCAAGGTTCTTTGCATTATCTTGGGTGAACTTTGCCGTCTGGGAAGACATTGCGTGATCATGAAAAATCACCTGATTTATTTTTTTTACCACGCAAATTAGGAGACTGTTGTTCTAAAAGTGGTTTCAATACACGGTCAACATAATACTTTACAGATTCCTTCACTTTTTTGGGTACTTTGATAAGTGGGAGGACACCACGACCGGACATTGCACACACAACCATAAACTGTTTACAAAAGTTCTCCTCACGGGAAAGCACCAAATTTCGTGAATTTTTTTTCGGCATTTGTCGTATAGTAAGCTCTTCGAACCCAATTAGTAACTTGTAGACAAATTAGTTCTTCGTCAAATGGCACTAATAACTCACTCTCATTCCTCAACAGAAAATTTGAATAAATTTTTTTGCAAACACGGGTGAGATTTTTGTTGGAACAAGTTGAAATGACTCTCTCAACTTCTAGGGGCTGTGGGGGAGGCATTTTTGAAAGTAGAGGGTTGGTCTTTTGCACAAAAGTTGTTGAGGACAACATGCTCGTCTGTTCAAAATTTTGACCCTCTACGACAAACCGTTCCGGGGTTATCTAAGGTCAAATTCGTATCCAGCGGAGCGAGCTCCCCATCTGTATAACTTACTTATTTCGCTCAAACCCCCAAAAAATTGGCAATGTTACGTCCTTCATTAAAATTAAGCTGCAGTAAATAAACTAAATCTTCCAACAAAATCATGATAATGTGTGTGAAGGGTATAAGATGAATTTATAAGCATGCTTCTGCTTCATATATTTGTACTAGCGTATAAGCCGTCTCCCGCCGGGCAACAGTATATTTAATTTTCAAAATTCCACCAATTAAATTTTTGAAAATATTAACTGCAACTCTTTGTCGCCTGTGGAAGTGAAAGGAATTTGAGACGAACGTTAAAGTGAAAAAAATCAAGATTCCCCTCGTCTGCGGTCGTATACTACTCACTACCTAGCTTTTGGCTATTATTATGGAATAAATGATCGCAGGATATTTTCGCGCGAAAATCACGTGCCCACTTGATTACATTGGGCGGGATGAAATTCAATTTAAATCTGCGATCAGTTATTCCTTACTAAACTATTCAATTCTGGTGATTGCAGCGGGAAAGTCACGTGCCCATGTTAAGTAACTGGGCATGTGGCTTTCCCGCTGCAATTACCAGAATTGAAACAGAGTTTACTCAATATTAGCGATTGGGCTGGGCTGAAGCCTTGCATGACTCGTGATCCGATCCCTCAATATACGACCCGAATATCTAGGAGTCCTAATTCCAATATCCTAGTATCCTTAGATCCAAAAAGAGTTGAACCACGGAAGTACCCCAGTATTTTAAGATCGGATAATATATTCGAATACGGGGACATGGGACGGGATATTGAAATATTGGTCGGGATATTAGGATATCGAGTTGGGAGGCTTACCTAACCTAGTTAACCACAATGCCCAGATAACAACCACCCCCATATCCCAATATCTCGGTATCTTGATACCCTTGATATAATACTGGGATATTGGTCGAGATATCAAGATATTGGGATATCGAGGTATGGGGGCTTACCAAATCCAGTTAACGACCACCGCCATATCTCAATATCCCTGCCGATATCCCAATATCCCAGCTGATATTCCGATATCCTAATACAGCGATATCCCAACCGATATCACGATATCCGAATATCCCTACCGATATCCCAATATCCCTACCGATATCCCAATACCCCGATATCCCAATATCCCTACCGATATCCCGATATCCCAATATCCCTACCGATATCCCGATATCCCAATATCCCTACCGATATCCCGATATCCCAATATCCCAATATCCCTACCGATATCCCGAATCAGTTGAGACAGTCCTAATTGTATTAATCCTCGTCGCTGAATGCGATGTCACTGAAGATGGTCTTCATTTGGATCAATGCCGTGGCTATCTTTAGTCCACCCGAGTCTTGCTACTTCGGGCTTCTCAGTTAGGGGTGATTTTGTTTTCATATGTCAATTATTTAACAGTTTTGGCCATGTCAAAACCCTTAAAACACTCCCACGAGATTATGAAAGTCTTGATTTGTCAATGCTTTGTTTGGATGGGTTCAAAGCAGTGATTCCTTCAGCAAAAACTCCTCATTTGACGATGTCACTTACCGATCCCTCCCCCTTTTTGTACAACTTGAAGCCATAATCTTAACCTAATTCCTGGTAACTTTGACTACACAACGAGGCCTTCCAATGGCGAAAGAAATTTGATTTAAATTTTTGCCATTTTCCCATAAGACATCGATTTTGACACTTCCATAAATCATTAAAGTAGTTTTCTATTAAATCGCTCCATAAATACGTAAAACCGGAAACCTACAAATACATGATGCATTATAATATGTAATATGGGCTGTAGTTTTGCATAAAAAAATCCGCACATGGCTAAGTTTTCTAGAAATTTTCAAATCAAGTTTTGAAGCGTAACGGGTTTTAGGTGTCGTAATTTCGTGTCCAACCTGAAAATTGGAATTTCGCTCCTAACTCTAGAGATACATAATTGTCAGAAATAAATGAATTGTTTGACATACCCCAGACACAAAATCTCCATTTTCTGAAAATTTTAGATTTTTTGGTCTGCAGGTTCGCAAAATGATCATAAAAACTTTAGGTGTCGTAATTTCGTGGCCAGCACTGTATGTAATGGTTACATAAATTTTCTACAGTTTCTAAATTATTACCTATACTTAATTGCTTAATAAATGGTTTCAAGATTGTGTATCTGAAAACAAACTTTCCGTCCTGTGAATAACTTTAATTTGTTATTCACTAAAAAATTAACCCAGCAAAATTCAAGTCTCTAGTAAGAAAATTGGGAAATTATGCAGGTAAACTGGTTTAAATCAATATGTGATTAATTTAATTCATTTTTATTCCATTTTAAAAACTTGATCCATAGAAACATATTCACAAGACATCGAGATGTAATTTTATCTACGTAAATTGGCTTACTCTGAAACAATGTCAGAAGAACTTCTTCTGCAGAAGCTATGAAAGCAAATTAGTACAAGAATCATAATTATTTAGGAAACAACCTAAATCACTCGTTACAAGTTATTTTACCACTCTTTTTGGTCGCACAATTATTTATGTGCTTGAATTTAAATATACGTACACTTGAATTCTGGCAAACTTTCGAGCGATAGACACACCCAAATCTTTAGCCACTTTACGAAACCATTCTACCCACCTGGTCAGAAAATTGCCAAAAATTGTTTTCAACTTTGCAAAAATCTTGGAAATTTTGACCCTCCACTCGGCTACAAAAATGATCACGCTTGCACACAAAACCGTCCCACATATGGCGAACGCGTACTTCAAGGCTTCCAAGGAGACTAGCTCGTCAAACTCTGGTTGAAACTGAATATCACTGGTAATTTGGGCGTAGTACCTTTTAAACATTTCACTTCCATACTTTCTCATTCGCTTTAGTCGACGTGATCTCCAGTATAAGTTCTTCCATGTCTCAATTAACCCTGATTCCACCAGTTTATTGTATGTAGAGTAAAACTGGGGAAATATGAAATTTCTGTACCCGCGTATTACAATGATCGTTTGAAACCTTGCGTCACCCTGACCATCGATGACAAACCGCTTACCCAGAAATCTAATCGGCTCCGAAAAAAATCTTAAATCTTCTGCGTCATTCAATATTGCAAATGTTTCACTCGTTTCGAAATTTTTCTGTAGAGGTTTTGAATTTGAAATATTTCGAATAATTTCTTCTACTAAGGTTTTCATGAGGTTGATAAAGGTAAGTCTCTTATCCAAGGAATCGAGTGGCCTTTGATACGTTGGATTTGCCGCCATTGCCGACTTCAATTCTGGTATCAGGATACCCTTAAGGATCGAGGCGTATACAACGGTGCGCGTCGATCGGTTCAGGGGAATGATATAGTCTTCGAAACCGCTCGTCGTTAATACTGGGACCCTGGAAGATATCAGCTCTTCCATCGTTCGGGGTACTTTGGGCATCTCAGGAACCGTCAAAAATGAAAACATTGCCCCCTGGTATAAGTTTTCCATTAGAATGTAACACCCAAACAACCAAACGGTCGAAATAATCCGAGTGACGCTTTTATTACCAAGTATTGTTGTGGCATCACCCCTTCCACTTTGCCCCAAAAGCATTGCGGCAACTTCAAATAGGTCTTTGGAAATGTATTCATTCAACCCAAACCGATAACTGAATCCAGAATCATAAACCGAAATCGAAATTAAGCTTGAAATTAGTATGCACGAAATGACAGTGAGAATCCACGTTGCTGAATCAAATGGTAGCAAATATGTTGCAAAGCTATTCGTCACCGATGGAAATACGGCAACGACGGAAAATTTGAATATTTTAATATTCACGTTATAAATCCCTAAATTATTTTTTAGCATATGGCGCAAAGTTTTATCGGCAAGAATTGTGCTGAAGCTAATAGTTCCGATCATATCTGTGCTAACTGTCTTGTTGATTAGCTTCCAGTAAGAATAAGTAAAGTTGAATTTTTGTCGGAGAATGGACAACGGGCAAAAGTCAGATGAATCTATGGTATAGAAATGTCTTAAAGCTGGGCTGCATTCACCCTTCTGCTGGATACTTTTTGAACCTAACTGCTGCATTATTCTCCCCTGAAGATTCAAATTTAGCGCGTCCCACGCCACGTCAATTTGACGGAGGGTGACCGCCGGGGTTAATTTTTCTTCAGTGTGTACACCAACCTTGGAAGGACAGAGTAAACATGGGATAAACACCGAATCGGGGTGATTGTAGCTGAAAAGGACTAATTTTGAAGGCCCGTTTCCTTGAATGTAACCCTCGTAAATATCTTTGTTATGTGGATTGTCGACATGTGCGAATATAGACTAAAATCTAAATCTTCAGCCCGAATTAAAATCGGCGCCAAATTTTACTCGGCGACGGCGTAACGAGAATTTTACCCAGCAGGGTCGGCGCCTAAAGTAGTACCGTGTGTGTGTGTAGTAGATGGCGTCGACCTCTGTGCACAAGTTGGCAAAACAATTGACACTTGAAATTACAAATACTCAAAACATTTACGAAAGTTCGATTATACCTGCGACGTGGGTCCGCTTGCTAAATTCCTAAATTTTGGATAGGTCCTAGTCCTAAAGTTGACCCCAAAGTGTTCCGCACTGTGAAAGCTGTTTGCAAGGCTTCAATGACGTATAAAAAATATACCTGCTCTGGGACGCAATTACACTCTTAAAAAAATCAATAACCGTTGGTATTGATACGTGACTCTACCGCGTGGTATTGATCCGGTATTGAGTTAATACTACGTGGTAAAAAAATTAATACCAATTAGTATTAAAATTATTACCATGGGGTATAATTTCAATACCGGTTCTATACCAATATGGTATAACTGTTTAATACCAAGGCGGTAGAGTCACGTATCAATACCGTTAAGTTTTTTTCAATACCAAGTTTCTAAGAGTGTACCAGTTCAAAGGCTAGTGTATAAATCGAGAATTTGATCGAAATGGCTATGGGGTTATTAGCGATCATATCTACGGGCCTTCAGTGTACTTCTCCACAATGCAGAAATAAAACTTGGTAACTTATAAGGAGCTTTTCCGTCCTCCAACAACTTGCAATTTAGAATTAATGTCAACAAATTCTGTGTGTATTCCTTACTTTCCCGTCAAAATTTGGGTTTGTATAATCCGAAATAACCCATCTTATCTAGTGCTTGTGTGGGCGCCTGCCGGCGCCCCCTGACAACTTGGCGCCCCGGGCAAATGCCCTGCTCGCCCACCCCCAGTTTAGGGCCTGTATACGTAACAAAGGGCTGATTGCTAAGCCATACATACATACCTACGTATGCACTAATTTTTTTCTAAATTAAGATAAATTTAATCAGTTCATATTTCCATGTAAATAAGCCTGACATTTAGCGTGGACCCAAATTCTTTAATCGTAGTGGATTTTATTATTGAACCCGAAAAAACTTTTGAACTTTTCCGGTGGAATTTTAGTATAATAAAAATGCACAAATGTTGACGAGAGTTCCATCAATGCATAATACTTATTTATATATTTTTTATTCGTACGTATTTATATAGTTTTTTGTAAAGTGCGGTTCTTAATGTCTTTCGTACTGATTTTTAAATAAAATTTTCCACCATCGATGCATAATTGTATCAAAATTATGTTTAGGTAGTTTGTCTATTTTGTATGGTGCAAAACAATTGGGTCAATCGATGAAAAGCGCACCAAAATTACAGAATAACTGGCAGGAACAATTGGGAAATCTTGACACCGCGTTTGCATCGGGGATGGATAAGTGTAAAAATTATGTTGAAATTTTTTATCTATTTTCCACGCTTATCTTCCACTATTGATACCAAACTGTGTCGAAACTATGTATCTCCCTACTCCCTTGTCGGCTTATTTTGCACCTTTGACGCAAAACGAAATCCCAATTCTGACCACTCTGTGCGTTTATTCTGTGCCTTTGGTGCAAAGTTATACTTCCAGGGCGAGCTATTTCTAACGTTACTACGGTTTATTATGTCTTTAATCAATATGCTTTTATTTTGTTACAATTTTGGAAACGGTTAAAATATTTATGTACAAATTTCCGACAGGTGAAATGCCTCAATTCTTTATTAATAACTAAATTATTGTTAACAATTCTGACTCAAAACAACAGATTGGTGGATTTCGCCTATCGCCGCCAATGTCAGAATGGGATTAATTTAAAAATAAATAAAAAAAGTAGTTATGAAACCCAAATTTACTCTTTTTACTTCTCGAGACAATGAACTCGACTGCAGTGGATGACCAATTCTGGGAACATGACAAACTGCTTCTTGCAAAAGTAACACTCGTGTCTCTTCGTAGCATTGTGACGTCTCAGGTGTTGACCTAGATAGACTTTCGAGTGACTTTTGTACTCACATTTGTCGCAGGAGTGAATCCAAACCTTATCCGTGAGGTGTCTCGCCTCCACGTGACCCCTCAAGTTTTGTGAGGTGGAAAATTTCTTGTCACAAAATCTGCACAGATAGTTCCTCTGATTTTCATGCACAACTCGGATGTGGTGTTGTAGGCCACGACTACTTAAGAAGGTCTGAGGACAGATGCGACACTGTAACCTTGGACGAGCAGATTTTTCCAAATGTGACATCTGTAAATTTAAAATGCATGGTTTAAGGTTCCCATGGATGACGCGTTGGCGCGTAATCTCACTCTGCCCCTATTCAATGTATTCAAATGCAATTTCTAAAATCGGATCAACTCCATGAGTTTTGAGATAAATGCAACGTTTGATATTTTAATGTAAAGCTAATTTTTGGTATTCATTTGCTATTTTTGCACACTAATTTTTTTCAAAAATGTATTTTCTAATTTTTCAAAACACCAAGGTTTTGTAGTACCAAAAATTAGCTTTACATTAAAATATCAAACGTTGCATTTATCTCAAAACTCATGGAGTTGATCCGATTTTAGAAATTGCATTTGAATACATTGAATAGGGGCAGAGTGAGATTACGCGCCAACGCGTCATCCATGGGAACCTTAATTGTTCCACATGTTTTTTTGTAAACTAATTTTTCCAGACATGTGTACCTCATGAACTTTTATGGCCGTCATGCAGGCGAAACTCTTCCCGCAGGTGGTACACTTGCAGGGTTTCTCTGTTGTATGGGTGAGAATGTGTCTCTCAAGTTTTGCCCTAGTTTTAAACTCTTTTTCGCAAAGTGCGCACCGAAATCGGATCGGAATTTGGGAATGTTCAATCTGTACGTGTCTCGCAAGATCGTTCTTGCGTAGATAGCTTTTCTCACAATGGGGAAACGTACATGGGATACGAGGTCGTTCGGAAGTGCTGTGGACGGCTTTAATATGTCCCCGTAAGTTGGCAGAATCAAAGAACACGCGATGACACGTGGGACACCTGGGTCGCTCTCGGTTGGTGTGCATCCTCGCCATGTGAGTGCGTAATATTCTAGAAGTTTTTAAAATTTGTCCGCAAATCTGAGCAACACATGTGCAAATTATGAGTTATGAGGAAATTGGAATATCTGCTTTAGTTTTTAAAATGTAAACGCTCACCTGGCATTTCGCTTTCGCATCGGGATCGCATCTGATTTTTGTTTTCAGCGTTTTAGGGCATTTGAGATGTTCGCAGTTTTTCTCTGGCTGAATATCCATCGTAGATTCAGTTCTACTGAAGTATTAACCTTACAGACTTCTAATTATTATTAAAAAATTTGACTTCTCAAAAAAAGTAAACGTTGAATGACACAAATTTCAAGTTAATCTGGTTAACTTGCCCAATTAACTTTTATCAAGTTTGTTTTAGCTTATTTAAATTTTAAAATATGGAGAGGGTACATGCGTATCCTTTCATTAAGTACGTCGCTTTTTTTAGTATCGTTTAACTACGAAAGTTTTAAGAGAGTGAGGGTTCGTCTGTAGTGAGAAAAAGGTTGCGCTTGCTAACCTGAACCAAGAGGAATGCACAGAAATGGTTAACAAATTCATGTCGCGTTGCATAAAAATAGCTACGATTTATTTACGCCATATTTCTATTTATATACATACCTATGTATATACACATATACATACATACAAATGTGAGCATGGATTTCATGGATTTTCTGAGAATTTTGACCAACCAACCCTAAAGTGATTGATTTGCTCACGATTAAATTTTCATGGTATATGTCTAGATTGGTCTTGTGGTTGTTACCATTTTAAGACTAAAATTTCAGCGGATGTTGTTAAATAAATCAAGTTTTCTTTGTCTCTGTACAAAAATACATCTCGTCGCTGTTTCGTGCAAGATGTGTCGGTTGAGAAACCAGCCGGAAATTGAAATTGCGGGGTAGTCTCATATCTCCAGAAAATGAAATGGTTAATCATTTAGTTATGTACATGCAACTCATATAATCCTAATGTTATTAATAAAGCCTTTTCATAACGAAATATTTGCTTCTCAAGAATGACAAATTAAGAATTTGCAACCCTCATAGCTTGCAAAAGAGTCAGACCCAAAATCTTCAAAAGTTCATAATTTATGTGTATATGTATAAGTCATACTCATTATCAACTTTTTAAACTTACAGAATTTAAACAAAAAGTTGACGTGAGTAATTATATGTCATCAGACTTGTGTGTTAGTCACGTTTCGTATCATCTGAAGAACACAGTGACGTTCACGGTCTATCTAATCAGGCACAAGTATTGATTATTATCGGACCACATGCTAAATACATACAATGCTTAGCACTTGTGAGAGATAGATTTTGTCTGATCCAAAGCTAATTAATGTAACATTTAATGCGTATTATGTGCATATGTATGTAAACGTGCAAATGGTTTTAAATTAATCGATTCTCCACCGTCACAGCATATACATAATAAAAATTCCAGTTAATGTAACTTTCTAACTTTCAAACCCGTTTTATATTTCAGAAATTTGTACAACCTGCATACATTTGGTCACCTATTTCTTTACGTTTTACCACATTTAGTTACATCGTGTCGTGCTGGTATATAGCCATCTATTTGCTTATGTTATGAAACACAACGCCGATTAAAAGATTGGAATTACAAAATTCTAGTAAGCATTTTTGCATCGACATTTCAGGAAAGCATTTTAATATTTATAAGTGCAAACACATTGGTAAGAATTTTGTGATCAAGGGCTGTAGTGAAATTGTGTATCACTTTGTGTTTGCTTCTAAGGTTATTAAGAAATTAAAAAAAACACATTAATAATCGCATTTATCTAGACACATCATGGCCACGTACAACGGAAACACCACAACTTTACAAATTCCCCCAAAAACTAAAATCCGCACGATCAACGTAAATTCGGGCGACATCATCGTTGGAGCTGGATGTTCTATAGAGTACTGCAATTATAACGAGGGATCCATAACGTTCCTGGGGGCATGTAAAATTTCGGATATGGAAGCTAACAAGGGAACCATAACTGTTGGTGCGGGTTCCTCGATAGCCTCGTGTTATCGTAACTCTGGGATAATTAATACCGAAAATAATGTAAAGATCGTTCATATGAAGGCAAACAAGGCCGTTATCAGTATCGGAACGGGTTCAAAAATTTCTGAAATTGCAAACAACAAAGGGACAATTTTTATTTCAAATGAGTGCGAAATAGAAGCTGTTCATTTTAACGAAAAAGTGATCGCTTTCGGAGAGTCGTGCTCCATTGGAAAGATTTTCTTTAACCAGGGGACAATTTCCTTGGCAAACGGGGTCCATGGGTTTGAAACTAATGGAAATGCTGGTTTTATCGTTGGGCGTGGATTGGCATACGCTAAGGACGATCGTAAAATTCCGTTTGAAGTCGAGCCTCCATCGTCGGAAGCGTCATTCTATGCGGGAAAAGGTGAACAATTTTTTATTATTGATATGCGAAGGATTTGCGACCAATTTCGGTGAAAGATATGGCCACTATAAGGTCACTATGAAGGGTTGAAATTATCTTCATTCCAATTCTGTGGATATTTTAAAAGATATCTTAAAATCATTTAACAATAAAAATAAGCCTGGGTATTTGAGTAGTCAAATTCCAGGGTGATCGTAATAGATCGTAGTGGCATAGGGTGGCATAGGGTAAAATAGCTTTGATTTTATACCTAAATCTATGTATATACCCAATGCGCATATGCATCATACGTGTTTATTCACAAGAAAGGATTGAAACATTTTAAGTACATGCACCCACTTACATATGAACTTATCTTTCAGGTCTCGTCGCCTTTGCGGAACAGTATAATGAGGACATAAGGAAATTCATTGTTATCATGTTTCCTACCAATGATTACGCGGAGCTCGATCGAAAGGCAAGGAGGCTGAGACAGGTATGAAAATATTTGTCGCAAGACAAATATGACGACAAGTGAGCGTGTATATATGAGCAAAGTTTTGATAAGTTTGCACCTATATATTACGAGTCAATAATCGTATTCCTAGTTAACTATTTATTATGACAAACATAAGTCCCACCTCTACTTCTAAAATTCAGTACATCATTTCGAAATTTTCTTTCACAGGGCAGTTTGGTTAGTGGATGAATTAATAAATTAATTAATTAATCAAAATTTCAAAAGTAATTTATCTGGGATCAATGACAAGTTGTGATATTATGTTATCCTTCATTGCAAACAGGAAGCAACACGAGAAAATTACAACTTGTCTTTCCAAAGCAGTGGAACCGAATTTTCCCCCGATCGTCAAACGCCCACTTCATCAACGAACGAAAACGTACCGGAAGCTTCATCACCCGTCAAAGAAGTGGATCCTCTTTGCCCCATCTGCATGGTGCACAGGAAAAATATGGCCTTTCAATGTGGACATCTCTGCTGTACGAGGTGCTCCGTGGGATTGTCAAATTGTCCCATTTGTCGTAAAGCAATTACACAACGGATACAAATTTACCTTTGATGTCATGTTATAACTATATTGAACATTTAAACGCTATTCAATTTAAATTTACATACTTAGATTCCGCGTCGTCCATGTGTACATAGTTACTTAGGACTCATAAGTTATGAGTGAGATTTATGTAGGAGTCATAGCAGATTAAGTAATAAAATTTATGGATAATAAACATTTGTATGAAATTCAAATCAGTTGTAATTCTTTAATCAATAAATATGTTCTGATTTTGTTGCAATTTTTGGACAGCGTTAAAGTATTCATGGGCAAATTTCCGTCAAATAAACGCCTCGATGCGCCAGCCGAATTATGAGCAGAAATTCTGACTCAGACTACCATACAAAATACAGAATGGGGGATGTCGCCAATTTCTGAATGGGATTAACTCAAAAATTACAAAAACGTAATATTCAAACTAAAGCTAAAACACATTTTTACATGAAAATTACTACAATAAACCAAGAGGAAACTTTAGTATAAGCACAAATGAAACAAATTAACTCTCTCATTTCTCCAGACAATGAATTCGACTACAGTGTTTGACCAAATCCGCGAATCTGGCAAACTTCTTCTGGCAAAAATAACACTCCCTCCAACTCTCAACATTATGGATTCGTACGTGTTGAGCTAAATTGCGTTTTGCATGACCTTTGTACTCGCATTTGTCGCAGGAATGAATCAGCTCTTTATTCGTGGCATGTTTTCTCTCCACGTGACCCTTCAAGTATGATGCGCACGAGTATCTCTTGTCACAAAATGCGCACGGGTAATTCCTCTGATTTTCATGCGCATCGCGGATGTGGCGTCGTAGTCCACTTTTAGTTAGAAAGATCTGAGGACAAATGCGACACTGGAACACGTCTCGGGCAGATTTGTCCAAATGTGTTGTCTGCAAATTTATAATGCGTATTTAATTTTAACGCACGTTTTTTTTAACTAATATTTACCTCGTGAGATTTCAGGGTTTCCACCTCGGCGAAACTCCTCCCGCAGGTGGCACAATTGTGCGGTTTTTCTGTAGTATGGCTGAGAATATGTCTCCCAAGTTTTCCCTTAGTTTTAAACTCTTTTTCGCAAAGTGTGCACCGAAATCGGACCGGATTTTGGGCATGTTCAATTTTTGCGTGTCTCACAGCTTCACTCTTTTGTAGGTAGGTTTTGTCACAGCCTGGGAACGTGCATGGGAAACGAGGTCGTTCCTTCGTGCCGTGGACGGCTTTAATATGCTCTCGTAGGTTGCCAGAAATGAAGAACACGCGATGACACGTGGGACACCTGGGTCGTTCTCGGCTGGTGTGAATCCTCGCCATGTGAAGGCGTAGGGTGTTTGGATTTTTAAAAATTTTCCTGCAAATCTGAGCAAAACATGTGCAAATTGTGACTTGGTTACATATGTATGTGGAAACTTGAATTTATGGAATAAGTTTAAAATTTTAAAATCTAAACCCTCACCTGACATTTCAGTTTCGCAAGTGTGGCAACGTCCGCCTTTTCTTTGGACTTTTTAGAGAACTTGGGACATCCGGATTTTTTAACTGGCTTAATATCCATGTAGACAAAGTTTTACGGAAGTTTATGAACTTACGGATTACTAAGTAATCGTTAAAAATTATACTTCTCGAAACCGAACCTTATTTGGAATCTGGAAGCACAAATTCCCACTTTCGCATGTTAGCTGTACTAATTTATTTTCAATAAACTTTGAGCAATAGTTTGAATCTGGCTTATTTAAATATAAAAACGGGGAGAAGGTGTCCACTCATTTATGTCCAGTTTTTCTTAGTGAGGCAAATACCTGACAACGAAAAAAAATTGCTAAGTATGCATTTACCCCACCCAAAAAAAGCGATATAAGTCGATTTCTCGGCCGTTTCTCAACCGATTGTGATGAAATTTTGCACAGATCATTGTTAGGTAATTTAGAAAAGATTTGCTAGTCGACTTGGCGAATTTTTGATGTTTACCCAAGTTATGTGCCAAAATGTGCAAAAATTTTCCCCTGAAAACATATTTATTTTTATGATTCATAAGTGGTGCATCTCAGCATGCTCGCTTATTGAAAATATTTTAGTCAAAGTCATTCCGGACATTTTAAGCGCAAAATGACTTAAATCGGTTGAGAAATAACGGCGTTATTCAAGTTTGAAAATCAAAAATTTAATGAATATATTCAGGGTGCCGATAATAACGGCGGTTGTGCAGTAAAAATAATGTCTTTGACAACCAATTACAAGTTTTAAATAAACAAGGCCCCAAAAAATGGGAAATCTTAGTGAGTCAGCGCAATCACAGTTAATAAATAAAATTAGATTGAATAACTTTTGCATCACCGCTCTCGGGATAATTTTTACTGGGTCCATTGTAAATTTAGTTTTGCATACGCATGAACTCTTACATTCATTAAATTAATTGAGCTTACAAGATGACGTTTTTACTATTGAACGAGAGTTGGCTAAATTAATCGATATTAAATATAATTGTGAACTGCGAATTTGAGAGTTGAAAAGTTGAAGTAGAGTTGAAAATCTACAATTTCGATATATAAATTTGGATATCCTATTAATTCCTATTCTGATGAAATCTCCAGACCCTTTGAGGGGGGGGGCAATTATTCTAAATGATTAATTAATGCTTCCAGGAAAAATGAGCGGTGATGAAAAAGTTATTCAATCTAATTTTATTTATTAACTGTGATTGCTCTGACTCACTAAGATTTCCCATTTTTTGGGGCCTTGTTTATTACATAGTATCGTTTAACTACGAAAGTTTTAAGAGAAGTAAGTGAATGGTGGTTTGAAAATATGTGGTCAGAAAAAGGTTACATTTTTCAACCAGAACCAAGAGGCATGCATACAAATAGCCACAATTTATTGTCGCTGTATTTCTATTTAGTAATAAATATACATGGATTTTCTTAGAATTTTGAGTCCCAGCCAGCGCAAAAATGATTTAACTTGTTATGCTAAAATTAGCATGGTACATTTCTAGATTGGTCTTTTCAGTGTAACTGTATTCTATGTTTGTATTGAGCTTTTTAAATATTCCAGAAATTACAATTTCAGAGGGTGCGGTTAAATAAATTAAATTTTGTTGTTTTAGAAAAATGCATTTCGTCCCTGTTCGTGAAAGAGTTGTTGATTACAAGATGAAAATGTGGGAAAAATGAGACACCATGTTATAATTACGCAGCCTCATATTTCATAAAATCGACCGACAACTTATGTTTAGGAACCGACAACTTATGTTTCCATCTGGCTTTCTCAACCGGCGACTTTTGCACTAACTAACAGCGGTCGTGATTTGTATTTCTAAAATTTTGAAAACAAACTCAAATATGAACAATTGGGTTGAATATAATATTCAACCCAATCTAAAAAAAATTTCCAAATGAAAATTGGTTGAGTAAATCAAGAATCAAATTATTTATTTTTAAAATGAAAAACAGTTAAACTCTTTTACTTCTCGAGACAATGAACGCGACTGCAGTGTCTGACCAATTTTTGGAAGCTGGTAAACTGTTTATTGCAAAAATAACAGTCGCGCCAATTTGCAACATTGTGACGTCTCAAATGTTGTTTTAAATTATGTTTCGAGTGGCTTTTGTACTCGCATTTGTCGCAGAAATGAATCCTCTCCTTGTCTACGAGGTGTATCGCCTCCACGTGATTCTTCAAATCTGAATGACTCGAGAAACCCTTCTTGCAAAATGTGCATTTGACTAGGTTCAGAAAAACCGGTACATGGTGTTGGACGAGTTGTCGCAAAACTCAAAACGCTCTTACACGTGTCTAATAGAATCAAAAATTACACGTACACAGGTACACGTGTTCGCGCGTTTTTTCTCAAGGTGCCCCAAATTTTTCATTTCGCCCCAAATACTGGGAAAAAACATTGTGCCGCTACCAGTGCGTACCGGTTTTTCTGAACCTAGTCATTTATAGTTGTTCCTCTGATTTTCATGAATTACCTGAATGTGCTTCCGCAAGCCTACTCTAGTGACGAAAGTCTGTAGACAAAATTGACATTTGAATGTTTCTCGGCTAGATTTTGGAATGTTTCCTCTGCAAAATGAATACGCATTATCTTTTTGCTCACTAATTTATTTGCTACAAAATAGATAATTACATCGTGATTTTTCAAGGTTTTCCTGAAAGCGAAAAGTTTCCCACAAGTGGCACATTTAAATGGCTTCTCAGTCGTGTGGGTGATAATGTGGCCGGCAAGGTCAGACTTCGCTTCGCGATTAAGCAACCCGACACAACACACGGTAAGAAGTTTAACAAATTACGGTTACCAAAGTTCGGTAAATGAGCAACTATGCAAATACTACAAATTTTATATGTCTTTATAATAAGTGCATACTATTACCCCTAAAAGTCTAGAGATGTGTTTGTTGGTGTTCGTCACTCCTTTACAAATTGCTAGCAAAAAATTGTAGAATTATTGTGCGATTATAATAGAGTTCTTTCTTACAGATATCAAATTAAATACATTTTATATTAATTTACAAACTCAACAAGTAAGAAATCCAGATGGATCTGAACCCAGGAAAGAAATGGGAATGCTCAAAGTGCTCAAAAACGTTTACAACCAATTTCACGCTGACCAGATACATGGTCACGCACGATCCCGATGCCAAGGTCAAATGTGAGGTGAGTCAAATTTAAATTGGCAAATGCGAAACTAATTTTACAACGGAGGCTTTTCTTCACTTCTGCCTTCCTTAGGTTTGTAGCGAAATTTCAAAAAACCGACGCGCTTTATCTTACCACATGTCAAGTTTTCACACCAACCAAAAGCGACCCAGTTGTGACACTTGTCACCGGGAGTTTTCCAGTTCGTCTTACTTACGGCGACATATTGACGCCCTTCACAGCACGATGGATCGACCTCGCTTCCCATGTACGTTTCCCGGATGTGAGAAAATCTACTTAAATAAGAGAGATCTTTCGCAACACGTGAAATAAGAACACGCCGAGAATCCGGTCCGATACCCGTGCACACTTTGCGGAAAGGAATTTAAAACGAGGGCTGACCTTGAGAAACATATTCCCACCCACACGACGGAGAAGCCGTACAATTGTCCCACTTGTGGGAGGAGTTTCGCCCATATGAGAAGTATGAAGGTTCATGAGGTAAGTCAGTCTGTTGTAGAAAAACTGGTTTGAAAATTACCAATGTGCATATTAGGTATGTTTACAGATGACGCATTTCGAAAAATCTGTCCGCGACGTGTCACATTGTCCCCTCTGTCCTCAGACCTTTTTGAGTAGTCGTGCTCTACAACGCCACATCCGAGTATTGCATGAAAATCGGAGGAATTATCCGTGTTCGCTTTGTGACAAGAGATTCTCCATCTCATCAAATTTAAAGGTCCACGTGGAGGCGGTACATGCCAAGAATAAAGATCTGGTCCACTCCTGCGACAAATGCGAGTACAAGAGCTACTCAAAAGCCAATTTGACCGCTCACAGAACACGTCGTCATAATCCAATGAAGCATAAGTGTTATTTCTGTGGGAAGGAATGCTTCACTTTTTCTGAACTGGCCAGACATTGTAGTCCAGTTCATACCCTAGAAAAGTTAAAATCCTTGCGCAAGTAATGGGAATGCCAATAATTTAGAAATTTGTCACTAAATTTGCGACATTTACAAAGGCTTGTTGTAGAATGAAATGGGAATCTAGTAACTGGGCATGTTATTTTATTCATATGCGAAATAAATACGATGTTGTGAGTACGTTCCTCTTAAACGTGTTAGGCGTATACATACATACGTAACATTGATGAATACCGTATTGAAGCGAACTGATTACTGTAATTTACAAAAACAGGTATTTTAGCAAATAATTTTTTTATTATTCCACATAGAATATCAAATAAATACATGTATATAAATTCTTGGGTCAGCATTATCCGCACTAAGTTATTTGGTAAGAAATAATTACCAGTCGACATACATATTTATGACGCATTGGTACAAACCAATTTTTAGTAAACCAATTTTAGATTCTGTGAAAAGCTGGTTTTAAATCAGTTTAACTGCTACTTGAAACAAGGTTTCAAGGCTTGAAACAACAGTAAGCTGAAATTCATTAGAAAACCAAATTAAATGTAAACTCTGGAATGATTAAGGTAGTTATTTCAGAGCAAATAATTCCTCTCTTAACAATAAGAAACATTTATTATTGGCTCCGAGAAGGTTTGTTTTATTAAGTAGAACTTGAAAACCGTCTTTGTATTCCCTAAGATTTGACATTTTTGTAAATCAAATCAGATTGGATAAATGTTTGAAATTGCTTGTAATAAATTAAAATCAGCATCATCATAGAATTTTCTATTTTAACTTTGCCTGACGAAGCTCACGTATGTTAAAGATAGCTCGCAATAAACCACATATTTCGAGGAAATGTGTTCCGATGCCGATGAAATTACATACTTCAATAAAATCATCATTGTTTCCTTTCCTCAACATTCTTTTACTCTCACTCACAATTTTGGAAATTTTTAAAATATGCATTTATCGGCAAATTTCCGAAGGTTAAATCAAGGTATCGATGAACCCAAAGGGTGCCAATTTAACGGGCCGGCAAAAATGTATTTTATCCCAACCGAAATTAATAATTCGTCCAATCATAAAAGGTCCAACCAATTTATTTACTACACATAACGGAATAATTAGATTTTAAATGATGTGGTTTGCGTAACAAAATACTTAAAATAAAAATTATACAGAAATGCGCTTAATTTTAATGCCTCGACAATAATTCATCGCTTTGCATGCACATGAAAATTAGTAGAATAAGCTGAGCGTAAAATTATAAGCACAATGAAGCACATTCACTCTTTCACTTCTCGAGGCAATGATGTTGACTGCAGTGTTGTACCAATCGTTTGAATCCGGCAAACTGTTTCTTGCAAAAGTAACACTCGTGCCAAATCGCAAAATGGATACGTCTCACGTGTTGAGATAAATTGACCTTTGAGTGGGTCCTGTACTCGCATTTGTCGCAGGAATGAATAATCTCTTGACTTGCGAGATGTCTCGCCTCCACGTGACATCTCAAACAGGATGATGTCGTGAATTTCTTACCACAAAATCTGCAAGGATAATCCCTCTGATTTTTATGCACTACCGAAATGTGATCGTGTAAACTAATTCTACTTAAGAAAGTCAGGGAGCAATGTTGGCAGGTGAAAGTCTCTCTGCTAGATTTATCCAAATGTGTCACCTATACAATACATCAATCAGCTACCTTGGTTTACTCATTAAAATATGTATTTACTTGTTTACCTCGTGGCGTTTCATGTAAGCTTTTTGGGCGAACCTTCTCCCACAAATGGTACACCTAAATGGCTTCTCCGTCGTATGGGTGAAAATGTGACTCTCAAGTTCTGCCCTCCTTTTGAATTCTTTCCAGCAAAGTGGGCACGGAAAACGGACAGGATTCTCGGAATGCTCAATTTTATGGTGTTTCGTAACTTCGTATTCCCTGAGGTAGGATTTTTCACAACCGGGAAATGTGCAGGCTATCCGAGGTCGATCCACTGTGCTGTGGACGTGGTTAATATGCCTTTGCAGATGGTCGGATGACGAAAAAGTCTTGTCACAAATATTGCAAAGTGGGCGAACCTGGTTGCGATGCATTCTTGTCATATGGCAAGAAAGGGAGGCAGGATTTTTTGAAAACTTTCCGCAAACCTGGAAAATATTATAATTAGAATTGCTTATTAAATAAGTTAAGAACTGGTTAAAAAGGATGGAAATTCGCAATTATTGTTGATGAAATTGCTGGTGGAAATATTTACATTGGGATGAAAGAGCAAAACATGTCAAAGAGTTCGTACGTATGTATGTAATGTTATGCCCAATTCTATGCTATATCTGTATGTATTTAGTTACTCACTTTGCATTTTACTTTAGCATCGGGGTCGTGCGTGTTGACGTGCTGCTTGAATTGATGAGTAGTCGGGAACGTTTTTTTGCACTCTGAGCATTCCAATAAATTTCGTCTTAACGGATCCATTTGGATTCTATAGAGGATGTTTCTAGATTAATGTATTTCAAATTTATCACTCCGTAATAGTGAGAACGTCCCCCATAGCTTGGTTCAGAATGATTTTCATCAGCTTACATCGTTACAACAGTGTACTTCTATTACTACACGGTAATGCCCGTTATTACCGTGAAGTGTATGCAGTCTGATCGGTGATGATTCAACACTATTTTGCTAAGAGTGTTTGTACGTTTGTATACGTGGGACGAGGACGAGGAGAGTACACATTATTGTTATCTTATTCGCGAGAGTTTTGGAGCCTTAAATTTTGAACGGCGCCTAATCAGGTAAATTACTCTTTTCCAAATATCAATGCGCTGGTGGTACATAGATATTTTTCCACCTCCAAAAGGTTGATGCATAAAATTTTACCAAACCCTTTGTCCAAAGTCGTATTGATACAGTAGGAAAAAGGGTAACAAAAATGGACCTTTTTTGTTGATGTGGGTACCTTTTTTCTATTTAAAAAGTGAACAATAATAGCTCGTCGACATGTGTTCAAAACCAATCAAAATGCAGGCGAAGTACCTGAAAGGTTTTTGATAATATCAACTTTTTCACAATTACAGTAAAATAATTTTTATTGTTTTTCGTGAACATTTTTTAAATTTTATTGTAACTTTGGAAAGCGTTAAAATATTACGGGCAAGTTAAATTAAAGGGTTCAATCATCAATGCATCAACTGAATCGCATGGTCATAATACCCATACCCATTTTTGAAACAGATTTATTATTTTACTTCTCAAGAGTATGAAATCGACTGCAATGTCTGACCAAAATTTGGAAACTGGCAACCTTCTTCCTGCAAAAGTAACACTCGTGCCTCTTCCCAATTTTGTGATTTCTAACGTGTCGAGCTAAATAGGCTTTCGAGTGACTTTTGTACTCGCATTTGTCGCAGGAATGAATCTTCCCCTTGTGTGCGGAGTGTCTCGCCTCCATGTGATTTCTCACCTCGGCTGATACCGAGAATCTTTTACCACAAATAGAGCACGGATAATTCCTTTGATTTTCGTGCACAACTCGGATGTGGTGCTGTAAAGCATCCCTACGTACGAAGGTCTGAGGACAGACGTCACACTGGAACACGTCCCGGTCAGATTGCGCCAAATGCGTCTTCTGTAAAAATAAATATGCATGTTGGTAATTTTGCACTAGCTTTTCTCACTCTATGCTTATCTATGTATGTACCTCGTGACGTTTCATGGACGCCTTGTGGGGGAAACTCCTCCCACAAATGGGACAATTATATGGCTTCTCCGTTGTGTGGGTGGGAATGTGTTGGTGAAGTTTCGACCTAAGGTTAAACCATTTTCCGCAAAGTATGCACGGAAATTGAATAGGATTTTCCGAATGCTCTATTCTATGATGTTTCATAGCTTCGTATTTGCAAAGGTAGGATTTTTCACAGCCGGGGAATATGCAGGTCATCCGGGGTCGATCCACGGTGCTGTGGATTTCATTGATATGTCTTTTCAGATGTTGAGATGATGAGAAAGGTTTTTCACAAATGTGGCAAATTGAGGGGTCCCTTTTACCGTGAATGTTTGCCATATGGCGAGAAAGTGTTGCCGGATGCTTCGAAATTTTTCCGCAGACCTAGATAATTTTAATTTGATTCGGTTATTAAGGTTCCATTATTTTCAGATGGATGCAAATTCACTACATAAATTAAATAGAATTAAAATTGATGAATGGAAATATTTACGTTTCCATAAAAAACAAAACATCGCCAGGAATTCATATGTAGTATTATGATTTCGCAAATAGATATCCTAAAATCACAAACTAATACGTAAATCAATTCTACGCTGTACTCACTTTGCATTTCACTTTGGCACCGGGGTCGTGCGTCTTGACGTGTCTTTTGAAGTCGTGGTTAGTTTTGAAAGTTTTTTTGCACTTGGAGCATTCCAATAAATTTCGTCTTGATGGATCCATTTGGATTCTAAAAAATCGATTAAATATGACGGTGTAAAATATTATGTACCTGCCATCTTCATGAGCGTGTAGCTATTTAGAGCTTATATAAATAAATGGTGAAAATACTGAAGTGTGCATTTACGAAAAATTCTTGACGTATGTATGTATTGAATATTTATGTAAAAATTCTAAAATATTTATGAAATACGAAAAAATACATAGATAAGAATTTTTTTCTCAAGTCGTTTAAATATCTACAAAATATGCATTTTTCAAGAGTATGTATCGCAAAACCTAGGAAAGGTATGTAATATTTGAGATGCATGAATGAGAGTTAAAGAACACACATGCAAAGTTTGACCGTTGGTTGTCATAAATAAAATGTAAAAGTGAAAAAAAATATATTCCGCCTTCTGATTATAGAGTTACATGACAAATTACGAGGCCGAAGTGTGGACGTGAGAAATGATCTCGACTTAACCCCTTAACGTGTATGATTAACAGCAAGAACATGCATTAAATCGGGGACGCTATAAGTATGTTGTGGTCATGGCGCGGGAGGAGAAATTCAAGAGTTTTAATAAAACTGAAAAATCAAAAATTTAACATTGCGTTGTATAGGGAAATATCAAAATTTTCGGGAAGAAAATCTTCAAATTTAGCATTGTGTTGCCATAGGAGAAATCCCTCAAAATTGCAACAAATTTTAGGTCGCGGAGAGAAAATGGTGAAAATCAATGATCTCCTAGAAACGACAATTGTCTTCCTTCCTCGTCATGACCACGATTTTTTAGGACGACTTTTGTCTTATTCCCTAATTAAACCATTTCTTATTGTTTAAACGGCAATTGTCTTCCTTACAGATTAAAGGGTTAAATTACGCTTCTCATCGGATTATAAATCTTGACGAGAAATAAATCTTTAAAAAAACTAGAAAATAATCGCTACCACAAAATGAATATATAATGAAATGAATATCTATTTAACAAGTTACTCACGTTTATCCTGTTCGAGTTTAAATCAGAGATATCTCAGTTTTCTTCTCACATTTGAGACCGAGGGTATTTTTTTAGAGAAGGTCGAGGGTGAACTGTGCGTGGTAAAAGCCCGAGCCGAGGTGAATGGTTTAACACAAGGGCAGCGACTTTAGACTTAAATTATGGTTCCGAACCCGAAGGGATGGTTGGTTATTTTTATCCAGGAATTCAAGGCTCCACTCGTTGCTATGGTTACAAAACGAACCCTTTTCACACGTCACGATGCACATTTACCTTACTTGTTCACTTACTCCTAGCTGCACCTACATATTTACATCAGTAACAATTAAACAATCCGACACCACACACCGTAGGAAGCTTAACACACTGCGGTTACAGCAGTTCGGTAAATGAATAGCTAAAAAGTACACACTTTATTTGTTGCCATAAGTATATGATTATCACTAATCATATCTGTAAATGTGTTTCGTACCCGTCAATCCTCTGAAAATGCTTGAGTTTTTGGTATCAAAAAAATGTTCCAAAATTGTGTGGACATAAGATATGTTTTTCTTGCAGATACCAAATTAACTTAATTGTTTATGAATATACATTCATTTGTAAATAGGTGCATATACATCCGCAACCTCAGTAACCACGGAATACAAATGGATCTGAAGCTAAGGAAAAAACGAGAATGTCCAAAGTGTCTAAAAACGTTTAAAACGAATCACACATTGACTAGACACATCATCACGCACGATCCAGATGCCAAGGTCAAGTGTGAGGTGAGGGTATAAATTTGCAAAAGTACAACTAATTTTACAACAGTGACTTTTTCACTTCCGTCTTCCTCAGGTTTGTGGCGAAATTTCAAAAAACAAACGCACCTTATCTTACCACATGTCAAGTTTTCACACCAACCAAAAGCGACCCAGTTGTGACACTTGTCACCGGGAGTTTTCCAGTTCGTCTTACTTACGGCGACATATTGACGCCCTTCACAGCACGATGGATCGACCTCGCTTCCCATGTACGTTTCCCGGATGTGAGAAAATCTACTTAAATAAGAGAGATCTTTCGCAACACGTGAAATAAGAACACGCCGAGAATCCGGTCCGATACCCGTGCACACTTTGCGGAAAGGAATTTAAAACGAGGGCTGACCTTGAGAAACATATTCCCACCCACACGACGGAGAAGCCGTACAATTGTCCCACTTGTGGGAGGAGTTTCGCCCATATGAGAAGTATGAAGGTTCATGAGGTAAGTCAGTCTGTTGTAGAAAAACTGGTTTGAAAATTACCAATGTGCATATGACAGATGACGCATTTGAAAAAATCTACACGAGACGTGGTCCACTGTGCCGTCTGTCCTCAGATCTTTGTGAGTAGGGCTGGTCTACATAGCCACATCCGAGTGGTGCATGAAAATCAGAGGAATTATCCGTGCGCATTTTGTGACAAAAGATTCTCCATCTCATCAAATTTAAAAGCTCACGTGGAGGCGATACACCCCACGAATAAAGAACTGGTCCATTCCTGCGACAAATGCGCGTACAAGAGCCACTCCAAACGCTATTTGGCCAACCACGGAATACGTCACATTGCAGCGAAGCATGGATGTTATTTTTGTGTGAAGAGATTCCACACTTTTAACGAATTGGTAAGACATTGTGGTCGAGTTCATACTCTAGAAAAATTAAAATTCTTTCGTTTGTAATGAGCATGCCAATATTTCAAGTATTGTGACTATCTGTAGAGTTGCGACGTGTTTGTAGTAAAACTTTGTGGGAGAATGAAATGGGATTTCGTTAACTAGTTATGTAGTATGTATGTACATACCTATTAACTGGACATGTTATTTTATACATTAGGGAAATACAAGTGAAAAGTCCTGTTGGGACAAATAAAGGTCAGAGCGGTTCTTGTTATGAAACCAACGTGGTCCCATCGTTCATTTTTGGCACCTTTGGGGCAAACAAGGATATGAACAGCTTTATGCAAAAGTCGTTCAAGAATGCAGGCATTACCCAGTACCGCCAATTGTTATGTCCAACGCCTTCCGCTAGAAGATAAAATTATTTAGACTTATTTAAGAGAGTTTTACTATTTTTTATCGAAATCCCCATGAAATTGTCTGTCATAAACCATGTTTCTAAATTTTTTGTAACCCAAGGTGGCAAAATGATGGCTTGTCAAAAACAACGTATTGCAATTTTTCAGCAACATTTTGGTAAACAAACAAATTTGTCATTTTTCAGTTGCTCAATTAAAATCGAAACTGATCGCAAGCTGGTCGATCGCACAATAAAATCATCCATGGACACTAGCAGTGTTGACGAGTTAAACAAAAGTTTAAGGGAACAGTCAAAAGGTCACAAAAAATCATGCATTCGTGGAAAATCTGAATTCGTCCGAATTCACGCCGGACCCTAAGAAAAATTCCCTCCCGTGATACGTGATAACTATTAAATATTCATCAAACTAATTTGTTAATGATTCTTTAAACTATGTAAAAACCAATTTTTCTTCAAGGTGAGATTTTATTTAGAGTTAATGGTTCTGGTTCAACCTTACGAATTTAAACCGAATTGTTTCACTAGATAAATTTAGGACCACGTGAAAAGTTTATGGCGAGAAAAGGGTCGAAAATGAATCAGTCAGTCTGCTGTACTAGGAAAGTCTTGAGGGAGTGCAGCAGACTGTTAAAACAATTTACCACCTTAAAAATAAAAATATACATGTGCATACAGGGTGGTTTAAATGTCACGCTACAATGGAAAATTTTTTAAGGGGAAAGCCCTCTAAATCTCCAATAGTTACAAGATTTTGGATTGAGATTTTTATAATTATTTTCAAAACTGATGGAAAACTGATGACGAAATTCGTAAATTATTGAATTTTAGAGAGAAAATTTCGGTAACTAATGGAAATTTACGAATTTTTCCCATCGAAAAATTTTCCATTGTGGCGTGACATTTTAACCACCCTGTACATATCCCTTCCACGAGTGAACCTTTCTTCACGCTGGGACAGAAATAGGATGCTGGAAAATTTTGGTAGAAATTGGAACAGTGTTGAACATGAAATAAATATCATTCATTGGGTGACACAAAATTTCATGTGCGTGCAGTAAAGATTATGCTCTAAGGGTGTGAGCCATGGGTGAAAAATCAGACCGAGTTATGTATTGTCATGCCTGCATTTTTCATGATAAAACATAAGGAAAATGCTCAATGAAAATAAATTGTATTTTGCATACATTGGTGATCATTTAAAAATATTTGCAAAAAATATGCACCGACATTTAGTCACAAATTTGTATGCTCTAAATAAACACTGTTTATTTATCACTCCATTTCGCTTATCGTTAAATAGTATTAAGGATTGTTTTCTTATTACTGTCGTGCTCAAGATGGAGATCAGTGACTGGTGGCTCATGTGCGCACATGAACGAACAACCACGCAGCTACATAGGCTCGTAAGTGAAGCAGAAATGGTTGGGAAACACCTTTTTGAGTACCATATTTTTTTTTACTTCGTTCCATATAATCGCTAAAGCCTAATCGCCTTAAAGTAGTAATCACACCCAATCTATAAATATTGTACATAGCTTCCACATGCAAATTACTACAATAAACTGCGAATACAATTATAAGCAGAATGAAATACATGTAATGCTTTACTTCTCGAGACAATGAATACGACTGCAGTGTCTGACCAATGTGTGGAAGGTGGCCAAATGTTTCTTGCAAAAGTAACACTCTCGCCAATTCGCAACATTGTGACTTCGCACGTGTTGCGCTAAATTTGTTTTCGAGTTGCTCTTGTACTGGCATTTGTCGCAGGAATGAATCTTCTCTTCATTCGTGGCATGTACCGCCTCCACGTGACGCTTCAAATTGTATGCGCATGAGAATCTCTGGCCACCAAATGCGCATGGATAATTCCTCTGATTGTCATGCACCTGTCGGATATGGCGTTGTAGGCCATCCCTTCCTAAGAAGGTCTGAGGACAGACGTCACACTTGAAAATTTCTCGAGTGGATTTTTCCAAGTGAACCCTCTGAAAATCACATTTTCAGAAATTTAATATTTCCAATATCTTTCCTACGAAATACGAAATAATACCTCGTGACTTTTCATGCTTCCCATCTGGGAGAAACCCCTTCCACAAGTGGCACAATTGTACGGCTTCTCCGTCGTATGGGTCGCAATGTGCTTCTCTAGGTCGGCCCTCGATTTAAATTGGTTTCCGCAAAGTGTGCAGGGAAATCGGACGGGATTCTCGGCATGATCAATTTTTATGTGTCTCGAAGCACTGCCTTTATCAAGGAAGGTTTTCTCACAGCCGAGAAATCCACATGGCAAACGGGGTCGTTCACTCGTGCTGTGGATAACTTCAGTGTGTTTACGCAAAGTGACAGAGTTATTAAACACCCGGTGACAAATGTCGCAACTGGGCCGTTTCCGGTTAGTGTGAATGCCCGTCATGTGGTGAGATAAGGTGTCTGGGTTTTTCAAAATTTTCCCGCATATCTAAACAAATAAAAAATGGTCAAATTGAGAACGCGGATGGTCGAAAATATTTTCAATTTAGCAATGTAATAGCACACCTTGCATTTCACTTTGGCGTCGGGGTCGTGCGTGATCACGTGCTTCGTAAAATTACATTTGAGTGCGAACGTTTTTGAGCACTTGGAACATTTCCATGTCTTCCCTGGTTGGAGATCCATTTTCATTTTCGACTGGCCTCCACTAAACAAATTCAGGCGTTAAATGTGCACAAGATTTTGTCAGAGGGAGTGAAAACTTTCGGATATCTGGAAGTATACCAATTTCACAAATTACATATACACAAATAAATGTACATAATTGATCGCCAAACTTCAACTACTGTTCGTCCATTATTATTAGTCGCAAAAGGCCGATAATTTTTCTGAGAAGTTATTTGGCCATATATTATTTAAATAATTTCGTCATTTGCGACAATAGCAAGACTGTTGTAAAATAAAAAAGAAGAGGATGATGTACAAATTTCTGTTCACAAACTTTTATTTTACCTGCCAGGTAACCTTTCAGAATTTTTTGCGACTAATAATACTGGATGAACAGTAGATACTTATTGGGTTACCGACGTACTTATTCCTAGATTTGTAAGCAAATTGTATATAATATATATGCACATACTTATCAAGATATTTGAAATTTTCGAATACTACTCATTGAATTTGGTTCATGTTGCAATGATTAAATAAATTTCCACGATAGTATTGTGTTAATTAGACTATAAGCTATGCAAAAAAGTATACTGCACGGAATGCACGAGTTTCGCACTTAGCTTCTTCTTTAACGCTTATGTATGGGTAATTGGTGAGAAGCATGAAGAGGTATTTAGTAACGCGAATAAATAGGTCGTGAATTAATTTTTGTTAAACAGTCTTCTAGAAGTTTTCTAGTCACTTTAAATGTTAGATACAACTCGTACCGTACGAGGCAGAAAAGTTAGAAAAATTATGCTAATCGTGAAATTTCAAATTGACAAGGGATGGATAGCAAAATTATAAAATCTTACGAAATGGAGAAACTGTAGTGATTTTGTTTAGCTGATTACTCACGTTTATCTTGTTCGAGTTCAAATTGGAAATAAACCAGTTTTTCTCTCCCATTTAAGACAAAGGGTACATATTTTTATTGAGAGAAGGTCGAGGATCACTAACGGCCGGAAACGAATGCAGAGGAATGGTTTTCACGACAGGGTAGCAAGGCATGGGCACAAGCATATTTCTGTCACCAGTTGACCCTTCGGTTCCCTTAAGGTGGACTTAAATAGATAATATTTAATAGGAATATGGGGCCCTTCATGTATTACTTACCTAATTCAGCCATTCAGTCTTTTTCCCTTCATATATTCTATGTATATAGAATATATACATTCGTTTGTATGTATATATGGGATGGTATTGCGGTGGATCGAAGTCAACCGGACAGAATTTCTACGCGCCAAAATCACGTGCCCATTTGATTAACATTGGAGGCGGGCCGAAATTCAAATCAAATCCATCCGGTTGACTTCGATGCACCGCAATAAGTACGCATTAGGTATCTCGTTCGCCCGACTTTTAAACTAATTTTTGAATGGCCTATCTTAATCATTAAAATTAGATTTTTCCAACCATAAAATTGTACCAAGCCATGTGCACGACTTCCTAAAAAGTTGGAGAAAGTAAATAAAACACTATTTTAAAAGCGAGTAGTTATAGCTCTTCTACAAAAATGAGTTAATGAATTATTTAGAAAAAATAATAAAGTAATAATTCTTCTTTAATAAGTAAATCCATCATGATTTCTAAATTCATGGCAAGTGACAATTTAAAAAAAAACATTATGAGTGTCCACCACTACATCACTAAATTCATACGTACATTCAGACTAAAATGGGGTAAACAAGGTATTTAAATAAATAACTCTATACACTAAGTTAAGATTACGTAATATTTAAAATGTATGGGAGTAATACTAATTTCATAAAGATATTTTAATGGCGAAAATACTGCAGATTTGTAATCATTATTAATACATTAAAATTTAAAAAGAATAATAACACAACCAATTATTTTAACAAATCATTAATTAATCCACTACTAAATAATTACGTGAAATTTTATTTAACCACACGTTTAATGACTGCAATGGTGATGAGCTACCAAAAACTTGTCTGAAGCCGCCACAGATTTCAATCTGATAGACTCAAAGATTACTTACAATAATCGAAAAAGGATCAGCTCAATGAAATTTACTTACTCTAATAAAAGCCACGATTTTACTTGGTGAATAAAATTACTGCGGTCAACCGAAAGAAATTCATATTTCATAACCCCGACTACTTTTCATTTTAACTTTTCAAGAGTGTGAGCTCGATCGCAGTGATTGACCAGTTGACCAAAGTAGGTACACAAACTGCTTCCCACAAAAGTGCATGGCATTCGTATCGATTCGTATTCTTGTGATGTTTCGCATGTCGAGCCAAACTGAGTTTCGAGCCACCTTTGAACTCGCACTTGTCACAGGAATGACTCTTCTCATTTAGGTGCCTCGCCTCCAGATGACCCTTCAAGTGTGAAAACCTAGAAAATCTGTCACAAAATGCGCAAGCATAATCCGATTTTCATGGCTTACACGAATATGATTTTGTAAGCCATCTCTTCATGCCAAGGTCCGAGGACAAACTTGACACTTGAACATTTCTCGAGTAGATTTTTCCAAGTGAACTTCCTGAAGAGCAAATTATTTTCAGCCTTTTTTTCATCGAAGTTTTACATTTAATCAATTACCTCGTGAAGTAGCATGAGTCTCCTGCGGGTGAAACTAGTGGTACAAAATGAGCCAAAAGTGCAAGTCTTTTTCGCATCGATTTCACCAAATTGCACATAAAAAATTACAAATTCAGTTTTGGGTGGGGGGATTAATATAGCATAGCTTTTTTGAATTATATTCAACCACACCCCCTTCAAAAATTGGGGAAGAAAATTGAGAAAAATGAGAAGGTCAATGTACACTCGGTACAGAAAGAAGTAGATACCAACTTGCATTTGACATTTGACTTCCCTCATGAGTATGAACATTTTGATGCATCAAGACTTTCAAAATTCGAAAATTGGCGGTTTTTCGACCTACATATAAATCGTTAAAAAAGTGACCTTAGCGGTCATTTTGCGGCTGACAACCTGATGCCAGATTTTTCTTCGTCAGAAGTGCCACATTTTCCGCTTTTGTTGTCCGCTGCGAAATGACCGCTACCATGACTTTTTTGGGGTCAAAGTTTCTGAGGGAGGGGCTTATACAGCAAGAGCCATAACAAACTCTGGCCACTAATGAGTACAGAGAGAGAGAAACAGAGTGAGAAAATGGATCGCGCATACGATCCTAACGCACGATGGTGGTGGATACCCACCGCCAACTACTTTTCTCACTCTGTCTCATCTTCTCCTGCGAAATATGGGAAATGATTTTGTGTTACATTTGGCCTGGTTTTTATCTAGTCCCAAAAGTGGCGCACTTAAACGGCTTGTGGGTTGGAATGTGATTGTCAAATTTTACCCTCGTTTTTAATTCTTTCCCGCAAAGTGGGCATGGAAATCGGACCGATAATATTTTTCTTCAAAAGGGCCCTTCAACGGAAGGAGAAGTGTCACGTGACTCCAAGTTTTGGCTTGATTTTTTGACATAGCTCGCTAGTCGATTCCGATGTAGCTTGAAAAAAGGTTCCATTGTTAGTTCAGGGGAAACGTCACCCAAAAGTTCCGATTCCCTGGAGTTTTTAGTTATGCAAGTTACAGAGAAACGGAACCAACTTGTCGCAGGATTTGGCGGATGTCGATTCCCCAAATAGGGATAAATATTTAGTGCGTGACACCTAATTTCATGTGTGGTATACTGAGATGCGTGTCGGTGTTCGTAAATAATGGGTAAAAAATCAAATAGAATTAATACGCTGGAACCTAATGGGCAATTAAAAGTAATTCGTTAACCTGCTTTTATTCTGTTGAAATTTTCTAAAATGTTAAAAGATGGGGAAATAAATTTGCAACCAAAAAAATATTCGATTAAAATATACAAAACCTACGATGTCACTGATGCAGATTTCCAAAAAAATTTAACAGATTTGCTATCTCCTCACTTTTCGAGAATATGAACTCGATTGCAATGCCTAACCAATTCTTTGAAGATGAAAAATTCCTTCCCACAAAAGTAACATCCATGCTTTCCAGAAAAGTGACGTTTCCCATGATCAGCTAAACCGACCTTATTCTGAAAATATGATGCATATTTTCAGAATAAGGTTTAAGGTTTAATAAGGTTTCATATGCATCTGATATATTCTGAATCCTCCCGCCAAGACCTTTCCAACGATACCCCACTTATGGGGTTATGTGAGACTTGACCTACTAACCTTTTCCGTTAGTGCGCAAAATTTTTTGACCTTGGAAAAAGTTCAAAATTTTTGACGAATATGATAATACAATCCATTCAGATCAGTTTGTACCAAATATGAAGAAAATCTGTCCACGATTGAAGAAATAGTAGCGATTTAAAGAATAGTTATGAACGAGTCAACTTTGTAAGTTGACCTCATGTCATTTCAAGGTCATAGAGTACGAATAGGGCCTGGCGCTTCCGAACGACCCAAAAGCATGCCCTGGGGATTGTCCATGCGAAGTTTGCCCGCAGTGGGCCTTTTGGTTGCTTTACAACGAAGGGAGAAAGTTGACAAGTTTTATCGAAAAAGGTAGTGCTGTCTCCCATGCCATTACATGTAGGGGGTCATGCAAATTTTAAAAACTGATTAAATCGAATAGTTCAATCCTGGTGAACAGGTTTTTGAGCTAAAACACCGTAAAATAAAATATCATGTTTTTTACTGCTGATAGCTCATGGAAATCGTCTTTTGTAGGTTTTCTCACAGCCGGGAAATCCACATGGAAACCGGGGTCGTTCAGTCGTGCTGTGGATGGCTTCAGTGTCCCCGTAAAGCGACGGAGTTATGAAATTCCCTGCGACAAATGTCGCAACTGGGGCGTTTCCGGTTACTGTGAATACTCCACATGTGCTGATGCAAGGCGGCTGGGTGTTTCGAAATTTTCAAGCATATCTAAGCAAGCAAAAATTAATAAAGTTAGAACGCGGATGGTCAAAATATTATCAATTTCACAAACATTGCATTTCACTTTGGCGTCGGGATCGTGTGTGAAGAGATGCTTAGTAAGTTGCGACATGAAATTGAACTTTTTGCAGCACTTTGGACATTCAAACGTCTTTCTTAGTGTGAGATCCATCTCGATTCGATGTATTATGGAACCTGCTGGGTTTCAAATTAAATAAGTACGTTTTTGATTTCCCTTTAATAGGTATGTATCGTTGAGGGAAAATTAATCAGAATTTTCAAAATCGGTGGCGAAAATTAATAATGTGTTTCTTTAGTATCTAAGATTCTGTCTACAGTTATTGATTGGTTACTGTGTGTTCAAGTTCATCTAGTAAATATGTACATATATTTAAGGTACGTATTACTGAAGTTTACTGAATGAGTGTGAATGGTGTATGATGTGATTCCTACGTACATTTACGCTTGTATGCCTTATAAAAAGGCTGCATTTTTTAACGATGCCATGCACTTAGGGATCCTGCTTTGATTAAAAAGCATGGGAACGATTTTCTGAGAATTTTGACACACTCATCTCTTATCGTGATATGTATGCATAAATATAAAATCTGTATACGTATTTCGCCCATGCTGGTTCCCGTTGGATTATGTATGTATGCGACATGTGTACGGATGTATTTACTCATATGTAGGTTCATATGTATACCTTATTTTAGTCCATAACCTCTTCATCCCACGAACAAAGAGAAGATTCATTACTACGACAAGTGCGGGTACAAGAGCAAGTCATAGAATGAGTCACAATGCAGCAAGGCATGGATGTTACTTCTGTGCGAAGATATTCTTCACTTTTCGAGAATTGGTCCAGCATTTAAGAGTTCATACTTTAGAAAAGGTAATTAATAATACCTTAAATCCTCTATTTTTAGCCTTTTTCATGTCTGCCCTGCGGGCGAAACTCCTCCCACATTTGGCACATTTAAACGGGTTTTCAGTCGAGTTATTAGCAAAAAATTGTAGAATTATTGTGCGATTATAAGAAGTTTTTTTCTTACAGATACCAAATTAAATAATTCTTGTACAAATCTACAAGCTCCACAGCCACGCAATCCGATGGATTTGAAGCCAGGGAAGAAATTCGAATGTGCAAAGTGTTTAAAAACGTTTAAAATCAATTACGAGTTGACTCGACACATGGTCACGCACGATCCCGACGCCAAGGTCAAATGTGAGGTGGGTCAAATTATTAGGGTTGCCCCGGGTACCGGGTAACTACCCGGTACCCGGCATACCCGGCCTGTTTTGGGATACCCGGTACCCGGCCGGGTACACTTAAGTACCCGGTCTACCCGGCCGGGTAATTTAAATATTCAATTTTCTTACTTAAAATGCAAAAATCTTACAAAAAATATAATCCGTCGGAGTTCATTTTTCTACTTGGTATAAAATAATATATTTGAAAACAATGGGTACAACCTTGGCCAACACTTATTTGGAAATTATGATACAAATTTCAAAATTAGTTTGAGCGCACTCACGTGAGCGAATTATCAATCAGTGAATTTGCATATTTCGAACATTAAGCATAACTTGCGAAGTTTTTAGAAATTTGCAAGATCACTCAAAGCTTTTGCTAAAAAGCCATTGTTTTTTCGTAAAATTATTTCGCAGACTCATCCTCGTGATCATCAGCGAGAGAAATTGCCAACCCCATGACTAAAAAATCAAAATAGATTTAGTTGATTTGAGAGACTTTCGAAGTGTTATCTCGCTAATCGATTCGCAAGATATCACATTGAAAGTCTCGCAAAATTTGTTTTGTGAGGTAAACCCTTAAGAAATAACTTTGTGACGCCTAACAAGCTTGCTAAATGATTGCGATGATAAACAAGACATTGTCGTGGGTACGCTCTTTGGGTGTCAAATATGATTCTTTCATTTATGTAATATCCACTTTCTAGCCCGATTCATTAGTCTGAGAAGTTGAAATTCTTAGCACATGCATATTGGACAAAGACATGGCAAACAAGTTCAAAGATAGGCTACATCGGTCACCAAGTTGGCCTTTGGTAGGGGGTCGTATTGGAGCAAAGTGTAACCATAGTGAATCCAACATTAGAGAATGCGACCCGTACCAATTTTTACAATAAATTACTTTCACCTGAAATTTGGTACGGAGGGTAAAAATGATATCTGCACTGTAGAAATTTAGCTTGTAATTTTTAAAACTTATAAAATTGTTGCAAATTCTAAAAAAAAGTAGAAAATTGCCCTTATTTTTAATATTTAAAAATTACCCGGTACCCGGCCGGGTAGCCGGGTACCCGGCAAAAAGTTTAGGCCGAGTACCGGGTAGCCGGGTACCGGGTAGTGCCACTACCCGGGGCATTTTTTCGAAATTTTTAGTATTTTTAAAAATTGCAATTCGGAATGAGGATTGTTGTAGTAGTCAACAACGCAAATTATGCCTGCGAAATAGTCATCAGCAAAATTGAGTTTGATATTGGATTGCAGAAAGCAACTATCTGGGAGTGTAATGGTGAAAGAAATTTCAAAATCCGAGTAAAATTGGATTTTTGGCGTGGATTTGAATGAGTGAAAACTGGAGTGAAAGCGTTTTTTGGACATTTTTGAGTGGGTGTGGCGGGCGCAAATGGGGCCATGGAGTCAAACCACTTCAGGGTTTTAGTTCACTCATGGGACCCTACCACATATCCAAAGGGCATCAAGATCTGTTATTATCAACCTCGCAAGCTCCCCTCCTAAGTGTCCCTAATAATATTAAATTAAACAGTGAAGATTTTGTGTAAACAGTTTTGGAGAACGACCCTAGCTAATCAGCTGTCGCGGAATCCTAAAAAACTCGTGAACTTATTTGGAAAATTAATGGTCAAATTTTTTAGAAAATAAATTTTACTAATCTTTTTGTGTCCCCTACTGCAGAACTATTTTATCTACAAGGTACAAGTGACAAAATAATAAAATTATTGCGTTTTGGTTAGTTAAATTATTTCTGAAGTTCGACATCGAAAACGACGGGAACTTTTCCAAAAATTTTATAAGGTCTGATGAAAACTCAGTCCGTGGGGTATAACCACTTATCAAAATTTTGTCAAAAGTACTTACAGTGCAATATACTATATGTACCTTGGATAAAAACCACGTTAGGGATTTTTAGCATCAAAGTCGTAAAATGATGGGGCCTTAAAAGTGGAAGAGTTGCGTTAAAGAGCGCATTCCATTAAGACAAGTATGAAATTAGACTGCAAAACGGACTTAAAAGATACGCATAAGGCAAACGTGGTTTTATATAGTGAAAAGCATGCTAAGTCCCTTAAAAATAGTCGCAAAGACGATTTTTGCATCAGGACCTAAGAAAAAAATACTTAGTTCAACGCCATTTTATAAGAACACTGGTTTGGAAAACTAAAAAAGGACACCTCTCCAAATTTGACCTTGCCTCATTTCGCAGAGTACACAAAATCGGAAGCCAGATATGCTTACCTATAGTTTGAGACATGGGCTTTCACATAAAACAAGTTAGAAATCTCTACGACTAAAAACCATCCCGCAATTAAAGTATGAATTCGTCAAAACCATGTCCTAACGCCTTTTGTAAAACTCATTCGAAAGCCTGTTTGGTCCGTCACAGAATTCGTCACGATGCAATGAAGCACTAATGTTATTTCTGTGCGAAGAAATTCCACACCTTTAACGAATTGGTAATACATTGTGGTCGGGTTCATACTCTAGTAAAGTTGAAATACTCACGTTTATAATGAGCATACTATATAGTAATTTGCGGATTTTCACTAAATTTGCGAAATTTCGTAAAACTTTGTGGTAGAATGAAATGGGATTTTATTAACAAATTTCTGTACCTACTTACTTACTAATGTTTCTCGATTGATGTGCTAAAGATAAGGTGTTGTTGTGAGTACGTCCCTCTTAAACGTGTCAGCCTTACACATTCATACATGCGTAACATTGATAACTACCGTATTCAACAAAATTAATAACTTTAATTGACCAACATTGGTATTTTAGCAAATATTAATTTTGGCTTTTCTTTATTAGTAAGCATTTGTATGATTATAATGTCTGTAAATAAATATATGTAGGTAGTAGGTATGTATATATATAAATTCTTGAGTGAGTACACTAAATTTACCCTCTATTTTTAAGTAATTTTTAACTTATTATGACAACATAAACAAATAGAGTGTAAGTTGAGGAATTTTCCATGTACGGATTTTTTAGTTTTTTTAGAACTCGAAAAACTGACACAACCTGTAATAGCATGCATGTGTGAAATATGTATTTTTAATTTTTTGAAATGTAATTTTTTGTATGCACATATATTACCATACGCAGCCATTGTCTCACCATCCAGCAAATCATCCATTAAGGCCAACTTGATCTCACTTCACCATGTCTCGTCTTACGGGAAATATAGAAACCCACAGTAATTTTGTTGGCTGGATGGTGAGAGGTTGGCTGCGTCTGGTAATACATACATACTTTAATAAAATATATGTACATATATATACAAGTTTATTTCATAAATAAGGCTATTTTCATTGTACAATACAACCTTTATACATATACTTAATTGATTATGTGCTATAGACATCATACGTATGTATCTCGTATATAGTATCTCGTATAGTATCTCGTATCCGTATCTCGTACATAGTATGCGAATACATATTTGCCTACATACATATGTAGCTACAGGATTTGTTACTGTCATACATACGTATTGAGAATCATTTACTAAATAATGAACGCGTGATGAGCTTTAGCTATGACAAAATAATGTTATGTTGATAAAACTTGGTCATCCTAACATCTTCCAAATAAAATCAATTTGGCGATTGTACGCATTTTTGACTGTATATGTACGTATTTAAATGTCTTTACTTAAATGCGAACTTATTTTATAATGCTAAAAACTATAATACTAAAAACTATAATGATATTTGTAAACGGTGTCATACCAGGTCAAACTTCTTCCGACAGAAGTAGATACGTAACATTCATAATTCACAAACTTGCCTCATTTTACGTTCATCGCCAAATTATGTTTACACAAGTGTAGAAGCCCGTCAATTGACGTGCAAAATAGGCCCGTCGATAAGCCCGTTACCCCAACATTATTGAAGTTAGCCTCTCCTGTTCTCTCTGCAGCGTGGGGAGAGAAAAGGAGAGGCTAACTTCTCAACTAAGCCACCGACCCAGCAGCGATACACTCGCCTGCTTTATATAGTTTAGATTCATAAATAAGTATATACATAGTTTTACATGCATTAATATTTTAACTTTTCCGAAGTATGAATCCGACCGCAGTGGCTCACCAATTCAGGAAAAGTGACAAAGTTCTTCACACAGAAGTAACATTCTTGCCTCGCTGCGTTGTGCCGTACTCTGTGAGCTACCAAATTGGCTTTCGAGTGACTCTTGAACTCGCATTTGTCGCAGCCGTCGCAGGAATGCATCAGCTCTTTATTTGTGACATGTTTCGCCTCCACGTGACGCTTCAAGGTTGATGAGTTGGAAAATCTTTTGTTACAAAATGCTCACGGATAATTCCTCCGATTTCAAATCAGGGGTAAATAATTTCTTTTCACTAAATTAAGCTAGTTATATATTTCTCAAACCCCCTTAATTGGAGAAATTTACTTAAAATAATTGCTCCTGTGTATGTGTTCACTCTCACAAATTTGAAATAGGTAGCAAAAGCGCAACAATATATTCACGAAGGATTTTTCACAATATGTTGAATGTTGAATGTGTAAGTTACTCATTTGGTGAAGTGAATGGTAGATTTGGAAAATGACACAATAAGTCATCGAGCTGCATGCCACAAAGGAAGGGTCGGTTACAAAAGTTCCCTTGGATAAAAATAACTAACCACATTCGCTGAACCGTATAAAAAGCACACATTGTTAAAGGGTTTTGACCCTCCAGGGGTGCGGTGGTATATGTATGTATATAAATGTATGTACACACATAGATTGTACGCTATTTTTGGATTCCTAACTCCAACAGATCACATGCTTTATGCATGATCCCGTACAAATATTCTCGTATGACTCTACCGGATATTCTATAAGGTACTTATTTAAATTTTTCAGAATGTTTATGTATGTATCTAAATATGTGTGTATACAGATGTGTGTTTTTACATAAGTGTATTTACATAAATGAACTTCTTTTCTTGATGATGAAAAAGGGAAGGAAACAAGCGTGAAGGCCTCGCTGAGTAAATTTGCAAAGAAAATCTCATGGTTTTCCAGCAAAGGTTATGCGAAATCTCACAACTTGACATCCTGTGCTCAATCTGCGCGATATGAGAAAGTTGACGTGACCATTGTAAACGGGGAATTTTAAATGTTGCATATAGTCAAGCAACACATACATATATGGGTCCGATTTATGCTCATCAAAAAATCAAAACTATACAATGCACGATATCGCAAAAACCGACTACAATTTAATCCCTACGTTTTTATGTATTCTACCACTACACTCTTAAGAATCTAGTGGAGTTACATATGCATGTACAGGGTGGTCTTTAAATGTCAGGTTGCAATGAGAAAAATTCGCAAATCTCCATTAGTTACTGAAATTTTGCCTGTGAAATTCAATACTTTAAGAACTTTGTCATCAGTGTTGCATAAGTTTTGATACAAATCTCAATCCCAAATCCGTACCTTATGGAAATTTACGATTTTTCCCATTGAAAATATTTCAATTGTAAGCTGACATTTAAACCACCCTGTACATATGTTTGACAATGCATGTATTTAGAAAAAATGAGGAATCACAATCTATTTATCGCGTAGTGTGGTCAATATCAGGATGAGTTCGGGACCACCTTAGCCGAATTGATATACAAAATTATATCTAATTAACTGGCTCGTGCATATATACAAAAGATGTTCAGAGATAAATATGTATTTCCATAGTTTGCACAAATCCATATTTTAATTATAAGATGGTTGTTTTGTGTTGGGGATTTCTACTGATAATATATTTTTATCTGAAATCCCATCTCTCGAACTATTACAAAGTGGATATATTATATTGTGGATTTTCACCTAAACACTGGATAATCATGTATTCTGAAACAATGAAGCTATAAGTACTCGTACGATGTAAACCTCTGGGGAATACCCACGGAGTAGTTGCACCTGAAATATTACATACATAATATGAAGTAATTAACATTTTTAGTATGTCTACAAAATCTTTATCACGGAAATCAAGTTGTACCCGATACCTTTCTGCAGCACTGAGGGTACCTGAGGATTATTTATTGCCATTATTGCTCTCAATAAATTCCTGCTCGTATTTTTCTTCATATACAAACTTCCTCGCCTTAAGAACTAGTACATATTTATTTGGCTACAAGATTACACAAATTTCAAATTTCACTTTCTATTCATTTGAACCGCGAATAACCTGGAATTACGCATCACAAGTGCAAGAGAAATATATACGTATTTCAATCTTAATTTCATAAAAAATGAAACCGAACGTGATAAGTATAATAACATTTGCTGTAATACGTGGGCTTCAATCGCAGGGTGACTACATTATTTACATTATTCAAACAAAGCAACACAAGTGCGTACAGTGGAATTATTTGTACTGGTCACCTCATTTGACGCATTCGTTAGAGACATAAATAGAGTTCATTCAACATGGAAAGCCCGTATCACTGAAAATGGACATAGTGAGGTTTATGCAAATGAGGTGACACGCACAAATAATTCCACTGTATATGTATACATACAGATATGTACATGCATATTTAATATATATGTAACTGCTTAACTCAATATTACCAAATTAACCGGTTTGCAGGAATGACTGCCACCAGTTTGGGTCCATGTCCCCCATTACCAGATTTCCCCCCAACTTCCACCTATACCTTACGACCCTTCAAAACCTACGCGTCCGACGTGGTCATCCCATTCTGCTATTTTTCTTCTCCACGGGATACTCCTGAAGTTTTAAGTCTCGCCAACTGGGCGAAGAATGCGGGTTATCGGGTCCGTGGCGTGGGCCGGATGCACAGTTGGAGTCCCATCACCCTCTCGAAATACGAGCCAGGCAACATTTGTCCCAAATTTCTCCTAGTCGACACCACCAAATATTTAACCGACATAAAAGTCACGACTGATTTTAACACGTCCCTCCACAGCGTCACTCTTGGCCCAGGGGTCACATTGGGACGCCTCTTAAAAACCTTGGAATCCCATCAACTCGGACTTTTCTCCTGTCCCGCGCACGATGACCTTACCGTCGGCGGAATGCTGGCCGTTGGGGCGCACGGATCCGGCATAAAGACAGCCACCCACCCCAAATCTTTGGGCCATGCATACGGAACATTTAGCAACCTCGTCCTCGAGATGGACGTCATCGCGTGGGACAACCATACTCGAAAATACGTCGTCAAAACTCTACCAAGATCGCATCCCGACACGAAAGCTTTCCTCGTCAATTTGGGGAGAACTTTTGTAACCAGGGTGAAAATACGAGTTGGTGCAGATCAGATGTTAAGATCGCAAACTTTTTTCACAACTGTTCGCCAATTATTTGGCACTGTGAGAGATGACGATAAACCAAATTTGGCCGACTTTTTGGACTTGTATGGACGAATACATGCTTTCAGCTTGGGAACAGGGGGTGACTCAAATGCATTTCTGTTTGCGTGGCATTCCGAACCAGAAAAGCAGACCACGTCAAAATTCAAAGATACACCGTATAATTACCATTTCGACAATTATCCCCCAGTTTTTAATACAATTTTGAGGTTGGTGCTCACCAGGGTTCCGCACATTTGGGAGTTTCTTTCTCGTCTAGTATTTCGTGTAGTTGTTGTTGTCTCGTATCTCAATGGATCCCGGGATTATTGGGGTTTGTCAAAAAACCATTTTTTATACGTTCCAAAGAATTCGCCAATCTTGAGGGCAAATTCCTTCGTGGTGGTCACATCCCGCCAAAATTTTCAAACAGTTGTCTCAATAATAAGGAAAGATTATGACGATTTGGCCTCGGAATGGCATGTCCGGGGAGAATATCCGAATGCGGGCACGTTCGATATTAGAGTCTCGGGGGTAGAAGATCCCGAAAATATTTTGGCAGAAGGGGCAGATGCAGAACCACCCATTTTTTCACCGGCAAAACTAGTGCCAAGTCATCCCGAGTATGATATCGTGATTTGGTTCGAATTTGCCACGTTTCCTGAGACGAGAAAAGCTCAGGAATTTCTGGCGAGTTTGCAGTCGCGTTTATATCGTGATATTCATCAGGTCCATGGCGTATTGAGGGCAGAGTGGGCGAAGGGGTGGGCTCACACGGGGGAACAGGCGTGGGATAATAGGACAATTTTTAACACCTTTCCCTACGTATTTTCGTCTTCGAAAGAACTATCAGAGTGGAATTTAGGAGTCGAGATTCTAGAGAGGTATGATCCTTGGAGGGTTTTTGGGAATGGACTTTTAGATAGAATACTTATCGAGGCATAGTTTTATGTATATTCAATATTAATCAATATCATATCTATGTATGTACTTGTGTGTAAGATAGAAGTCATTTTGTCATTTGATAATTTACATATCTAAATATTTTACTGAAGAATTTTAAAAATTCTTGATAATCAAATTTGATAACGTTTTAAAGAACTATCAAGTGGTGTAAATGGTGTGCATAATTCACTTAGGGGAACATTTGTTTTGAAGCATACATTTATTAAGTAGCGCAAGCTACTTTATGCGATGACTTAGTTAGTCTGTCTGTCTGTCTGTCTGTCTGTCTGTCCGTCAACACGATAACAGGAGAACGGATCCAGATAATCGAAATCGGTTTTCGCCATCATACGTATGACCCTAGGGGGAGGATCCCCTAAGCTTTTGGGGGCGGCCGGACCACACCCCCCGGGTGCCAGTGGGTGTGGTTGGGGCAAAATGAGATTTTTACAAAAATTGAATCTATGGATGAAGGGCAGTTAAATTAAGTGTTCCCAAGTTGTGCCACACCCCCTCGCGCCCAGTGGGTGTGGTTGGGGCAAAATCAGATTTTTAGAAAAATTGAATCTATTGATGAAGTAGAGTTGAATTAAGTGTTCCCGAGTTGTGTCACACCCCTCGGGCGTCAGGGGGTGTGGTCGGGGGAAAATAAGATTTTTACAAAAGTTGGATCTATGTATGAAATAGAGTTAAATTAAGTGTCCCCGAGTTGTGCCACACCGCCTCGCACCCAGGGGGTGTGGTTGGAGCAAAATGAGAATTTTCAAAAATTGAAACTAACATGTAGGACATATGAAACAGTAGGATTGATTAATTAATAAGGATTGATAAAACAGTAAAACATGTAAGATGCATAATTCTTCAGAGTAGCAACATAGAATGAGGAAATCTCAATTATTTTGTTATTTTTAAATAATTTAGATTCCTTTATTTTGTATCGCATTCTCAGCACTCTTGCGCTACTTGTGTACCCTGCGTTGCCGCAGTTTATTTAGTCAAGAGTATTGTAGAATTGAAGTAAATATTTGTATGTACATATCTAAGTTTGTATGAATTGGATGAGAATTACGCATTAGCTTATTCGCCAGATTTTTCAAGTCCTAAATTTCGAGAATCGCCTACTCGTACACCGGCACATAAAATTTGGCCAAGCCATTTGTCTAACTTCCTTGTCAAACTGGAGGAGAAAAGTTAATTTTAAAACGGAATAAGAATAACTCTTGAAAACGATTCGGTCAAATTCTACGTGTATGGAAATATGAAGTCACAAGAATCCAGGGGGCACAAAAGGCTCCTAATTTTCAGGTAGAAATTTGGAACAGCTTTGGACGATAGGATAAACATTATTATTCAGTGCGTGGCACCGAATTTTGGGTGCAGCAAGAATCTATTCGTTGTTTGTGCCATGGGTGAAAATTCAATCGGATATATTATTATGCTGGAATTATTAATGATTAAACATAATGTAAATTCTCCATTAAAATAAATTCTTTAACAGGTTTTTATTGCATTAAAATTTCTTAAACAGTTAAAAAATGGATTAACGAGACTTAAAGATAATTGGGAAAGCTTCCTCAAATCTCTTAAGTGACCTTCCGCCTGGGTCACAAAGTAAATTGAAGCAAACAACACAATATTGAAAGATTTGTGAATAAAAACTGCGAATAAAATGATACCCACAACGAAACAGTTTTACTCCTTTATTTCTCGAGGCAATGACTCCTACTGTAGTGACCATTATTATGTGACCAATATTTGGAAGGTGGCAAACTACTTACTACAAAAGTAACACTCTCGCCAATTAGCAAAATTGTGTCGTCTCCTGTGCTCTACTAAATTGAATTTCGAGTGACTCTTGTCATCGCTGGCTTTACACGTCGACCAGTAGGGACTTTGAATTTGAAGTCATTGGATTTCCCGTACTGATTTGATTTAATTTTTGATTTAAACCTTTATTCACGTGTTAATAGTTATCAGTTTACAAAACTGGTTTAAAAACTATGACACACTATGACACTTTTTTACGTATTAGTAGATGTTGGATTCAGAAATACTTTCTTGTTTAAAAAAATGCCACGTAGTTTTGGAATCAATGTTTGCGTCATTTTTATGAAACTCAATTACTCTTTTTCCCAACTCTTGCCTTTCAACCCAAGTTTTTCTAGTCTTAGCCATGACTCAATAATTGGTGACATATATCAATGGAAAGCTTATACTTTGGTCTATTCAAAAATAATTTTTTCGAAAATTAATTTCACTGTGTTCCCGCCCAACGCGCGTCTTAAAGGACGGTCCAATACATTCGTCATTATCCCTTATTCTTAGGTGAGGCAAAAGTAACAATGGGTGCCCATAAAAAAAGCGTCACCATGGTTACAGCGAAGCCTAAGTATGCTTTCGTATACACCCTTTGAAACTGTTGACAAGGCTAGAGCCTAAACGGTTAATCCTACGCAAATGGTGTAAAGAGCAATCGTGCAGAGGAGATTGAGGAGATGTGGTTTTACAGCTTTCCCGACGGAAAAGTTGCAGTTATAACAAAAGTTTTTACAAATTTTTTGATATTACAAAACAAAACTCTCAAAATTAATGGGAGATTACATTTGTGTGCATGGATTTGTAAATAATGCGCTAGTAAAAAAACTACGGTTTCACAGAATTTTGAAAATGTCATATTTTAACTGTTTAGCTAACCAAATTTCCATAATTTCGACTCGGCTGATGCATTTTCATTGCCATTTGACTACAATAACAATAATTTCACAATTACTGAAACTTTGTTAAATTGTCACAAAAGAGCAATTTTTTTTAATTTTGTAAAAAACGGAATTACCTATTCAAATGCTTGAATTTCTTAAAGAAATTTATTATTCTAACATTTTAACAGATAGTTTCAATTCTCGATGTAGTCTTCCCAGATCTATTTATACTGCGTGTGAGCGAGCACAGAAAAGGTTAACTCATTTTTTTGCCGTAATAATTAGTACAAAATGTCATTTGCGTTTGAACCAATTTCAATAATATCGAGTAACAATTACACGAGGCACGGCCCACTTGTGCCTACTGCTGGCCCCGCCACTATTACTGATGTAAATAGAAACGATAATTTTATAATTACCTACTAAAAACATGGTGCACATTATTTAATATATAGCGAATAAGCGCGTCTCCCGCGGGGCGAGACTTAATTTGGTTGTCAAAATTCCATTTAAATATTGTGTCGATATTTATTAATTACCTACTAAAACATAATGCATATTATTTATTACAATTTAAAGATTGACGCACTAAATCGTACCCAACCTAAAAATAAAAATCGTTCCTATTTTTCCAACGTATGAGTGCAATTAAGGTGTCGTACCAAATTTTGAAAAATTACAAATTTCTTCCAGCAAAAGTAACATTCATGCTTCGGATCTTCGTGTCGGCTTAGGTGCGTGGCAAAATTGTGCTTCGAGTGGCTCTTGTACTCGCACTTCTTACAGGAATGGATATTCAGCCCTTTATTCGTGGCATGTCTCGCCTCCACGTGACGCTTCAAGTCTCTGGTATCCGAGAAACTCTTATCACAAAATGAGCACGGATGTTTTATCTGATTTTCATGTGCAATTCTGATGTGGTTTTGCAGACCGGCCCTAGTTAAGAAGGCCTGAGGGCAGACGTCACACTTTGACCGGGCTCGGGCAGATTTTTCCAAATGCGTCATCTGCAAAATCAATCAGCACATTTCGAATTTTTCACACACTTTTCTAGTATTTTTAAATTATAGTTTTCCCACAACATGCTTATTTACCTCGTGACGTTTCATGGCGGTGATCTGGGAGAAACCCCTTCCACAAGTGGTGCACATGTACGGCTTCTCCGTCGTGTGGGTGGGTATATGGCTCTCAAGGTGAGCCCTCCTTTTGAACTCTTCACCGCAAAGGGTGCACGGATATCGGACCGGATTTTGGGCGTGTTCAGTTTTCACGTGCCACGTAATTTTGTCCTTGTTTAGATAGGTTTTCTCACAGTGGGGAAACGTACATGGGAAGCGAGGTCGTTCCTTCGTGTTGTGGACGGCGTCAATATGTCGTCCTAACGTACCAATGGTGGAAAACATCTGGTGACAAGTGTCACAACTTGGGCGCTTCCGACTCGTATGCATATACCGGATGTGGGAAGATAAGGTGACTTCGTTTTTGGAAATTTTGCCGCAAACCTAAGCAAGACAGAAGTGGGAAAATGCAGATTGCAAAATTATTACTTTCACTTTTGAGGCATTCCACTGGATGTGTACAACTTTCCCTGATTCCATTTTTCAGAGAGAGACAGAGATTCAGGCTGATTCTCGCAGGTGTCACTACCCGCTCGCAGAAGGGGCGTATGAAACTCACCAGTCTTTGTCTCTCTCTGACAAACATTTTATGGTGAACATTTTCTTACCAACGAGCATCTCATTTAATGTAATATGTAATGCATTCATGTGCTTAATGTGCTTAATGTGCTTATCTGAAAAATTGATAAGTACACTGATAAGCACTGTAGCGTTAATTTTCGAGCGCATAGTATCATTATAAATTCCGAAACGCGTAAGTTTTAAATTTGGGGCGGTTTGGACAGACTAAATTTGCTTATCTTAAAAATTGATAAGTACACTGATAAGCACTGTAGCGTTAATTCTCGAGTGCATAGTATCATTATAAATTCAGAAACGCTTAAGTTTTAAATTTGGGGCGGTTTGGACAGACTAAATTTGCTTATCTTAGAAATTGATAAGTGCACTGATAAGCACTGTAGCGTAAAAATTTGAGTGCACATTATCATTATATATTCAGAAAAGCTTAAGTTTTAAATTTTTTGGCTATTTATTATATACATGTCATTATTGCATAAGCTGCCTTGCTACGGCTCTTGCCTTATGAAGCGCCTCCCCCAGAAACTTTGACCCCAAAAAACTCATGGTAGCGGCCATTTTTAGTCGGACAACCAAGGCTGAAAATGTAGCTCTTCTCATGAAGAAAAATCTGGCATCAGGTTGTCAGACTAAAAATGGCCGCTACCATGATTTTTTTAACGATTTATGTGTATGTGAAAAAACCGCCAATTTTCGAATTTTGAAACTCTTGATGCATCAAAATGTTCGTATTCAAGGGGGAAGTCAAATGTCAAATGCAACTTGGGGTCTAAATCTTTTTGTACCGAGTGTACATTTATTTTCTCACTTTTCCCAATTTTCTTCCGCAATTTTTGAAGGGGGTGTGGTTGCATATAAATTAATAATAGCTACGTTATATTGATCCTTTCACCAAAATATAAGGTTCCAATTTTTTATGCGAAATTCGGTGACATCGAGGCGAAAAGGGGTTGTACAGTACACTCGGCCTTCCTCTTTTACAAGTTTACACGCTCACCTCACATTTGACTTTGGCATCGGGATCGTGCGTCAGCATGTGGTTAGTCAAATCTATACCCCTTTTAAACGTTTTAGAGCACTTTGAACATTCCCATTTCTTTCCTGACTTCTGATCCATGTGAGCTCGGTATATGTTGTTGAAAGAATTGATACGCTTAAAAAAATGGTTTGGTGTCTATGCGAACATATACATATTCACTAATCGTAAGTGTGTTCAAGAAGTATTTCAACACGGTTTTAAAGGATTCACGAACACGAAACACGTATGTCTAAACGAATTTTTAACCATAGCAGCAGAGACTAAATTTTGCACTGTCAGTTATTATTTTACTGCAAAGTCTTGACCACAGTGTGTTAAATATCGTGCGTTTTGCAGGATTGGTGGTTTCAGGAAGGTCACGCAGGTGACCTAGGTCAAGATCCTTGAAAACTACCCTGGAGAATATGATTGACAATATGTGTGCCAAATATGACCTCAAACGGTCAAATATTACGGTCAGAGTGTAAAAACGAGACCATCATTTTTAGGCGATGTGTGCGGAATTCAGCCTGAGATTGTGCGTTCAAAAACTTGCGATTCGGCGGGGTAAGGTTATCTTGCTGCCACTTGTATGCATGTATGTAAATATGAAATGAATATATTTAGACCATTCTAGTGCCCCTTAGATTATATGTACGACATGTGCGTATATCTTAAGTCTATATTTCAGTCCTCACTGGGAGGGGGTCACTATTTCTCAAGTCACGTATTTAGTTGCCTCATGAAGAAGTAAAAAATGCACACCAAACTGACCGAAATTTAATTGGAATTTAATTTACTCAAATTTAATGAAATTTTCTGAAACACGTACATACATAGTATTTTCACTTTTCGAGGGTATGAACTTGACCACAGTGTTTTACTAATTCATAAAAAGTGACAAATTTCTTCCTAAATCTTGACCTTCTTATCCGTGTCGTGTTTTGCTTCCCCGTGACGCCTCAAATCTGTGGCACTCCCGAAACGCTTATCGCAAAATGTGCACCGATGGTTCCTCTGATTTTCATGAGTAACTCGAATGTGGCCCTGCAATCCGTCTCTAGTGACGAAAGTCTGCAGGCAAAGTTGGCATTTGAAGGTTTTCCGACCAGCCTTTTCAATATGTGTCTTCTATAAAATAAGTATGAATTAATGTTTTGTTTACTAATTTGTTTCTTGTAAAATAAGTACCTCGTGACGTTTGAGGCCTCCCCTGTGGGCGAAACTCCTCCCACAAGTAGCACATTTAAATGGCTTCTCCGTCGTGTGGGTGGGAATGTGTTGTCCAAGTTCACTTCTGGTTTTGAACTCCTTTCCGCAAAGCGTGCACGGAAATCGGACAGCATTCTCGTCATGTTCAGTTCTCACGTGTCTCAAAACATGTTCTTTGTCCAGGAAGGTTTTGTCACAACCAGGAAATCGACATGGTAAACGAGGTCTCTCCTTCTTGGCGTGGACGGTGCTAATGTGTCTTCGTAAATGGGCACGATTCGAAAACGTGTCGCTACAAATATTGCAAGAGGGTCGGATCCGGTTGGTGTGCATATGTGACACGTGGGCAGATAAGGTGACATGATTCTTCAAAATCTTCCCACAATCCTAAATAAATGCATGGCAACAAAGGAGGAGGATTTGTTTATTAGTTTGTAGCTTTGTAATTAGAATATGTTTAAATTAAAAAAGAAATACCTTGCATTTTACTTTTGCGTTAGGGTCGTGTGTCACGAGATGACGGTTAAAGTCCCCTTTGCCTTTAAATGCCAACGAGCAATGAAGGCATTTCCACTTCTTTTCTGGGTTTGGATCCATTTCGATTAAAATGGATACAAAGTAGAATAATAGGGTGTCCCAACTTTGTAAAAAAAATCGCTTTTTCCGCTCACGATTTTTTCGCTCTTTTTGTAAACCGCACTGCGCATGCAATTCCGATCTTTTTTCAGCTTTTTCTGCTCAAAAATAAAATCTACTTTAAGATGATTTTTTCGCTCTTTTTACTACTTTGAGTGAAAAATCAGTCTCTCAGAGACATGTATAAGGGGACATCACCCGATTTTGATGGAATATATTGCAATAGCAGGTGAGTGTATGAAAAGTGAAGGAGGATTTTACTCCATGGCTCCACCTGCGCCCGCCACACCCCCTGAAAAGCATTGCGACCACTAAAACTACCGCATTCAAACCTTTTGCCAAAAATCCTATTTTCATTCCATTTTGGTAATTTTTGGATTTACATGATCTTAGATAGTTGTTTTATCATATCCAACATGAATCAAATTTAAATTTTAAAAGAAACTCGAAAGTTTCCTGACCACCCATTCTCTGCTCCTGAGTATTCAAGCGATAAAAAATCGGGACAGTCAAGTATTGAGCGAAAAAGCGGATTTCAGATTTTTTAGCTTTTCGCTTTTTTAGATCTTTTTTACAAACTTGGGAGACCTTAATGTCAATTCCGGAGGACGAGAACTCAAACTGCAAAATTTTGGCTCGTTCAGGGAGAGCTGTCTCAGTCTGACAAAAAAGTATTTGAGATTTGCTCTCGCAAGAAACGCGATAAAAAATTCCTAAAAAGTACAGATCGTCAACAAACTACGCTGAAATTTTTGCCTTTACAAATGCGATGAAAATTTTAATTATAATTAAAATAAAATCATTACCAAATCATTACCAAAATGCACACGTATATGACTCTGCAGAAACGGTAATAATAACCATCGGCTGGTAAAGAAATTTATTGAACCCGAAGTGGTAATAAAGAACACTTTTTGGGATAAAATTAATACCATGATGTATGACAGATGTACTACAATATGTAGTAAAATATCTACCGCCTGGTAATAAACCATACCACTTTGTGCACGGTGTGCTATTCACCCCGGTATTAATGCTTTGTATTACGTATACCCCATTATTACCAAATGTTGTACAGATTTCCACCGAAAAGAATAGCTTTTTTTGTTTCTCTTTACAATAATCTTTCAATCAATTATATTTATTGCAAAATCATTTTGAAACATGCTTGCATAATTACATATATTATTAAATTATTAAATTAAAAAACTCAAATTATAAAATACTTAAATTATAAAATTAAAGTATAATGCAAACTATTGTGTTACATACATACACATGTATACAGATTTACATAAAATTTAAATTAAGCTAAATATTTTAGAGTTTTTGTCGTACACTTATATAATTACCAACCGTTTTACAATTTTGCATTATTTCAAAGCAATCATGTATATATAACTCTTTCACGTTAGCAATACTAAACATAGAATCCGAGTATTTAACTTTAAATGAAAAATAATGTCGATCGAAGTAATCTACATGCAATTCCTGGACGACGAAGAAACAATTGTCATCGTTTGTTAATATAATTTCAGAAATTAATGCAAAGTTTGGATAAATATCTCCCATGCTAAGACATATCACAAAGTTTAATTTATAATTATAATGTCGGTACCATATTTGATTTGATGTAAATATATCAGTTTCTAAATCACAATTTACAAACTCTGGAACCTTTCTTAACAACTCAATTACGTCAAATGAGTTTGAAAAATGGGATAATTTTACACAATAAATGTTGTCACATCTTATTTCTTCAGATGCAGTATTTTTGAACATAACTGAGCTATACTGCTGGTGCCGCATTGCCAAAGAATAACAAATATTTTTGAAGTTTTTGAGATTACTTGCAAGCTGTGTGAAATAATTGTGTTTTCCTTCAAACCTCATAGTCCAAAGAGAAATTAGTGGCCCAGAGCGTCTAATTACATATGCATAGTGGCACATGAAATGGTGCTTGGGAATTAGACGACTTTCTGGGAAAATTTCTACAAACAATTTGTGATGGGAGCACACTAAATTGTTCAGCGTATCCAAACTTATCTCAGAAAATTGTCTACAGAAAACCAAACTCATTATTTCTAAAAGTTGTAGAAGTAATTCCCAAAATTTTAGATGCTTTTCATCGGAAATGAGATCGCCGATAATAATTGGCAAATGGCGAATCAAGCACCATGATTGCGCAGCTTTTTGACCTATTTTGTTCCCTACCATATCTAGCCTTATGGGACTGGGCTTATTTTTTGAGTCAATATATCCGAAATTATACGCTAATATCCGTTGATTCAAAATTTATACTGTAAAGCATCCTAAATTTATTAATTTTTGCAAAACAAGTTTAATTTCATAAGGCACTACGCCCTCTAACAGGTCGTGCATGATGTCAACAGTTGGAGAATCGAGAAAATTAAAATATTGCAGCTCATTAAAAATACAAGGACGTTGTACCCCGTGACTTTTTTGCAATAAATGATAAGCATAATTTTCTCTATTCCTAACTATCATGTCTTCATGTCTGAAATTTTTTTGAGCTTCGTCTTTGGAAATACAGCAGATTCGACAATAGTGATTTGAATTGAAAGATTCTGAAAATCCTAGAAGAGAATTACCCCCTAAGTTATCAAACACTAATGTACACAAACTACCAAAAATTGTCCCAAGTCCTGCTACCGTAATTCCATCACGCTCTAGCTTTTGCAAATCTGGAAGCAAATATTTAAATATTGAATTAATTCCGTATTTCTTTGCATCTTCAGAATAAAAAAGCGCTAATAAATTATTTTGGCTTAATTCAGAATTCAAAAAGTCTGGTAGATTTCGTAATACAAAATAAATCCCCCCTAATTTGTGAACACCCCGCTTAGATCCTAACGGGTTGACAGTTTCAAAGTCATCGTAGAAAATTTGAAGTTGTAAAGAGTTTGGGTGACCTGAATATACTAAATTTTCTTTAAAACTTTGAGACGCACTGTAGCATGAATAATTTTTGTCACTTAAGCATTGATCAGACTGAAAATAATTTTTGAAATGTGGAACAGAAAGAATTTTCTCCAAAGTTTTGAGTAAGGGTACGTACATAAATGTTTCAGCTACAAATACTTGCTTCCTTTTATAATTACTAATTCTTAATTCCTCTCTACAGCCCAACGAAATTTCTACAGGGAAAAGTAACTTATCTTTGTCTGCAAACAGTTTTTGCCTTTGATAGACAGATTTTACCTTCAGGAAAGCTTGCAACAATGATCTTATTTTCAAATTTAGTGTGTCATACTCCTGTTCACAAAATGGCTTCACAATTTTTAAAATTAAATCAAAACTCTGAGAAAAGGTGTGTGACAATTGTTTAACAAGGTAGGTAGGTAGGTAGGTAGGTATTTATTCAAGATTGATGTAGCATTAGCTTTTACAATCATCATTTTCATTTCATACAAAACATTTAGATAGATATTAGCAGTAGATATTAGCAGTAGATATTAGCAGTATGGGTGTAGAGGGAAAACCGGAGATGGTCTCGGAAAACCTCTACATGTATTGGGAATGTGGCCCAATACACCATTCGGCCCATAACTGCTCGACACCAGGTAGGAAAATGTATGGCAGTGACACATAGGCGGATTCCGTGGTGGTGGTGATATCCAAATGAGGGTGGCGTCTGCATGCGGAAGTAGACAGGTGAAGGTTGTTGGGCGGGGGCTGTCCACGGACCGCGGGATCTTGCCCACGTCCCCCATGGTAGCCGTAGCCGGGGCCGACGACACCCCCACTTGCCCCTTCCCCCATCACAACACAATCAGGTCATGGGACCCCCGTAGACCTGACCATGCCGCCCCCCGTCATGCACGACCCCCTCCGCCACTTTTCAAACAACCACTCCCCACGGTCACCACCCCGATATACCAAACAAAAACCTACCTGCGGAGTCCCTCCAAGGCGTAGATCCTCCCGTGCACTGGGTCCGGCGAATCCATCTTCGCCTGATGGCTCAGCTTGTCGTTGCTGGGACGTCTATACTGGAATTAGTAAGGCCAGTTGCAAGTAACGAAGAGCAAAATTCACTAAGTTGTTCTATCATAAATTCGATTCCTGTCTCTACGGAAATATTTTCGATACCTCCGGCTACATCCTCATTTTCATCTTCACCGAACAAACCTAATTGACTACTAACATTTGATTCTACTGGGATATCAATCTCTATCGGTGGATTGACATCTTTGTGCATCTTAATATGCCTCAAAAACCCACTCCAGGTAAAAATTTCTATAAAGCAATTAGCGTGAGGACATACAATTTTCCTAAAACTAAATTCCGCATAGTTATGTACATATTTAACATGTGCCTGAAATTCCTTATTGCCTAACACTACCTTGTCACAATCAACAGACAGACATTTCCAAAAGTTCACACTAAAATAACTGCTGCAATTGGCTGAAGACCTCCTTGACTCTTCTTGGGAGCTGCGAATCCGCCTCTAACTTGTAAATGTATACTTGGACGAATTTCCACAAACCCTTCAGGTTGACGTCATAATCTGTGCCAAAAACATAATGGGCTTTGAAAAGGGAGTCAATGGCTTCTGTCGAATTTTTCGAGTCCAGCGGAAGACTTACGCCATCGCAGACGATGAAAAAGTTGGTCAGATTTGCTGAATCGTCTCCAATGCAAAGTAAGTTCGGCTGAGTTGTCTCCTTATTCCACGTGTCAAGAATTGAGTGAAGAGGTGTTCCAGTCTGACCAGAAGAAACATTTTGACTATGACATGGAATTAATTAATGAATAATTCCTTAGTTACTTAGCATACTTTATAGAAAGATAAAATTCGACCCTTAGCGTCACTGGTTTTGCAACGGTTTCCGTTCCCTTTTCCTTGTGCGGTGCGCGGGATCAAGTACGACAAAGTCAGAAAGCCAAAAATGCTCTTGTCCCAATTACCTGAAAAGAGACGTCGTAAATTAATTGTCCCAGTACTGGTAGTGTTCTCTTGTAGTTTTAGTAGCTGTTTAACGTTGGATTAGGTAATACATCGCATGTGACGTCACTGGTGTAAAAATCTTGACTCATTTCTTTGTTCTCGGATTTTATTTAAAAATTCTATCAGGTCATTTTGTAGAGCAAGTCAGCACCAATTTATTAAAAATATGCACTCTAGGTTTTAATACGTTCTGAAGGAGGAGAAAAATTAGGTTTCAACAGATTTGGCTTATCATCTTTAAAAATCTTATCGCCATTCTATTAATCAGCTTGCTGACTACGAAATCACTTGATAGAATTTTTATATAAAATCCCAGAACAGAGAAATGAGTAAAAATGTGCAGATTTTTACACACATGACGTCACAGGCGAAGAGTCACCTAATCCAACGTTAAATACATATTTAAAAAATACCGTGTTCTTCCGACAAAAACTTTAAAAGCGCTGGTGACTTGCTGATCTCCTTGGCTTTCTTGACAATTCCTTCTGCTAATCCAGGCCAGTTTTCGATAAATAGATTCTCTGCATCAGAATGTAGCAGAGAAAACTCGTAGTTAATCTGCGAAATTATTTAAGTGCTAAATTAGACAATAGTCAACTCAAATTGTTTTGGAAATTTCCAAAAATATGTAAATACCATGAAGTTACATTCGGAAAATTTTCTGTAAATTTTTAAGATGGACTTATCCCCAGCGCTTCTTAAAATATTACGATGACCTAGCGTATCCGTCATCAGCTGCTTTATTTTCACAACTCCGTCCTTTGTGCAAGTAGAGTTGAGCTCGTCGACTAGTTCCTGATTAAATTCGAAATTCTCGGGAACTGGTCTTGAGAATTTCTTTTTAGGGCCGGAATTTGAAGTAGTCGACTCCCGCTTTTTACTGACACTCTTCTGTTCCCCCTTCAAATTCCGATGAATCGTCTTCAGTCGATTTTGGATGAGTCCACATCGGTTGACGTCATCAAACAAAATGTCTTGCAGATTAAAAATGCTCTTGTATTGAGAATTTCTAAAAATTCTCGATACAAGAGCACATTTAAATAATTCACGAAATCTTCACTCACCAGACCCTCTACTGACTTGGAATATCTCAATGAAGGCAGTAGCTTAATTATTGCAGCTGCTAAGTGTTTCTGGTCAGAGGTTGTAGGAGAAAGCCTGAAATTAAATTTGTCAACTTAAATCTATTATTAAATATTAAGAATGCTTTAGCGACTCACCCTTTCACCTCTATTAGCTTTGCAACAAATTCATTAATTAAAGTTGTCGACGACGTTTTATCGACGCAGTTGTTCTCATTGCACTCTGCAACTAAACGGGAAATCTCGGCGCTTTCAGTCACTGCAGCGTTCACAATCTTCAAAAATTAAAATTTTAGATAATTATTTTCAGACAGCTATAAATATCATTAACTGATTGTAACCTGTGTGAAAATATCAACTTCATTGAAAATGTTGAGACCGCGATTTATCCAACTACCCGTTGGGACCCGTCTCGGAAAATTGGCTTATCCTGTCGTTATATGAAGTGACACAAGACTCGATGACTAGCTCACTTTAAACTGATTTTATTGTCCAAATTCCACCAACAAATATATAACATGAATCGGCTGACTTATCATTTAATAGTGACCACTAATCACGAAAATTAATTAAACTATTTATTAAATTGAGAAGAGATTAAAATAATTACACACGGTCATGCCTTCTCTCTCTCACACACACCAAAAACTCTTTGCACTCTCATTCTGAAACGAAGCTCAAATTCTTACTCTATGCTAAACTAAAATGAGATTTAACAGAAAATTTGTGTTCTTCGGAAACCATTACTGGACATCGGCGACTCATCAGGACGTGCAACTAAAAAGATACGATAAATTGTTTAAGCTGCAGACTAGAAATAATTTAAATTTGATAAATTGCTCACCGTAAATTATTGATGAAACTGGAGAGGCCGGATCCAATTCTACTTCGGTTTGTGTTTCGCCCTTCACAAAGAATTCAATATTTGGGGTGATAAGGCTTTCAGCAAGGATAGGGAAAGCTTCGTCGTCGATCTCCGCCCCCTGGTCGTCTTGCAGAAAAATCTCTGTTCCAATTTCCAACTCAAATTTTTGGCTCACTGAAAAAATAAAAACATGATATTGTTATTTACTAGAGATTATTTTCTTGCTTACTTTACTACCTATTAAGATGGTGTATACATATGATAATTTTATACTTACCTGTTTCCAAAAATTCCGTATAATTTCCAGATGTTTTTATCAGTTTTTTTCCACTGGCAGAATTGGACACGCGAATTAATTTCGCCATGTTGACTCGAGTTGAGCTGAGCGAAAACTAAAAGTGAAAAATGCGCCACTGAGTAGCGTCTCACAATTCATACCAAACTAGTCTCTTAAGCCCGCAATGCGGGCTCTAAGCAAAACGATTTTATTTAGTCAGCGATACAAACGTCTGATGAATAATTGTTACATATTTACAGTCACACAGAGCAAAGGAGCGTTGACCTGATTGTCACGTTGTACAGCACGACGTTTAATAATAGAGTTCGTCACGTCACGATTCCAACTTGTCTAACCACGAAAAACGTCCTGCTACGACTCTAAAGGGTGCGACCACGAAAAACCTTCAGTCACGATTCTAAAGGGTGCGACCACGAAAAACCTTCAGTCACGACCCTATGGGAGTGACCACGAAAAACCTTCAGTCACGACTCGAAGGGGTGTGACCACGAAAACCGTTCAATCACGACTCTAAAGCGTGTGACCACGAAAAACGTTCTGTCACGACTCTGAATGGTGTGACCACGAAAACCGGTCAGTCACGACTCTAAAGGGTGTGACCACGAAAAATGTTCAGTCACGGCTCCAAAGGGCGTGACAGCGAAAAACGTTCAGTCACGACTCTTAATGGTGTGACCACGAAAACCGTTCAGTCACGACTCTAAAGCGTGTGACCACGAAAAACGTTCTGTCACGACTCTGAATGGTGTGACCACGAAAACCGTTCAGTCACGACTCTAAAGGGTGTGACAACGAAAAACGTTCTGTCACGGCTCTAAAGGGTGTGACCACGAAAACCGTTCAGTCACGACTCTAAAGGGTGTCACCACGAAAAACGTTCGGTCACAACTCTAAGGTGTGCCATTGTTCTAACGTCTAGTGGGTGTGCCCAGGTCAAAGGTCAAATCTCAAGTACGGTGGGTGTGCCCAGGGAATAGGGCAAATGTCAAGTGTAGTGGGTGTACCCCGGTCATAGGTAGTGTCAATTTTAGGGGGTGTGCGCATGTCACAGGTCAAATGTCAACTCCAGGGGGTGAGCCTGTTCATTTGATCAAGTGTAGGCAGATCTAATGGGTGTGTTTCGTTTTCCTAGTGTTCGTCATCGTTTTAGAAACGTTTTAGCACTTGAGCGAGAAACGCCCTCTAGAAACGGAAAATGCAAGATAGTGCCCATACTGCCGCTAGGTGACGGTGGCTTGGACAATGTGAGACACGTGTGTAACCAAGCGCCAAGTTCAACTGGTAACACACACCACTGCACAATTCTTGGTTCTGATGTATTAAAATGCCCGACTCTATGGTAATAAACTACACCAAAATGTAGATCTCATCAGCACCACAACGGGAAAATTTTTTACTACACTTAATGAAAATTATGGTAAAGAGTGTTATCTAAATTTGTAGGATATAATTACCGGCTCGTAGGAATTTATTACCAAAATTATAAAGATAACTTAAAACATTGCGGTGGAAGGCTAGTTACCCGTTTGGTATTGATACGGTAATAACCCCGTATAATTTTTGTAGCACGCGTTATTACCAAGAGCTCGGTAAAGACGGTTATTAAGAATTCTTTACCAAGTTGTTAAGAGTGTACTATGCAACTATATGGTTAATCTGGATAACAATAATTTCAGTTCCAAACTTAACATAATGCTGAGTGCATGGTCAGTACATGTGCGATTTACGAATTCTGGATTTGTGATTTACCAATTTTCGTAACCGCAGGTAAATCCGTGTTCTGAAATAACTTTAAATTCTACGCGGATGGAAGTACAATGTCAAACTAAAGTTGAGGGAACATCCAAGCCTGCAATTTTGACGTAGAAATTTGTTTCCTCGTTGGAGATAAATACCATTCAGGGAGTGGCACCGAATTTCGTGTGCAGTCAGTAACGATCTTTTCGGTGTATGTATGTGCTACAAACAAAGATGCTCTTCGGGTTGTGCCATAGGTCAAAAAATTGGACGGAACTATTACGCCGGAATTCTTCATGGTAAACATTATGCACGGGATAAATTGAAATCCATTTGTTAAAATGCTTCTAATTATTGTGTTAAAATTTTCTAAAATGCTAAAAGATCAATAAAAATTTGCAAATTTAAAAAATAGTAGGTTAAAATGTATCCGCGGTAGAAACCGGGATGTCACACATGAAGATTTCACAGGTGTGACCAATTTCAGCAGATTTGCCATATTGTCACTTTTCGAGAATATACCATACTCGATTGCATTGTCTAACCAATTCTGTGAACTTGACAAATTTCTTCCCACAAAAGTAACATCCATGCTTCCCAGAAAAGTGACGCCTTCGATGCTACATTCACTTTCAATTTTTCAAATGACTTTTGTACTCACATTTGTCACAGGGGTGAATCGTTCCCTTGTCCGCGGGGTGCCTCGCCTCCACGGCTTCATGGGAAGCTTGGCAAAATTTGGCTATTTATCTTCTTGCCTCTTAAAAGGTTACAATTTTTTGGTTATTTTGGACAGTTTCATAATTCATAAAATATCGTTAATCTTATCAAATTGTATCAAAAAATAGTAAAATCTATACGTAACTTTATATTATCACAATTTATCACATTATAAAAAATAAGTGGATTATCTTACAGACTAAATTACGACTAGGTATTAGTTAGTCATGCAGAAAAGGAAAGTTAATTGCATCAAAACCCTAAATTAATGTTTATTTTATTTCTAGAAATTTTATAAATATCAAATTTCTCCCAATTCTTGTGAAATTTCGGGAAAAGGCTCGAATTTATCCTGCATGCATAAAAATCGGTCAAAATCCGTCCATAAAGAAGGTGACGGAAAGGGGAAATGAGATAAAATTTACCAGAATAATTATTTAAATTGAGGACAAACGCATTATAAATAATGTTTTAAGCATAAAATATGAGTATATTCGATGGGTATATGAGTGTATTTGCTTGAGTATTTTATTGCAAACATAACTTGAGAGTTTGGAAAAATTTCGCTATTGTTTTGGGTTCTTATTGGTACAACGTGTCACTGTAATTAATTTCGCAAAAATCCACAACGGCGCTCTATGCAAAAATTTGCCCTGAATCTGTTGGCTGGCAACCACTGGACGATCAACTTTGAATCCTTCATTATCAAATTTGATACCGTTTTTAAGAACTGTGGTGCAAATGATGTGCATAATTTACTTGGGAAAAGCTATGAAGCCTTTTTTGCTACGAAGCTCTCATTAATTTTGTCAAGAGTATTGTAAAATTAAATATGAATGAATTGGATGACAAGTACGAATTTTTGAGCATCCCCTACTCATTTACACCGGCACATAAAATTTGGCCAAGTCCTTGTCCAACGTCCTTTTCAAGCTGGAGGAGAAAAGTTAATTTTATTTTAAAACGGAATAAGAATAACTCTAAAAATTATTCGTTCAAATTCTACGTGTATGGAAATATGAAGTCACACAAAAATCCAGGAGGCACAAAAGGCTGCTAATTTTCAGGTAGAAATTTGGAACAGCGTTGGACAATTAGATTCATAAATACATTCAGGGCTTGGCACAGAATTTTGCATGCAGTAACAATCTTATCATATATTAACATGGTGTGTGCCATGGGTGAAAAATCAATCGGAATTATTATCATGCTTCAATTGTTCATGATAAAACATTATGTATGTAAACTATCCATTAAAATTAATTCTTTAACACGCTTATATTTTATTAAAATTTCTAAAACAATTAAAAACGGATAAACGTGGACAAAATTGTGAAAGCTTTCTCAAGTCTCTAGACCTTTCGGCAGCACAAACAAAGCATAATTGAAGGATTGGACAATACAAAATGCGAATAAAATTATACTCACACCGAAACAGTTTTACTCCTTTATTTCTCGAGGCAATGAATCCTGCCGCAGTGTCTGACCAACATTTGGAAGGTGGCAAACTGCTTTTTACAAAAGTAACACTCTCGCCAATTCGCAACATTGTGTCGTCTCGTGTGCTCTACTAAATTGAATTTCGAGTGACTCTTATACTCGCATTTGTCGCAGGAATGAATCTGCTCCTTGTTCGCAGCGTGCCTCACATCCACGTGACGCCTCAAGTTTGAAGAATTCGCGAACATCTTTTCACAAAATTGGCAGGCAAAATCCCTCCGATCTTCATGACTCACACGAATATGGTATTGTAAGCCAGGTCTACTTGCGAATGTCCGACGACAAACTTGACACTTGAACATTTCTCGAGTAGATTTTTCCAGGTGGACTTTCTAAACAAATTTTTTAGTAACTTAATTTTTTCATATTTCCTACCAAATATTTGAATATTTACCTCGTGACCTTTAAGGTTTCGTCTGCTGGGGAAACTAATCCCACAGTTTGTACACTTAAACGGCTTCTCCGTCGTGTGGGTGGGAATGTGGCCCTCAAGGTGTCCTTTCGTTTTGAATTCTTTTCCACAAAGTGTGCACGGATATCGGACCGGTTCTCGGCATGGTCAGTTATTACGTGTTGCGAAACTTGATATTTATCCAGGAAGGTTTTCTCACAACCGAGAAATCCACATGGCAATCGGGGTCTTTCACTCGTTCCGTGGATGACTTTAATGTGTTTCCGTAAAGCGACGGGGTCATGAAACTCCCTGCGACAAAGGGCGCAACTAGGACGTTCCCGATTAGTGTGAAGGTTTCTGATATGCTTGGACAAGGCGACTGGGTTTTTCGAAATTTTTCCGCATATCTAAAAAAAAACAGGTAAAACCTGCTAAAGTGAGATCGCGGATGATGGAAAATATTTTAAATTTCATAAAGATATACACCTTGCATTTCACTTTGGGTTCGTGTCTGATGAGGTGCGAGGTAAATTTCGACTTGAATTTGTACGTTTTGAAGCACTTTGGACATTCGAACGTCTTCCTTGGTGTGAGATTCATCTGGGTTCGATATATTTTAAAACCTGTTGAGTTTCAATTTGAAAAATTATGGTTTGACTTCTCTTTTAATGGTATCGCACAGGAAAACTTTACCTGTACTTTCACAATTTTTAAATCGGTGACGGAAATTAGTAATATATTTCTCCCAATATTTAAAATTTGCTTCAGTTATTGATTGATTACTGTGTGTGCGAGGTTTTCTGTATAATTTTGGAGTTTATTGAGTGAGTGTGAATGGTGAAGTGCGTGGTGGTTCGAGTGTTCGGGTTGAATTTTTTAACGATGCCATCCAATGTAGGACCCTGCTTTGAATAAAAATAACTCATGCACAAAGCATGTGTCCGATTTTCGGAGAATTTAGGGACCCATGTCTGTCTTACCCTGATACATACACATATGTATGTAAATCTGAAATGAATATATTTAGACAATTCTATTCTAGTGCCCCTTGGATTATACGACATGTGTTAATTGCGTCTAATTCTAATATATGTAGGCAGGACTTGGACAGCGGCGGAAAATATGGCGTGATTTACGGGACACTAAAATTTTCAAGGGCAATTTTATATGTCTCATGTGCATATCTAATTATCAATTTCAACATGATAGCCGGTTGGGATGCTAAAATTAAAAATGCCAGCCAGAATTAAATGAAACTATCATGGCAAATTGAGACTACTACGAACAAATAAATTCAACGACGGTATAATTGGAGAAGCTCCTCTGTATACAATTCATTTTGTACAAAATAAATAACGCCTCGTGATTAAACTTTCGTGTGGGCGAAACTCCTCCCAAAAACTCAAAATTAATCGCATGCTTTATGTATGTATGACCCCCAAGGGATGGTTATTTTTGTCAAGGTTTCACTCGTTGCTATGGTTACAAAACGCAACCTTTTTTCACACGCCACGAATCAACATTTACTTTATGTTATTCTTAAGCTACATCTCCATACATTTATAAATGAGTAATAATTAAGAAATCCGACACACCGTACGGTAAGCAGTTTAACACATTACGGTTACAACAGTTGGGCAAATGACTAAAAAAATAGTACAAATTTTATTTGTTGTCATATTAATAGTATTAATAATATTTACATATTATTACCTGTAAGTAAGCATTTCTGGAAATGTGCTTCCTGTTCTTCAATCCTTTTAAAATGTCTGGATTATTAGCAAAAAATTGTACAATTATTGTGCGGATATAGAGTTTTTCTTGAGATACCAAACTAAATACTTTTTGTATAAATCTACAAACTTAACAGATACGAAATCCGATGGATCACAACCCAGGAAAGAAATGTCCAAAGTGTACAAAAACGTTTAAAACCAATAGATCATTAACTCGACACATGGTCACGCACGATCCGGATGCCAAGGTCAAATGTGAGGTGAGAGGGTAAATTTGCAAAGCGCAACTAGGTTTATGTATAACCCTCTGTTGTCTAGGTTTGTGGCAAAATTTCGAAAAACCCTCATGCCTTATCTGACCACATGTCGAGTAGTCACACCAACCGGAAACGACCAAGTTGTGACACTTGTCACGGGCAGTTTTCCAACTTCGTCTCTTTGCGCCAACATGTTAACCCCTTCCACAGTCTGATCGACCGACCCCGTTTTCCATGTGAATTTCCCGGATGTGAGAAAACCTACAAAAACAAGAGACACCTTTCGCAACACGCGAAGACTGAACATGCCGAGAATCTGGTTCGATTTTCATGCAGACTTTGCAGAAATGAATTTAAAACGAGGAATGACCTTAGGAAACACATTTCCACCCACACGACGGAGAAACCGTACAATTGTGCCATTTGTGGGAGGAGTTTCACCCAGGAATTTGACATGAAAAGCCATGAGGTAAATAAGCTTCTTAAGGGAAAAACTAGGTGAAAATTACCAATGTGCATATTCATTTTACAGATGACACATTTGGACAAATCCAGCCGAGACTTGTTGCAGTGTCACCTCTGTCCTCGGACCTTCTTACGTAGGGAAGGTTTACAAAACCACATCCGAATTGTGCATGAAAATCAGAAGAATTATCCGTGCTCATTGTGTGATAAGAGATTCTGCTACTTATCAAGTTTGAAAGGTCACGTGGATGCGAGACATGCCGCGAATAGACAGCTGATTCATGCCTGCGACAAATGCGAGTACAAGAGCCACTCGAAATAATATTTGGTCGTTCACAGAATCCGTCCAATGCAATGAAGCATAAATGTTACTTCTGCGAGAAGAAATTCTACACTTTTCACGAATTGGTGAGACATTGTGGTCGAGTTCATACACTAGAAAAGTTTACGAATTTTCACTAACTATGAGAAATTTAGCGAAACTTTGTGGTAGAAAGAAATGGGATTTTATTAACAAATTTATGTAAGTACCTAGTAACTTGACATGTTATTCTATTGATATATGCAAAATAAACACAATATTGCAAGTACGTTCCTTTTAAACGTGTTAGGATTTTGCGTAACATTTATAAATACCGTATTAAGCAGTACTGCTTACACATGTATTGTAGCAAATAATACATGATTTTGTCTTTCTTTATTAGTCAGCATTTCTATGGTTATAATAAATATGTACATATATGTTTGTAGATAAATTCTTGCGTGAGCATTGTCCGCACTAAATTATATGGTAGGAAATCATTACCAGTCGGTATACATATATAACGCCACCAGAATCGGTAATGACAAGATTCACCGTATGGCGATGAATATTTGTATGCATGCATAACTTCAAATTCTACGCATACATATATATGAAGTCAAACAGAAATCTAGACAAAACCCAAACCTGCTATATGTACATACATACATAAGTAACTCTCAGGTACAACTTACGATTACCCCAGCGTTGGACAAGGGATGAACACCATTCAGAGTGGGTGTAAACGAATTTTATTGCAGTAAATACTCTCTTCCGGGGGGTGTGTCTCACGGGTCACAAATCGAATGGAAATGACCATTCGATTTTTTGACTCTTACGCCGGAATTGTTCACGACCAAACATAATGCACACACGATCAATTAAAATTAATTTATTAACATGATTTCATTGTGTTGAAATTATCTAAAATGTTAAATAACGGATACAAATTTGAAAATTAAAAAAATATTTGGCCAAATATACAAGAAGCCATGATGTCGCTCGTGCAGATTCCCACGGTGTAGATAACAATAGATAATAACGGAATTTTAGACACATTAGCCGAGTTGCTAAATGTCGCAAATTTAGAAAAATTTGCTAGCTTATTACAAACGTACATAGTATTTTCACTTTTCGAGGGTATGAAATCGACCACAGTGTTTAACCAATTCAGGAAAAGTGACATATTTCCTCTCACAAAAGTAACATCCATGCTTCCCAGAAAAGTGACGTTTCACGTGCAGAGCTAAATTGACTTTCGAGTGACTTTTGTACTCGAATTTGTCGCAGGAGTGAATCTTCTCCTTGTCCACAGGGTGCCTCGCTTCCACGTGACGTTTCACGTGTGATGAGTGAGAAAATGTTTTGTCACAAAATGTGCACGGATAATTCCTCTCATTTTCATGGACAGCTTTGATGTGGCGATGCAAACATAATTTAGTGGAGAGTAGTTTAAAGCAAAGTTGGCACTTGAAAACCTCTCGGGTAGATTTATGCATTTCCTGTGAAATTAGTATGAATATTTTTAATTTTTTGCCAGGTTTTCCCCACAACATGCTTATTTACCTCGTGAAATTTCATGGTTGCCTTGTGTGAAAAACTCTTCCCACAAGTGGCACAATTGTACGGCTTCTCCTTCGTGTGGGTGGGAATGTGTTGCCCAAGATGTGCCTTTATTTTGAATTCTTTCCCACAAGGTGTGCACCGAAATCGAACCGGGTTCTCGGCATGCTCAGTTTTTTCGTGTCTTGAAACATGGTATTTGCTCAGGAAGGTTTTGTCACAGCTGGGAAATCCACATGGCAAACGGGGTCGTTCGCTCGTGTTGTGGACGGCTTCAGTATGTCTCCGTAAAGTGGCTAAGTTAGAAAATACCCGGTGACACGTGTCGCACCTGGGTCGGTTCCGGGTAGTGTGAAGTCTTTCCATGTGTCGATATAGGGTGACTGAGTTTTTCGAAATTTTCCCGCACATCTAAAAAAAATTAAAATTTGGTAAAGTTAGAATGGTCACGGATTGAAGCAAATATAATCTCGCACCTTGCGTTTCACTTGGGCGTTAGTATCGTGCGTGACCACGTGCTTGGTAAGATTCGACTTGAAATTGAACGTTTTGCAGCACGTGGAACATTTAAAAGTCTTCCTTGGTGTGAGATCCATCTCGATTCGACGTATTATACAACACGTTGGCTTATGGGTTTCGGCTGAAATTTATTGTATAGGTCCGAGAAATTTACTTGTACTCACAGAATTATGAAAGCAGTGGCGAAAATTAACAATATATTCCCCCAAATATTTTTAATTTGCTTCAGTTATTGATTGACTACAATGTGTTCGAGGTTTTCTGTATAATTTTGGAGTTTATTGACTGAGCGTGAATGGTTAAGTGCGTGGTGGCTGGTATGTTTGACAGAAAGGTTGGATTTTTTAGCGATAGCGTGGACTGAGGGATCCTGCTTGGAATAAAAATAACTAACCACACAATACGTAAACCACTACCCTGAACCAACCTGATTTATCGTCTCAAGCTAAAATTAGCATGCTAAAGACTCGAACCTTGACTACTTCGAGGGATATTACTTAAAATAAAACTTTGTTTATTACATATTTCTAAATAATGAAATACTTTTCATGGATGGATGGATGGATCAACATGTGTAAAGATGTGAAAACATTGTTCACAAATATTTTAAAATATTGGTGGTTGAGATTATGCGAACTTAAGGTGACATGCATACATAAGTAAATAAATAAATATTTGTACGGTGGATACATATGTAAATATTTTCATATGTATGCACAAGTTCAACACCTTATGGAGAAAGACAAAGTACGGTATTTATTTCTACAGGTGGGTACATACAAAAAAGTGATATCGAACGGGTATAAAATACGAAGAACTAAATATGTGACATTCAGGATGAAATTAAAACTATAATATTTATTATCGTGCGAAAATAAAATTTGTATAATTAGTGAATAATTTCAGTTAAGGGGCTTGCTTGCCTGGTACACTTTAAGCCGACCAACTTTAAGACATAATATGCAGAGGACGGCAATATATTTAAGAAAAATCGCTGAAATGTGAATTTAATATTTACGACAAAAACGCCAGAGTATTACCAAAATATAGCTAAAGCTAATCTAAAAGATTTACGTATTTAGTTACCTTGTATCTAATATGCAAGGTAATATTAACAATTAATCAATTAACAATTAATTATAACAATTAATTAATTAATTAAGCAACAATTAATAAATGTCTGAAAGTTCCTCTTTGGCTTCCTCTTGGGCACCACGTATCTCTCTCGCTCTGCATCTGGATCCTCTTCCATCTGGGTCGCGGGTGTGCCAGGGCAAGTAAAGTGTGTCCAAGGCTTTTCGCCAAGTGAGCCTCGTCCACTCACACTCCCACCTGCGTGCCAAGTGACACCCCCTGCCACACCCGTCCCAGCAACGACAAGCTGAGCCACCAGGCGAAGATGGATTTCGATGGACCCAGTGCTCAGGAGGATCTACGCCTTGGAGGGACTCCCCCAGGTAGGTTTTTTGTTTGGTAAATCGGGGTGGTGACCGTGGGGAGTGGTTGATGGAAGAGTGACGGGGGGGTCGTGCATGGCGGAGGGCAGCATAGTTGGGTCTACGGGGGTCCCATGACCTGGTTATGTTGAGATGGGGGAAGGGGCAAGTGGGGGTGTCGTCGGTCCCGGCTACGGCTTCCATGGGGGACGTGGGCAAGATCCCGCGGTCCGTGGACAGCCCCCGCCCAACAACCTTCAACTATCTGCTTCGCCATGCCGTCTCCGTCCTCATTTGGATATCTCCAACCCCACGGAATCCGCCTATGATCTCTGCCATACATTCTCCTACCTGGGTGAATATGTAGCAGGGACCAAATGGTGTTCTGGGCAACCTTCCCAGGACATGTAGGGGTTTTCCGAACCCACAATGTTCGGTTTTCCCTCTGCATCCGTACTACTTATACATATATATTATCATTAATTATATACTTGTCATGTTATTTGTTACTGTATGCAACTAGCCTGTATTGGGATGCCGGGTGCTACTTGAGGATCACGACCTCAACTAGAGACATACTCTATTGAATTGATTGATTTGTGTAGTATAAAATGAAACTATGTATGTACATGAAGGCATTTTTGTATGAAACGAATGAATGAGTATGATTGTAAAGGCTTACGCTACATCAATCTTTGAATAAAAACCCTACTCTACTCTACTCTAATAAATGTCTGAAAACCTAGAAATATATAACAAATAGCTAAACATGTTTTGAAATTTTTGTGATCTACTTGCAAGAGTTAGACAACATACGCACAAAGTTTGTCATCAAATGAAAAAGTTCAAAATAAAGATATGTGTATATGCATCTGATAATATTTATGTCCGTTGTGGCCCACAACTTGTGGGCTATAGGAATTAGTTTTGCCTTCAACCAGTACATAGCCTTGTGCTGCTCAAGGGATTATGAAAGTCAGAACTATTTAATATAAAAATACGTTTGAAGAAAACAAACATCCCTTGAAAATATCTTAATTATATTTCAAAACATACCAACTTGTCTAAACTTAAATCTTGCTTTTCCTTGGTATGCATTTTCCCGTAGTGAAAAACAAAAGAATCAAATTTGTGAAACCTCCTTTTGCAGAAGTAACAATCGAGAGGATGGTGATTTCTCACGTGTTGTGCTAAATTATGCTTCGAGTGGCTTTTGTACTCGCATTTATCGCAATGATGAAACTCTTCGTTTTCGGAGTGTTTCATCTCCACGTGAACCTTCAAATTTGATGCGTTGGAGAATCTCCTGTCACAAAATGAGCACGGGTAATTCCTCTCCTTTTCATGCGCAGCTCGGATGTGGCGTTTTAAATTAAATCTCCGGAAGAAAGTCGCTGGACAAAGGGGACACTTGAAAATCTCCCGCCTTGATTTTCCTAAGTATGTCATCTGTAAATAAACATGGGGCGGCATGATTTGATTTCTTAAATAAGAGACCGCTAGAAGATATGCGTGTAAAAAGTCTCTAACTTAAAACATCAAACCATATTTTGCTATCATTTATTCCCGGATAAAATATTGATTTACCTGGTGATTTTTCAGGCCCGATTTTTGGGCAAAACTCCTCCCACATGTGGCACATTTATACGGCTTCTCGTTAGATTTTTCAAGGTGTGAAATCTGTAAATCTGTAAATATTTAGACATATGTATATTGGTCTGATTTGATTTTTTAAAGAAGACACTGCCATGCGTGTAAACACTCAAGCCATAATTTGCTGGGTCATTGTTCCCGGATAAAATATTTACCTCGTGACGCGTCAGGGTCGATTTGTACGGGAAACTCTTCCCACAAGTGGCACACTTGTAAACTTTCTCTTTCGTATGGATGGAACTATGTTTTCTAAGATGTGACTCCGTTTTGAATTCTTTCCCGCAAACGGTGCATGGAAATCGGGCAGGAATCTCGGAATGCTTAGTTAACGGGGCGTGATAGTTTGCTCTGGCCGCTCTATCAGCCAATACAGTCTCTCGCTCAATATTTCTCCGTATGTTTACAACATGCATAATTTTTTGCACAGCTTTTTGAGCTTCTCAATCTTATACCGAGATTAAATGTGCACTCAAAAATGTGAAGTTTGTTGAATTATAACTATTGATAGTTGGGCAACAAGGGAGCAGGCCCTTTAAGGAATTGATATGCTACTTTTATTTATATTAAATGCCGAATATCAATTTCCATCAAAATTTTGTTTACTCTCGAGTTCGTCATTTAATATAAATAAAAGTAGCATATTAATTCCTTAAAGGGCCTGCTCCCTTGTTGCCCAACTATCAATAGTTATAATTCAACAAATTTCACATTTTTGAGTGCACATTTAATCTCGGTATAAGATTGAGAAGCTCAAAAAATGCATTTTTTCCTGATTCGTCTCAACTTGTCAAAGAGTATGCGTGGTGGGAAGCCACCACCACACATACTCTTCCCACTGGAAACCACTAAAAACATAAACAATGCCAGATGGTATTTGCAGTTTTTTGCAAAAAATTCAAAATTCCCACCGAAACTTGTGAACTTTATACCCCACCGAGTTCGTCAGTTTCGCCACTATGTGATTTATGAGGATTGGTTTAACATAAAATATAGTCAACTCTTAAGTGGTGTCTTGCAACTTCAGATTTTTTCAGGTAGGATTTTTCACAGCCGGAAAACGTACATGGGAAACGGGGTCGTTCCACCGTGCTTTGGACGGGTTTCATGTTCGGTAATTTTGTGGTGGACAAACACAACTGGTGGCAAATGTCGCTACTTTGTTGTTCCCCGTTGGTGTGGAGATTTTCCATGTGAGCACATAAGGTAGACGGGCTATTGCTGCAAATCTAAACTAGAGGTTTGTAAGATTAGTGAAGATAAGTAAAAATAAAATAAGCGTCCGTCTTCTAAATTTAATTCCTCACCTCACATTCCAGCTTTGTGTCGGGGTCATGCGTGACGGGACGCTGAGCACAATTCTTATTAGATTTGACCGTTTTTGAGCACTTGAGACGTTCTCAATTCGTTTCAGGCTTATAATCCATCTGTATTCGGGTTGTTATGTAATATATATTTACTAGTCCAAAACTTTGAGTAAAAACGGCCAGAGTTCAATCTATAAATATATTTCCGAGTTTGTGAGAAAGTGTTTAATAAATAATTAAGTGGGTTAAAATGCGTTACAGATTACTGGTTTTATTTTGGCCACATCAGTCTGGCAGTGCTCAGAGGAAGATTGCGTGTTAAATAAAATGAGTAGTGGGCTGCATGGCACGAAAAAGGTTGATTTTTTAATTAGAACCAACAGGTGTACAACTGAGCGAAAAATAGTTATTACCATCCTGTAGACCAAAATAGCCAATGCCTTAAAATATCTTTTCTTGAATGCTCAATTCTCAGGTGTTTCTTAGCGTCGTATTTGTTCAGGTAGGATTTTTCACAGCCGGGAAATGAACATGGGGAACGAGGCCGTTCCCCCGTGTTGTGGACAGCTTCAATATCCATCGGCAAATTTGTAGTGGAGGAGGACACCGGGTGGTAAATGTCGCAACTGGTGGTGTGGAGCGTTTTCATGTGATTTAATATGTTCTCGTAATTTGGCCGAATTGAAAAACACCAGATGACACATGTCATAACTGGGTCGTGTCCACTTGGCGTGAACCCTTCTCATGTGCACGGTGGTTACACGTATTTACATACATACAGCCTAAGTTTATATAAGTTCGACACTGCGTCGAAAGATACATTGTTTTTGCTTTTTATTTGCACCGTAGCTTATTTATACATATACCATTCTGTAGAAAACAAAAGAAGTCAAAAGGGCAAAAAAATGTGGCGAACTAAATATGTACGTGACTTTCCGGATGAAATTAAAACCAAACAAATTTATTATCCTATTTGAATTAATTGTATAACAAAGGAAACATTCCAGAGAATTGGCTGGTGGACTTTAAGCCAAACTATTTTACGTCTAGTTGCATAATATGCAGAGGGCGGATATGTAATTAGAAAAAATCACTAAAATATGTATTCAATACTTACAGTGCCGCGACAAGCCAATGATGGGCCTGGATTTTTGAAGAATTGTACGGCCTTTTTTATAACCATTATAATTTAATACCTGTCCGGCCAAAATCAGGGTTTCGACTGGTAGAAACTCACATTACCAGGAAAATGGAATTTGGCTCATACATTTTTCCCACTGGCCTTGTTCAAAACTTAATCAATATCGCTAGATAAATGGCCAAGAAATCGAATTGTGTGTTATCGACTTGGGATTACAGAGCAGAGCTGTAAGTTGGTTATCTCCTATTTCGACCGGACTAATTTTTATTGTTGCAGCATCAACATAAACTGACCAATATTTTTTTTGTTTTCTAGAATTTGTATTTCATTTTCCCCTGTAGCGGAATTATTAAATTTATTAAATACACTTTTCGAATTTTAACCCGATTTCAAAAATTAAGCACAATTCTTGCTCAGAATTACTCCCCTGCAATTATTAAAATTCATTTTAAAATTTCTAAAATCTGAGATTTTCATGCTATATCTGCATCATTAACAATACAAAAAGCATTGAAAATAATTAAAACTATTTTAAAATGATCAGAAAAGTTAGAGCGTTTTGAAAAATACTGATTTTGGTGAAATTTTATTTTCAAATTCTGCCACAAGCGAAAACAAGTAATAATGTAACAGTTCCTCTTATCTGTGAGCGTGAAGAATTTAAAATTAGTCAGGTCAAAATCCGAAATACCTACCTCAGGACAATCAATTTTTAGTACTTTTCTCGCTGCTAGGAATTTGCTTCACTAAAAAAATACCGGAATGAGTTTGATATTTTAATCATCTTTAAAAATTAACATTTCTAAAAATTGAAGTTCGTACTTGATGTCTGTACAGATAAAATGACGGATAGGTTCCATAGCTTTTCGCATCGATTTCATTGAATTAAATGAAATTAATTGTAAATGAAATTGTGGGTACAATGAGTAATGTCTCATAGAATTTTTTGAATAATGTACAACCACACCCCCTGTAAAAATAAAAGAAGAAAGTTTGGAAAAATGAGAAAGTCTATGTAGATCTTGTAGAACAAGAGTTAGACCTATACTTGCATTTGCAATATGACTTCCCCCTGGAATACGAACATTTTGATGCATCAAGAGTTTCAAAATTCGAAAATTCGGTTTTTTTACGTATGTAAACAGAAATCGTCAAAAAACTCATTGCCCCAGCCATTTTCTTCTGGCAACCTGATGCCAGATTTTTCCTCTTGGGAAGAGCTACTTTTTCAGCTTTTGTTGTCCGAAGCAAATGGCTGGGGCAAGGAGTTTTTTAGGGTCAAAGTTTCTGAGGGAGGGGGTTATACGGCAAGTGCCGTAACAAACGAGGGCTAATGATATACCAACATTTAAATTTTTTGTATTTTGATAAGCTAACATTTAAGTAACCAGTATAGTTTAATTAAATGAGACGCATGATTTAGTGAGCGCGACAAAGTGCGACGGATACGACACTGACTCGCGATGGTAGTTGATACCCACCAGAACCCGAGTTTAACACTTTCTTTCGCGAAATATGGAAAATGATTTTATGGAACACTTGGTCTGGTTTATCTCTGTATAAGGTTAAGTTCATAAGTTCGAGAACATTGGAGTAATACGCTCAGTCCGAGAAATTTTTGAAATTCACTTAATATACGTATATACATAATAAAATGGTAGAAACACTAGAACCCAGATAAAAATTCGAGATTTCGCTGTAAATTCCCTATCGAATTCGCAGCGAAATGTCCGCCGATTCGCTGGCGAATTCAAAGCGAACTCGTAGCGACTACATGAATTCGCACCGAAGTCGGAGCGACTCCACGATTTCTCCACGCATTCGCTAGCGAATCGGCGTACATTTCGCTGCGAATTCGCTAGGGAATCCACAGCGAAATCTCGAATTGTTATCTGGGAAGGAAAATAATAGGTTAAACTAGGCGGCATTCACGAAGATACAAATTTGAAGTACGAAAATATGGATTCCTCAAGGACTAAAAAATACATGGCCTCAAGTGATGGGAAGCCTTGGGCTCTTTGATAAGTTTTTGTGGCCTTAGGCCTAACCCTTTTTAAAGATTTTGAGGTCGACGTCAATGAGGTCTGAGGCCGATATTTTGAAAACTAGAGAGGCCGAGACCGGCCTCGCCGAGGCGTAAGATTCCCGATGTTAGGCCTGGGTTGGTGGCTGATGGTCGACAAACGAGTTGTCGACACCTCATCGGTCGACAAATAACAGGTCGCCAAAGCAACTAGTCGCCAATCTCAACTTGTCGACAGATGACTAGTCGACGCAGTAGATCGGTCGACATGGCATGTTTATCGCCAATCTCAACTGGTTGACAGTAAATATGTCGACGCCAATTAAAAGTTGTAAAAAATACTTGCAAGGGAAGTTGTATATACAAGCACTTGATTTTATTGGTACAAATTTTCCAGAAATTTTAAAAATATTACAATTTTTAACTTAAACGAATTTGCTTTGCGCCCACAGTGGACCTAGCACAGTGGGCCAAATGGATTTGGATGGTTTGGATCTGAAAAATTTCGGATGAATTGGATTTGGATGGATTGGATCTCAAATTTTTTGGGCCAAATGGATTTGGATGGATTGGATCTCAAATTTTTTGGGTGAAATGGATTTGGATGAATAGGATCTGGGTGGATTGGATTTGGTCGAATTAATTGGATAAATTTCGTCACCATAAAGAATATCAGGAAGTGTTCTTTTTAACACTCCGATCTCATCCTAACAGTAATTGGGCCATACTTTTGTTGCATGGCACACACTGTGACATATATATAGTCCAATCAGATTTATCCCGAACACTAACCATGAGTTTATATATATAATTCTTTGGATAATCCATGCCCTGATCCGATCCAACTGGATTTGGATGGATTGGATCTAAAATTTTTTGGGCCAAATGGATTTGGATGGATTGGATCTGAAATTTTTTGGGCCAACTGGATTTGGATGGATTGGATCTGAAATTTTTTGGATGAATTGGATTTGGATGGATTGGATCTGAAATTTTTTGGGTGAAATGGATTTGGATGGATTGGATCTCAAAAAATGACGATCCAGCTCACCTCTACTCGTCACCTCGTTTTTCGCCACGTGCAGCTTTTCGCTGGCGTTTACAATTTGTTCCGATCATGTTATAGGCTACTCCAGTTAAAAAATCAGAAAGTTCCATCTTGGAGAAAGAGTTTATAAGATTACGCAAACGAGCATCCAAGGCAATTTGTGAGTACTTTTTTGGACGACGCAGTCCCCCTCTCAGTTTTTCCCCAACTTATTTCTTCCGAACTAGACATTGTGTATTTTTTATTCAATAATTTATTACTGCCTTTTGGTCAACTTCTGAACTTGAACTAAACAAGTGTAGTTCGTAGAAGGTGGAACTCTGAGTCATGGATTAAGATATACTATACTTCCACATTAAATTTAGATTAGAAAGTCCAGTTCTAGGAATTATGAAGGGCAAAAAAGTTAACTCGATTTGTTAATATATTAACAAATTGTAGGAGTCAACTCGTACGTATGCATATACGTACGCTTATGTACATATGCATTTCCTGTAATATTCAGTGTCGACCAACATATTTTGTCGACCAATTGAAATTGGCGACAAATATCCCATGTCGACCGATCTACTGCGTTGACTAGTCATCTGTCGACAAGTTGAGATTGGCGACTAGTTCTTTTGGCGACCTGTTATTTGTCGACCGATGAGGTGTCGACAACTCGTTTGTCGACCATCAATCCGGAACCCGTTAGGCCTAGGTCGAGAAATATAGCTTCCGACCAGAGGCCAAGACTTAAATTGTGAGGTCAAGGCCTTGAGCTTTCTCGGCATGCGAGGTCGTAGGCCTCACTTTTCGAGGGGCCTTCTGAGGTTGCTCATCATTAGGCCTTTTTCCCCCCTTTACCACTTTTTTCCTCATTTTCTGGTAAAAAAAAGTTTTGAAATGGAAAACACATACCTTACGTAAAATGGCTAAATGTCTATGAAAAAGTTTTAATATGTTATAACTAAATGGTTGGAATAGATTCAGATGAATGAATTCAATTGACGTTAGCGTAAATTAAATTCTTTAACAATTTCATCAAAACTTAACAACTTCATGATTTCAAAAGTTTAATCATAAAACCTGATTTTATCTAGTGCATATTTAGTCAGGCCCGGTACGGCCCTTCGGGCCGTACGGCCTGGAAACCATTATCCAGTCAAATCCACCTTTGTCGCGGCACTGAATACTTACAAGAAACGCCAGAATATTTAAGAAGTACTTATACATAATTAAAAAACAATTACTATTCAAGGGACATATACCGAAAAGATTAACAAATGTCTGAAAATCTAGAAATATATAACGATAGATAAGAATGTTTAGGGATTTCCGTGATCTATCAGAGTTCGGGAACACACCTACAAAGTTTGACCGTAGGTCGTCATCAAATAAAACAACGTTGAATATAAATAAAATGTATCTGATAATAAGTTGTGGGCTATGTAATTCTGACTTTAGAAAGTGGCATTCTGCTGTCCAGGTCATTGTAATAGAAAGCTTTAAACTAATATAAAATGGGTTGCAAGGAAAACAAACTTCCTCGCTTGAAAAAATCTTAATTATCAATCAAAGATGTCAAGATTTCACGACTTGAATCTTCCTTTTCATTCATATGCTCTCGCCCGATGTGATGCACTAACAATTCAAATTTGCGAAATTTCCTGGGGCAGTCGTCACAATCAAAAGTATCCGCAATATGGTGACTTGTCACATGTTGTTCTAAATCATGCTTCGAGTGGGTTTCGTACTCGCATTTATCGCAGGAATGAATTGGGTGTTTCGCCTCCACGTGACGCTTTAAACCGTGTACACTCGCGTACTTTTTTTCGCAAAATGAGCACGAATAATTCCTCCGTTCTTCGTGCACAGCTTTGATGTGGCGTTGTAAGCTATCTTTCCGGGAGGAAGTTGCAGGACAAAGGTGACACTTGAAAACCTCTCGGCTCGATTTTTCAATGTGTATCATCTGTAAATAAAATGCGACGTGATTTGATTTTCTAAAGAAGAAATTGTAAACTTGTCCTATAAACCTTTTCCTATAAACCTATAAACTTTTCCTGGTAAAATTCTCAAAAATTCAAATCAAAATCAAATCTTAAATCTTATCTCAAATCTTAAAAATTAGCAAACCAAAACTTCTTGGGTTATTAATTCGGATAAGATACTTATTTAAATACCTCGTGACTTTTCATGTTTCCGAGGTGTCCGAAACTCTTCCCACACGTTGTACCCTTAAACGGCTTCTCGTTCGTATGGGTGGAACGGTGTTGCTCAAGGCCTCTCCTTGTTTTCAACCCTTTCTCGCAAAGTGTGCACGGAAATCGGACCGGATTCTCCGAATGCTCAATTTTATGGTGTCTTGTAGCCTCGTATTTGCTCAGGTAGGATTTTTCACAGCCGAAGAACGTACATGGGAAACGGGGTCGTTCCTCCGTGCTGTGGAAGGCTTTAATATGGTTTCTTAAGTTGTACGAATTGAGGAACACGCTATGACACGTGTCACAACTGGGTCGTTCCCGGTTGGTGTGAAAGCTTCTAGTGTGAGCCCGTAGGCTGGGCAGATGTTTAAAAATTCTCCCGCAAACCTAAGGAATTTATTTTAAATTGTGAGTTATGTGGACCTTGGAAATTATAAAATCAGTTTTAATTTTACACGTCGAACCGCTCACCTGGCATTTCACCTTGGCTTCGGGATCCTGCGTGGCGAGATCTGTGGCAACGTGCGCGTTTGTTATTAACGATTCGGAACTCATGGGATGTTCTTGATTCAGCTCAAGCTTAAAATCCATCTGGATTCTGATTGTGAGTATGTAGATATTTACTTCTCCAAGAGTGTGAGTACAAATGGCGAGAGTTTGATCTGTAAATATATTTCAGAGTTTGATAACAAAGTGTTAAATATTTAAGTGTGTTAAACTTCGTTACACATTACTGGTTTTGTTTTGGTCACTTCAGTCGTGGCAGTGCCCAGAGGAAGAATGTGTGTTGAATAAAATGAGTAGTGATTTGCATGGTATGAAAAAGGTTGATTTTTTTAAATTACAGCCACCGAGTGTGCAACTGAAGAAAAAAGGTTGTTATAATCCCTTGGACCAAAATACTAAGCCCATACCTTGAATCAAACATGCGCTATCTTTGTTATAAATAGAAAAGTTACAAGGAGTCAGTGCAGTGTGTTGCATGTGTCTGTGTATGCAGAAGTTCAGCACTGTATGGCAACCGCAGAATATAGATTCCAACTAGAGTAATGGAATCTCATGTCATAATCCATGTATGGAACGGGTAAAATGCAGAACTAAATATGTGTGTGACTTTCCGGATGAAATTAAATAAAACTAAAATATTTATTATCGTATTAGAATAAAAATTGTATAATTAAGGAATAATTTAAGTGAATGGGCTTGTTTGCTTGGCACACTTTAAGCCGACCAATTTTATTACTGGTTACATAGTATTAGAACGGCTATACATACATGTATGTATTTAGGAAAAATCGCTGAAATATGCGTTTAATATTTACGACAAAAACGCCAGAATATTTACGATATATCTACATGCAGTTATAAAATACCTAACAGCTTTATGTTTGTACGCACCAAGTAGCAAAAATTAATAAATGTCAGATAACCTAGAAATATGTAATGAAAAATAATTACAAATGTTTGGAAATTTCGTCAACTACTTATAAGAGTTAGAGAACGCACGCACAAAGTTGGACCGTGGGTTGTCATCAAATGAAAAAGTTCAAAATAAACACGTGTATATTCAGGTATCTGATAATATGTTGTGGGCTATGCAAATTAGTTTTGCCTCTAACGAGTAACACATTCTGCAGGGATTATCAAAATCAGAACTAATATAGGAATACATTTTAGGGAAAATAAACTGCACTTAAAAATATCTTAATTACAAATAAAACGATATCAACATGTGAAAAATTAAATGTGATTTTTCTATGGCGGGTCATCGCCCATAGTGACAGACTAAAGAATCAAATTCGCGAAAAACCTCAGAAGTAACAATCGAAAGGATGTCGACTTCTCACATTTTGTGTTAAATTATTTTTCGAGTGGTTTTTGTACACGCGGAGCAGTTGAAGCTCCTTTGTTTTCGGAGTGTCTCGCCGCCACGTGACGCTTAAAATCTTGAACACTCGCCAACTTTTTTTCGCATAATGAGCACGGATAATTCCTTTGATTTTCATGGATCAACCGGATGTGGCTTTGTAAGTACGATCTCCGAAAGGAAGTCGTAGGACAAAATTGACACTTGAAACTCGCTCGTGCCGATTTTTCAAGGTGTGTCATCTGTAAATATTTGGACATACATTGGTCTGATTTGATTTTTTAAAGAAGAGATTGCCCCCTATTGTAAAGTAAAAATCTGCGCGGGACGGAAAATTTCCGCTCTGTGAGCTAAATGCATGCTAAAAGAGGCCATCGTCTGAATTTCTCCGTCCCACAGAGATTGTTGCCTTGCAATATCAGCTATGCGTGTAAAAAGTCTCTTAATTAAAAAATCAAACCAGAACTTTTTGGGATATTTATTCCCGGATAAAATACTTACCTCATGATGCATCAGGTCAGATTTTTGGGCGAAACCCCTCCCACAAGTGGTACACTTATAAGGCTTCTCGTTCGTATGGGTGGAACTGTGTCGCCCAAGATGTGACATCGTTTTGAATTCTTTCTCGCAAAGGGTGCAAGGAAATCGGACCGGATTCTCGGCATGGTCAGTTTTCACGTGCTGTGAAATGTGTCTCTTGTTTTTGTAGGTTTTCTCACAACCGGGAAACGTGCATGGGAAACGGGGTAGATCCTTCGTGTTGTGGTCGGCTTTAATATCCTTAGCTAAATTTGTAGTGGAGAAACACGCCGGGGAAATTTCGCAACGTGGTTGCTCCCCGTTGGCGTGGAATGTCTTCATGTGATCGCATGATGTAGGCGGGCTATTGCTGCAAATCTAAACGAGAGGTTTATAAGATAAGTAACAGAAAAGAAAAATAAAATTAGTGTCCATCTTCTAAATTTAATTCGTCACCTCAGGTTCCACCTTCGTGTCGGGATCATGCGTGACGGAGCGCTGCGCACAATTCGTATCAGATTCGACCGTTTTTGAGCATTTGGGGCGATCTCGATTCATCCCAGGCTTATCCATCTTGATTCTGATTGTGGGTATGAATTTGCTTGTCCAGAGGGGTTCGTACAAAGTACGAGTTTAATCTGCAATATATATTTCCGAGTTTGTTAGCAAAGTGTTGAATAAATGTGTTAAAATGGTTTTATTTTGGTCACTTTAGTCGTGGCAGTGCCCAGCGGGAGAATGCGTGTTAAATAAAATGAGTGGTAGCTTGCGTGGTATGAAAAAGGTTGCATTTTTTAAATTACACCCACCTATGTGCAACTGGAGGAAAACATCGTTATTAAAACACTTTGCATGGACCAAAAAAACCAATACTGTAAATCAAATATATTCTATCCTTGCTTTATTGTTGCAAGGAGTCAGTGCAGTGTGGAAAAGTCATGAATCTGTATGGTGTAATACAGATTCATGGGAAAAGTTGATGCACGATACCTGGAAATGCACGTCACGAGCTGCAGTAAAGTTGTACTTATTGGATTCGCTGCATTTTTGAACTCCTTTTTGGGGTGTGTGCGATGGGTGAAAAATCAATCGGAATTATTATCAAGTGGGAATTATTCAAGATTAAACATAATACATTAAAATTCAATCGTTGACACGTTTTTATTGTTCTGAAAATTCTTAAACAGTTAAAAATCGATAAGCGCTAACAAAATTTTCAAATCTTCCTCAAACTTACGATCCTCCAACTGGATCACACGCAGGGTAACAAAATAAAACCAAACTACGCATAATTGAAAGAATTTCTGAATAAAAACTGCATACAAAATTGTACCCACATCGAAACGCAATGTACTCTTTTATCTGTACTTCTCGAGAGTATGAACTCGACAGTGTCTGGCCAATATTTGGAAGCTGGAAAACTGCTTCTTACAAAAGTAACACTCGCGCCAATTTGCAACATTGTGATATCTCACGCGTCGTGCTAAATAATACTTCGAGTGAGGGCTTTTGTACTCGCATTTGTCGCAGGAATGAATCTTCTCTGTGTCCACGAGGTGTCTCGCCTCCACGTGGCACTCGTCGACTTCTTTCCAAGGCATTAGTGCCACTGTGTCCCAACCAAATTTTGAAAAGCAGCAAATTTCTTCCGAAAGAAATAGCATTCATGATTCGCAGCCTTGTGCCGTCTTACGTGCATGACAAAATTGTGCTTCGAGTAGCTCCTGTTTACATACAAAATTACTACAATAAACCAAGAATATCTCAAATTAAAAGTAGGGTTGCCCCGGGTAGTGGCACTACCCGGTACCCGGCTACCCGGTACTCGGCCTAAACTTTTTGCCGGGTACCCGGCTACCCGGCCGGGTACCGGGTAATTTTAAATATTAAAAATAAGGGCAATTGTCTACTTCTTTTAGAATTTGCAACAATTTTATAAGTTTTAAAAATTACAAGCTAAATTTCTACAGTGCAGACTTCATTTTTAACCTCCGTACCAAATTTCAAATGAAAGTAATATATTGTAAAATTTGGTACGGGTCGCATTCTCTAAGGTTCGGTTCACTATGGTTAAACTTTGCTCCAATACGACCCCCAACCAAAGGTCAACTTGGTGACCGATGTAGCCTATCTTTGAACTTGTTTGCCATGTCTTTGTCCAATATGCATGTGCTAAAAATTTCAACGAATCGGGCTAGAAAGTGGATATTACATAAATGAAAGTTTCCTGTTTGACACACAAAGAGCGTACTCATGACAATGTCTTATTTATCATCGCAATCAATTAGCAAACTTGTTAGGCGTAACAAATTTATTTCTTAAGGAATTACCTCACAAAACAAATTTTGCGAGACTTTCAACGTGATATCTTGCGAATCGATTAGCAAGATAACACTTCGAAAGTCTCTCAAATCAACTATATCTATTTTGATTTTTTAGTCATGGGGTTCGCAATTTCTCTCGCTGATGACTGCGAGGATGAGCCTGCGAAATAATTTTACGAAAAAACAATGGCTTTTTAGCAAAAGCTTTGAGTGATCTTGCAAATTTCTAAAAACTTCGCAAGTTATGCTTAATGTTCGAAATATGCAAATTCACTGATTGATAATTCGCTCACGTGAGTGCGCCCAAACTAATTTTGAAATTTGTATCATAATTTCCAAATAAGTGTTGGCCAAGGTTGTACCCATTGTTTCCAAATATATTATTTTATACCAAGTAGAAAAATGAACTCCGACGGATTATATTTTTTGTAAGATTTTTGCATTTTAAGTAAGAAAATTGAATATTTCAATTACCCGGCCGGGTAGACCGGGTACTTAAGTGTACCCGGCCGGGTACTTAAGTGTACCCGGCCGGGTACCGGGTATCCCGAAATAGGCCGGGTATGCCGGGTACCGGGTAGTTACCCGGTACCCGGGGCAACCCTAATTAAAAGCATACATTTACTCTTTCACATCTCGAGACAGTGAATCCTGCTCCAGTGTCTGATCAATCTTTAATGGATGGCAAACTGCTTCTTGCAAAAGTATCACTCGTGCCTCTTCTCAATATTGTGACGTCTCATGTGTTGAGCTAAATAGAGTTTCGAGTGACTCCTGTACTCGCATTTGTCGCAGGAATGGAACAGCTCTTTATTCGTGGCATGGATCGCCTCCACAGTGAACCGTCAAGTTTGATGTGGTTGAGAATCTTTTGTCACAAAATGTGCACGGAAAATTCCTCTGATTTTCATGTAAAACTCGGGTGTGGCGTTGTAGGTCATATTTCCTTAGGATTTGACCAAACGTGTCATCTGTAAAATAAAAAAAAAATGAAAATGTAAAATGAACATGGATAATTGTTCACCAAATTTTTCCACAAGCCGTTTATTTACCTTGTGGGTTCTCAGGCTTCCCCTGCGGGCGAAACTCCCCCCACACGTGGAGCACTTGTACGGCTTCTCCGTCGTATGGGTAAGAATGCTGCTCAAGATCTGCCCTCCATTTAAATTCTCCGCAAATTTCAAATTAGCGTACAAATTTATTTCTACAGTTGGGTAGAAAAAACGGAGAACTAAATATGCATATGACTTTCCGGACCAAATTAAAACTAAAATATTTATTACCGTATTAGAATAAAAATTATATAATTAAGGAATTATTTAAGTGAATGGGCTTGTTTGCATGGCACATTTTAAGCCGGCCAATTTTATGTCTGGTTACATAGTATTTAGAGAACGGCTATGTATTTAGGAAAAATCGCTGAAATATGCATTTAATATTTACGACAAAAATACCAGAATATTTACGATATATCTATATGCAGTCACAAAAAAAGTTTTATGTATTTACGCACCAAGTAGCAAAAATTAATCAATGTCTGAAAATCTAGAAATATGTAACGATAAATAATACCAAATGTTTTGAAATTTTGTCATCTACTTATAAGAAATAGAGAACAAACGCACAAACTTTGACCGTAGGTTGTCACCAAATGAAAAAGTTCAAAATAAAGACGTGTGCATGCATCTGATAATATGTTGTGGGCTATGCAAATTAGTTTTGCCTTCAACGAGTAACATTGTGCAAGGATTATAAAAATCAGAACTATTATAAAAATATATTTTAGGGAAAAAAAACTTCACTTGAAAATATCTTAATTATAAATCAAAAGATATCCACATGTGAAAAATTAAATGTGATTTTCCCATGGCGTGTCATCGCCCGTAGTGACAGACTAAAGAATCAAATTCGCGAAACTTCAGAAGTAACAATCGAAAATATTGGTAACTTCTCACATGTTGTGCTAAATTATTTTTCGAGTGGTTTTTGTACTCGTATAGCGGTTGAAGTTCCTTTGTTTTCGGAGTGTCTCACCGCCACGTGACGCTTAAAATCTTGAACACTCGACAACTTTTTTTCGCATAATGAGCACGGATAATTCCTTTGATTTTCATGGATCAACCGGATGTGGATTTGTAAGTTCGATCTCCGAAAGGAAGTCGTAGGACAAAATTGACACTTGAAACTCTCTCGGGCCGATTTTTCAAGGTGTATCGTCTGTAAATATTGGGACATACATTGGTCTGATTTGAATTTTTAAAGAAGAGACTACCCGCTATAAGCTTGGCGTGTAAAAATTAAAAAATACTTTTCAGGGTCATTTACTCTCGGATAAAATATTTACCTGGTGACGATTTCGGGCCGCTTTGTGGGCAAATCTCCCCCCACAAATGGCACATTTATGAGGCTTCGCGTTCGTTTGGGTGGAACTGTGTCGCCCAAGGTCTGCCTTCGTTTTGAATTTTTTCTCGCAAACGGTGCACCGAAATCGGACAGGATTCTCCGAATGCTGAGTTCTGTAGTGTTTTGCAACTTTGGATTTGCTTAGGTAGGATTTCTCACAACCGGGGAACGTACACGGGAAACGGGGTCGTTCCTTCTTCGTGCTGTGGACAGCTTCAACATCGTTGGGTAAATTTGTGGTTGAGGAAGACGCCTGGTGGGCAATGTCACCTTTGGGTCGCTCCTGGTTAGTGTGGAGATTTTCTATGTGTGTGCATAAGGTAGACGGACTTTTGCTGCAAATCTAAACGAGAGGATTTTAAGTAAGAGATAAATAAAAATAAAATTAGCGACCATCCCCTAGATTTAATAATTCCTCACCTCACATTTCGCCTTCTTGTCGGAGTCATGCGTGACGGGGCGCTGAGGAGCACAATTCTTATCAGATTCGACCGTTTTTGAGCACTTGCGACCTTCTCGATTCATCCCAGGCTTAAAACCCATCTAGATTTGTGGACGTTGGAAATTGTGAAATCTGTTTTAATTTTACAAGTCGAACCGCTCACCTTGCGTTTCACCTTGGCTTCGGGAGCCTGTGTGGTGAGATCTATGGGAACGTGAATGTTTTGGAACTCTTGAGACATTCTCTATCCATCTCGGGCTGAAGATCAATCTGGATTCTGGGTTTGAGTATGTACTTGTAAGTTTGATTACAAACGGCGAGTTTAATCTACAATATATATGAATGAATGAATGAACGCTTTATTATACTGGCTTATTAGTACAAGAAATACAAAATTTTATGCTTAACACTAGAGAAGGAGGCTCTAAATTAAACATTTTAACAAATTAAAGTAACTTACTTGCCTAGTTTCGTCAGTTTACATCCTCTCTAAGCCAATACTTCTACCAACAAATTAATAATTTAGCAAGATGAACAAACATAACCATCTCGCAGCTCTAAGGAACGCGACAAAGTTGGTTGCATACCAAGTCTGGTTAAGTTGTAAATTTAGATACAATACTTGTAATTATTACAATTCCAAATCATTAGCCAATTATAATTTATGTCAACTTAAGCTTACTTACTTAAAACTATTTTTGTTGGAAAAATTGCACCAAAAAACCAACCTAATTTTGAAATACAAACCAATTTTGATTCCCCAACCAACCGAGTGGACAGGCAAAAGCCACGTGGTAATTCTAATTTTCTAAAATAAAGATTTAAAATGCAATTTTTTGGCTGAAATAGTTGTTCAGCTTGACGATGAGGGATTTTCACACATTTCCAATTATAATCGAAGATATTACCAATTAAATTTATTAAAATTAGAATAAAAATTAAATAAATTTAGAGGAGCTCGTGCACGAGCAAATCCTCCTCGGTTGGCGCGCTGACGGGGAATGAATATATATTTCCGAGTTTGTTAACAAAGTGTTAAACAAGTGTGTTAAAATGGTTTTATTTTGGTCACTTCAGTCGTGGCAGTGCCCAGAGGAAGAATGCGTGTTAAATAAAAGGAGTTATGGGTTGCGTGGTATGAAAAAGGTTGACTTTTTAAGTTAACTACAACCACAAGGTGTGTAACTGAAGGAGAAATGCTTATTACCATCCATTGGACCAAAATAACTTGTCAATGCTTTAAATAAAATGTATGTACGTATCTTAACTTTAAATAGAGTCAGGAAACAAGGAGTCAGTGCAATGTGGAAAAGTTTATAGTGATATGCATATGTACGTATGTAAACACGTACCATACAATTCAGTGGGTGGCAATGAATTTCATATGTATGTACATACATATGGCAATGAAAAATCGCTAAAATATGCATTTAACGTTTACGACAAAAACGTCAAAATATGTACGAAATGCGTGCATTTGCTTTCTGAAAAAATATCTAAAAGATTTATTCGCTTTTCAAGTTATACATGTAGCATATAAAAACATTTAAAACATTTAACATTAAACACCTAGAAGTATGTTACAATAGGTAAAACTGTATTGAAATATTTGCGACCTAGGTATAAGAGTTAGAAAAAATAGTTTGATAGTAGGTCGTCATCATTGAAAAATTTGAAGAATAACAGATATACGAATATGTTGTAACGAATGTCGTGAGCTAAATAAATTGTTTTTCCTTCAGCGAGTAACATTGTGCTGTCCAAGGGATTATAAAAATCAGAAGTTTTGAACTAATATATAAAAATACATCTTTCAAAGAAAACAAATTTCGATTTAGAATATCTGAAATATAAATTAAAAGATACCAACATGTGTCCAACGAAAATTTAAATACCATTTTCCCGTAGGGACAGATTAAACGGTTAAATCCGCCAAACTTCCTGCCGCAGAAGTAACATTCGAATGTTTACGTCTCACGTGTCGCTCTAACTTAACCTTCACGTGGCTTTTGTACTCGCATTTGTCGCAGTGGTGAGACTCTTTGTAACCGGAGTGTTTCGCTTCCACGTGTCGCTTCAAACCTTGAGAGCTCGCGCACTTTTTTTCGCAATCTGGGCACGGATAAGTCCTCTCCTTTTCATGCGTAACTCGGATGTGGCGTTGTAGGTCATATTTCCAGGAGAAAGTTTTACGACAAAGGTCGCACTTGAAAATCTCTCGGCTCGATATTCCCAAGTGCGTCGTCGAAATAAAATGTGGCGGCATGATTTAATTTTCTAAATAAGAAATTAACCGCTAAAAGCTTTCTGTGTTATAAATCTCTTATTTAAGAAATCATGCCGCAACTTCTTGGGTGATTTATTCCTGGATAAAATATGTACTTACCTCGTGACTCTTCAAATTTCCGAGATGTCTGAAACTCATTCCACAAGTGGCACACTTATGAGGCTTCTCAGTCGTGTGGATGGGGACGTGACTCTTAAGCTGATCCCGCCTTTTGAATTTTTTCCCGCAAAGGGTGCACGGAAATCGGACCGGATTCTCGGCATGATCAATTTTCACGTGGCGTGAAACGTGTTGCTTGTTCAGGTAGGTTTTCTCACAACCAGGAGACGTGCATGGAAAACGGGATCGTTCCTCCGTGCTGTGGTCGGGTTTAGTATTATTCGTTATATTTGTAGTGGAGAAACACATCTGGGGGGCAATGTCACATTTGGGTCGCTCGTTTGCCATGTGTGTGCGTAAGGCAGACGGGCTTTTGTTGCAAATCTAAACGAGAGGTTTATAAGTATATAAAAATAAAATTCGTCCATAATATCATCTTCTAAATTTAATAATTCCTCACCTCGCATTTCACCTTCGTGTCGGAAGCCTGCTTGGTGAGATCTAGGGGACTTGTTGTTAACGTTTTGGAACTCTTGGGACATTCTCGATTCATTCCAGGCTTAAGATCCATTTGGATTCTGGTTTTGTGTATCTATTTACTTGTCCAAAACTTTGAGTACAAACGGCGAGTTTAATCTGCAAATATGTATTTCTGAGTTTGTTAACAAAGTGTTAAATAAGTGTTTTAAAATGGTTTTATTTTGGTCACTTCAGTCGTGGCAGGGCTCAGAGGAAGAATGCATTATAATCAAATCGAATTATTACGGCGGAGTAAACTGGTCACTATCGTCTAAATCATGACCAACTAGGTCTATTTAAGAATTCCAAACGATAATTTGGGATGATCTGCTAATCAAACTTAACCAAGAAGGAATTTTGTATTCCAACAATGTAGTGACGCCAACCAAATTAACATTTTTGGACACCGAGGTGCCCATTTAAAAAAAAGTAAGTAATAATCGGGTCAAATTTATAGTGCTAAAAAATTTATTTTCTTCCGACCAAAGGAATAATTTTCCCAAACATCAAAATTTGCAGCCAATAGATTTTTGCAATAATCTAACCCAGACTAAAAATAAAACATTTCTTCATAAAAAATGGTAGAGTAAACTGAAAATAAAATTACAAGCACAATGAAACACATTTGCATAGAATTTGTTTTTACTTTTCGAGAGTATGAACTCGACTACAATGTCTGACCAATGCTGGGAAACTGGCAAACAGCTTTTTGCAAAAGTAACACTCGTGCCTCTTCGTAGCATTGTGGCGTTGCTTTAAATTGAATTTTGAGTGGCTCTTGTACTCGCATTTGTCGCAGGAATGAATCTTCTCCTTGCTCGCAGCATGTTTCATCGCCACGTGACGCTTCAAATTCGATGAGATGGAGAATCTTCTCTTACAAAATGTACACGGATAATTCCTCCGATTTTCATGCAATACCCGAATATGACGTTGTAGGGCACTCCTACTTAAGAAGGCTTGAGGACAGACGTGACACTGTAACGTGTCTGGTGTAGTTTTCTGCAAATGCGTCACCTATGAAATTAATATTCACATTAGTAATTTTTCATCTACATAAGTAATTCTATCCACAACATGCTAATTTACCTCGTGAATTTTCATGGATCCCTTCGGGGTGCTGTGGACAGCTTTAACGTCCAGCCGTAACCCGACCAATTTGGAGAAGACTCCATGACACGTGTCACAACTGGGTTGTTCCCGCGTGCTGTGAATACGCGGATTTCCTGGACTCAAATTGTCTGATGTGATACATGGGTTAAACATGGTTACCCTGGGAGTTTCCCATCCGAGAGAGGTTGTCAAACAGGTTTGACCGACCCTGGGGTTCATGAATTTTTAAAAAATCCAAGCTTTAATAATCAAAATCCTATACATTTTTGTACATCATTTTAAGAAAATGTGTATAATGATTTCATAACACAATTTATATTCATATAAACTTCTCATCCTTGTGTAAAATTATGTATGTATATCAAAAACTAGGTGCTGAATACATGGGTAGCGACGCAAAATGGCAGAAACGCTACTGAGGGTGCTCTTGTAGCAATTTTGGAGAATAACGTTGGAGGGGTTCGTTTTTGGAATGCTGCAGGTAATTACGAATTTTATTGACAATTATCTTGTTTTCTTAATTTTGATTTGATTTTTGACAAGAAATGTACTTATATTTTTCTATTTAGACGAGTTGAAAAAAGTTCTCAGCATGGATTGTAGAATTGTATATTAATAGCTGATCATCATTTAAAGTAGACGGTAAATTCTTAAGGAAAATCCCTATCGATACGTTGTAGCTGATGAATATATACACTAAAGACCCTAATGTTTGCAAAAGCTATGCTAATACATAACTATATTTCTAACTCAAATTTTACTATGTTAATAAATAAATAGCATTATAAGTGCATTCGAAATTACTGATTTTATTTATATTATAAACAATTTAATATTTAGTACGTGGATAAACCTAGTGTTGCCCCGGCACTCTTAATCATGTCCCAATTTTTCTTTAATCAAGGCGTAACTTCTAGAAAATGAATCTTTGAATCGAATCGAATCTTTGAATTGAATCTTTTAAACTTATCAAATAATTGCCACCGTGCAATTTAATCCAAGCCAGGACATCTGCACCTCACGAATGACGAATGTTTCTTCAATTTGCAGATAGATAAGCTTCCGTCGGTCCTCGAAATAAGCTACGTATTCAATTCAACTGATTTTCGTCAACTTATCGAATTATTCTGTCAATTACTACCGAGGCGAATCCGTTTCCAGGGAATCGTATCTATGTATTTCGCCATTTATTTAGCTCCGTTAACGACACAAAATTAATACGTCCAATAATTATGTAGGACAAATGCAAACTTCAAGTTTGGACGTCTTGTCTTGCGAACAAATTGATATTCTCACGATTAATTGAATGCATGTATAACACAGAAGACACATTGAAGACAATTTCAGTAGTGGGTTTATTCGTATGGTGGACTTTAAGCTGGCCCATTTTATGCATAGCTACCTACATACATGTAAAAACTTAAAATTTACGACAAAAACTTCAAAATATCTACTACATACATGCCTTTCTGGAAAAATATCTAGAAGATTTATTCAATTTTCAAATCATAAATTGACTAGCGTATAAGCCCGTCTCCCGCCGGGCGAGCGAAAATAAGAGCTGGAAATATCTGTCGGCAATGGAAGTAAAAGATAAGTGGTAGAGTGACATTTCTGTGTGCTCGTGTCTGACTCCCACTCCACTTCCACTTCACTTCCATAGAAGTGACAAAACTCTGGATCCATCAACTCACTTCCACTTCACTTCCACTTCACTTCGACAGAAGTGACAAAACTCTGGATCCGTCAACTCACTTACACTTCACTTCCATTTCACTCCCACAGAAGTGGCGAAACTCTGAATCTAACTAATTTCCACTTCACTTCGCAGTGAAATAACCTCCCAGCATAGCTACTATTCGACAACCACTCCCAGATAAGCACCATCAGACAACCACTCCCAGATAAGCACCATCAGGCAACCACTCCCAGATAAGCACCATCAGACAACCACTCCCAGATAAGCACCATCAGGCAACCACTCCCAGATAAGCACCATCAGACAACCACTCCCAGATAAGCACCATCAGACAACCACTCCCAGATAAGCACCATCAGGCAACCACTCCCAGATAAGCACCATCAGACAACCACTCCCAGATAAGCACCATCAGGCAACCACTCCCAGATAAGCACCATCAGGCAACCACTCCCAGATAAGCACCATCAGACAACCACTCCCAGATAAGCACCATCAGGCAACCACTCCCAGATAAGCACCATCAGACAACATCTCCCAGATAAGCACCATCAGGCAACCACTCCCAGATAAGCACCATCAGACAACCACTCCCAGATAAGCACCATCAGACAACCACTCCCAGATAAGCACCATCAGACAACCACTCCCAGATAAGCACCATCAGACAACCACTCCCAGATAAGCACCATCAGGCAACCACTCCCAGATAAGCACCATCAGACAACATCTCCCAGATAAGCACCATCAGGCAACCACTCCCAGATAAGCACCATCAGACAACCACTCCCAGATAAGCACCATCAGACAACCACTCCCAGATAAGCACCATCAGGCAACCACTCCCAGATAACTACCATCAGACAACCACTCCCAGATAAGCACCATCAGACAACCACTCCCAGATAAGCACCATCAGACAACATCTCCCAGATAAGCACCATCAGGCAACCACTCCCAGATAAGCACCATCAGACAACATCTCCCAGATAAGCACCATCAGGCAACCACTCCCAGATAAGCACCATCAGACAACCACTCCCAGACAACCCCCAAAGATAACTACCATCAGGCGTTTAATTTTTTGAATTTCATGTATTTTGAATTTTCGCGCCATTCGAAACTCGACTTTCTCTACTTTCACTTCCGTTGCGGAAAATTTACTTTCACTTCCGTCCCGGACAGACATTTCCAGCTTATAAGATAGATAACTATTTAAATGTATGAAAACTTCCTTCCCCAGGTCAACAATTTAATGTTTACGACAAAACGTCAAAATATTTACGAAGTACATGTATTTGATTCTGAAGAAATATTCAAAAGATTTATTCGCTTTTCAAGTAATAGATACGTAGCGTAAACATTAATAACTATTAATAAATGTATAAAAATCTAGAAATATGTAACAATAGGTAAAATTGTATTGAAATATTTGTGACCTATGTATAAGAGTTAGAAAACATGCGCACATATTTTGATAGAGTAGGTCGTCATCAAATGAAAAAATTTAAAACAGTATGTAAGAAATATATATATCCAAGTAGTTTATGACATCTTTCCATCCACTCATCAATGATAAAAATATTGTGAAAGGTTGCAAATACATAAATATCTGGTAATATGTCGCGAGCTAAATACATCAATTGTTTTGCCTTCAACAAATAACATTGTGCTATCTAGGGGATTATAAAAATCAGAGTTTTGAACTAATATAAAAAAATGCATCTTTCACAGAAAACAAATTTCGCTTGAAAATATCTTAATCATAAATTAAAAGATAGCAACATGTGACCAACTAAAATTTAAATGTTACTGTTCCATGGTATGCATTTTCCCTAAGTGACGGATTAAACGGTAAAATTCGCCAAACTTCCTGCCGCAGAAGAATTCGCAGTATGTTTAGCTCTCACATGTTGCTCTAAATTATACTTCGCGTGGGTTTTGTACTCGCATTTTTCGCAGGCCTGAAGCTCGTTGCCTTTGGGGTGCATCGCTTCTACGTGTCGCTGCAAACCTTGAGAGTTCGCCCACTTTTTTCCGCAATATGAGCACGGATACTTCCTCTGCTTTCCATGCGTAATGCGGATGTGGCGTTGTAAGTTATGTTTCCGGGTGAAAGTAGAAGGACAAAGGTTGCAGTCGAAACTTTCCCGGCTCGATTTTTCCAAGTGTGTCGTCTGCAAAGAAATATGCAGCGGCATGATTTGATTTTTTTAAAAAGAAACAGTCCGCAATAAGCTTTTTGTGTTATAAATCTCTAATTTAAAAATTAAAACCAGAACTTCTTGAGTCATTTATTCCCAGATAAAATATTTATTTACCTCGTGACGTTGCATGTTTCCCATCTGGGAGAAACTCCTTCCACAAGTGGTACACTTAAAGGGCTTCTCGTTCGTATGGGTGGAACTGTGTTTCGTAAGATCTGATATCGTTTTGAATTCTTTTCTGCAATCGGTGCACGGAAATCTGACCGGATTATCCGAATGATGAATTTTTTTGTGTCTTGTAACTTCGTGTTTGCTCAGGTAGGATTTTTTACAACCGGGGGACGTACATGGGAAACGAGGTCGTTCCGGGGTCGGGGGTCGTTCCGGGGTCGGGGGTCGTTCCCCCGTGCTGTGGACGGCTTTAGTATCCTTCGGTAAATTTGTGGTGGAGGAACACATCTGGTGGGAAACGTCGCTACTTTGTTGTTCCCCGTTGGTGTGGAATGTCTTCACGTGATCGCATGAGGTAGACGGGCTTTTGCTGCAAATCTAAATGAGAGGTTTATAAGATAAGTAAAAATAAAATTAGCCTACATATTATAAATGTAATCCCTCACCTCACATGGCACGTTCGTGTCGGGGTCATGCGTGACGGGACGCTGAGCACCGGGTTCGACCGTTTTTGAGCATTTGGGGCGTTCTCGATTCATCTCGGGCTTAAAATCCATCTTGATTCTGATTGTGAGTATGTAGATATTTCCTGGTCCAAAACTTTGAGTTCAAACGGGAAGATCTTAATCTGCAAATATATTTCCGAGTTATTAACAAAGTGTTAATTACGTAGGTATTATTATTTTTTCTTTTTTAAATAAGTGTAGTAAAATGGATTTCACATTAGTGGTTTTATTTTGGTCACTTCAGTCGTGGCAGGGCTCAGAGGAAGAATGCGTTTTAAATTGAATGAGCGGTGGGTTGCGTGGTATGAAAAGGTTGGTCTTTTTAAAGTACAGCCACCATGGGTTCAACTGAAAGAAAAGTGGTTATTAATCTCCTTTGGGCTAAAATAGTCAATGCTTTAAATCAAATATATGCTATCTTTACTTTAAATAGAAAGGTAACAAGGAGTGAGAACAGTGGGGAAAAGTTTATAGTGATAACTGGATATGTACGTCACGAAGTGCAGTGGACGGTGTCCATGTCAAATGGGGTAAGTTTTGGCAATTGGATTTTAGATTTTTGAATTTCCATAAAAAATATGCCATATCTGTGGATTTGAAATTATGAAGTCACCCTTTTTTATCCTCTTAGGAGGTTTATCTGTACGGTACCAAATTTTGGTACGCTGTAAGTACTTAGGAAGTAACCGTGAATGAATGTATGCACCAAAAATCGCTAAAATATGTATCTAATATTTACAAAAAAACGTTAAAAGATCTACTAAATACGTGTACCTCTAAAAAAATATATAAAAGATTTATTGACCTTTCCACAAATTTGTAGCGTAAACATTAAAAACTATTTAACTGTATGGAAACTTAGAAACAATAAGTAAAACTGTACTGAAATATTTGTGACCTATGTATAAGAGTTAGATAATATATGTACGCGCATAGTTTGATAGTAGGTCGTCATCAAATGAAAAAGTTGAAAATTAACAAATAGTACATCAACTGATAATATATCGTGAGCTAAATAAATTGTTTTTCCTTCAGCGAGAAACATTATGCTGTTCAAAGGATTATCAAAATCAGAAGTTTTGAACTAATATAAAAAAAGTACATCCTTCGAGGAAAACACGTTTTACTTGAAAATATCTTAATCATAAATTAAAAGATACCAACATGTGACCAATGACAACTTAAATGTTTCTGTTCCATGGTATGCATTTTCCCGTAGTGACGGGTTAATTGGTTAAATTCGCAAAACTTCCTGTCGCAGAAGGAATCGCAATATGTTTATTAGTTCTCACGTGTTGCTCTAAATTATACTTCGTGTGGCTTTTGTACTCGCATTTGTCGCAGTAGTAAATTTTTTCAAAATCTGAGTGTCTCGCTTCCACGTGACGCTCCAATTCTTGAACGCTCGCCGACTTTTTTCCGCAATGTGGGCACAGATAATTCTTCTCATTTTCATGCTTAACTCGGATGTGGTATTTTAAGTTTTGTTTCCAGTTGAAAGTTTTACGACAAAGGTTGCACTTGAAACTCTTCCGGCTCGCTTTTTCCAAGTGTGTCGTCTGTAAATAAAATGCATCGGCTTGCTTTGATTTTTTAAAAAAACAAACAACCCGCTATATAATATGTAAGCTTTTTGTGTTATAAATCTCTTATTAAAAAATCAAACCACAACTTCTTGGGTCATTTATTCCTAGAGAAAACATTTATTTACCTTGTGACGTTGCATGGTTCTCCTGCCCGTGAAACTTCTCCCACAAGTGGCACACTTAAATGGCTTCTCGTTTGTATGGGTGTAACTGTGTCGCCCAAGATGTGACATCGTTTTGAACTCTTTCCTGCAAACGGTGCACGTAAATCGGACTGGATTCTCCGAATGCTCAATTTTTTGGTGTCTTGTGACTTTGTATTTGCTCAGGTAGGATTTTTCGCAGCCGGAAATCGTACATGTGAAACGGGGTCCTTGCTCCGTGCTGTGGACGGCTTTAATATCGTTTGGTATATTTGTAGTTGAGAAAGACGCCTGGTCGCAACTTTGTTGTTCCCCGTTGGTTTGGAATGTCTTCACGTGATCGCATGAGGTAGACGGTGTTTTACTGCAAATCTAAACAAGAGGTTTCTAAGATAAGTAAGAATGAAATAAGCGTCCATTTTCTAAATTTAATTCCTCACCTGGCATTTCACCTTCGCGTCGGGATCCTGCGTGGCGAGATCTGTGGGAAGGTTCGCGTTTGTTGTTAACGATTTTAAACTCTTGGGATATTCTCCAGTCACCTCGGGCTTAAAATCCATCTTGATTCTGAAAGTGAGTATGCAGATATTTACTTGTCCACAACTTTGAGTACAAACAGCAAGTTTAATCTGCAAATATATGTTTCCGAGTAACAATTTGTGAAATAAGTGTGTTAAATTGTTTTATTTTGGGCACTTCAGTCGTGGCAGTTCTCAGAGGAAGAATGTGTGTTAAATAAACCGTCACAACGAATGTAACCAAGGGGTGAAAGAAGTGTGTTATCCGTATTTCAATTCAAATTGATGCATGTATGCAATTTGACCTTTAAATGACATTTCATGACCTTTTGACCTTGATGGGTGTGACCTACAGTGCCCATCTTCGAACTCGTCCTCTCTATTGACGTTAGGAGTTTACGTTCAAAATTTCAAGTGTCTATGTCTTTTCGTTCAAAAGTTATCGGAGCTACGGACAGACAGACGGACGGACGGACGGACGGACGGACAGACAGACGGACATAACGATCTTATAAAGGGCTTTCACCCCTTAATAAAATGAGTGGTGGGTTGCGTGGTATGAAAAGGTTGCCTTTTTTTAATTACAGTGGCCAGATGTAAAACTGAGGGAAAAATGGTTATTAAACTCCTTTGGACCAAAATAATCAACACTTTAAATCAAATATATGTAGACTATTTATCTTTGCTTTAAATAGAAAGGTTACAAGGAGTCAGTCCAGTGTGGAAAAGTTTATTATAAATGATACATACCTGGAAATGCGTGTCACGAATTGCAGATGTATTTACATATTAGATTCGCTGCATTTTTTTTGTAAAATGGCTCTCTAATGGTACACCCATAGCAAACTTGTATTAAACAGATCACTAGAGTACGTATGTGACACTACCGGCACGGTAGTAACATATGTACATTCCTGTTTCGTAATGTTTTGGTAATGAAAAATTTACCACTCAAGAACTAACTAAATATGTACTACCAGTCCGGCCAGAAGCTATTACCAAATCAATACTCTACCATCAATACTCTACTCAATCAATGACTCTACCAGATTTTTAACATTGTATCCATCGTAACACTGTAACTCCATCAATGTAGAAAATTAAACTGTGAAAGCTCATTCCCACAAACTTATTTGTGATTGCTTATTGACATCAGGGACAGTAAATGGGTTTATGTGAATGGTGGACTTTAAGCCGGCTTTCCAATTTTATTCCTGGTTACAGTGGGCAGATATCCACAAAAAATCGCTAAAATATGCATCTAATATTTACGACAAAAACGTCAAAATAATTACTAAATACATGAACCTCTGAAAACATATCTAAAACATTTATTCACTTTTCGAGCAATATGTAGCGTAAAAATTAATAACTGTTTAAATATATGAAAACTTAGAAACATGTAATCATAGGTAAAACTGTATTGAAATATCTGTGACATATAAGAGTTAGAAAACATACGCACATACATATTTTGATAGTAGGTCGTCATCAAATGAAAAAATTGAAAATTAACAAATATATATCTGATATGTCGTGAGCTAAATAAATTGTTTTTTATTCAGAGGGTAACATTGTTCTGGCCAAGGAATTCTAAAAATCAGAATTTTTGAACTAATATAAAATACATCTTTCAGGGGGAAAAAATTCGCTTGAAAATATCTTAATCATAAATTAAAAGATATCAACATGTGACCAACTAAAACTTAAATGTTACCGTTCCATGGTATGCATTTTCCTATAGTGGCGGACTAAACGGTTAAATTCGCCAAACTTCCTGCCGCAGAAGGATTCGCAATATGTTTAATTCTCACATGTCGCTCTAAATAAAACTTCACGTGGCTTTTATACTCGCATTTGTCGCAGTGGTGATACCTTTTGTAATCGGAGTGTCTCGCTTCCACGTGACGCTTCAAACCTTGAACGCTCGCCCACTTTTTTTCGCAATATGAGCACGGATAATTCTTCCCCTTTCCATGCGCAACTCGGATGTGGTATTTTAAGCTATGTAAGCTATGTTTCCGGGAGGTAGTTTCAGGACAAAGGTTGCACTTGAAGATCTCTCGGCTCGATTTTTCCAAGTGTGTCCACTGGAAATAAAATGCGGCGGCATGATTTGATTTTTAAATAGTTAAGAGACTGCCCACTATAAGCCTTACGTGTAATAAAAAGTGTCTTATTTAAAAATCAAACCAAAACTTGAGTCATTTATTCCCGTATAAAATAATTATTTACCTCGTGGCGTTTCATGCTTCCCACCTGCGCGAAACTCCTCCCACAAGTGGTACACTTATGAGGCTTCTCTTTCGTGTGGGTTAGATTGTGTGTTCTAAGATGTGACATCCTTTTGAACTTCTTCCCGCAAACGGTGCACGGATATCGGGCAGGATTTACTGAATGCTGAATTTTTTTGTGTCTCGTAACTTGGTATTTGCTCAGGTAGGATTTATTGCAACCGAGGAACGTACATGGAAAACGGAATCGTTCTCCCGTGCTGTGGACGGCTTTAGTATCGTTCTGTAAATTTGTAGTTGAGAAAGACGCCTGGTCGCAACTTTGTTGCTCCTCGTTGGTGTGGAAGGTCTTCACGTGATCGGATAAGGTAGACGGGCTTTTGTTGCAAATCTAAACGAGAGATTTATAAGATAAGTGAAGATAAAATTAGCGTCCATCTTATAAATTTAATTCCTTACCTCACATGGCATCTTCGTGTAGGGGTCATGCGTGATCACGGGACGCTGGTCACAATTCGTATCAGCCTCGAACGTTAATGGGCCCTTTGGATCTTCTCGATTCGTCCCAGGATGAGTCCAATTATAGTCCATCTGGATTCTGGGTGTGAGTATGGATTTGCTTGTCCAAACCTTTGACTACACAAAGTGTTTAATCTGTAAATTTATTTCCGAGCTTGTTAACAAAGTGTTGAATAAATAGGTCAGTGTTTTAAAATGGGTTTCACATTAGTGGTTTTATTTTGGTCACTTCAGTCTCAGTTCTCAGAGGAAGAATGCATGTTAAATGCTGATAAAATGAGAAGTGTGTTGCATGGTATGAAAAGGTTGTCTTTTTTAAATGACATCAACCATACATATGTACAACTGAAGGAAAGATGGTTAGTAAAATGCTTTGAACCAAAATAACCAATGCATTAGATAAAATATACGTACACTATCTTTACTTTGAATAGAAAGGTTCCAAGCAGTCACTGCAGTGTGGAAAAGTTTACAGTGATACCTGGAAATGTGTGTGATTGGAAAGCTTTTCTAATCCATCGTAACATTGTTCCATCACGATAGAAAGTCAAACTGTTAAAGCCCATTCCCACAATTCAACTTATTAGCGAAAGGGTGACGCACGAGGTGTAATCTTAGATTTGCCAAATTTTGTTGTACATATTTGTTTTTTTAGTAGCTCGCATCAGGGGTGTCAAAATTTTGTACTTCTCATTATTTACCACTTTTTGCCGATTTTTACCGTTATATTAATTTTTCACATCTGATCATTTTACCGATTTTTACCATTTTATCAATTTTTGACAATTTATTCCCGGATAAAATATTTATTTACCTCGTGGCGTTTCATGCTTCCCACCTGCGCGAAACTTCTCCCACAAGTGGCACACTTATGAGCATACCGCGGAAAAATATTTTTTTATCCTACCCTACTCATGTTGAGCTCAACACGAGTAGGGTAGGATAAAAAAATATTTGTCCGGGGTATGCTTATGAGGCTTCGCGTTCGTATGGGTGAAATTGTGTTTTCTAAGATCTGACATCCTTTTGAACTGTTTCCCGCAAACGGAGCACGGGAATCGGACCGGATTCTTCGAATGCTCAATTTTATGGTGTTCCGTAACTTGGTATTTGCTCAGGTAGGATTTTTTGCAGCCGGAGAACGTACATGGGAAACGGGGTCGTTCCCCCGTGCTGTGGACGGCTTTGATATCGTTCGGTAAATTTGTAGTTAAAAAAGACGCCTGGTGGCAAATGTCGCAACGTGGTTGCTCCCCGTTGGTATAGAATGTCATCGTGTGATCGCATGAGGGCTTTTGTTGCAAATCTAAACGAGAGGTTTGTATGTAAGATAAGTGAAGATAAGTGAAGTAAAATTAGCGTCCATCTTCTAAATTTAATTCCTTACCTCACATGGCACCTTCGTGTAGGGGTCATGCGTGATGACGGGACGCTGGTCACAATTCGTATCATCCTCGAACGTTTCTGGGCCCTTTGGATGTTCTCGATTCATCCCAGGATACAAATTAAAGTCCATCTGGATTCTTGGTGTGAGTATGTAGATATTTCCTCGTCCAAAACTTTCAGTACAAACGGCTAGAGTTTAATCTGTAAATTTATTTCCGAGTTTGTCAACAAAGTGTTGAATAAATAGGTAAGTGTGGTAAAATGGGTATCACATTAGTAGTTTTATTTTGGTCACTTGAGTCGTTGCAGTGCCCAGAGGAAGAATGTGTGTAAAACTTAAATGAGTGGTAGGTTGCGTTGTGTCCAAAGGTTGACTTCTTAAAATAACAACCACTGGCTGAAAGCATAGATCGGAGTACTCCGGGCTTGGAGTACGTACTCCGGCCTCCGGAGGCCGAGTACGCAGTTTTTTCTGGAGGCCGGAGTACGCGGAGGCCGGAGTACACGTGGCCAGCCGGAGGCCGGAGTACGCATGGCCGGCCGGAGGCCGGAGTACGCAAAATTTCCGATCGCATAGATAGGAGAATTCCGGGCTTGGAGTACGTACTCCGGCCTCCGGAGGCCGGAGTACGCGACTTTTTCTGGAGGCCGGAGTACGCATGGCCGGCCGGAGGCCGGAGTACGCAAAATATCCGATCTATGGCTGGAAGTGTGCAACTGGAGAAAAAATGATTATGTAGTAAACCTTTTGGACAAAAATAACCTATGCTTTGCATCAAATGTACGCGATCTTTGCTTTAAATCGAGGTTACAAGGAGTCAGTGCAGTATGGAAAAGTTTATTATGCATGATACATACACTCACCGGAACAATTACTTGGCAGAAAGAACGACCTGTACTGAAATGCATATTCCGAGAAAAGTTCAAGAGATTTTTGGGTGATTATTTTTGTGATTAGTAGATAAAGAAATGACATACCAAAATACCAATTTCGAAAAAAAAAATTTCAGTGGGGTAAACCAAGATTTTCCCACCAGCAGTTAAAATCAATCCCGGAACAATTATTTGGCATTTTCGTGTATCGAACGAAAAAATAGTTATTTCGAGTTGGTAAGCAATTTTTAAATTTTAAATAGCATTGGCTATGGGGCCCGTCAACAGTGTCCAAAATTTCTGGGACCCGGTTTTATGGACCGGCGTTACTAAATAGTTGTATTTACTCTCATTAGACGATAAAACCGGGTCCCAAAAATTTTGGTCTCTGTTGATGGGCCCCATAGCAAACGCACGCCATATGATGATTTTACCGTTTGACATGGGGGGCTTCTTCCTAGTTCGGAAAATTTTTATCGGTCAGTCTCATCAGGTTTTTCTGATCAGCTGAGGTGTCAGTTTGATTTCCATGTTGAGTTTCGATATGCGAAATTGAAACTTTCGGGTTGAGCATGATGTTCTTGACAATGGCACACGCCTCCGTCGAGGGAAATAATGGCTCTTGGTCTCTTCCGAGCTTATTTAAATCAACCTGGTGGATTAAGATTATGCAATTGTATACTACACTATTGTTGGATGTATTTTGTGCAGTTTTGAAATTTTGGTCTGCTGGTATCATCCCATACAAAGGATTTAATGGTAATGTGGTCCAATGACTCTCTCTTCGGCTTCGTTGGAGCTATCTGTTAAATGTCGGAATTGCGTAGAAATGAAGCAAAAAACATATTCTAGCTATTTAAAATTTAAAAATTGCTTACCAACTCGAAATAACTATTTTTTCGTTCAATACACGAAAATGCCAAATAATTGTTCCGGGATTGATTTTAACTGCTCGTGGGAAAATCTTGGTTAACCCCACTCAGGATTTTTTTTCGAAAATGAATTTATGGTATGACATTACCAGTAAGTTGATCTACTAATTGCAAAAAAACTTTCCCAAAAATCTCTTGAACTTTTCGAGGAATGTGCGTTTTAACTCACGTCGTTTCTTCTGCCAAATAATTGTTCCGGTGAGTGTACCTGGAAATGTGTGTCACGAACTGCAGATGTATCTACATATTTATATATTAGATTCACTGCATTTGTTGTAAAATGGCTTTCTAATGGTACACCCATAGCAAACTTGTTTTAGATCGCTACTGACCAAAGTACAAATGCGACACTATCGGCACGGTAATAACATGCATTCCTGTTTCGTAATGGTGTGGTAATGAAAAATTTGCCATTCAAGAACAAACTACATATGTACTACCAGTCCGGCAGGAAGCTGTTACCAAATCAATTCCAGTACGAAGTATGTGACTACCAGATTTTTAACCGTGTATCCATCGTAACATTGTAACTCCACCGCTGTAGAAAATTAAACTGAAAGCTGATTCCCACAATTTGAACTTATTCGTGTTGCTTACTGACATCAGGGTGACGCACAAGGTGTAATCTTAGATTTTCCAAAAATTTTTGTACAGGTAATTGTAGTACGTATTAATTCGAATTCAAATTTACAATTGAAGACTATTTCAGTAAATGGGTTTATGTGATTGGTGGACTTTAAGACGGCTTGCCTATTTTATTCCTAATTACAGAGGGCAGATATCCACATATTTATGAAAAATCGCTGAAATATGTATCTAATATTTACGACAAAAACGTCAAAATATTTACTAAATAAATACATGTACCTCTGAAAAAATATCTAAAAGATTTATTCACTTTTCGAGCAATATGTAACGTAAAAATTAATAACTATTTAAATATATGAAAACCTAGAAATATGCTACAATAGATAAAACTGTATTGAACAAGTGTGACCTATAAGAGTTAGAAAACATACGCAAATAGTAGGTCGTCATCGAACGAAAAAGTTGAAAATTTACAAATATATGTCTGAAAATATGTCGTGAGCTAAATAAATTGTTTTTTCTTCAGCCAGTAACATTGTTCTGTCCAAGGAATTATAAAAGTCAAAAGATTTACACTAACATAAAAAATGCATCTTTCAAGGTAAACAAACGCTTAAAAATTTCTTCAATATACATTAAAAGATACCAACATGTGACCAGCGAAAACTTACTTATTTAAGTGTTACTCTTCCATGCTATGCATTTTCCCGTAGTGACGAATTAAACGGTAAAATTCGCCAAGCCTCCTGCCGCAGAAGGATTCGCAATATGTTTAAGTCTCACGTGTAGCGCTAAAATACACTTCGCGTGGCTTTTGTACTCGCATTTGTCGCAGGAATAAATCTCCTCCTTGCTCAGGTAGGATTTTTTACCGTCGGGAAAAGTAGATTGTTCCACCGTGCTGTGGACGGCCTTAAGATCGTTCGGTAAATTTGTAGTTGAGAAAGACGCCTGGTCGCAACTTTGTTCTTCCCCGTTGGTGTGGAATGTCTTCACGTGATCGGATAAGGTAGACGGGCTTTTGCTGCAAATCTAAACGAGAGGTTTATAAGATAAGTAAATATAAAATTAGCGTCAATCTTCTAAATTTAATTGCTCACCTCACATTCCATCTTCGTGTCGGGGTCGTGCGTGACGTGACGATGACCACAATTCGTATCAGATTCGACCGTTTCTGGGCACTTTGGATCTTCTAGATTCCTCCCAGGATGAACCCAACTAAAGTCCATCTGGATTCTGTGTGTAAGTACGTATTTTCTTGTCAAAACCTTAACGGCGAGAGTTTAGTCTGAAAATATAATTCCGAGTTTGTTAACAAAGTTTTGAATAAATAAGTAAGTGTGTTAAAATGCGTTACTGGTTGTATTTTGGTCACTTGAGTCGTGGCAGTGGACAGAGGAAGAATGTGTGTTAAATTGAATGAGTGGCGGGTTGCGTGAGTGGTATGAAAAAAGGTTGATTTTTTTAAATTACAGCCACAATGGGTACAACTGAAAGAAAAGTGGTTATTAAAATCCTTTATACCGAAATAGTCAATGCTTAAATATACGCTATCTTTGCTCTAAATACTTAGAAAGGTTGCAAAGAGTCAGAGCAGAGAAATGTGGAAAAGTTTATGCATGATGATACCTGGAAATGTGCGTCACGAACTGCAGTCGTACTTATTTATTAGATTCGCTGCATTTCTTGAACTGTTTTGATTACAATCGTATGATTACTTTTTTAAATAATCTATCGCAACATTGTAATTCCATCGCGGTAGAACATCAAACTGGTAAAGCTAGTAAAGAATTACGCAAAACTTTGTTTATTAGATGAACATTTCCACATGAATATGTCCTATGGAATACCTTTTATGGATGGATGGATAAACACATGTGTATTTCGTATGTGCAGGCATGAATACATTGTACAAAAATATGTTTAACCGCAAATAACCCCCACCACCAGCGACCTCTTATGGCGAGTAGAATCAATAACTCGAGCTCCTCTCTTCCTATCCTAACACATGTTAAATAATTCTACTGTGATTTTTACAAAAAAATACAATTCTCGACCAATTTTGAAGATATTTTGATGTTCAATATCTCAAATTGTTCACGAGAGGATGCACTACAATTGCCTTAGACGATTTGTTGGAATCTTGTTTCCATCAAGTTCCACTACAAGTTTAAACTTTGCATTGGTGTAGAAATTATTAGAAACAAAAATCTAACAAACCGTCTAACAAAATTGTAGTGCATCCTCTTGTGAACAATTTAAGATGTTGAACATCAAAATATCTTCAAAATTGGTCGAGGATTGTATTTTTTTGTAAAAATCACGGCAGAGTTATATAGCATGTGTTAGGAGAGGCAGAGAAAAGCTCGCGTTTTGACTCGACTCGTGTTGCATCTCAATCGAATTTGCTGTTGTGCAGCTGCGCGCCATCTGCGGACGCTGCAGTCATCGAAAGTTAAAAGTCTTTGTCACTGGCAACGACTGGGGTAATTATGGTTTTCGCCGGCCTCCGTACCATGCACTGTTAAGCATATATTGGTTGTGGAGATATGCATGGTGTCAATTCATGTCCATTGAGATATAACGATTTTTATGTGAATGTTCAAATAAATGTGTACATAGTGGCTACATGTATGTATTTTCATAAATGTATGCATAAGATGATTCGCCAATGTCCGTCGAAAAACAAATTATTGTTTTTATTGGCACAGCAGCTTAGAAAAAGGTGAAGTCAAAGGCTAAAAAAAATTGGAGAACTATTTGCATATGTATGCAAATACTTTCCAGATAAAATTAAAACTAAACATATTTATTATCCTAGTTGAATTAATTGTATATTATGTATATTATGTATTTAGTTAAAAAACGATATCTATGTAAAACATTGCCTATTTGAAAATCTAGAAATATATAACAATAGATAAGAATGTTTAGAGATTTCTGTGATCTATCAGAGTTCTGGAACATACCTACAACGTTCGACCGTAGGTCGTCATCAAATAAAAAAAACTTGAACATAAATAAAATGTATCTGATAATATGCAGCCAATGTTCTGGGCTACATTGTTTAGCCTGCAGCAAGTGAACTGTAGGGCGGTAGCTCTAACCTTTAAACTAACAAAAATTCATACGTGGCAAACAAACTTCGCTTGAAAATATCCTAATTATAAATCAAAAGATGTCAACTTAAATGTTCCTTTTCCATGATTTCGCCAGTAGTGATGGACTAACAAATCAAATTCGCGAAACTTCCAAGTCACAATCGAAAGTATTCGCAATATGGTGATTTCTCACGTGTTGTGCTAAATCATGCTTCAAGTGGGCTTTGTACTCGCATTTATCGCAGGAATGAACCTCTTTGTTTTCCGAGTGTCTCGCCTCCACGTGACGCTTTAAACCGCGAACACTCGCCAACTTTTTTTCGCAATATGAGCACGAATAAGCTCTCCGATTTTCGTGCACAACTTCGATGTGGCGTTGTAAGTTACAGTTCCGGAAGGAAGTTACAGGACAAAGGTGACACTTGAAGATCTCCCGGCTAGATTTATCCAAGTGTGTCGTCTGTAAAGGAGTATGCAGCTATTGTAAAGTAAAAATCTGTGCGGGACGGAAAATTTCCCGCTTTGTGAACTAAGTGCATACTAAAAGAGGCCATCGTCTGAATTTCTCCGTCCCAGAGAGATTCCTACTTTGCTATGCTTGTAAAAGTCTCTCAATTAAAAAATGAAACCAGAACCTTTTGGGATATTTATTCCCTGATAAATATTTACCTCATGACGGATCAAGACAGATTTTTGGGCGAAATTCCCCCCACAAGTGGCACACTTAAACGGTTTCACGTTCGCATGGGTGGATCTGTGATTCCCAAGATTTGACATCGTTTTGAATTCTTTCTCGCAAAGGGTGCACCGAAATCGGACCGGATTCTCGACATGGTCAGTTTTCACGTGCAGCGAAATATGTCTCTTGTTTTTGTAGGTTTTCTCACAACCGGGAATCGTGCATGGGAAACGGGGTGGTTCCCCCGTGCTGTGGATGGTTTCAACATCGTTGGGTAAATTTGTAGTGGAGGAGCAAACCTGGTCACTATTGTCGCAACTGGTGGCGTGGATTGCTTTCATGTTGGCGGGTAAGGTAGAAATAGGGGTTTCCGAAATATTGCTGTGATTCTAAACCAGAGTTTTTAAGATAGGTAAAAAATAAAATTAGCGTCCATCTTCTAAATTTAGATAATTCCTCACCTCAGGATTCACATTCGCGTCGAGGTCATGCGCGACGGGACGCTGAGCATAATTCGTATCAAATTCGAATTCGAACATTTCTGACAACTCAGGGAATTCCCAATTCATTCCTAGGTCCAAACCATCTGGCCACTGTGAGTATGTGTTTATGTTTTTAATTGTCCAAACGGCGACTGTTTAATGTGCAAATATATATCCGACTTGGTTAACACAGTGTTAAATGAGTAAGTTTGGGTGTTAAAATGCGTGATAAATTATCTAGTTTTATTTTGGTCACTTCAGTAGTCCCAGTGCTCATGAGGAATAATGTTAATGTTAAATGACACGAGTGGTGGGTTGCATGGTATGACAAAGGTTGCCTTTTTAAATTACAGCTACCAGGTGTAAAACTGAAGGAAAAATGGTGATTAAACGGACCAAAATAACCAATGCTTTAAATCAAATATCCATTATCTTTGCTTTAAATACAGAGGTTATAAGAACTCAGTTCAGTGTGAATAGTTCATAGTGATACCTGGAAATGTATGTATACATACATTTCACAAATATGTAGTTGTATTTATTAGATTCGGTAGTAATGCAAATGATTCGATTGACGATTAAAATAAACCCTTACAAACGAATGTAAAAAAGTAGCGTCAGACCGATCGAAATTTCCTTTAAAGTGTCACCGTATCCGACAATTATTTATTTGTGACCCTTGACCCCGTCCTCAAGGTCATGAGGTCAAAAATATTAACGTCCCCAAAATCGTTGTAAAATTTCCTTTAAAATGACACCCCGTATGACAATTATATATTATGTTGACCCTTGACCTCGTCCGCAAGGTCATGAGGTCAAAAATATCAGCGTCTCCAAAACCACGGTCAAATTTCCTTAAAAATGACACCCCATATGACAATTATGCATTTTTTGACCTCTGACCTCGTCGCCAAGGTCATAAGGTCAAAAATATTAACGTCTTCGAATTCGCGGCGAAATTTCCTTTCAAATGATACCCCATATGATAATTAAAGTGAATTTAATTTTGGACCACACCCCCTGGCGCTGTGGGGTGTGGTCAGACTGACCCCATTTTCGAACTCGACCGAGAACTAAAAATTAGAAGCACAATGGCGAAAACAGGGTTTGATTATGTTGACTCGTTCTGGAGATATCCTGCTTACAGACGGACGGACGGACAGACGGACAGACGGACGGACAAAACGATCACAATAAGTAGCTGACGCTACTTAATAATTAAGTCGTTAACACGTTTTTCTTCTATTGAAGTATCTTAAACATATTAAATATCTTACAAAATTTTCATAGCTTTCTCAAACCTCCGATCCTGACTCCGATCCTGACCTCCGATCCTGACTCTCATACAGAGAGCCAAGTCACGTATATATGTACGTGAAATGAAAGGAATTTGCTCGGTGAGGGAATGTGGAAAGAAGGGAATATTACCTCTAAAGTAAGAACGAAATTTATATTGATTACATAAACATGGATAAAAACAAAATTCGGATAAATAAATAAAATGTGTATTTTGTGACAAAATCAAGCTTTTATTCCATCTATTAACGATATATTTCTGAGGACGTTTTCTTTGTGCATTTATATAAGTAGTTAGCTTACAAACGACTTGCGCATTTTAGGATAAGCCACATATTAAAAGCAGAATAATGGTGGGATAGAAAATTGTATTTCTTCCTGTTCCAGATGGTGTGGTGGGTGGAACATACGATTGGCAAATATCTTCCGGTTCGTAAATCTTGCTTATCTCGGGGTAACCCACCCTGAACTCGGCTGGTGCTTCCATATCCTTTAATCCGAAGCATTGTCCATCATGTAAACTGTTTCTTCGCTTATTTTCCATTTCCCGCTTGAACTCTTCCGTCCAGACAAACTTGTTAGCGAGAGAGTCTTCATAATCCCCTCGCAAATTGGCGGGCTCGATAATGTAAATGTCAGGTTGCCCGACCTTATCGACACTAAATTTAGGAATATTTATAGTTAGATTGGCCAAGAAAATTTTTACGATAAGTTCGGCAGGAAGAAATTAACTTGAACAAATTTTGCAAAATTATTTCTCCGTTTTAAAAACTGTGTAACTTTACAATATGATTTGAGTAAATTGATTCTGTACATTCAAAATCTTGGTTAGTTAGAGTAAACGTGTGTTATTTTTCGCAAAATATTGCAAAAAATAGTATGTATTTGAGGTCACTTATTGACTTGGCGGAAATCTACTTTGGCAAGTTTAAGATGTTTGATTGATTACGTTACAATCGTGCACGTGAAAACTTTATGAAAAATTTACTTACTACGTGTAATTCGTGATTCCCAAGTCCGCCAAGCTTTGTTCGACGTTATAGCTTGACGAGCAAATGTCCACGTTAATCTTGGGATAGTACCACATGAAGGCCTCGCACATTTCGTCCCTGGTCGACAAATCCCCAATGACGACCTGACCCTTTCGCCAGGAGGAGTCGTAGGTACATTCTGTGCAAAATAAAATTTACGAATTAGCACTAAATATGTAGACTAATTCGCATAAATCGACCCATTGCAAAATTTAATCTTTCTACTGTACATCGGAAATCAAAAGGTGTCAAGCAAAACTTGTTTAGGAACCAAAACGGAGACGAATGATCCTCGCAGATTTTTGTATATAGAAATGATGCATCTATTCCATGTTTAAAAATCTATCAAGTTACGCAAATTTAAGTCACTCGTCTCCTTTAGTTGCTCAACGACTAAATGTAGGTAATTTGGTTCTCACCATAAGTCATGTGATCCCCTGGAAACACGACGATCTCGCTGTTTAAGTGTTTATTTTGCTGAAAGTCGAAATCGTAGTGGTCATCGTAGTCGAGCCAGGGGAGTTCCTCGGTCCCCCTGAAATGACGAAGCTTCAACTTCCTGCCCGACAGATGGGAGTGCAGTAGCGAGTTGAAGACTTTGATGCCATCTTGCGGAAGTTTTTCTTGCGTACAGGAAGACGCACAGTGGCCCACGGTGACAAAACTGGTCGTGTTCGGGGGCACGGTGAGAGCTTGGTTGACCTGATGACCTACCATAAGAAGGCCGGCGTCATGTTCACTGTAAAATAATAGATTCGTCTGAGAAAAAATTAATGGATTATCCGAAATTGGAAGACTTTGGAAAATCGGTTTTAGATTTATCCGATTTTAGCTAAATAAATTTTGATCTTATCCGATTTTGACAAGGTGTTACAACTTTTAGTGAAAGCGATTTTTTCGATTGTTTTGATTTTCCAAAACATGTTTTAGACAAGATTGAATTTTATTTGGATGCCTATGACTTAATGAAACTGCTAATTGACTTCGGTTTTTACATACCGTATTTCATTCGTATAGTAGAAAGAGACTCCAGTTTCAAATCTTAAACCAGCAATTTCGTCGGGATTGTCGTAGTGAACCTCTAACATGTAGAAATATTCGCGATCAGTTTCTTCCTCTTCGCCGATTGGATACCCCGTATTCGGGGGGAAGGTCATTTTCTAGATGTGCATAAAAACGTAATTAGACATTTTTTTTATAAAATCCCCGTCAATTTTTTACTGAGTTTAGCCCATCAAAATTTGTCTTTCATATTTCTACTGTTCGTTCAAAAAATATAGCGACAAAATTAAGCCTTAATTTTTTCAAAAGGTTAACATCTGAGAGTCTATTAATCTGCCAGATAACCTCTCAGATTTCTTTGTCTCTACTTATTTTTGAACGAATGATAGGTGTGTATTTAAATGTCTCACCTTTCCTCCTTTAGCCCAAACGTATAAATATTCCTGGCAAAAGAAGGTTAAAAACGCCATCTGATTATCGGCAGGCGCATCTTGATCATACGGTACGTAGCAGTGATCCCCTTTGAAGCCAGTGTCAACTGTGTAATTTCTCAAGTAATCGCCAACAGGGGTGGAATTTAGGGGATTGTAGCAGTTGTAGAGAACAAAATGATGCGTATGCGCAAGTGCGGAGAGGGTAGGGACAAAGGCGTCAAACTAAAGAAGTAATATTTACATAGGTAAATTAAATTTCACTTTTGGCTTAAAATTTAAATTTAAATTTACCGCCACGATGTGATGCTTCCCCGCGAGTTGGGGTCCCTTATGGAAACTGCACCAGTAAGAGGTATCGTTTTGTGGCATCTCCATATCCAACGTCATCTTCCACTCGGTCGTTCTGCATACATCAGTGTAAAAATTTGTACAATTAATTTTGAAGTTTTTTTCCCAAATAATATGCAAATATGTGTATCAGTACATACTTTGTTAAGTCCACTTCCGGCATGGGAGCTCCCAATAAATTTACGGATTTGGTTCCCCTACTGCTAGAAGTGTGATATTCGATCTCATCCGAGGTACCCAGGGCCCAAATTAATCTGGTTGTGTCCATCTAAATAAATTATTTTTGAGGGTTAATAACATAAGTATTTACATGAAACATGAATCCACGTACATACATACATATTTAGAATTTATAAAATTTACGCTATTTTATTACCCCGATTGGATAATCTTGATCATCACAGGTGTTCAGAAGTCGAGAAAATTTGAGGTACGTACGATTGTAGAGAAGCCCTTTGAACTCTCTTGCCTCATGGAGCACCCAGTCGGAGTGCGTGTCTTGGATTGGTTTCGAAAATCCGGTGGCATAATTGTCCTGAAATTTCGAAAAATATTCATATTTATTTTGAAAATAGCTATAAAAATGGTTAATGGTTGGTTAAATTACATGAATCAATTTATTTCGAACAAATTATGATGCGATTTCATTACGCAAAGAACCAATTCACGTGTTCCTTTCTAACATTGTAAAGTCTGTAAATTGTCTAAACTTGCGGAGTTTTCCAAACTTTACAAATATTTCTAAGGAAAATTTAGCTTCAAAGTTTTTGTAAATATATGTATGTACTCAGATCCAGGAGGTCTTTTTATTTTGATAAACTTTGTAAAATCATTTTTCAAAACTTACAGATTTTATGAGTTACAAATGACTGCGTGAATTGCCCCAAAGATTAATTGTCCATATAAATTTTTGGCAGCATATTTTTATTGACTTACGGAAGAGTACGAACTTCCATTATCATGCACCCCCGCGATGAAAATATCCGCCCCGGTCATACTTCCGGTCGGCGAAATGCCAATTCCCACGTAACCATGAGTTTCCGCTTCTACTTCGAAGGTAATCGTTCCCTCGTCCGTGTTCACGGTCCAACCCAGCAGAACTCTTCCCTCATGATCTAATTGCTCCCAGTTTGAGGTTGTTCTTACATAACGGAGCGGATCTTGGTTGTCTTGGCGACCACGAAGCAATGACGTGGCTAAGGTCTGATCAAACTTGGCGAGAATGAGGAACACGGAAAAAATAGAGCAAAATAGAGTAAAATTGGACATTTTATTTATTTAATTGGTAAACGTGTGAAGTTATTAAATGCGGAGATAATAGTGACGAATGAACGAGGGAATTGAACGCCTTTTTATGGACAGGTTAAGTGTAAACGTCATGGATTTTGTTATCTTAATTAACTTTGGATTGATTAAGTGTATAATTATTTGATATTGGATGTACACTATTTGCATCGCAAAACTCAGGTTCAATAGTTACACGCTAAAAAATTGAGGGACGAATAAATTTGGAAAATGGATATCCATTTTTACACACAAAGTTTAATGAACTTATGTATGTATATCCAGTCGAAATTGAGATTTTCGATGCGTACATATAATTGAAATACAGATAGATTTGTAGTTCTTGAAAAATTGCAACATTTCACGGGTCCTATTTCGTAATCGAGTTGTACATACATACGCATCCACAAATGTGCCCATGTAGAATTAATTTGGGCATTCTACATAGTTGCCCCATTTAATTCCCCAATTAGGGAAATACCCAAAACGTGGGAAGTTTGTTTGAGTCTGAGTCGCCCTTGATATGTTGCAACCCTCCGTGGAAATAAATTTATTAAGTCCATTATAAAGTGTGTGACACAACAGGTCATGCTTTTCTGATCCTGACTCGCATTGTCTCAATTATCTGCATTTCGTGGCACATGGCTTGTAAAGCAAACAGATATACATTTGCCGACAGTGAACTTTTCAATAATTTGTCAACACAATATAATGTTCCTATGCAGGTATGAATGTATGTACCTGTTGAGTGGGTTGCAAATTAGTCATTGATAGCTTATTTACATAAATCTGCGTCGTGATGTACCTGAAGCGTGTGACATGTTTCATTCGGATTTATGGGTGCTAATGAGTCATACAATTGATAATGAGAGAACTGATAAAAACTTCATTCTGTAAGGATGTGAATCATTTCTTGCAATGCCTAAGGATTTATTATGGCATCATTTAAACGAATTAATTTATTACCATATCGCAAGTTGCTCGAATAATTTAGTACTAATGACTAATTAGCGTACTCATATTAACCTTCGTATATCTCGCAAATTAAGCATAGCAATATGACTTGTAAAGGTTGCAAGGTTTTGCGAAACTTTTGCTGGAACACCATAGGAGTTTTTCGGAAATTTACCAAGCATGCATGCTTTTATTCCGCAAGATTGTTTTGAAAATTCATCTTCTGTATTAAACACTTTAGAAATTCCCGATAATCTATGGGAACTAAATCCAAGCAGGAAACGGAATTATTTGTACGGGTTTGCGAAATCATATTCTGACTTGGATTTACAGTTATTTCAATTATTAAGAGGCCAGCACAATTTTCCAGGGTAAACAAAAATGAGCTTAGGAATTTGATTCCATATGTTTATAGATGGACAGGATGGACAGAATTCCATTCTCTAAATACATTCAGCAGAGCAAACAGTTTTCATCACTTTCTAATTAACAATTAAAACGTGAAATGAGTTTATGGCAAGTAAATATTTTGCAGGAAATTTAACACGCTGTCGTACTTGTAAATTTATTTGTATGCCAGAATAGAGAATGTGCTTTAAGGTCAGGTAAGCTTTTAACATTTTCATATAGTAATTTACATACGTTCCATCTTACGCCTAATTTATGGATATTCTTCTCTATATTGGATTTTTGTTTGTTTAGCACCGACAAATCCCGTTGTTCGTGAAATTAGTTTAAAATATGAATAAGAGTGAATATGTAACATATTCACTCTTACAACAAGTATCTATTTAATATTTATTTAGTCAGTGTCACCACCGAATTGTATGACATCCGGACACAATCTGAAATTTGGCAAATTTAAAACTTCACCTTCAACCTTTCGTCCGCTTCCATGGAAAACAGTTGATAAATAATTTTCTACTGACAATAACGCCCCATAGATGGAAAAATATGGAAAATTTATAAACCCTTAGCTATCGAAGTTTTATTTTTTTCCTATATTTTATAGTAAGTTGGGAATGCTGCCTACTTATCAATTAAATATTCATACTTACGTATGCACATAACTATGTCGACGTTTACTAAAATAAGTTATTTTCAAGTTGTATTACTATTTAATAAAAAATTGCATCGTATTATTGACAAAAGTAGAGAACGATGTGAAGTTCTGATTTGTCATGAAAATTGAAGGAATCATTTATACATATTTTATGCCACCACCGGAATAGGCAGGTTAAACTTATTTACATATTTATTATATCAACAACCCACCTACAGTAGTGTCAATTTAATCAGTAGAAATTGTGGACTACCTAAATAGGTCCATATGTACCTATATATTTCGAGGGTATACTTATTTATGTAGGTGTGAGTATAAATTAGAAACGCCCAACCAGGGTTCGGAAAACCCCGGGGTTTTTGTAGAAAAACCCAACCCCGGGGGGTTTTTCCGGGGTTTTTGGGGTTTTTGTGGGTTTTTGGGTTTTTGTGGGTTTTTGTAGATTTTTGGGCAGGTTGAACCAGAATTCCTAAAATTATATATTAGAGATAAACTAATTAAGATAGATATATACAATGAAATAGTGTTTTTTTCATCTTCCAACGATTTTCGAGTTTGATAGCTTAAAAGTTGCGTAATTTTGTGTAGGTAATGAATTCGTAATAAAAAAGGGGGGGTCCACCAGCAGTTTTCGAGATCTGGGCCAAAATGTGCGAATTTTTTGCCAATTTTGAGATATTCAAGTTTTGACTAAACCTTTGCTTTAGTATGGCTCTAAATAATTTTGAAAATAATTTTGCACCAGAATTTGGCCGCTGCCTCGATTACGGACCCCCATTTTCCAATATGTTGAGTTTTGCAAAATAATTGCAATTTCCATATTAGTTTTCCACGATGGAATTAGGGTATTTATTAAAGGTTCTTAATGTATTGCTTAATTATACCTCATAGTGATAAACAAATGTTACCAATTCCAAAAGAAATTTTTCCAGAAAATTCAATGAATTTCTTTCGAAATTGAAATTTAGAATATTGCAGGTCTAATTATACAATGCATGTAGTAGTTGGATGAGCTTTTTGGTCATTAGGAATTTTGAAAGCAGCACAAAATTTTGTTAGCAATTCGGAATTTTGTTAACAATGCAAAGATTTTGTTAATGCCGCGGCGACTTGTTTAGTATACAATTTTAACATGCAATTTTAACCGTTATCATTGATTTGGACTTTTACATCGAAAATTCATGTTTGACATGTAAACCTGGAAATATGCAATGATATTTGGAAATTCAAGTCGCAAATGAAAATTCTCAAAATTTCAAGATGAAGCAGAAAAGTTAATTAGCATTGATCTACGTTGTAGTTTAAGGGATTTTGTTTCAATCTGCCTCAAACCCCTACAAAAACCCCACAAAAACCCACAAAAACCCACAAAAACCCGCAAAAACCCCATTAAGCATTAGGGTTTTTCCGGAGATTTGATACCCCAAAAACCCACAAAAACCCCAAAAACCCCAACCCACAAAAACCCGGGGTAGCAAACCCTGCCCCCAACTGACAATTATTGTCTCAAAATGTTCTTCCCAAAAGTCATTTAGGTAATTACAATAATGGAAATATCCAGAAATGGCTTTTCGTTCAGAACTTGATTCATAAGTTTGACTTGAATTTTGTGTAAAAATGCCTTGAAATCCTGATAAATTATGAATACCTATTAATATAAAATTAAATCTATGTACATACATACATAAACTCCAATGGAATGACTCGATTTGAATTTCCATTTGTATCAAGTGCATGCATCTAAATACATCAGTATTAAAAAAATCGTGGTCACTTCAAGTCTTCATGCAAAGACGATATTCCCAAGAGAACAAGAAAAGTTATTAAGTTGTTGAGCCTGAGCATGATGGACTTCCGGATGATAAGTATTTCACAAACGAAATTAATGATTTCGTATTTTACGCTCTCCTATATGTACAATTAACGGTGAGGTAGTCTACGTACATATGTACCAGTGGAATTATTAGTGCCAACTCATTTGCATAAATCTCACTATGCCTCTGTTCAGCTTTCCATGTTCCATAAACTCTATTTCTCTTGCGAATGCGTCAAAATATGCAAATGAGGTGACTAACACAAATGATTTCACCGTATAAACATTTTCACGTTGTTTATATTAACATCAAGACATTCATTTTATATATTTATTCTTGGAAGGTCACCTCTGCGCAAGGAAGCAATTATGTAATGCTATGTATTTAACGTGTAACACATAATTTTCCACATTAAGTGAGTTCCAGTTGTCCGAAATAATCAAATATATGTCTTTATTCACTTCCGACTTAACCCTGGGATTCTAATGATGATTAACATATCTAATAAATATTTAAATGTTTATCCTTGTCATGGATATGTACATATGTCCCTACCCTTACATTGGCAAACATTTGATACAATTTACTTTCTAATTTAAGCTTTCTCCATTGCCCTGGAAAGCTTACATGACTCGTTGCTCATTTACGTGTACACCGTATAAAGATCCAGGTCGCACCATATTTTATAAAAATGAGCAAAATGTTAATTTTCCGACAAGTAAAACACCATTTAGCATTAGGGAATAAATTTCACTGTGTATTCGTAAAGTTTGATAAGACGTCTGGCAAAATAACTACAGTTTCTAAAAGGCAGGCAATGTTTGTGCAGACGTTCACATTTTTGCAATTTCTTGTCATCACCGCAAAAATTTGGTCAGTGGTTACAAAAAGCGTGACAAGTCTTTCGGAAAAAATCCTCGGCACGGCGATAGCATCCTTGACCATTGTAACGTTTCTGATACGATGTAACACATTCCCTGACTACGTCCAAGCACAATTCCTCAATTACATATTTTTCACAAAAGGCTACCCTTGTAAAAAATTTTTAAAAATAATGAGGCATTTACGTCAACCCTCGTAAGTCCACGTAACCACATAATCGTATGAAGATCGACTAAATACATGCCTTTAAAGGTTTTTTGGGTTCACAAGCACAATGAACTTGAGATGTTCGTAAATTGTATAAGCTTACGTGGCTACGGACTTCCGAAGGTTCACGTGAAATGCCTCAATGTACATACTCATCTTTAGTTTTCTATTCTTATGAAAATATGACTTTCTTGTTTGCAGATGACGAGAAACCTAAAAAGAAGAACAATTTCCTCATCTATCTCACTCTATTCTTTCACGCTCTGGAACTTGGTTACTTCAGTGTCTCTATAGCACATGCGTTACTCGTGATGTTCCTCCCTTGCCAACCCGGCCTGTCCAGTACGATGCTTTGCTCGTCAAGAAAAGTTTTTCAAAATTGCATCCTTCTACGGGCTACCTTCGCGGCTTTAGAGTTTCTCGTCTTCATGCAAGGCGGAGCAGGGGCGGGATACTATCTCGTAACGGTTCTATTAACTGGCACCGCTTTTCTTTGGATGGAGTTTGGAACTTTTGTAAAGCAGTGGGAAGTGGAAATCGCAGATAATACGGGTTACAGGAGGGTACAAGTCCTCGAAAAATTATTGAACGCTTGCATCCGTGACAAGATTTTCTTTAGGACAGCCATTCTGATACCTACTCTGCAAATCGTGATCTCCTTCGCGGCGATAAAGTTGCTGCACTCGGGCCATGAATTGATAGCAGGGGTGTTCATGTGGAGCTATTTATTGGCGCTGAGTTTCACTCTACTAATGTTTTCCGTAGCTGCTAAGGTTTACGGAATGAGTCAAAAGTGGATAACAGATTGTAGAGGAGACAGCAGGACGAAATATGCCAAAAAATTTGACAGGTCTTTAAGACCGCTGAGGTTGCAGTTTGGCAATAATTTTGTTGAAGTGCTAACTCCTCTGGTCGTGCAAGAATTCTGTTTGAGGCAAATGATGTCTTTGCTACTTGTAACGAAGTAAATCAGCGAAACTACAATGAGTTTGAGAATGTATGTATATGTTGTGCACATACTTAGAAAATAAAGAGGTTCCTGTTCAGACAGCCATTTCAGAATTCTTCTTAATCGGAAGAATAATTCGTTAACATGTAAGTATTTGGCAAAATAAATTAGCAATTATTTTAATTGCACGTTGAACGCACATCAGATGAGGATAAGCAGTGAGTAGATATTTTGTACTGTATGTGACCTGAATTATAATACGCTTAAGAAACGAAATAAGTCCTACTCTGCACTCTATAACTAAACTAATGAATGAAAAAACATGAAGGATGGAGCACAAAATAAAAATAGATTGAACAGTTTTCAACTTAATGGACTCCTCTTCACTTATTGGAGCGTTGAAATCCGCACTTGTTGACACGTATTGCACAAAATGTCTTTTGTAACTGAAACCATAAAGTCTACTCATGGCATGTACAGCAGCACCAATTTGTTCGAGTTTCGGCCACCTTGACTCAATGCCAGAAGCACTTAATTGATGCAGCTTTTTTGAAAATAGTGCATGAAAACAGTTTCCATAACCAAAATTTACCAAGACAGAAACAAAAGGTGAATCGTCCTTCGAATTTATAATTAAACGGCTTCCGTTTGCCATTAAAAGATCAGTAAAAACTTTAAATTGGTTAGTCGTATCCATAAGGGCATATGTTTTGCTTGTGTCCACCGATGCCTTAAAATGTGTTAATACGTCCAAATTTAAAATATTTTGAATAAACTGAACGAACGAGCTATATGCATCGACAAAGACTAATTTTGCATTTAACTTCAAGAATAGCTCGAAAGATTTATTTTCAGTTTTCAAACTTTCTACTTGTGCTGGGATGATGAACGTTTTCAAAATTGATGTATTGCTTCTTAATCCGCTCATGGTAATAATTGGAATATTACTATCCACCAATTCCGCAATTGTATTTGGGACAACTGGAGGTTGAATAGCACTCAAGTAAGAGAATATGGATCCCGTGTACAGATTATCCATAATAATGTAACGTCCGCAAAATAGCCAAACTAAGACTAAGGAAGCTCCAGAAGTTCGTTTGGTAAATATTTTCAAATTGTCTTCATTTACCTGGCCTAGCAGTATGGCAGTTGTATTTATAATATCTACAGAAAAGTTTTTGATTATTAGGGTAGGATTTATCTCCTCTTTTCCTACTTGTGAAATCAAGCATATTGCTACACAAAATACTAAAAGACCTATCCAAACCGAACCACTAAGCGGTAATAAAAATGCTACCATACCTTCCAATGCATGGGGATACTGTGATACAATCGAAAATTTGACATACTCGAACTCAACTGAAAACGGTTCATAAAAACGTGGATCGTTGACTAAGGCCTTGATGGACTTTGCAAGTGTATTCCGCATTCCCAAACCAGAGACTTGATTTCCTGAATTAGGATAAGGAACCATTGAAAAGTTTAAGGTTTTAGAGAGGTGTACAATTTTACAGTAGCCAGAATCTGTGTTTTTCTCTATCACATAGTTAACGTCACAGTTAAATTCGTTTAAGGAATATGCCTCCGGTCCGTCGACTTTTCTTTGCCTGAAGTTTTTGTTCTCTGACCACCAAACTTTATCAAGTTCATTCACTGGCATCGTACTTATTTGTGAACTAGTTGAACCAGAGCACGTTATGCATGGTATAAACATTTGTCCCGGTAAGTTTAGATTGAAAATAATAATTTTGGATCTACCGATATGCTCAAAATAATGTTTGTAATTCATCGAGTTAAAAGTTTCGTGTGTGTATTGAAATATATATTCTGGATTAAAATTTCGAGTTATCTTTAGTTGAATGTAATAGTGCATTGGTCTATTCGCCAGTGTTTTAGCAATCATTGCATTGTCAATATGAAGTACGGAAATCAATTCTCGACCTGATCGTGAGTTTAGCCACGTCATTGACTTGACGGGTCCCAGTGTTAGGAAATCTGTGACGTTAATTTGAATATGATTGAGTATCGCAGGCGAAGTTGGGTTATTAATTGAAATGTCGTAGAAATATGTAGGGGGATCCTTAAATGGTCGAATATTTTCGCTAAACGTCACAAACTGAATGATACATTGGCCAAAATAATTTTGAGTTAACCAAAAACTCGTTGAAACAACGTGTAAATGCAAAGTGACCATCAAAATACTCAGAATAATGGACCACATTTTTATTTTTAAACTGCATGAGATCAATTTAGGTTGACAACTTTGGCACACATATAATATGTTTTATTGGCTTCATAATAACATTAGTTAAAGAAGCTTAATGTTTCTAGGCCGGAATACAAAGTGAGTTATAAGAAAAATAAGAAATGCCCTTAACATCACCATTGACATAAGTTTGAGCTTACATATTTAGTTTTTTCTTATTAACGAAATTATACTGGCAAAATGTTTCAAAACATACATATTAAAATAAATGGAGAGCCCTGGCTAGGTTTCCAAGAAGAATAACATAACGTTAATTGCATACCTACTTTAGAATTATTCCAGCGTGCAAGCTCATTTGCGTAATGTTTACTTCTCATTGAAATCCTTTATCGCAGAAAGTGGGCATATGTAGTTCTATCTATGGAAATGAAGTGACCGGTGGCAATTATTTTAGCATACCTATTTATTTAGCTCGATAGCAAATTATCTCGTCACGAACCACAGCTGGATTTTGTAAGAATCCATTTTTTTATTAATGTATGTGTCTATGTTACAGAAAAGGCGTGTAAAGGCGTTATAAAACAGGAAGTGGGAAAACCGTACAATGTGGCAACCAAAACCATAATTAACAAATTTGTAAGGTAATACCTTTGTACAAAATCAATAGATATGTTTAGATGCGAATTATTTGAAATTCGAAAAAATTCGACTAATCTCTGAAGAGAATATGTATGCGACCTGATGGATCAGAGGCCGACCTCTCCCGCTGGCAACCCGATTGTCATACACGCTTGGTAAATACTGTCAGATATATAAATACTTGACGAAAGTGAAAAGTGAATTTTACACAAAAATTCGTAGAATAAGTAATGTATTGTGGTCAGTTTGGTATATGTATGTAGGTGTCGATCCTCAACTCATTGGGCACCATCGTATGTTCCCTTGTCAGAGAACGAATACAAGAATACGCATAATGATAATGTGTATATGATAACCTGTGTGTAATCATAATGTGAAAAAAGCAAATCTATTTATGTTTATGTAATAAAAAATACGCTTTATGAATACAGACACATAATTCCTAAATAAATATCGCTCCTTACTTTACTGTCAATTGTCCTCGCGCGATTAGGTTAAACCGTAAGGCTTTATTTATTAGTAATGGAAAGACGGAATACCCAATTTCCATTACCTCGGGTACAACACACCCATCCGTCTGAAACATGACGAAGTTTAGTAAACCTCGTTTACCCTTCTGGAGTTAAATATCACCTAGACGGAGGGACGAAGCCAGAACATACTATTATGCTATGCTATTTAAGAATGATTATGTATTTGGCAGGATTTTTGCATTCGTCAAATGTCAATTTTCCACTACTGTTTGCATACGGAAATCATGCACGAATATATTTTTCCACTTGAATTGTATCTAGTAATAAACCGTTGCAAACGAAATGTAGCAAAGGGGTGAAAACACACGGAATTGTCATTGTGGCACGCCCACAACGTCTTACTGCACTTTCCCGTCATTGTCTCACATTACCCCACATCTCATTTTGCCCCGTTATGACACCCCCAGCCACGTACTTCAAACGTACACGACAATACCTTTCAATTGACACCCCACATGACAAGTCTTTTTTTTAGACATTCGACACCTCCCACACGGTCATGGAGTCGTCACACGTCGAAATGATGACGACTTCTGAAATCCCCGCCAAAAATTACGTCTAAAACGGTGGCAACAAAAAATTCGACAATTTTCGACTTTGGCGTCGTCTACACGGTCACACGGTCATCGCACGTCGAAATGATGGCGATTTCTGAAATCCCCATCCAAAAATACGTCTAAAACGGTGGCAACAAAAAATTCGACACCTTTGACCGTTGGCGTCATCACCGTGGCGCCGTGACCTTACGACCTACAACGCCCATCTTCGAACTCATCCCGTCCCCAAAAATTAGAAACACGTTGACGAAAACCGGATGTCGAAATTCGAATCCGTTCTAAAGTTATCGTTCATGCCTGGAATTTCTTACAAGAATTTCGAAGTGTTCTCCCCACCACTTATAAAAGTGTTCTCCCTACAATTTTTTTGAAGTGTTCTCTGCAAATGGAGAAACCTCATTTTATGACGATTTTCGCTGCCCTTGTTATGAGAAAAGTTGTAAATAGCCCCTTGGCTACCAGATCACACACATTTGCGCAGTATTGGATTTTCCGTTGACGACGAAACAAATCTGCGTTCTGTATAAATTCCCCTACACTAAAATTTCTTAACAAAGTATTTCCTTGGTATTTTTCGGAAAACTTATAAACTGGTAAAAAGCGTGTATTTTTTTCCAAATTTACCATATACTGGAAAGTGTTTCTAAACTGTTTCTAAAATCTCAAAAAGTGAATTTTTCGTAAAAAATTCAAAAATTGAAAACTTGTTGAAATTTTTATTGGTTTCTATCAGGTGTAAGTATGAAATCAACATCATACATACTGAAGGGAAACATTATTCTAAAAAATACTAGAGAAGTTAAGAGAGAGAGGAGAGTCAGAAATTTTCTATTGTCATAAAAATATATTTGCATAAGTAAAACTTACAATGCAGGTCTTTCATTTGTAAATGTCAGATTTACATGGGACCAATTTTGATTTGTCCACCACAAAAAATAAGCATAACGAAATACTTCGGTAATATTTCCGAGCATATATATGCACAGGCAGTCACGTTTTTATGAAGTTGTTATTTCGATTTTGACCAGACTTATTTTAAACTTTGCACATCGTATCTGGCTGTCCAAATTTTTTGCTTTTTATTGAATAACACGCACGTGTTATGGTTGGTGGTGGAATTTAAAAACAATTTCAAGCAGGATTAGAATGTTTCAAAACGATTGAAATTTTTGAATTTCAACCAGATCTTGCAGATTAAAAAACAAGCTCAAATAGCTTTGATGTTGAAACTACTGATTCTGTTTCAATTTGTTTGATACATACATACATATTTGCATAGATATTTGATGTATTTCATTTAAATTTTCAAAATTAAAATTGAATCTTCTCATTGGAGTATTGCCACAGTTTCACGTGGTCTTTTCTTACGGATACCCTTCCCTAATTTTCGGGGTACAACAAAAATTACTTGCATAATACAATTACTTAATTTTTAAAGATTTTGATAAATGGTTGGACTTTAAGCGGTTCTCCTATCAAGTCAGAAATTTAAGACGTTTTCATATTTCGCTTAAGATTTTATCAGTCAAGATTCTTACTCACAATGCGATGACGCCAGAGCCGTCTCGCTCCGATTTTGACGAAACAATAATAATTATGTAGCCTTAGACAAATAATTAACATATTTCGGGATTTTTCATAATTCTCAATCTTAAAGAAATTATGACGGAATCTTTATGCGAGAATTGGCATTTTTATCGTGCAATTTTTCTCACAAGGGAGAAAAGTACAGGTTTTCTCTTACAGATTTCATCATAGTTTTGTTTAAACTTAAAATGCGGGAGTGGTTTTCTCGAATTTTGGGTGTACCCATTTTAAATTTCTCACATAAGGAAACATGCATAAACATGTTGCATTTTCCAGTATGCACGTGTTTCTATCTTAATTTAAAAAATAAATTTTCATCAAAAATAAAGATTTTCCAATATTTATCCGATTTCAAAAATGAACGAACATTCTTTCTAAGAATTACGTTGAGTAATTTAAGAAAACTTTTCTTTCAAAAACATTGTTCAAAATTCCAAACTACAATTAAAATTTAAAACTCATCAGAAATAATTTCAAGGAAGTAATTTTGAGCAAACATGTTCCCTCATTTTTAAAATAGCATTCAAATTACAAAATTCACAGCTTTTTGAATAATCCTGATTTTGGATGAAAGTATATTTAAAAACTACGCCACAATCGAAAACACGCGCATTCAGGAAAGCCACGGATCAGGTAATTTCGGTGTGGGCAATTGTCCACGCATTTTAAGTTAATTTTAATGGAATCCGGAAGCGAGAATCTGTTTTCCTCCTTCGGCGAAGGAGGAAAACAGATTCTGCGATGCATGAAGATGCGAAGGTCCTTCGCAAGAAATATTAACTGTAAAAATGGAAATTCCGTCATAATTTCGTTTAAACTGAGCATTATGAAACACCTGCTTAATTATTTACCCAAGGCTTCATACACAGTTTCATGGTTTCGTCAAAATCGGAGCGAGACGGCTCTGGCGTCATCGCATTGTGAGTAAGAATCTTGACTGATAAAATCTTAAGCGAAATATGAAAACGTCTTAAATTTCTGACTTGATAGGAGAACCGCTTAAAGTCCAACCATTTATCAAAATCTTTAAAAATTAAGTAATTGTATTATGCAAGTAATTTTTGTTGTACCCCGAAAATTAGGGAAGGGTATCCGTAAGAAAAGACCACGTGAAACTGTGGCAATACTCCAATGAGAAGATTCAATTTTAATTTTGAAAATTTAAATGAAATACATCAAATATCTATGCAAATATGTATGTATGTATCAAACAAATTGAAACAGAATCAGTAGTTTCAACATCAAAGCTATTTGAGCTTGTTTTTTAATCTGCAAGATCTGGTTGAAATTCAAAAATTTCAATCGTTTTGAAACATTCTAATCCTGCTTGAAATTGTTTTTAAATTCCACCACCAACCATAACACGTGCGTGTTATTCAATAAAAAGCAAAAAATTTGGACAGCCAGATACGATGTGCAAAGTTTAAAATAAGTCTGGTCAAAATCGAAATAACAACTTCATAAAAACGTGACTGCCTGTGCATATATATGCTCGGAAATATTACCGAAGTATTTCGTTATGCTTATTTTTTGTGGTGGACAAATCAAAATTGGTCCCATGTAAATCTGACATTTACAAATGAAAGACCTGCATTGTAAGTTTTACTTATGCAAATATATTTTTATGACAATAGAAAATTTCTGACTCTCCTCTCTCTCTTAACTTCTCTAGTATTTTTTTAGAATAATGTTTCCCTTCAGTATGTATGATGTTGATTTCATACTTACACCTGATAGAAACCAATAAAAATTTCAACAAGTTTTCAATTTTTGAATTTTTTACGAAAAATTCACTTTTTGAGATTTTAGAAACAGTTTAGAAACACTTTCCAGTATATGGTAAATTTGGAAAAAAATACACGCTTTTTACCAGTTTATAAGTTTTCCGAAAAATACCAAGGAAATACTTTGTTAAGAAATTTTAGTGTAGGGGAATTTATACAGAACGCAGATTTGTTTCGTCGTCAACGGAAAATCCAATACTGCGCAAATGTGTGTGATCTGGTAGCCAAGGGGCTATTTACAACTTTTCTCATAACAAGGGCAGCGAAAATCGTCATAAAATGAGGTTTCTCCATTTGCAGAGAACACTTCAAAAAAATTGTAGGGAGAACACTTTTATAAGTGGTGGGGAGAACACTTCGAAATTCTTGTAAGAAATTCCAGGCATGATAAATACATATAAATTTGTGCAAGTTTAATAGAATTAATGGCTCAAAGTGTGCGAGCACAAACTTTTTCCTCAAATGAAAATGAGTAGCAATTTTTCTCAATAAAAATTGAAGGCAAATTTCTAGCCAAAATCTATTGTTTTATTGAAGTGCTTAATAAAATTGGTTTTTAACACACTTTTAAGTAGTATTTGAATAAAAGCGTTATCAACCGCGTTGGAAATTGATATGTAAATTAATCAACAATTCAAACAAGCAAATTATCGGTAAAATAATTTTGCGCATGCATAACCCAGTTTGCATTTTTAAAGTCTCCTAATATAGTACAAATAAATTTATAGTACAAACTGGTAGTCTGGGTAGATAGTTTTCAAATGTTGTAAACTCTACTGATATTCCCGGCTCAATAGGAAAAATGAATTATCAGTGTATCCTACTAGCTACCTTGTTTTACCAACTGATACAAGCTGTGTGGGATTTTCAAAACATATTTCGCGGTGGTGACCTCCACTTCCTCACAAATAATGATAAGTCTCAAATCTCCCACGCGTTACACGAGGTCATGACCCGCCATAACAATTACGCACCACAATTAATCGGTACATTCATACTTGACCCATCTTCTAAGCATCCTGCTCCCCCGTATCTTACTTCGATCCCATATTTCCACAAATTTCGAACCTTCCTCGTCTTCGTGGATCTCGCCGAATCAGGAAAAATAGTGGAACACTGCTACGTTCTCTGGGAGATATTACGACGTTCTCCCGCCGCTGATTACATATTCGCATATGTCGAAAATCCCCATAACCGAGATATTTACGACCGTTACATTAAAGGACACGGCCCTTCAAAATTAGTCCTTTTCAGCGTCAATCACCCAGAATCGGTGTTTATACCATGTCTGCTCTGTCCTTCTAAGGATGGTACATTAATTAAAGAAAAATTCAGCGAGGCGTTCACCCTTCGTCAAATTGATTTAGCGTGGGACGCTCAAAATTTGAATCTCCGGAGGAGAATAGTGCAACACTTTGGTGCTGTCAGTATTCAGCAAGAGGGTGATTGCACCCTAGCTTTAAGAAATTTTTATGCCATTCATTCATCCGAGTTTTGCCTGTTGTCCGTTCTCTAACAAAAATTCAACTTCACTTATTCCCACTGGAGAGTAATCAACAAGACCGTGAGCAGAGATATGATCGGAAGTATTAGCTTCAGCACTATACTTTTCGATAAGACCTTGAACTCAATCGTAAAATATAATTATGGTCTATACGCCGTGAATTTCGATCAATTCAAATTTTCCGTCGTTACAATATTTCCCTCGGTGGCGAACGACTTTACAACGTTCCTGTTACAGAGGCCCACCACAAGAGAGTTTTCCCAGAACCGACAGCGAAACAGCAATTGCTATTCTTGGGGGGTCATGCATGCAGTCTTGATCAAAAAGTGGAAGTATTTTTAAAAAATCACAAGGCGAGAGAAACAACTGCCAGTTGAAAAAAAGTTTTTAAAATCAACTTTTTCGCCGCTAAAGTTCAAAAAGGGGAGGTAAATGTGTTTTTTGTGGTAAAACATTAATTTTATGTGGCGAAAAGCATTGACCTGTATTACCCCTAATTATTTATACATTTTTGATGTGTAAGTCAAAATTTTGAAAAATTTTGACATTAGTGGTTGACCCTTCTCATAAGCCGGATTGAGTAAGTTATACACGGTGCGGTTGAGGCCGAGATGATGAGAAACCTTTACCTCCATCCAGACCATTGAGTGAAGGAGGCCGCGAGTTTCTCATCATCTCGGCCTCAACCGCACCGTGCATAACTTACTCAATCCGGCTTATGAGAAGGGTCAACCACTAATGTCAAAATTTTTCAAAATTTTGACTTACACATCAAAAATGTATAAATAATTAGGGGGAATACAGGTCAATGCTTTTCGCCACATAAAATTAATGTTTTACCACAAAAAACACATTTACCTCCCCTTTTTGAACTTTAGCGGCGAAAAAGTTGATTTTAAAAACTTTTTTTCAACTGGCAGTTGTTTCTCTCGCCTTGTGATTTTTTAAAAATACTTCCACTTTTTGATCAAGACTGCATGCATGACCCCCCAAGAATAGCAATTGCTGTTTCGCTGTCGGTTCTGGGAAAACTCTCTTGTGGTGGGCCTCTGTAACAGGAACGTTGTAAAGTCGTTCGCCACCGAGGGAAATATTGTAACGACGGAAAATTTGAATTGATCGAAATTCACGGCGTATAGACCATAATTATATTTTACGATTGAGTTCAAGGTCTTATCGAAAAGTATAGTGCTGAAGCTAATACTTCCGATCATATCTCTGCTCACGGTCTTGTTGATTACTCTCCAGTGGGAATAAGTGAAGTTGAATTTTTGTTAGAGAACGGACAACAGGCAAAACTCGGATGAATGAATGGCATAAAAATTTCTTAAAGCTAGGGTGCAATCACCCTCTTGCTGAATACTGACAGCACCAAAGTGTTGCACTATTCTCCTCCGGAGATTCAAATTTTGAGCGTCCCACGCTAAATCAATCTGACGGTTCCGCAATTGCCAAAGGTGCCCCGAACCGTGGACGAGCTCCTGTCCTCCAACATTGATGTAGTAACGACAACAATGTACGGATTTTACCTCGTTTCCTTGAACCGATCGACGCCCACCATTGCACACGACTCGACCCTTAAGGGCATCATAATACCACAATTGAAGGCGGGAATGGCGGCACATTCTGCGTATCAAGAAGCGATAAATTCTTTAGACAAGAGAATTACGTTGATCGACTCCATGAAAACCGGCATTTCGGAAGTTATTCGAAATGTGTCCGACTCAAAGCCTCTCGGGAGCAATTTCGAAACTAGTAAAACCTTTGCAATACTGAATGACGCAGTTGATTTTGACTATTTTACTGAGCCGGTACGATTTCTGGGTAAACGGTTTGTCATCGATGGTCGGGGTGAGACAGGGTTTAACATTACCACGGTCATGTACGGATACAGGAATTTCATATTTCCCCCGTTTTACTCGATATACAAAAGATTTGTGGATTCGGGGTTAGTTAAGACCTGGCGGGGTTTATACTGGTCATCGAAACGAATAAAAAGAATGAAAAGGTATGGGATGCAGGTGTATAAAAAGTATTATGCTCAAACAATTAGTGGTGCCCAGTTTCAGCCAGAGTTTCACGAGTGTGCCCCTGTCTCTTTGGAAGCGTTGATATGCGTTTGCCATATGTGGGGCATTTTTATGTGTGGGGGTGGTAAACTTTCTGGTAGAGTGTAGATCCATCATTGCTATGCTGCAAGCGGCAAGGGCTCTAAAAATTGCTTGGGTAAATGCACTGCTATATGTTCCTAGAAAAGCCCGTATTATGTTGTGTCCAACCAATTAATGGTAAATTATATTTCTGATTGTACTTGCTTAAGTTAAATTATCAAATCCTTTCCAAATCGGAGGACTTGGGTACAATATTATGTTTAAACTTTTAACGACGAAACTACTCACATTTGTGTAGTTATTACCCTGACACCAAAATTTCGTTAAAAATATTATTTCTACGGTATTATGTAGAAAACTCGACGGTAATTTTTTTCGACATTTTTCTTCTGAAATTTTGGAATTTCCCTACCAATGTTAAAAAGTGTATTTTTCGTGTTTTTCATCAAGAATTTCATAAATTGGAAACTGCATAAAAATTTTAATTGGTTGCTATCAGGTGTAATTATGCAATCAACGTCGCACCGAAGTGAAATTTTGTTTAAAAATGGGTCCTATTTAACTGATCATAATTTAATACTACTTCTGACCATAATTAATACTTTTTTCCCAAATACTTTCTTTCATCATAATGGAATCTAATTTGACCATAACTAGAATACTGACTTATTCATAATAAATCCTTCGTCTACCATAGCCAAGTTATTGGCGAATACTCTTCAGTTTTTTATGCCAGAGCGAGGATTATACAAGTATTGAGTAAAAATATATCTTTGTTAAACATATTAAGGTCAGTGCGGGTTAGTTAGGCCACTTTTTTTCCGAATCTGCGTACTTCAGTGAAACAAAAAATAGTTCCGAGTCAAAAATACTTATTTTAAACATCATGCATTATCAACTAACTATTTCACTTTAGTTTATGATCAACAAAAGTTTTAACATATATCTAATTGGAAGTAATATTTATCAATTGTGTAAAATAAAGAAAACAAGTGTGCACATTAACCCCACCAAATTGGGTAAGTGGGGCCAGTGCAGGGGTTAGTGTGGATACGCATATGTTTTAATGCAAATATATTTGCATATTAAAATGTTTTTCGAATTTAAAAATTTTTGAATTCATGCCAGATCGGGGATTATACAAATATTGCGTAAACTATTTTTTTAAAGATGGAATTTTAAAATTAGAAAAAGTTGATACATAAAACGTTACTTAAAATGCTGCAACGTTTAAGGAATGATTGCTGCTACCTATGTTTTTCGAAAAAGCATTTAAAATCTTCCAAGGCTGGTCTCAATTACTCAATTATCGATCAAATTAAAGGTTTCGCAGCCTCCACCAGACGCTAAATGTATACCCATTTAAGAGAAATGCAAGCGTGGTAGACCAGAAAAACATTCAGAGAAATTTGTAATTGACTAAAAATCGAAAAGTTTGTAAAGTTTTTTAAAGTTTCATATTTTCAAGCGATTTTTAAGTGTATTTTTACTTATGGTAAAATCGAGTAATTATTATACACAAGGAAGCACTTTTTTATGGTGAGAGATAGTATTCGGGGAAAAACTATTAATTATGGTCAAAAGTAGTATTAAATTATGATCAGTTAAATATTATCCTTTAAAAATCAGTAGTACGAAAGAGGTTAAGAGCCAGACCTTACAAAAAAAATATATTAATATGTAAGTATAAAAAGTACATAAATAAATATTATGCATTGATGGAACTCTCGTCAACATTTGTGCATTTTTATTATACTAAAATTCCACCCGAAAAGTTCAAAAGTTTTTTCGGTTTCAATAATAAAATCGACTACGCTTAAAGAATTTGGGTCCACGCTAAGACACTGAATGTCAGGCTTACATGGAAATATGAACTGATTCAATTTATCTTAATCTAAAAAAATAGTGCATACGTGTTTATATATGGCTTAGCAAGCCGCCGTTTGTTATGTACATACTCAAGCCGATAAAAACTTAACACAAATTACCATCATCGGTTTTTTATTCCATTTGGAAGCTTTGCATTCGTTATATGAGCACATGTAAAACCGCATTTATTAAAATCTCCATAACCCCATTTGTTTTCAGACTTACAAAAGTCAGTGTTTTGCCTTTTCATAAGCTAATCACATATTTTCTAATTTATTCAAAGCTGAACACGAACTGTTTTAACCCTTATCGCACGCTCCGGTCTTCGCAAAGCTCAACTGCGTAGAATGCTCAACCTATTTTTATGCATAAATTTCAACCTCATGCAATTATGCTAATTAAAATATAGAAATACCGTCTTGGTATTAACTAATCTTAAATATTTCAGTGAAATCATTCCCTTAGCTGTTAAATAAAAGCAGGCTACTCTCCTGTTGGTTTTTTTGGTTCCCTTGGGCTTTATTTTGCTCATGCTCTGACTCAAATTCGACACGACAGACGATATATAATTATCTGGAATAAATTATGCTTTTAAAACAGTTCGTTCATATTTTGGTATCAGATCAAATGGCGTAGTTTATAAAAGTTTAATCAAAATGAAATATACAAATATTCATCAAGGTACTCCATTAAAACTCTAAATAGGTTTGTCAATAACAAATTAAAGGTAATTATGGAACATAATTTTGTTCCCTGATTGGCACGTCTGAAACCATATATTAAGTTCTATATCATAATTTAGAAACTGAGTACAAACTTTATATCGGAATTATGTATGTACACTAGCTCCAAATACTTAAATAATCCATGGTGCTCCTCGTTAAAATAATTTTTACACATCCTCAAATAGAATCTATTTGGTCACATTTCAAAATTTAGTAACCATAAGCAATCTAGATTGCAACCTTACTCGTCAAAATCCCATTCAAGTAGCTTAGCAATATGAATCATCGCTTTATTCTCATAATTATCCTGACCTACCAATCGATCCAAGCTGCGTTGCATTTCAACAATTTATTTCGTGGTAGCGACCTCCATTTCCTCACAAATAATAATAAATCTCAAGTTTCCCCCGCGTTACACGAGTTGATGACCCGTCATGACAACTACGCACCACATCTAATCGGACCATTAGTATTAAACCTAACATCCGATAATCGTATTGACCTTGATGTTACAACAATCCCCCAATTTCACAGATTTCGAACACTCCTCGTCTTCGTGGATCTGGTCGAACCAGCAAAAACGATAGAATACCGTTATATTCTATGGGCTATCTTACGACGTTCTCCTCCCGCTGATTACATATTCGCACATGTTGACAATCCACATAACAAAAATATTTACGAGGGTTACATTAAGGGAAAGGGCCCTTCAAAATTAGTCATTTTCAACGGGAATCACACCGAATCATTGTTTATACCATGTTTACTCTGTCATTCAAAGACAGCTACTTTAATTGAGGAAAAATTAAATCTGTCGTTCACCCTTCATCAAATTGACGTAGCCTGGGCCGCGCTAAATTTGAATCTTCAAGGGAAAATTGCGGAACACTATGGTTCAAGAAGTGTCCAACAGGAGGGTCAGTGTATCCCAGCTTTAAGACATTTCTATAACATTTATTCAATCGAGTTTTGCCCATTATCCATTCTTCGACAAAAGTTTAACTTCACGTATTCGCACTGGGAGCTAATTAATGAGACAGTTAGCAACGATGTCATTGGAAGTATTAGCTTCAGCACTATTCTTGCCGATACAACGCTGCCCGACTTGCTGAAAAATAATGAGGGTCTTTATGCCGTGAATTTTGAACATTTCAAATTTTCTGTTATTACCGTATTTCCTTCAGTGACGAACAACTTTGCAATATTTTTGCTACCGTTCGACACGGCGACGTGGTTTCTCATAATGGTTTCATCGCTCACAATTTCTATTTTGGTCCCGATTTCGGTCTCTACTTCTGGATTGAATTATCGGTTTATCTTGAAGGCCTACATTTCCGAGGACCTCTTTGAAATTGTCACCATGCTTTTGGGGCAAAATGGAAGAGGTGATGCCACAAAGATGTTTGCCAATAGACGTGTTGCCCTGATCATCTCGACCATTTGGTTGTTTGGGTGTTACATTCTAATGGAAAATTTGTATCAGGGAGCAATGTTTTCGTTTTTGGCGGCGCCAGAATTTCCCAAAGTACCCCGAACCATGGAAGAGCTACTAACCTCCAAGCTTCCCGTCTTAACGACAAGTTCGTTCGTTTACTACGATGCCGTTAATGGATCGACGGCCAACATCAAATACGCTTCGACTCTGAAGGGCATCCTGATACCAGAATTGAAGGCGGCAACCGGAGCAAGTCCTGCGTATCAAGATTCCCTCGATTCCTTCGATAAGCGCCTTACCTTCGTCAGCCACAGACAAGCCTCGGTTGGAAAAATTGTCCGAAATATTTCAAATTCAAAACCTCTAACAAGAAATTTCGAGGCAAGTGAAACCTTTGCCTTAATAAATGACGCAGACGATTTAAGATTTTACATTGAGCCAGTAAGATTTCTGGGTAAACGGTTTGTCATCGATGGTCGGGGTGAGACAGGGTTTCGAATGACCATTGTAATGCACGGATTCAGAAATTTCATATTTCCCTGGTTTTATTCCACCTACAGGAGACTAGTGGAATCGGGGTTGATTGAGACATGGCGGCACTTAGTCTGGTCAAGGTTTCGAATAAAGGGTATGAGAAAGTATGGGGAGCAAGTGTACAAAAAGTACTACGCCCAAATTAATAGCGGTATTGAGTTTAAGCCAGAATTTGACGAGTTAGGCCTGGTCTCTTTGGAAGCTTTGAAGTATGCGTTTGCCTTATGTGGGACAATTTTGTGTGCGAGCGTGCTTATTTATGTTGTCGAGTGGAGCGTCGAAATAGTAAAGATTTTTGAGACGGTGAAGGCAATTGTTTGTGATTTTTTGACCAGGGAAGTGGAAAGTTTTCGAAATATATGTATAAAGATTTGGGGGTTTCTATAGCTCGAAGGATTACCATGGTTCAAATGGGCATATCTTTATGCTTGATGATGTACACAATTTGACAAGAATGTTTACGAGCATGTTTACGATTGACTCCCATCAAGGGTGTAAGCTTATAAATCTGACGCAACTTAACATGGGATCCCTTATCATTCATTCATTGTGTCTCAAAATCGCCCTGGATTATCCACTATCACTATCCCCCACGTACTTACATATCAAACATAGGACGAAAAATAATAATGAGTAAAATTATCCATTCATTCTTCATGAATATGAAATAAGGAAATATGTATGTAATCTTTGGAATATTTTGAAAGAATTTTTCATTCTTGATTTATATTTGAGTAATGAACTCAGCCTTGTGTAAGATATAATTTTATTGTGCCTTAAATATGTGTGTATGCTACTTGTATTGATTTGCCCTCATGGCTTCTTGTCCCATGGTTTCAAAATGAACCAATTTAAATACAATTACATACTGATAAATATGCTGTCCATGTATTTTGTATCGATCAAGTTTTTAAAAGTTGAATAAAAATGAAATAAATAGATCAAAGTGCTCCATTATAGCCGTTTTAATTTCCTCATTATCTTATAGCAACCTTCAAGTTTACTAGGATTGCCAATAACAAATTTCATAAAGGTACATGTACATATTTGTTAAGTTTATTCTCTAATACACAAGTTTGAAACCATTTATTAAGTAGGAACTAAGTACATAGGAATTAAGTAGGAGTAGTATTTACCTACTTAGGTAAATGTAATAAGTTAGAAACTGTGTAGAAAATTTGTGCAGGAATTGTTCAGGAAGGAGGCCCAAGGTATTATATATATATATATAACTCGTGGTACTAACCAGTAAAATAATTTTGTATCCTCAAGTAAATTTTAAGTCGCCCAAGTTCAAAATTTAGTACACATTTGTAATCTTGGAAAATTTGACAGCAAACGTAATCATCAAAATCCTGCTCAGCCAGCTCAACAACATGAATTATCGCTTAGTTTTCCTAATCACCCTGTCTTACCAGTCGATCCAAGCTGCGTGGAATTTCAAAAATTTATTTCCTGGTAGCGACCTCCACTTCCTCACAAATAATAATAAATCTCAAATCTCCCCCATTCTTCACGAGGTGATGTTTCGCCACAACAACCACGCACCACATCTAATCGGACCATTACTGTTAAACCTATCTTTCAATAATCTCGTTGACCTTGACGTTACCGCAATCCCACAATTTCATAGATTTCGAACCCTTCTCGTCTTCGTTGATCTGGTCGACTCGGCAAAAATGGTGGAACACTGCTATGTTCTATGGACAATATTACGACGTTCCCCTGCCGCTGATTACATATTCGCACATGTTGACAATCCACATAACAGAGATATTTACGAGGGTTACATTAAGGGAAAGGGCCCTTCAAAATTAGTCATTTTCAACGGCAATCACCCCGGATCGTTGTTTATACCATGTTTACTCTGCCATTCAGAGACAGCTACTTTAGTTGAGGAGAAACTAACTCTGTCGTTCACCCTTCATCAAATTGACGTAGCCTGGGACGCGATAAATTTGAATCTTCAGGGGAGAATAATGCAGCAGTTAGGTTCGAAAAGTATCCAGCAGGAGGGTGACTGCGCCCCAGCATTAAGACATTTCTTTAACATAGATTCATCCGAGTTTTGCCCGTTGTCCATTCTCCGACAAAAATTCAACTTTACTTATTCTTAGTGGAAACTAATCAACAAGACCGTGAGCAAAAATATGATCGGAAGTATTAGCTTCAGCACAATTCTTACCGATAAAACGCTGCGCCATACGCTAAAAAATAATTTAGGGATTTATCACGTGAATTTTAAAATATTCAAATTCTCCATTTTTACCGCACTTCCATCGGTGGCGAACGACTTTACAACTTTTCTGCTACCGTTCGACACAGCAACGTGGATTCTCACTGTCATTTCATGTATACTAATTTCAAGCTTAATTCCGATTTCGGTTTATGATTCTGGATTCAGTTATCGGTTTGGGTTGAATGAATACCTTTCCAAAGACCTATTTGAAGTTGTCGCTATGCTTTTGGAGCAAAGTGGTAGGAGTAATGCCACAAAAATATTTGCCAACGAACGCGTAACTCTGATTATCTCGACCGTTTGGTTGTTTGGGTGTTACATTCTAATGGAAAACTTATACCAGGGGGCAATGTTTTCATTTTTGACGGTTCCTGAGATGCCCAAAGTACCCCGAACGATGGAAGAGCTGATATCTTCCAGGGTCCCAGTATTAACGACGAGCGGTTTCGAAGACTATATCATTCCCCTGAACCGATCGACGCGCACCGTTGCATACGCCTCGATCCTTAAGGGTATCCTGATACCAGAATTGAAGTCGGCAATGGCGGCAAATCCAACGTATCAAAGGCCACTCGATTCCTTGGATAAGAGACTTACCTTTATCAACCTCATGAAAACCTTAGTAGAAGAAATTATTAGAAATATTTCAAATTCAAAACCTCTACAGGATAATTTCGAAACGAGTGAAACATTTGCAATATTGAATGACGCAGAAGATTTAAGATTTTTTTCGGAGCCGATTAGATTTCTAGGTAAGCGGTTTGTCATCGATGGTCGTGGTGACACAAGGTTTCAAACGATCATTCTAATACGCGGGTACAGAAATTTCATATTTCCCCTGTTTTACTCTACATACAATAAACTGGTGGGATCAGGGTTAATTGAGACATGGAAGAACTTATACTGGAGATCACGTCGACTAAAGCGAATGAGAAAGTATAGGAATGAAATGTTTAAAAGGTACTACGCCCAAATTACCAGTGATATTCAGTTTCAGCCAGAGTTTGACGAGCTAGTCTCTTTGGATGCTTTGAAGTACGCGTTCGCCATATGTGGGGCAGTTTTGTGTGTAAGCGTCATCATTTTTGTTGCCGAGTGGAGAGTCAAAATTGTCAAGATTTTTGCAAGGTTGAAAACAATTGTCGGTGATTTTCTGACCAGGTGGGTAGAAGGGTTTGGTAAAGTGATTAAAGATTTGGGTGTGTCTATCACTCGAAAATTTGCCAGAATTCTTAATGTAATTAAAAATAAATTTATTAATTATTAAAATTAATAAATTCTGAATCCCATAATTTAATATTAATATATAAAATAAATTTATATATTAAGTATATATTAATATATACTTCGTATATTTAAGCCTAAACGAGTGGTGAATAAATCATACATGCTTCAATTCAATCCGATGCAATTAATTTATGTTGGAATAATTTACACTTGTACAGAAGTATGCTTATAAAATAATCAAATAACTAAAAAATAGATACTTAATGAAAATCAAATTAATTAAACGATATAAAAGTTTTCACAAATTAATAGCGGCATTCAGTTTCACGAATATGTCCCAGTCGCCTTGAAAGCTTTGATATGCGATTCCCATATGTCAACACATTTTTATGTGTGGCGGCGGTAAATTTATCTGCAGTGTGCAGATCGACACTTGTAATGCGGCAAGTGGTCTCGAAATAGTTTGCATGAAAGTACAGATGTACGGCTATATTTATGGGGAAAAGCACGGCGACTGAAATACATAAGCATCATTTTTATTTGGTAGTTGCCAAATACGCCATTACCATACCCCGGACAAATATTTTTTTATCCTACCCTACTCGTGTTGAGCTCAACATGAGTAGGGTAGGATAAAAAAATATTTGTCCGGGGTATGGCCATTACAACGCGTATCCACGTCGTGAATTGACAAGCATCATATACAATCTGTACGTTATGCATGAACATACGCGGGTTAATCACAAGCAGCTTATATGGCTTTGAGAAAGCCGTCTTAATAAAAAATATGTACACCTAAGCATATACCATACATATAGACACGGTGGTAAACCAAGAGGTTAAGACCACTGCCCACAATCCAAGTTTATTCCTGATTGGATTGTGGACATTGTCTTCTTAACCTCTTGGTTTACCACCGTGCATATTTATATGTAAGCCTGATGCAATTTTCGCCTTGGAGACTATTCCGTTGTTACGTATGTGTGTAACTACATTACTCCACTTGTGGCACAACATATATGCTCAGTACTGGCACTGATTTAGTAATAACTTCCTACCGGATTGGTGATAGTTTGTTCCTATGTAACTGGCAAAGTTTTCATTACCACAGCATTACTAAACGGTATATAATATCCCTGCCGGTATAGTGCTATAGGTATCTATGTACTCCGGTAAGTAATGGTCTAATCAGTTTTAAGTAAGTGTAATTATTATCAAAAAAATAGTAGCACGGTGATGATATGTCTCAAATTTATTTAAGTGCTAGGCATATATAATTCCCGCTTTATATAAATAACAATTTGAGTAGTTTCCTAAATAAGTGTGATACTTGCATTGTTTGTTTTCGTGCTTCTTATGCACACTATAAATAATCTGGTAACAAACATTACCGAAAAGCACAAGTATATGACTCTACTAAAGTAGTAATGATAAGTTGTACCGTGTGGTAATGGCTTGGTAACTAAGTTTTACCATCATGGTAACGAATTTTTACTATCTGGTAAAATATTATTATCAAATTTATTACCGAGAAATAATTACCTGAGTGACTTTACCGGATTATTAAGAGTGCATAATTATGGTATGGTTACAAGGTGAACCAGTTTACATGTGTACATATGTACCTTGCTTTGAGTATATGTTTATGCATAAGGGTAACGTTTATTTAAGTTGAATCAAAATAAAATAAATTGGAGGAAAGTGGACATTAAGTGAAATTATAGACGCTTAATTTCCCAATTTTCTGGAAGCCAACTAGAGCTTAACTAGGTTTGTCAGTAATAAATTAAAGAAAATTCATGGAAAGAATAAATATTTCTCGAGGATAAGCAAATTTGATTGAAACCTGTTATTAACTACTCAATTTAATATATGGGTTCAGACACGTGGATATAATTTATCTAGGAATTAAGCAGGCTAGTCCTAAGTCCGAAGGAACATATTCACAACCCGTGGTATATACCCTTCCGTAAAATATCTAATTATAAATTCAAATACGTTTAAAAAATCCGAGGATTACAAGATTGTAATATCCCAAAAAGGTGGCAAAATGAATTATTACATGGTCTTCATAATTACCCTGTTTAGCGAACGGATCCAAGCAATGTGGATTTTTCGAAATATATTTCGAGACAGTGATCTCCACTTCCTCACAAATAATAAGAAATCACAAATCTCCCCCGTGTTGCACGAAGTGATGATCCGCAATAAAAATTATGCACCACAGCTAATCGGACCATTCGTGAGGAACGAATCTTCCCTCAACCAAGTTTTCCTGGACGTCACCTCGATCCCACAATTTCACAGATCTCGAACACTCCTCGTGTTCGTGGATCTTGTCGAATCGGTAAAAATTGCCCATCCTAATTATCTCTTCTCGGTCATATTGCGACGTGTGCCTGCCTCTGATTACATATTCGCACATGTGGACAATCCTCATACCAGTTACAAGTCTTACTTTCAAGGACACGGCTCTTCAAAACTAGTCCTACTCAGCCGAAATCACCCCGAATCGGTGTTTATAAAGTGCTTACTTTGTGCCTCTAATCCTAAGAGGGGTACACTAATCGAGGAAAAATTAACCCTGAAGCTGACCCTTCGGCAAATTGATGTGGCTTGGGACGCGCAAAATTTGAATCTTCAGGGGAGAATAATGCAACACCTTGGTTCAGAAAGTATCCAGCAGGAGGGTGACTGCACCCCAGCTTTAAGACATTTCTATACAATTTATTCATCCGAATTTTGCCTGATGTACGTTCTCCGGCAAAAATTCAACTTCACGTATTCCCACTGGGAACTAGTCAATAAGACGGTTAGAGCAGATATGATCGGAACCTTAAACTTCAACACAATGCTTGTAGATAAAGCGCTTGACCAAATACGAAGAAAGAATTATGGGTTTTACGGTGTGAATTTTGGACAATTCAAATTTTCCGCGATTACCATATTTCCATCAGTTGCCAACACCCTTGCAGCATTTTTGCTACCATTTGATTCAGCAACATGGGTTCTCGTAGTCCTTTCTTTCATAACACTTTCAAGCTTAATCCCGATTTCGGTTTCTGCTTCTGGAGTCAGTCATCGATTTGTGTTAAAGAAATACATTTCAGAGGATATTTTTGAAGTTGCCGCCATGCTTTTGGGGCAAAGTGGACGAGGTTATGCTACCAAAATATTTGCCAATAGACGCGTGGGTCTGATTATCTCGACCGTTTGGTTGTTTGGGTGTTATATTCTCATGGAAAATTTGTATCAGGGAGCACTTTTTTCGTTTTTGACGGTGCCTGAGATGCCCAAGGTACCCCGGACGATGGAAGATCTCATAACCTCCAAACTTCCCGTGTTAACGACAAGTGGGTTCATGTACTATATTCTTCTCGAAAACAGATTGATGCCCACCACCCAATACGCTTCGACCCTAAAGGATATCCTGATACCAGAGTTATCAATGGCGACAAGTCCCGCATATCAAGAGTCCCTCGATTCCTTCGACAAGCGACTTACCTTTCTCAACCCCGTACAATTTTGACATTCTAAAGACAAGCTAAAGACATTGTCCGAAACATTTCAAATTCTAAACCTCTCCCACGAAATTTCGAGACAAGTGAAACCTTCGTCATAATGAATGACGCCGACGATTTAGAATTACACACGGAACCAATAAGATTTCTGGGTAAACGGTTTGTCATCGATGGTCAGGGTGAGACAGGGTTTCAAATGACCATTGTAATGCATGGATTCAGAAATTTCATATTTCCCCGGTTTTACTCCACCTACGGGAGACTAGTGGACTCGGGGTTAGTTGAGACATGGCGACATTTAGTCTGGTCAGCGTCTCGAATCAGAAAAATGAGAAGGGATTGGAAGCAAGTGTAAAAAAAATATTACGCCCAAATTAATAGCCATATCAAGTTTCAGCCAGAATTTGACGAGTTAGGCCTAGTCTCATTGGATGCTTTGAAGTATACTTTTGCCATATGTGGGACAGTGTTGTGTGCGAGCGTAATAATTTTTCTTGTCGAGTGGAGGGCCCAAATTGTGAAAGTTTCTCAGAGAGTGAAGGAAGTTGTGAGTGGTGTTTTAACCAGGTGGGTGGAAGGTTCGCAAAAAGTTTGTAAAGATTTTGGGATGTCTATCGCTCGAAAGATTGCTAGAATTTAAATGTACGTGTCCTTATGCGTAATGATGCACCTAAGTTGACTTTGATACTCAAGAAGACAAGTTGATGTACATATGAGCAACCTTGAATATCCCTGACCGGTCAGTCAATTCAATGCTGTATGATTAAATATATTCTTTGCTGATTGTTGGTGCTAAATAAGTAATAAAGTACACATAAGAGCCAAGTAATTAATTAATTCCTAATGAACATTTACAAATTCGCCCATTTGGGGAACATTCGCTGTGAGTGTACGCATTTAGATATGTAACAAAATTTTAAAGGTTGTTCCGGATTTTGTCTATTGACTATTGCTTTAAGTACATTTGTAAGCAGTGATGGACTTATGTGAACATTCGGTCCGATACATGTTGCATACATGCGGAAAAGTTTGTTTTTTCGGTTTACGTCAAGGAGAATAAATTACTAAGGTGAAAAATAATTCTAACAGGGAACAAACCGCTTTGCATATTAGATTACCAAATCCAGATCGTACTTCGGATAAGGATAATAATTTCCCACATAGATACTTAGGTATTTATTTGTCCTGACTAAACACATATTATGTGCGCACCATCCGAAAAACATTTACGGGATGGCATCGATACTTCTAACCTTTTGTTATAATTAAATAGCAACAATGGTAGACCATTTACTCCGCTTTCGAATAATTATAGAACTTTCGTTGCATAACGCAAAAAATTTTACACCAGGATTTTACATACATAAACACAACTTGCATTTATGTATGTAAAATTTTGGTCCGGTTGGATAACTATAGGGCCATGCAACTCGTACTTTAATATTCCTGCTTAACTTTACTTTCATTGTCTTATGGTTGTCGAATTTCGAATGTAAGTCAATATTTATTCACTAGTGATACAAAGTAAATGGTGCAATTTTCTGCGCAAATCGCTACGTGACAGTTAGTGTACCTATTTACATATGTATATGTTTTATTTCGTTTGTGCACACCTGGCATAATTTAACAACATGGTCAAAGTTTAAAAATTGCTAATATGTATGTATCTTATCTTCATAATCGTCGCATGATTGTTATCGTAGGCGACACGAAAAATGAGCAACGACTAAATAGGTGCATATAGTGGTTGTGTGCAAATATCAGTCTCAGTTCTAAGCAGTGCTAAATAAATTGTACACTATTTTTCGCAATATGAGATATTTGCAGCATTCGTGCTTGTTAATTATGTAGATAAGCCTGTCTGTCTTTAATTTGGTTGAATAATATACATAATCGTCAGCCAGAAGAAAACCTTGAACAAAGACCTTTAGAAATTTTGAATGGAATTTCATTCCGTACTTTACATCCATGCGGAACTTGGTGCACATTTTAGCACTTCATTGTTTGCAAAATAATAAAAATGGTAAAATTCATTCGGCCCTTAATAATAATCTGGATGGAGGTACTTTTGACTACTAAATTATCATCTCAGTTACCCTCACCAGCATTTGGTACAACTGAAGAACCGAACATTTCTGGTCTTATAGCCTCCTCAAATTGTGTAACTCACATCGTAACAGATAATTTCATAAGTTTGAATACCCCGCCAAAGAACCCACTCCAAGTTACCATAACTCACCGAAATTTTTCATGGACACAGCGTAACAAATATTTCCGGTTTAAGAATAACGAACGTTTCCTTACTTTTTGTCGATTTACGCTCCTCTACTCTAAGAAACCGTTAGACTCTAAAAAATTAGGGGTTTGGACGTACTCTTTTGTGATCACGTATTTCGGTGATACTCTAAAAGTAGGAATTTTTGGAAGGACATACACTCTCGGAATTGGTACAAAATTTGAAAATTTTTACGTGCTATGGATCTCAACGCGGTTAAGTGTCAGTGACAAAAATTCCGTAATTTACGATATTAAAGCCCGTTATCCCGGAATTATTCCAAACTTCGGAATTTTACTTTTAACCGAAACTGACCCAAAAATTTGTATCCACTCGCCAAAATTATCGATGCCATTGGCACGAAACTTGCTATGCTTTGAAGCATTAGCAACACTAAATGTGTTTAGAGTTCTTAGATTACCCCGAGTCGAACCGCTTCTCTGTTTAAAAAATAAATTTAGCGGGCTTTTTGAGGACGCTTCTAGAAAGGAATTGGAAATCAAAAGCTTTAATGAAATCAAGACTGCGGCAGGATACATAATCGTGAAAATATTTGGCCACGATTTAAACATCAGTGTCGAAATTAACGTTTGTCCTTGTAACTCGAGACAACATTTGGTCACAGTGAGGACCGGGATGACAGCAGTGTCATCGCTAAACGACGGCTGGACTTCGACCGCTGTTTTTGTAGAGTCTGAAAATTTCCACTTTTTAACCTGCTATTCTCAGAAACAGATCGAATTTTGGTTTTTTGCCCAACCCTTTGATAACTTTACGTGGATAATAATTTTGCTTTGTGTTGGAGTAATAGCAGGAGCGATATTTTGTTACGAGGAAATATTTAGAGTGATGGAATTCAAGATGTTGTTCTCTATTAAGAAGAAAGTTGGGCTGGATTTAGTCGTTTTTTGGACGGCGGGAGTCTTGGTGGAACAAACGTTCGAAACGGCGAAGGAGACTAAACTCTGGGGTGTTCGAGTGCTAATTGCGGCTTGGATTTTGATGGCTACCATAGTTACGAATGGGTACAAAAGTTTGGCAATTACGGGACTAAACGCCCCACTGCCGAGCAATTTTCCGGAAGAATTTCAGGTTTGGAGTATAAAATTATGTAAATATGGGGAACAAAATTGGATAATACATCAAATATTTGTTACTGAACGGTTACAAAAATTTTCCCGCCAAATTTAAATTCTACATACGTATTTCAACCTGGTTTATTACTTAAATTCTGTAACAATTTTGTTGCCAAACTATTGGTAAATTTTGAATACAATACAAATTGTTCTCTTTAGGATATTACATGCAAAATGGAAAACTTGACCCATGAAAATGCTGCCAGAATGATTATGGGCTTCGGCCAAGGCACAGCTGGAGAAGGGAACTGCGATTTCGGAAAAAATCCAACATGCGACACCTCATGTTTTCGCTTAATGTCGAAACCTCGGGCACAAAACTCGCCTGGAATAACGTACCTCCGACAAGCGGGCTACTCTTTGGGGATGGATTTAATACAGACGATCGGCTTCGAAAGCGAAATAATTTCGGGGAACAAAATACTTGCGGAAATTTTAAACCCGATCGTGCAACGATTTCCGGAAAAACTTATTGGTTTACTTACAGATACGTCGGGGACAAACTTTACTCTGGACGAGGTCAAACTTGCGATTGAGCAAGATATCCTGAAATGTTCTAAATCTGTGTATATCGCGTCTCGAAGTGAGATTCGGATGTATCGACATCACTTGAAGAAAAAGTACCCATGGACAAAAATGTTACATATGAGCAAAGGCTATTTACATATGCCTGCGCTTCTTTGGAAATTTGACATTTATGAGAGTCACGAATTAGTGAAGGCTTTTAAGGCAATTGTTGAAGCTGGAATTTATAAAGAGTTGGTGGATTTCGAAAAAATTAATAGCTTCAAGGGATCTAATGATATAATTAGCATAAATGAAAGGATTGGAATTGATGAACAGTCGGGGAAAGTGAAGTTGAACGGGAATATTCAAACGGTGTTTTACATTCTCTTTGGAGGATTAAGTTTAGCGGGAGGGATTGAAGTTGTGATGTTTTTAAAATCAAAATTGTTACATGCTAATCAAAGCGCAGTTATGTTAATGGATTCATCTAGTTATTAGAAATGAAATGGTTTTACGCAATATTTAGTCATTTAGGTAAATTAAAATATCGATAACTTTAATGCTAGAAATACGTTAAGTATTTAAATATATAGAATAGCAAAAATTCAAGAATTTTTCACCTTAGTAATTAAAATTTGAGCACCAAAATTCCGACAAATAAGTGACTTACGATGAGATGTTTTGTAATTTTAAAATTCATCCGGTTGAAATTTGAGCGTCGTTACCGACACCATCGCATCAATTATTAGTGAGGTCATATTGCTAGAAAATATTATGACCGTAGGCATTTAGTTAAACCATGGTATTGTAAGCATTATATTTAACCGTATACAAATACATAATTTGAACTCTTTGAACTTCATTGTTTTTAGTCATTTTTGATTTCATGGATCACTCGGTCCAGCTCTTGATCCGACTTGACCACAGATTCCCACTCATGCCGGAAATCTTGGTTAGTTTCCGGTCTTTCATTTCCCCCTTTCGAATTTGGCTTGTAAGCGTACAGCGATGTCATGCCACACCCCATAAAAAGCACGGCGGCGGGAACCGCGAACGGAAGAGTGGGTTGCAAAGCGAGGTAGATGACCGTTCCCAAAACCACCGAACCCAGCGTGATTGTTCCCACTGTTTTCGGTGAGGTTCGGCTTTCGTCCCGGTTCAAATCCCACTTTCTCAAGAGGAACTCTAAAATTAAATTAACCGCTTTTAATTAGACCTTCTCAAAATACCCCAATTCTTGACTTACGAAACTCTTGTGCCACCATTTTATTGTGGTGATATGCATCATAAACGTAATTCAACCCGATTTTGAACTGCACTTCGTTCCTTTGACACTGCATGTTCGCAACGTTTGTTTTTAAGTCTGCCAAAATCCCGCTAATTTTGTCAAGCCGGTTTTCCGCTTCGTGAAGAATTGCAACATCGTCAGCTTGGCTCTCTGAAGAAGTTACCATGTCGGAAATTTTCTGCAGAAATTCGATCTTGTCTTTGAGACACGTCTCTAATTGCGTAATACTGGTTACAAGTAGTCTCATCGAGTTGACTTGTTCTGATTCTGTAAAAACTGTGACGACATGATATTCCATGATTTTCCGTTTTTTTCGCAAAATGTTGCAAAATTTTTAACTGTTTTAGTATTCGGCGAAGAATATGTGCATACTCAAGCTATGTTAAGTCTGAAGTGGGACAAAGGATAAAAGAGGCTTCGATAATAACTACTAACGGCTCAATGTCCGATATCTTGAGTAAGTAAACATGTATATGAGCTACATATCTATGTATTGACATATGAATGTATGAAATCAGAACTACGCAGAATTGTGGATTCCTTATGATTATGCATTGCCAAAGTTTTGACAGGTTATAACTCAATTTTATTGATTTGCCAGGACCCTTATCTTGTATTTATATTTATTTATGTACGAGAGTATTTCTGTGGGGGCTTATCCTGCGGGTATTTATAAATACGGGGTAATAACATCACAATGTTTTTCATTTATGTTTTTGCACACTGTATGCATAAATGCATATCTAAACACTAGACGTGTTGGAGACGTGTATGTAACTTTACGAGTAATTTGTCAAACAAATTTTTCAAAAAATTATTGTTGCTACATAATTTTGCTAACTCGTCGTGAATACGTTTTACATATTTATATGGGCAGGATGTATGTACAATGTGCATACTACATACATACATACATGTGTTAATGCTATTCTTAGGTTGAACCATACATAAGTCTATGTACATAAGTGGATGATTATCTAAGCATTGGCATATATTTACATAAACTATTTAATAGAACATGCCGGAAGTACATAATTCTGACTTCGCTGAATTTATCGACACTATCTTGACATGAATTTACCGTTGGTACTATATTTTGTATTTTAAGCGAATCTAAATAATTGTTGAATTAACAAAAAGACCGTCATAAACCACCAACAGTAGCTACAATTGTTTATGTAAGTCTTTTTAAGGTAAGCAATTTGAAATAAATGCATCGTTTTTTATTAGACAAGTATTTATGTAAAATATTTAGTCATGAATACGTAGAAACCTGATGCTTAATATTACACTTTCAAATTTGCACAGGTCTGCTCAATTTACTTGCATATATGTATATGCATATGTTATTCAGTATATTTTGCTACGCTAAAGTGTACAGCATTTTACCAAGTGAGTAATATAAAGTCTAAATATTAACCTCTTTATTGTCAACACTAAAGTACTACATACATAACAATTAATTGTTCGAAAATTAAGAAAACATTATTGAATTCTAGTCTAAGAAATGTACATAATTAAATGGAGCCGTAGAAAAAGAAGAATTACTTATGTATCAAATTTAATTGGAATCTTATTCTTGTCAATGAAGGACATCATCCATTTCCATGTTTCTTCTTGCCACTGTAAATATTAAAACAATCACACTACTTCAAAACACCAATTTAAGCATTCATACATATTTCTAAAAAATACTCACTAGAATTCCTGAAATAGTTACGTCTTCCAATCCCCTCATTTTCAAGAGAAACTGTTTTATCAGCCTCGTTCCATCTGCGACACGTTTCAAGTCATCGTATACGGAGACCAATCGCATTTCCAAATTTTGGAGACCTGTAATAATGCAAAAAATGAATTAATTATCACACAACACTCCCATCAATTAATTTCCTTTACCTGGCACCAATTTTCCACAATTGGAAAAACCTTGCAGAAATTTCGACAATTGTCTATGATGATTTGCCAGCCCCAAATCTAGATATTTTAATCCGAGTGAAGCACACGCTCGTAGATGTGGTCCCACTTCCGTAATCACATCGTCCAAGTGTAACTGCTGAATTGATAAAACTTCCAAACTTGGGAACGCCGTCCTCAATCCAATAATTGATTCGGGGTTATCAACATAGGACAAGTGGAGGTTTTTTACTCCACTAAATAAACCCTTCTCTTCCTTAATATTCTGTAATAAATCGTCCAAACTGTCTTCCCACTTAAAAATCTCCAGCGTTTCCAAAGTCGGGATTCTCGCTGAGCAAATATCTTGAAGTCGGTCCCCACAATTAAACAAATCGAGCAAGTTGTTTCTGAATTCTTTAAGGTTCTTCATTCTAGGAAGGTGGAAATCAACCAGTGGAGATTCTTCATTTTCATGAGTGCCCAAAATGTGCAAAAATTCCAGGCGATCTTTTACTTGGTCCAACATCTTGTTCAGTCCGTGAACACCGCTGCCAGTGGGGGAATTTTTTGTTGTCAGTTTATCCATATCCAACGTAATCGATTTAAGGGCCAAATGTTGACTTAAATCTGGAAAATATTTGCCACGGTAGATGAGACGGGTCAATTTTGAGGCAGAATTGAGGATCAACTGGGTCATCTCAAGGAAGCGAGAGTTCTCAAGAAAATCGTGTATTTCGACAGAGGTCAACTTTGGTCGGAGACTGAAGGGAACAAGAGCATCGGGGCTGCCGAGCCGTAAAGGATCGTGCGTTGTCCTTTGGACGCAAATTTTTAGTCGCTTCAAATTAGGGCAGTAGTTTTTCAGTATTTTGTACAACGTTGGGATGACGTCTTCACCCGCAAAGGTTACCGTCAAATCTACCACGGTTGGACTGAAGTGCTCGGAAACGTAGAGCAATTTGGTTTCAGCAGTACAGATTTTTTGGTGCGCAGGACAACGATTAGATAGACATGGATCTTCACCTATACATCTGGCCAGTTTGGGCTCCATATTCTCGCAAAATGACTTAAATGGGATGTCTGTGCTGCAATCGGAGTGTGTTGATAACCACCAGTTCCTCGAGGGCAAAGGGGAAAATCGAAGGGTCAACTTTGGTTGGGGAAGGGAGAGGACGATTTCATTCCATAAGTGGCAGACGAGTCGTAATGTTTTCCCAGGAACAGACTTGTTTTGAAATATGCATTGAAGAATCTGACAAAAATAGGGAATGAATGAGTTACTATTTAATTTGATTATAAAATATGGTTAAAAAATTGGGAACGTATTTACGATCGGATTTTGTATAGCTTGACGCATCTGGGAAATTTGTAGTTCTTCTTTCATATTTTCCAGAGATTCTAAACAAAAAATTTAAAATATATTTTACAATATTTTACAATCTCCTCAAAATACAAAATATAACTTACAAATTGTAAGTTACAATTAGAAATGTTGACCTCAGACAAGGACTGATCTTGAGTAGTTACAAACCCTCAAGCTAAATGTATACGACTTCAAAATACCATGAAAATTACGAGAATAATTATGAATTACTTTGAGAAAAGTTGAACTTATTTGTGAAAACTTTCATCAAAATCAGCGGTTTATATGTTGCCTAAACTGTGTGTTTGCCTCACGTTTTCATTCCGCACACCCCACGCGCTCTTTCGTCAGAAAGCATATTTACTTTTCCACGTCGCACGGTGGGCCAGGGATCTGAAAATATGGCCATTAAGGCAGTTCCGCTATTATGTATAAACCAATAAAAAGGTCGAATTATTAAATGCATACCGCTCTCAGATATTATTAACTATTTTTTTTTATCGAAATTGAATTTTGGACGGCTAATTAACTTACTTCAGGCCGAATTGTATTTTTGGCTGAAAATGTTTATACCTGGCCCACAGTGCGTCGTTTCGTTCTTTGTTTGCATTGGAGGGATTTCTTTGTGCACAAGAAAAAGCTGCCACTCACTCCTTCGCGATTTCTTGCCCAGTACGAGTCGAATCGCTCTCCGTGTTTGATGTTCGACGGGAATGGTTTAAGATTTTATAAAACTAAATTTCCTTACACATTTAATTTGAAATAACACCGACTGGAATTTAAAAATTTGATAACTAACGTTGAGTAAGTTGCGATAAAGTAAATTATTTAGATTAAAGAAGGAAATTTGCTAAACTACACGCATCACATGAAATTAAAGTTAATTTAAACTGCAACCAAAGATAAGGAAAAGAAACACATCGACATGAATCAGCTGCAATTCGTTAGACAAGTAAGTATTTCAATAAATATTTTGTCTTATCTAGTGAAGGATAATTAGTTAAAGGTGCGTTTTAATTCAATCATTTCTCTTCGAGTGAAAATCAAATCACGAAAGACTTAATTAATTTGTGATTATAAATATGCGGATTCTAAATTTCTTTGTAATTACAGAGAACTCTGCACTGCACCGATCAATTAACTGATGGTTTACACTTAAATTTTTCCTGATGGCGAACAGTTGTTCTAATTTTACTTGGTTTCTTGGACGTAAGTAAATCCTACATTTCATAATTAATTAAGGGTCGTAGAACAGAAGATTTTTCTATCTACTTATTTTGATCCTCCCTCACCTTCCCCCATTCGATTATATCATTTTGCCCAACACAACATGTCACAAAAGTCAAGGTTGCTTGACAACTTTAGTAATAATTACATTACATATTGTATTATGATAAACTGTCAAGCAATCTTGCACAAAAGTAGTTAATTTACATCATTTTGTTTGTTTTCTAGGTCGTCAAAGTTTCCTGCTTCCGAGTTTTTTCTAATTTCTTATCCAACCGTTTGATTCTGGACACTTTCCTAAATTATTATTCCCAGTAAGTAGATCACCTGTTTTATTTATGTATGGATCGATGTATTTATGTATTTATCTAATTTTAGTATTTTCGTTACTTTTTGTATAGCCCGCAATGCACTTTTAGTCTCCACGAATTGCAATGGAACTTCTACCACGGGGAGGATCAAATATTCTCCTAAATTTACAACTGTAGCCTCAATTTCCGTCATCATGACCGGACTGCCCTTCAGCCTCGACCTCGTCAGCTTCCTTCCACCGTTCCATTCTACTCGACGACACAGGTAAATAGTGCATATGGATCACATGGTTTAATAAATTGAGGGAATTCACGTCAAGTTCGTAACCTACGTAACTGCGTTAGGCTTGTAAGTTTACACACTCTTGACGTGAGTTGACTTTGTAAACATTTTCGTAAACTTTTTTTTAGTAAAAAAAATATCGTATATAAAACGTCATCAAAATGTTACTAGCCAACTTTATCCTAGCGTAAACCAAATGAAATGTAATTATTTTTGCCTAAAATATCAGTTTTTCAGGAATTACGCAGTCATTTCTTATGTCACAAAATTCTATAATATACCAAAATGATCGTATGATCAAGACCGATCGATTGACACCCCACACTGGATGAAGTGTGTCAATTTATCCCGGATTTGAAATTTGGGGACTGGTCGGATAGCGACCAGTATTTTCGACTGGCACTACTGGCAGCAATCTTTTGTTAAATAATTAAATTAATTTGCATGTTGATGGGACGAGATCACAAAAAATTACAATAGACAATTCGTCTCTAAGACAATTTCAACCGAAAATGCAAATATCAAACGCGAATTATTTACGAACTTTTGTTTACGAACCAAAAACATGCGTTTGAAGTGCGTAAGTTTCGTAAAAGTTCGTTAGTCAATTTTCCTTAGAAATGTGTGTAAAAGTTCGTAAAAGTTTGTAAGCTTACAAACCTTACGCAGTTACGAAGGTTACAAACTTTGACGTGAGTTCCCTCATTATGTATGAAAAATTATTAACATATTTGTATAGCTTTGCTTTTATTTACTGTTCAGGCTTGGCGAACTTTTGACGGAATCTTATTTTCTGCGTATGGAATCCAATATTCTCCCAAATTTACAACTCTTTCTGTCATCGCAACTGGACATCCCTCTACGAATTTTGTCGACCTCCAACCTCGTCGCCACATCGATAAGTAACCTCCTCTCGTCCACATTGAGTTGACATCGTTTCATAAAAATCTATAAACCAATATATTTAGCGTTTAACTTTCCATTTAAAAATCCTATTATTTTTTAAGTCCAAATTCTCTTCCTAGTGAAATTTATGCTAAAATTTATTGAGTACTTTAAACTTTCTCGCAATCTTCACTTTATCATTGGTTAGTCTGTTTACTATCCAGTCTATTTGAAAAATGGTTCCAATTTTAACACATTTGCGAATTTCTTGTTCTATTTCGTCTTTTTAAACTTATCCCAACTTGACTTCTTTCATAAACTTCGTTTTCTTAGTTCAATTTACATAAGTATGCCTTAACGAAATGAAATTCGGTGCATGGTTAGATATCTGTATTAATCAAGCAATAATTTTCTTTCGAGCGCCCTTAGAAGTCGTTTTAGAAAATAACAAAGTAAGTTATTATTCTTCACATTTCAAGATATCGGGATGTAGAAAAAAAGATGCAAATCTTGCTTGTAGATTTTGAACTTAAGCTGGATGTCAAAACAGTGGAGTAGAAACTTAAGAAATAATGGTGCAAAATTTGGGAACTTGTAAAGCCCAAGTTGTTGGTCGCACGTTAATCATATAGTTGTTAAGGTTCTCTGATTTTGTACGATCAAATTCAGTGTCGTGCGGATTATATGTCTAGAGCGATTAAGTAGTCGACTTGTGCGTAATTCTTACTTTAATTACGTTGCTCTTTACTAGTCCTCCAATATTTGCATGCATATTTTATCTGTAGGAGAAATAACGAACACACGAAGGTACCGTGTTCAGACACCGTATTGTGCAAAACTTTGCGTAGGTAGTTAGTTTTTCAAAAATATTTTCACTCAAACAAAATTCATTTACTTGCACAATTTATTACCGATCTTATAATAATTCTTTTTCGAAAGTCATCTCAGAAAATAACAATGTATGTTATTATTCTAGACAGATTGTCATTAAAAAACACCAGATTTAAATATTTCCTCTCAGTTTTGAACTTAGGCTGGATTTTAAAACAGTGGAACATAAATTGATCTAAAAACAATGGGGTTTTTATTAAGGTTTTATTGAGTTTTTTTTTACATAACCGGATAAATTTAGGCAGAACGAATGTCTAGATAATAAAAAAATTGACTAGGTAATTCTTAGTTTAATTACGTTGAACTAAAATAGTTCCCAAATATTTACGTGCATATTTTACCTGTAGCAGGAATAGCGAACAAACGACGGTACTGTTCAGACACGATGAATTCTGCAAAAATTGTAAATTTGCATAGTTTGTTCTTCAAAAATATTTCCATCGGAACCAAATTCATTTACTTTTGAAAGTTATTACAGGTCTGAAATTGAATTTTTATATCAAAACTAGCTTAGCCTAAATCTGTTTTCGGCGCAAACTTTTTTTACTGTGTTGTATGCCTAATGTACTGGTCTGACATGCATTTGAGAACATTCAAAATTGAAAATTATGTAAAGCCAAAAAATCACTGGATAGGTCAGCATGTTTGTTAACTAAAACTGCGTATTGCGTAAGGTTTCTCAAGAAATACTAAACCTGGGTCATTTATTTCTGACTGGGTCCTATTAATAGAAAAAAATTGGACTCGTTGCTGACAACTTCCAAAGTTGACGGCAATATGTGTTTCGTTATTTTGTCCCCAATCAACTTTAGGTTAGATTTCGTATGAACAATAGATTGTATGACGAGGGAATTTATAGTAATCAATTTTTCTGCAATTTGTAATTTGCACTTCTCTATATTAGTCAGGTAATAATGTGACACGTACTTAATAATTATCTTTCGAGAGTCCTTAAAGTCATTTTAGAAAATAACAATGTAAGTTATTATTCTAGACATTTCAATAGATCGTCGACATGTAAAAAAATACATAAGCAAATCTTCCTTGTTAAATTCGAACTTAAGCTGGATTCTAAAGTAGTGGAGCTTAAATTAATCTAAAAAATAATGGTGTAAATTTATTACGGAAACTTGTAAAAATGCCCGAGTTGTTGGTCCCACTATCCTGCATTTGTTAGAGTTCGTCGTTTTTTTTGCACATCTGGACAAATTTAGGTGTACAGTAATTTGTCTAGAGCGAAGAATTTGTTCGACTATTTTAATTTGGTCGGGCAGTTTAGTCTGTACGTAATCATGGACTTCCTTTTACGTAATTCTTCATTTAAGCGTCTTGGACTAGATTTGTTCTCCAACATTTACGTGAATGTTTTATCTCTGAAATGGTGAACAAACGACGGTACTTTTTGGCCATTCCGAATTATGCAAAAACGGTAAATTTGCAGTTTGTTTTTCAAAACTAACTGGACTTGAGCTGGATGTCAAAACAGTGAAGTAGAAACTTAGAAATAATGGTGCAAAATTTGGGGAACTTGTAAAGCCCAAGTTGGTTGTCCCAGGGTAATCATGTAAGCACAATTTATTACCGATCTTATAACAATTATTTTTCGAAAGTCATCTCAGAAAATAACAATGTATGTTATTATTCTAGTCAGATCGTCATTAAATAACACCAGATGTAAATATTCCCTCTCAATTTTGAACTTAGGCTGGATTTTAAAGCAGTGGAACATAAATTGATCTAAAAAACAATGGGTTAAATTTATTTGGGAAACTTGTAAATGTCCATCGTAGAGTTTTTTTTTTTTTTTACATAACTGCCAGTTATTAACTGGACAAATTTAGGTGTAGAATGAATATTAAAAAGATTAAAAAATCGATTGGGTAATTCTTAGTTAATTACGTTGGACTAAAATAGTTCCCAAATATTTACGTGAATATTTTATCTGTAGTAGGAATAGCGAACAAACGACGGAACTGTTCAGACACGACGAATTATGCAAAAATTGTAAATTTGTATAGTTTATTCTTCAAAAATATTTCCATCCTAACCAAATTCATTTACTTTTGAAAGTTATTACAGGTCAGGTCTGAAATTGAATTTTTATATCATTCTTTATATGAGCTTGGGCTGTTTTCGTCGCTATGTTTTTTTTACTGTGTTGTATGCCAAATGTACTCGTATGACATATGCATTTAAGTTGAAAATTATGTAAAACCAACAAATATTTTATCTTGTTCATATAAGACTTGGAACTTGGATAGGTCGGCACTACGTATTAATTCGACCGATCGTCTAAACTTCGAGGGACTTCTGCGTGTTAACGTTTTGTCAAATGTATGATAGTGAAAACGATATGCGTACGAGTAAATATTTACTTGTCATTTATGATTCCTCCTATTTATCAAGTCGTAAAAGATGTTGATTTATTCTCCCTGAGTTTAAGACAAAGCTATAATTATTGATTCCATTAATATTTTTTTAATGTCAATTGATCATACAAAATTTGTATGACACCGTTTATCTCAAATTCTTTATCAATTTATTACTGTTTTACCAAATGTATCAGTAACTCAGTTAAACTAAATAAGGAATTCTGCGTATAGAATAGGCCATAACATCATCAAAGATAATTGCAGGATCTCTGTCTCAATTCTAACGCGTTATATATGTGAGCGAGGTTTCTTCTGGTGGAAGTAATATGCCAATTGGTCATATAAATTAAATCTGTGCTCCTTAAACAAGTTCAAAACAGTAGGAAACTCGGCCTGATGCATAGCTGAGAACGGGTAACATTCAGCTTTGATTCAAATTATGTTTTTGAAAGGATGTTGTAGATCCACATTGACGAAAATAAAAGTTGATTTTGATGGAGACTGGTAACGATGAAGAACAGGTGCCAAATCGCGATAAGATTTTAAACAAAGGCCAGTCTCTGCTTAGTTTCTCCAAATAAGCAAAAAATGCGCACAAAGTCAATCACTGCGAAAACTTTCCTTTGAATGGAGTCACTTGTTCACACGCATTCACACTAAAATAGTAAAATGTCCTTAAAATTTTGTTTTATTTATGTGGAGATGCATTTTTCTAACTTTGCCACGAATTATATTCCGCCATTTATTATATTCACTTATTTATTGTGGTATTGATAAATAAGTTATTAAATTTCGGTGCTGATTTTTTGCAGTAAAAAAATTCCAAGCTAATTCCAAATTTACCATGCAAAATGAATAATGTCTTCGTTAATGCGGAAATGCAAACAGGTGACATTCGATGGCGTGAATTTACCTTAATTAATTTTACTGCAACCTGTAATTTGCATTTTCTTATCAACATTTTTGGCTCCATAGGCTTTCGTGATCTTTGCTTTGTAATTACATATTAAGTTACGTGGTAGCAATTAGCGAGTAAGTAAACCAATTAAGCTTATGCGAAGAAAGTGCATATTCATATGAAACTTCGTAATGTTTGCATAAGAATTGGATTGATTTTATAGTCATTATTCATAAACATCATGCCATAATAAAGATAGGTGTCTAATATCATCTTATCATCCTTATGATGAGGTCGGGATATGTATATTTAACAATATGGTTGTATTAATTGATTTTATGAAATCTTAATTCTAAAGTGGGAATGATTTAAAATTTGTCAAATTCTCGGTAGAAATATACCTTGGACAATTGTAATGTCTCTCAGATTTACCACGGCTTTATGTGTTTTCGAAAATTGGTAGGTTACATGTGTGGAGTAGATATGTCCCAAAGATAGTTAGGTTGACCCCGTTAATGTTTGCCCTTGAACTTTGTGACACGGTTTAGCTAAATGTTTATCAATTTAGTACTGTTATACCAAATGTATCGGTAAATCAGTTGAACCCAATAATGACGATTCTGCACATAGCTTAGGGCGTAACATCCTCAAAAATTGATTTTAGGATCTCTAATTGAATAACTTTAACTTTTCAATTGTCTCGAATCTATTGAAAAATCACGTCTTGGTCAATAAACTCTACGATTGGCCCTCTATGTATTATACTTATTTATCGTGGTATTGTTAAATAAGTTGTTAAATTTCGGCTCCAATTTTTTTAGTGAAAATTTACCACGTCAATTCCAAGTGATAAATTGATCATGCCAAATGATTTACTTTGTTAACGCGGAAATTAAAACAGACCGAATTTAATGGTGTGAATTTGTATTGATAAATTTACTGCAATTTGTAATTTGCACTTTTTTATCATTCGATTAATTGCTGTTTTGTCCCCAGATCCATGGAGTTAAATGATTTTTGATTTTTAAATAATTGTATGCCACATTTTTTTCAACATTTTATGAGAACTTGAAAGCTTAACTTCATATCGTTGAGGCATACTGGTCTAAAATCTCTATCTAAAACGTAAAACCTACCCTATTCTAAATATTTTTTCCTATATCTTTTTTCCACGAATTAGGTACTAATATTATTTGGTATTGCTGTTATAATTTATAAAAAATGTTGGGAATTAAGTTGTAGTAATTCTTAAATTCTAATATAACTAATTATTTGTTTACAATATTTTCAACATACGTACCATACACACCGTAGTATTTAGTTTTACACGTACGTAGAAAATTATTACATATTTTTCGGTATTACTAGTTGTTCAAAATTATTGTAATCGATTTGTATTCCTAAATATTTGAGAGCACATTAATAAACAAAATCAAAGAGGTACATACGTAAATATGTATGTGTATCTGTTTTACTACAGCGTGTTATCAGCCCGACCGAGTCATAATTTACAGAGGTCGAATTGTCACATTTCCCAATCCGCTTATTCCTTTTTCAAATTTCGTATTTTTGCTTATCTCGGTTATCTCAATAATCATCTAACATTAAATAAATTTGTTAACCATGATGACCTTCACATTGATACGTGTGACCTTAATTTAATCTTCATCTCATTTGTCGTCGCACAAATTTTATAATTATTTTTATGCATCTTGTATCGTTTTTCCCCATTATTTCCAGAGCCAAACGCAGGAGCTTCCTGCACGATCAAAATTTTTCAGTAGAGTTTTAGCCTTTTAGCTCACTCTCGTCTTCCGAATTTGAAATTCTATTGGTTTAATATTATCAAAATGGATTCACACCCCGAAAAGAAGTGGAAATGTCATCATTGCTCGTGGACGTTTAAAGGCAAAGGTGATTTTGACCGTCATCTCATGACACACGACCCAAACGCAAAAGTCAAATGCAAGGTAAATGTTCCATGTTTTCTTTTTTAATTTAAACACATTCTAATATCACAAATCTACAAGTTAATAAATAAATCTTGCTTTGTAATTATTCAGATTTGTGGAAAGATTTTGAAGAATCCTGCCACCTTATCTGCCCACATGTCACATATGCACACCCGCCGCATCCGACCTGCTTGCAATATTTGTAAAGGAACGTTTTCGAACCTTGCCCATTTACGGAGACACATTGACAACATGCACCCCACCAAGGAACGACCTCGTTTACCGTGCGGATTTCCTGGTTGTGAAAAAACCTTCCGGAACAAGGATCAAATTCCGTGTCACATAAAAACTGAACATGTCGAGAATCCGGTCCGATTTCCGTGCGCACTTTGCGGAAAGGAGTTCAAAGCCAGAAGTCAACTTGGACAGCACATTTCTTCCCACACGACTGAGAAGCCATTTAAGTGTGCCACTTGTGGGAAGAAGTTCGGGTTTCTCGGGTACATGAAAAATCACGAGGTACATAGTTTACAGGAAATAAATTAGGGGGCAGAATATCAATTTATATTTATTTTATAGAAGACACATATTCAAAAGCCTGACCGGAAAATCTTCAAATGTCAACTTTGTCTGCAGACTTTCGTCGCAAGAGCAAATTTGCAGGGCCACATTCGGGTTATTCATGAAAATCAGAGGAATTATCGGTGCACATTTTGCGACAAGAGTTTCGGGCATCCATCAGCTTTGAAGAGTCACATGGAATGGAAACGCCACACGGATGAGGAGACCAAGATTTATTCTTGCGACAAATGTGAGTACAAGAGTCACTCGAAAGTCTATTTGGCTCAACACGTGAGACGTCATCATATTGAGAAGAGGCACGAGTGTTACTTTTGCAAGAAGCAGTTTGCTACCTTCAATGAATTGGTCGGACATTGTTGTCGAGTTCATACTCTTGAAAAGTAAATGTGTTTCGTTGCCCTTATAACTTTAGCAATTTTATTCTCGATGTATTGTAGTAATTTTCATGTGCAAGCGATATAAAGAAGTAAAAATGTAATAGGGGAACAATTTCCTCGGAGGAAATCTGTTCCGTTTGTTTTAAAGATATGTATGTAATGCATGTTAAAAATATGTATAGTGCAGAATTATTTAATTAATCTCACTTTTCCCACTAATTATCTAAACATGAAAGATTTGAAATAAATTTATCAACCATGATGACCTTCACCTTGACACGTGCCACCTTAATCTTCAATTTTTCATCGCATTTTTCGTCGCAAAAATTTGATCATACATAGTATTCTTTCGCCGAGAATGAGAATCTTGTATCGCATTTCCCCACTGGTTTCATGGTGAGAGCCAGTATTTACCAGTTCTTCCTGACTGAACGAGTAAAAATTTGAAATTTTGCAGTTTTCGTCTAGATTTGAAACTGTAATTTTTGTGTAACTGCACTATTATCAAAATGGATTCAAACCCAGATGATCAGTGGAAATGCATCCAGTGCTCACTGACGTTTAAATACAGGACCCCATTTGACCTTCATTTTCTGAATAAACACAATCCAAATGCCATTAAAGTCCAATGCGAGGCATTGCGAGGTCAGTTGATTTTTAAGACTACTTAAAAATCTACAAATAAATAAATTAATGTCTGTTTGTTTACTATATATTTATTCAGATTTGTGGGAAAATGTTGAAGAATCCTGTCACCTTAGCTGCCCACGTGTCACATATGCACACCAACCGGATCCGACTTTCTTGCAATATTTGCAATGACACGTTTTCGAACCGAGGTCATCTACAGAGACATATGGACACCGTGCACCCCACGAAGGAACAGCCTCGTTTCCCGTGTGGATTTCCTGGTTGTGAAAAATCCTTCAATAGAAAGGATGGTGTTTCGAAGCACGTAAAGGTGGGTTTACTTGCGCCAAAATGTTGTAGTTTAACTATGTCGAGAATGCTTCTTTTGTAAGAAAATAATTGGTAAACAAAATATTTATTTTACAGAGTACACACATGCAAAAGGTTGGCCGAGAAACCTTCAAATGCCAACTTTGTCCGCAGACAAGAACCAGTAGAGAACGCCTTCAGAACCACATCCGACGTGTGCATGAAAACCAGAGGAATTATCCGTGCACATTTTGTGACAAGAGATTCTCCAACTCATACCATTTGAAGCGTCACGTGGAGGTGATACATGCCACGAACAAAGAGCCGATCCATTCCTGCGACAAATGCGGGTACAAGAGTCACTCGAAACACTATTTGACCATGCACGCAAGACGGCACAATGCAGGGAGGCACGGAAGTTAATTTTGTTGGAAGAAATTCATCACTTTTAACGGATTGGTAAAATAATGTGGCAGTACTTTTCATCCATAGCCTTCCTTAAATTTTATATGTAGTTGTCCACACTGCACTGACTTCTCGTGACCGTTCTATTTTAAGTATTAGTTATTCTGACCCAAGGATTAGGGTTTAAGCAACCGTTTTTCTCTCATTTGCATGCCTAGTACATAAGTATGTATACTTTCATGTGTACTGTACTTGGAAAATTCAACCTTTTTCATAACCAGACATCACACATTTCAATCCGCATTGTTCGTCTATTCACTTAACTGTTCATTATACAACGAGGTAATATGTAAGCGTATCTTAGCGCACTAACTAAAACGAATGAACTTTTGTTAACAAATTCAGAAATATATTTGCAGATTAAATTTGTTGTTTTCAAAATCTTGTAAACGTAAATACTTATTTTTACATTCCAAGAAAATTTGACTTAATTAGTCAAATTAGTAATAGTTCCGGCGTAATAGTTCCGTCCGATTTTTTGACCTATTTTTTGACCGCCCTGAAAAGATCGTTATTGCACACGAAATTCGGTGCCACGCCCTGAATGGTATTTATCTCCTTGTCCAACGAGGATACGAATTTCTACGTCAAAGTTGAAGGCTTGAGTCTTTCATGGACTTTAGTTTGGCATCGTACTTCCATACACGTGAACTAATTCCAGAACACGGATTTACGTGCGAAAATTGGTAGGTTACATATCCGGAATTAGTAAATCGCGCATGTACTGACCATAAGCTCAGAATTCTGTTAAGATTGGAACTGAAACTATTTTTATTCAGATTAACCATAGAGTTACATAGTAATTACGTAGTAAACTTTGTTGGCAAGAGTACTTTTTAGGAATTATCGCGTTTCTTTTACCCCATTATTTCCTGGCGAGTGCAAACCTCAAATACTTTTTTGTCATCGCTCTCTCTGAACGAGCCAAAATTTTGCATCCGGAATTGAAATTATTATCTTTTTTATCCAGTTTTACTACAATCGAAATGGATTCAAACCCAGAAAAGAAGTGGAAATGCCTTCATTGCTCATTGGCGTTTAAACGGGAACGGGACTTTAACCGTCATCTCGTGACCCACGACCCTAACGCAAAAGTGAAATGCAAGGTATTTTTTTAATTTAAACGTATTCTAAAATTTGAAATTACAATCTAATCAACAAATCCTCCTCCTTTGTTTAGGATTGTGGGCAGATTTTGAAGAATCCTGTCACCTTGTATCGCCACGTGTCACATATGCACACCAACCGGGTCCGACCCGCTTGTAATATTTGTAACGATACGTTTTTCAACCATTTCCATTTACGGAAACATATTGACAACGTGCACATCAAGAAGGAACGACCTCGTTTCCCGTGTAGATTTCCTGGTTGTGAAAAAACCTACCTGAACAAGAGGTCTCTTTCGGCACATACGAAAACTGACCATGTCGAGAATGCTGTCCGATTCCCGTGCACGCTTTGTGTTAGAGGTATGTATTTACGGATCGTTGTAAGGAAAGACAGAGTGACGACGACTTTTGTGCAAAGTAAAAATAAGAGTGTCAATTTATTACGCAGAGGTTTTTGCTTTTATACATGAATGTACTTAATGCTAAAGGTTTCTACCTGAAAACTAATGTCTGGACAATCTACCTGGAAAAAGGCATGAGCAGGAAATGGCCTCAATTTAAGTAATAAAATCTTGTCCAGTCAAAATTCAAAACATCAAATTCAAAGAAAAGTTATTGCTGGAAAATCATAAAGACATAACAAATTTCCATGACCTAAATAGAACTTTCTAGAATGTCATAAAATTAGACAAAGCATTTTTTATCCTAAAAACTATTTTCAACACCCTTCCTATTTGATGCTTTTGATTTGTCATCTTTTAATCAGAATCACTTTCACTTTCACGTAGCTCGGTTGAAGGGGCGCTTGGTTGTGGTTTGTTTGGGAGTTCTTGTTTTCTTGGTTTAGGTTTAGTTGTCGTCTTGGGTTGAGTCTTCGTCTTCGTCTTTGCATAATGGATTATCATTCCACCAACCAGAGTGATAATGACACAGATGCAGCCAAAAGTTGTCCAGGTCATTGGGTGAGACATGAGATTGGACCCTTCCTCAGTTTTATTACTTCCATCAGTCTCCTCCATGGGGTGCTGCTTGAGGCTGGTCAAGTTAACTCGTGGGCGGAGATGCATATTAGTCCTCATAGCATTTAGGATGTCTGTGGGTTCGACATGGTCCAGATTGGTTTGGCTGCCTGTGTAAGATACATTATTAATTATGAAACTTGCTATGAGTGGCAAGGCAAAGATGAACTCCGGGCAGGGCATCATTCTTCCATCAATGGTAATCTGTGATAACGGTAATAGATATAGTTCATCCCATGGTAAGGCTTCACTTGGATGAAGTTTCTCTCATCTCCTTCTTGAGTCAATTCGCATCTGCCAATGCCAAAGTGTTGATTTTCATTGTCTGTGAGTGGTTTCTCACAGCCTGAGTCGGGAGAGAGGATCAGGTCGTGGCGAGCCTGGTTCTTGAGATTTACAGAGTTTACACATCCATCTTTTCCATTTACAATGATGTGTGTTGGTCCAGTCCAGATTAGGGAGCATGTTTGGTTTTCTTTCCTCATCATCAGTTTGAATTGGTCGACCTCAAGAAGTTGTAAGTTTCTGTCAATTCTCGGCACATCAAATTCCATGTATAAATCTTGCAGATTCTCATGAAAACGACAGTTTCGAGATTTTGCCAAGTTTAATGGGCAGTCGTCTCCACATGGCAGGGTGAGATTAAAGTAGTCCATGAGTCCGGCATGTACTTTCTTCTGCTTCCACTGTCTGCGGGCTTCAATAATTATTTGTTTTGCTAATACCATTCGTGAGGTTATGAAGGATATGGCAAAGTTGGTCGAGGTCTGCTTCATCTTTAGCTCATCAAAGTCTTCGGTGTGCTTTTCAAACTCGTCCACCATCGTGTTAAAATCGGTTTGGAGTTTTCGGACTGCAATATTCGTGATGTTCAGCCTTCCCTCCAATTGTTCAATTAGTTCCGCTTGTTGAGCTTGTGTTGATTTCAAGCCTTCAATCGATACTCTATTTGCTATAGAAAGTCCAAGTGCTACGGCTGAGCCGACAACCACCACAGCAGCAATAATGAGGATTCCAATGACTGTGATGAATCGTTTGGATATGGAGTGAGCAGCATGGTGAGTTGTAACTCCGTAGTCTACTGGGCACATTTCCGCCAATTCCTTGATAAAATGAGTCTTGTAAATTTCCTCACATTTGATTTGGGCGATTCTCGTTATGTCGGTGTGTAAGATTTCACTTGTTAAGAGGGAGCACGGATTGATTAATTTGATTCTGAGATGCACTCTTTCATTTCCAATTGTTACTGGCATATCCGTCTTCCTCCATAAAGTGGGCTCAGCATTCTTGAGTATTATTCCATTCACGGCAGGGCATATGACACACGTCATCATCATTAGTGCGGTGCAATATGCATTGGGAGAAAGGCAGCGAGATTTTGTGTTGATGAATTTCCTTCCCTTCTCGCTGACTTCGGGCTCCTCCTTAGTCTTGAGTTGCAACGCCTTCCCTTGTTTTGCATGCCCTTCCTTGGTCGGAGAAGGAGAGACATTTTGCAAAGAGAGTTGCTCTCTCATCTCAAAATGCTTATTCTTCTGCAATGGTTTGGTAAATCCATCCGCCTTCTGGTCATTTGTTGGTATGTAGGAAACTTGAATCACTTCATTTTGCACAAGATTTCGCACAAAGTGGTATCGGACATCGATGTGCTTGCTTCTTTGATGAAAATCTTGGTGATGTGCTAATTTAATTGCACTCGTATTGTCCACAAACAAGTCCATTGGATGAGAAGAGTTAATCCCCAGTTCTTGCAAAAATGATCGCAACCAAATCGCTTCTTTAGCGGCGGTGGCGAGAGCTATGAATTCGGCTTCTGTGCTCGAGACAGCTACGATGGGTTGCTTTTGAGAGAGCCAAGAAATTGGGGTATTATTCATTAGAAAGACAAAACCAGTGATGCTCTTTCTTGTTATTTTGTCAGTCGCGTAATCTGAATCACAATAGCCTTGAACTGTGATTTCTTCGCATGGTTGAAATTCTAGACCGAGGTGGATTGTTCCGCTTAAATATCGCAAAATATCCTTTGCTGCTTGCCAGTGTGGTTCAGCATAACCACAGCAGAACTGGGAGAGTCGGTTTACTGCGACTGCAATATCTGGTCGTGTGGTGCGAGCAAGAAAAAGAAGTGACCCAATGAGCTCTCGGTAGGGAAGAGTAAGGTCACATTTTTCTGCAATTTCCAACTGTAAGTTCAGAGCCATTGGCACCGTTGCAGGTCGTGATTGAGCCATGTTGAATTTTTCTAGTAGAACTTGAATGGATTTGCCTGAGTGTAGGATGAGAGTTCCTGCTGCCTTGTCCTGAGTGATGCACATCCCCAAAAACTGATTGAGTGGGGGTGTGGTGATTTGAAAAGCAGTTCTGAGATGGTCCAAAACTTGATTTATTACTTCCTTGCTGCTGGAAATAATTAGACCATCATCGACGTAATCCACTAGGAATACAATAGCTGAGAGTTTTTTGCTTATGTAAACCGAAGAATCACTAGTAATTGGGACAAATCCAAGTTTCAATAGGACTTCTTCCAGACGCTTCTTCCACTCGTGCGAGCTTTGTCTTAGTCCGTATAATGCGCGTAGGATGAGCCAGACTTCATCATCATTTCCGTTGTGGAAGGGATGAGGCTGATGCATATAGACTTTTTCTTCCAGGTATGCATTCAAAAATGCAGATTGGACATCGAATGCTTGAATATGTAATCCTTTTGCGATTGCCACAGCTATCATGATTCGGACGCTCTCATAACGAGCTACTGATGCGAATGTTTCATTGAAATCTATTCCATACCGCTGCTTGTAGCCTCTAGCACATAACCGTGCTTTCAGTCGATCAATGGAGTTGTCTGGATGCCTTTTGATTGCATAGACCCACTTGGCATCTAAGGGTCGAACGCCTTCAGGTTTCTTGACAATTTTGAATGTTTTGTTTCTCAGTAAACTTAAAAATTCTTCATTCATTGCAGCCATCCATTCCTTCTTTTGTGGGGAATCCAATGCCTCTTTTAATGATTTGGGTTCCTCTGTGAGAGTAGTATTAAGTGCATAATACTGGAGCCGTGCTGGTGACTTCAGTTTTGTGCGATCTCGTAATGCATGAGAATGTGTAGGCTGCTGTGGGTAAATTTCTTGTGCATCTTCTTGTGGAGCTGGCCCATGTTCTTCTTCTGCTGCTTCTGCTGGTGGTGGTTCTTGCTCATCTTCCTCTTCTGCTGGTGGTGGTGGCGGTGCGTCTGCTTCTCCAGTCTCACCATCATCCTCGTCATCCTCATCTTCAAAATGAACACGGCGTGGGGGTGGAGGACTAAGGGCAGGGAAGGTGGTCTTCTTCTCCAGTAATGCTTCTTCAAATTTGACATCATGCGAGTAGAAAATTTGCTTCTTTGCAGGGTCATAGAGAAGATATCCTTTCTCTTCGGAGTAATATCCCATAAACATGCATTCTCGTGCTTTTTGATCAAGGCAGGTGCGCAATTGTTTAGGGATATGAGCAACACCGGGGCAACCCCAAATTTTAAAATTTGCCAAATTTGGTTTGTGCTGGAGCACTGCTTCACATGGGGTCATTGTCTTGGAGTGGCTATTGAGTAGTCTGTTCTGGATGTAGACAGCACAACCAATGCTTTCACCCCACAGAAATTTAGGGGCATTTGCATGCAACATCATTGTTAGAGCAGCTTCTTTCACCGTTCTGTTTTCTCGTTCAACTGGGCCATTTGATTCCGGCGTGTGGGGGGCGCTTAATTGGTGCATGATCCCCTCGGAGTCCAAGTAGGCATTCATCTCAGCAGAGACGAATTCAAGTGCATTGTCTGTAAATATGACCTTCATTCGGTTTCCAGTTTGAGTTCTCATGAAAGGGACAAAATGCTTCACATTTTCATATGCATCGCTTTTCTTCTTCAGAAAGTAGACTGCTTTGAATCCAGTGACGTAATCTTTCATCAGTAAATAATAGTGGTGGCCTCCTAGAGATTGAACTGGCATTTTTCCACTCTCATCCATGAATATGATTTCTCCAGGTTTGGCATTTGGAAAGCGATCAATGCAAGAAGGGAAAGGCTGACGTGTTGATTTACCAAGTAGGCAAGAATGGCATGCAATTTCTTCCTTTATCTCTTCGTACTTGATTCCATTTACGGCTCCAACCTTCACACTATTCTTAATATTTTTCATATTGCAATGAGCAAGTCTTGAATGCCATGTATGTGCAGTAGTTACGACGTATGCTTGAGCTGGTGGCTGTGTTTCTGGTTCAGATGCATAATCTTCTTCTTCACTAAGTATGAGTTCCGTATTGGGGCGAAAGCGCATGCAGTATAATCCATGCTGTCTAAAAGCTGATGGGCCATCTCCCCCATTATTTCGGAACAGGTTGATATTTTGCTTGTCCACTACTGCATAATATCCCTTTTCCGTTGCTGCTCCAACTGAGAAAAGGTTCATCGCTCCTCTGATGTAGAGAACGTTATTCAGGGTACACGGAATCCATTCTTCTCCTATGTAGGCATCAACAATAACATCTCCTCGTCCCATTGCTTGGGCTGTTGTCTTATCCGTTAACGACACCATGATTGGGTCAGCAAACTCTTTGTAAGTGGTGAACCACTTAATGCTTCCTACAACGTGCTGGTCTGCTCCCGTGTCCGCTATCCATAGCTGGCTGGTCTCTTCACTGGTTTCCAGCGTCATAAACGCGTGAGGAGGATTTCTATCTTGTCTGTGTTGGGTTGACACAGTTCCTCGGTTATCAGTTCGCTGCTGCTGATTTGTATGATGACGTTGCTGCTGCTGCTGATGCTGCTGATTCTGTTGTTTACCATCATTATTGCCATTTTCAGTTTGCATCCTTTTGGGGGCTCTGCATTCAGCCCACCAATGACCTGTGCGGTTACAGTTTCTGCATTTTGTGCGGCGCTTCAGCTCGTCCACTTTGTTTTGTTGACGCTGCTGAGGGAATTTCTTGCTTGTGGCATATGCAACAGCTTTTTGTTCAGATGCGGAATGCTCTGGATTTTTCAGTTTCATCTCCATTTCTTCCATTCTTAGGCGATTAAGTAAGGCATCCATTGTTTGTCCTCCGTCGGTCACGCTGTGCCAAGCCTTTCGGAAAGCGTGGTAACCATCAGGGAGGGCTGAGACAATTTTTGTTACTACTGCACTCTCCTCCATCTTAATGCCAAGCTCGCTAAGTGATCTGGCGAGATCTTCAATTTCAGCGAAAGCGTCTACTGCAGATTCTCCGTCTTTAATTTTGAAATTGTAGAACTTGGTCAACGTGTTCTGCTTATTGAGTTGACTCCCATCAGAATGCAGGGATGCCAATTTCTTCCACATTGCGGCAGCCGTGTCGCAATTGTAGACATGATTTGTTTGTCTCTTATCAAGGAGTGGGACAATGATTGCCATTGCCTTATTGTTCTCCAGCTCCCATTTCTTCAGGGCGGCGGCATCAGTTCCATCCGGTTTTGCAGAGGAACCATCTGTTACGGCCCAAACCTCACTTGCTTCGAGGATGAGTGAGACTTGCAATTTCCATCGCTGGTAATTACCCCCGTCCAGGATAATTACGTGGGAAGTGTCGATTCGTCGTGATGTCATCTTCTCTTCAGTGTGACAAAGCGAAAGCGAATGCGAAAAAGGTTACTTTACCAGATTACAGTAGTGGATGAGTGGGTGAGAGGCCTCTTCTCCGTTTACGGCTGCTTAATGGCTCGACTGGATCAGGTTTCACTCTGCAACTCGACTCGCTATACTGTTTCACTGCACAAAGTTCTCTCACTTTCGTTTTCGATTGCTACTGTTGAGAATGATTCACTGTTCAATGCACTGCGTAAACTTCACAATTTACTTCCTCACGTCTCAACTTCTCGTTCTGTTCAATTTTTCACTTGTGCACTTCTCGTACTGTTCAGTTTTCACGTTCTGTTCAATTTTTCACTTGTGCACTTCTCGTACTGTTCAGTTTTCACGTTCTGTTCAATTTTTCACTGTGCACTTCTCGTACTGTTCAATTTCTTGCAATGCTGGACACTTAACTTGAAGCAATTGCAAGTAGGTTTCGTCTCAATTTTCTCGAAAATTTAGCAATTCTTATCTTCCCCAACCGACACGCTTTGCTACCATGTTAGAGGTATGTATTTACAGATCGTTGTAAGGAAAGACAGAGTGACGACGACTTTTGTGCAAAGTAAAAATAAGAGTGTCAATTTATTACGCAGAGGTTTTTGCTTTTATACATGAATGTACTTAATGCTAAAGGTTTCTACCTGAAAACTAATGTCTGGACAATCTACCTGGAAAAAGGCATGAGCAGGAAATGGCTTCAATTTAAGTAATAAAATCTTGTCCAGTCAAAATTCAAAACATCGAATTCAAAGAAAAGTTATTGCTGGAAAATCATAAAGACATAACAAATTTCCATGACCTAAATAGAACTTTCTAGAATGTCATAAAATTAGACAAAGCATTTTTTATCCTAAAAACTATTTTCAACACTTTGTGACAAAGAATTTAAAACCAGAGGTGGACTTCGACGACACATTCCTTCCCACACGAAAGAAAAGAAGACGTTAAAGTGTACCACTTGTGGGAGGAGTTTCGCCCATAGGGGAAGCCTCAAACGTCACGAGGTACTTATTTTGCAGGAAATCAATTAGTAAACAAAACTTAAATTTATATCAATTTTATAGCGGACACATATTCAAAAGTCTAACGCCACACGGATACGGAGGCCAAGATTTATTCCTGCGACAAATGTGAGTACAAGAGTCATTCGAAAGTCTATTTAGCTCAACATGTGAGACGCAATCATATTGTGAAAAGGTACACGTGTTACTTTTGCAGGAAGCAGTTTGCTACCTTTTATCAATTGGTGAGACACTGTAGTCGTGTTCATACTCGCGAAAAGTAAATTGTGCTTACAATTTTGTTTTCGGTTTACTGTAGTAATTTTCATGTGGAAGCGATGTAAAGAAGTAAAAATGCATAATGCATAGGAATAATTTCCTCCGAGGAAATCTGTTTAATCATTAAACAGATTTCCTCGGAGGAAATTATTCCTATGCATATTTTTATATGATTAAACTTTAATCATATAAAAATGTGTATGGTGTAGAATTAAACAATTCATCTCACATTTCCCAATGATCATTTAACATGAAAGATTTGAAATCAATTTATCAACCATGATGACCTTCACCTTGACTTGTGTAATCTTCAAATATTCATCTAATTTTTCGTCGCAAAAATTTTATCAAATTATTTCGCCGAGACTTTTTAGTTTCCCCCTTGTGAGCCCTAAACTATTTCCTTTCTCAGCGCTTCCTGAACGAGCCAAAATTTTGCAGTTGAGCTCTTGTCCTCTGGAATTGAAATTTTTATCTTTGTGTATTTGTACTATTATCAAGATGGATTCGAACTCAGAAAATAAGTGGAAATGCACCCAGTGCTCCTCGACGTTTAAATGCAAGACCATATTTGACCGTCATATTCTGAATAAACACAACCCAAATGGCAAAGTCGAATGCAAGGTAGTGTTTCTTTTTTTAACTTTTTTAATAAAATCTAATTACAAATCTACTAATTAATAAATAAATCTTCCTTTGTTGACTATTAATTTAGATTTGTGGAAAGATTTTTAAGAATCCTCCCTCCTTATCTGTCCACGTGTCACAGATGCACACCAACCGGATCAGACTCTCTTGCGATATTTGCAACAACACGTTTTCGAACCGGGCAAATTTACAGATGCACATTGATACCATTCACAATTTGGAACGAACTCGTTTCCAAGGTGGATTTCCTGGTTGTGACAAAACCTACCTAAAACAGAAAAGCATGTTGAACCACGAACAGGTGAGTAACTCACCGCACTTTTTGGTAACTTGCGCCAAAGTTACAATTTAACTATCTCAATCTCACATGTCGAGAATGCTTATATATTTTGTACGAAAAAATTAATAAACAAAATATCAATGCGTATTTATTTTACAGAGGATTCACATAAAGGATGACCTAGAAACCCTAAAGTGTCAACTTTGTCAGCACACTTTTGCCAGAAAAGACACCCTGACGAAGCACATTCGGGTTGTTCATGAAAATCAGAGGAATTATCCGTGCACATTTTGTGACAAGAGGTTCTCCCAATCAGAAGAGTTGAAGGCTCACGTGGAGGCAAAACATGTCACGAATAAGGAACTGATTCACTCCTGCGACAAATGCGACTACAAAAGCTACTCGAAAAGATATCTTGCCCAACACGTGAAACGCCACAATGCTCGGACCAATTTTGTGGGAAGAAATTCGTCATCTTTGCCGAATTAGTAAAATACTGTAGCTTCATTTATACGTTGGATAAGTAGAAATTTTGTATACAGTTTTGAATACAGCATTAAATTTGCATTACGATATAAGTACTAGTTTTGAATTATTATCTTTTAATTCCTATTAATTCCTAATTATTCCTAAAACATTCTGGTGTGGAAAATTTATATATTTTCGTGTTACATATCTTCACATACATAATTGCTATTGCATAAACAAATGTTTCAAAATCTAAGGTTACACCTCGTGGGTCACCCTTATGTCGATAACGAATCACGGATTGTGGGAATGGGCTTTAACAGTTTGATGTTCTACCTCGATAGAATTATAATGTTGCGATAGATTATTTAAAAAAGTGATCTTAAGTACGATTGTAGTAAAAAAAAGTTCAAAAAATGCAGCGAATCTAATAAATAAGTACGACTGTAGTTCGTGACGCACATTTCCAGGTATCATGCGTCAACTTTTCCACATTGCACTGACTCCTTGTAATGTTACAAGGAGTCATTTATTTAAAGCAAAGATATTCTTTTATGGCATTGGCTATTTTGATCCACAGGATTGTAATAACTGTTTTATCTTCAGTTGCATTGCACACCTGGTGGCTGTACTTAAAAAAGGCAACCTTTCTCGCACCATGCAACACACCACTCGTGTCATTTACTTCACAGGAATTATTCCTGAGAACTGCCACGACTGAAGTGACCACAATAAAACCAGCTAATTCATAACGCATATTAACATGCTAACTTACTTATTTAACACTTTGTGAACAAACTCGGAGATATATTTGCAGATTAACCTATCCCCGTTTGGACAATTAAATACATACTCACAGAGTCTAGATGGATTTTAACCTAGGAATGAATTGGGAATGCCATGAGTGGTTAGAAATGTTCGAATTTGATACGAATTATGCTCAGCGTCCCGTCATGCATGACCCCGACGCGAATGTGAATCGTGAGGTGAGGAATTATCTTAATTTAGAAGATGGACGGTAATTTTATTTTTACTTATCTTATGTTTTAAATAAGAGACTTTATACACGTAAAGCTTATAGCGGACAGTCTCTTAGAAATTTAAAAATCAATTCATGCATGCGCATTTTATTTGCAGGGGACACACTTGGAGAAATCGAGCCGAGAGATTTTCCAGTGCAAGCTTTGCCCTGCAACTTCCTTCTGGAGATCTAACTTACAACGCCACATCGAAGTTATGCATGGAAATGAGAGGAATTATCCGTGCTCATTTTGTGACAAGAGATTTTCCTCCTCGTCGAATTTGAAGTGCCACGTGGAAGCGAGACACTCCGATTTCAAAAATAATTACCTCTGTGACAAATGCGAGTACAATAGCCACTCGAAGTATAATTTAGCGAAACACGTGAGAATTAAACATACTGCGAATCCTTCTGCGGCATGAAGTTTGGCGAATTTTCCGTCACTACGGGAAAATTCGTACCATGGAACAGTAACATTTAGATAAGTTTTCTTTGGTCCCATGTTGGTATCTTTTTTATTTGTATTTAAAATATTTTCAAGTGAAATTTCTTTTCCTTAAAAGATGTATATCTATGTTTTTATATTGGTTCAAAACTTCAGATTTTTATAATCCCTTGGACAGCACTATGTTACCGGCTGAAGGCAAAACAATTTATTTAGCTCACGACATTCATTACAACATATTTATATATTTTCAACTATTTCATTTGATGACGACCTACTATCAAACTATGTGCGTATATGTTTTCTAACTCTTATTGGTCTCACATATTTCAATACAGTTTTACTTATTGTTATACATGTTTCAAAGTTTTCATACATTGAAATAGTTTTTAATTTTTAGGTTACATATTGCTCGAAAGGTGAATAAACCTTTTAGATGTTTTTTTCAGAGGTACACGTATTTAGTAAATGCTTTGACGTTTTTGTCGTAAATATTATAGATGCATATTTTAGCGATTTTTGGTACATACATACATTCACGGTTACTTCCTAAGTACTTACAGCGTATCAAAATTCGGTGCCCTAAACCTCCTAAAAGAGAAAAAGGGATGACTTCATAATTTCACATCCACATCTACGATCTATTTTTTATGGCAATTCAAAAATCAAAAATCCAGCTGCCAAAGCTTACCTATTTGGGCACCGTCAACTGAACTTCGTGACGTACATTTCCAGGTATCACTATAAACTTTTCCACACTGCACTTTCTACACGACTCCTTGTAACCTTTCTATAAATACTAAATATAGCATATATTTGATTTAAAGCATTGACTATTTTGGTCCAAAGGATTTTCATAAAGGCTTTTCCTTCAGTTGTACCCATTGTGGCTGTAATTTAAAAAATCAACCTTTTCATATATGAAAATATATGATTTCATATATCATTTCATTTGATATATTTCATATATCTTTTCATATATATATGATTTGCTATAGCAGATTTGCTACAATTGGTTTAAACATATAGAGTTTGAATTCATGCATATAAATCTGTTCAATGCATTTGATGGCAATGGGTTGTAACATCCAAACCCAGGCTCGTCTGATTAACGACCTGGATGGGATATCCTTCAAAATAAATCTTTATGAATATTTAATTTACTTCAGTTCTTGGTTGGCCACCAAGAACTCGAAACATTAGCAGAGATAGGACAAGTAGTCCACCTTAAAGATAAGGATGTCTCTGTTACAGGATGTAGCTGAGACATCAGCCAATTAGATTAATTTTGAATGAGGAGAGTATCTCTCCTCATTCATTCTCCAGTAGAGATAAAATTTAGGATTAGTTCAGGTTCATTCCATCTGAACCCACACGATCGTCGTCGCACCCATATTTGATATCTTGTCCACAATTATATAGTTGCATAATATAAAATAAAACATATCATAAAAATCAAAATTTGAAAATTAATTTTTTCCGCAAAGATATAGCATTTAAAAGAAAATTTGCAAATGCATTGAAAATGCTTTCGTCGCGAAAGTGTTGGTTCAAAGGGGTAGGTTACATTTACAGATTTCATTCATTGATCATTCTTTGCTATGAAAAATTTTAAAAAATTCAAAAATTTAAAAAAATCTGAAATTTGAAATGTATTTAAAAACTCGATTATCGAGAAGACGGACAAGAATCGCTCATTGGGAGATAAGCCAATCGATGCCTTTGGGCCTGAGGAAACAAAAAAGCTTAAAACCCCACGCGATTTTTGTCCGTCTTGGAGTTTTGCCAATTTTTCCAAAAGGTAAAATTAACATGGGCTGCTTGTGTAGACAGTAGTAAATAATTCTGTGTTCCTACGTGGCCGGGAACATTGACAAAGTGTGAGTTGTGTAGTGTTCTCTTGCAAAATCATAGATAATATTAATAATTAGATAACGCGAGTTCGATACTTTGTTCTCAAAGCAACATGTCGGATTTTTCCCATACCTGGAGCTGAATTCAGTATGCGATTTTAGTTAACTTCGTTAAGAAGGTCCGTTTTCTGTGGTGTACGAAGCCGGTGCACTGAATTCGCCTCCAGTTATGGGAAATGGGACAGATTGTAGGGAGCATCCATCCCATTACGTTATATAATTCAAATGCATTATTGTGGATTATTTTTCATAAGTTTTTGAATTTCACACTTAATTTCAGAAATTTAAAAATGCACCGTAGTAAGTGGATGTGAAGTTAGCTTAAGCGACAGGAGAGGGCTCGTCAGCTGTGTTATTTATTTTATTTCGCACAAATACATGGTGTCGTACCCCTTTGTGCAAAATAGAGAAAAATACATGGCCAGGCAACCACCACCAGGGAGCAGGGTTTAGCACCTCTATTTCCTGGTACTCGATCAAACGTAGTGCTTACAAATGGAATGAGCCTTCAGTTGAGATTTAGCTTTAGACTCTTCAAGTCACAATTTGCCATGTAATAAATGTACATATTATGCATATGGTTTTCAGTCGCTCGACTTGGCTCTCCCACAATTTATGAGCATATTTCGGCCACACCACATTTCTGGGATATGCATCGGGTTATAGCATATTGAATTTTGATTGGTTTGATTGGTTAATATACAGGGTGGTTTAAATGTCAAGTTACAATGGAAAATTTTTTAATGTGAAAAATTTTTAAATTTCCATTAGTTACGGATTTGGGATTGAGATTTTTATTAATTTTTATTAAAACTTATGACAAAATTCTTAAAATATTGAATTTCAGAGGCAAAATTTAGGTAACTAATGGATATTTGCGAATTTTTCCCATTGCAAAATTTTCCATTGTAACCTGACATTTAAACCACCCTGTATATGGTACAATTTTTGTGGAAAGGTTATTACATATTGTTCGCTTTTAAAATAGAATTACCTTTTTCCTCCAGTTGCACAAGCAAGTTTGAGAAAGAGCTTGGTAAAATTTTGTGGGATAGCCTTTCATAGAGGGGAAAACTATTGAGTTGAAAAAAGCATAATTTACATGAGTTGGGAAAGTTCATACTTCACGGTTTCAAAAAGATTGCAAATACAGAAGGTGTGAAATTCGTACTTCTCATGTCATACATACAAACGTATGTACAGTATGTAACAAATTTAATGCTACGATGACAAAATTTTTATATCGACATGAACGCGTAAATTTTAAAATTTCAAACTCCGCACAAAAATCTCAAAAGTATATACGGACAATTTCCTCGTCGTCGATTTTTAATATCGCACAAAGGTCAAAGGTCACCATTATTTTTGTGAACAAATTTGAGGCGTCGAAAAAAAAACTTCGTGGATAATTTTTTTTGAACTTTCTAATATTTTTTATCGGATACGACATGCGTTTTGAAGAAAAATGAGCTCTGGTCGGACCGTGTACGATTTTTTTGACGCCCACAGGAATTTTTCGCCAAGGACAGGTCGAAGGCCTAAAATCGCCACCGCGGCGAAAATTCGAAAACTGAAATACACGTTTGCATGTCGGGACTTTCAATATGCAAACGTATATTTCAGTTTTCGAATTTTCGCCGCGGTGGCGATTTTAGGCCTTCAACCTGTCCTTGGCGAAAAATTCCTGTGGGCGTCAAAAAAATCGTACACGGTCCGACCAAAGCTCATTTTTCTTCAAAACGCATTTCGTATCCGATAAAAAATATTAGAAAGTTCAAAAAAAATTATCCACGAAGTTTTTTTTTCGACGCCTCAAATTTGTTCACAAAAATAATGGTGACATTTGACCTTTGTGCGATATTAAAAATCGGCTACGAGGAAATTATCCGTATATACTTTTGAGATTTTTGTGCGGAGTTTGAAATTTTAAAATTTACGCGATCATGTCGATATAAAAATTATGTCATCGTAGCATTAAATTTGTTACATACTGTATGTATCTTATATTGTCCTTGGGAATATAAAAAAAGTAAAAGGACTGAATGGCCTAATTACATAAGACGTGAAGGGCCCCATATTCCTACATATTTCAGCCCACATTCAGGGAAGTGAAGGGTTGACTGAAGCAGAAATGTAGGTGTGTCGTATCCTTAAACCATTTTCACTAGCACTTGCTTCCGGACTTTTACTATGCACAGTTCATCCTTGACCATATCTCGCTGAAAATAAAATTGGTCTTAAATGTGACAGGAAATAACTGATTTATCTCCAATCTAATATCGAAGTTGATAAACGTGCGTGATTAATCAACCATACCAAAACATCGGTTTCTGTATATTGTGCGAGCCAAGATTTCCTAATTTTGTGGTATACAGATCTGTATTTATTTCTTGTCAAGATTTGAAACTTGATTAGAAGCGTAATTTTAGTCAAGCTTAATTTCTTTTGGTTCGCGTAACCATTTTTTATCAGAATTCAAATGGATCCACTACGACGAAATTTATTGGAGTGCTCCAAGTGCACAAAAACGTTCAAAACTAACCACCAATTCAAGAAGCACATCAGCACGCACGACCCCGATGCTAAAGTTAAATGTGAAGTGAGTTCTGCGTAGAATTTGCTATAAATATCAAATATCATACACTTCCTTTAAAACAAATTTGCTTTTCTTATCGAAACGAAAACATTTCATCGACCAGTTTCATCTGCTCTAATTGAGTAAAGTTTTACCCCTCAAAAAATGGTCACTTAAAGCAATCAAATTATAATATTTTCTAGGTTTTCGGAAAAATCTCAAAAAATCCCGCTACCCTTTCTTCCCATATGAGTCAAATTCACGGCCCCTCAATTTGCAACATTTGCAAAAAATCTTTGTCGTCATCTCGAGCTCTGAAGGGACATGTTAATCGCGTCCACAGCACCGTAGATCGGCCTCGGATTACTTGCACATTTCCCGGTTGTGAAAAAACCTACCTGAACAAACACGACGTAACGAAACACCAGAGATTTGAGCATTCGGTGAATCCGGTCCGATTTCGGTGCACACTTTGCGGAAAAGAATTTAAAACTAGGACGGAACTTCATAGTCATATTCCCACCCACACGACGGAGAAGCCCTTTAAGTGCTCCAAATGTGCGAGGATTTTTGCCCGTATGCTAAACATGAAACGTCACGAGGTACTTACAGTATGTAACAAAAGTATAGCTACGATGACATATTTTTTATCTCGACATGATGCCGTAATATTTCAACTTTGAAACTCCGTAAAAAATGTCAAAACTATCTACCGACAATTTCCTCGTCGCCGATTATTAATGTCGCAGATAGGTCAAAGGTCAGGATTATGTTTCTAAAAAAATTTGAGGCGTCGAAAAAAAAACTTCGTGGATAATTTTTTTTGAAACTTGCAATATTTTTTACTGGATACGGCATGCGTTTTGAAGAATAATGAGCTTTGTTTGGACCGTGTGCGATTTTTTTGACGCCCACAGGAATTTTTCGCCAAAAAGAGGTTGAAGGTCTAAAATCGCCGCCTTGGCGAAAATTCAAAAACTGAAATATACGTTTGCATATAGAGGGTCCGGATATGCAAACGTATATTTCAGTTTTTGAATTTTCGCCAAGGCGGCGATTTTAGACCTTCAACCTCTTTTTGGCGAAAAATTCCTGTGGGCGTCAAAAAAATCGTACACGGTCCAAACAAAGCTCATTATTCTTCAAAACGCATGCCGTATCCAGTAAAAAAATATTGCAAGTTTCAAAAAAAATTATCCACGAAGTTTTTTTTTCGACGCCTCAAATTTTTTCAGAAAAATAATCCTGACCTTTGACCTATCTGCGAAATTAAAAATCGGCGACGAGGAAATTGTCGGCAGATAGTTTTGACATTTTCGTACGGAGTTTCAAAGTTGAAATATTACGGCATCCTGTCGAGATAAAAAATATGTCATCGTAGCTATACTTTTGTTACATACTGTAAATACACAGGGTTGGATATTTACATACATACATATGTACATAGGTATACGGAGTTACTACGAGAAAACGTGGCCAGATTTGAATTTTTGAATGAAGAAATATCGATAATTATGGATATTCAATGAAGGGTTAAAAATTTTCTTTCCTGGAAAGTCAAAATTTCGAAGTTTAGAATTAAAAAAAATACTAAATTGTTATTTTTTAATTCACAAAAAATAAAAAGTAACATAAAAAATTAACCCAAACAGTGCCCGGCTTTACACTAACCACTGTAAAAATAAATCCCTCTGCACAATTTAAATATGAAACTCACAATCAGTGGGTAAATAAGTATATTGCGGAACAAAATAAATTGTTAATACAAAAATATATTTTTATTGTACAGGCGACGCATTTGGACAAATCTGTCCGACACAAATTTCAATGTGCCGTCTGCCTTCAGACCTTCGTAACAGGGAATGGTCTACAAGGCCATATTCGAAATATGCATGAAAATCAGAAGAATTATGCGTGCTCATTTTGTGCCAAGAGATTTGCGGGATCATCCGATTTGAAACGTCACTTGGAGGCGCGACACCCCGCGGACAAGGAAAAGATTCATTCCTGCGATAAGTGCGAGTACAGGAGCCACTCAAAAGTAAATTTAGCTGGACACGTGAGACGTCACAATTCTGCGAATTGGCGCGAGTGTTACTTTTGTAGGAAACAGTTTACCAACTTCCCAGATTTGGTGAAACACTTTGGTCGGATTCATACTTTAGAGAAGTAAAAGTGTAGTACATACCTCTTACTCAGGCGTGTCACCTCATTTGCATAAATCTCAAAATGTCCATTTTCGGCGATACGTTTATCACGACTGTGTCAAAATACGCAAATGAGGTGACGTGCACGAATAATTTGACTATACAATACATGGATGAATAAATTTTTCTTGGGAAATCTGTTCCGTTGGTTTTCAAATTATATAAGTAAATATGTTCTTGGTTTCCGGAGTAATTGTGTAACTTTGCTTTGACGATCGATAGTTTGCTGAAATTTGGTCACTGAGCGTTTCATTGAGCAATTTAAGAATATGTTTTTTTTAATTTGTTACGGTAATCCAAACATTGTAATAAAAGTCATGAATATTGTCAAAAATATGCTTTAAGTTATTATTTATTATCAATAAGGAATTATCGGTCCAGTCGGGGCCGTATCCAAAGGTCGGTGGGGCACTATACTCCAAAATTGGTGTAGAAAGCTGAAATTTGGTATGAGGGTGGTTAATAGCTATAGATTTAAGTGAGAATAAAATATGACCCAAATTTGATCAGACCATATTGATTCTGGGGTGGCTGGGTTTCTTTCAACCAAAATTATCCTGTGTTGCACCAATAGGAATAAAGAGACCCTTCATTGCGAGGACTAAATTAGAATATATTTATGTTAGCAGCATACCACATACATCAATAATACATATTTACTATAAGGGGGACTGCATGGGAAAATACCCATGTATTTGTGCATGCATATCAGGGTTAGAGATGGGTCCCAAAATTTTCAGAAAATCCCTCACATGCATTACGTATGGCGTGGATAGTTATTTTTATTCAAAGCAGGACCCCTCAGTGGATTTGCGGATCTTTCCCACCCATGGACTCCTACACCTGATCTACTACCCATTATCCCCTACCCGTGATGATTCCCTACCCATGAACCCCTATCCATTATCTCCTACCCGTAATTAACTCCTACCCTGATTAACTCCTACCCCCACCCGCAATTATTTTGGTCGTTGTTTCTTGTATCTATATGTTTATACACATTATCTTAAAATCATTATCGTTATAAAATTACATAGATGAATGAAAATTCGCACTTAATACTAAGAAGAGAATATTATATGAAAAATTAGGCGCATCAGTCACAATTAATAAGACCTTTATTTTGTCGGATAAAAATATCAAATATGTATATGATAATAGGTGTTTACAAAGTGATCACTTATAAGTGTACCAACCACTTATAAGACATTTCTTCTTTTAAGTGACACTGCTCACGTAGGCGCAGTTGCTATGTATTTCACTTATAAGTGGTCGGAAAATAAGTCTCCTGGACTTATCTACTTATTTCTGAAAGAAGACATTTGTTGAAATTGAATTCACTTAAGGTTATTGCCAGCCACTTTGTGCCCAATGAATTATTTTTAAATGGGTTTTAACCTATATTCAAGTTACTTAAGGTAGTGCATAGTTAAAATTTGGTTAATTAAAATAGTGCAGTGAAATAATTAAATGGGAAATTCAAGTGAGAATGAAGATATACTTTGCAATCAATTTACGTCACAAATGTCATGTGATTTATAAATTAGGCAAGAATTAAAAAATATTATCTATTGTTGAAGTTTTAGATCTTTTCAAAGCTACCATATTCATTTTTCCAATAATTTGGACGTTTAATGCAAGTCGGTCACTTAAACCGCGTGCAACACATCATTTAAAAAAGTGGAGCATTCAAACAGCCCCCCTTATAATTTGTCTAAATGACTTATAATTTGCGGGAAAATAAAAATAAGTCGATTATAAACCCTTAATGTGTATAACATAAAAGAACAACGACCAAAATGATTGCGGGTGGGGGTAGGAGTTAATCAGAGTAGGAGTTAATTACGGGTAGGAGATAATGGATAGGGGTTCATGGGTAGGGAATCATCACGGGTAGGGGATAATGGGTAGCAGATCAGGGGTAGGAGCATGGATGACTGATTGTATAGATGGCTACTTACATAAGCAAGTTTCTCGTGGGTCGTACGACCGGCAACTTGAAAAGCATGAGGATTGTTTCCCCATAGAGTTTTGTTTCCCCTTCCAGTTAGATATGTATTTCATGGGGTAGGAGTCCATGGGTGGGAGTCTTCCGCACACCCCTCAGTGCATGGTAAAAATATCCGACCTTTTTATCAAACGTAACTACGCATGCATGCAGTGCTTATGCGAATAATACTACCCAGTTCACCATTCACGCTCAGTCCATAAACTTCTGTAATATATATATAACTTAAATATATGTGCGAGACACACTGTTACCAATTAATAGCTAATGAAAATTCTAAATATTTGTGGAAATACATTGTTAATTTTCGCCACCGAATTGAAGATTTCGTACATAAATAAGCACAGTTAAACTTTTCCTGACCTTCCGCAATTAAAAACACCAAACGTCAAACCCATAATTATTTAGTTAGAGATCCAACCATAATAATTCGGAGCTGGATCTCACACCAATGAAGTCACTTAAATGCCCAAAGTGCTGCAAAACGTTCAATTTCAAGTCGGACCTTATCAAGCATCTCGTTACGCATGACCTCAATGCTAAAGTAAAATGCAAGGTATGTGATTTCAGAAACATCAGAAATTAAACATATTTTCGACCATTCGCCTTCTCATTTACCAATTTTTGTCTGTTCATTTAGATATGCGGGATAATTTTGAAACATCCAGTCGCCCTTTCTACTCACATGCAAAGACTTCACACCAACCGGAAATGGCCCAGTTGCGAGATTTGCAACCGAGCTTTCCATGACTCTGCCACTTTACGAAAACATACTGAAGTCGTCCACAGCACGAGTGAACGGCCCCGTTTGCCATGTGGATTTCCCAACTGTGAGAAAACCTTTTTAGATAAACGCTGTGTTTCGAGGCACATAAAAACTGACCATGTCGAGAATCCGGTCCGATTTTCGTGCATACTTTGCGGCAAAGAATTTAAAAACAGGGGTGATCTTGGGCACCATATTCTCACCCACACGACCGAAAAGCCGTTTAAGTGTGCCAATTGTGGGAGGAGTTTCTCCGAAAAGCAAAACTTGAAGCGTCACGAGGTACTTACATTTAAATATTTTGTAGGAAATTTAAGTGCGAAAATTAAATTTATTTTTAGAAAGTTCACTTGGAAAGGTCCACCCGAGTAATGTCAAAGTGTCACATCTGTACTCATTGTCAGACCTTCTTAACTAGAAATGGTCTACAAGGCCACATCCGCATTGTGCATGAAAATCGGAAGGATTACCCATGCACATTTTGTGACAAGAGATTCTCCTGTTCAACAAACTTGAAGGGTCACGTGAACAGGGCACACCCCTCGAACACGGAAAAGGTTCATTCCTGCGACAAATGCGAGTACAAAAGTCACTCGAAAGTCAATTTAGACTACCACGTAACCAGAGCTGGGAAATTAATGAGTTTCGAGATTAAAAATTAAGATTTGAGATTAAAAATCCCCGAATCAGAGATTAAGATTAAGATTAAAATTATTCTTCCGCTACTAAATTAAATTATTAAGATTAAATTAATCTACTTTTATGACACAGATTAAAGATTAAAGATTAATTAATCTAGATTAATAATAATAATTAAGAATTATTTTATTTTATCGCCGTTTTTTATAGTTTACATCGATATTATATCATAAATTCTAAAATTTGAGAAAAGTATGAAGCATCGGTGCTTCAAAATTGTTATTCAAAATTATTAAACTTTTATCAGCTAAATTTAAGGCGAATACAATAACTTGTAATACGAGTAAAAATTAGTCTCACCTCAAATGCAACGCGTTTTTAAATTTCAAAAAATAATAACTCTTAATTTTTTTAATTAAATTAATTTTTTTAATGACAGCAAATTTCTTAATCTTTTTAAAGAATATAGTTTTAAATAACGTTCCTTTCAAAGAAGGGAACCTGTCAGAAATTTAGAATTGTTTTGATTTTTTAAAATGGTTCCAGTGTTGAAAGACGATCGTGCGTTGAAATTTAGAGATTTACAAGGAGTCGACAGTCGAGTAACAGATAGCGTGATGGTAATCATAATATTAATCGTGATTAAAATTAAAGTCGAAGATTCAAAGATTAAAAATTAAAAATTAAATTAATTAAATTGACTTGTGAGATTAAGATTAAAATTATTGATTAATACGATCAAATTTCTTGATTAAAATTATGGATTAAGATTAATTATTCTTAATCTTAATCTTAATCTTGATTATTTTAATCTAGATTTTCCCAGCTCTGCACGTAACACGCCACAATGCCCGGACACATGGATGTTATTTTTGTGCTAAGAAATTTTTCACTTTTCAGGAATTAGTAAAACACACGAGTTGCTTTCATACCTTGGAAAATTAGAAAAGATTGGCTTTAATAATTATGAATAATGTATTATATTTTTTAATAATTTTAAGATAGTCGTTGTCATTTAAGTGAATTACTTTGTATATTTCGAGAATAAAGTCGACTGCCACTTTCTGACGCGCATCTCATGGTGTCAAATATAAATATGTGCATAGTCCTTCTACATATGTACTGGCTTTAAGTTTTACGCACTTACGCAGCTTTCTTACAATGAGATGCGCATTTTTATCCAGAAATAATTTTACAATAATTTTTCTTCGAATTACGAGCTTATTAAATGGGTATGGGTGACGAATTCAACCTTTTTTGTACCACATGAACAACCACTCACGTCACTTCTTCTTAACACGACAACCGCAAGAGAACAATTAATCAAAAACAGAATTAATTAAGTGATTATTTAATCCAAAATTCGTGAAAATAAGTAAACATTTATTTTTTACATGGTTTGAATCCTAAATTGTTTTTCGGCCAGCATAAAATCTATAAAGAATTAATTTTAATTGATTATTTACATTATGTCTTATCACGAATAATCCAGTACGACCTTTCACCCATTCAAGGCATTCAAGACATAAATTCGTTTTCAAGCACTGAATGCTCCAAATTTCTGTCTGAAAATTAGCAACCTTGGGTCTGAATTTGTGTTGGAATTCTTATTTCCAATCACGTAAAGTGCGGACTTATTACGCATACAAATCTTGTTCCTGCATTTCATTGCCAATATATTTTTCGTCATGCATTTGGATTTGTTTAAAGGCATCAAGTATAATTTTAGCAAGAGTTATTACTGCTCGCTTTTAGAATAGAATTACCCTTTCTCCTCAAAGTAGGTGGAAAAAAAGGCTTTGCTAAAATTGTGTGCACCGAGGTAGAAAAATATCTGTCATGGGAGATACATATGCATAGTTGGAAATACCGGATTTACTAGATTAATGGCCGTTCAAATTTACGGATTCAAAAATCTTTGGAGTAACGTGTATAATGCGTACTTTTCATTCCGGGAAGTAAATATACTACGTTATTTACATATATACGATATGAAAATATGCAGAGAAAAAAAAACTGAATGGGCTAATTACGTAATCCATGAATGAGCCCATACTCTTATTTCAGTCCACATTCAGGGAAGTGAAGGGTTAACTGATGTAGAAATGCAGATGTGTCATTCATTATACAGCAAGTACTTATTTAAGTGCCTATTTATGCCCATAAGTCGCTACCCTTGTGGGCAGACCTGCACTTGCCTCCGGACTTTTACCACGCACAGTTCACCCCCAAACTTCTCGCAATAAAAATACCCTCTGTCTTACTGCGTGAGGGAAAAGCTGATTGATCTATTTTCAATTCAAGCTCAAAAATGTGAGTATAGTAATCAACTAAATAAAATCAGTACAATCTCTCCATATTGTGTGATGCTAGATTTTCTAATTTTGTGATACGTATATGTATTTCTTCCCAATATGTGAAATTATTTGAGTAGAATAGTTTTAGGCTAGAGTCTAGACTCTAGACATATTTTAACATTTCCTCCTCGTAACATTCCAATTGTCTAGAAAACTATTATTACCAACGCAAATTGGTGTACACCAATAATTTTCCGATTTTCACCATTTACATAAGTAGCTAAATTCTCAAGAAATTTCACTACCACAAGATATGACATATGGCATTCCCATGCTGTTATCCTCTGGCGATACGTATATTTATAGTTCACATTTAAATACTTTGACAAACTCTGGAAAACATTTAACGGCTGAATTTTTTTATAGCAAACTTATCTAAAAGCTCAATGGATGGGAGGCCAGGGAAGGAATGGAAATGCTCAAAATGCTCAAAAACATTCAATTTCTAGTCTCGATTTACCAGGCATCTCATCACTCACGACCCCGACGCCAAAGCGAAATGCAAGGTGTGTATTTGTGAAATTGAAATTATTTTCGGCCATCCGCGATCCCACGTCACCAGTTTCTCGTTGTTTAGATATGCGGGATCGCTTCGAAAAATCCAGCCGCCTTACAATCTCACATGTGGAGTTTTCACACCAACCAGGAACGGCCCACCTGTGGCATTTGTTACCGGGTGTGTCATAACTCTAGAACTTTAGCGAAACATATCGAAAACATTCACAGCACGAGTGAACGGCCCCGTTTGCCATGTGGATTTCCCGGTTCTGAGAAAACCTTTTTAAACAAGGGACACATTTCGCGACACGTGAATAGTGTCCACGCCCAGAACCCGGCCCGTTTTCCGTGCACAATTTGCGGGAAAAACTTCAAAGAGAACACAAATCTTGAGGGTCACATTTCCACCCACACGACCGAGAAGCCCTTTAAGTGTGCCACATGTGGGAGGCGTTTCGCCCGCAGGAGTGACATGAATAGTCACCAGGTAAATAAATGCATATGGGGAACAATGAGTGCAAAACTAGCAATACATATGTGCATGTGTATTTTTGCAAATGACCCATTTAGGAAAATCTATGCGAAAGGTTTTCAATTGTAAAGCGTGTGCCAAGACTTTTTTAAACAGAACAGACCTCCAGCAGCATATCCAAGTTATTCATGAAAATCGAAGGGATTTTTCTTGTAAATTTTGTAGCAAGACCTTTACCAGATCTCGGGCTGTGAGACGCCACGTGGAGGCGATACATCCCCCGACAAAGGATTTGATTCATTCCTGCGACAAATGCGAGTACAAAAGTCACTCGAGACGCAGTTTAGCCAACCATGCGAAACGCCACAAAAACAAGAATCGACCTGAATGCTACTTCTGTGGGAAGCAATTTATCTACTTTGGTAAATTAGCTAAACACTGCTCCAAAGCTCATACGTTGGAAAATGTAAAGTGCAAAAGTAGTAGTCTCGTCGTGTAGGTCAAAATATTTCTTTCGGTAGCATTCAGGTCGACCTTAGAATTTTTTATTCACTACGTAAAATTTACTAGAAGTGTTTAGAAGATCTAACTTTTTGAGCTTATCCAGTCTCGGGTATCGTTGTTAAGCTTCGAGCCTATTACTTGGTTCCATTGGTTGCAATCTTTGGGGGATCTGACAAATTTTAGACAGCTCTTCACACATCGTGTAATTATTTTCAATCTTTTAACGTGCTGTTGAATTGGAATAAAATAAATTTTGACGTATCTACTTATGCAATTATTTAATACCGATTTTTGAAGTGAACTTTGAATTGAGAATTGAATTTAGAATTGAAGCTTTATTATATTGGCTATTTCGTACAAGAAATACAAAAACTTATGCTTAACACTTAACTAGAGATTATACATTTTAACAGATTAAAAAATATAGTTTATGTGGTTAGGGGCCGTTTAAAATTTATCGTTTCATAAGTCTTACGAATAAAGCTTCCGGATGTGTACATAATGGACGCAATTTGCAGTGTTTTAAATCAGAACAATTTAAATGTCGCATAAAAGTAATCTTAAATACAAAGGTAATTTGAGTGATGACTACATAGTGATCATTTGTTTGTTTATACTTGCAATGCGTATTTCAGACGTGTTTCTCAAGGATCCTCTCAAAACCAGCACTAATGCATAAATTCTTTTAAAAAAGCTTAGATGAGGCTTGCTTAAGGCTTACCCTCAAGCTCGGAGGAGTGAATCGGGTTTGGAGCAATATCCCAGTTTCAACCTTCTCTCTCGCTTTGCGTAAAGCCTTGTAGTGCCTATCTCGAAACTTCGCATCGACCCTGTGGGGGGGAGGAGTCGACCTCAGGGTTCGTAATAGTGGAATATGTTGCACTCGTCTTTCTGCGTCTGATGGTATTTTTTTCAAATTTTTTGGACTCGCGCGACGGGCTGCAAATGGTTTACCATCAAGTAATGTAATCTTATGTAGACTGGTAAACCATTTGCAGCCCGTCGCGCGAGTCTAAAAAATTTGAAAAAATACCATCAGACGCAGAAAGACGAGTGCAACATATTCCACTATTATGAACCCTGAGGTCGACTCCTCCCCCCACAGGGTCGATGCGAAGTTTCGAGATAGGCACTGCAAGGCTTTACGCAAAGCGAGAGAGAAGGTTGAAACTGGGATATTGCTCCAAACCCGATTCACTCCTCCGAGTTTGAGGGTAAGCCTTAAGAATTGGCTATATTTCATGTTAAACAAATCCTTATCCATCACATAGTGGCGAAACTGATGAACTCGGTGGGGTAAAAAGTTCACGAGTTTCGGTGGGAATTTTGAATTATTTGCAAAAAACTGCAAAACTCATCTGGAGTTGTTTATGTTTTTAGTGGTTTCCAGTGTGTGGTGGCAGCTTCCCACCACACATACTCTATGACGAGTTGAGATTAATCTCAAAAAGTAGTACAATTTTGACATCATTTTTTACTTTGCGGGTTTCAATGTACACGCATAAGTTTGAAATTTTCAGAATATAGCTGTCAATAGTTTTGCAACAAATTACCATTCATCGATAAGCAATTGTGATTGTAGTTTTATTTATATTAATCAATACTTGTGCAAATTTCGGTAATATTGAGATTATTGATTAATATAAATAAATCTACAATCACAATTGCTTATCGATGAATGGTAATTTGTTGCAAAACTATAAATAATTATATTGTGAAAATTTCAAATTTTTGCGTGCACTTTGAAACTCTCAAAGTGAAAAATACGGTCAGAGTTCTGGACTCATGCGTAGTATAGAGAGGAAATGCAGAGCGAGAGCTTTTCTCGCTCAATAGAGCGAGGAGATAAAATATCACGCAGGCTTAATAGAGGAAAACAAGCTGTTATCATCATGTATTAAAATAATATGCTAATCGTAAGTCAATGACCATCTCACGATTTGTAATTTTCGGTAAATATAGCAGCGTACATTTATTGATAGAATTTAGTCGTTCGTGCTTCCATGGTAATTTAACGCTAAAAAACATACACTCTTAAAAATCCAGTGCTAATCGTCACCGTTCGGTGTGCAGATGCGACTTCACTTTGAGTGGAATTTTGAAATTTGGGAAGAAAGTGACTTCACTTTGAAAAACTACAGTATTTTAAACGTAAATTTCAATAAATGCAAAAATATCTATAATTATAACTATAATTATCTGTAATTCTACGGATTGTTCACCAGATCGCGCTTATTTCTTGTACGAGTGCAAGAAACTATGCATGGAAAAAACAGTTTCTGGCAGGTGTTTTTTTATAGAAGCTGACCTGAGTATTAATATTTTGTTCTAAATGAATACCGTGCATACATACTTCATTTATAGACTGGTCCAAAGAAAGCACATGCCAGATATATTAATTAGTAATAATATTGCCAAAAAGTCCTTTAAATATAGGGCAGCAATGTCATGGTCTAATCTACCATTAAATTTAAAAAATGAGCATGGAAAGATGAGTCTAATTATGTTTAAAAAAGAGGTGAAGAAGTACTTTTTAAATGTCCAGAATACAAAAAGAGTTATAGAATTATTCGAGTTATTCGATTCGGATGAGTATCAAGATTGTTTTTCTATGACGTAATCATCATTTGGTATATGTATGTACAAGCAAAATGAAAATTATGTAATGTATGACTTTCTTTTTTATCCTTGAGGTGTAAAGTCCCATGCAGTGGGGTGCCTCATTGAAATAAATCAAATCAAATCATGCAGACCTGGCTACAGTTACAAACCTGGCATAATTGCGGGGCCCGGCTAATTACTTTCGGTCATACATAACTTGAAGCATTTAAGTACAACCATTAAACACATGCCGCAATTATAGACCCGTATCTTATTTTTTTAAATTAGGATTAAACACCCGGAAACCTGATTCTGGCTAAATGAGCTGGCTTGTGAGTTCAGTTCAGCTCAGCTCAACTCACCTCAGCTTGTTTAGCTCATGAGCTCAACTCACCTCAGCTCATTTGAGGTAAGCTCAGCTCACCTCATAACTCAGCTCACGTGAGTTGAGGTGAGTTGAGCTCACCTCACCGGCAACACTATATTTATCCTCTTGTCCAACGTTGTTTCTAATTTCTACCTGGAAGTAGCAGGCTTGGAGCATGTCTTGATATTTGTTTATATTTCCATACTTCATATATTCATATTTTCATAGGGGTTGAACTTATGTACATATGCATACAAATCGTTTTCATGCATTTCATTAGGAATATATTTCGTCCTACATTTTTATTGGGCTGGGACACTTGAGGTATAATATATAATTTTCATAGAAGAGTTATTAGTGTTCGCTTTTAAAATATAATTATCTTTTCTTCCTCCAGTTTCACAAGTTAGTTGTATATTAGTAGGCAAAGGGCTTTGTAAAATGTAGTGCCCGGCCTTTCTAACGTGGATAAAAATCAAGCAGATTGGTGTCTTGAAAAGACTTCTTTGCATTATTTTAGACCTTACAAATATATGACTTCAAAAATCTTGGGAGTAAAGGTGAAATATATACCATGCATTCCATGCATACATTTCATACTCATTCCATTCATACATTTGTATTTCACTCCTTACAGGGTATGAAGGAAAAAAGACTGAATGGCAAAGTTACTTAATCCTTGAAGGGCCCCATATTCCCATTGCCACATTAAGGGAAGTGAAGGGTCAACAGAAGGCAGAAATGTGTTGTGCTTGTATTCATACATAAGTCGCTACCCTTGTGTACAAACCAGGCACGTTCACTTGCCTTCGGCCTTTACCACGCACAGTTCATCTTCAATCTTTTCTTATCAAGTAAATACACTTTTAGTACACTAAAAGTAGGCAAGTGTAAAAATCGTACATAAATCCGTCCAGTAATATCTTTTTTACATAGCTTAAAAACTAATTAAAACAGTAGTTTCGTGAATATTTAATCATCCCCACGCGGCGATTTGAAGAAAGATATTTAAAATTTGTAAATATCAATTTCTTTCGTATTCAGTTTGCAAATAAGTGTGGAAAACAAATATAATATGTCGACCGCCCAATAGTCGACTTTTGGTGTACAATTTTGTGAGAACACTGTGCATTTAAAGTTTTGAATCTGACTTCTACTACAAGATTAAGTTCAAGATTAAGTCTCATTTGAAGATCCAGATTTACTATTTCGTAGTCTTCATTCACTTTGAAAAATTCGTGTACATATATTAAACCCTTGAATTTGTTACCTGCACACCAATCCAGAAGTTAAATGGATTACCAGCCGGGCAAGGAATGGAAATGTCCCACGTGCTCAAAAACGTTCAATTTCAAGTCGCAACTTGCTAAGCACGTGATTACGCACGACCCCGACGCCAAAGTGAAATGCAAGGTGTGCCATTATATGTATTTGCGAAGTTGAGAATACATATTTTCGACCATCCGTGTTTTACTATACCCATTTTCACTTATTTAGATATGCGGGAAAATTTTGAAAAACCCAATGACCTTATCCCTACACATGGCAAGCCTCCACCCTAACCGACAACGGTTTAACTGCAAAATCTGCCGCCGGGTGTTTCATGACTCTGTCGCTTTACGGGGACACAATGATACCGTCAACAAAACAGGGGAACGACCTCGTTTCTCATGTACGTTTCCTGACTGCGAAAAAACCTACCTGAACAAGCGACACATTTCACAACACGTTAAAGCTGACCACGCGCAGAATCCGGTCCGATTTGTCTGCACGCTTTGCGGCAAAGAATGTAAGTTTAAGAGCAATCTTGACTCACACATCGCCACCCACACGACGGAAAAACCGTACAATTGTTCCACTTGTGGGAAGGGTTTCGTCCTGATGGGAAAAATGACACGTCATGAGGTAAATAAGCATTTTGTGGGAAAAGGTGGATGAAAAATTGGCAATATTCATTTCACAGATGACGCATTTGGACAAATCTACCCGGGAGGTGACAAAATGCAACATTTGTCCGGAGACCTTCTTAAGTAGGGATGGCTTACAACACCACATCCGAGTGGTGCATGAAAATCGGAGGAATCATCCGTGCTCATTTTGTGAGAAGAGATTCCCCAACTCAACTGAATTGAAGCGTCACGTGGAGGCGAAACATGCCACGAATACTAGTAAAGAGCTGGTCCATTTCTGCGACAAATGCGAGTACAAGAGCCACTCAAAACACAATTTCGCTCAACACGTGCGAACTCACAATGTTGCAAATTGGCGGGAGTGTTACTTTTGCAAGAAGAAGTTTTCCGGCTGGCACATATTGGTCAGACACTGCAGTCGAGTTCATTGCCTCGAGAAGTAAAAGAGCGAATTTCATTGTGTTTCACTTTACTAACTTTCAAGTACGAGCGATGTTGAAGAGTTTTTTTGAGATTGGGTTTAATTTTTTTGGGCTATTTTTGAGTTAATCCGATTCAGTCGTCAGTGACACTAGGCGGAATCCACCACAAATTCCGATATATTTACTGCTCCCGTTTTAACTCATCCATTCTTTCGGAATTATAATCATACGACTCAACATTTCGCCCATCGATAACTTGTCCATAAATATTTTAACGCTTTCAAAAATTGTAATGTAAAATAAAAGAATGATGACGAACGACAATGACAATCGTCTGAATCATCACATTATAATAATACGGACATTAATCCATAACGATATTATTGTTACCAATTATTATCAAACAATTTCAGGCGAGTATACGTTGTCCTGCATTTCAATTCTTTGGCACACATTAAGCATAACTTTTGTGGAAGATGTATTATTGCTCACTTTAGAATAGAATTACCTTTATGAAAAAGGTGATAGGACGAAGCTGGATTAAAAAAGCTTCTTCGTCCAGTTCCACAAGGTGGAGTTGTAAGTATGTACTTCTTAAATTTCTCAGATTTTATAATGTTTTGCGAGCAAAATTTAAATAATGAGCTGATAATATCCCATGTGGCAGACCGGTAAATGTTTGTCTATTAAATCTGTAATAATAATTTGAAATATGTACATTCATTATAAACATTCATAATAAACAAAGTTTGCTTGAAGAAATATTGCACGGAAGTGGTAAAGGGTAGAGTCTTTACCATGTTAAATTTAGCATGAGAGGATGTGTCTTGGTACTGGTGGGGGGGGGGTCAGGATTCTCAGAAAATCGATCCCCAACTTTACGTATTTATAGGTTTTTACCGGCAATAAACGGTATGGTTATTTTCCTGTAATACGAAACGAATTTGGTGACCATTCCTGTATGAGCTGCATGCTTCTTGGCTCGGGTTGAACAAATTCAACTCTTTTATGACTACATACCTATGTATGTAGGTATACATTATGTATAATACATAGATATGTATACCAACCACCATTCACTTCTCTTAAAACTTTCGTATTTATCTAGTTAAACGTTCTTAAACAAGACGATCTACTCGAGAGGATGACTTCAGTACTTGTCTTAATAAATAAATCAACTTCAAAATAGTAAATTGACAATAAATTGAGTCACTTAGCTAGTTAAACTGGTAATTTGTGTTTGCAGATTCCAAGTAAAGATTGATTTCGACAAGTCTATCGCATTTTTAACAAAAACTTCCGTAACACTGGATCTAACTAGATGGATAAGAAGCCGGACAGTCCTAAGGGCTCCAAAACGTTAAAAACCAAGGCAAATCATCTCACCACAAACGATCCCAATACGAAAGCGGAATGCCAGGTCAGCGTTTAGACTATAAAATTAAACCATAATTTACAATTTCCAGCGTTCATATATGTAAATAACTCACAATTTGCACAACCTGCTTTACTCAGATTTGCGGACAAATTTTTAAAAATCCAGCCAGCTTAAAAACTCACATGTGGGGTTATCACACCAATCGGGAAAGACCCAGTTGAGATAAAATGACGGATACGTTCCATAGCTTTTCGCATCGATTTCATTGAATCAAATAAAATTAATTGTAAATGCAATTGTGGGTACAAGGACAAATGTACCACAACATTTTTTGAATTCTGTGCAACCACACCCCCTATAAAAATAAAGGAACAAAGTTCGGAAAAATGAGAAAGTCAATGTACATCGTGTAGAATAAGAGTTAGACCTATACTTGCATTTGCAATTTGACTTCCCCTTGAAATACGAACATTTTAATGCATCAAGAGTTTCAAAATTCGAAAATTGGCGGTTTTTTTACGTACACAGAAATCCTTAAAAAACGCATGGTACCACCCATTTACTTCGGACAACCCGATGCCAGATTTTTCTCCTTGGGAAGAGCTACATTTTCAGCTTTTGTTGCCCGAAGGGAATCGATGGTACCACGAGAAATTTGGGGTCAAAGTTTCTGAGGGAGGGACTTATTTTGCAAGAGCCGTAACAAACTCTGGCCACTAATGAGATATGGATTTCAACCACCCAACTTAATTAAGTTTGTGATATTTTAATTACCTAATCACCCCAAATTTAAAACTTGAGCTTTTTCGAATTTATAATGGTGATATCCACTCGGAAATTGACGCTACAGGGCTTATCACTGGACTTATCAATTTTTCAGATAAGCAAGTTTGGTTTATCCAAATCGCCCCAAATTTAAAACTTAAGCTTTTTTGATTTTATAATGGTGATATCCACTCGAAAATTGACGCTACAGAGCTTATCACGGCACTTATCAATTTGTCAGATAAGCAAGTTTGGTTTATCCAAATCGACCCAAATTTAAAACTTAAGCTTTTTCGATTTTATAATGGTGATATCCACTCGAAAATTGACGCTACAGGGCTTATCACGGCACTTATCAATTTTTCAGATAAGCAAGTTTGGTTTATCCAAATCGCCCCAAATTTAAAACTTAAGCTTTTTTGATTTTATAATGGTGATATCCACTCGAAAATTGACGCTATAGAGCTTATGACGGCACTTATCAATTTTTCAGATTAGCAAGTTTTGTTTATCCAAATCGCTCCAAATTAAAAACTTATCTGAATTTCTAAATGCCAAAAATCATGAATTTCGGCGATTACAAAAAATTCGTATTATAATGTTTAGTAGACAATATGCAGTAATTTTGGGTTTCGACTATGCTTAGTCCAAGAATTATTTGATTATAAATAATTCCTGCTGGAAAATCCAGTCATCAGCGAGATAGCAGCAATCTCGGACCCTGGTCCTTTGCGCCTTAGGTGATGTTAATTTAATTATCGCGCGATAATTAAACTAAAATTCTTACCAATTAAAAACAAGTCATTGAAAGCCAAGTTGATGAATTAATTTGCGATATGCGATCATGACTAAATTACCAAGAGATTTTATTTTCGTAAAATTGAATGAATTAAATAGGTTTATAAACCTATTTTACAACAGGTTTATAAAAGTATTTAATGATATGATTTAATAAATAACTTTATTAAAAAATATCTTTGGGAAACAGTCACCAACACCACCATTCGAAGTCCATCTTCGCCACCACTTCCTTATTCATCGCTGAAATTGTCTAAAGAGTCTGTCTACTTCTTCCTGCTCCTCCAGTGAGATGTTGATTGTCCTTCCACGTCTTGATGCTCTTGATGGGAAGATCTTCTTGAGAATTTGTCCAATTTTGATGTAACAGGACGCGTTTTCAGAAATATAAGAGGTTCCAAGTTTTAATTTTGAGGTGTTTTGTTTCCAGAAAGTCACATTTACTTCTTGGTCAGCAAGGTCCACTTCATCGATGATGGCCACGTACCACTGGTTTTCGTAGACACATGCAATCCAATCGCTGACGGCACATTCATCGATGATGACCAGAGGTTGAGCAACTTCGGATTCCATTATTTTAGTTGCCATCACCGTGGTGTCCCGAGAAACTTCATAAAGGTGAATTTTTCCCGATCCAATTTCAACACGGTGAGCTTGTTGAGTTCCAGGAATGGTTGTGATGGTCTCGTACCGGGTTGTCAAATCTTTTTCTTCAATAATCTTCTGAACTTCGGAATCCGAGACGAATATATATTCAATTCCCTCAATATTTGAACTGCACCAGAGGAAGAATTCTTCTGCGGTTGTAATTTTGATACCTTGAAGAGATGCAATTCTTGCTCGACGTTTGGCAATTCCTCCTTGAGCATCTTGAGGTCCCTTCATATGAGCAGTTGCTCCATAGTGCCATACGGCTATAATTCCAAAGTCGTTCTGATGGTGGTATAAGTTGCAGAAATTCTTGCGATTCTTGTATTGAGCTGCAGATCCATCTGAAACGTAGTGAATTTTGGTAATTCTGATTTGGGCAGCAGCAAACTCTCGAACAAGTCTTGGTATGAGCTTAGTCTGGAATGCGTAGAAGGAATTTGTGTCATGAGTGGTGCAATCACTGATAATAGATATGCTCATGTTGTATACAACTTCGTTCACGGCCCAGTAGATTGTGAAGGGGTGAATAGTGATCTGTTTGTGGGAGAAGTATTCGGACTGGACAGCATTCTGGATTACAGGTGAGTAGTTTTCGGAAAAGTCTCCCCAAATGAAGAGCTCACCAGGCTTCAGATTCTTTCGAAGATCCACAAGAAATTCATGCTGAGCTTTGCTGATGTAGTGATGTTTCAACAGCTTCTCCAGTTCCGAAGTTGCAAAGTCCAAGAAGTCTTCGGTTTCTTTTTCCTCAGTCACGTATTGAGTTCCGTCTGTCGTCAGCCATCTTCGGTATGAAATTGACGTGTTGTTCCTGATGACTTCGTTTTCTCTTAAAGCTATTTTGAAGTTTGTTGTAGATCCTTTACACTTTGTACATCGTCTGTAGTAGCAATCCTTGCCTCCACTTTCACAGACTAATTGTGAAATTGAAGGCTTGATGGATGAAATCTTGATGGCATGGAACAGCAGCTTCACATTTTCATGGTAAATGCACACGCAAACGTTGTGGTATCCCTTGCTGGTTAGCGAGATGCATTCTCGTGGCCGCAGCATCATGAATGACGATTTCCCAACTTTCGAATCCGGGTACTGAATCTTGAAATTTTGGTAGAGCTCACTGAGATTGCTTAGAAGATATCGTTTCTGCTTGTGTTCTCGTCTTCCTGTTTCCTTGTTCTTGATGGACAGAAAATCCTTTTGTCCTGGGCAGGCTCTTGACACATCATCTTGATAATAGAAATCTTGAATATTGGATTTGGTTTCTTGGGTAATTTTGTATCCAGATTTTGGTTTTATTGGAGGAAGGATTGTGTCGGTTTCTTTACGACGTTTGCGGCTTCCCTGGACCAAGCGTTTCCCAATATTGAAGAAATCTTGAGTCTTCTTAATACTCCAAGACGGTGGAACTAAGGTAAGCAGTTGTTTTTTTTCGGCTTGAGAACATCCTTGCAATCTTAGCTTCAAGTGCTTCATGATCCAGTTGAGATCTGTAGAATCCTGGAGAAGTTGTTCTTGATTGTGTTGTTCTTTGTCTGGAATTGGTAGTCCGACATCTTGGAATCCTGTGGTGATTGTCTTCGTTACTTGCTCAAGTTCTCTTGTGACTAGATTACTTTGTTGCTTGAGATTTCTTCTGTTCAATGCTATTGCAGGGGCCGAAGGGGAAATTGTTTGCTTGATACTTGTTAACGTCTCGACCAATCTCTTCTTTGAGGCTGGTTCTTCAAAGGTAGGATCTTCCGAATCTTGATCTTGAATTTCTTGGGTATCATCATAGCAGAATTTTGCGTCCTTGCATATCGCTTGATTTGGTAATAATCCCAGAAACTCCCACTTTTTTAGTTTTATTTTAAAAAACTGGAGAATTCCAAAGATGAACCAACTCGTGTGAGAGATAAAAAGCATCTCAACACGAGTTGGTTCATAATCCCGGTAAACAATTTGCAGAGAGTGAGAAGTGAGACAGACCACCATACGGCACTGTCGCATCGACAGTCGCCGGTGGTGGTGATACCCACCAGAGTCCAACTCTCACTCTGCTTTTTGCTAAAAATGGAAACAGGGTTTGTGGAACAGTTGGTATGGCTCTCCTCAGTTGTGTCACATGTCATCGTGCGTTCTTCAATTCGACCACCTTAAGGAACCATATTAAACGTGCTCACAGCACCAAGGAACGACCTCGTTTCCCATGTTCGTTTCCCGGCTGTGAGAAAACCTTCCTAAACAAGATCTACATTTCACAACATGTAAAAACTGAACACGCCCAGACTCCGATCCTATTTGCTTGCACCCTTTGTGGCAGAGAATTTAAACTTAAGAACCATCTTAACAATCACTTTTCCACCCATACGAAGGAGAAGTCGTTTAAGTGTGCCACTTGTGGGAGGAGCTTCGCCCTTAAGATGAACCTGAAAAATCACGAGGTACGTTAATAAGCACGTTCTGGGAAAAGTTAAGTACCTATTTATATATTTATTTATATATGCATGTTAATTTTGCAGGTGACGCATTTGGAAAAATCTTCCAGGGAAATGTTGAAGTGTGACATCTGTGCTCAGACCATTTTAGGGAGAGCTAGCCTTCAGCGCCACATTCGACATGTTCACGAAAAGAAGTGGAATTATCCGTGCTCGTATTGCGAAAAGAAGTGGATAAGTAACAAAGATTTAAAGCGACACGTGGAGTCGATGCACCCAGCGGACAAGGAGAAGATTCATCCCTGCGACAAGTGCGAGTACAACAGAGTCACTCAAAATTCACCTTAACTCGACATGTGGCGCATAACCATACTGCGAAGAGGCACGAGTGCTACTTTTGGAAGAAGCGGTTTGCCAGGTTCGAAGAATTGGCCGGACACTGCAGTCAGGTTCATTGTCTCGAGAAGTAAAAGAGTAGATGCGTTTCGTAATGATTAAAATTGTATTCTTATTTTACTCGATTTCGCAATTTTCATATATGTACAAGCGGTACTAATTCCATCAAATCATCACCTGTGTTTGGTCCCATTTCGACTATCTGTTGTTTCGATATTCTGATCATGCCTTTCAGTTGACGCATTTATTTCATCCATCGGAAATTTGTCAAATTTTCCATTCCTATTTTAAATGCTTCTCAAAATTGTAATGGATAAAATAAAAGAATGTTGACTAAAGGCTCGTTTGAAAACGAATTTGAAGAAGGGAATATGCATCAATGAGGTTTTTATAATGTACTAGAGAATAAACTAATTTTTAATAAATTGCGTTACTAATTTGCCCCTTAAATGTTATACATACTAATTTTTTTAAATCTTTATCAGCTAATATGTGTTCACCAAGTCTTTTATGGACAAGTATTAAGCATTGCATACAATCACTACAATCAGTGATTCCTAATTTTTGACTTAATTATTTAATATAACTCGTTACACTCTTAGAAATCCATACTTTATATGACGTAAAATATAACTCGATATAACTTCCAAAGTGCCACTACCCCACTTATAGCGAATCGCTCTCTCTCGGCCACAAAGTAAGCCATTTTACCCTGTAACAATATTCACAGGGTAACTGAGCGCCCAATAGGGTAACGACCGTAACCCTAAATCGCGTTGATTATGACTTTACTTTCTTGCTTTGATGACCCCAGGAAAAGTTACTTAAGCGTAGTCGCAGTATTAGTACTTTAATAATATATTTTATTTCACATTCAACATTGCATTACAAATTACCCTTATTATGAACCACTAGTGAGGATATTTGTAAGCGCTGGACCCTATTAACTTAAGATAATTTTTTTAATGTTATACTAAAGGTTTAAAATTAGTTTTGCACTTAAAACAAAGATATACCAAGTTCTCACAAATTGTACAATGCATTCCAAAGCCGACCTAAAATGACCTAGAAAACCTGACAATTTTCTCCTGAAATTATTAACAGAGTCTCGTCCGTAATATCGTCATCTGTTTAAAGACAATTAAAATAAAAAATTAAACGCAATGTAAATTAAATTTGTGTATAAATTATGCAAATTGTGCGAATTTCTTACCCTTCAGCGTCCCCGTCCAAATTGTTGCAATAACCTCCTCGTTTCCTCCATTATTTGCTTATGAGTTAACTAACTAATTAATTAACTATCAATTTAACTAACCAGCACTGACTGGCTGAGCTGCGAGTTGTAATGAGAGCGAGGGAAAAGTCAGCGTCTGAAGAATATCCTAAATGGGGCTTGCTTACTCTAAATGGTATAATAGCTTACTTTATGGTTTAGAAAATAGTGGTTTTACTTCACATTTGGTGAGTTTTGTCATTACTTTGAATGAAGTTGACCATTTTACTTCGAATCAAGTGAGGTTTACTTTAAACCGCATAACGTTCCATTTTACTTCATGAAAAGATATTGAATTTTCTAAGAGTGTAGACAATCCCGGTATAGCATGAGAACGGTTCCATTTTTAGTCAATTGTTTGAATATCTATTCATTTCATATGTGTCATTATCCAATACATAAAAATCAAGCCAGTGGACAACCTAATAATGCTACATGTTGAAAGTTGGGTAAAACGGAAATAATAAAATTCGAATTGACAGTGATTTACAATTTGATAAAAAGAGTTTCACAAAATTCGGTCAGCAACATTACTTACGTCGTTTTAAAAATTTTCCAATCGTGGAGAATTGTTGGCTGCATATTTTCCCCAGCGTTCGACTCAGGCATATATACATACATATGTATGCCAGCGTGGATGCATCTTAAATTTTATTATGTACGTACATACATGAGTACATCCATTTATTTTCTTTATGCAAGATTTTAACGGATTGTGCCTGTCGTTGTGCGTGGAGTACTGGCAACCTCACATCCTTCCTTTCTGCATAAGTGGAGAAGGGTTGCATAGGATTATGAACATCATAACTGAACTCCGACAGATCCTATTTCCGTCCCAAGGTGACGAAAGGGTTCACTTTATTCAATTGCAGCCTGCAAGTTGCAGGGATACATATCTGAGGATTTATTTGAACAATCGGGCACAGTCCCTCAACACTTTTATCACCGACAGGTGAATCATCCTCAGCCTTTTTCCAACCATAAATTTTGACCTTGGTCTTAAACTGATCTATGTAATGGAAACGAGCAGCACAGTTCAAACTCGTGAAGTTAAAGCAGCGTCATCACCTTAAGTAAAATTACGCCGTACAGGGAATATATTTTTTCTACATACATAGTTTAAAGTGTAATTAATTAGACAGTTTCTTCGTCAATCTTCGTCACGTGGATATAATTTGTGAACTTTTCAAAAATTGTAAATATCAATTTTGATATATATATATATATTCAATTTACATATAAATGCACGAAATAAATAAGTTCATATGTTGACAACCAAATAGTTGCGGCTTTCATGCAAAACTTTGTGAAAACTAATTGCATTTAAGTGTTTGAAATTTACGTCCGATAGTTTTTGTTCACTTTTGCTCACTTTTGTCCCAAGAGTTCCAAAACGTTAAAAACGGAGATGTCCTTTGCCACAGATCTCGCATCACAATCACAGGCTCCCGACGCGAAAGTGAAATGTCAGGTGAGTTTTTAGATTTAAAAAACTAAAACAGATTTCATAACTTCCTATGTCTTTGTAACTCACAACTTAAAAATGCATTGCTCAGGTTTGCGGGGGAATGTTTAAAAATGCACACAACCTACGCAGGCATATGAGGACCATGCACACCAACCGGGAGCGACCCAGCTGTCCCACGTGTAATCGGGTATTCTCCAATTCAGTCAACTTACGGGAACATATTGAAGTCGTCCACAGCACGGGGGAACGACCCCGTTTTCCATGCACGTTTCCAGGCTGTGAGAAAACCTATCTAAGAAAGACCGAAGTTTCAAAACACGTAAAAACTGACCACACCCAGAATCCAGTCCGATATCCGTGTTCACTTTGCGGAAAAGAATTTAAATTTAGGAACAACCTTACCACTCACATTGCCTCCCACACGACGGAAAAGCCGTACAAGTGTACCACCTGTGGGAAGGGTTTCGCCAAAATGATAAAGATTAGACGTCATGAGGTAAATAAGAATTTTGGAATAAAACCTACCGTAAAAACTCAAATAGTAGCCCTGCCTTTTTTCATAATTTAATAAATAGTGACCTTGCTCAAATAGTAGCCCTGCTTAAATAGTAGCCGTGCCCTAATAGTAGCATTATTCGAATTATAATTAATTTCTAGTGTACGTACATGCAACCAGATATCTCCTAGCCTGCTCATTTAAGTAATTAAATCACAATTCAATTGAATCTCAGTTATACAAAATCGAATTGAACACGAAATTCGGCTCATCGGAGAAATTATTAAAATTAAGAGCAGGCCTAACCCATAGAATTGTCATCTAGTACGAATCTAAGGGAGAATTTGGTGTTGTTATTAAACTTTAATTTGAGTTTGATTCTGGAAAAAAAATTACAATAGCTGTTTGCTAATAGTAGCCCTGCATATTTTCATAATTTTATAAATAATGACCGTGCCCAAATAGTAGCCTTGCTCAAATAGTAGCCAGGTCCCAGCTACCGATTTTTTAAATAGTAGCTCCCGGCTACTAATTGAGTTTTTACGGTATGCAAATATGTAAAGATATTTACACACTAGATGTAAAATTAAAATTTACCAATTTGCAAATTTACTATACAGAAGACACACTTAGAAAAATCCAGCCGATCCAGGATCCAGTGTCATCTCTGTCGTCAGACCTTCTTAGGCCGGGATGGCCTACAACGCCACATTCGATTTTACCATCAAAAGGAGAAGAATTATCAGTGCACATTGTGTGCCAATTGGTTCCAGTCAGCGCGATCTTTGAAGGGTCACGTGGAGGCGATACACCCGGCGAACAAGGAGAAGATTTATTCCTGTAACAAATGTGAGTACGGGAGCCACTCAAAACGCAATTTCGCTCAACACGTGCGCACTCATAATGCTGCGAATTGGCGCAAGTGTTACTTTTGCAAGAAGCAGTTCTCCGGCTGGCAAATATTGGTCAGACACTGTAGCCGAATTCATTGTCTCGAGAAGTAAACGAGTAAATATTTTTCATTGTGCCTATAATTTAACTCTCGTTTGACAGTGGTAATTTTCATGCACAAGCGATGTTTTTTTAGATTAACGTGGTAAAATGGGCGTTACTTTTTTGTTAGCGTTGAATTAATCTCATTCTGACATGGAAAAGAGGTAGCGTAAAACTACCAAGTAATTGATGCATGTATACTCAATTAAGTAAAAATTGTATAAAACCAATTGTTACTTGGAATTTTATTTGGGTCGGCAGCAGTAATTTTTAGTGTGGGGTAGCTGATTTTCTTTAAACTGAAAATCGCACCTTAATCAATCTGTATTCTACCAATGGAAATAATTACGAACATCAGCTAACACGTTGATGCATTATCAAAGGGTCGCATTTTTTTACTATCACAAATTGAATGATGATTTGGAAAAAAGTGAGCCTTAAAATAAGACAAATTCGTACATACGTTCATATACCCTAGCTGCATGCATATGTAAATATGTATGTACGCATTTGTAATACAAGTCGAACCAACGTTTGCTGTACATATATACAAATATTTATGCATAAATACCACGGTAAGATATGTCACAAAAATAAAGAAAATGTTAAAAATGGTGATGCAAATAAATCAATATGCCAACATTTGTGCCCGACCGTGAAATTAAACGGTTTTCGCTGTTTCTTACATGATTAAAAAAAGTTAGACTTCCGAGAATTTGATAAGGTAAAAGATCATGCACAAAGTTTTGCTCTCAGACAGACGCCTTGGATTAATGCCAGCAAGTCTTAAAATGGAACTTGTTTCTCACTTTGAGCTTTTGCATGATGATAATTAAAATCTAATTATCTCTGCCTAATTTATCAAATTTATGTACTAAGTGATCAGTTATGGTTGAAACTCGAAGAGTCTTTTGACGTTCGAATAAGAATATTTGAACATATATATCTTGGCGTTTTTTTAATATAAAATAAATATTTCGGACGTTATAAAAAATATTTTCCTGGGATGGGAATAACTACGTAGGCGTACACGCACAGTTTTGTAATGTATGTACATGCATACACAAGTACATACATTTGCAGGGGGTACCACATAAGGACGGAGGGTTGTGATCAATTGTAGTTAATGAAGGAATTCAGTAATTCCAGTCGTAATTATTCTAGCGTGGAACTGTTCCTTTGTGAGGGACTTAAATATCACAAAAATCCATTTGTGCATGATTTTCGTAAGGTCCTCAGAACGTGGTTAGTTATTTTTACCCAAAGAGAACTTAAGGAACCGACCATTTCTTTGTGGCATGCAGTTCAATGTCAATACTTAAAAAATGCGACCCTTTTCCGATCCACCATTCACTTCACTGAATGACTAACTACTTACACGCCGGATCAACAACTTGTTAAAAATCATTCCGAAATGTATTTGTGCATTTTTCCACCGCAAATTTCGAAATTGTGTGAGTTCCCAACTATAAATTAGTTTAAGTTAATTTACGTAGTTAAGCACTTTTAAGATATCCAACCTAATTTTAGTAAGTATCTAGAAGTCAAGAGACTTCTTAAAACCGATAACCGACTCTTGATGGATGTCAAATCGCGGAATAAATGGGAATGTCTCGAGTGTTCAAAAACATTCAAAACCAAGAGGAATTTGGAGATGCATGTTTTCACGCATGACCCAAATGCCAAAGTGAAGTGTGAGGTGAGCGATTAGACTTGTAGAAATTTAAGTTAATTTTACCCCGTCCACGTGCCATGTGTAATTCATAGCCTTTCTGCATTGCTTAGATTTGTGGAAAAATTTCGAAAAATCCTCCCTCCTTGTCTTCCCACATGGCACTACTTCACACCGACCGGGAACGACCCAGTTGTAAAATTTGTCACCGGGTATTTTTCTCCGCTCAACGTTTACAAAGTCATATTGACACCTTCCACAGCACGAGGGAACGGCCTCGTTTTCAATGCGAGTATCCCGGCTGTGAGATAACCTACCTAAGCAAGGGCAGTCTTCGGCAACACGTAAAAACTGAACATGCCGAGAACCCGGTCCGATTTCCGTGCTCACTTTGCGGAAAAGAATTTAAAACCAGGGCTGAACTTGGACGACACATTCCCACCCACACGACGGAGAAGCCATACAATTGTTCAACATGTGGGAGCAGTTTTTCCAGGATGGAAAACATGAAACGTCACGAGGTACATAGCATTTTGTAGGGAAGTCAAGGTTAAAAATACCACTGCATATTATTATTATTCATTTTATAGTTGACGCATTTGGAAAAATCTACCCGAGACATGTACCAGTGTCCAGCCTGTCCTCAGACTTTCACAACTAGAAGTACACTACAATTGCACGTGCTAGTTGTGCTTGAAAATCAGAGGAATTATCCGTGCGCATTTTGTTACAAGAGATTCGCCAAATCCTCAGACTTGAATTGTCACATGAAGGCGATGCATGCCACGAATGAAGAACTGGTCCATTTCTGCGATAAATGCGAATACAAGAGCCATTCGAAGCGCAATTTGGCCACACACAGGGTACGGCACAATGCAGCGAGGCATAATTGTTACTTCTGTGGGAAGAAATTCTTCACTTTTCAAGATTTGGTACGACACACCAATTGCACTCATACGTTGGAAAAGTAAAGATAAGCCTTTGTAGTTATCATTTATTATGTTCTTTAATGATTTGAAGATAAATAGTCCTTGCCATTTACATAAATACTGACATTAGATGAATCTGTAGTCAAAAATGGGTATAATTGCCAAATTTTTCGAATTTTTTAAGAAGTTAAGAAGGACAACCAAGTTTAATCGTTATTTTTTTGTGATGTAAAAACAACTAGACTTGATAAATACTTTTTTACAGAATTTGAACAGAAAGGAAAAACATAATGTTGCAGTATATATACTATAATAATCTTTTGGAGTAGTTTTGGAGGAGTGTAAGGTTACTAAGGTTGGTAACGTTTTAGAAAAATAAAAATGTAAAGCAAATTTCATTGTTGTCAAACTTTCTTGTCCATAGCAAATTTTTAAAATGGTGCAGACAATGCCCAGTGGAAATTGAAACATACGGAAAAAGGCCCGCAAAAGCCATTGGGTATTGAAACGTGTAAAATGCATCAATTTAAGTATTCCCAAAAAGGCGACTTTTTGCACACTCCTGGCAAGTAACCTGTCTACAAATCCATTACCAAAAACCCTCAAAGGATCATATCTCTCTACTCCTAAATTTCAATCCGTTAGGTCATCCGAAGACGAAAATACGTAGGGTAAGGTGTTAAAAATTCTCCCATTAGCCTACGCTTGTTCCCCCGTGTGACCCCACCAGAGTCTAGCGGGCAGCCCAAGTTTTTCGGCATGCCTTGCCCAGCCCACGTGGGCATGGGCCGGGCGGGCACAAAAGAGATGGGCTGGGCTGGGCATTTTATTGCCCAAGAAATTCGGGCCGGGCTGGTCTGGGGATTTTATTGCCCAAGAAATTCGGGCCGGGCTGGTCTGGGCATTGAAAACATGCTTCCCAGCTACACTCTGGACCCCACCCTTTCGCCCACTCCATCCTCAATACGCCGTGGACTTGATGAATATCACAATATAGATAAACTTGACTGCAAACTCGCTAGAAATTCATGGGCTTTTCTAGTCTCAGGAAGTGTGGCAAATTCGAACCAAATCACGGTATCATACTCGGGATGACTTTGCACAGGTTTTGCTGGTGAAAACATTGGTGGTTCTGCCCCTTCTGCCAAAATATTTTCCGGATCCTCCACCCCCGTGACTCGTATGTCGCACGAGCCTGCGTTCGTATATTCCCCCTGGGCATGCCACTCCGAAGCCAAATCGTCACAATCTTTCCATATAATTGAAACAACTGTTTGAAAGTTTTGCCGCGATGTGACCACCACGAAGGAATTTGGCCTGAAGATTGGCGTATTCTTGGGAACGTACAAAAAATGGTTTTTTGACAAACCCCAATAATCCATGGACCCAGTGAGATACGAGACAATAACAATTAAACGAAATCCCAGCGAGAAAGAGACCCCCAAATGTGTGGAATTCTTGCGAGAGATGTATATGAATTTATCTTTCACACAAATTACAAAAGTGGAGAAAAATGAACCCCCTTAAACCTGAGGCTACTTGAAATTGCTCTCTTCTTCGTATTTCGTAAATATTTTGGCGTTTGTTCATAAACATTGTATGTACATTTCGCTTTATCCTTCTGGGGAACAGCCAGACAGACGGACAAAGCCATAAAATCATTTTTTGCGCAGGCTAGGGGTCAAGATTCTCAGAAAATCCATCACCAACTAAACCAGTAGAAACATACCGACAATAAATTGCGGTTATTTTTATACACCACAAAGTGGTGTGCGTCGCATGCCTTTTGGTTATTGCACAATTGCAACCTTTTTTCTTGCTACATATAAATATATGAACCACAAGTCTTTCACCGTGCACTTCTCTCAAAATTTTTGTAGTTAAACGATCATATGCAAAGACGTTGTAGCTGCGAAGATAAGTTCGACACAAATATACATCAAGTACATATAAAAAAAGTATTCCTAAAAATTTAGTTTAAAAAATTGGGATATTTGTGCAGTTGAAATTGTAATTTATACTTACAGATTCCACGTACTGAGAAGTTAAACTAATTTTTAACAATTAGAAATCTGTAAATTCAAAAGCTTCCTGCAAACTTAATCTACATGGATATTAAGCCAGCGACAAACTGGGAAAGTCCAAAGAGCTCCAAAACGTCAAAACCAAAGTCCGTTACCAAGCATCTCGACACACAAACTCCCGATGCGAAAGTGAACTGCCAGGTGAGCGTTTAAATAATTCGTATAAAATCAAGACAGATTTTACAATTTCCAGTCTCCACATATCTAACTCAGAATTTGCACACGTACTGTCAGGTTTGTGGGAAAATTTTTAAAAATCCACCAAGCCTGCGATCTCACATGCGGAGTATTCACACCGACCGGGAACGACCCAGTTGTGACATATGTCATCGGGTCTTCTTCAATTCAGCAAACTTGCGGACCCATATGAAAGCCGTCCACAGCACTAGGGAACGACCTCGGTTCCCATGTGGATTTCGCGGATGTGAGAAAACTTTTCTGCATAAATCCCGAGTTTCGCAACACGTAAAAACCGAACATGCTGAGAATCCGGTCCGATTTCGGTGCACACTTTGCGGAAAGGACTTCAAAACAAGGACTGAACTTGAGACTCACATTTTCACACATACGACGGAGAAGCCGTACGATTGTGCCACTTGTGGGAGGAGTTTTGCTAGCAGGGAACACCTAAAAAGTCACGAGGTATGTAAGTATGTATGTTGTGCGAAGAACTGGGAAAAAAATTACCAATGTGGATATTAATTTTACAGATGACGCATTTGGAAAAATCTTACCGAGACAAGTTACAATGTGACATCTGCCCGCAGACCTTTTTAAGCAAACATGCTCTACAATTGCACACCCGAGTTGTGCATGAAAATCCGTGCACATCTTGTGGCAAGAGATTCCCCAACTCAACAGAATTGAAGCGTCACGTGGAGGCGAAACATGTCACGAATAAGGATCTGGTCCATTCCTGCGACAAATGCGAGTACAAGAGCCACTCGAAACACAATTTGGTTAAACACCGAAGACGTCACAATGCAGCAAGGCATAAATGTTACTTCTGCGGGAAGAAATTTGTCACTTTTTACGAATTGGTCAGACACTGTGGTCGAGTCCATGTATTGTATGTATGTACTATGTGGGGTGACCAGACTACTCATTAATAGAGACAGCCAGGCCAGCGGCGGTAGCGCAGGTCGAGTCCATACTCTAGAAAAGTTGAAATACTGATGAATATAAAAACTACTAGTTTTAAACTAGATATATAAATATCTATTTATGCCACGCACGCAGGGCGACCGAAGCCTGTGAATTTTGAATGCCACTTCTGTCGAAGAAATTTGACTTGGTACGACACTACTCCAATCGCTCCCATGCCCCGGAAAAGTAGAAATTTGATAGCTTTTAGATTTTGTTCGATTTAGTGTACTAACCTTTAAACTAACTTCTACACTTATAAATAGCATTATGCTGTAAAATCAACTTATCCGCGGAAATTGTACCTTGCAGAAGCAAATTATGATGTCGCTTAAAACTAGGATACATATGTAATTAATTTAGACGTCAAATAAAAACTCGCATCTTTGAATAATTTTTAGTATGCGGTACTGCCGGCCGCATTTGATTTAATTATGAATCACTTACTTCTGATGTTACTTCTGATGGCTATTTTTATGGGTATCAAAGGTTTGCATATCCAGCCTGCCTGTATGCAAACGTATATTTCAGTTTTCGATTTTTCGCCGCGGTGGCGATTTTAGACCTTACACTTGTCCTTGGCGAAAACTTCCTGTGGGCGTCAAAAAAATCGGGCACGGTCCAACCAAGCTCATTTTTCTTCAAAATGCATGCCGCATCCGATTAAAAATATTGCAAAGTTCAAAAAAATTATCCACGAAGTTTTTTTTTCGGAAAAATAATTTTGACTTTTGACCTGTGTGTGACATTAAAAAACGAGGAAATTGACCGTAGATACTGACTTTTTAGATCAATACTTTTTAGATTTTAAAGGAGTTTTAAATTTTTAAATTACGAGATCATATCGATATAAAGAAAATGCGGTCGTAGCATTAAATAAGTTACATACTGTAGATGGATATTAAGAAGACAGTGAAAATTTTGAAGCAGTTTGCCAACTTCCAAATATTGGTCAGACACTTTAGTCGAGTTCATTCATAATCTCGAAAAGTAAAAGAGTAATGTGTTTCATTATGTCTATAATTTTATGCTTGGTTCTTACCGTAGTAATTTTCATTTGTGCGTATGTAAATGCATTTTAGATGTATTACTTTTTCGTAAGTTTGAGTTAATCCATCATTCAGTTGGCGCATCGATTTCACCATTTGGCAATTTGTCCATAAATATTTTAAAGATTTCCAAAATTGTAGCAAAATGAATATTGACGAACTACAATAATAATTTATTAAAAACAATTGCTATCAATTTAACAAGTTTATATATTTGATCTGCTTTGATTTACAAAGATCTATCATAAATGTACTTGGATTACGTATATGTTAGGTATGAAGACATAATTTTAGGTTTGAGTAGTATGTTAATATGGATCTATTGTGGGTTATTCAGACCGGATATTTTCTAGAGACACCATTCATAGGGAATGGTAATGATAGACCAACCGCCCCCACTTCTTCGCACCCCAGATATTTAAGAAAATTCACAAAGGTTTCGAAATGTTGCATCATGTCAAGAGTAGGGTGTACAGTTATAACTTTCTTATGGGGCGGTTCCAATTTCTTAATGTTTGTCTTTGCATCGTACATGGGTTTGAAGTTGTCCCATTGTGACTTCAATTTCGCTTCTGTTATTTCTCGTGCCAGTCGTTGGACAGGAATGTTGAGAAAATATGACGACAACTCCAAATCGGAAATTTTACGTTGTCCATCGGGAGAAAGTGGTTGTCGATTGTTGGACGACTCGTTTGGTATGGGACACTCCTTTTTCACAAACAAGTCGCCCCACCCGTCGTCGTCCTCATCGCCGTCCTTGTCTTCGTCGCCAGGTCTGACTGACAGAGGGACGGAACACGTAGCATCGCCATTTACTCTGCAAACGTACACGTAATACTCACAATGGAACCTTTTTTCAAGCTACACCGGGATTAACTGGCGAGTTATTTCCAAAAATCAAGCTAAAACTTAGGAGTCACATAACACTTATCTTTCCGTTGAATGGCCACTTTAAAGAAAAATCTTGGCGGTTAAGTTCAATTTTTGAGCAAATTTTCTCTTGCTTTTTCCTCCACGCGAAAACCAAGACGCTCGTGTGAACTTTGACCTCTAATATTTTTCTTCAAAAGGGCCATTCAACGGAAAGATAAGCGTTATATGACTCCTACTTTTTGGCTTGATTTTTGGAAATAACTCGCTAGTCGATCCCGACGTAGCTTGAAAAAAGGTTCCATTGTCAGTGGAATGTAAACAAATGTTTGAATTCTTTGCTCCTTATGTATATACCCATCATCGCACGGGCCGGTGAGACGCGTACAAGTATCGTGATCAATCTGTGTCAGGTTAAGGTTTGACGTCGTCTTCTTATCATCCCCCGTGTACACGTGTGCTGGTCTGGAAATCCCCTTTCTTCTTGTCTTTGTATCCTGCATGATACAAACAAAATGTAATAAATATGTAAGGGAACTACATCTTTCAAAAACCCTCCGTATTCCATTTAAACTCGTACAGTATGAAATATGTGCTTACAGGTGGATCTTCTAAACCGAACAAAGATCTCCTCTCTTCAACGTCCTCACTCCTCTTCGGTTGTTGTCGGGATGTAACAAAAACTTTTGTCCCAGGCACTGGCGTAAATAGGGGTAGGTGGGGGAGGCCCCACATATCGGCCCCCAAGATGAGACGGCCCCCGGCCGTCGGACGCTTGTGTGTATATATTATTGGATTTTTTTCATTGACGAATAAAATATTAAAAAAGAGGAATAATTTTGAATTAATTTATATACTGGAAAACCTAAATCTGTTACCATTTCCTGCACTTTTAAAAGTTGTTTTTAGTTTTCACAAGAAAACATTTGCATACAGGCTGTATCATACATAGTCCGACTATAAGTTCCCTCAAATGCATTTTTGCTGATAATTAACAAAGTATTAGATCTGTTTGTTAGAAATTTTTATGGATGAATGAGGCACTAATATTGTTTTTAAATCATAACTTCTTTTTCAAGATTTCGTGCACGGGCTTGAACGCAAGACTTAATTCGTGACAGAGACTGCTTGATCGCGGCAAGCGCGTTTTTTCATGAGAAGTGTTTCAGACTTTTTACGTTGGAGAGAAATTCAATAGAAAAAATTGATAGATTTTTTCTCCACAGATGTCTGACATCCATTAAAGTATGCGTAAGTTGAAGTCACCACCATAGTGTGAATTGGATTGAGTTGGCTGGAGAAAGCAAATCTCTGTGTTTTGCACCAAATATAAAATTTGGAGACACAAATTATTTGCAAAACGTCCAAGGACCAATCATTAAACCCATAAACTCTCCGATAACGAACATAGGCCCTTTGTACTAAATTCTGTTCCTGCAAATAGCAGAACATCGCCCAAAACTGATTTTGGACGAATTTTTATGACCTTTTTCATCCAAAGAACGGTCCTTAATATCTTTACACCTTGATCCCCTAAACTACGGCTGATGGTCAGAACTATAGATACAAGTGTGTTCTAAATCTCCCACAAGTGTGGAAGGCCTGAGGTCGTACCAACTGCAGATCTGTTCGGTTCTCCCATGAAAACCGTGCGTGCCGCGATTGAGCAGTCTCCACCACGGCTTAAGTCTCGCGTACAAGCCCGAGAACCTAATCTTGAACAACGAGTTATGATTTCTGAACAATATTAGTGCCTTGTTCATCAATAAAGGTTTCTAACAAATAGATCTGCAGAGGATCAAAGATCGTATTTGTACAGGTTTTAAAATCGAAATTGAAACTTCAGTTGGCATTGATGAATTTGTTTTGCCTATTTGTGTTTCATGTACTATGTTATGTCAATGCGTTCCTCAGACCTTAGCCAGCCTACCGTAAAGACTCTATTTATAGCCGGGTCTTGAGCCCAACTTTGAAAAATTTAATAAGCTTGTCCCGAATTATGACATTCCTTTAATGTCCGTTTGTAGATGCTTCAAGTTATGCATAACCGAAAAATAATTTACCCGGGTCTCTAATTATACCCGGTTTGAAATTGTAGTCGGATTTGTGTCGTCTATAGACCCGGCTATAAATAGAGTCTTTACGGTATATCTCCTTTTCACGAATTCAATAGTTATCCTATATTTTGGAGGGCAATCTTCTTCAACTCCTCTTGAAGATTTTTCCGAAACACCATAAAAAACTGGAGCGCGTCTGAAATGAAGCTATTATTTCAGTAGTCTAAACCCATTCAAAATCTAAAGGAGTGGCATCAGGACTTGCCACAGGTATCTAGCAATTGGGAATTATTGAAATCCCTGGCATTTTTTTAACTCGGCTGCATACTGAATCGTTTTCGGTTAGATATTCATTGTTAAGTTTGATTTTGGCCATTTTTGACCTCTTTCTGAAGTTTGTTGTCGCTGGAGCAACTTATATGCAGCAGACATATTTTAACAAATTTTCCAATTTGATTTTGGGTCAAAAGATTTTCTCACCTTGTCAGGGCGTCGATTTTTCGAAAAACCGTACGCGAAAACTTTTTTTGGAGGCTGCAACTTTATTGGGGATGCCAGTCCCGCTAATTTAGATATTGGTCTAATTAAAGCGGAACTAAGTTCACGATATGTTGAAGAACGAGTAACACTGCATCCGGATAATTTTAACTTCTCCAAAATTTTCCTTCGTGACAATTTTTCTTCGGAAAAATGCGTAAGGAGATGGTCGAGTTCGGATGTCGATTTCTTTGGCATTTATTGACTGATGTTTGTTAATTAAAAATCTTATTCACCCCAAATCACTATGTTTTGAGAGCAAAATTGCGGAATTACAAAAAGCTTATCCGTCCAAGAGTTTGATCAGTTTTTCTCACTGTGCAAACAGGACCTGTGACTCTGTAAGGCTTTGTGGATTATCGCCAGAAATGCATTTGTTAGAACTTATGGTCCGAGTATGTATATTAAATAGAAGAATTACAGTGTAGCATGAAACTTTGAAGCTAAAATTAACAAAAAAATTGGCTCCGACTTGTAACAGTTCATTTAGATTTACATAGGCCCCCAAATTCAGCGCACATACCGGCCGCGAATCAATAATTACTAAATTAAACGAACCTGTGAAGTTCGATTGTAATTATGGTCCGTCTCGCCCGAATACATCAATTATACACTTGTAGTCACACCATCTCACGCCGTGGGTCGCTTTATTTAGAGAGGCAAAACGTTTTCGTCCCTCCTTCTGCCAGCATGCTGGTGCACACTTCATTAGTTGAGAGGCATTTTTCGAAAAAGAATACATCACTCCAGGGAGGGTTGGGTGGGAGTGATGTATTCGGGCGAGACGGACCATAATTACAATCGAACTTCACAGGTTCGTTTAATTTAGTAATTATAGTCCGTCTCGCCCTCTACATCAATTATACACTTGTAGTTGTTCAGAGAATCTCGAAAAATGCGAGATTTTATTTACTTAGTCTAAGGAGACTATAAGTTTCAAATGAATCAATTTATATTGAAAACAGATTTAGCAAAATTATTGTCAGTAATAATTGGTCTGTTATAGAACTTTGCAAAAGTTGATGACGTAGGTGTCCATCCAGCAGACGAACGAATTTCCTCAATATTGGTTCCGTTGCTTAATGCCTTCGAAGTTGAAGCATGACGGACACTGTGAGCCTTGAAAAGGGTCACATCAACGCCACTATTAGATAGCGTGTTCTTAATCCAACGTCCTATGGTTTGAGATCCAACAGGTCGGTGTGGTTTTGATAAGCCCACGAATAATTCATCGCCAGTTCGTATCTCTTGAGTACGAGAGATGTAATCTCTTACACAAGTCATAATACACCAATATTCATGATCTTCAAATTTAGGTAGTATCAAATGCGGTTGAAATTTTCCTGGTCCGGAAGTTTTAACTTGATCAGTCAAAAAAATGTCGATTTGATTGTGACCAACCTTCACTTCGGAAATCTTTATCTTGGATAAAGTTTGACAACGTTGTGCGGTACACAGGGCAAGCAAGGTGACGCATTTCTCAGTCAAGGCCGAGATGGATAGTTGGTCATGGGGCCAAAGAGTTTTCAGATATTCAGTCACGGTGGTTGCGTCCCAGATTACATCGTACCTTGGTTTTGGTGGTTTCATCTTGGCTACTCCCTTAATAACTCGTTTTACTACTGGGTTAGACCCAATGTTTTCAAACTCTGAGTTAGTAGCTAATAAGGATAGGGCTGAGCGCGCCGTGTTAATTGAACTATAACCGACGGATTTGAGCATTTCAGTTAGAAAGGAAGCCACAACTTCTGGAGAAGTTATAAAGATGGAAAGTTGTCGTTGATTGGTAAATTTTGACCAACATCTGAGGGAAGATTCGTATTGTTTCCAGGTCGAATTTGAGAGTGAGTTGATGATGGTGTCAGCAGAATCGTCGAGTCCTCGTGACTTGAGCGCTTCCCTGACAAGACTCCTTCCATCAGTGAAAGTGAATGGCACAAAGGATGGGGAGATCTACCAAATTGTAAAAGAAATTTGTTAAGTTCAAATAATATTGGTTCTAGGACCAGCATGGATTTGAATAGTGGAAACCAAGGTTGACACTCCCAATGGGTAACGACGACTAAGCCAGTGGCTTGGTCTGTCTTAATTTTTCGCAAAACCCGTAGTATCATACTAAAGGGAGGAAATGCGTAAAAATTTAAATCGGTCCAACTTAAAGTAAAAGCATCAATATTGGATGCGAAAGGGTCAGGTTTCCAGGAAACATAAATTGAACATTTTGCATTCTGAAGAGTTGCAAAAAGATCAATGCTGGGTGATCCAAACTTAGTGGTCATCTTATTAAATGCTTTAGATGACAGACTCCATTCAGTGTCAGTTTGAGTGACCCTGGAGTAGAAATCTGCGATGTCATTGTCCTTGGAGCGGATATATGACGCAACAAGCCAAAGATTTCTTGACTCACAGAAATTCCAAATTAATCTTGTGAGCTTCATAAAATGGAGAAACTGAATACTACCCATTTTATTTATATTACTCAATGCGGTGGTATTGTCTATTCTTAGCAAGATAGTGCCATTAGACCAGGACTTGCCAAAACTGCGAAGTCCATACCATGCAGCTTTAAGCTCGAGGTAATTTATGGACAACTTCTTGTCATCTCCGTCCCATAAACCGCTAATTGCAACTCCATTGCAATGTGCTCCCCAACCAGATAATGACGCATCAGTAATATACTCATAGTTTATTACATCCGTTCTGATTGGAGAGATTGGATTGGTTAATGAGGTTAACCACCATTTAACATCCTCGTGGATGTATTTGTTTAAGATAACTTGCGATTTGTAATCAGTTCCCATCTGAAGCAGAGTTAGGAATTTTGTACTCTCAAATAGTTTGGTGTACAAAGGACCATATCTTATTGCAGGGAAACAGGCAACAAGTGTGCCTGTAAATTCTGCTAGTTGTTGAACTGTGCAAGTATTTTTGTCAAGAAGCCTCTTACAAAGATGAATTGTATGCATGGCTTTTTCCCTCGGCAATTCAACAGTCATGTTGGAAGAGTTGAGAATAAATCCCAAAAATCTTTGAGATTTTGACGGGATCAACTTGGATTTATCATAATTAATGATATATCCTAGCTTTTCTAAAATCCTGATTGTGGTGAAAGTGGATAACAAGCAGTTTTCGTAACTGTTTCCAATCGTAAAAGGGTTATCCAAGTAGATGACATTCCTTATGCCAGAAATGCGGAGATAACGCATGACTGGTCGTAAAATCTTGGTAAAAGTTGTAGGAGCTGAACTTAAGCCAAAACAAAGGCAATTGAATTGGTATAATTCGCCTTTCCAACTAAATCGTAAGAATTTACGATCAGATCTTGACACGCTTATTAGATAATATGCGTTTTTAAGATCAATGGTGGTCATGTAGCAGTCGTTTTCCATTAAACGAATTGCAGACCTAAGATCCTCCATCTTGAACTTGGAGTATTGTAGGTACTCATTAAGATGTTTCAAATTAATGATAAATCTCTTCGAGCCGTCTGGTTTAGGAACCAAAAATATTGGAGATACAAATTGGTTAGGATCGTTATTGCATCTCTCTATTGCGCCTAATTGGATTAGTTCGCGAATAGAAGTGTCAATATCATTCGTCTCCTGAATGGAAACTTCCTTATTAGAAAGGAATGTTGGATTGAGAATGGTCTTAAAAGGTAATTTGTATCCATTTATGATGGACAATACTTTCTTTCCCACGCTTGGGAGTGTCAACCATTCGTGGTAGAATTGTTTCAATCGCCCAGCATGTGAACTCACCTGAAGAGTTAATGATGGCGACGAGGACCGCTCCGATTGCTCTTCCTGGTGGTTCGATACCCCGAGCTCGGGAGCGGTCGTGAAGAGTTTAAAGAAGCCGTGCGGTGGTGACCAGACTTCTTGTTGTCCTTGGGTTGATCTTGTTTTGAATTGTCAGAACCAGGTTTATGAGCAATCTCATTACCAACCTTAGTTAATGACTTAACCCTTTTGATTACATTAGATAAATCAGTACCAAACAAGAAAGGGTAAACCTCGGAGTCATTTAGGACTCGGGTCATAGTCGGGTCCTTAATGTTAGCAGCGACTTGCTTCCTCCTGTATGTGGAAAGGGCATACTGGGTGCCGAGGAGGTATCTGCCGGCATCACTTATCTTTGAAATTAGATCATGACGAGTGATTTCCATCTTATCGTCCAAGATGCTGCCGAGTACATTGCCAATAGCCGCGGAGGCTGTGGCAATATGATCCTGAATACGGCGAAGGCTGTCATCCTTAATTTTAACGACATCCGGTATAGCCGATGTTAATTCGGGGTTAATCTTGGCCCCGGCAATAATCATTCTTTCTGGGATAGGATATTTGTCGAGGAGCTTGTCGCGTTCCTCTTTACTTAGTCCAGATTTTGCGATAGCATTCCATCGCTCAGTTATTTGGGGATGAAGGCTCGGCCCCATCTTAGCCACAGGTTTAGGTAAGTCACCTAAAAGGCTGCTAGTGTCGCACTTGGATGAACCACTTCCAGCCGGCAAAATATTACAGTTATCATTGGATGAATTTTGTTGATTCTCATTAGATGAGATATTGGGTTGCCCATTAGATGGGACTTGGCTTCCAGGGTCTAAAAATGGCGACGGTCGTCTAGACCTGGAGCGCTTACTTGTCTGGGATGAGTCATCAGACGATGATGAGGGAGACCGTTTCCGTTTCCTTTCTCGGCGGACCAACTTGTCGACCTGTTTCTGCAGTCGGCGAAGTTTTCGGTCTCTCCTGCTTCGTTTCTTGTCCTAATGACGTGATGATCTGGCCGATGACGAATCTGAAGAGTCCGGCATTTCTAAAATTTCACAAATTGTGTAAAAAGTATACCACAATTAAATCGTGAAATATGTTAATCAAATTTATAAATCTAATAGTTATAAAAATTGATATCAAATCTTGAAAACAATTAAAGGTTTTGCGAAAATTTTTTATTGTGATGAGGAGCACAAAAGCGAGGGTGTGGACCCACGGAGCTTTTGTGATGCAATGAAGTGTGCACCAGCATGCTGGCAGAAAGAGGGACGAAAACGTTTTGCCTCTCTAAATAAAGCGACCCACGGCGTGAGATGGTGTGACTACAAGTGTATAATTAATGTAGAGGGCGAGACGGACTATAATTCCGCTACTGCTCCCAGGGTGAGCTCCATGATTAAATTTGGAAAAGTATGCCTTCCACTCTTTTCTAAGTAAAGCGAGAAACTCGGGTGTCAGTTGGTTTTTTCTAGGACGTCTGCCTACTCCCGTATACCCTGCGTAGGGCCGCCCGTTCTTCCGGTATCTAACAATTAACTCGGGCATTTCTTAATTGTGTAAAAATTAAAGTCAGAGAAACAGTTGTCTAAAACCAAAAACCGCAAAATTTTGACGGATCAGAGGAGGATGAAATCTATTCCTCCCGCTCTGACGCAGAAGCATATTTGCACATTCACATCACGTCAAATGTGTGTTGTTAAGACTGGGTAGAAGGATGCATATAATTGTAGTACATACGTTCTACTCCTACTAGCGTTTTTTTTATTATTTTCATTTATTTATTCACATGCTACAGAATTTTTCTTATTTTACCTACTTTGTCCATGATTATCATTAGTCACGGAACTTATCCACACCCGTAATAATGCGACTTCAAATTTCAAAGAATCATATGAAACTAAGAGTCACATTATTCTCAAGCTGTTCGACAATTTAACCTTATCATTACTGAATACGATGCAATTCACCCCAGGATCTAATTATGTTCCCTTCCACAGTCATAGCTTGGAGAAGAATTGCATG